>NC_067407.1:128679705-129929705 GCF_009764475.1 Pristis pectinata | reverse complement strand
GTGCAGTGCAATAAGGTGCAAGGTCACAACAAGATAAATCGTGAGGTCATAGTCCATCTCATTGTATAAAGGAACCGTTCAATAGTCTTATCACAGTGGGGTAGAAGCTGTCCTTAAGTCTGGTAGTACGTGCCCTCAGGCTCCTGTATCTTCTACCCGATGGAAGAGGAGAGAAGAGAGAATGTCCCGGGTGGGTGGGGTCTTTGATTATGCTGGCTGCTACACCAAGACAACGAGAGGTAAAGTCAGAGTCCAAGGAGGGGAGGCTAGTGTCTGTGATGCACTGGGCTGTGTCCACAACTCTCTGCAGCTTCTTGCGGTCCTGGATTGTGTGTGACAGTACAGTGTTTAGGTAAATCAGTTACTTGCTCCTGTTGATAGGACTTTATTCTGGGAATATATTCCAGTTCCTTAATTCCTACTTTCAGCATCAAATCAAGTTGTTTTCAAATATGAGCTTTTCGTACCAACTTTCACCTAGTCTTAAATTCAGTCTGCAAGGGCAACCCTGAACTTCCAGTCACCTGTCACTTCCATTCTCCATCCCATGCTTATTCTGACCTCTGTCTTAGCCCTTCTACATTGCTCC
Organism: Pristis pectinata; assembly: GCF_009764475.1. Lineage (NCBI taxonomy): Eukaryota > Metazoa > Chordata > Chondrichthyes > Rhinopristiformes > Pristidae > Pristis > Pristis pectinata. Next base: position 129,929,116 of record NC_067407.1, on the reverse strand, counting down.
AGTGATGCCCAATTAATACTGAGGAATAGCACCCTTCGTTGTCCACCTGGGCGTGTTGCAAGTCTCATGACTCAGTATGAAATTATTAAACTCTCCACAGAAGTGTGCTGTATTTGTCCTAATTTGTTTCTTTTCTTCTCAAGTCTCTGTTTGTTTTTAAAATAAGTTTTACCTTGACAACTTTGTGCAACCTGTTGCAGGTATTTTGCCTGTTCTTCCCATCTTCCCCTTTCTGAAACTTGAAACATGTTGTTTTCTAAGGGACCTTGACCTGAAGCATTGACCCTATTTGCTCTCTCCTCTGATGCTGGAGGGACTCAGTAGGTCAGGTAGCATGTTTTTTTTTGATCTAGCTGATAAAAGTTTAGCCTGTCCAACCTCTGTTCATAAGACAATCCATTCCAGGTGTTAGTAAACTAAACTTTACAACACATTAATATCCTTAAATAAGAGTCCAATGGTGTACATGGTACTACAGTTCAGGTTTCACCAATATCCTATATCACTGAAGCATAACCTTTCTGCCCTAGCAATTAAACAATAGCTTTCCTTTTGCAAATCATGAACTAGACACCCAGATCCCAATGCATCTCAGAGCTCTTTAGTCTTTTACCATTTAGATAATAGAACATAGAACAGTGCAGCACAGAACAGGCCCTTCGGCCTTCAACATTGTGCTGACGTAGCTAATCCCTCCTACCTACAAAATACCCATATCCCTCTATTTTCCTGTCATTCATGTGCCCATCCAAGACCCTCTTAAAAGCCCCCAATGAATTTGCCTCCACCACCCTATCAGGCAACACATTCCAAGCATCCACCACTCGCGTATATATACCCCTCGCGTCTGTTCTGAACCTACCCCCTCTCACCTTAAATGCATGTCCTCTGGTATTGGATCGCTCAATAATGGGGGAAAAAGATATTGCTTGTTCACCCTATCTGTGCCCCTCATAATTTTATAAACTTCCAACAGATCACCCCTCGGCCTCAACCGCTCCAGAGAAAAGAGCCCAAGTTTGTCCAGCCTTTCCTGATAGCACATGCCCTCTAATCCAGGCAGCATCCAAGTAAACCTCCTCTGCACCCTCTCTACATTCTTCCTATAGTGAGGTGACCAGAATTGCACGCAATGCTCTAAATGAGGCCTAACCAGAGTTCCACAGAGATGCATCGTAATTTCTTGACTCCCATACTCAATACCTCGATTAATGAAAGCAAGCATTCCATAAGCCGCCTTAATCACCTATCTACCAGCCTATCTAGCAACCAGCATAATCAAAGACCCCACCCACCCAGGACGTTCTCTCTTCTCTCCTCTTCCATCGGGTAGAAGATACAGGAGCCTGAGGGCATGTACCACCAGACTTAAGGACAGCTTCTACCCCACTGTGATAAGACTATTGAACAGTTCCCTCATACAATGAGATGGACTATGACCTCACGATCTACCTTGTTGTGACCTTGCATCTTACTGCACTGCACTTTCTCTGTAGCTGTGACACTTTACTCTGTACTGTTATTGTTTTTACCTGTACTACATCAATGCACTTTGTACTAACTCAATGTAACTGCACTGTGTAATGAATTGACCTGTACAATCGGTTTGTAAGACAAGCTTTTCACTGTACCTCGGTACAAGTGACAATAATATACCAATACCTGTGTAGCCACTTTCAGTGAGCCATGGACTTGCACCCCAAGGTCTCTCTGCTCTTCAACACTTAAGGATCTTGCCCTTAAGAGTGTACTGCCTCTTGACATTAGTCCTACTAAGATGTAACACCACATATTTATCCAGGTTAAATGCTATCTGCCATTTCTCTGCCCATGTCTGCAACTGATCTATATCACACTGTATCCATCGCCAGTCTTCTACACTATTCACAGCTCCTCCAATCTTGGTATCGTCTGCAAACTTACTAACGCACCCATCAACATACTCATCCAGGTCATTTATGTACATCACAAACAGCAGAGGTCCCAGTACAGATCCCTGCGGAACACCACTACTCACAGGCCTCCGGCCCAAATAAGTCCCTTCAACCATCACCTCTGTCTTCTACAGGCAAGCCAGTTCTGGATCCACACAGCCAATTCTCCAATGACCCATGCATCTGAACTTTCTTGATTAACATATTATGTGGGACCTTGTCAAATGCCTTTCTGGAGTCCATATTGATGACATCCACAGCTCTACCTTCATCAATCTCTCTCATCACCTTGTCAAAAAACTCAACCAGGACATGACTTGCCCCACACAAAGCCATACTGGCTTTCCCTAATCAAGCCATTGGATTCCAGGTGCTCGTACATCCTATCTCTAAGGATTTTCTCCAGCGATGTCCCGCCAACTGACGTGAGACTTACCGGTCTTTAGTTCCCCGGATTTTCCTTTGTTCCTTTCTTAAATAGAGGAACAACGTTAGCCACTCGCCAGTTCTCCGGGACCTCACGTGGTCAAAGAGGACACAAAGATACGGGTCAAGGCCCCAGCAATTTCCTCTCTCGCCTCCCTCAATAACCTGAGGTATATCCCATCGGGCCCCGGGGACTTATCCACCTTAATACTGTTTAGGAGACCTAACACTACCTCCTTCTTGACCTCTAAATGCCCTGTAATGTTTGCGCCCTCAGTTCCAATTTCTGTGTCCTGCATGTCCCTTTGCTGGGTAAATACTGAAGAAAAATACTCATTCAGAACCTCACCCACATCCTCTGCATCCAAACATAGATTCCCTTCTTTATCCTTAAGTGGTCCTACCCTTTCCCTTGTCATCCTCTTATTCCTTACCTAGACATGGAATGCCTTTATCCTTAATCCTTAATCCTACTTGCTAAGAATTTCTCATGGCCCCTCCTGGCTTTCCTAATTCCTTTCTTGAGTTCATTTCTAGCTCCTTTATAGTCCTCACATGCTCTGTCTGATCCAAACTTCTGAAGCTCTACATACTTGTCCATTTTCTTCTTGACTAAGTTCATCGCTTCTCTGGACATCCAAGGTTCCCATTCATGTCCTTCCTTCTAATCAATGGGCTTAACAGGCTTAGGCGGTAAAGGGGCGAGGCAGGTGAGTAGCTGGTAGGTAAAGGTAAGGTTTACCTGTTACTGTTATAAATTTATAAGTAGGATAAAACCAGGTAGGGAAAGAATTAGTTCAAATGGAGGACATGGTGGTGTGCTGCAGCTGCTTGATGTGGGAGCTAGGGAGCTAGTGGACCCTGCTGGGGTGCACATCTGCAGTAAGTATTTGAGGCTAGAGGAACTTCACCTCAGAATTGATGAGCTGGAGTCGCAGCCTCAAACACTGCGAAGCATCAGGGAGGGAGAAAGTTATGCAGATACTGTGCATTGGGAGACAGTCACCTCCCCGCCACCCACCCCTCCTCCCCGCCACCCACCCCTCCCCCCACCCCCCGAGAGCAGGTACTTCTGGGGTCTAGGAAGTAGATAGAAGGGTGACTGTCAGGGGAGAGAAAAAGAAAAAGAAAGGGAACAGGCAGACAGGGCAGAGGACCCCGGAGGCTGTTCCCCTCAGTAACAGGTTTTCTGCTTTGGAGGCTGTTGAGGGGGATGACCTACAGGGATCAAGCAGCAGTAGCCAGGTCTGTGGCACTGGAACCAGTCCTGCTGCTCAGAAGGAAGGGGAGAAGAGGAGGGCAGTAGTGATAGGGGACTCGATAGTCAGGGAAACAGATGGGAGGTTCTGTGGAAGTGAGCATGAATCCTGGATGTTATGTTGCCTCCCAGGTGCCAGGGTCCGGGATGGCTCTGATCAGGTCCACAGTATTCATGAGCAGGAGGGAGAACGGCCAGAAGTTGTGGTACATATTGGTACCAACGACATAGGTGGAGGTATAAGGTCCTGAAAAGTGAGCCTAGGGAGCTAGGCAGAATGCTGAAGAACAGGACCTCAAGGGTGGCAATCTCAGGATTGCAGCCAGTGCCAGGAGGGAAGGTTTTAGATTTTTGGAATATTGGGATTTCTTCTGGGGAAGGTGGGACCTGTACAGAGTGGATGGGTTACACCCGAACCTGAGGAGAGCCAATATCCTTGCAGCCAGGTTTGCTAGGGTGGTTCGGGAGCATTTAAACTAGTTTGCAAGGGTGATGGGAACCAGAGGGGTAGGTCAGAGGAAGAAGTGGATGTGGAAAAGTCAGATCTAACATGTAGAAAGGCTTTGAGGAGGGAGAAGCAGAGTACAGGGTATAGAAGTAGAAAGGTGGATGGGCTAAAGTGCATTTACTTAAATGCAATCAGTATCAGTAATAAGGGTGATGAACTGAGAGCTTGGATAAGTACATGGGACTATGATATTGTGGCTCTTGCAGAGACTTGGCTGTCACCAGGACATGAATCGATATTGAATATTCCAGGATTTCAGTGTTTTAAAAGGGATGTGGGGGTGGGGGAGAAGATGAGGGGTGGCAATACTGGTCGGGGATACTATTACAGCTGCAGAAAGGGTGGATAATGTAGAAAGATCCTCTCTAGAGTCAATATGGGTGGAAGTTAGGAACAAGAAAGGAGCAGTTACTCTACTTGGAGTATTCTATAGGCCCCCCCCAGTAGCAGCAGGGATACTGAAGAGCAGAGTGGGAGGTAGATTTTGGAAAGGTGCAAGAATAACAGGGTTGTTATATTGGGAGACTTCAACTTCCTAAATATTGATTGGCACCTGCTTAGTGCTCAAGGTTTAGATGGGGCAGAGTTTAAGTGTGTCCAGGACGGATTCCTGTCGCAGTATGTTGACAGGCTGACTAGAGGAGATGCCATATTAGATCTAGTATTAGGTAACGAACCAGGTCAGGTGACAGATCTCTCAGTGGGTGAGCATTTGGGGGACAGTGACCACTGCTCCATAACCTTTAGCATTGTCATGGACAAGGATAGGAGCAAAGAGGACTGGAAGATATTTAGTTGGGGAAGGGCAAATTTTGAGGCTATAAGGGTAGAACTTGAGAGTGTAAATTGGGATGACATTTTTGAAAGGAAATGTACTATGGAGATGTGGTCGATGTTCAGGGATCTCTTGCAGGATGTTAGGGATAAATTTGTCCTGGTGAGGCAGAGAAGGTATCAAGAGAGAGGATGTGTTGGAGCTGTTAGAAAATATTAAGACAGATAAGTCTCTGGGGCCTGACGGAATATTCCCCAGGCTGCTTTGCTAGGCGAGGGAGGAGATTGCTGAACGGTTGGCTAGGATCTTTGTGTCCTCGTTGTCCACGGGAATGGTACTGGAGGATTGGAGGGTGGCGGATGTTGTCCCCTTATTCAAAAAAAGGTAGTAGGGATAGTCCACGGAATTACAGACCAGTGAGCCTTACGTCTGTGGTGGGCAAGCTGTTGGAAAGGATTCTAAGAGATGGGATCTATGAGCATTTAGAGAATCATGGACTGATTAGGGACAGCCAACATGCCTTTGTGAAGGGAAGATCATGTCTCACAAGCCTGATAGGGTTCTTTGAGGAGGTGACCAGGAAGATTGATGAGGGTAGTGCAGTAGATGTGGTCTACGTGGATTTTAGTAAGGCATTTGACAAGATTCCACATGGTAGGCTTCTTCAGAAGGTCAGAGGGCATGGGATCCAGGGAGGCTTGGCTGTGTGGATTCAGAATTGGCTTGCCTGTAAAAAGCAGAGGGTTGTGGTGGAGGGAGTGCATTCAGATTGGAGGGCAGTGACTAGTGGTGTCCCACAAGGATCGGTTCTGGGACATCTACTTTTCGTGATATTTATTAATGACTTAGATGAGGGGGTGGAAGGGTGGGTTAGCAAGTTTGCAGATGACACAAAGATCGGTGGTGTTATGGATAGTGTGGAGGGCTATCAAAGCTTACAGAGGGATATTGATAGGATGCAGAGCTGGGCTGAGAAGTGGCAATTGGAGTTCAGTGTGAGGTGGCACACTTTGGGACAAACTCCAAGGTGGAGTACAAGGTAAATGGCAGGATTCTGGGTAATGTGGAGGAGCAGAGGGATCTGGGGGTTCATATCCACAGATCACTGCAAGTTGCCTCGTAGGTAGATAGGGTAGTTAAGAAAGCTTATGGGATATTAGCTTTCATAAGTCGTGGGATCGAGTTTAAGAGCTGTGAGGTAATGATGCAGCTCTACGAAACTCTGGTTAGACCACGTTTGGAGTACTGTGCCCAGTTCTGGTCGCCTCATTATAGGAAGGATGTGGAGGCGTTGGAAAGGGTGCAGAGGAGATTTACCAGGATGCTGCCTGGATTAGAGAGTATGGATTATGAGGAGAGACTAAAGGAGCTAGGGCTGTTCTCATTGGAGAGAAGGAGGATGAGGGGAGACATGATAGAGGTGTACAAATATTAAGAGGAATAGAGTGGACAGCCAGCACCTCTTTCCCAAGGCACTAATGCTCAATACAAGAGGGCATGGCTTTTAAAGTAATGGGTGGGAAGTTCAAGGGAGATATCAGAGGGAGGTTTTTCACCCAGAGAGTGGTTGGTGCATGGAATGCGCTGCCTGGGGTAGTGGTGGAGGCAGGTACGTTGGTCAAGTTCAAGAGATTGTTAGATAAGCATATGGAGGAATTTAAAATAGGGGGACATGTAGGAGGAAGGGGTTAGATAACCTTAGGCGTGGTTTAAAGGTCGGCATAACATGGTGGGCCAAAGGGCCTGTATTGCACTTTATTGTTCTATGGTTAATCGGGATGTACCTAAACTGTACCCTGTGTATTTGATCCTTAAACACTTTCCACATGTCTGACGTAGACTTGCCAGCAAAAAGGTGTCCCCAGTTTACTCTGCCTAGTACATGCCTTATGCCTTCATAATTAGCCCTACTCCAATTTAAACCCTTCCTGCTAGCCCCATACCTATCCTTATCTATAGCTATCCTGAAAGTTAATGAGCTGTGGTCACATAATAGGTTAATCAAGAAAATTCGGATGCACTGTTCCCCAATTGCTCACCACTGATAGGTGAGTCACCTGGCCAGGCTCATTACCCAACACCAAGTCCAGAATAGCCTCTCCCCTTGTTGGACTGTCAACATATTGATTTAAGTACTCCTCCTGGATACACCTAACAACTTCTGCCCCATCTAACCCCCTTGCACTAAAAAGGTCCCAATCTATATTAGGGAAGTCTCTCATGACCATAACTACAATATTTTTTATAATATGTTATTTTTATTTGCAGTTTACACTGTCAGAAAATCAATACTGACATCTGACAGGCACACATTCAGTTTTTCTGAGCAAAAGTTAATCTTCCTCTGTAGATCCAAATATGATCTTAGTTGTTAAGTTAATCTTTGTAAAAATCAGTTTGAGGCCTGTTCTGGTTAATTAGGCAGGGTTTTTGGTAGTGGTGCTCAGATATTAGCAGTTGCCTCAAAGTTTAAGTTGATTTTACTGATACAGTGGTCTCTTATTGGATTGGGTATTTACTTTGATACAAAGTATAATTTTTGTGTATCTGATATTATAACTTTGCATGTATCTGTTGAGCATCAATGTCTTGGAAGATGGACTTTATCCACAAATCAGGCACAGTTTGTAGGTGGAGGTTGAACAAATTGTTTTAATGTGGAGATTTTCTCCTTTATCAATAGCATGAATTGTTCCTTCCTATCCTTGGCTCTCTGAATTTGTTTTTTTTTGCTTTTGAACGCTATAAAGTCTCAAGTTGCTCTCAAGAGCAATTTGTTTTGAAAAATTGAAGACTGTTGCCAGAAATTGGACTGTTTGATTTGTTTTGGCTTTTGTATGGTGACTGAATCTTAGAGGCATAATTTCTTAGTGCCTTCCATGATCACCTGCTCTTGCCCATCTCCCTGCATAGGCCAGTCTCAGTCATATGTAATCCACCCTTTGTCCAAGGTTAATACAAATTATATTTATCAGTTGAGATCTGAATGGTCACAGTTCTGATCTGTGCCAATTAACTCATACTGATGGTGATTTTTGTTCTTGTAATGCCCTCTGATAATCAAGATCATTGATATATGCTTCTTAATACAATTGGGCTATGTTTAATAAGGATTATAGGGATTCCATCTATTTTGCATAAAAGGTGTAGTCTTGCTGACAGTATTTACCAATGCTTCTAAATCTTGAGGTCTATCGATTTCTTGAGAGCTGAAAAATCAATGGTCTTCATACACTTTACAAAGTTCAACTATTTAGTCTTCTGCTTCATTTCTTAACTCACCTCTGTCTTTTAATGGCCTTCACTTTCATGTTTTTTCCCCCCTTTTTAGGCATTTTCTCCAATAATTTTCTTTATAACTTCCCCACTTAAACTGTCATGTCACCAAGTTAAATTTTTGATTTTTTTTTTGTAATTTTTACAAATACAAATTAATTTTGACACTGTGGCATTCTGGTTGCTAGCATTAAAATCCATGACTCTGACAATTCCTCTTATATTAATTAAATTTCTATTAGATAACTAATTGAAATGCTGATTAATTGTGACAATAGATGGTACTTGATTTCCTTCTTCAAAGGCCTAGCTCTGCAGCTTAAACTTGAAATTCAAGTTTGAGACTCCCCAAACAAGAGAAATGAGTTACATTCATCTATTGTACATTCCCCTTAATACCTTGGAAATTTCAATGAAATCATTTCATACTTCCTAAATTTCAGAGAACACATTTGTTAGTTTTTGTTTACTCCTTTTAGACTCTGTATAGTTTTTTTTCTCTTGATTTTTCTCCAGGACTAATCCATCCTTACAGAATATCACTTGTCTAAGTACCTTCATAGAGCTGCAGCACAACTTCTAAATTCTTCTGCACATGTCCTCTACGTATAAAGGCCAGCTTTCCATTAGCCTATTGGATTATTATCTGTACTTGTCCATGTCACTTTAATGGACTTCTTTGGACCATCACTGCACTTCACTATTTAGAAAATGAACTTCTCTCATTTTGTAGCTCCAGAGTTTGCTGGCATTGAAATCCATTTTTTGCCATTGACTTAATCTGCTAAAGTATTGATGGCTTTATACTTTAGTGCCCCTATTTACATGGCTTACCATGCTGCCTCATCAATGTGACAGAACAAACTTGGTTGTGTGGTTTTCGGTCCTGACATTTATTAAGATAAATAGTCACAAAAGCCCTTACAGTATTCCACTTGTTACATTTTGCCAATTTAAGTATTTGCTCATTATTACTGCTACTCAGCAAATTTCTTGGATATTGGCCTTCAGTTTTGTGAATTTTTAACTAATCGTCTCTTACCAAGTTACTTCTGTAAGTCCATATGTATATAAAACATCGTAGTTGTTCCTTTTATCCTAGTTTAATTACCATTAAAGAAAAAAATAAAATTGTCTTGATCAGGCATAACCTAGTCTTCACTAATCTGTGCTGGCTGTACAGTCTGACTCTTCAGAGACACTGAAGGATTTTAATATATGAAATATGATCAACTATGCTCAAGATCTCGATTACAGGACTACGTAGATGTTTAAAGACTGCTTTTGAAATCAGCATTCAAATAACTTTGTGTAATTGTTCTACGAGGTTGGTATCTCATTAAAGTCTGCGTCTGTCATATCCAGGTACATCCTGCAATAAACCAGTGTTAATCTCCAAATTTGAAAATGATGAATGAAGAGTAGCGTGCTCAGCCATTAGGTTATACATTCTTGTGTACAATTCGGGTGGTTATTGGCTTCAGAGCCTCATGTATACATTGTTTGGAATGGTAGTCCTGTCCTTTTCCCATCACACAACATAGTGGTGGCTCCATACACACAGTGAAGAATATCCTAGCTTCAAAGGCAAGATCATTGATGGATTTTAATTGGTCATAGCAAATTTTATGAATACAAGTTTTCATTGCACTAGTTAACCCTTCTGTATCTATTCAGCTGTAATACTTGATGTACGAATATATACATTAACTTTTAATTTTGTATAGAGTTTTAGAAAGAATACTATTTTAAGCTTAATCATATGCTATTTGAGGATGAAGAGCCACATGGTGGCCCTTATTTGTTTCACTTGTCTGGTTCATATTTCTAATAAATTTTACTTATTCTTAAAATAGGTGTTTGGAGTAGTAGATTCCCCCAATTACACTGGCTGTGGTATAACAAGGCCAGTCATTGCTGAACAAAAGATCAAATGGAAACAAAATTCTGCTGAACAAGCAACAGATGCAAGAAATGGAGAACTTAGTAAAGAACTTTTGAATGACTCTGAGGTGAGTCATATGGGAAAAAAATTAACAAAATTTCTAGCATTTGCATGAATTATTGTGTCCCATACTGTTTCAAACATTTAGGAGACGTTTTAAACCAAGACTTGTCATAGGTGCAGCCTGTAACACTGAAAAGCAAAGCTTGATTGTTTTCTAGATGTTGAGTTTTTTGTTTGCTAAGTAGTTAATGTTAAGGATAGCCAGGGTTCCCCCCCCCCCCCCACCCCCCCAGTGTGTTGACGTGAGCTGATTTCAGCCAGGCAATGTTTGTAAGTTAAGTGTTAATTGTGCAATGGAAGTATTGCCCCGTTCCTGATGTGTTTTGCTTAACTTGTGCTGGAAATGTGTTGTTTGGGTGTTGATGAGAATAGCATTAGCCCCACTGTGACTTCAAGCTCAACCTGACAACTACTTCTCTTGACCCCTCCAATGTCTCAGAATTGTCAGATATCCAGAACTAGACATTGAAGAATTGAAACGCAAACAATGCTGAACTCATTTTTGTTCCAACTGACAGTTTTTAAAAGAATTCATTCCTTGTACATTTGGTTTGCACCTCCATATCCCCTCCATTGTCTCCACCTTCCTCCCTCTTTGCAACTTAAAACATGCTCACCTTCTCACTTTTCTAGTACAGATGAAAGGACTTGACTCAAGATGTCAACTCTGCTTATCACCTCATTGATACTGGTTGACCTGAGCATTTCCAGAATCCCCCTTTTTTTATTTTGGACTTGCAGTATCTGAGGTTTCTGGCACCAACTGAAGAACTGAACTCTTTTCTGTGATCTCTGACACACATGCTCAAAACTTTTTTTTTTCTCCCTTCTCCCCATCACCCCACCCCCCCCATCTTCCCTCATTCCTGTGACACCCCCTTCCCCTGCTCCCATGACCTGCCCATCTATTCCCCACCACCTTCCATTTATTCCATGGTCCACCACCCTTTCCTACCAGATTCCTCCTCTTTCAGGCCTACCTATCACCTCTCAGCTTCTTGCATCTCCCCCTTCCCCCTCTCACCTGGACTCGCCTATCACCTGAACTCACCTTTCACCTGCCTGTGTGTGCTCCTCTCCCTTCCCCGAACCTTCTTATTATGGCTTCTGCCCTCTTCCTTTCCAGTCCTGATGAAGTGTCTCAACTCAACATCAACTGTTTATTTCTCCCCATAGATGCTGCCTGACCTGCTGAGTTCCTCCACCACTTTGTGTGTATGTTGCTCCAGATTCTAGTATCTGCAGAATCTCTTGTGTCTCGGAGCCTTGGTGTTATTTTTGATCCTAATTTGAACTGGTGACTACATATTTACTCAATGATCAAAACAACCCATGTTCATCTGTAAAATCATCCAATGTGGCTTTGCCTTGTCTGCTGCTTAAACTCTTAGCTAGAACTTTTTTAACCTGTACTTCAGTGATCCCCCAATTAGCCTCCCATCTTTCCAATGTCTGCAAACCTGAACTCTGCAATCATTATCCTTGCCTGCTGTTTAGCTACTGCTTTTGTGCGTCCTTACAGACATTGGCTCCTAATCTGGTATTGCCTTGATTTAAAAATTCTCCTTATTTTGAATGCTCTTCGTAACATTGCCTCTTTCTCTATCTCTGTATCTTCATACAATCCTCTTGTTCTGATTTGAGGCAGTCTCTAATTTTAACTATGCATTATTGGCAACAATAATTTCAGCTACAAACAATCTGCTGGAGGAACTCGGGTCGAGTAGCATCTGTGAAGGGAAAGGAATTGTCAACATTTCCGGTCAAAACCCTGTATCAGATCCCCTTCCCCCCTCACAGATGCTGTTCAACCCACTGAGTTCTTCCAGCAGGTTGTATGTTGTTCCAGATTCCAGCATCTGCAGTCTCTTGTGTCTGCAATGGCATTAGCTACCTTGCCTCTAAGCTTTATAATTCCTATTCTGCCTTTCTATACTATCCCCTTTTTTAGGAGTTTTCTTAAAACTTTCCTCTTCAATCAATTATCTGAGGACTGGAAAATCACAAATGTCACTCCTCTTTAAGAAGGGAGGGAGGCAAAAGACAGGAAATTATAGAACAATACAGCACAATACACGCCCTTCAGCCCACCATGTTGTGCCGACCTTCAAACCACTCCTAAGACTATCTAACCCCTTCCTCCCACATATTCCTCTATCTTAAATTCCCCCATATGCTTATCTAACAATCTCTTGAACTTGACCAACGTATCAGCCTCCACCACCACCCCAGGCAGCGCATTCCATGCACCAACCACTCTCTGGGTGAAAAACCTCCCTCTGACGTCTCCCTTGAACTTCCCACCCATTACCTTAAAGCCATGCTGCCTTGTATTGAGCATTGGTGCCCTGGGAAAGAGGTGCTGGCTGTCCACTCTATCTATTCCTCTTAATATTTTGTATACCTCTATCATGTCTCCCCTCATCCTCCTCCTCTCCAATGAGTAAAGCCTTAGCTCCTTTAGTCTCTCCTCATAATCCATACTCTCTAATCCAGGCAGCATCCTGGTAAATCTCCTCTGCACCCTTTCCAACACCTCCACATCCTTCCTATAATGAGGCGACCAGAACTGGACACAGTACTCTAAGTGTAGGCCAGATAGCCTGACTTCAGTGGTTGGTAAGATGTTAGATTCCATTATTAAGGATGAGGTTTCAGGCTACCTGGAAGCACATGATAAAATAGGTTGAAGTCAGCATGGTTTCCTTAAGGGGAGATCTTGCCTGACCAATCCGTTGGAATCCTTTGAGGAAGTAACAGGCAGGATAGACAAAGGAGAGTCAGTGGATGTTGTTTACTTGGATTTTCAAAAGGCCTTTGACGAGGTGCCGCACATGAGGCTGCTAAACAAGATAGTTGCCCAAGGTATTACAGGAAAGGTACTAGCATGGATAGAAGATTGGCTAGCTGACTGGCAGGAGGCAAAGAGTGGAAATAAAGGGGGCCTTTTCTGGTTGGCTGCCAGTGACCAGTGGTGTTCCTCAGGGTCGGTGTTGGGTCCGCTACTTTTCATGTTATATGTTAATGATCTGGATGAAAGAACTGAGGGCTTCATGGCCAAGTTTGCAGATGATACAAAGACAGGTGGAGGGGCAGGTAGTGTTGAGGAAGCAGGGAGTCTGCAGAAGGACTTGGACAGGTTGGGAGAATGGACAAAGAAGTGGCAGATGGTATACAGCATAGGGAAGAGTACAGTCATGCACATTGGTGAAAGGAATAAAGGCATAGACTATTTTCTAAAGGGGGAGAGAATTCAGAAATCAGAGGTACAAAAGGACTTGGGATTCCTAGTGCAGGATTCCCTAAAGGTTAACTCACAGGTTGTGTCAGTAGTAAGGAAGACAAATGCAATGTTAGCATTCGTTTTAAGAGGACCAGAATATAAAAGCAAGCATGTAATGCTGAGGCTTTATAACACGTTGGTCAGACCACATTTGGAGTATTGTGAGCAGTTTTGAATCCAATATCTAAGGAAGGATGTGCTGTCATTGGAGATCGTGCAGAGGAGGTTAACTAGAATGATCCGGGGGCGGGGGGTGGTGGGTGTTGGGGTGAAAGGGTTAGTGTATGAGGAGCATTTGATGGTTCGGGGCCTGTACTCACTGGAGTTTAGAAGGATGAGGAGTGATCTCATTGAAACCCGTCGAATATTGAAAGGCCTGGATAGAGTCGATGTGGAGAGGATGTTTCTGGTAATGGGAGATTCTAGGACCAGAGGGCACAGCCTCAGAATAGAAGGACGTCCCTTTAGAACAGAGATGAGGAGGAATTTCTTTATCCAGAGGGTGGTGAATCTGTGGAATTGCCACAGACGGCTGTGGAGGCCAAGTCATTGGGTATATTTAAAGCAGAGGTTGATAGGTTCTTGATTAGTGAGGGTGTCAAAGGATATGGAGGAAGGCAGGAGAATGGGATTGAGAGGGAAAAATACATCAGCCATGATCGAATGGCAGAGCAGACTCGATGGGCTGAATGGCCTAATTCTGCTCCTATGGTCTTATCTGATCATCTGTCCGATCTGTGGCAGTGTTAACTCTTATTTGATAACATTTCAATGAAGTTCCTTGATAGTGTATACCATATTTTGAAAGGTATTGAAATACAAACTCTAGTGCCTTCCATAGCTATGCATCTTATCTATACACACTGAGGGAACAGGATTTTGTTTGTAGGCAATTACATCAAAAATTTGGGGAAAATTGCAGGAGGTGGGACAATTGAAGTCTGCTTATCTGGAGGGGTTGAATAGAAGCAATTAATGGCAATTGTAGATTGGTAATCAGCAGAAGAACCTTGAAAAATTAATCACAAGGCAAGTAGGGAACCGTATTAAGAACAATAAGGAAAATCCAGCTTTAATTTTTTAGGGACAGATCTTGAGTGTGTCCAGGAATGAACAAGTGTACCCAGTGAAAATTTTCATTTAAAAAAAATTGTGGTTCAGAACTCGGTGTGTTCTAAAATATAAATCAGCAAGGTGTTTATAAATTAGCTGTAAACTTTAATTTTAAAGTTCAGCAGCTGTAAACCCAAGAGATGTTTGTGGACTGGACAACATCGTGATGTTGCTAGGTGGAACTCAATTGTTGGCTATCTACTCAGATTGAGTCAGTAGTAATAGCAGATCCTGGTGCTAATTTGGGGGGGTTAACTACAGGACACTGCCAGTTATTTATCAGAGTTTAATACTGTTGTCAGTGTTGAGTTGGGGTGCATTTTTAAAAAAAAATTAAATATCCTCTTTAAAAGCGATGGATATGTAAGAGGCATGGATTTTGATTGATCAATGCAAGAGAACTTCCAAAACAGCAATTCCCCATGCCTTTAGGGAATGAGCACAAATGAGACTAATTATGTAGTTCTGTCAATGTGGTAGAACAAGCACAATAGCCGAGTAGCCTTTTTCTGTGCTGTATGATTCTAGGGCTCTGGTATCAAAGATCTTTGCTACATGTTTTATTTTTAAAAAATTGAGGTAGCTGTGTAATATTCTTTACCACTTGTTTAAAATTGTATTTAATAACTTTTACACCTTAATTACTTATCATAAAGTGAGACAAAAGATAACTGAAAATTATTTTAACACATTTTAATTATATTGTCATTTTTAATTGAAAAAATTAACACAGAAGTAATTATATTTGTTTCAGTTTAGCACTGAAATGAAACACATAATTGGATAGGGGCTCCACTGATGAGTTGGGAGTGGAGCTAATGAAAATCTTAATTGTAATGTGTCCATAAACTATATGGAAACAAAAACCTATTGTACATGCAAAATACTTCGTGTAACTTGTTTCTGAAGGTATAATATTCTTTCCTTTGTACTCCCCTCCATATCTCAAATGTTCCGGCTCCATTCATTTCTAACCTTGAGCCAAATTCAAGAAGCATCTGGATGCTGCAAAGGCTCTTGGACCAGACAACACCCAGCTGTAGTACTGAAGACCTGCAGTCTACAAAAAGCAGTGCCTTTTGGCTAGGCTGTTCCAGTACAGTTACAACAGTGGAAAATTGCCCATATGTGTCCTGTTAACAAACAGGACAAATCCAGTCCAGTAATGCATTGCCCAATCAGTCTACTCTCAATCATCAGCAAAGCGATAAAAGTTATCAAACTGCACTTATTACCAAAACCTAAATATCAATGCCCAGTTTAGATTTTGCCAGGATCACTCATCAGAGCCTTGGGCCAAACATGGACCAAAGGGATGAATTCCAGAATGAGGCGGAGAGAGGTTGTCCTTGACTTCGGGGTACTATTTGACTCTGCAGGATCAAGGAGTCCTGATAAAGTAAATGGGCATCAAGAAGATAACATACCATTGTTTTGAGTCGTACCTCAGACGAGGAAGATGCTTGGCTCGTTTAGAGATTACTCTTCCCAGCCCCAGGCCATTGCTGCTGGAGTTCCTCAGGGTGGGTCTTCCAGGCCCAACCATCTTCCACTGTTTAATCGATGAGGTTCTTTCCATTTTAAGGTCAGAAGTGGGAATGAACAAACATAACATTCAATTCCATTTGCTGCTACTTAGTAAATAAATCCATTTTTACCTACATACCACAAGATCCATACAACATTTGGGCATAGATCAATAAGTGGCAAGTAACCTTTGTGCCACAGTAATGCTAGGGAGTGATCCCCTCCAACAAGAGAGTGTCTAAGCACTTCGCTTTAACATTCAATGGCATTTTCATTGTCAAGTACTCCACCATTATTATGCTGAGGGTGCATAGAAATCACTGTTTACCATAAGTTCAACCTGACTAGCCACATCAATACTGTGACCTCTCGTAGTTAGAGGCTGGGTATTAGGCAGTAAATGACTCTTTCTTGTGTACTAAAGCCTGCTACCATCTGTAAGAGACAATTTGGGGATCTGATGGAATACTCTCCACTTGACTGAATAATTGCAACTCCAGCAACTCTCAAAGCTGGGCATCAACCGGCACAAAGCATCCTGCTTGCTTGGTACCCCATGCATCACCCTTAACACTTTTTGCTTCCACCACTGAGGCTACTTCAAAAGTACCTTCCTGCCATCAAGAAGAACGAGTTACAGGTGCATTGGAACAAGTTGTGCACCATCTTGACTTGGAAATGTGTTGTTGTGCTTTATTGTCACTAGGTTTAAACCCTGGAACTCGTAACAGTAGTGTGGAATTATCTATACTTGTCTGGATTAAACTCTATCTGCCATTTCTCCACCAATATTTTCAACTGATCTATATCCTTCTGTATCCTTGGACAACCTTTCTCACAATCGACAACTCCACCAATTTTTGTGTCACCTGCAAACTTGCTAATCAACCCATCTACATTTTCTTCAAAATCATTTACATATATATCACAAACAGCAGAGGTCTCAGCACTGATCCCTGTGGAACACCACTGGTCACAGACCTTCAGTCAGAAGACATCTGCTCAACTCTACCCTCTGTCTTCTAATTTATCAACTCACTGTAAATCACCAGTCTGAATAACATCCTCCATCATGGTCTTCTATGGCAAAGCCAATATTGAATCCAATCTACTTTTGTTATCTCAAAAAATAGAACTCAATCGTTTGTATGACATGACCTCCCCTGTACAAAGCCATGTTGACTATACCAATTAAGTCCATGCTTTTTCTAAATATGAGTAAATCCCATCCCTAATAATCTTCTTCAATAATTTCCCTACCACTAATGTAAGGCTCACCAGCCTATAATTTCCTGGTTTGTCTCTATTAGCCATTTTAAACAAAGGAACAACATTGTCTATTCTCCAGTCCTGTGGTACCTTGGCTGTGGCTAAAGAGGATGCGAAGATCTCTGTCAAGGCCCCAGCAATCTCCTCTTTTGCCTCTCTAAATAACCTTTGATAGATCCCATCAGGCCCTGGGGATTTATCCACCTTCATGTTCTTCAAGAGCCCTAGCACCACCACCTTGATATTAACTTGCCCCATAATACCAATATATCCCTCTCACTATCCTCCATGTTCTTCTCCTTGGTGAATACTGACGTTAAATACTCATTTAGTATCTTGCCCTTTTCCTCTAGCTTCAGGCATAAATTCCCTCCTTTGTCCTTGAGGGATCCTCCCCTCTCCCTAGCTATGCTCTTGTTTTCAATGTTTGTATAAAATGTCTTGGTATTCTCCTTCAGAGTACTTGCTCCTTTTGGCTCTCCTCATTCCCTAGCGAAGTTCTTTCTTGCTTTCTTTGTATTCCTCATGAGCTCTATCTGAGTTCAGCTTTCTAAACTTTACATTTGCTTCCTTTTTCTTTTTGACTAAATTTGCAACATCTCTCATCAACCTTGTTTGTCTTCCTCACAGCTGGTCTTTAAACAACTCCCACATGACAGATGTGGATTTAACCAAATACAGTCACTCCCAATCCTGTCTCCTCAGCATATTATAATCCCAAAAGTGCATACAACTTTATATTAAATAATTTACAGCCTGTCTTTTTAAAATGCTTTAACAGAATCACCTGTACAGTGCTTCCCATCAAAGATGACTGTCCGTGGCATTTTGCTCCGCAGGCAGGCAAACTAACAATTTTGTATTTTCGTTTCACCTACAATTTGTTTTTTTTAAAGAGTCATAGTTGTACAGCACAAAAATGGGCCCTTCAGACCACCTCATCCAAGCCAACCAAGTTACCTACCTCATTCATTCTCATTTGCCTGCATCTGGCCCACATCTTTCTAAACCTTTCATATCCATGTACCTGTTTAAATGTAATTGTACCTGCCTCTACCACTTCCTCTGGCAGCTCCTTCTATATACCCACCACCCTCTGTATGGAAAAAGTTGTCCTTCGTATCTCCTTTAAATCTTACCCCTCTCACTTTAAATCTATGCCTCTTATTTTTGGATTCCCCTACACTGGCAGAAAGACATTGACATTTTGCCTGTTTATGCCCTTCATTTTACATACCTCTATAAGGTCACCCTCCTGCACTCCAGGGATAAAAGTCCCACCCTGTTGAGTCTCTCCTTATAACTCAAGTCCTCCAGTCATGGTAACATACTTGTGAATTTTTTTTGCACTCTTTCTAGCTTAATGACATCCTTCTTATAACTTGACAACTAGAACGGCACACAATAGTCCAAGTGCACTCTCACCAACATATTGTACAGCTGTAACATGTCATCCCAACTCTTACACTCGCTGCCTTGACTGATGAGGGCAAGTGTGCCATATGCCACCTTCACCACTTGACTACCTATGTTGCCACCTTCAGGGAACTATGTACCTGTACCCTTTGGTGTCTGTTCAACAACACTCTCCAGGGCCCTCCCATTTACTGTGCAAGTCCTCTCCTGGTTTAACTAAAATACAATACTTCGCTCGCTCTTGTCTGAATTAATTTCCATCTGCCATTCTTTTTGTCCAACTTTCCAGTTCATCTAGTTTATGTTGTAATCTTAGATAACCTTCTTCACTGACCACTACACCACCAATTTTGGTGTTATCCTTAAAATTGCTAACCACGTCAACTACATTCTCATTCAAATAATTAATATGACAAACAACAGTTGACCCAGTACTGATCCCTGTGACATGAAATTTCCCTTTTGAACAATAAAAACCTATGGGGAGATGGGTCTGAATAAATCTTGGAAGTTTCAACAGATGTTTGGGGAACCTTAACAGCTATCTTGATAAATCTTTGGGTTGCTTTCTCTGGAGTATCGGAGGCTGAGGAACAATCCAGTGGAAATGCATAAATTTCTAAGAGGCATAGATCAGGTGGATAGTCAGTCTTTTGCCCTGAAGAGAGAGAGCAAATACTAGGGAGCATAGATTTAAGGTGGGGGGTGGCGTTTAAAGGAGATGTGCGATACAAGTTTTTTTTAAACACAGTACTAGGTGCCTGGAACTCATTGTCGGGGAGGTGGTGGAAGCAGACATGATAGCAATGTTTAAGAGGCACTTGGACAGGCACATGAACAGGCAGGGGGTGGAGGGATATAGAACATGTGCAGGCAGATAGGGTTAGTTTAAATGGCCATCGTGGTCAGCACAGACATAGTGGGTCATATGTTCTAAATGATTCAGTTGGTTACATTGAATGATAACTGAAACTGGAGACAATTTTTTTGAGGTTTTAAAAAAACAAAATTGCATTCTTCCTCAGTTCAAGGTGGCATCTCTGGGGCTCTGGAAATAATTTTCTTGCTTTTGGCAGTCCTGTAAAACTTGGAAGTAATATTAGATTAAGGTCGCTGGCATAGTTCATTGTTGCATTTTCAAGATTATTGCATTTATTGCATTTTCAAGATTAGCTGTTGAACTGGAAGCTGTCAGCAACCTACTATCCTAACTCCCCATCCCTTTGTCTATTCCCCCCACATGTTCATGAAACCTGTTGAAAAACAAAGTAGTTGCTTTTTTTTTACATTTGTCTGATTGGTGTAATTTTTGTACCAGAAAATCTGATGGAGTCAACTGAGATGTATGTAAGTGTTTTGGCCCATGGACAAAATGTAGCTTGCTTTGTAAATTTGTCCAGGTATGCTTAAAGCATTAAATGAGGAGGAATAAGAGGCTCGAGTGTATAAATACAAGGGAAGATTGGTGTGGCTAAATGGCATGTTACTGTGCTGTGTATATGAGTGATACATTTTGGAAGGTTAGGACATGCACAATGAATGGTGGTGCCCAAGGGGATACTGAGGAATAGAGGATATTGACGTACAAGATCCTTGATGGCAGGTGAAAAAGATAAGGTGGTGAAGAAGGCAAACAGGATGCTCATCTTCAATAGCTAGGACATGGAATACAAGATCAAGTTAGTTGTGGTACAACTTTATAAAATGTTCATTATGTCACAACTCGTACTAATTTCAGTTCTGGTTGATACATTGTAAGGGGACATGATGGCACTGGAGAAGGTGCAAAGGCAATTTGACTGCATGTTGACTGGGATGGAGCATTTCATTTATTAAGAAAGACTGGAGAATCTCAGCTTGTCCAGTTTTTCTTTGAGCTGAGGAGGGACCTGATGGAGGTTCTCCAAATTATGAGGGGTATTGATAGGGTAGATAGTAGTCAACTTTTCCCTGTAGCTGAGATATCTAAAACTAGAAGGCATATATTTAAGATAACAGGTAAGAGGTTTAGAGAGCATTTGAGGAAGAATTTATTGTTTGGAATCTGGAATGCACTACCTGATGGCGTGGTGGAGGTAGATTTTTGCAACATTTAAGTATGTAGACAAGCACCTGAATCACTAAGGCATAAAAAGCTACGAACCAGGTACTGGTAAATGGGATTAGATTTAATGGGTACATGATGGTTGGCATAGACATGGTGGGCAAAAGGACCTGTTTCTGTGCTGTATGACTGTTCTGTGGAATTTTGTGCCACAAGCAAAATAAATGTACATTTAATTCTGTAGATTTGAACTAGATTGCTGTAGGAAAAGTTTTCTGTAATTTTGGTGGCTTTTTGTGTGGGTTCTTTTTTGAAGCCATGTTTTGTTTTGTCCTCCAAGAGGATTTTTAATTTTGTGTGATGCTTCACAACAGGGAGCACTATGAGTTCTAGGGAATGAGAATCAGTATCAGGTTTATTATCACTGATGTGTCATGAAATTTGTTGTTTTGCAGCAGCAGTACAGTGTAAGACATGGAAATTACTAAGTTATCAAAAAAAAGTGCAAACGAGGAATAATGAGGTAACATTCATGGATTGTTCAGGAATTTGATGGCAGAGGGGAAAAAAGCTGTTCCTAACTCATTGAGTGTGGGTCTTCAGGCTCCTGTACCACCTCCCTGATAGTAGTAACAAGAAGAGGGTATGTCCCAGGTGGTGAGGGTCCTTAATGGTGAATGCTGCCTTCTTGAGGCACCACCTTTTGAAGATGTCCTTGGTGGCGAGGAGGGTTGTGCCATGATGGAGCTGGCTGAGTTTACAACCCTCTGCGGCCTCTTTTGATCCTGCACATCAGATCCTCCATACCAGGTGGTGATGCAACCAGTCAGAAGGCTCTCCACCGTACATCTTTAGAAATTTGCAAGAGTCTTTGATGCACTCATGAAGAAGGCAAGCCAGTGGCACTACTTCATTTGGAGTTTGAAGAGATTTGATATGTCACCAGTGTATTGGGCCCAGGGTAGATCCTCTGAGATGTTGACTCCCAGGAACTTAAAGCTGCTCACCGCTGACCCCTCAGTGAGGACTGGTGTGTGTTCTCCTGACTTC
This sequence comes from Pristis pectinata, assembly GCF_009764475.1. Lineage (NCBI taxonomy): Eukaryota > Metazoa > Chordata > Chondrichthyes > Rhinopristiformes > Pristidae > Pristis > Pristis pectinata. The sequence continues at coordinate 129,907,229 of NC_067407.1, read as the reverse complement.
CCCTCCCTGAAGTCCGCAGTCAATTCCTTGGTCTTGCTGAGTGCTAGGTTGTTGCGACACTACTCAACCAGCCGATCTATCTCACTCCTGTATGCCTTCTCATTGCCATCTGAGATTCTGCTAACAACAGTGGTGTCATTGTTGAATTTATAGGTGGCATTTGAGCTGTGCCTAGCCACATAGTCATGAGTGTAGAGGTGATAGAGCAGTGGGCTAAGCACGCATCCTTGAGGTGCACCTGTGTTGATCGTCAGAGAGGAGGAGATGTTATTATTGATCCGCAGTAACTATGGTCTCTCAGTAAGAATGTCAAGGACCGAGTTGCAGAGGGAGGTACAGGGGCCCAGGTTTTGAAGCTTGTTGATTAGTACTGAGGGGATGATGGTGTTGAACACTGAGCTGTAATCGATAAACAACAGCCTGACGTATGTATTGCTGTTGTCTAGAAGATTTAAACATACAAAGCTCTTGAGAAACGTCCCATGGTCAAGATCCATATTTATTGAGTTGAAATACACTTTTACTTGACAAAGGACAGAAGTATGCACTTTCCAAGTTGTACTTCTAGCATAAATTTTTTTAACGTAAATAGAAGATTGGTTATAGAGGCAATAGTATAATGTATAAACCTTAAACTAAGCATAGGTTTAAAGTGAGATGGGGAAAGTTTAAGAAATATTTTTTATACAGAATGTAGATGCCTGAAGCATATTACCGGGGGAGGGAGTGGTGTGGAAGCAGATCTAATAGTGATGTTTAAGAGGAATTTAGACAGATACATGAACATGCAGGAAATGGAAGGATATGGATCTGGTGCTGCCAGAATGGATTAGTTTAATTTGGCATCATGGTCGGCACTGACATCGTCGGCTGAAGGGTCTGTACTGATGCTGTGATGTTCTATGTTAACAGATGTATTTTTTTAAGGCTAGAGTCATGGTTTGCATATAGTCACAAAGAAAATGTAAAATGTAGACTAACTTCTATGGGCAGTTGTATTTCGGGAGAATACTTCACAGACCCTCCCAGTTGAGAGTTAAAGGCTTTAGGGAAGTCAAAAAAGGCCATGTATTGTGGTTAGTGCTACTCCCTGTATTTCTCTTGTTGTGCAGTGAAGATCAAGTGTGCCATGCCCCTAGATGAATGGACAGAATCCACACTGATTTGGGGAACAACATATCAGCCACCCGGCAGTACAGTTGGGGAGCACCTTAGCAATGATATTCCCTGTAGCAGATAGTAGAGAGCTCTCTCTACAGTTATCCACAATTAGACTTGGCTCCTTGATGGTCATGGTTACAGCATCTGTTTGGTTCCCTGATATATCTTCCTTTTCCTGGATTTGAGCAACAAGATTGTGAATTTGTGATGCACTGCAGAGTGCAATTACTTAAACAGTGATGTCATTTTATTATCCTTGAGTTGGGATATAGACTTAACGGTCAGGGTATATTTGTTTTAAAAACATGAATGATCAGTTGAAAAAGTGACAGCCATTAAAGTGCCTTTGGAAGTACTTTGCTGTCTGGTTCATTAATGTTTTCAGTTGTTCTGTTGACTCTATTCCACTTTTTATTGGTCAACGTTATATGCATTTAATTTTAGACTCTAAAAGTGATTGGTTTGATATTAGACTATCTTGTGCAGAAATAAAAGTGGAAAATGGTATATTATACTTATTAGTAGTTTTACTTAATTTATGTAGTCAAATTTTTATTTTGATATCCATTTCTCCTGCTAACTTCACCTCTCATAGAACAGTGCAGCACAGGAATGGCCCTTTGGGCCACCACATCTGCTATGATGCCAATCTAACTAATCCCATCTGCCTGCACAAGGTCCTCTACTGCACTCTCTCCAAAGCCTCCACATCCTTCTGCCCAGACATATGAAGGCAAGCATGCCATACACCACCTTTACCACCCTATCCACTTGTGTTGCCACTTTCACTGAGCTATGCAATTGCACCCCAAGGTCCTTCTTCATATCAATGTTCCCATGATCCTGTCATTTACTGTGTACTTTCCTCTTGCATTTGACCTCCCACAATGGATTACCTCGCATTTGCCAAATTAAATTCCATCTGCCATTTCACCACCCAAATTTCCAACTGATCTATATCCTCTGTATCCTTTGACAATCTTCTTCACTATCCACAATGCCACCAATTTAATAACCAGGCCACCTACATTTTTATCCAAATTGTATATATTACAAACAGCAGAGGTCTGGGCACTGATCTTTGTGGAACACCACTTTTCAAAGACCTTCAGTCAGAAAAACACTGCTCCACCACTACCCACTATTGTCTATGACCAAGCCTATTTTGTATCGAACTTATCACCTCACCATGGATCCCATGTGGCTTCATCTTTGGGACCAGCCTATCACAAGGTGCCTTGTCAGGTGTTTTACCAAAGTCCATGTTGACAACATCCACTGCCCTACCATCATCAATCATTTTCATAACCTTCTCAAAAAAAAATTCAATCAAATTTGTCAGACAAGATCTCCCTCACTCAAAGCTATGCTGGTTATCCCCAAGGGAGCAAGACTCAAAATGTTGGAGGAACTCAGCGGGTCAGGCAGCATCTATGGAAGGAAATGGACAGTCGATGCTTTAGGTCGAGACCCTTCTTCAGGACTCAAAACGTGAACTGTCTTTTTCCCTCCATAGGTGCTGTCTGACCCGTTGAGTTCCAACAGTATTTTGTGTGTTGCTCCAGATTTCCAGCATCTGCAGTCTTTGTGTATCCCTAAGGGAGTTCCAGTCAATACTAGGGAAGTTAAAATCACCCACTACAACAACCCTGCTAATTTTACATTTTTATATTAGCTGCCTACATATGTTTCTATGGCTCCCACTGGCTATTGGGGGGCCTATAGTATAAGCCCATCATAATGATATCTCCTTTCTTATTCCTGAGCTCTACCCATGAGCCCTCCAAGCTGTTCTTTCTTAGTGCAGCTGTGACATTCTTCCTAATCAGTAATGAAACTCCCCCACCACATTTAAATCCCTCCCTATCACGTCTGAGAGATCTGTACCCTGGAATGTTGAGCTGCCAGTCCTGTCCTCCTCTTAAACAAGTTTCTGTAATGGCTACAAGATCATAGTTCCATGTACTGATCCAGGCTCTAAGGTCATCTGCCTTATCAGTTCTCCTTTGCTCATAAACTGAGATTTTTGTTAAAAAAATGTGATATCGATCAAAAACATCAAGGCATCTGGTTAATGACAATTAGTTGCTTGAATCACTGCTACACTGGGTAATAGACTGTATCCTTTAACATCTCTCAAACTTACCAGTTCAGGTTGCTATTCTTGAGAGTGAGACTGCTATCCAGGTGTGTGAAGTTATTGCTAATTTAAAATTGTGGACTATTCATTTGGCACTTTTGGTCAGCATGCATTTTGAATGTTATTGGCACCCCAGTACTTCAATGATGTCTCTACATTTTATCTAGTCTAAGGCAGGCTTGGCCAAACTTGTGCCCTTAGAAGGCCACTTTCAAGTCAAAGTAGAATACCACGGGAGGAAATTGTTGCCGACACTTATGTGCACATGCCAGGCAGGCACAGTCTGCTGGGAATGTGGTGATGTCAAGCTGCATACAACAGTATTTTGACATCATTTTCACAAAAATTCTTATGTCTATATGAGGCTCAGGAGAACAGTAAAAAAAAAAATCTTGACTGGAGGTTTCATTCTGGTCTTGCCAGTAGTTAAAGGGCTTCATCTTGCCTATGTTGCTACCAGAAATTCTGCTGTGTCTGCCTTCCTCCAGTAGGTGTCGCCTTCAGTTTTCTGTTGATACTGCCTGGCTTCGTATTCCTCTCATTGCCAGTGTTCTCGGCCTTTCTCCATTCTTAATCTCCCTCCATCTTCCCAACTTGCCCTTTTCTATGTAGTCTCTTCTCCATGCAATAATCTTTGATGTACTTTATCAATGAGCTTTGCAAAGGAAGGGGCAATTCCCTGGGGAAAGGCAATGCATACTTTGTCTTCATTAAATTTTAAAAAAAGGTAGTTATTGAATCTGTGGAGCCCCATATCCTGCTGAAGTTCATGCAATTAGAGGTTGAAAAAAGGGAAACAAATGTAATAACTTAAGAATTGTTCGATGCTGAGTATTACAGTTAATTAACTTTTTGCCTTTAGCAATTATAAGGGAAGTTTTGCTATGGATGGTGGGGTGAGGAAAGTTCAGTGGTATTAGTAACCAAAGTTTTGAAGGTCCAAGATTTCAGTAAGTTTTGTCCTAATTGCTAAAGCATGATTATTGCAGGAAAATAATTTTCGATTTTAATCAGTTGTTGAATGGATTTATTTTATATTAAAACTTTGCAGAAAAAAGCTGCAGATGTTGTGCAATTGTTGCTCACTTACAAATTAAAGTTGATATTTCTTTATTTTTCCAGAGTCGTCCTGAAGGATCCTTTGCACCGACTTCTCCCAGATGGCTGTCACAGTGGGCAAATTTAGCTGCCAATGACGTGGCAGCACCGACTTCTGTTGCTCAAGACCAAGGTAATTTTAACTAATTTTCTTTCACAATTTGCTTGTTTATTGATCTAAAAGTTAAGTATAATAAGCTTAATAATGAAATTTGCAGGAAAATAGGTTCTGCATTTCATTCTCCAGGTAACCATTCACGATCATTAGAAAAAAATATATTAAAAATTGTTACGGACTCAGTGAATGTCCCTTTTAGATAGATAGAGTGTGTGTGTGTGGCGTGCTTACGTCAATAGAAGATAAAGGACGTAATGACGTTGTTGAAGGTCAGAAGAAGAGAGAGAGAAGGGAGAGAGACACCAGCCTGCTAGTTTTCTCTATCAATGGATGAGAAACAATAACTGTGTCTGCCACTGAAATCCATGTATGGAAATTGGAAGTAATCCGGTGGAGTTCACTTTGTTGCTGACCTGTAGAAGGAAACAGGTATTTGCGTGTGGTCGACCACGAGAAGGATGCTTTTCGGGGTGAGGAAGTCACTACCGAGTAAACACTGAAGTGTCGTTTGGGTTCCATCGTGGAACATTTGGACTTGGTAATTACTCTCTCTCTGTTTCTCTACATCTACGTCTTATCTTCAGACAACGGTGGTTGTTGAAGAAGCCCTTGCTCATGTTTCACCTTATGGCTTGCGGAACTGAACTTTAAGAACCATTCCTGAACTTGGAGTTTGGGACTTTGTCACACACACACAATGAGTTTAGTTTTGGGGTTAACGTTCAAGGTTTAACATTTTTGAATTCTAACATACGTAAAATAAAAGTAAAAATGTTAGTATGGTCTTAAGTAGTGATTAATAAAATAGTTTTTAACACTGAATCATGCTCAGTGTGTTTCTTTTGTTGCTGGTTCGTGACAAAATGTTAATTAGAAGAGGTGGAGGATTAGTGTTTTTTGCATTGTCAAAAAAAAGTCAAAGTTGAGTTTATTGTCATATGCACAAGTACACAGATGCAATGAAAAACTTGCAGTACCAGCAGCATATAAGCAGCATTCACAAGAAAAACACAAATTAAAAACAATTCTTCCAAGAAAGAAACACATCCCTCCCCACTATCAGTAGTATCTACAGGAGGCACTGCCTCAAGAAGGCAACATCCATCATCAAAGATCCCCACCATCTGGGCCATGCCATCTTCCCACAGATACCATCGTATAGGAGGTACAGAAGCCTGAAGTCCCACAACACCACGTTCAAGAACAGCTACTTCCCTTCAACAATTCGGTTCTTGAACAAACCGGCACGACCCTGATCACTACAGTTTAGCAACACCATGATCACTTTGCACTAAAATACAGTTTTTTTTTGTTCTCGTTCTTCTCTAAGCACCCAATCTGCTTAACATTTCTTTATTCAGCAATCAACAGCATTGCCTTCAATGCAAGCACAATCTTCCTTAATTGTGGACAATTCTTCAGGCATGTTATCACCAGTATCTTATAAAGATGCACCAAAATTCTTCTTTTATACATAACTCTGGCAGTAGAGGCCAACAATCCATTAGCCTTCCTAATTGATCAGAGTTTCAATAGGAGAGCATTTTGGGAAAGGTGATCAAAACTCCAGATAGTTCTGGACAAGGATAGCACTGAACCTTGGGGAGAGGGATTGGGGGAAATGCTGAACTGGGGGAAGGCTAATTACAACAGTATTAGGCAGCAGCTGGGGAGAGTAGATTGGGAGCGGCTGTTATTGGGTAAGCCCACATCTGATGTGCAGGAATCGTTTAAAGACCAGCTGATCAGAATTCAGGACCGGCATGTTCCTTTGAGGAAAGACCAGGATGGCAAGGTTCAAGAACCTTGGGTGATGAGAGATGTTGTAAATTTAGTCAAAAAGGAAAAGGAGGTATATGTAAGGTTTAGGGAGATGAAATTGGACAGGGCCCTTGAAGAATATAAAGGAAGCAGGAAAGAACTTAAACAGGGAATCAGAAGGGCCAAAAGGGGCCATGGTATGTCCTTGGTGGGTAGGATTAAGGAGAATCCCAAGGCATTTTACACATGCATTAAAAACAAGAGAGTAGCTAGGGAGAGGATAGGACCACTTGAGGACAAAGGAGGGAATTTATGCCTAAAGCCAGAGGAAGTGGGCGAGATACCAAATGAATAATTCAGAGCATTTTAAACTTACTGCTGTATTTTATAGTTTTATTAGTAGAATTAATTTGACCACTGTCAAATTATTTTCTACTTGATATGTCATATCAAGTAGAAAATAATCAAAATAAATAATGTAAAGCAAAGTAAGGAAAGACTAAGGAGGAAATTGACATTTGCCGTGTAGATATCAATCAGCACCAGTGCAGGAAGTTTTACTGTGCAAGTGATTGAAAGAGCCATCTCTTCTACTTGCCAATTGATTTTTCTACTTGAGGATGCACGCATTAATTTAGCCACCTTTTTATGTTTACGGTGCTGTTACTAAGTTTCTTGCTGTCAAGCCTCCTAATCAGATACCAGTGTTTGTCCTGATTTGTATTTTTTTTGGATTTCCAGCACATGCACATCATGTCATCCCATTGAGGGCAGAAAATAACATTGTGTTGCTCTCTGGAGCAGTAAGGGTAATGTGTATTGAAGGTGTTTTTTGATGCTAGGAGTCACTTCAAAGTAACATTAGTTTATTTGTCTTAGATGCAGATATCAGTGAATCTGGTATTTCGGCAAAGAGCACATCAACGACTTCAGAAACTGCTTCAGCCTGTGTGGGCGAGAGAAAGAGAAGAACACTCCCACAACTTCCAGTGGAGGATAAAATGGTGGAAGGCCAAAGGTCAAAAGATGCCCTCACTTTAAGCCTCACAAAACCCAGACGGGAAATAGATGAAAAACAAGACACTGAGCTCCCTGAGAAAGAAACTACAACTCCACCTCACCAAAAAGACAAGCAAAAGGGGTACACCAATACAACCTGGCCAGCAGATGGCTCTAGTGTTAAAACCAGTAGTGCTGGAGATGCTCACGGTGAAACTACAAACAGCAAGGAAGCTATAGTGTTTCGTTCTAGTAACTCCACACAGTCCATTAAAGCGAAAGCGGATTCTATCAGGGGAATATCAGCAGCAAGGCAACCTTCACCAAAAACTCAACAACAGGGCCACAAAGAAAGTTTATACCATCGGAGCTCTTCTAAAACGATGACTGCCAGTAAGCCTTTACTTAGCACTGCCAACCAAACTGATAAAAGCAGAGAAGCATCGCCAAGGCAAGTGGCCTCCCAAAAACCTCATGTGCGGGAATCCAAGCAAGCTATTGCCGCAAGCCCTTCAGACAAAGCAGAAGTTCAAAGTGAAGATAAACTCAAGAAATCAGAGGAGCCTACAAGAGGGCACAGTTCAAAAGGTGCAGACACAGAGAAAAAAGATTCTCCCAGACCTTTGGTCAGACAGGGAAGCTTCACTATAGAGAAGCCAAGTGGTAATGTGCCCTTAGAGCTCATACCCCGTATTAGTAAGCAGTCTGGTTCATCCAGTGATGCACATAAAATCACACGCAATCGAGAAAGGAGTAATTCTATTGGGGCAGACTCCACCAGTGGCACTACTGCATTGTTGAAGGATACTGAGGCAGTGATGGCTTTCCTTGAGGCAAAGCTAAAGGATGAGAACAAACTGGATGGTGAAGCAGAAACTCCAAGTTACCACAGGGATGATTCCATTTCCCCTGAATCAGATGTTGACACTGCTAGTACTATCAGCTTAGTTAGTGGAGACGCAGAAAAGAAATCTCTTCAAAAACGGAGAACTTTAAGTAATCTTCACAAGGAGAAAAGCTTCACAAAATCTCCTAAGGATCAGTCTAGGGCTGTTGCATCCAATGCTAGAGAAAAACTTGTAGACAGGAAAACCAAAAGTCGTGTTTCGGACCCTAATGTTAGAACAGAACCACGCAGATCAATACAGCCCACTGGAAGAGCAAGACAGGCCTCTTTTGACTTAACTGATGATGACCAAACCTCAAGCTTACCTCAGTCCACCATCTCTGATTTTCTTTCTTCAGATCAGGAGACTTATTCCAGCCGATCTCAAGGGCGAACATCATTTACGTCCACAGATGAGTTATTGCATTCTAAACTGGAGGGCAATAAATTATCCAAGACAAAAGCTACAACTATTGGCTCAGCCAGCAAATCGACCACACTACCCAAGCCTCGGCCAACCAGAGCATCTATTTTACGTAGGGCACGCCTTGGAGATGTATCGGATAATGAACTAGCTGATGCAGATAAAGTTTCAGTGGTGTCTGAAGTATCTACAACTAGTTCAACTACATCAAAGCCACCCACAGGCAGAAAAACTCCCTCCAGATTGGATCTCCTCGCTCAACCACGCCGTAACCGACTGGGTTCAATATCAGCTCGCAGTGACTCTGAAGCAACAATAACTAGGAGTAATGTTGGTCGAAGTGGTGACTCCTCCATTCGGAGTAACTTGCGTGGCACCTCAATGGTAGACAGCAAAGTGTCTCCCAGACTTCGTGCTAATAGCATTTCAAGAATGCCTGATTCTTCTAAAAGCAAAGTATCTGCAATTGGACCAGGTTCCCCATCAGGTAAAATCCTAAACAATCCTTGTATGCATCTTTTGGTTATTAGATGATGGAAAAAACAATCGATGTGATATTCTCTTAAGGTAGATTAACTGTCAGCTTCTTTACCACTTAAAAAAAAATCAGTCTCTTTAAATAAAAAAGTGCTTTTTTAAAGTGTGATAAAGACTTTATTTTTTGCTTAATGTGCATTTTTTTCTCCATTGTCTACGAGAAATATACATCCATATGTTGCATGTTATGGCATCCAAATAAATAGAGGATTAGTTTCTTTAGAATATTTTGAAATTTTGAAGTTTCGTGATTTTAAACTGGATAGAAAAATATTTATCAGCTGTCTTTGAATTTTAATATCCTTCTACACACTGGTACACTCAAATTGTCCTTGTTGCTTATACATTTAGTTATGTTGCAAGGTCCAAGATGGAGGCGCTTTCCTACAGATTATGCTTCAACCTCGGAAGATGAATTTGGGTCAAATCGTAGCTCACCCAAACATAGCCGCTTACGAACCAGTACTGCACTGAGGAGCGCTAAACTGCAAAATAGTAATGTAACACCATCAACCAACGTGCTCCTGAAAAATAAGATGAAGGAGCAGGATGACTACATAAGAGACTGGACTGCTCACAGTGAGGAAATTGCCAGGTATCTTTCAATATCAAAGTAGGTGTTTTGTGTTCTAATTTTGCTAATAACCCTTGATGTAAGCATAAATTGGAATCTTCTAATCTGGACTATTTTTTTTGTTCAGTTTTTTAAAGGATTTATCAATCATGCCAAATTTTTAGATTTTTTTTCCCACAATTTTTCTCTTTTTTCACTTGTAACAGTTACAGATGTGGTTAGTTGGATAATCTCATCCCTCTGTTACCTTAGCTAATTAGCCATTTTATACATGTTGGCTTGAACAGTTACCACAGTGAGCTAATAAGTTATGGAGGCTATCACAGTAGACCATGTCTTTTGTCTGATATTTCCATCATGATTAAATATTGACCAGTGCTACCCTTTTCCTGATGTGGTTGGGGACATGCTTTAACTCGCAAGATCAGATAACCAAGTACAGGTCATTGATTAAATTTGGAGACTTCTTGTTGGTGTGTGCATGGCTTAGAAGTTGTCCACTGAACCAACTGGAGGCTAAAATAATCTATTGCAAATTTGTAAAATAATGAGATATGAAACCTACTGTTAGAGCTTCGAGATCATATATTATACATATTGAAAGTCCATTTCATAGAAGATCCTAATTTAACTTTGGCAAATAATAAGAAAAATCTGGCAAGAAAATACTATTTTCAATATGGCTACAGTGCTTTGTTTTAAAACAAAAACAAATTATTACAATGTAGGAATATTTATCCTCTGTATTCAGCTGCCAGAGTTTTCTATCAAATGTCGGATTATTGCAATTATGTTGGTTAAATTGGGCAATACTGTCAGATGAATGGTTAACATATTTCAATTACATCCTTTTAACTATTTAAAGATAAACATGAATCCATTTATTTTAACATTAGTCACAGTTTTTTCCAGGCTGTATGAACATAGCAATGCACCATATAAAAGGAAAATCCTGCAATACTGGGAATCTGGAATAAAGAAAAAATGCTGGAAATACTCAGCAGGTCAGGCAGCATCTGGGGGAAAGGAAGTATTTAGTAAATTAGTTGAATGATGAGAAAATATTCACCTAAAACCATAATTCAGTTTCTGTAACAATGCAGCACTTTCACTTATTGAAATACAAGTATTTAAAAATTAGTTGTGTTTTTAAGAATGTTAGTTTAAAATTAAAACAGGAAAAACAAATACAACATTAATAGGTTTTTAAATTATATGACATGTTCTTTTATTAGTGTATATTATTGATGTGATTTTCTTCCCAACATGTTTTAACATAGCTTTCAGAATATTCTAGCTGGATATAGTTTTTTCCATTTTAATATGACAGCTTCTGAAGTTAGGATAGTGATTTATGTCATGATATTTTGACATGAACAGCACCCTAGTTTAGACTTCTTTCCCTTCTGGTATGGATCCACCCTGGGCGAAGAAAAACGTTGTTTCTCAAGGCACCACTGAATACCTTCCCAATATTAAAACAAATTTTGAGTAAGATCTGGTTTTGATAATTACTGTTTTATTATTCATTATGAATTTGTGGCTGTCAATAAAAAAGGCTAGTAATTTCATGCCCTGGTTTTTCCAGAAGGGTGGTGGTGGGCCTCTTTGAACCAGTATCTGCAGTTTGGATGCAACGATGTAATTAACCAGTTTGGCATAGGACTCTATGACTTGTTGATTGGAGTAACATTTAGACCTGATGAGATGCAGAAAGCCAGTTTCCTTTCCTAAAGGACATTAGTGACCGAACTGGATCTTCATACAATGCAAGCTGATTGTTTTTTTTTTCTCTTCCAAATTGTTAAAACTGAATTGAGTCTCAAAATTCCAGTGTTTTGTTCACTGTTATTCAACATGTGGATTACTAATACAGTCATGTGACCATTACACTGCCATCCCCTCAGTCATGAAAAACACCAGTTATATTATGTGACAGTATTGATTTTTCTTCTCTGTGAAGCAGAACACAAGACTGAAGGGAATAAAAAAAAATGAATCACCCACTTCTGCAGTGGGTGGGCAAAGGTTGTCTAAAATACTATGTGTTTAACTTTAGTGGTACTCTAAATGAATTACTCCCTCTCAGGGTAATAAGTGTACACAAAGTATGGGATCTGTCATACATTAAAACAGGAGATTTGGCTTATGGGAACAAACATTAAGTGGTGACCAAGCTGGACTAGTTTATGTTTAATGGATCCAATGGATTAATGCATTACAGAATATATACAGGCAGTGTGTACTCAAAGTCCAAAGTTTTTTTTCCCCATGGGATGCAAAATGAAATTATTGCAAATTAAGTTTCCTTATTTGCAATCACTGCCACACTTGATCACTAGGTTTCTCCAGAGGTAGACTTGATCAGCATTCTCCTGCCAGAAATTCTTGTAAACTTGCTCTACATTCTCACTGTTACAACTTTGGCCCTGGTTAGTTTATCAGTAGTTAAAAAATGATCCTAGTTCATTCTTTGTTGTTCCTCCATAGAATAAACTATTCAAAATAATTTGGACACGAGCATGGGTACTCCAGTCACCTATAACTGATTATTTGAGCTGTTAGATGATTGGCCCACCAGGAAATAACTATTAAAGTTGAATAATCTAGTACATACTGCAAGATACTGAACTTCAATTTGATACCATGGACTTTGAGTGGTTTGTCAGAGAGGATTAAGATGTTAGGGAGGGCCAGGTTGTGGGGATGGGTTAAGTGTAGGTTGCATCTGTTATTAGAGGCTAAATAAGAAACTGAGGCAGTTAAAGAATTGATAGATCCAGAGTCTCAAATTGGCCCTCGGGGTTGGGATGATAGATTTCTTTTCCTGTTAGTGAATCGGATAGGTTTTTACAAGTAGTTTCATATTATTGCAGAGATTGGCTTTACTTTTATTTCCTACCTGGAGGAAGATGGATGACATGGACTGCTGTGTTCAGATAGGGTCACGACCCTCACTTGAAACTAAATCAGATCTTAATCCTCCAGTTCTGACCTTCTGCATTCAATGCCTAGACCATTCCTCACCTGGATCTTGGCAGAATATTATGCAAGTGATATCAATTGAGCAATTTATTTAATTTAGTGTTGTTGTATATTCCCAGTAGCCACTAGGCAGTGGTGTACAGGAGTTTTGGTAATGTCCTTGGCCTTCTGCTCCATCCTGAAAATGGCCCTCCAAGTGCAAAAGATCAGGCACTACTGGGTTGGAGCAAGAATGGTAAGATTTAGAACCATAGAACAATACGGCACAATACAGGCCCTTCGGCCCACCATGTTGTGCCGCGCTTCAACCCACACCTAAGACTATCTAACCCCTTCCTTCCACATATCCCTCTAACTTAAATTCCTCCATATGCTTATCTAACAATCTCTTGAACTTGTCCAATGTATCAGCCTCCACCACCACCCCAGACAGCGCATTCCATGCACCAACCACTCTCTGGGTGAAAAACCTCCCTCTGATATCTCCCTTGAACTTCCCACTCAATACCTTAAAGCCATGTCCTCTTGTTTTGAGCATTAGCGCCCTGGGAAAGAGGTGCTGGCTGTCCACTCTATTCCTCTCAATATCTTGTATACCTCTATCATGTCTCCCCTCATCCTCCTCCTCACCAATGAGAACAGCCCTAGCTCCTTTAGTCTCTCCTCATAATCCATACTCTCTAATCCAGGCAGCATCCTGGTAAAGCTCCTCTGCACCCTTTCCAATGCCTCCACATCCTTCCTATAATGAGGCGACCAGAACTGGACACAGTACTCTAAGTGTGGCCTAACCAGAGTTTTGTAAAGCTGCATCATCACTTCGCGGCTCTTAAACTCGATCCCCTGACTTATGAAAGCTAACATCCCATAAGCTTTCTTAACTACCCTATCCACCTGCGAGGCAACTTCCAGTGATCTGTGGATATGAACCCCCAGATCCCTCTGCTCCTCTACACTGCCCAGAATCCTGCCATTTACCTTGTACTCCGCCTTGGAGTTTGTCCTTCCAAAGTGTACTACCTCACATTTCTCTGGATTGAACTCCATCTGCCACTTGTCAGCCCAGCTCTGCATCCTATCAATAACCCTCTGCAAGCTTCGACAGCCCTCCACACTATCCATAACACCACCGATCTTTGTGTCATCTGCAAACTTACTAACCCAGCCTTCCACCCCCTCATCTAAGTCATTAATAAATATCACAAAAAGTAGAGGTCCCAGAACCGATCCCTGTGGGACACCACTAGTCACAGCCCTCCAATCCAAATGCACTCCCTCCACCACAACCCTCTGCTTTCTACAGGCAAGCCAATTTTGAATCCACACGGCCAAGCTTCCCTGGATCCCTTGGCCTCTGACCTTCTGAAGAAGCCTACCATGCGGAACCTTGTCAAACGCCTTACTAAAATCCACGTAGACCACATCTACTGCACTACCCTCATCAATCTTCCTGGTCACCTCCTCAAAAAACCCTATCAGGTTTGTGAGGCAAGATCTTCCCTTCACAAAGCCATGCTGGCTGTCCCTAATCAGTCCATGATTCTCCAGGTGTTCATAGATCCTATCCCTTAGAATCCTTTCCAACAGCTTACCCACCACAGACGTAAGGCTCACCAGTCTGTAATTCTCTGGACTATCCCTACTACCTTTTTTGAATAAGGGAACAACATTCGCCACCCTCCAATCCTCCAGTACCATCCCCGTGGACAACGAGGACTCAAAGATCCTAACCAATGGTTCAGCAATCTCCTCCCTCGCCTCACGAAGCAGCCTGGGGAATATTCCGTCATGACCTGGGGACTTACCTGTCCTAATATTTTCTAACAACTCCAACACATCCTCTCTCTTAATATCTACATACTCTAGAACATTACCCTCACCTACACTGTTCTCAGCATCATCAAGACCCCTCTCCTTGGTGAGTACTGAAGAGAAGTATTCATTGAGAACCTCACCCACTTCCACAGCTTCCAGGCACATCCTCCCACCTTTGTCTTTAATTGGACCTACCTTTACCCTAGCCATCCTTCTGCTCTCTACGTACGAGAAAAAAGCCTTGGAATTCTCCTTAACCCTACTCGCCAAAGCCTTTTCATGTCCCCTTCTCACTCTTCTCAGCCCTTTCTTAAGCTCCTTCCTTGCTACTCTATATTCTTCATGAGCCCTGTCCGATCCTTGCTGCTTACACCTTATGTATGCTGCCCTCTTCTTCCTAACCAGTTGTTCCACCTCTCTCATCACCCACGGTTCCTTCACCCTGCCATTCCTTCTCAGCCTCACCGAGACAAATTTATCCCTAACATCCTGCAAGAGATCCCTGAACATCGACCACATCTCCATAGTACATTTCCCTTCAAAAATGTCACCCCAATTTACACTCCCAAGTTCTCGCCTTATAGCCTCATAATTCGCCTCCCCCCCCCAATTAAATATCTTCCCGTCCTCTTTGCTCCTATCTTTGTCCATGACAATTCTAAAGGTTATGGAGCAATGGTCACTGTCGCCCAAATGCTCACCCACCGATAGATCTGTCACCTGTCCCGGTTCATTACCTAAAACTAGATCTAATATGGCATTCCCTCCAGTCAGCCTGTCAACATACTGCGTCAGGAATCCGTCCTGGACACACTTAACAAACTGCGCCCTGTCTAAACCATTGGCACTAAGTAGGTGCCAATCAATATTTGGATAGTTGAAGTCTCCCATTATAATAACCCTGTTATTTTCGCATCTTTCCAAAAACTGCCTCCCAATCTGCTTCTCAGTATCCCTACTGCTACCGGGGGGCCTATAGAATACTCCCAGGAGGGTAACTGCCCCTTTCTTATTCCTAACTTCCACCCATATTGACTCTAGAGAGGATCCTTCTACATTATCTACCCTTTCTGCAGCTGTAACTGTGTCCCTGACCAGTATCGCCACCCCTCCTCCTCTTCTCCCCCCCTCCCTATCCCTTTTAAGACACTGAAAACCAGGAATATTCAATATCCATTCCTGCCCTGATGTCAGCCATGTCTCTGTAATAGCCACAATATCATAGTCCCATGTACTTATCCAAGCTCTCAGTTCATCTCCCTTATTCCTGATGCTTCTCGCATTCAAGTAAATGCACTTTAGCCCATCCACCTTACTACTTTTGTAGCCTGTACTCTGCTTCTCCTTCCTCAAAGCCTCTCTACCTGTCAGATCTGCCTTTTCCCCATCCCCTTCTTCCTCTGACCTACTCCTCCGGTTCCCTCCTCCCTCACAATCTAGTTTAAACCCTCCTGAACCACCCTAGCAAACCTGGCCGCAAGGATATTGGCCCCCCCTCAAGTTCGGGTGTAACCTGTCCTCTCTGTACAGGTCCCACCTTCCCCAAACAAAGATATCTTTGAACAAAGATAGAAATGAGAAATGCAAAACCTTCAGCAATTTCTGCTGCACTTTTGGCAATGGTCTCTATGGTGGATGATTCCTTAAACACAGCCTTCTCTTCCAAATGGCTTGGCCTTGAGTCGGGGGACAGGGGTTGGGGATGGGAATATCACTAACAAGGTGAGGTCAGGATTGCTGTTGTTGATGCCATCTAGCTGTTGGGTTAATGAAGGAAGTTAGAGATGGAGAAAACAAATAACCAAACATGTAAAAGCTCTGAAATGCAGAAATATGGCCACTGTCCATCAGATCAGGTAGTATTAATTGGTGAGACAAAAATTAATATGACTGTAGATAACCTGCAGCAGAACTGACCAGTTCTTGTACAAATAGAATAAATGAAATTGTTGAATTCAATAAAGAGTCTGGAAGGTTAAAATGGGATGCTGTTTGCTAGGCTTGCGATGGGCCTCTATGACATTGTGTGAGACCATCAGGTTGGAGTGGTATTAGAAGTTCAAGTGTTGGGCATCTCCACAATGTAGGGGAGACCACATGATCACCTATTGCAATGAACTAGAGTGGAAGAAGTGCAAGTGAATCATTGCTTCACTAAGCAGGGCTGTTTGAGTCTTGGATAGTTGGAAGGGAAGAGGTAAAAGGGGTGTAAACATTGCATCTCCTGTGGTTGCATGAGAAAGTGCCTGTTACGGATTGGGTTACTATTGGTCCCTTTAAGATGGAGCATAGTGGTGTGTGTGTGTGTGTTGGCATGGTTACGACAACAGAAGATAAATGATGTAATGATGTTTTTGAAGCAGTCAGTCAGAGGAGAGAGAGGGAGAAGAGAGCGAGAGACACCAGCCTGCTAGTTTCTCTATCGATGGATGAGAAACAATAACTGTGTCTGTCACTACAATCCACGTATGGATTTTTGGAGTAATCCGGTGGAGTCCACTTTGTCGTTAACCTGTAGAAGGAAACAGCTATTTGTGTGGATGGCCACGATTTGAGTGGCTTTCGGGGTGAGGCAGGTGCGGTGGAGTGGTCACTGCTGAGTGGACACTGAGGTGTCGTTTGGGTTCCAAAGTGGAATATTTGGATTTTGTAATTACCCTCTATGTTCTCTCTACATCTACGTTTTGTCTTCAGTCAACGGTGGTTGTTGAAGAAGCCTTTGCTCATGTTTCACCTTATGGCTTGCTGAACTGAACTTTAAGAACCATTCCTGGACTTGGAGTTTGGGAGTTTGCCACACACACACTACGAGTTTAGTTTTGGGGTTAATGTTTAATATCTAACATTTTTACTTCTAACATTCTAACCTTTTTATTTTTATTTTCCTTATTATCATAAGTAGTTATTAATAAAATAGTTTTTAACACTGAATCATGACTCAGTGTTTCCTTTATTGCTGGTTGGTAATAGTGCCTGAGAAGGGGAGTGATTGGTGGAGCAGGAAGTCACAAAGAGAATGGTCCTTAAATGCTGAAGTGGGGGGGTGGGGGAGGTGGGGTGGAAGATTTGTCTGGTGGAATCTCATTTAAGGCTGCAGCACCGGCAAAGGCTGGTCCATTGAATGCAGTGTCCAGGAGGAGAGGAGATCTAGTAAAGGTGCAGGAAATAGACAAGATGCGATCCAGGCCTCTGTCAGCTATGGTAGAGGATATTGCCTGCCCTGCTTGGTGAAGCAATGATTCACTTGCACTTCTTCCACTCTAGTTCATTGCGATAGGTGATCTTGTGTCTCCTCTACATTGTGGAGATGCCATTACTTCAAGAAGGAAGCCATCCCAAGGGATCTTGTCATTGGAGTAGATACAAGAGAGAGAGGGAGGAACTGTGTAAATGGAATGGAGTCCTTACAGGAGGTAGGTTGGGAGGAAGCATAGTCGAGATAGCTGTGCAAGTCTGTGAGCTTCAAATGGATATGTGTTGCTAACCTCTCCCCTGAGACAGGAGAGATTCTGGAATGGAAGAGTGAGGAAGAACCAAGGTGAGAGCAGACTAGAAACTGGCAGAGAAAGAAGTGAAACTTATTGGGTTCCTTATGAATGCAGCAAGCAGCACCAATGCAGTCATCAATATACTGGAGAAAGAGATGAGGGTGGAGGCACAAAAAGGACTGAAACAAGGAGTATTCTGCATATCCCACAAAAAGACAGGTGTAGCTTGGGCCCTGCATGAGTTCCCATAGCTGCACCTTTGATCTGGAGGAAGTGAGTGAAATTGCCTTCCATTATTGTGTGCCAATCCGAAAAATGGCCCATTTCAAATTAAGTGCTACAACCGTTTCACAAAAAGATGCACAAATTTTAGGAAGAAGCAGCTTATGTCAAACTGACATTGGTCCCGTGTGCATCATTATTCTAGTGCACGTTTTTCACTGTTACCAAGTTTATGTCTTTTAACCTCCAGACATAATTATTAATTGTAAATGGAACATCAATTTCTTTCAAAGATTGTGGAATGCTGTGCTTACAGTACATAATGTAATCACTTCTAATGGAATAACAAAATGTCTTGCGTTCACAGGCATTTTAACAAGTAATGGGGCTGTACTTATACTCTATCTGGAGGAACTGTTTCCCTCTTAGTTCAAGTTGGAATATACATTTTTTTTTAAAGGAAGAGAGACAACCAAGGTTACTCTATAGTCAGTTGTGAATCATTTAAAATTTGAGCTGATTTATTTTTTAAGAAAATGTTTTGTTTATTGCTGATGAATTATAATGGGTAATACTTCAGGATTTGGTGTGCATTTCTTTTTCGTGATCAGGATCAGTCAAGATCTGGCCAAGGATCTGGCCATCCTTGCACGTGAAATCCATGACGTGGCAGGTGAGATAGATTCTGTGAGTTCATCAGGCACAGCCCCTAGTACCACAGTAAGCACTGCTGCCACCACCCCTGGTTCAACCATTGACACAAGGGAAGAGGTAGGAGACCTTCATGGAGGAATGCCTAAGGTTCTTGCTTTTTTATTTCCTTTTTGTTCTAGCTTTCCATCCTGCATACTATAAACACATTTCATTTTAATTGACCTTTCTGACTATTTGGTTCATTTATTTAATAACGTACAGTGGCATTATTTGCTTGAGTAATGGGTGTTTGACATTAAATTTTAAAAGCTAAATTACAATAGTTGCTCAAGTGAAAAGTTAGAAAATTGATGGCAAAATTAAAGTGTTTATCGTATTTTGCATTAACATTTGAACATTATGTACATCTGTTTTGTCTTTTCCATCATTAACTAGCTTAGCTACTCATCTTGCCATTCATAAGTAGTTTGGCTCCTTATAGAATGTCATCATGTTGGCAAAATCTTGATGTCAATTATGTAGTATTTGTTCTTTAAATTGGGTTTATAATATTGCTAAAACATACCACATTTTCAAATTGAAAAACTTTCAAAACGCCGTAATAAATTATAGCTATCTGTCAAGCACTTGCTTTATGATGGAATTGTAAATAGTATTTCTAATTACATGTAAAATTTGTCCCTATGCTTTAAATTTTAATCTCCATGCTGCTCATTTTCCCTCCTGATGGCAAATATTTGGAGTATTAGTCTTTGACTTAATTTAACATTTGTGGTGCTGAATGAAAGGCTTTTTGTTTATGTGGAAGAATGCAAAAGCAAAAACTATTGTTAGAATTTGCCTTTGCATTCTCTCACATTCCAACAAAAACACAAATTCTAAAGCTAAAAATCAAGCTTTTTTTTGTCTGAAATATTAATTTCAAATCCAACTCTTCAGTTGTGTTTCTTTGAATACAGTTACAGAATCAAATGCAGGAGCACATGTCCTGGTGTGTTCATGCTCAATTATCATTTGGTCTGTAGAATGGCTTTAAAGCTGAGACTTAATTTCTCAAAAGTGTTAGAGTTAACTCTTATCTTGGGTGCTGGAAGGGACATGACCATAGGTGATACTAACCAAGCAACAGTCATCCTCAGTGCTGCCTCCTGTTCGTACTGGGTGGCAGCCTAAAGAGGTTAGCTTGTCAGTGCAATGAGGAGTTTTCGCCCACATGAAGTTTCAGACCCAGAATGAGTTGCAGAGCCACGTGCAGGCAGTTGACTGTGTCTCGGACAGAACCTCCAACTCACTGCTCTCACTGAGCCCACCACATCCAGGACAGGAATTCCTGCTGGCCCCAGGGCTGCCAAGTTTGGCTGGGTTAAACCTGGAATAGCAGTTTCATGTTACCCCTCCCACTCTCAACCTGCAAACCAGTAAATCAGCTACTGGATAATCTACTGTGAGCCTATTTCTACAAATGTTGTGACTCTCTGGTGAAATGCTGCATTCACAAGCTGCCGCTTGTTGGTATGATTATAAACTGAACACATTGGGAAAAGTGACATATATGACTAAAACTGCATTACTCACTGTCATTTTTTTTGACAATTGACTGACTATTTTCCACAGAAGTTCAAAAAATTGAGAATTTCTTTTAAATATGGTCTACTTAAAGCAGTTTTTTTTCCTGGGTATCTATCATAAAGCACCACGATTTACTGCATATGAGCATGTATAACAAGAGTAAATGCTTAGTATATTTTGCATTTTACTGTCTGAAAATAGTGAAACCTGTGCTAAACAGTCATTGGGTCACTGGCCAAGGTAAAACATCTTTCTATGGGTTAGCGTAAATGCACTTTATTCCTATCTTAACTTAACAATCTGAAGATAATTTTGTTATCTTTGGTAAAAACAAATGTTAATATAACAACCAAGTGACCTTAAATGAAAAATCAGTGCAAGTTTGACTGTTTAGGATAATTGAAAAGTTTGAAGGGCCTGAAAATTGATCCTGATGTTGTCTTAATGTTAGCCAAAATTGAAATATCTATTGTTTAACAAGAAAGTTTTGATTTCTGACATAGTCTTGGAGGAGTGAGGGAAGAGGTGATTATAGATATGAAATCCTTCAGACTTTTCTACTGCAAAATATCAACCCAGTAGAAATTTACATAGTCTTTAAGATTTAAAAAAAATCAGTTTTGGATGTTCAAGTATCATCAATTTTATTAGCTGATGGAATATAGACAATGCACCGTTGTTACCTAGGAGGTGTAGTAACCTTTTTCTTCATTTTTTTGTTATTCTGATCAGTTGGTTGATCGTGTTTTTGATGAAAGTTTGAACTTCAGAAAAATTCCTCCAGTGCCATGTATAAAACCAGCAGCTGGGAATGGTCGACCGAGTGAAACCAGATCTCGGATTTTAGAAGCTGCTGATCAGGCTGCTACAAAGAGGAAAACGTGGACTAGAGATGAAGTAAGAATTCCAACAGTTTGATCTTAGTTAGGGAAAATAATCCTTAAATAATAGCTACAGAAGTAGAGCAAACACCACCTTGAACACGTTGTGCCATTCAGTTAGATGATGGCTGGACTTTATCAACTTCATTCACCTATCTTTTCTCAATGTCCCTTAATTATGTGCTTGATGTCACAAACCAGCAACAAAAGAAACACACTGAGCATGATTCAGTGTTAAAAACTATTTTATTAATCACTACTTATGATAATATGTAAAATAAAAGTAAAAATGTTAGTATGTTAGAATTCAAAAATGTTAAACCTCGAACGTTAACCCCAAAACTAAACTCTTCGTGTGTGTGTGTGTGTGACAAAGTCCAAAACTCCCAGTTCCGGAATGGTTCTTAAAGTTCAGTTCCGCAAGCCATAAGGTGAAACATGAGCAAGGGCTTCTTCAACAACCACCGTTGTCTGAAGATAAGATGTAGATGTAGAGAAACATAGAGAGAGTAAATACGAAATCCAAATGTTCCATGATGGAACCCAAACGACACTTCAGTGTTTACTCGGTAGTGACTTCCTCACCCCGAAAAGCATCCGAACCGTGGTCGTCCACATACAAATACCTGTTTCCTTCTACAGGTCAGCAACAAAGTGAACTCCACCGGATTACTTCCAACTTCCATACATGGATTTCAGTGGCAAACACAGTTATTGTTTCTCATCCATCGATAGAGAAAACAAGCAGGCTGGTGTCTCTCTCCCTTCTCTCTCTCTCTCCTTCTTCTTCTTCTTCTTCTGACTTCTTCAACAACGTCATTACGTCCTTTATCTTCTATTGACGTAAGCACGCCCCACACACACATACACACACACTCTCTATCTTAAAGGGACTTTCACTGAGTCTGTAATATTGATAAGTCTGGTAATGTCAGTTCTGAACATTTCACCTGACAAGACATCTGTTGAATTTTGGTCAGGGGGCTTCTGATTTTAATTGCCCTAAAGGAAAATATGCTTGCTGGACATTTTAAGTAGGAAGTAAAGAGTTGAAATTATTGCTGGACTTAAACTCTACTTCCCAAAGGCTATCTGCTTTTTCCTTATTGCATCTATTCTATTCTAAATGCAGCTGAAACGCTTATAAGTGCTTCCTTAGCTCTACCGTGTATCCTAACACACAGTGTCTTTTTCTCACATTGTCCATGTTCTTGGTGAGGTTCATTGGATCCAGGTTCTCCCAACAATTCTTAATGTTTTAAATTCTTATCCCAGTATTTAAGGACTTTCACCCCTCACTCTCTTTGACCTCTTCTAGATCAGAACCCCTGAAGTTATTTCTCTGAACTGAATTCTTTCCACACACCTCCACCACCACTGCCCCAGCTTGGTCAAATACTGATTCTTCAGGTATCTAGGGGATGCACTCTCGAGTTCCCTTCCTATGTTCTACAATTTCTCCATCTTCCTTTCCCCTTTTAAGGTCTGACTTAAAACATACAATTTTAAATGAACTTTTTGTCACCCACTTGTTATTTCTTGCTCTAAGTTCATTAACCAAAATCCAGGGACTCGAGTTTAAATCCCACCATGACAGCTGTAGAATTTAAGTTTAGTTAATAT
This sequence comes from Pristis pectinata, assembly GCF_009764475.1. NCBI lineage: Eukaryota > Metazoa > Chordata > Chondrichthyes > Rhinopristiformes > Pristidae > Pristis > Pristis pectinata. The sequence continues at coordinate 129,884,294 of NC_067407.1, read as the reverse complement.
ACTGGAACTTGGGAAAAGCAGCATTACCAGTCTTAGCCATTATGACCACAAAAACAATTGGATTGTCATATATCTGGTTTACTAATGTCCTTCAGGGGAGAAATCTGTCCATGTAACTACAGATCCACAGCAATGTATTTGACCTAAAGTGCTCTCTGAAATGGCCTAACAAGCCACTGATATGTTGTCATCACCTTTGTACAGGGCAGTTAATGAAGTACAATAGACGCTGGTTTTGCTATTGATGGCCAGATCCTTAAAAAAAATGTATAAAGAAAAGGTTGAATTTCATTTTTGTGCTCAAAATATCTTGACAAATTGCAAGTTGGTGTTTTGTGGGTAAATGTTAGCAATTTTATTAACCAGTAGAGAAGATCTGATCAGTTGTAGTTGTAATATTGCAACATCTTTTGATGGAACCCTCCTATTTTTTCTATTGCATCTTTATGATCACTGGCAGGGCCCTAATGAGGTGATTCAAAACAACATTATTGCTTAGTAAAATGTAACACAAAAGTAAACATGGCGACTGTTTATCCCTCATCAATATGTTTTATACTTTAGGTTGTTTTAGACAGTTTGATGCTGACCTCCGTATCCCAGCTGTCGCAAAAAATACGGCTTGCAATGGAGAAAACTGCTCTGAAGATCAGGTAATAAACAAATACACAAAGTTCTTTTATGTATATGTAATTGGAAGAGACAGTTCAGTTATACTGTACAGTTTCCATTGCTGAAAAAATTGTTTTAGATCCTTAATAGTAGACAATGTATTATGACTTGGTTCAGGTATGAATTGGCCAGATTGAATTGTGATAAGTGGTGACAAATCAACTCACAGTAGAAAGATCTCCTCTTTGCCCTGCGCTACCTGCCATACAACCAGTGCAAAGTGAATGTTAAAATGTTCCTCGGGACTTCAAACATAATTTTAGTCTCTCAAAAACCAGTGGAACCTGTTTTCTACGTCAAAATCCTAGTCCATTGCGGGAGCAGTAACACTGCAAGGATTCTGTGGCTTATGACAACTTTGAAGGCTCTTAACTCAAAAGGCACAGAATAGTTACAATACGTATAGGACATGAGCAATGAAGTGGTAAAGGTCCCATTGCAAGGTATCATTGTGAAGTATGTGAATTATGCTAACACACCTGTAATTTGCCAGATCACTGACAGAGATTGCAGTTCATAACCATAGAGATACTGAATACTTTCATGGTAACGATGTTGAAAGGAAGTAAAATATACTGGAATCTGATTATACTTATAAGATTGTGTGATTGGGGAATGGAAGGTACAGGGAGGATCCCTAGGCAATTCATATTCTAGGTGATGTGGGGAATCCTCACTAGCCAGAACCATAACCATAACCAGTGAGATTATTCAATTGCCTGATGTAGTGCAAAATTAAACAAATTAAATGAAGATGTGGAAATGCCAAATGAGCATTTGATTAAGTTTGTGAATCAGCAGAATTGGTATCACCTGTAACAATGGCTGAGTCATCATCAAAGAGGACAGCCAACCTTGGGAGCGACATTAATGAGGTGGTAACCTCGTGAAATAACTCCATAAATTTATCTTTGTGCCAATCAGAAAACAAGAATTCCACACACTGAGCCAAATGGTGTCTTTCTTTTTCAATCCTTTTATTAGTTTTCAAATTAATACAGATTAATATATCAATGTTTATACATGTAATACAAAGAGATCAGGAGAACAATCATGACATGGATAATCATAAAGAACAATAGAGTATAAAAAAAATCTGAAGATCCAATGATCTGTTAGTGAATGAATATAATATAAAAGAAAAAGATTTATTATAAAATATAAAAAAGAAAAAAAACAAAACAGTAAGAAAAATTATAAACAATATATCAAACCAAACTAAGCTAAAGAAAAAAAAATAGAAGAAAACTGGACTAAAATTTCTCAATAGAAACAGAGCAATATTATGTCGTCAACTCCGTTCCTCTAAATTGAAAGGTTATTATAAGGGGATCTATATCATGTGAAAATATTGAATAAATGGACTCCGAACTTCCTCAAGTTTAAGCGAAGGATCAACAGTACCACTCCTAATTTTTTCCAAGTTTAAACATGATATAGTTTGAGAGAACCATTGAAAAGTAGTAGGGGGTATTGGATCCTTCCATTTAAGCAAAATGGATCATTTGGTCATTAATGTAACAAAGGCAATTATACGGTTAGCGGAGGCAGATAGATGGCCAGATTCTATCCTTGGTAAACCAAAAATTGCAGTGATAGGATGAGGTTGTAAATCAATCTTCAGTACCTTTGAAATAATGTTAAAAATATCTTTCCAATATTTTTCCAAAAGAGGACAGGACCACAACATATGTATCAAAGAAGCCACATTCGACTTACGTCTGTCACATATAGGATTTATATTTTCATAAAAAAGAGCTAGCTTATCTTTTGACATATGGGTCCTGTGAACTACCTTAAACTGTATCAAAGAGTATCTGGTACACATTGAAGATGTATTAACTAAATTAAGAATTTTCTTCCAGGTCTCCATAGGTATAGATGTCTGGAGTTCACTTTCCCATTCATTCTTAATTTTGTCCAGTGGTTCTGAACAAATTTTCATAATTAAATCATAGATTATTGCTATCAAGCCTTTCTGACAAGGATTAAAACCAAAAAATTTTTCCGTAATTTCAGTTTTGTAAGGTGTGGGGAAAAGAGGGTATAGTAGCTTTTAAAAAATTTCTGATTTGCAAATATCAAAAAAAGTGTGATCTAGGCAAATTGTATTAGTTAGACAATTGTTCAAAAGATGAAAAACAGTTATCAATGAATAAATCACAAAAACATACTATTCCCTTCCTTTTCCATATGGAAAAAGCTGAGTCAACTCTGGATGGATGAAAGAAAAAATTAGATTGAATGGGACTTGATAGATTAAATTTATTCAGTCCAAAAAATTTACGAAATTGAAACCATATTGGTATTTTATGTTTAACAATTGGGTTAATCATATGTTTACTTAATTTGGTAAGTGCAAAAGGGAGTGGAGCTCCTAAAATAGAAACTAATGAAAATTCAAGTACTGATTGGGACTCAAGGTGTACCAATTTGGGGCGTTGAATTACATCTGAATCTTGTATCCAAAAAATTAAATATCTAATATTGATGGCCCAATAATATAGTCTAAAGTTAGGCAAGGCCATACCACCATCCTTTTTTAGTTTTTGTAAATATTTCTTACTTAGCCTTGGGTTTTTATTCTGCCAAATGTATGAAAGAATTTTAGAATCAATAGAGTCAAAAAAAGATTTTGGAACAAAAGTTGGAATCACTTGAAATAAATATAAAAATTTTAGTAAAATATTCATCTTAACTGCATTAATTTGGCCTACCAATGATAGAGACAATGGGGACGATTTAGTAAATAATTGTTTACCATGGTCAATTAAAGGCAGTAGATTAGCTTTAAATAAGTCCTTATGTCTCTTAGTAATTTTAACACCTAAATACATAAAATAGTCAGTTACCAATCTAAAAGGTAATTGGCTATAAATTGGGATTTGCATATTTAATGGAAAAAAGTTCACTCTTATTAAAATTTAATCTATAGCCAGAAAAAACACTAAACTGATCTAATAGTAATAGTACTGCGGGGATAGACTCCTCCGGATTAGAAATATAAAGTAACAGGTCATCTGCGTAAAGAGATCTTATGAATCTTCTGTCCACGAGTAATACCACATATATTTGAAGAATCCCAAAGTGCAATAGCCAAAGGTTCTAAAACAATATCAAATAATAAAAGGCTTAACGGGCAGCCTTGTCTAGTACCTCAAAAGCCTAAACAAAGGAGATCTTTGATTATTAGTAAGTATTGAAGCCATAGGTGCATAATAAATCATTTTAATCGCAGATATAAATTTAGGACTAAAATTGAATTTTTGAAGTGTACTGAATAGATATTCCCATTCGACTCTGTCAAACGCCTTTTCAGCAGCTAGTGAAACAACACATTCTGGAATTTGGGATGAAGGGGTATATATAATATTCATTAATCTCCTAATGTTAAAATGTAGATAACGATTCTGAATAAATCCTGTCTGGTCTTCAGAGACAATTTGTGGAAGAACCTTTTCCAATCTAAAGGCCAATATTTTGGAAAATATTTTGGAATCTACATTTAATAAAGAAATAGGTCTATAAGATGCACAATCAGTGGGATCCTTATCCTTTTTAAGAATTAAAGAAATAGTTGCTTCATAGAAAGATTGTGGTAGTTTACCCACTGATAGGGCATCTTTAAAAATTTTGGCTAACCAGGGAACAAGAATATCAGAAAAGGATTTTAAAAATTCAGCTGTGTATCCGTCAGGGCCGGGTGCTTTACCCGAATTCATTGAAAATATTACTTTATTTATTTCTTCCTCTGAAATGGGAGCATCTAATATAGAGCGTTCATTTAAAGATAATTGGGGAATCTTCAAATCTCTTAAAAATTCATGTATTAAAGTAGGATCCTCAGGGGATTCTGATTGGTGTAAAGAAGAATAAAATTCTTGAAAGGATTTGTTAATTTGAACTTGATCTATTGTGTAGGTACCATCTGGTTTACGAATTTTATTAATCTGACGTTTAGATATAGTAGCTTTCAATTGGTTGGCCAATAATTTACCAGATTTGTCACCATGTATATAAAATTGCCTTTTGTTTTTAAGTAGTAGATTTTCAATTGAAGATGTTAATAATACACTATGTTGTAGTTGGAGTTCTGTTCTCTTTTTAAAAAGCTCCAGATTAGGACTAACAGAATATATTTTATCGATTTCTTTAATCTTGTCAGCTAATGTACATATTTCATTATTAGTTCGTTTTTTCAAACCAGCAGAATATGAAATAATTTGACCACGGATGTATACTTTAAACGTAGCCCATATTATCCCACTGGAGATTTCTTCAGTAAAATTAGTTAAAAAGAAAAATGAAATCTGTTCTTTAATAAATTGGATGAAATCTAAGTCTTGTAATAGCGAAGGGTTAAATCACCATTGTCTGACATCAGAGGATGCATCTGGTAGCTTAATTGATAATCTCAATGGTGCATGATCAGAAATGGCAATTGCATCGTATTTGCAGTCCATAGTAAGTGGAGCTAATCTAGTATCAATAAAAAAAATAATCAATCCTCGAGTAATTATGGTAAACATGAGAAAAGAATGAAAATCCTTTATCAAATGGGTGTAGAAATCTCCAAACATCTAAGATTCCGGATTCAACTAAAAAGGAATTAATAAAGACAGCGGATTTGTTTGGAAGTGTAGCCAAATGGTGTCTCAGCCAATGAATCTGCAAAAGTCAGTAATTAAGTTCCTATCCAATCAATATGGTGGAGCAGCAGACAGAAATGAAGAGTGGGAGGAAACTCAAATGTGCTGGGCTTTGTGTTAAAGATGGAAATGTGAATGACAGCAGGAACATCAAAAACTTAACGAGATTCTTCAGCCAACAGTCCCATATTGGCAGTCCTAAATTGCAATGATCTGCAGTCCTCATCAAAATACTAGCAGCTGGATAATTTATTTCATCCCAAATGATATTAAAATGTAGGTGAATATACTGATTTGTAAGAAAGGCAGTAACAGCATACCATTGAAAGGCCTGGGTAGAGTGGACATAGAGAGGATATTTCCATTAGCAGGAGAGTCTAGGATCTGAGGGCACAGCCTCAGAATAAAGGAACGTCCCTTTATAATTGAAATGAGGAGGAGTTTCTTCAGCCAGAGAGTGGTGAATCTGTGGAACTTGTTGCCACAAAGGGCTGTGGAGGCCAAATCATCAGGTGTATTTAAGGCAGATAGGTTCTTGATTGGTAAGGGTGTTAAGGTTTACAGGGAGAAGGCAGGAGAATGGGGTTGAGAAAGAAAGATCAGCCATGACTGAATGGCAGAGCTGACCCGATAGACTGAATGGCCTAATTATGCTCCTATATCTTGTGGTCATCCATAATATCGACAGTGTACTAGACTTAGCAGCTTCCCTATAGATGTTATTTTGGGACTGGCAAGACTGCCAGGAAACAGCCAACTCCAAAAAAAAATTAATACAGTCAAATAATTGCCATATCAGTTACTTCCCAATCATCAGTAAACCTGGAGGCAAATAATGCTGTGCTGCAAGTGTTTAGTTTTGGTCAGTGTGAATGTCAAACATCCTGTATACAGCACATATAAAATGCGACTCTTTTTCCTCTGAAAAATGAGCCTGCTGTATTCAGTTTATTTAGTTAATTGATTTTAAAGCTGTTACAGTTCAGATTAGCTTGATTGATTTTCTCAATCAATTCTTACAGATCATCACCTTCTTGAGCTTGCACAAAATCATAAATCATCTATACTAACAAATTTAAGAACCGGTAGTCTTCCTATTGTGTGTAAAATGCATGGAGAAATCCGAATGCTGAAAGTGTATTTCACATTTAATACTAGTCTATAGTTTTTATAAATTATTCTGAGAATTGCCTCTAATGTATAAATATTCAGCAATTTTGCTGTATTATTTTTGCTTTATGATGGGATGTAATTGCAAGCTTTACCCCTGCCTTCTTGACCCTTTGCAACCAGATTTTAGACTTCAATTTTGTCTGTTCAATCTGTCTTTTATCTTTTTATAGCCACTTTATCTTTAGCCTGCCTTTCACCAGACATGCATTCATTTTCCTTGGTGGTTCAGATCTGATTCTGAACTTAAAATTCCTGTCCTCTGTATATCAGTGATTTTGTTATATGTTACAAAGCATTAAACTACATGACATTAGCAAGTAATCCATAATCACTGTCTTAGGACATATCTAGTAAAAATAAATTTAGATTGTAATTGAAGAATTAAACACAAATTGTGCAATTTACAATGCTTCCAATTTTGTAATTACTTTTTAAGTGTTGTAGTGCTGATGATGACAATCCTCTCATTAATTGAGTCTCCATGTCAGGTAAATCATTTCACAAGCAGCACCTGCTTTCATTTCTGTAGTATCATTAGCACAGCAAAATAAGCCCACAATGCTTCACGGTGCATTTGGAAAAAATTTGATTTCAAAACTCTAATGAAATGAAATTTCAATCTGCTAACACGTCGGTAGGATTAGTTTTGGATTGCCCCAGCAAGAACTGGTACATGTGGGATGGGTTACAGGATTTCTTTCTGTGCTGGCAAAACAGCCATATTTCTAATTATCCATTCATATTTTACAAAGGGTAAACATTTTGAATGTTTACACCTCTAGATGGCATTAATGGTGTTTGTAGTACAACTTACAGTACGGAACAGAAGTAACTGGATATGATATTCAAAAAAATTTGGAATGTGACAAATTAATTACAAGATCTAGAGTAGCATGCAGTTTAGGAGTATTCCACTAGTCAACCTTTCCATTATTCATGAAGTTGTGAAACGCTCCAGCATCGAAAAGATTGTGTAGACCATCAAGTAGCAACAATTCATTTATTGTTTTGCTTTGTGCTAGGTAGTTAAATGATTTCTGTGATGACTAATGTATTGCAAAAGTACTTATCCTTCACATACACCTTTTGAAAACCAATGTATGCAACTGAAAGATGAGAGAGTAATTTCTACAGAAAGCAACATATTTATCTGTTTATTTATTGGGTCGCTACTTGTATATTGGTCTCTATAGCAATGTGGAAAAACTTAGAACAACTTACTACTTCATATTCATATTCTTAACAAATCTTCATTCTTCCATTGTTCATACCACAAAATAGCATATACAGTACCTGAAATTGTGGCTTTGAAAACATTGCACCTCAGGCATCTTGTGTGAAGACAGGGAAACTGTTCTTGTCTCTGATTCGTGGTTTCATTCAAGGCAGAGAGAGAAACATAATTGACAGTGGAGAAAAAAAGGAAAAAACATCCGATCAGAGTACTATTTTTATACTCCATTTTTCCATTCAAAATTATGTATATTCAAATTATAATAACAATTTTAACTAGTGTATTTAAAGAACTAATAATTCTGAAAAAAATCTATGCTCTTAACATATTAATATACTGTTGAAGGTGTCTACAGGACGTTTATTTTGTGGTCTTTGGCTGAAATTTAATTTAAAAGTCGCCAGGACCTTCTTACTGAAAATGTGATTGTTGTATGTAAACTGAAGGTGGGAGATGAAGTTTAATTTTCCACTGCAAGACATGTGTTGGGGAATGGAGGGCAGTGGGGAAGCAGGGGGGTGGGAGGGAGGAGGGAGGGTGGAATTTTGCACATTACAAATCAGGAAGTAAGTGATTGGTGACTTGCAAAGGAGGGGAACATTTCATGCAATTTCACCTATTAGATCGATGTTCTGAACATGTTTGAGATTTATTGCTGAAGATTTCTCTTTGAGGGACTATACCCAATTACATGAAGCAAAGTGGTAAGTCAAAAGGGAAAGATGTTTTCTGATCAATTTAAGTAACAAAATCTCAAAGGGAAATTGATCTTTTTATTCCATTTTATTGTGTTAACAGTGACCCTCAGGGAAACTTACACTTTCTGTTTGTAGGATTTTGTTTAAAAATGAAGACAGAAACTGGGAAGAAATAGAAAGCAAAATGCGATCTGAGAGTGAAGTTCCTATCCTGAAAACTTCAAATAAGGTGAGGAAGGTGATAAATCATTACACTATGAATGTTGATGATTGCTTGCTTGATAATTTTTACCTTGGTGTAAATCCATGTTACTGTTGGCAAATAAAGTTTAATACTAGAAATGGAGGTAGAAATTGGTTTATGTCCTGCCTGTTTTTCGGGTTTATTTTTAGCAGTGGGATTTTCTGTGCCACCTTGCAGGAATCGGTCCCACTGCTAAACTTCAAATGCAAGTTAGGGACCTAACACTAAATCATTATATATGCAGCTTTATAGGAAGCATGTGGTTCTTTTCTTTTTACTGTTAATTCCATATTTAATATGATTCTGTTATATGAGGGGTGGGAAAAAGTATGAAAGTAGTTTGTGCTGAATACCTACTCGTACTCACTTTCTCTGAATGTCACATTTCCGCCCCCCCCCCCCACCCCTTCCCAATCAGATGTTTCTCTTGCTGTCTTCACTGTTCTCCTGTACTGTACAACTCTATATTGGGTATTGGTTTATTATTGTCACTTGTACTGAGGTACAGTGGAAAAACTTGTCATACAGGTCAATTCATTACACAGTGCAGTTACATTGAGTTAGTACAGAGTGCATTGATGTAGTACAGGTAAAAACAATAACAGTACAAAGTGTCACAGCTACAGAGAAAGTGCAGTGCAATAAGGTACAAGGTCACAACAAGGTAGATTGTGAAGTCATAGTCCATCTCATTGTATGAGGGAACCGTTCAATAGTCTTATCACAGTGGGGTAGAAGCTGTCCTTAGGTCTGGTGGTACATGCTCTCAGGCTCCTGTATCTTCTACCCGATGGAAGAGGAGAGAAGAGAGAATGACCCGGGTGGGTGGGGTCTTTGATTACGTTGGCTGCTTCGCCAAGACAACGAGAGGTAAAGACAGATTATCATATTTGAACATGGTTTGAGATTAAAATATATGGGAGTAGCAGCTGTTAAGGGGGAGATTGCAGATGAGCCTCCAGTGTCTTTTTCATGCGATGGTAGGAATATGGTTTCGAAGATGTTATTAATAGTTACAAATCTCAAAACTGGTTAAATTTGTTGTTACAAGTTGTGCAGCAAAAAATTATCATGTTGAGATACAACATGAAGCTTTAATTGAACTCTGTAATTAGTGCAATTAAAATATCACAATTCTTAAATGTATTTTATTACTGCTAATGTCTTATTATTTACAAGATATGTTAATTAGAGCACTTAAGTTGTTATATTCTGAGAGTCTTTATTTCAAAGTGCTGTTTCAAAAAAAGCACTGCAAAGTTAGTTTCCCTTTATACGTTTAGCATTTGAGCACAGTATGTAAGTATCTACCCACATCAAGTTAGCCGGGTTTCTTGTAATACGACTGTTCCTAATGGGCAGATCTGCTAATTTGAGCTCATCAGTCATCTGTGCTTTGGACTAACTCTTCCTGTGTGGTCCAGGACACCATCTTCCATGGGAAGCCTGGCTTACAGCAGATTGCCAAGTTGTAGGGCCTTTTCCACACAGGTAGCAAGCTGCTATGATGAGTATGGTGTCGATAGAATGAGGCCCCCACCCATAGTTTAATCGGCATCAAACCTGTTTATATTTACTGTTTTTGAACCTTTATTCACTATTTCATGGTCCAACATTCAATATTCACTTATGTTAAATCATCTTGGAATATCACACTATCAAAGGTTTGAGCTGCTTTGGTGATTCCATGAGGATTCCAACCAGAAATCCTCAGTTCCTCATCATGGTGTATAAAAGGATTTCCTAAATCTTTAAAAACAATTGCTAATTAATGTTATATTTTAATAAAAATCTATACCTTTTTGAATTTTTAAATAAAAGTTAACAATAAAAGAATGTAAAAGATATAGAACCTTTTCAGATAACCTGATTCTCTGATTACACTTTTGAGGGCATTAAGTGTGCTTTTTAGTGGTCAGCCTTGTGGATGTGTCCCACTGGTACTACCTCTGTGACCAAGTTGAAGAGATTTTGCAGGGAATTAAACAAATCCTTAAATGACTAACATAACTTTAGCTTCAATAGATTGATGACACTTGTCAAATAAATTTCATTAAAAATGTGGCGTGAAGCTGTGATTTATAAAATATCTGTAGGAGCATAAAAAATGGCATATTCCCACCTTTCAGATAATTAAAATGGAATGAACTCCACGTGCTTGCATTCAGCTGATTACATAGGATTCAGAAAATGCTTTATTGTCAAGAACTTGATTGCAATTGTAAATACAAATCACTATTCCCAACAATATGCTGCTGTGCTAAATAAATGATTTAGTTGTAGGGGAGGGTTTAAACTGATCTGGCAGGGGGATGGAAACCAGGATGTTAGGTTACAAGATGCTAAGGTAAAGGAGGGAGTTTATAGAAACAAGTCCAATGAGGATGGCAAGAAGGACAGGCAGGTGAGAAGTCAGGATAATTTGCTGAATAATAGAAGTACAACAAGTCAGGATGTTAGGATACAGAATGTTAGGATAGGGGATGAGGTATATAGGAACATGTCTAAGGTAATATGTAGTGAAGATGGTAAGAAGGATAGACAGGTGGAAAGCCAGGATAATCTGCTGAACAATAGAAGTACAACAAAATTAATAGCAGATACCGGACTAAACGTACTATATTTAAATGCACGTAGCATTAAGAATAAAGTAGATGACCTAGTGGCACAACTACAGGTTAATAAATACGACATTGTGGCAATCACCGAGTTATGGCTTTATGATGGATGTGATAGGGAACTGAATGTCCAGGGGTACACAGTGTTATAGGAAGGATAGGCGGGTAGGCAGAGGGGGAGGTGTGGCCATGATGGTTAGTAGTGATATAAAATCAATAGAAAGGAAGGATATTGGGTCAGAGGAGGTGGAATCCTTGTGGGTGGAGCTAAGGAATAGCAAGGGTAAAAGGACAATAGTAGCAGTCATATATAGGCCCCCTAATAGCAGTCAGCAAGTGGACGGTAAGTTGCAGTTTGAGATAGAAAAAGCATGCCAGAGTGACAATGTGAAGATAATTATGGGTGATTTTAACATGAAGGTGGACTGGGAAATCCAGAATGGCGGTAGTACTCAGGAGAGGGAGTTTGTGGAATGTCTAAGGGACGTTTTTTTAGAGCAACTTGTTGAAGAGCCCACCAGGGGATCGGCTGTTTTGGATTGGGTGCTGTGTAATGAACCGGAGGTGATTAGGGAACTAAAGGTAAAGGAACCACTGGGAACCAGTGATCACAATATGATTGAGTTCACTTTCAAGTTTGAGAAGGAGAAACTGATAACTGGTGTATCGATATTTCAGTGGAACAAAGGAAATTACAATGGTATGAGAGAGGAGTTGGCTCTAATTGATTGGAAGAGTAAGCTGGCTGGAGGGACGGCAGAGGAGAAATGGAAGGAATTTCTACAGGAAATAAGGAAATTGCAGGATAGATATATTCCAAGAAAAAAGGTTTTGAATGGAAAAAAGGCACAAATTTGGATAACGAGAGAGGTGAAGGCTAAAATAAAAGCAAAAGCGGTGGTGTACAAAGAAGCAAAAATTAGTGGGAAAACAGAAGACTGGGAAGCTTTTAAAAACCTGCAGAGAGAAACTAAGAAGGTCATTAGGAAAGAAAAGATGAATTATGAAAGGAAGTTGGCGGATAACATTCGAAAGGATACTAAGAGTTTTTTTAAATACATAAGGTGTAAAAGAGAGACATGGGTTGATATAGGACCAATTGCTAACGGTGCAGGAGCTATTATAATGGACGATAGAGAGATGGCAGAGGAATTGAATGAATATTTTGCATCGGTCTTCACCGTGGAGGACATCAGCAGTGTGCCAGTTAGTCAGGAGTCTCACGAAATGGAATTGAGTTCAGTTAAGATTACTAGGGAGAAGGTGCTAGGAAAACTAAATGGACTAAAGACTGATAAGTCTCCCGGACCGGATGAGGTGCATCCCCGGGTTCTGAAGGAGGTGGCTTTAGAGATAGTGGAGGCATTGGCGATAATTTTCCAGAAATCGATAGATTCCAGCGTGGTTCCGGAGGACTGGAGGGTCGCAAATGTAGTTCCGTTGTATAAGAAAGGTGGGAGGCAGCATAAGGGAAATTACAGACCTATTAGTCTGACATCAGTGGTGGGAAAGTTATTGGAATCTATCCTCAAAGACAGGGTTACGGAATACCTAGAGGCGCAGGGCAGGATAGGTCCTAGCCAACATGGTTTTGTGAAGGGAAGATCCTGCCTGACCAACCTATTGGAGTTTTTTGAAGAAATCACAGGTAAGGTGGATAAGGGAGAGGTGGTAGATGTTGTGTATTTAGACTTTCAAAAGGCCTTTGATAAGGTGCCTCACAGGAGACTGATTAATAAGATGAGAGGTCATGGAATTACAGGTAGGATAACAGAATGGGTGGAGCATTCGCTGGTTGACAGAAAGCAAAGAGTGGAAATAAAAGGATCTCGTTCTGGTTGGCTACCGGTTACTAGTGGTGTGCCGCAGGGGTCGGTGTTGGGAGCGCTCCTTTTTACCTTGTACATTAACGATTTGGTTGATGGAATAAATGGTTTTGTGGCTAAGTTTGCGGATGACACCAAGATAGGGGGAGGAGTAGGGAGTATTGAAGAGATAGGAAGGTTGCAGTGGGACTTAGACAGTTTAGGAGAATAGGCAAGGAAATGGCGGATGAGATTCAATGTAGGGAAATGTGCAGTTGCACACTTTGGAAGCAGAAATAAGCGGGCAGATTATTATCTAGGAGGAGAGAAAATCCAAAGCACGGAAGTACAAAGGGACTTGGGGGTACTCGTGCAGGATACCTTAAAGGTTAACCACCAGGTCGGATCGGTGGTAAAGAAAGTGAATACTATGTTGGCATTCATTTCGAGAGGTATAGTGTATAAAAGTAAGGAAGTGTTGATGAGGCTCTATGGGGCACTAGTGAGGCCTCATTTGGAATATTGTGCGCAGTTTTGGGCCCCACATCTTAGGAAGGATGTGTTGACGTTGGAGAGGGTTCAGAGGAGATTTACGAGGATGATTCCAGGAATGAAAGGGCTTATGTATGATGAGCGTTTGTCGGCTCTTGGATTGTACTCACTGTAGTACAGAAGAATGAGAGGGGACCTCATAGCGACATTTAAAATATTGATAGGAAAGGACAGAGTAAATGTGGCTAGGCTGTTTTCCTTGGTGGGTGAGTCCAGGACCAGAGGGCACAATCTTAGAATTAGTGGGTACAGTTTCAAAACAGAGATGAGGAAAAATTTCTTTACCCAGAGGGTGGTGAATTTGTGGAACTCCTTGCCACATACAGCAGTGGAGGCCAGATCAGTAGGGGCATTCAAGGAGGAGATAGATAGATATCTAAATAGTCAGGATATCAAGGGATATGGGGATAAGGCCGGTAAGTGGGATTAGAATAGTTTTTTTTTTCTTCTTCCCCCATTCCCCATTTCTCATTTCTATTTCCCTTTCCTTGGAGCAGACTCGATGGGCCGAATGGCCTGCTTCTGCTCCCTTGTCTTGTGATCTTGTGATAACTTTTTTTAAAAACGTGCACAGTTAGTTATCCAGACCCAGTACTACTACTACAAACAAGCGCTGCATCTCCTTAATGTCAATATGCAATGATGAATACTAACTGCACTGAAATTATAAGTTATATCTATGAAAGTAAATCTGAATTTTTACATACTGACAAAAGTGTAATGTTTGTACTTTTAAGTGGTTAGGATTGATTGCTCATGCTACTGATTATTTCGGCTTGCGACTGATCTTGCATTTTATTCCCCTTTCCCTTATTGTTAATCTCCTGTGGAATGCATCCATAATCAACTGCGTTAACTTTGGCAAAGAGATGGTCTCTGCTGTTCCAATATGACCAGCTAGAAATGAGACTTTCCTTTAACAGGACAAGAAAGGAAGAATCATTGTCCTTAAAATGCTGTTCTGTTTTTAAAAATAACATATCAAGATCTCGAGGCAGGCTGAGGGTGAAGCCTTATGTTATATTTCTGAGAGTATACGTACCTACGTGAGATTCCTCGTTAATATTGCAACCATAAAATACAAGTCATTTTTAACTGTCCAACATAATATTGGTCACTGGTCAACACTAATTTCTATGTTTTTGGCTTCTATCCTACTGTTATAAGACTATTGAATGGTCCCCTAGTACAAAGTCTGAAAATTATTCATATTGCTGAATCATAATACTGACTTCCTATTCATACATAGTGAGCCCTAGAGATATCCTTAATTTATTATTTCATGCCATCCTGTTTGTCTATAGATAAGTATGAAGTCTTTAATTTTGCAATCTTTTCCAAAATAATGTTGTAGTTAGTCTTGCAATTTTTCAGCAAAAAAATGTTTTCTAAAAATTAAAATAATTAATATCCCATTTTGGTTTTTGAAGAGTTCATTCTCAACCCGTCATTTGATTATTTTTTTCTGCACCACCCCCCCCCCCGCCCCCCAGGAGATTTCACTGATCCTACAGGAGTTGAAAAGAGTAGAGAAACAACTTCAAGGTAAGCAGCACTTAACAGTTTCAATTTTTGCAATCTCATTGTAATTCTGCCAACTTTTAATTATGGTCAGTCTCTTGCTCAACATAATTTTCAATCATTTCTAAACTAGCTGTCATTGCTGTCTTGGCCCAAGATAGCAAGCTGAATGACCTACATAGAGCTTAGTAAAGTATAACCATTGGAGTGCGGAAATTTTAGTTTCCTTGGTGAATAGGCTTTCATGGAAGGCACATTACCAGAACAAATTGAATTAAAGCAGCTAAAGTACATTGCAGTTATTGTACTATTAATCATATTGCTTTACAATTAAAACATAACTTCATTTTCTGTTCTAGCTCTCCTGTATAATTTGAGCTTGCACGCAATCTCCAGTATACTTATTCAAACTCTTTGTTTTCTTTATGTTCAAGTTGACTGAACATAAGCTTGTCAAACCTTTTTATCCCTTCAGTCATCACAAGAAGTTTGCAAGTATTTTGACTTGGTTATGTTACTACCATGCATTTAGCCTGTAAAATTCTTCATTTTATGGAATGTTCCAAACTTAACATTTTAAATAGATTTTAGTGAATCTAGCCAAGTTGCAGATCTGCTGCAAAAATGACAATAGGATGCACATAGAAAATAAATCCTTTCCAGAAATGAGCATGAAGCATTAATATTGTATGAAATACAAATTGAGAAGTCTGACATTGTTATTATTGTGATTGAAGTGATACCTATTTAACAGTTTCTGTGTTTTTCCTTTTTAGCCATTAATGTGATGATTGATCCAGATGGTGTGCTGGATTCAGCATGTGGCCTGAAAACAAGTCCCAGTTTGCCTGGACAGCCCAAACAGAAGAGCAGTCCGACCCGCCATTCTCGTATCTCTGACTCTGACTACAGCAACCATTTAAGCCAGTGCAAACACAATGGAGAAGATAAAGACAATACTTTGCATGAGTAGCATTGTTTTGTAGTCTCTTTAAAGTGGCAAAGCACATACCAACAGACCACATTTTTGATTTGGCCTGTGTTGATGAGAACATTTGCTTGCCATTTAATTATGTAGCCTCAAGGTATTTTCTTGCTTTCCGTGGTTCTTTTGTCACCACGTTACTCTTGCTAGAGCTGTAAGCTTTGCATCCATCCAATAACGGAACATTAGGGTTGGGGGGGGAGGGGGGGTAATGGGGTTACAGGGAAGGACACATTGGTGTGCATTAAAATGTGAATCACATTGACAGATTCATAAGTCATCTTCAAAATGAAATGGCGAAGCAAATTGGCATTACTGAAACTGGAATAAAAAATACAGTGTAAAATGGATGAATTTATAGGCAATACAAGCCAAGAATAGTGAAAAACAAAAAAATTAGTGCCAAACTGCTCAATATGTTGGTCAGTTTGAAGCACATGTTATGTTGAATCAAGGACTGATGTTTGTTATTTATGTGTGTTTAACATATAAACCACAGATTCTGCATAGGATATACCTTAATTGTATAAAGTAGAAAACACGTTCAGCAATTATTGTAACATGAGAAAAATCTGTGCTTTATGCTCTGGTTAGAAGTTGGTAATGCTGAAAAGTCCTGTTGATTGCAACATTTTTAGCATACATTTTTGCACTATTAGCAACAACATGAGCTGCAGGATGGGAGTATTGCATTGATGGTATTTCATTTTTGTTTGTTCTTTTTGTCCATCACATTTAAACAAAACTACAAACCAGCAAAAATAACAAATGTTGCATTGACTTTTTAGAACTTGATTGAAGGGTTATGTATCATTTAGTTCAAAGGAAAAAAATGGGATGTTTTCAGTTCTGTTACAGTAGAGTGATTAACCAATCAGGAAGAGTGCTCACAATCAGTGTCTCATAAGGGATTGACTCCTATCAAATCTCAGTTAGCCTACAGGTTGTAGTGCATTTGTGTGAATTCGTGCATCTTATTTTTAAAGCAAATCTTTGAATTAGGCAGGCACGGGTGAGACGGTACACATTCACATCCGTGACATAGTTTTGCATCCATTTCAAAATAGGGATAAAAGTTTCCTCACACGCATCCACTTGATGTGAAATGAGTTTAGGACATTCTCTGCACTATTTTTCGGCAGGGGTTAACAAATTTTAACCATGATCAATTCAGAAAACTATAGCAGTGTGAGATGAATAGAAAAGAAAAGTGGTACTGAAAACCTACTAGATTATACTAGAGTACTTGGCTTTGTTCTATATTTGACACAACTATACCAGATCTGAGTGGTTTATTGCTCACTACATGTTCCCTTTACCAATAATGATAACCCCCTTTCCAACAAGATTTCTTCGTAACAATAACTATTCTCCGTCCATCACATAAAAAAAGTTGATATGAAAAATCTCTCACATTGTTCCCAGGTAAAATTAACTTGGTAAATCTTTATTGATTTCTTAATGGTTGTAAAGTCATAATGCGGAATGTTTTGTTATTCAACTTTGAAATGACACTTGGAGAAGCCATAAACATGCATGCAATGAGAAATGGAAGCCATTTGATGCAAATAGAATATGTATTTCTGAGATTGCATTTAAGATATTAGTTGGGAGATGGAGAGATCTGTACAAAATCTTCCCTGAAAGCATTTGTTGTCAATTCTGGGTAGCAAAGGTCTGTGTGGTATTCTCCACCACCAGTGTTATTTGTGTTGACCAACATTATCAACAGTCATTTTTAAGGGAAACAGTAATTTTAACCTAATTAATGTTTAATCACAGAACAGCATATAACTATTTGGTTATGTCGTGACTAGGTTAATATAATGTTTGTGTTTTGGTAAGTGAATACTTCTAGTTCCATACTGCCTACCTGAATCAAATATTCATGTGCTTAGAAAGATACATAACACACTTTAGGCCTTAAACTAACACTACTGTGTGTTTGCCACCTGGAGGTAAAAGTGTAGCCACTCCTCTCCCTTTTACTTTTCAGCCTCTCTAAGAAGAAAGCTGGAATTGAACCTGACAGTTGTGTATCAGATCTACATCACACCCTTCTAGGCTCTCTGCAGCAAACAGCCAACTTGCTTTTAAGCTGTGCAGTAAATGACAAAGATGGGCTGAATGTTACATCAGTCAATTTTGGTAAAAGTTGTCCTGAGTGGCAATAATTCTCTGGTACAAGTTAACCTCCTACAAAGTAAATCAGCCGCCTTGAGATATTTTGAAGAATGAACCTATTTTTGTGGCCAAATCACTCATGGCACTGCCTTGCTTTGTTATTGATTGCCACATAGACTGCTTTCTGTACAAGTACTGACTTTATGATGTAACCTTGGAAGAAAAGAAGTGCTGCATGACCAAGCATCATCTGTGTAGTGATTCAAGAGAGATAGTAAGGGGGGGAAAAAAGAGAGAGCAACAACAATCTGTTATGATTCACACATGATCATATCATTTATAAGTGTTTTTACATGATCCAAATAGTGCTAAATAGACTAACCCTACCTACTTTGTTATTGACAAGTTGATTGGTAATGCCCTTATATATAAACAAGATGTGTTTCTAAGATATCTTCAGTTCAGTCATTATGGCTTCTACCAGGCTCTGTATCAGTCCAGATCACCACACTAATGATAATTTTACTCTGAAATAGTTACTGAAAACATAGTTGAATAAACTAAGCAATAGTCAAGGTGTGTGGTATTGAAAATGTTTGCATTGACATTTTGCATATTTCTGTTCAGTTACACCATTACATTGCGCGAATGCGGATATGATACTTAAATTTAATTTACTATTCACCACAATTTTGATACACAAAATTGATCAGGGTATTCTCATTAATTTGTGATGTGAATTCAGTGATGCAAAACACTGTGCAATATTAAGCTAACACTAAGCCAATATTAGGTTTTGGTAACCTGAAATAGGCATTAGATTGGCAATGTGGAATTGCTCCCAACTAACTTTTGAATATTGGATGGTTTGGGGAAAACATGATTTTCACTCTAAACTGAGATTACCAAATGTTGCCTGTACTTTCTCTCTTTTCCCCCTTTCTCTTTGGCTGGTAATTATTACAATAGCAAAAGAATAATTTTGCCCTATAGATGGAAATGTGATTAGCTGGTATACTATGCTTCACTAATAAAAAGCAATGGAATGAATTTTCCAATTTCTAAATATGCTAGCTAAACATTTCACTTATTGTGTTGGTTTATGTGTTTACACATTTGTGTTGTAATTTGTAATATTATCTTTGTTTTACAGTTATATGGTTTTCTCCTGATTTTGTATGAACTCTGTTAGCTCTATTTATTTTTATTTGGTTATATATGTTCATTTGTATTTTTACATTTCTATTGTTTCAAATAAAAAAAAAATTCCCCCTCCGATCTTTGCCACAGAAAATGTGTTAGAAAACTAAAAGATCTGCCAAGAGTTGGATTAAATCTGTGACATTTTGGGTGTGATCAAATTTGGTTTGATTTTTTTCCCCCTCTCTACCTTCATATTCCTAGATGTCAGAGCAAAAGTTCATGGGTGTGTTGATATTTATGCAGGCTGATATGGACATTGCATGAGCTAGTTTGTGTGGATCCAGTCCATCACCCATAGCCACCACCATCCCAAACAAGAGTGGACAAGATTTTCCACACAGAGGGTGGTGGTTACATGGAATGTGCTACTAGAGAAGGTGGTGGAGGCAGATACAATTACAAAGCCTAAAAGGTGTTTGGACAGGTACTTGGATAGGAAAGGAGTAGAGGGATATGAGCCTAATCCTGGCAAATGGGATTAGTGTGGATAAGCATCACGGTCAGCATGAACTGGTTGTGCTGAAAGACCCATTTCTGTGTGTGCTGTACAGCTCTATGACTCCAAATGCAAAAGGCTGGGTGAGCTGACTGCACTACCTCTCCCTCCCCCTTCTACCAGTGAGGCAGCCTCTGATGTAGGCCTGGCTCCTTGCAACAGCGGACCACAGGGAGACTGCCAAAGTCTTTTTGTTGCTTATAAATGTGTCTCACCCATCCTAAAATTCTTCAAATAAGTTGGAATCATTAAAAGAAAAATCAAAAACATTAAAATATCAATAAATGATCTAAACATCTAAATGAGCTGAACCCATTTCTATACCAGCCACCCTTGTGGTAAAGCTGGGGGTTATGTTTCAGAGGGTTTTTTTGGGTGGGGGGTGTGGGGAAATCAGTGGAATAAAGTCCACCTGGTGCCACTCTTCGCCCCACCCTCAGTGGAGCAGAGCGTGAGGTTAAGTGCTGTGAATCTGAACTCTCCTCCCAAGCTTCTCTGTTGGGCTAAGCAGATGCAGAAATCTAAAATACGCATGAATGGCTGATGCCCAGCAGTTCCCTACTGATCTGCCAGATGTCAATTGGTTCAATACTTGAGTGATATTGTTTTGAACTGTGGGGTTGGAAAGGGAAATGATTATTCTCAATATCTACCTAGTGTTACCAGTCCATTGGTTCCCTGCTTCTGTCTCCCATTTTGCTCAGTTCCCAGAAGTGGCCTCAGGTGTATTCAAAATCAAATTGGATTGAGGACATTATCCATGTGAAGCAAAAGGTGGAAGGAGTATGAGTGTAATAAGTGGAAGCTTTGTCGCAGGTTATCTACCTCCCCTCTGAATATTGGAGTTTTATGGACAGCTGGTAAGATTAAAGAGGGCAATATTATTTGTTTATATTGTGTAAAAACCATTGGTTGGCAGTTTCTGATTTGCAGCACGTAATCTCCTTTTTAGCAGTATTATCCTGTTCCCTACAATCAGGAAAACCCAGGAGCTATAAATTGGATAATGTAATCTTCCAGAAAGCTAGCAGATGACACCAAGCCAATTATAAACCAGACTCATTGAATGAATGCAGTAATGTGAATTATAACTCATTTAATAAATCTTTAATATGGAGAATAACAAAACAGACCAGTGATTTCCCTGAAAATGGAAAGCACAAATATTAAGCAAGGACCCCCTGCTCTCTGTGTGATAGCAGTAGCAGATTGCCTATTTCTGATTCTGCTACATACCAGGACAGGAGGTTAATGGGTTGAAGACTCTCACTGCCCCCACTCCCAGCCTATATTCCCAAGCTGTGGTCGGATGAGCTTCCTGTCAAAACAACCACACATCCGAATTCTTCCCATCCATGGAATCGATGAAGCCTGTTCTGGTAAGCCCTGGCTGTTGGAATAATTTTAGCTAAGGTCTGTTACCTTAAGCCGATGCAGAAGGCAAGAAATCACATTTGCACAACTGATTTGGTGCAAATTGCCAGCCCCTTGCCAAAAATCCCTGCTCTGTTGAAGTTAATTACTACCTTGAAACAAATGATCCAAACTTCTTCCTTAGTTAAACATAAATGTAGCATTCATTCAAAAAATAATTTGGAGTGTGCCTTATCACATCATTTGAATAACATTATTTAATTGTACTTGCAGGATCTTAAGAGGATTAAGTTCCTCTGGTTTGTGACTACATGATTGCAAATGTAGTAAAATAAAGTTTCAAAGATTGGACAGTTCTAAGAAAAATAATTACTTTAAGAATATCTTTTTCAGTTGATTAACATCATCCACTATCTCAATAATATGCATGTTTAAATATTCTGAATTCTACAGTAGGCAACATCTACAATGATGCTGTATAATTTAGAGGAAAAAGAGTCCCAGTGGCTGGAGCCCACAATTTGCTCAATGGAGTGATGATTGAAGATGATTAATATTGTAGTTCTTTAATAATAAAAAATCATATATCTAAAAGGTTGTTGCTTTCTCTTTCAAGGTACTTAAAATTGGGGCATTTGTACAAAGGGTTGGTCTGTTGGAAGAAGAACAGGAACTTAAGTGGAAAATGGGTGCTTTTTGATTGAAAGAAATGAATTGAAGGAAATTGTGACTAATTTGCTATTAAATCTGGTCATGCACAAATTGACTTTTATTTTCATAACTAGGTAGTTCCATTATTGCAAGCAAACCATTGAGTGTAAGGTGATTTATATTTAAGCTAATTGTGAAGACATGTTTCTCTTTTTTTGTCCCAAAATAATTGTGAGAAATATAAATTTAACTCAATTATGAGCTTCGTGTTACACAATTCATCTCATTTGGCTTTGAAGGAAACAAAATCTTGGTGTCCCTATTCTGTTAATGGATCTGTTACTTTATTTCAGTCTAAGTAAGATACTTTACCTGCAATGGCCTACATAGCAGCAGTAAGAAGTATTCTATGGTTTACCCAATTACTTGAAGCAGAAAATTGCGTTCCAAAGAGGGCAGTTTTGCATTTGTTACAAGCTCCATGCTGGAATTTGTGATAGCAAAGTAAAATATTCACCTTTAGCTAATGTGTCTTGTGCTCTCATGTTTCTGTCATTTGCAATTACACTTCCATTCACTATCATGTCCAGATAAACATTTTGTTTAGTTGCACTTTTATTTCTGTACCCTCAGGAATATTCCATCGTAGGTTTAAGAGAGGATTAGGGTTTAGTTGCTACAATGAGCTTCTTCATGTCATTGGGTACCACCTAATGTATGATTAATAGAACTATTATGTTTCCTCACATCCACCTTGCCCCAGTAACAACAATACTTATTACTGTCTTCCCATTCCTGTTATACCTCCAGGTATGCGTCTGTCTTTGCTTTCTCAAGTCTATAGGGTATAGACATTCACAGATCTGGCACAACTGGTTTGGAAATCAAACAATGGATCTGGCAGGGCCACATATTGTCTAGGGTTGTCATAAAAAGCACCGGCAACCACTGCCTCAAATCAAAGTCCTAATCAAAGTAAGTGCTATGTCCTCTTCAACCGCATTGACCTCTCTGAAATCTTCAACTGAGATGACCAAATCAGCCACCTCCAACACCCCGTCCAGTTGAATGTTGCTTTTTTACCCAATCAAGCTAAAGACCTCCTGCCCCAATATCAATAAAAATGGACTTCTCCGCAGATCTATCATCATCCATCTCACACATGCTGCTCTATGTCCAAAAGCATGGTATATATAAAATAATGAAAAATATTTAGGCCTGGAATTTCAGTTTTTGACTTTGCTTCTCTTTGTGGGTACTCAACTTTTATTAGGATGTAGCAAGATCAATTGATTTTAGTTACCAAAAAACTTTACAGATAATAAAACACATTCACTTCTGGCTTCCATGAGGGGAAACTAAATTGAAGAAAGTGTATACTTTCAAATTCAGTAAGTTATTAAAATGTAATTAATTCATTGTGCCCCAGCACCATTCTCTTAGGAAATAATGCTTACATGCTGCATTTATTTCTGCAGTTACCAGAAAATCCTTGTGTTAATATTCGAGAGTAGCTACATGATGCTTGGTACATTAAATTTTATTTAGTTTCTGTTAATAATTTTTTTAAAAAATGTGGGGATGTAGAGGACATCATTTGTAATGTTGTTTAAGCAGTGATGCAATTAGGTTTCACACTGGATCAAGTTGATAGATTCCCTTGGTAAACCGTTTTGCAAAAGTGCTTATGCACAGAGAGCTCTACCGCAAGTATATTCCAAAGGTTTTCACAATGATTTGTGACGCATTGAAAGCGTAGCGGATATCATATAAGACAAACATTACCCTTGATGGAAGTGCTGAGATTCAGAGTGATTCAGTTGCAAGTATCCTGGTTTATGTTCTCAGACCAGAAGACGAAAATGGGAGGGGTGCTGTAATGGCCAATCTAAAATTGTGCAAGTGTGAAATTTCTTTTCTGGCAACATCACTTGGCAGGGTTTTCAATCTATTCAAAACATTATGGACTGATGTGATACATCTGTGCATTGATTCTGCAAACTGCTGATGAAACTGTTCCATGATATGAATTCTGCTCACCCTGATTTTAGAGTGTCACATGTATGGGATCTCTGCCACTTGATAGACATAGTGATAAAAGTTGGTCTTAACTCTGCTGCTTTTAAAGAGCTAGGGAAGTGAATCTCACATTGGTACTTTATTCAAACGTAGGGGTTGGAACAAGCCTACTTTGCAACCTTCCATCATATTTAGCTCCATAAGTAACACTGACAGTCACATTGTCTGGTTGTTTTTGTTCTACTGAGATACTTAGCTACTGAGTTGAATAGTAGAGACCACTGCAGAATTTCTGCTAGGTGAAACAGCTGCAGAATGTAGTTACAAAATGAATCAAAATTATTAGTTATCGGAGTGTACAGTGTGAAAAATCTCTGGCTAAGTGTTGATGTCTTTCATGTAATCCTTCATATCTTTGGTTTATCACC
Organism: Pristis pectinata; assembly: GCF_009764475.1. NCBI lineage: Eukaryota > Metazoa > Chordata > Chondrichthyes > Rhinopristiformes > Pristidae > Pristis > Pristis pectinata. Next base: position 129,859,848 of record NC_067407.1, on the reverse strand, counting down.
ACATTTCTACCCATGCCTTTAGTCTTCCTGTCCTTTCCTCATTACTGTTATAGAACATAGAACATTACAGCACAGTACAGGCCCTTTGGCCCACAATGTTGTGCCGACATTTTATCCTGCTCTAAGATCTATCTAACCCTTCCCTCCCACATAGCCCTCCATTTCTCTATCATTCATGTGTCTAAGAGTCTCTTAAATCTCCCTAATGTATCTGCCCCAACAACCTTGTGTTGTGTTGTGTTCCTGATAAGTGGGATTGGTCAGTGATCTAAATGGATGCTTTGGAAGTTGTGTGCAGCCTTCTGAAAACTAAATATAAAAAGCAAACACACAAAATGCTGGAAGCACTCAGTGGGTCAAGCATCATCTGTGGAAAGAGAAACTCAATATTTCAGGTCCTAGACCTTCATCAGACTATGTATTCTTGGCACAAAGTTTTAGCATTGTGGGGAAGAGAACACTCCCATTTTGCTTCCAGGGTGGGTATTTTTTTAAAATCTTTTATTGGTTAAAACCAGAAGATCAAAGTCCTGAAAATGCACTATTCAAAGTAGAAATTGGTATTGCTATTTATAATTAAAGATTTTTAAAACTAGATATTGTGAATTCTGAGAGCAAATTGGGAATTTAAAAGAAGTTAAATTTAGAACAATATGTAGCTTTATGTCTCCTCAACAGAATGAACTTTGGTCCAAAATCAAATTGGCCAAGGATTTTTCATTAAATCAAGTGCTCTAATTACTGAAAGCTGGCTTTAAACTGTTACCACCTTGTCACAGGACAGTGTTAGAAGAAATTGTTGACTTTTATGTAACCTTAACACAGGTTGGAGATTAAATTTATTGTGTCACTGTAATCTAGCCACACACACACACACACACACACACACACACACACACACACACACACACACACACACACACACACACACACACACACACACACAATCTGAAAATTCATGAAATATAATTATTGGATTATGCCCATGCTGGTCATAGGTTAAAACTAAAATTCACATCAGGAAGAATAACACAAGCATTTATATCTTTGCCATCTCTATTAGTAATTAGAATTCTATACCAGATTGACTGGTCCATTGAGTTCAATGCAGCTACTAATGGGTGTTAGTTAGATTCTATTGAATATTCAGAGGTGATAGCCACTCCGTGGCTGATGCTACTCAATTCAAATAAATTAAGATTAGATATTTATTTATTAGTCACATGTACATGGAAACACAGTGAAATGTGTCTTTTTGCGTTACTGAGAACGTGCTGGGGGCAGCCCTTAAGCATCGCCACTCTTCCGGCGCCAACATAGCATGCTCACAGCTCCTAACCTGTACGTCTTTGGTACATGGGAGGAAACCGGAGCATCCAGAGGAAACCTACGCCGTCACGGGGAGAACGTACAAACTCCTTACAGATACGGGCGCTGTAATAGTGTTACGCTAACCGTTACACTACTGTGCCGCCCACAGCTTGATCACTATATCTAAGTGGGAATGACAGATCTGAGATGCTCAAGAATGCCACCTATAAATTCAGCGATGACACCACTGTTGTTGACAGAATCTCAGATGGTAACGAGAAGGTGTACAGGAGTGAGATAGATTGGTTGGTTGAGTGGTGTCACAGCAATGACCTTGGACGCAACATCAGTAAGATCAAGGAATTGATTGTGGACTTCAGGAAGGGGATGTTGGGAGAACACACACCAGTCCCGTGTTCAAGTTCCTGGGCATCAACATCTCAGAGAATCTATCCTGGGCCCAACACATTGATGCAATCATGAAGAAGGCATGCCAGTGGCTCTACTTCATTAGAAGATTTGGTATGTCACCAAACACTCTTGCAAATTTCTATAGATGTACAGTGGAGAGTATCCTAACTGGTGGCATTACCACCTGGTATGGAGGCTCCAATGTGTAGGATCAAAAGAAGCTGCAGAGGGTTGTAGACTCAGCCAGCTCCATCACAGGCACAGCCCTCCCCACCGTCGAGGACATCTTCAAGAAGTGGTGCCTTAAGAAGGCATCATTAAGGACCCTCACCATCTGGGACATGCCCTCTTCTCGTCACTACCATCAGGGAAGTGGTACAGGAGCCTGAAGACCCACACTCAATGTTTTAGGAACAGCTTCTTCCCCTCTGCCATCAGAATTCTAAACGGTCCATGAACACCACCTCATTATTCCTCTTTTACACTATTTAGTTTTTTGGTAACTTATTGTATTTTTTATGTCTTGCACTGTACTGCTGCCGCAAAACAACAAACTTCACAACATATGTCAGTGATAATAAATGTGATTCTAAAAGTGTTGTCATCCTCTGAGAGCAGCGATTGCAATTAAAGGTGTTAGATCTGGGCATTGGGGTTCTGCTTGGTCATGGGTTCAAGCCTGTAGTTGAAGACAGAGTGTGGCCATATAAGTTTGCATACAATTAATTGCCTGGATTTTGCTGCCAGTAGCAATTTGAGAGTGCCCACTAAAACCTAGTAACCTTCCTAGCATGGATTTCCATTAGTTGGACAATCCTAGTGAAGATGTCAAACTGTCTGAGCAACTAATCACATTGAACATTTTTCAGAGAGCAATCCTGGAGGGGTATGGGCTGGGGGGCAGGTAGATGGGACTAGCAGAATAATGTTTCGGCACAGACTAGAAGGGCTGAATGGCCTGTTTTCTGTTCTGTAGTTTTCTATGGTTCTATGGTTCTAATAGTTTGTTAATACTGTTACGGACTCAGTGAAAGTCCCTTTAAGATAGAGAGTGTGTGTGTATGTGTGTGGGGCGTCCTTACGTCAATAGAAGATAAAGGACGTAATGACGTTGTTGAAGAAGTAAGAAGAAGAAGAAGGAGAGAGAGAGAAGGGAGAGAGACACCAGCCTGCTTGTTTTCTCTATCGATGGATGAGAAACAATAACTGTGTTTGCCACTGAAATCCATGTATGGAAGTTGGAAGTAATCCAGTGGAGTTCACTTTGTTGCTGACCTGTAGAAGGAAACAGGTATTTGTGTGTGGATGACCACGGTTCGGATGCTTTTCGGGGTGAGGAAGTCACTACCGAGTAAACACTGAGGTGTTGTTTGGGTTCCATCGTGGAACATTTGGATTTCGTATGTACTCTCTCTATGTTTTTCTACATCTACATCTTATCTTCAGACAACGGTGGTTGTTGAAGAAGCCCTTGCTCATGTTTCACCTTATGGCTTGCGGAACTGAACTTTAAGAACCATTCCGGAACTGGGAGTTTTGGACTTTGTCACACACACACACGACGAGTTTAGTTTTGGGGTTAACGTTCGAGGTTTGACATTTTTGAATTCTAACATACTAACATTTTTACTTTTATTTTACATATTATCATAAGTAGTGATTAATAAAATAGTTTTTAACACTGAATCATGCTCAGTGTGTTTCTTTTGTTGCTGGTTTGTGACAAAATTGGGGGTTCATCCGGGATAGTTCCCAAGGTTAACGAGATTCGTCCGGGATAGTTCCCAAGGTTAACGAGTGTCGTCTGGGATAGTTCCCCAGATTGACGAGATTTGTTCGAGATCCAATCCAAAGATTGTTGAGGGAGGTCTGATAAATTCTTTTTAATTGGCTTGTGTGTGTGGAAACCAGCAGCAATGGATATTAAGGCATTTTTGGAGTCACCAACCCAAAAGGGATTGGAGGTGGCGAAAAAGGATGATTTGATAAAGATTGCTACAAGGTTAAACCTTACAGAAGTAAAGCAGTCTATGAGAAAGGCAGATATTCAGAGACTGATAGCTGGCCATTATGTGGAAAAGAAGGTGTTTGAGAAGGAAGTGTTAAAACAGTTTCCTGGCAGTGAAATAGCAATTTCTGAGGCACAGGTGCAGCTGGCAAAGATAGAGGCTGAACGAGAGCAAAATAAATTAGAAGCTGAATGAGAACAAAAGAGATTAGAGGCCGAACGAGAACAGACCCAGTTAAAGATAGAGGCCGAACAAAAGCTAACTCAGATGAAGATAGAGGCTGATCTAGCAATGAAGCAGATGGAATTGAAGAGGATGGAGCTGGATAGTGAGGAGAAGGAAAAACAGAGGCAGCATGAGTTACAAATGAAGCGTAGGAGTTTGGAATCTGATTCTGAAGATGGTTTTCCAGCCAGCAGGGAGGTTCGATTAGTCCCTCCTTTTGAAGAAGATCAGGTTGATCAGTATTTCCAACATTTTGAAAAGGTTGCTGTGAGTTCAAACTGGCCAAGGAAAGGATGGGCTCTTATGGTACAGAGTGTGATTAAAGGTAAAGCTCAAAAAGCTTATTCTGCTTTGTCTGTTGAGGATGCAGCTGATTATACCAAGGTAAAACAAGCTATATTGAAGGCCTATGAATTGGTCCCTGAGGCTTATAGACAAAAATTCAGAGACTTGAGGAAATCTGCAGATCAGACTTATATGGAATTTGCCAATGGAAAGAGAATATGTTTTGAACGATGTTGTCTGGCTAAAAATGTAGATGGGGATTATGATAAATTGACAGAATTGATACTAGTGGAAGACTTTAAAAGATGTGTTCCAGCTGAATTAACAACATATTTAAATGAAAAGGCAGTGGAAACTTTACAAGAAACTGCTAGGTTGGCAGATGATTATGCTTTAACCCATAAATCCAAATGGGGACAACCTAAAACCTTTCAAAGGAGTTACAAAAACAATCCAGGGAAACCGGAGATTAAATTGGGAGGTAATCAAAAAGGAAAAGATGAAAAGAAGCCAGGGCTGGAGAAACCTGTTGAGCGTACTTGTTATTACTGTAGGAAACCTGGCCACGTGATATCTAATTGTGCCCTTTTGAAGAAAAAGAAGGAAGCTGGGCCCAATGCTTGCTTTCAGGCAATTAAAAATCAAAAAGGTTCAGGAGATGCTGTTAAAGACCAGTCCTTGCAAGAGGTAAAAGCGGAAAAGTTGGAGGAGGTGAGAAAAGAATTCCGTTCGTATGTATCAGAGGGTTTTGTTTCACTGAATGATGAGTCACCCCAGGTGCCAGTGAAAATTCTTAGAGATACTGGGGCTAGTCAATCTCTCTTGCTGGACAGTGTTTTAAATTTTGGTGAAGAAAGTGACACTGGTGAAGTAAATCTAGTACGAGGTGTTACAGGTGAGACCATGTCTGTCCCTTTTCACAGGGTGATTTTAAAGTCAAAGTTCGTAGAAGGACCAGTCGAGATAGGGATAAGACCTAGTTTGCCAGTGGAAGGAGTTTCTTTGTTATTGGGAAATGACCTTGCAGATGGAGAAAGTGATCCTGTGGTACAGTTAACGACCAAACCAAGGATTGATGAGTCTGAGAATGATCCAGATGTTTACCCATCATGTGCGGTGACTCGAGCTAGAGCTAGAGAATTAGCCAAGACAGACAGTCCGGTGCAGTCTGATGTGGTTCCTTGTGACAGTCCTAAACAGGAAGAAAATTATGATGCCTTATCTGAGACTTTTCTGTCTTCACTGGAGGATCAACATCCTTATAGTGAGCCTGAATTTAAAGATTTGTCTTTGTCGAGGAAGGATTTTATGGTGGAACAGACAAAGGACCCTGAGTTGACAGAATTGAAAGAAAAAGCACTCTCATGTGAGGAGATTGAAAAAGTGCCAACTGGATACTATGTCAAAAATGGAGTGTTAATGAGGAAATGGAGACCTCCTCATGTTCCTGTTACTGAGGAATGGGAAGTTATTCATCAGGTTGTTGTTCCAAAAGTTTATAGGGATGAGATTTTAAACCTGGCCCACAGTATGCCTTTGGGTGGTCATTTTGGTGTGAATAAAACTGTAGGGAAGATCTTGAAACAATTCTATTGGCCTGGTTTGAGAAAAGATGTGGTGATGTTTTGTCGAACCTGCCACACATGTCAGATGGTAGGTAAACCAAATCAAAAACCCCCTGTGGCTCCTTTGAAGCCAATTCCTGCTTTTGGTGAGCCCTTTTCGAAGGTGATTGTGGACTGTGTTGGCCCATTACCAAAGTCTAAGACTGGAAATCAGTATTTGTTAACCATCATGTGTGCCACTTCTAGATTTCCAGAGGCAATACCCCTTAGAAATATTAAGGCCAAGACGGTGTCAAAGGCTCTTGTAAAATTTTTTACCTTGTTTGGTTTGCCAAAAGAAATCCAATCTGATCAAGGTAGTAATTTTATGTCAAAAATTTTTCAACAAATAGTCTATGAGCTGGGAGCAAAGCAGATTGTATCATCTGCATATCACCCAGAATCTCAAGGAGCTCTGGAGAGATTTCATTCTACTCTCAAAAATATGCTGAAGACTTATTGCTTTGAAAACACAAAGGATTGGGACAAAGGTATCCATTTACTTTTGTTTGCCGTTAGAGAATCAATCCAGGAGTCAATAGGATTTAGTCCGTTTGAGCTTGTATTTGGACATAGGGTGAGAGGACCTTTGGAGTTGTTGAGAGAGCAATGGGTTAATGAGGAAGTTCACTTGAGTCTGTTGGACTATGTCCAAAAATTTAAAACTCGGTTGGAGAGAGTCTGCCAGCTAGCGAGAGAGAATCTGAAAACAAGCCAGATAAGAATGAAGACATATTTTGATAGACGTGCTCGGCCTAGGACATTCGCAGTGGGGCAAAAGGTGTTGGTATTTTTCCCTAGCCAAAATAATCCCTTGCAATCTCGTTTTTCTGGACCCTATGTTATTGAATCTCGAGTGACTGATCTAACATATATAATCAAAACACCAGATAGACGCAAGAAAACACAACTCTGTCATGTAAACATGCTAAAACCTTATTATGAGAGGGATTCATTTGTGGCCTTGGTGGATGATGTAAAGGTTGTTTCTAGAATGCCTGATGTTGATGTTGAGGAAGGCCAATTTAGACCAAATATTGTTCCATCGAAACTAAAAAACCAAAATATCCTGGAGAACCTTGAAACGAAGTTGGACCATTTACAAGTTTCACAAAAACAACAGATGAGAGAATTAATTTTAAAATTTAAAAATCTGTTCCCAGATGTTCCAAACAGAACATCGATAATTACCCATGATGTTGATGTTGGGGATGCAAAACCAATCAAACAACACCCATATCGAATGAATGTAGAAAAAAGTAAACTTGTTGATCAGGAAATAAAATACATGTTGGAAAATGATATTATTAGACATTCTACTTCAAATTGGAGTTCGCCCTGTGTTATTGTACCTAAACCTGATGGAACTGTTAGATTTTGCACAGATTACAGGAAAGTGAATGCTGTAACAAAGTCAGATGCTTACCCTATTCCTAGGGTGGATGATTGCATAGACAGAGTGGGAAAGGCAAAATTTCTTACAAAGATTGACCTATTAAAAGGGTACTGGTGTGTTCCATTAACAGATAGAGGAAGGGAGATTTCAGCCTTTGTAACCCCTTCTGGATTGTATGAATACAATGTTTTGCCATTTGGAATGAAAAATGCTCCGGCAACATTTCAAAGAATGATTAATTCAGTGATTCATGGGTTAAAACATACAGATGCCTACATTGACGACTTAGTGACTGGGAATGATACTTGGGAAGATCACATCTCTGCGTTAGAAAGGTTGTTTGAAAGACTTTCCAAGGCTAACCTTACAGTTAACTTGGCTAAAAGTGAATTTGGCCATGCCACTGTGACGTATCTTGGTTATGTTGTAGGTCAAGGCAAGCAAGCTCCTGTTCAGGCAAAAGTTCAAGCAATATCTGAGTTCCCTATTCCCACAGGTACGAGGACTGTTAAAAGATTTTTGGGAATGGTTGGATATTACCGAAAATTTTGTAAAAATTTTGCTGATATTGCTCTTCCCCTAACTAATCTTCTGAAGAAGGGAGTAAAGTTTGTTTGGACAGATTCTTGTCAAGAAGCATTTGAGAAGCTGAAAGCCATTTTATGCTACCATCCTGTGCTCAAAACACCTGACTTTGAAAAGCCATTTTCATTAGCAGTAGATGCCAGTGATGAAGCTGCAGGAGCTGTGTTGTTGCAGAAGGGTGACCTTGATGATATTGACCATCCTGTAGCTTACTTTTCAAAGAAATTTAATGAGCATCAAAAGAATTATTCCACCATAGAGAAAGAATTACTGTCGCTTGTTTTAGCCTTGCAACATTTCAGTGTATATGTTTGCACCGCTCAGAAACCATTGACTGTGTATACAGATCATAACCCATTGGTGTTTCTGAGCCGAGTCAAAAACAAGAACAGAAGGCTGTTAAACTGGAGTTTAATTTTGCAAGAGTTTGATCTCATGATAACTCACATTAAAGGCAAAGATAATGTGATTGCTGATTTTCTCGATGTTAAATGGGAAACATGTATCTGTACTAATCTGATAGTCTGTAGTTGTGTAGCATGATAATCATTAACATTACTAACTGTATGCGCGGTTAAAATTTTCTTGGGAAAATTTTTTTTTAGGTGGGAGGTGTTACGGACTCAGTGAAAGTCCCTTTAAGATAGAGAGTGTGTGTGTATGTGTGTGGGGCGTCCTTACGTCAATAGAAGATAAAGGACGTAATGACGTTGTTGAAGAAGTAAGAAGAAGAAGAAGGAGAGAGAGAGAAGGGAGAGAGACACCAGCCTGCTTGTTTTCTCTATCGATGGATGAGAAACAATAACTGTGTTTGCCACTGAAATCCATGTATGGAAGTTGGAAGTAATCCGGTGGAGTTCACTTTGTTGCTGACCTGTAGAAGGAAACAGGTATTTGTATGTGGATGACCACGGTTCGGATGCTTTTCGGGGTGAGGAAGTCACTACCGAGTAAACACTGAGGTGTTGTTTGGGTTCCATCGTGGAACATTTGGATTTCGTATGTACTCTCTCTATGTTTTTCTACATCTACATCTTATCTTCAGACAACGGTGGTTGTTGAAGAAGCCCTTGCTCATGTTTCACCTTATGGCTTGCGGAACTGAACTTTAAGAACCATTCCGGAACTGGGAGTTTTGGACTTTGTCACACACACACACACACACGAAGAGTTTAGTTTTGGGGTTAACGTTCGAGGTTTAACATTTTTGAATTCTAACATACTAATATTTTTACTTTTATTTTACGTATTATCATAAGTAGTGATTAATAAAATAGTTTTTAACACTGAATCATGCTCAGTGTGTTTCTTTTGTTGCTGGTTTGTGACAAAATCTTAAGGTTTTGCCAGATCATTGGATGCTCAAAACAGTGCTGGTGAAAGGTATAGAACATGTATCCTGTGGAGAAGCAGGAAGTCACTGACAGGAACTATGGGTTTCTGTGTTTAACCACATATCAGGCATAGAAAGAATAAATTATTTCAGCTGCAAGCTGAATTTGTTCTTGAAGTAAACGATGTTGAAAGGAGATTTGATAGAGGTGTACAAGATCATGACTTGTTTCAATTGGTAAAAAACAATAAGCTATTCTCATTAGCTCAAGGACCAGAATCAAAATCAGTTTTATGATGTGAAATTTGTTATTTTGTAGTAGCAGTACAGTGCAAAGAAATAAAAATTACTATAAATTACAAAATAGATAAATAGTGCAAAAAAGGAACAATGAGGTAGTGTTCATGGTTTCAAGGACCATTCAGAAATCTGATGGCGGAGGGGAAGAAGCTGTTACTAAATCGTTGAGTGTGGGTCTTCAGGCTCCTGTACCTACTCCCTGATGATAGTAACAAGAAGAGGGCATGTCCGGATGGTAAGGGTCCTTAGTGATGGATGTCACCTTCTTGAGGCACCACGTCTTGAAGATGTCCTCAATGGAGGGGAGAGTTGTACCCATGATGGAGCTGGCTGAGTCTACAACCCTCTGCAGCCTCTTGTGATCCTGTGCATTGGAGCCTCCATACCGGATTGTGATGCAACCAGTCAGAGTGCTCTCCACCATACATCTATAGAAATTTGCAAGAGTCTTTGGCGATATACCAAATCTCCTCAAACTCCTAACTAAGTAGAGCTGCTGGTGTGTCTTCTTTGTGATTGCATGAATGTGCGGGGCCCAGGATGGATCCTCCAAGACGCTGGGGCCCAGGAACTTGAAGCTGCTCACCCTTGGCCAGAGGTCAAATTTAAGATAGTGAATAAAATGTGGGGTAGAGGGGGTGGCAGATGCCAGGAGGATGCATACTCCTGAAGTTGCTTCAGTTTCCCAGTGTAATAATGGCAAATGTTGACAGTGTTACTATCATTACAACTACAAATCCTAAGCCATCCTTTCAAATTTCAGTTTTATGTTGGGATGTGCCTTGTGCTTTGACATTAGAGATCCCTACTAATTTACTCATAATATTTTTAAGGTTACCTTTACAAATATGTTGAATGAAATTGCCAAGTGGTTTGCAACCCAAGCCATGATTTGGTTTGCTATTTCCTTACATTCCATATTTACACACTAGACCACTGTATCATAGAACTGTTTGAAACATAAGGAGGCTATTCAACTGAGAGCATGCTGGCTCTTTGTAGAGTAATCCAATTAGCCCAATTCTCTCATTCTTACCCAATAGCTCTGCAAGTTATTTTCCCTCAAGTGTCTATTCAATATTATGAAAGCCCTAAATAGCTCTGTTCCACCACATCTTGTAGACTTAATGAATACTTTGCTTCAGTATTCACTATGGAAAAGGATCTTGGTGATTGTAGTGATGACTTGCAGCAGACTGAAAAGCTTGAGCATGTAGATATTAAGAAAGAGGATGTGCTGGAGCTTTTGGAAAGCACCACATTGGATAAGTCTCTGGGACCGGATGAGATGTACCCCAGACTACTGTGGGAGGCGAGGGAGGAGATTGCTGAGCCTCTGGCGATGACCTTTGCATCATCGATGGAGAGGGAGAGGTTCCGGAGGATTGGAGGGTTGTGGGTGTTGTTCCTTTGTTCAAGAAAGGGAGTAGAGATAGCCCAGGAAATTATAGACTGGTGAGTCTTACTTCAGTGCTTGGTAAGTTGATGGAGGCAATCCTGAGAGGCAGGATTTATGAACATTTGGAGAGGTATAATACGATTAGAAATAGTCAGCATGGCTTTGTCAAGGGCAGGTCCTGCCTTACGAGCCTGATTGAATTTTTTGAGGATGTGACTAAACACATTGATGAAGGGAGAGCAGTAGACGTAGTGTATATGGATTTCAGCAAGGCATTTGATAAGGTACCCCATAAAAGGCTTATTGAGAAAGTGAGGAGGCATAGGATCCAAGGGGACATTGCATTATGGATCCAGAACTAGCTTTCCCACAGAAGGCAAAGAGTGGTTGTTGACGGGTCATATTCTGCATGGAGGTCGGTGACCAGTGGTGTACCTCAGGGATCTGTTCTGGGACCCTTACTCTTTGTGATTTTTATAAATGACCTGGATGAGGAAGTGGAGGGATGGGTTAGTAAGTTTGCTGATGATACGAAGGTTGGAGGTGTTGTGAATAGTGTGGAGGGCTGTCAGAAGTTACAGCGGGACGTAGATAGGATGCAAAACTGGGCTGAGAAGTGGCAGATGCAGTTCAACTCAGATAAGTGTGAAGTGGTTCATTTTGGTAGGTCAAATATGATGGTAGAATATAGTATTAATGGTAAGACTCTTGGCATTGTGGAGGATCAGAGCGATCTTGGGGTCCGAGTCCATAGGACGCTCAAAGCAGCTGCACAGGGTGACTCTGTGGTTAAGAAGGCATACGGTGTATTGTCCTTCATCAATCGTGGAATTGAATTTAAGAGCCGAGGGGTAATGTTGCAGCTATATAGGACCCTGATCAGACCCCACTTGGAGTACTGTACTCAGTTCTGGTCACCTCACTACAGGATGTGGAAGCCATAGAAAGGGTGCAGAGGAGATTTACAAGGATGTTGCCTGGATTGGGGAGCATGCCTCATGAAAACAGGTTGAGTGAACTCGGCCTTTTCTCCTTGGAGTGATGGAGGATGAGAGGTGACCTGATTGAGGTGTATAAGATGATAAGAGGCATTGATGATGTGGATAGCCAGAGGCTTTTTCCCAGGGCTGAAATGGTGGCCACAAGAGGACATAGGTTTAAGGTGCTGGGGAGTAGATATAGAGGAGATGTCAGGGGTAAGTTTTTTACTCAGAGAGTGGTGAGTGCGTGGAATGGGCTGCTAGCAACGGTGGTGGAGGCGGATATGATAGGGTCTTTTAAGAGACTTTTGGATAGGTACATGGAGCTGAGAAAGATAGAAACCTAGTAATTTCTAAGGTAGGGACATGTTCAGCACAACTTTGTGGGCCGAAGGGCCCGTATTGTGCTGTAGGTTTTCTATGTTTCTATGTTTCTACCTACAGCCAATGAGTTCCAGATCATAACCATTCCTTGCATAAAAAAACTCTTTCCTTTTATCCCCCTCATCCTTTGTCCATTAATCTGTACCTCATCCATGAGCCATTTACTAATGGGAACAGCCTCTATATATGATCTTGTTCACCTCTGTCAAATCTCTTTTCAACCTACTTTGCTGCAAGGAGAATAACTCCATTTTCTGCGGTCTAACTTTGTTACTGAAATTATTCATCCCTCCTACTAAACAATTTCTCCACCATCTCTACGATCTTTACATCCTTACCCAAATGTGATGACCAGAATTGCAGCTTAACTAGTGTATAATAAAATTTCAACACAACCTCCCTGCTCTTGTACTTGATGCTTCTACTTATGAAATTTATTTTCCATTAATCTTCGCTGACCTCTCATTCAACACGTTATCCACACAGGTACTTCTATTCCTGAGCATCCTTTGGGACTGTGCAATTCAGTCTATGTTGTCTCTTTATTCATTCTGCCGACATGTTTCACTTCACAATTCTCTGTATAAAATTTCACCTGCATTTGGTCCATCTGTTTTATGACCACATGCAGTCTATTGCTATCCTCCTCAATGTTTTCCACACCTCCAAAGTTGTTGAAATTATGTACAGTGTGCTCATATTCAAGTAACCAATATATATATCAAATAAAGCATTGGTCCCAATATTGTGCCTCTGGGAGATACCACAACCATCCTTTCCATCCTGAACACATTGCAGTCTTCTGGCCCAATAATGAATTCTACAAATTGAAAAATATCACTAGCTCTGTCTGTATCAGAACTGGCTATTTCTGCTGTATGCCATCCACATCTGTGATATTAGTACAAATTTTTCTCTCCATCAGCACATCCTGACTTTCTGGGCACATCCCACAGCCCTGCATTTCACAATGTGCATTACTACCGTCTAACTGCCCCAAATGTCCAGAGGCTCTCCAGAACTTATCCCTACAGCAGTTGTGGGCTCACCTTGTCACAGACATTCTCTTTGTCTTATCCGTTCCTCCCCCGAACTTCTCTGCAACTCAAAACCAACGTTTTCTCATTTTCCCAGTCTGACAAAAAGTCTTTGACCTGAAATACTGGCTCTGTTTCTCTTTCCACAGATGCTACCTGACCTGCTGAGTGTTTCTAGAATTTTCTGTTTTTATTTCAGATTTCCACCATCAGCAATATCTTGATTTTTATTTTTTCCACCACAATTATCCACTGGTTTGGAAACAAGCATTTCCACCCTGAATGCAGTTTTTTTTATCCATGCTGACATTGATCCTTTTACCCAAATGCCTCCATTTTGCTAACCGGCCTTATATGTGTGATATTTACTGGTATGCCTGTAATCTGCAGACTAGTTGTAAATGGAACTACTCTATCAGGAAGGGGTATTTGGCCTAACTGCTGTTGTTTATGACTCACCGGAGACCGCTATAATTACCACTTCTCATGCTTTTCCCATAACACTCATCCCCTTTTGCTTCAAGCCTTGTCTTAAATGCATAAAAAACAGTTTGCTCCAACCATTCCATGTGGCAGTGAATTGCATATTCTCAGCACTCAGTGTAAACAAGTCATCCCTAAATCCTTTTCTTCACCTGTTAGGGTCTACCTACAGCTTTTCCACATCCATTCATGATTTCATAATGATGTTTCCTTTTAGACATCTCATGGCTCCGTCCTCTCCATATAGAGACATCTTTGCATGCCATGGCCAAGAAAGCACACCAACACTTCTACTTCCTCAGGAGGCTAAAGAAATTTGGCACATCCCCTATGATCCTCGCCAACTTTTATCGATGCACTATAGAAAGCACCTGGAGGCATCATGCCTTGTGTGGCAACTGCTCTGCCCGGGACTGCTAGAAACTGCAAAGAGTTGTGGACACAATTTGGCACGTCATGGAAACCAGCCTCCCCTCCATGGACTCTGTCTACACTTCTCACTGCCTTGGTATAGCAGCCAATATAATCAAAGACCCCACCACCTGGGATATTTCTCTCCTCTCCTCCCTCCGATTGGTCACAAAAGCCTAAAAGGACATACCACCAGGCTCAAGGACAGCTTCTACCCCACTGTTATAAGACTATTGAACTGTTCCCTAGTACGATAAGATGGACTCTTGACCTCATAATCTACCTCAATATGGCCTTGCACCTTATTGTCTGCCTGCACTGCACTTTCTCTGTAACTGAAACACTTTATTCTGCATTCTGTTATTGTTTTCCCTTGTACTACCTCAATGCACTGTTGTAATGAAATGATCTGTATGGGTGGCATGCAAAACAAAGTTTTTCACTGTACCTCAGTACGTGTAACAATAATAAACCAATTTAGCAATTTGTAGAACTTGTATCAGAGGAGAGAGTTCCATATGAACTCCGAGTTACCTCCTGGCTTTTCAATTCTATTCTCCTACTAATGAACCATTGTAATTTATTTGCATCCTTTATCACCTTATCATAAGTTGCCACTTTTGTCTCCATATTCCCAAATCTTTATGTACATACACTTCACTTATTTTCTTTGTCACTGAAGTAAAACTACCCTCAATACCACCATTAAAATTTCTGACTCCAAATTATTTATGTACCTGATGTATATCAGCAATGCCAGCTCATATCCACATACTCTCTGCTAGCTTTTTAAATCCTGTCCTCTGTTACCAATTTTGTAATTAAAAGTTAACAAGATTTTTCCAGGCTGACACTCCCATAGCAGTACTGAGGGAATGCTGCATTGTTAGAGGCAACACCTTTCAGATATGATGTTCAACTGAGCCTCATCTGCTCTCTCAGCAGGGGAGTTATCTCAGTGTCTTGGACAATATTTACTCTTTAATCAATATCACTAAAAATGGATTATCAGGTCATTATCTTATTGCTGTTTCCTAAGTTGCTGGGCCTAAATTGGCCGTTGCATTTCCTACATTATAACAGTGACAGAATCTCAGAAGTGCAGGATGATTCTAAAGTCCTTTGGGAAAACGCAAGGTTGTGAAAAGTAACATATGAATGAAACCAGCCCCTACACACCATAAGTTGTCTACTTCTAATAATAATTCAATGACCTGCTTCCAGAGTCAAATGCCCACTAATCCACTACAGTTAATTACTACATGATTTTTGGACGTGAGGAAGTTGGCTGCCAGTAAAGAGAAGATGCTGAGCTGGAGTGATGGTTTATCAAATGCAACATATCAGTCATTGGCCTTTGGTCATCCTCTTATCCATAGAGTTCCACACTGGTGGGTGAAAAACCCATTTCCTTGTGTGCCTTTGGGATATTATAAAATGGATGCCTGAATCATGCCATTTGTGGGTCTCCCAGGAATTCTTTCCATCATTTCTCGTCGGCCTTTGGAAGGTGGATTATATGAAACACATGCTCGCAATGCTGAAAGAAGTTGCCTTCAAATGACAATGGGTGTTCCAGTTATGGAAATCTGCAGCAGTCTAAGTTCAACTGCAGGTTTAAACAGAAAATTCTTCAGTTGAAATCAGCTGAGATTGGGCAGCACAGTGGTGCAGTTAGTCGAGCTACTGTCTCGCAGCACCAGAGACCCGGGTTCAATCCTGACCTCAGGTCCTGTCTGTGTGGAGTTTACATGTTCTCTCTGTGACTGTGTGGGATTCCTTTCGGTGTTCCGGTTCCTTCCAACAGCCCAAAAACATGCAGTTTGGAAGGTTAATTGGCCACTGTAAATTACACCTAGTGTGTAGGTGAGTGGTAGAATCTGGTGGGAGTTGATGGGAATATGGGGAGAATAACATGGAATTAGTGTAGGATTGATGTAAGTGGGTGGTTGATGGTCAGTGCGGACTCACTGGGTCAAAGTGCCTGTTTCTGTGCTGTATCTCTCTGTGAGTACAACTCTAAATTTTACAGGAATTGATGTATTTACCCACAAACATCAGGTGTATAAAATTATGAGAAATCTTAAAAATGTCAACAGGCCAGACCTATTTGCCTTATCAAAGAAGTTAATATCTGGGGGACATTGATAGATCAAAGCATTAGTGAAGTGTTGATTAAAAGTTTGTTCTTCCAAAGAATAATGGGGATCTAGAACTTACTAGTTGGAAAGGTGATGGAGACAGAAATGTTCATCTTGTTTTATAAGTACCTGGAGCACGTGATGTGTTGTAACTAACAAACCAAGAGCTGGAGAATAAGAATATTCCCAATACAGTCGCCCTTTATTGGTTAGCAAGGACAGAATGGCTGAATGGCCTCTTGTGCCATAAGTTTCTATGATTCATAGGAAAGGGAGATTCAACAGAATGGTGCAACATTCAGCCAATTTCCAATTCCCTGTTTTGGCATGAGAGTTGAATTAAAACATATTTCCACTCTCTTTTGAAATGATCATTTATTTCTTTAGTTAGTAATCAGCTATCTTGAAACCAACGCTCAACTATTTGTTTATTTTAGTTCTTTACTATCTCTTTCAAATCTACTCCAAGAGAAATCAGGTGGGCAACTGGAGCAGACAGTATGACGGATTTCCTTCCTGCTGGTTTAGGCTGCCAAGGACAATATAAATGCTCATTGTTCATTTTCAGGATGATGGTCATTTATTCCCCATTCCTTGTTGCCTTCAGGAAGTTGGTGGTGAGTTGTGTTCTTGAGCCACTATAGTCCATGCGGTGAAATTACTTCCACAGTGTAATGAAGAAGGGAGTCCCAGGAGTTTGACTCAGCTGATGAACTATAGCTCCCAGTGCTTTCCAACAACCCAATGAAAAATGCAAATCAAATCTGTTAAGGTTTGAGTTTCTCAATATTGTAATAAATGACTATTGCATATTCAGGGCATATTTGTATATAGGAATGGAACATTTCCTTTCAGGGTCAGCCTGATTCTGAGATCAAATCCCTGTGCTTCACATGATGGATTTGTTTTGAAGATGATTCCAATCTAAGATAAATCTATGCAGAACAAAATGTAGAATAATTAGATCTGAGGGCCTCAGTAAACCATAGAGGACTGGCTAATGCAAAAAAGATGTACTCAGTTATCAACATCTGCAGTGCACATCTACTGGGACACTTACTCTTTGTGATTTTTAAAAACATCCTGGATGAGGAAGTGGAGGGGTGGGTTAGTAAGTTTGCGGATGACACGAAAGTTGGGGGTGTTGTGGATAGTTTGGAGGGCTGTCAGAGGTTACAGAGGGACATAGATAGGATGCAGAGTTGGGCTAAGAAGTGGCAGATGCAGTTCAACCCAGATATTTGTGAAGTGGTTCATTTTGGTAGGTCAAATATGCTGGTGGAATATAGTATTAAAGGTAGGACTCTTGGCAGCGTGGAGGATCAGAGGGATCTTGGGGTCTGAGTCCATAGGATGCTCAAAGCAGCTGCGCAGGTTGACTCTGTGGTTAAGAAGGCATATGGTGTACTGTGCTTCATCAATCGGGGAATTGAATTTAGGAGTCAAGAGGTATTGTTGCAACTATATAGGTCCCTGGTCAGACCCCACTTGGAGTATTGTGCTCAGTTCTGGTTGCCTCACTACAGGAAAGATGTGGAAGCCATAGAGAGGGTGCAGAGGAGATTTACAAGGATGCTGCCTAGAATGCGGAGCATGACTTATGAAAGCAGGCTGAGGGAACTCGGCCTTTTCTCATTGGAGAGACAGAGGATGAGGGGGTCCTGATAGAGGTGTATAAGATGATGAGAGGTATTGATCAGGTAGATAGTCAGCTTTTCCCCAGGGCTGAAATGGTGGCCACAAGAGGACATAGGTTTAAGGTGCTGGGAAGTAGATATAGAGAAGATATCAGGGGTAAGTTTTTTACTCAGAGAGTGGTGAGTGCGTGGAATGGGCTGCCGGAAATGGTGGTGGAGGCGGATACATAGGGTCTTTCAAGAGACTGTTAGATAGGCACATGGAGCTGAATAAAATAGAGGGTTATGGGTAAGCCTAGTTATTTCTAGGGTAGTGACATGTTCGGCACAGGTTTGTGGGCTGAAGGGCCTGAATTGTGCTGTAGTTTTTCTATGATTCTATGTTTCCATGCAGTTGGATTAACAACCATTTACTACATGCAAAAGCAAGCTGCTGAAGCAAGCTGGAGGATTAATGTATTCTGTAATTTATAAAACAGGTAATGTTAGTCTATTGTGTCATTCATGAATCAGATGCTTGAGAAATTTGCTGAGGTTCAGAAGTTACACATAAGTGGGTTATTTATTTGTTTTTCAAGATCTAGACATCACCCATCTGTAATTGCCCTTGGGTGGTGATGAGCCACTGCCTTGAACCTCTGTAGCCTTTCTGGTGAAGCTCATGCATCACTCTGAACATGATAAGCTTGTATCATTTAGAATCAACCACATTGGGTAGGTCAGGAGTCACATAAGGGACAAACTCCATGAAGAACATTAGTGAACTTTATGGGTTTTTACAAATGTTCCAGTATCTTTTCTGGCCATTGTAACTCAGACTAGTTTTTTTTTCCCCAAATTATAAACTGAATTTAAATTCCACAGCTACCATGGTGGGAATTGAGCTGTGGTTGCTGGATTATAAATCCAGGCTGCTGGATTACTAGTCTAGTAGTTTAACCATTGTGCCACCAGCACACCCACAAACTACTTCAAGCTTTTTGTGAGTGAGATGATAGATTTTTAGTTTTAAGGGATCGAGATTCATGCAGGAAAGTGCCACTGAGATAAAAGATCCCCACAGTCTTATTGAAAAGTGAATCAGGCATGGGAATCAAATGGCTCCTCCTGCTTCTATTTCTTATTTTTGAGTGTGTGTGCATGTGTGCGTGTGTGTGTGTGTGTGTGGGTGTGTGTGTGTGAGTGTGTGTGTGTGAGCAAGAGAGAGATGGGTAAAAATTCCATCACCTTGTGGTAAAATGTATATGACTAATGAGATTTCTTTTCCAGATCCAACACAGGCTTAATTAGTTACTGTACTGTAAGATGCTATGCTTCTATACCAAGGGTGTCTATGTTTTACACTCACAGCATGCATTACCAGGCATTCTGATGAGATACAGGCTTCACTTAAGGAATTAATTGAGAAAGGCAACTTCTGAGATGCAAATGCCAGTCACCTGAGAGTGGGTTGTTCCTCCAAAAAAAGTGCAGAGCATCACTGGTCGAGTCTACCACAGAAGGATCATACTATCATAATGTAAATATAACACACTGCAAAGGGTAAAGTTGGGTCCTCTGCTGATAGTCAACAGGAGAATGTTCTACTCGGGGTGATGCTGAGCCATGTAATGTAGAAATCACCATGCCATTTGGACAGGAAAGCCAGGTCAAACCAGCAATATAATATCCAGATGAGGGCAAAGTGGACACAAGTGTGGCATCTCCTGCAGTTGAATACTCTGCCATGATTTATATTCTAGGCTCAAACACAAAGAATGTCATTTGCAATGAGATATTTCAGGGAAGCTTTCACCATACCTTAGAGAGACTGAGTATTTATTTTTAAAGATTTGGAAGATTGAATTTGAAGGCAGAATACAAGGTTAATGGTAGGATTCTTAGCAGTGTGGAGGAACAGAGGGATCTTGGGGTCCACATCCATCAATCCCTCAAGGTTGCCGCTCTGGTTGATAGGGTTGTTAAGAAGGCGTATGGTGTGTTGGCCTTCATTAGTTGGGGTATTGAGTTCAAGAGGTCATGAGGTAATGTTGCAGCTCTATAGAACTCTGGTTAGATCACACTTGGAGTATTGTGTTTCAGTTCCTGGTCATCTCATTATAGGAAGGATGTGGAAGCTTTAGAGAGGGTGCAGAGGAGATTTACCAGGATGCTGCCTGGATTGGAGAGCATGTCTTATGAGGATAGGTTGATTGAGCTAGGACTACTCTCTTTGGAGAGAAGGAGGATGAGAGGTGACTTGATAGAGGTGAACAAGATGATAAGAGGCATAGATCGAGTGGACAGTCAGAGACTTTTTCCCAGGGCGAAAATGGCTCACACATGGGGGCATAATTTTAAGGTGATTGGAGGAAGGTTTAGGGGGGATGTCAGAGGTAAGTTTTTTACACAGAGAGTGGTGGGTGTGTGGAATGCACTGCCTGCAGAGTTTGTGGGGGCAGATACATTGGGGACATTTAAGAGACTCTTAGATAGACACATGAATGATAGAAAACTGGAGGGCTATGTGGGAGGGAAGGGTTAGATAGATCTTAGAGCAGGATAAAATGTCAGCACGATATTGTGGGCTGAAGGGCCTGTACTGTGCTGTAGTGTTCTATGTTCTATAACTGCAGTGTGTGGAAGCCTACTTGGCAAGATGACAAATGACCCAGACATTAAGAATCTAATTACAGCTGCGATATCCCGGTGCTGCAGACCTCTTTAGTGAAATACATCCATCACATGCTGTGTTCATATTGCTACCTTCCATCACACACTTGTTGGCTCACTCTGACTAGAAGATGAGTCTAACCCTGTCTCTATCCCTGACTCACATTCACAATACCACCCACCCCCAACCCCATATTAAACTTCCCCAGGTTTCACATGCACAAGCATTTTTTAATTCTTTTGGCTGTTTAACCTAATATGGAGAAGAGACTTTAACCACACCCAAACCCAATGTTTGGGTGGTAAGGCGAAAGCTCCCTAACCACATTGAAATCCAACCCTAATGCAGGAGGCTGGGAGGTTAGACAACTTACCTGCTCTCCAGAGGGTGCCACACATTTATCTCTGTTAATGAGTTGTGTGCCTTTGGTTTTAGCAGTTTTCTGGATTTAACAGTTATGGGCTAAATTTCCCAGGTCTCCAGAAATACATCAGCTGAAAGGAGTCAACTGTGGTGAGCTTGTTCAGAAAAAATGAAAATATGCTGGACATACTCAACAGGTCAAGCAGCATCGGTGTAGAGAGAAATTTGTTTCAGATTGTTCTTTCTCTTAGTCGTCAACCTGAAATGTTATCTCTGTTTTTCTCTCTTCACAGATGCTGCCTGACCTGCTGAGTAATTCCAGTATATTTCAGATTTCCAGAATCTTTAACGTTTCCTTTTAGTGAGCTTGTTCAGCATTGCTTGCAGGTTAGGAGGAGCAGCCTCCTCTGATAACCCCCAGGCTAACCTGCTGCCTGCCTCTGTATCATCACAATTGCAAGTAGTGATCACTCTTCATTTTACTGCCCCTGGGGTCTATCACCAACCTATAGTTACCTCCACACCACAATCTGCCCAGGACCCTGCTCCATCACTGCCTTCCCACTCCCAGCTCATCTCACCCAGTCAGCAGCAGACATACAAGGCTCTCCAAAGATACTGAAAGGACCTCTGTGTTACCCATTTTTCCAACCATTATAACCTTGCTCCACCCCCTCCTTCCCAGCCCCCAATCATCAATGCAACATAAATATTAGGACTGTAAACCAACAACTGATAGTAGTGTAGCGGTTAGCGTGATGCTATTACAGCGCCGGCAACCTGGGTTCAATTCCCGCTGCTGCCTGTAAGGAGTTTGTATGTTCTCCCCGTGTCTGCATGGGTTTCCTCTGGGTGCTCCGGTTTCCTCCCACGTTTCAAAGACATACTGAAGCTGTGGGCATGCTATGTTGGCGCCAGAAGCGTGGTGACACTTGCGGGCTGCCCCCAGAACACTCTATGCAAGAGATGCATTTCAGTGTGTGTTTCGATGTACCTGTGATTAATAAAGATAGCTTATAAGCTTAGCTTAGCTTTTCACACACTTTTCACCTTGTCGCCTTTCATGGATTTACAAAGATGATAAAATTCCCTGTAAATAGGATGTTCTCACAATATCTGTAGTAAGGCTTATAAAGAAAGATTTGGATTTGGACTCTGTCGGGATGTACCAAATGGTAAAAATCAATTGTAGTGTCGAAAACATGGCAACCAATTTCTGCACAGCATGCTCCCATATACAGCCAATGAGATGATAGGATGATAACCAGAGGATCTGTTTTAATGATGTTATTTGGAGATAAATATTGGGCAGGAACAGGGGTAGATTCTCCACTATTAAAAATAATAATGTATTGATGCAAGAGAGAAAACACGGACTTGGTTGGCACCTCATTCGATAGCACTCCCTCAGCATGGTGCTAGAGTGTCAGCTAAGACTGTGCTCAAGGCTCTGGAGAAGGATTTGAAACCTGCAACCTTCTGACTCAGAGGTGAGAATATTATCTACAGTAATGCTTACCCAGATATCAGCTAGAGATGCGTGATGTGTTAATTTGAGTCTTTACATTTTTCATTTTAAATGAAAGGAAGAGTTCAACTGTTGGAAATAAGAAAGATTTTGACCCCTGTGAGGTACTACAGCAAGTACAAAGGAGTTTGTTGGTTCTCCACACACCATGGTGAGTCTGGCCCATTCTCAGTGCTCTGAGAATTTGTCTACCATCATAGTGAAAGAAATGTGCAATTCCTATAAAATTCAGGGATAGAAGGATCAGAGGTGGATCAGATCAGATCAGATTTCTTTATTTGTCACATATACATTGAGACACGCATCTTTTGCGTAGAGTGTTCTGGGGGGCAGCCAGCAAGTGTCGCCACGCTTCCAGCGCCAACATAGCATGCCCACAACTTCCTAACCCGTACATCTTTGGAGTGTGGGAGGAAACCGGAGCACTCGGAGGAAACCCACTCAGACACACGGAGACAATGTACAGACTCCTTACAGGCAGCAGTGAGAAATGAACCTGGGTCCCCGGCGCCATAATAGCGTCGTGCTAACCACTACGCTACCGAGCCTGCCTTGGTCACTTGGGCATGGGTGAGCTGATCAAAGACAGCCATAAGTCTAGAAGCAAGAGTTGCCCCCTCAAGCCTGCATCAATCTTATTTGATTGTCCTTGGTCCCGAAATTTTAAAAATGAATAAGAAACTGGTTGAAGAAGCTGCAGAAGATCTAATGCTGGGTCAAATGCTCTAAAAGTTCATCTTCTCATGATGCTTATTGTTTTCTGTTTTACACTGAACCACCCAGGTTTCAAACTTCTTGGAAATTGGCCAAGTTCACAGAAGATATCAAACTGAGTTGAATAATTACATTTGAAGTGGCAGCCAGTGAAGTAAGAATTCCAAATGAGCAAAATCGTGCATGGAAAATTTAAAACAGATAAATTACTCCACATTAAGAAAAATTTGCCAATGTAGGGTCTCCATAATTTATGCTGCGTTGTCTGTGTTGCATTCTTCCTGTGACTGTGCAGGTTTCCCATGAGCACTCCAGTTTCCTCCCACATCCCAAGACATGCAGGTTAGTAGATTAATTGGCCACTGTAAATTGCCCCAAGTGTGTAGGAGAGCTGTAGAATCTGAGGGGGTAGGAATATGGGGAGAATAATATGGGGTTAGTGTAGAATTGATGTAAGTGGGTGCCTGACGATTGGTGTGAACTTGGTGGGGCAAAGTACCTGCTTCTGTGCTCTGTGACTCCATGTTAGAACAGGGAGTAGTGACATTGAATAGACTATAATAAACAGAAGCAGGAGAATGCCATGTAACTCCTAGAATATGCTGCACATCCAATACCATAGCTGTTCTTCATTACCATTTCCCATCAACTCCCATGTCCCTGGATTCTCAATGTTCAAAAGTCTATTGATCTCAGCACAGAACATGTCAATGACTGAGTGTTCACATCTCATTGGGATGAGAGAATTTCAAAGCTCCCTCTGAGTAAAGGATTTCCTTTCCATCTCAGCCCGACTTGGCCAGTCCCTTACTCTGTGACCATGCTCCTGGCTCTGGATTCTTCAACCTGAGGAAACATCCTCTCATCTTCACCCCTCTCAGAATCTTGTACATCTTAATGAGATCATCTCTCATTCTTCGGTGAGTTTGGGCTGCTCTTAATCTATTTGCAACTGGGATTTGTCACATGAAGATTATTATTAGAAATGAGTGAAGGGGAGGCATACATGTGAGATGGGTTGGTAATTAGTCAATAAGCAGGGTAAATGTAACATTCTCTGATTGCCAGAGTGTAACAGGTTCTCCTTTCCAACTTTATGAACTGGATCTTCAGGTTTCCACCATGAACAGAAATGACTTGGACGAAGGAATAGAGAGTATATCTAACACTAAGCTGGGTATATACCCTCTATTCCTTTGTCCAAGTCATTTAAGCTCTGTAAGCTTTGTAGGTAGAAGCAGACAATTACAAAGGAACAGAGGACAAAGTAATGGCAGGTGCATTCGTTGAGGTCATTCAGTCTGGATCTGAGAAAGACAAATCATACTTTAAATATGATAACTTAACAAGAGGTTAGAAATTTAGGTAGAGCCAAGGAATTTAGGCATCTATGTTCATAAATCACTAAAAGAAACGGGCTCTTCAGCTCACCATGTCCATGCCAATCCATTTGCCTGCACTAGGTCTGTGTCCTTCTCTGCCTTGCCTATTTAAGTGCCTGTCTGAATGTTTCTTAAGCACAGTGATTGTATCTGACTCCACCACCTCCTCTGGCAGTGAGTTCCAAATATCAGCCAGTCTCTGTGAAAAAACTTTCACCTCAAATTCCCTTTAAAGCTCATTCTTCTCACCCTAAACCCATGCAGTCTTGTTTTTGATACCCCTACCAAGGTAAAAGATTCTGACTATCTACCCTATCTGTAACTCTTATAATTTTATGTACCTCTATCAGTTCACCCCTCTGTGTACTTCATTCCAGGGAAAACAAGTCCAGCCTATCCAACCTATCGCCATAACTAAAGTCCTCCAATCCAGGCAACATCCTGGTGAATCTCCTCTGCATTCTCTCCACATCCCTTGGCATCCCCCTCTGGATCCTTGACTTCCTGACCAACAGACCGCAATCAGTAAGGATAGGCAGCAACACCTCCACCACGATTATCCTCAACACTGGTGCCCCGCAAGACTGCGTCCTCGGCCCTTTACTTTACTCCCTATACACTCATGGCTGTATGGCCAGATTCTGCTCCAACTCCATTTACAAGTTTGTAGATGACTCCACCAGAGAAGGCCAGATCTGAAACCACAACGAGATAGAGTACAGGAAGGAGATAGAGAGCTTAGTGGCATGGCGTCAAGACAACAACCTCTCCCCCAGTGTCAGCAAATCAAAAGGGCTGGTCATTGATTTCAGGAAGTGCGGTGGAGTACACACCCCTGTCTGTATCAATGGTGCTGAGGTGGAGATGGTGAAAGCTTCAAGTTCCAAGATGTAGTTATCACCAACAACTTGTCCTAGTCTATCCATGTAGATGCTATGGCCAAGAAAGCACACCAGTGCTTTTACTTCCTCAGAAGGCTATGTTCCCAATGACCCTCACCAATTTTTACAGGTGCACCATAGAAAGCATTCTCCAGATGCATCACAGCTTGGTATGGCAACTGCTCTGCCCAGGACGACAAGAAATTACAGAGAGTTGTGAACACAGCTCAGTCTGTCATGAAAACCAGCCTCCCCTCCATTGACTCTGCCTATACTTTCTGCAGCCTCAGGAAAGCAGCCAGTATACTCAAAGAGCCTTCATACCCATGTCATTCTCTCTTCTCCCCTCTTCCATTGGGCAGCATATACAAAAACTTGAAGACACCTATCACCAGGATCAAGACAGCTTCAATCCCGCTGGTATAAGACTCTTGAACGGACCTATTGCATGATGAGATAGACTCTTGATCTCACAATTTATCTCATCATGGCCTTTGCACCTTACTGTCTACCTGCACTTCACTTTCTCTGTAACTGTAACACTATATTCTGCATTCTGTTATTGTTTTCCTTTTGTGTTACCTGAATGTACTTGTGTTTTGAAATGATCTGTCTGGATGGCATGCAAACAAAGTTTTCACTGTATCTTGGTACATGTGACAATAATAAACCAATTACCAATTACCTGGAATAGCCCTCATCCAGCCCTGTGGTGTTATCAACCTTACGTGTCCCATGATATCTAACACCTCTTCCTTCTTAATACTGCCCTTCTCCAGATTATCTACATTCCCCTCCCTGAACTCATATCTTCCATGGCTTCTCTTTGGTGAATACAGATGAGAAGTATTCATTTAACACCTCGCCCACATCCCCTAGGTCCATGCATAGATTACTTCTTTTGTCCCGAGTGGGAGCCAATCTTTCTTTGGCTATCCTCTTGCTCCTGATATACTTATAGAATGTCTTGGGATTCTCCTTAATCTTACCTGTCAAGAATATTTTATGGCCCTTTTTTGCCATGCTAATTTCTTTCATAAGTTCTCTTCTCTACCCTCTAACTTTCCTCAAAAGACTTAAGACTTTCTTTTTTGTTCTTGACCAAATCTTCAATATCATTTGTCACCCAAGATTCCTTAATTTTGCTGTCTTTTCCTTTCACTCTTACCAGAACATGTTGAACCTTGAACTCTTACTAACTCTCTTTTAAAAGACTCCCACTTGTCAGGTGGCATTCTACCCACAAACATCTCTTATGCAATTAAAATCAGCCATCCCCAATTTAGGACCTTAACTTGAGGACCAACCTTATCCCTTTCCTTAACTACCTTGAAACCTACAGAATTATGGTCACTGTTCCCACAGTGGTATCCCACCAACACGTCCATCACCAGCCCAGTTTTATTTTATGAAGAATTTCCCTCCCTAGTCAGACTCTCTACATATTCTCAAAAAACCCTCTTGGACATACTTAACAAATTCCACCCCATCTAGATTCCTTTTCCCTTGGGAAAGTTGAAATCCTTCACTCCTATAACCCTTCTGCTCTTACACCTTTCTGCAACTAGCTTACATATCTGTTCCTCTAATTCCTGCTGACTATTGAGAAACCTGTGGTATAACCTCAGCAAATTGATCACCCCTCTCTTGCTCCTCAGTTCTACCCATATGGCCTCATTGAACAATCCCTCCAGAATATCCAAGTGCTTCTTTTATGTTCTCCCTGATCAGTATTGTGACACCCCATCCCCTTCTGCATTCCCCTCGGTCACGTTTACAAACCTATAAATCAGAACACTAAGCTGCCAGCCTGCCTTCCTCTCAACTACATTCCATGATGGCAGTAACTGCATAAGTGCTGATCATGCTCTAAGCTCATCTGATAACTGTGAAGCTCCCTACATTGAAATAAATGCAGTTTGCAGGGTCCTGCCAGCCCTCCCGCATTCTCTAACCTGCCTCTGTCTGCTCTGCCCACTGAACTTGCTTGATTTATCCTCTACATTTTTCTCCCCACCTGTCGTACTGCTCTGATGCTTCCTGCTTCCCATTCATCCGGTCCTCCTCCCGTCCAAATTAGTTTAAACCCTTGAGCAACATGAGCAAACCTCCCTAGGAGGATATTGGTCCCCCTCCAATTTGCGTGCAACCCAGCCTTCTTGTACAGGTCCCACCAACCCCAGAAGTGATGTCAAGGATCCAAATGCCTAAAGCCCTCCCTTCTTCACCAACACTTTCGTGCATTGTTCACCTATCCTCTCTGACTATTCCTACCCTCATTAGAACGTGGTACAGGAGATTACAACCCTAGAGTTTTTTATCCTTCTGCCTAACTCCCTAAACTTACCATATAGGACCTCATTCTCTTTCTACCTATGTGGTTAGTACCAATGTATACTACAACCTCTGACTGTTCTCCTCCTCGACTCAGAATGTTCGGTGCCCCGTCCAGGACATCCTTGACCCAGGGAGGTAATGTACCATTCTGGAATCTCGATCTCGGCCACAGAAGCTCCCATCTGTTCCCCTCACTAATGAATTTCCCACCACTTTTCCCTCCCCTACTGTACCTCAGAGCCAGCTGTGGTGTCACGAACTTAGCTGCTGTTGCTGCTTTAGAGGTGTCAAGAGGCCATCTCTCACAAAAATACCCCAAATAGTACACGCTTGAGTCATAGAGTGGTACAGCACAGAAACAGGCTCTGTGCCCATCATGTCTCCAACATTTAGCGGGAACGAGGAGCAGAAGTGTCGAGAAATTACACGTAGTTGTGAGAATAGTAGGGTAGAGCTAGTGGGAGATTTCAATTTTCCCGGTATCGACTGGGCCACCCAGAATGCAAAGGGTCTGGATGGGGCAGAATTTGTGTGGTGCTCCAAGACAGTTTCTTCACGCAATATTAGAGAGGTACTGTATTGTGGAGGGTCGTGGCTGTCACATGACAGCACTGCCCATTACCTGGTCGAAAGACACACCACTGTCAATCAAGGTTTGGCTCCACCCCACCCATCAGTGCACACCTGACTATTGGTCCCTTTAAGCACCTTTGTACTTGGCCTCGGGCCATTGGCTCTTTGTGATCGATTAGTCCTTGCTGGCACCAGGCCATTGGCATTTTTGAACTACCTGGGCTGGACCCCCCCAGCCCTCCAGCACTATAAAGAGTGCCACATGTGCGGGGTTCATTCTCTTTTGACTGCTCCGAGGGATTCACCCTGCTTCATCCCAGGCCGAGGAGCCGTGGAACGGCGCTGGAGGGATCGTTGGGTAAGGTGTGGGCTTCAACAGGGTTAGGAGCATTCTAGTTAGTATCCCTGGTAGCACAGAGCTGTGCCTGCACTGAGTCAAGGGGTGGCGGGTATCGTATTGTTTTTCCACGATTGTCTATACCTAATTCATTGTGTGTGCGTTTGTGTATTTTACCTTTTCTGCAATTTTCCCACGCTCGCTATAACCGGTGCGCGTATGTGTTGTTCCCGTTACCTTTTCCCCGTGTTTGTCTTTGTAAATAAATTGTTTATCTCTAAGACTGTGTTCAGAGTTCTTGTCCTCTGAGACCTTGAATCTGTTTCACAACAGGTACCTACTCAGGATGGAACAACACTGGACCTCCCCTTAGGGAACGAGGCGGGCCAAGTAACTGAAGTAGCAGTAGGGGAGTACTTTGGGTCCAGTGACCACAATTCTAGTAGTTTTAATATAGTTCTGGAAAAAAGATAGAACAGGTTCACAGGTTAAAGTCCTGAACTTGAGCAGGGCCAATTTTGAGGGCATTGGGCAGGATCTAGCTGGTGTCAACTGGGTGTCTCTAATTAAAGGCAAAGGAACAGTTGGCAAGTGGGAGACTTTTTAAAGGGTCATATCAAGAGTCCAGGGGCAGCATGTTCCTGTTAGGGTGAAGGGTAAACATACCAAGTTCAGGGAACCCTGGCTGACAAGAGATATCGAGGCTCTGGTCAGGAAAACAAAGGGAGCATACATCACATTTAGGAAGCTAGGTATGAATGAATCCCTCGACAGATATAAAAAGTTTAAAACCAGGCTTAAGAGGGAAATCAGGAGGGCAAAAAGAGGGTATGAGATTAGGCAGGCAGGGTTAAAGATAATCCAAAGAGGTTCCTCAGTTATATTAACAGTATAACGGTGAGTAGGGACAGACAAGGTCCTCTTAAAGACCATTAGGGCCGTCTGTATGTGGAGCCATAGGAGATGGCCGAGATTTTTAATGTCTATTTCTTCTTGGTGTTTACTCAGGAGAATATCATGAATGCCAGAGGAATGAGGGTAATAGGTAGTGAAGTTTTGGATTGGAATTGGTTTATTATTGTCACTCGTACCAAGGTACAGTGAAAAACTTGTCTTGCATACCGCTTATACAGATTAATTCATTACACAGTGCATTGAGGGGTGAAACAATACAGAATGCAGAATAAAAGTGTAACAGCTACAGAGAAAGTGCAGTGCAGGTAGACAATAAGGTGCGAGGTCATAACGAGTTAGATTGTGAGGTCAAGAGTCTGTCTTATTGTACTAGGGAACCATTCAATAGTCTTATAACAGCAGGATAGAAGCTGTCCTTGAACCTGGAGGTGTGTGCTTTCAGGCTTCTGTATCTTCTGCCTGATGGGAGAGGGGAGAAGAGAGAATGCCCGGGGTGGGTGGGGTCTTTGATTATGTTGGCTGCTTTACCGAGGCAGCGAGAAGTATGGACAGATCATATGTATATTATGAGGAAGGAGGTATTTGCAGCCCTGAAGCACATTAAGGTGGACAAATCCCTAGGGCCTGACCAAGTGCAGTCCCAGAGCTTATGGGAAGCCAGGAAAGAAATTACAGAGGCCCTTGTAGAGATACTTACTTCACCATTAGCCACTGGCAAAGTTCCAGAAGACTGGAGGGTGGCTAAAGTTGTTCCATTGCTCAAGAAGGGTAGCAAGGATAGGCCAGGGAACCGCAGACTGGTGAGCCTGACTTCAGTTGTAGGGAAGTTACTGGAGGGAACTCTGAGGGACAAGACAAGGGTGAGCAGCTTCAAGTTCCTGGGCATCAACATCTCAGAGGATCTATCCTGGGCCCAACACATTGATGCAATCATGAAGAAGGCACGCAGAGGCACTACTTTGTTAGGAGTTTGAGGAGATTTGGTATGTCACCAAAGACTCTTACAAATTTCTACAGATGTACCGTGGAGGGCATTCTGACTGGTTGCATCACTACCTGGTATGGAGGCTCCAATATGCAGGATTGCAAGAGGCTGCAGAGGGTTGTAGACTCAGCCAGTTCCATCACGGGCACAACTCTTCCTGCCATTGACGACATCTTCAGGAGGCGGTGGCTCAAGAAGGTGGCATATATCATTAAGGACCCTCACATTCTGGGACATGCTCTCTTCTCATTACCACCATCAGGGAGGAGGTACAGGAGCCCTCACTCAATGTTTCAGGAACAGTTTCTTCCCCTCCGCAATCAGATTTCTGAACGGTCCATGAACCCATGAACTCTACCCCATTATTCCTCTTTTGCACTATTTATTTATTTATTGGTAACTTATAGTAATCTTTACGTCTTGCACTGTACTGCTGCCACAAAACAACAAATTTCTCAACAATATGACAGTGATAATAAACCTGATTCTGATTCTGATCACTTGGGTAGTCAAGACCTGATCAGGAATAGTTAGCATGGGAGGTCATGTCTGATGAATCTTTTGGAGTTTTTCGAAGAGGTAACTAAGGGGATAGATGAAGGTAGGGCAGTGGATGTTATCTATATGAACTTTAGCAAGGCCTTTGACAAGGTCCCACATTGCAGGCTGATTTGGAAGGTTAGGTCGCATGGGATTCAGGGAGAGCTAGTGAGGTGGATTCAGAATTGGCTGCATGATAGGAAGCAGAGGGTGATGGTTGAACGTCGATTCTCTGACTGGAGGTCTGTGACTAGTGGGGTGCCCCTGGGGTCAGTGTTGGGACCTTTTGTTATTATGTATGTAAATGATTTGGATGTGAATGTACATGGCACGATTAGCAAACTTGCTGATGATACTAAATTAGTGGGTCTTGTTGATAGTGAAGCAGGTTACAATGAATTACAAAGAGATCTTGATCAGTTAGGGAGATGGGCTGAGGAATAGCAAATGGTTTACATCTTAGATAAATGTGAGATATTGCATTTTGGACATTCAAACCAGGGTAGGACTTATCTCGTGAATGGCAGGGCACTGATGAGTGTTGTGGGGCACTGATGAGTGTTCTGGAAGTACAAGTGCACAGTTTGCTGAAAGTGGCCGTGCAAGTAGACAGGGTGGTGAAGAAGGTGCTGAGCATGCTGGCCTTCATCAGTCAGGGCATTGAGTTCAGGAGGAGGGACATTACGTTGCAGTTATACAAGTTGTTGGTGAGTCCACACTTGGAGTATTGGTATTGGTATTGGTTTATTATTGTCACTTGTACCGAGGTACAGTGAAAAGCTTGTCTTACAAACCGATCATACAGGTCAATTCATTACACAGTGCAGTTACATTGAGTCAGTACAGAGTGCATTGATGTAGTACAGGTAAAAACAATAACAGTACAGAGTAAAGTGTCACAGCTACAGCAATAAGGTGCAAGGTCACAACAAGGTAGATTGTGAGGTCCTAGTCCATCTCATTGTATAAGGGAATCATTCAATAGTCTTATCACAGTGGGGTAGAGGCTGTCCTTAAGTCTGGTGGTACCTGCGCTCAGGATCCTGTATCTGCTACCTGATGGAAGGGGAGAGAAGAGAGAATGTCCTGGGTGGGTGGGGTCTTTGATTATGCTGGCTGCTTCACCAAGACAGCGAGAGGTAAAGACAAGAGTCCAAGGAGGGGAGGCTGGTGTCCAATAAAGAATCTACGGGTGGTCCCCAGGTTATAGCGGGGTTCTGTTCCTGTGAACTGTTCATAACCTGAACAGGAACAACAAGTGGGAAATGGATCCGTGAACCATGTTTGCGCACAGCAGAAGATGTCTGCAGCCCCACAGCAGTTGGCAAATCTATCCCGCTGGTCTCCCAAATGCTCGCTTGTCTGTACAGGCTGCACACACGTCAGGTGTTCGTAAACTGCGGAGGGTCTGTATATTTTGTTTAGAAATAATACAAAAGTTTATTCCACTGTTACAATAATCTCAACAAAACTATACATATTCATAGCTACATTAACTGTTACAATAAGCACTACAAAAAAATCCTATTCATAACTATATCAAAAACTATGCAGATACAAAACTACAGCAAAACACACTACGTACAACATCAAATTAAAATGCTGTTAACACTATCTACAACACACTTGATCCCCTGGGGGGCCCACCGATCCTGGAATTCTCCCAGGGTGCCTGCGGACATCGCATGCTCCCTCTCCAAGGACACCCGGGCACGGACATAAGCCTGAAAGGAGGACCTGTATTTAATGTCGCTGGCAAGCTCTCAGTCCATAGCCTTGTAGGTCACAACTCTTCAAATGCACTTTTTAAATGTAGTGATTGTTTCTGTCTCCACTACCCTCTCAGACCCTCGTGTGTCTGCAGGTGACAAAGCTGTTCCTCAAATCCCTCCAAATCAGTTTACTGATTTAGTATATCCCCAGTCACTGACCTCCCCTTTGTGTATGTTCACCAGTCCTGGCCACACATCCTTCAGTTCATAAAAAATAACATCAATCTCTCCTCATGATGAAATGTTTTCAATCCTTGTAAATCCCTCCGCAGTGTTGTCACATCCCTCCTGTAGTCTGGTGACCAAATGTGGCTCAATAATTCTGGTATGACATCTCTATTCTTGCCCTTACTGGCCAAGGCATGGATAACATGTCTGCCATTTTCCTTCTTCACCACCTTATCTTCCTGTCCCATTGTCAGAGATGTATACTCCAGGATCCCTCAGTTCCTCTGAACTGCTAAGAATATCACTACTTATCGTGTATTCTGTCCTGTTTGTTGTCCCCAAATGCATGTCCTCACACTTCTCAAGATTAAGTTCTGTTTGCTAGTTTTATGCCCACCAAGCCAGAAAGTTCCTGTCTTTTTGCTGCCTACAATCTCATCCTCACTATCAGAAATTTAAAATTGTGGTTTCTGTGAAGCAAATAAAGATTTCAAGGTGAAGGTTGGTTAGGTAAGAGTATTAAGGCATATGTGACAAAGCTGTCAAAATAGAAGTGAGGTACAGATCGGATGTGATCTGATTAAATGATAAAACAGGCTTGCGGAATCTATTTCTATGTTTATGCTCCTATTTTCTGATGGTTTTAAGGTTAGATCTTGCACCAATGTTAATTTAATAATTTTAAAGATTCGTACAAGATATGGTTACCCAATCTGCTAAATAAAATGACAGTGACTTGGTGCTCTGGGCTTTCTGGACCACAACAGATGACATCCATGCTGCCCACATTTATACCCAAGTTACTGACTATGTAACATCCTGGCTCCGACCACAGTGAATTGTTTAGATTGTGATCACTGGGCTACCTTATTGTTGCTGTTTAATCTGATTTACTTTTCATAAAAAGATTATATGTTTACGCATCTCATTTGTATGTAATTGCATCAGACATAAGTAATGCTGTTATATTGTTATAAGATACACAGACAGACCTTACTCATTTTGGTAATGGATGGCAGTACAACAGCACCCTAGACAATCTATCAGACTCTCAGCAGCCTACACAAGCATATGGGCCAAAGTGGAACACACATTCAAAGATCAAAGGCAATGTTTCTCAGCAGTCCACCTGTGGTTTGAAGCATCCATTAATAATCTATTACTGCTAATTTTACTCACTGAAAGAAAGATAAAAAATCAAAATGGTGAAAATACTCAGCAGGTCAGGCTACATCTGTAGGGAGAGAAACAGAAGTAACATTTCAGGTTGAAGACCCTTCATCAACCCACAGATATAGCCTGACCTGCTAAATATTTCCATCATTTTCTGTTTTTATTTCAGATTTCCTTTATTCACTGAAAGAAAGAGTTGTATTTATATCATGACTCTCACCACCTTGTAGTACCCCTGAGTGTTTTACAGCCAATGAAAATATTTTGAATGGCAGTCAAAGTGTAATGGGGGAGATATATTCCCTAAAAAGTGTTGCATTCATTTTCTGCAGTCCCTATCTTCTCTCCTCCCACACCACTGACCTAATATTCCTTCAAGCACAATAGATGGCAAAATCCGTTCAAGGAAACTATTTGTTTTCCAATGTTCAGATGGTATAATATTCTGTGGTCAATAAGAAGATAATCTAGTCATAGTGTTATACAGCACAAAAGCAGGCACCTCAGCCCACTGTGTCCATGCCAACCATCAACCATTTACCAGCACTTGTCCCATAACCTTGTATGCCTTGGCAATTCAACTGCTTGTCTTGATACTTATTAAGTGTTAAGGGAGTACCTGTCTGCACCTTATGAAGGGTCTGGACCTGAAATGCCTACTGTCTATTTCCTTCCACAGATGCTGCCTGACCTGCTGAGTTCCTCCAGTGTCTTGTTTGTTGTACCTGTATGCACCACCCACTCAGAAGAAGTGAGTTCTGGGTTCCAACCACCCTCTGGATGAAGAGGATCTTCCTCAGATCCCCACCAAACCTCTTACCCTAAACCTATGCCCTCTATGTCTTAGACACCTTTGCTGTGGGGGAAAGTTTCCTACCATCTCCCCTATCTATGCTCCCTATAATTTTGCATACTTCCATCAGGATCCCCCTCAGCCTCCTCCACTCCAAGGAAAACAAAGCCAGCCTATTCAGTCTCCCCTCATAAATGAAAAACTCCATCCCAGGCAACGTCCTGCTGAATCTTCTTTGCACCGTCTCCACTGCAGTCATGTGCTTCCTGTAGTGCAATGATCAGAACTGCACACAGTACTCCAGCTGTGGCCTAACCAATGTTTTCGTAAAGCTGTAAAGTAATCTCCCTGCCCTTATAATCTGTGCTCCAGCTAGTGAAGGCAAATATCCCATTCTTCACCACCTCATCT
The DNA here is from genome assembly GCF_009764475.1 of Pristis pectinata. NCBI lineage: Eukaryota > Metazoa > Chordata > Chondrichthyes > Rhinopristiformes > Pristidae > Pristis > Pristis pectinata. The sequence continues at coordinate 129,824,392 of NC_067407.1, read as the reverse complement.
GCCTGTGCTGCCACTTTCAGGGATCTTTGGACTTGTACAATGAGGTTCCTCTGTTCTGTTGGCCTGAAGACATTAAAAATTCACGGAACAGCGAGCTGAAACAAGTCAAGGACAGTGGACGAGTCGACAAAACAAATGTCTTCGTTCTCACCAGGTGGTGGAAGAGGTGGAGGCTGTCGTTTCCTGAATTAACTCTTTCTGGATTTAAGTAATCGGAAGTGGACATAATGAAGGCCCTACCAATAATCTACTAATCAGAAATCATTTCCAAATAAGAGGTTATTTGTGGGATGCTCTTTGATGAGGCAGAGGAATCAACATGGGCTTATAAGAGGGGTAGTCTGTGTCTGTGAACTGGAATGGCCTCGGTCCAGTGTCTAACTTGAACTGGCTATAGTTAGTGTGAAACAGCCTGATTCAGCAAAAAGCAAAGGAATGGCATTGGAGGCATGTCCTTGTTTGGGAGAAGAGTGGTGAGGTAATGCCACCAGTAGCCTCGGGCCAGAGTCAATGAGGGGTGGACACAGGATGGCCATTGAATCAGAGCCAACAGAATCGAAGTATAATGGTGCCGAACTGATAAGGGAAAAGAATAATAATGAAGGTATTTGGGGGTAGAGCAGTGAGAACTGAGGAGACTAACGAACGAGAACTCAGGAGACTAATGAGTGAGAACTGAGGAGACTAATGGACAAGAACTCTGCAGAGACCAACTATTGCAAGGAAGACCCCCATGCATGGGGCAGGGAGAAGAAGGATCAATCATTTGGCCAGAGGGAGACCCCCTATTTTGGTGTTGTAAGTGGGAGAAGTAGTTTGGGTGAGTACTGGTCCAAAAGGAACAATAGAATTCAGGAACTATTGACCCGGGATCAACATAACTTATGTGGATATTTGCATTTGATATAATAAAGTTGATAAAGTTGTTAGTTTGAATTAATTGGGATTTGTGTAGTCATTTACCTAACCTAAGTTAGTTGACCAAGGTAAGGGTCAACATATTTGGCATCCCTGGGTGGGCTCGAAAGAAAAGAGGGTCCAGGACCCTGTTTTGAGTTGAACTACCACATAGGTTAGGAGGTTAGGATATCAAAATGGGAAATTACCTCTGCAGTTGTAAGTGCAGGGAAGAATTGGAGAGAGAGAGAAAAGAGCTGGAGAGGGAGAGGAAAAGAAAGGAAAGGCAATGCTGTGGGAGCAGGGGCAGGCTTATTTAATACACGAGCCAGTGTCAGGCTCAGTGTGAACGTGTGATGAGAGAAAAGGGAAAAAGTGAGGCGGAGTGTAAAGAGGAGAATATGGAAGTAGAGAAATGGAAAAGTCAGTGCCAGGATTTACAGACTGCTGTGAATGTCTGCTACACAGAAGTCGGCACTAGATAGGAGCAGAAGCAGTGCTGATCTCACCAAGTATTTAAAACAGATAGGGAAGCTGCAAGGTCACAGAGATGTGCATTTGGGGCAAGGACTAATGATGATGATGTAGATTGGTGGTGTGCGAAGGAGGTGACACACTACTATGAGGAGGATGTTTGGGGTCATAGCCTGCCTCCCTCAGAGGAGGCAGAGCCTTCAGCCCCCCTCCCGCCCCAGTGGTGCCTGTGATAGCGGAGAGGGTCCAGGAGACACCGGAACCAGGGAGACCAGCTGTGACAGGGTATTCTACTCCTTTTGAAGTGGCCCAATTAAGTGCTCTAGCTGCGTGTACCAAAGTGTGGGCTGGGGAATGATCCCAGAGAACTTTTCCAGTGCATTCAGCAGCTCAGGGTGAAGGGGAGGAGCAAAAATTAACTCTTCTATGTCTACCTTCACTTCTGCATTCAGCCCTGCTGGAGAAGCAGGCACAGGCCAGGGGACTTGGTGATTTACAAGAGGCTGTATAAGAAGCTGCAGGGATTAATCGGAGTGAACCGATAGAGACTCTGTGTAAGTGTAGACAGCAAAAAGGGGAGCACCCCTCTGTATTTGTGACGAGATTGTGGCCGGTTTTTGATATTGGTATTGGTATTGGTTTATTACTGTCACTTGTATCGAGATACAGTGAAAAACTTGTCTTGCATACCGTTCGTACAGATCAATTCATTACACAGTGCAGTTACATTGAGTTAGTACAGAGTGCCTTGATGTAGTACAGGTAAAAACAATAACAGTGCAGAGTAAAGTGTCACAGCTATAGGGAAGTGCATTGGAGGTAGACAATAAGGTGCAAGGTCAAACAAGGTAGATTGTGAGGTCAAGAGTCCATCTTGTCGTATAAGGGAACTGTTCAATAGGCTTATCACAGTGGGGTAGAAGCTGTCCTTGAGCCTGGTGGTACGTGCCCTCAGGCTCCTGTATCTTCCACCTGATGGAAGAGGAGAGAAGAGAGAATGACCAGGGTGAGTGGGGTCTTTGATTATACTGGCTGCTTTGCCAGCATAATCTTTTTCTCAATGTTTTCTCAAGTGTTTATGGTCCTATGTTGGATAGACGGAATTTGACTCAACAACACAGTAGTCACTGCCTTAGGACCCTGGTGCCCCACAGTACTGATGAGGCTAAGAAAGGGTGTGACATGTTTGATCCCACGGATCCCGCACAAACTGAAGCATAGGTCCTCAGAAGGATGATACGAGTATGGGAGAAGGAAGCAAGGAAGACAAGGAATTAAAATGGCCCCTTAAGAGAACAAGGTGTGCAGTGACAGAATGAGGGGAGATGGGGTGCCTATTGAGGTATGCTGCTGTCGACAGTGCAACCCCTTAGAGTGGGCGGTCGAGGGCACGGTCGGAATGCCTATATTTTCCCTGGAAATGTTTTAATTGCAGACGTGAAGGTCATTTTGTGAGAGATTGCCCACTACCCAGACAGGTTTGGAATGGTCAGAATTTAACAACAGTTACATTGCCCCTGGAAGGTCCACCACGCTAGCCACAATGTAAATCCAGGGTGTAGAGGAGACACCACGACTGTATCCAGAGTCACCCACAGGGGCTCCCGGTCCACAATGATGGTGTCAGGCCTCAGGTACATGGGTGTGTACTGCAAGGTGGGATGGTACGGGTAGACCCCTTGGAGAAGGTAGGGTAGGAGCCCACTCTATAAAATTTCTTTGGGATACAGGAGGCTCTCAAACCGCCCTAAACACATCCACCTTTAAAGCACCAAGTCGGGAAATACAAAATACTATCCTTTTATCTGGATTTACTGGACATTCACAAGTAGGGGAGTTAACCACACCACTGAACACGCATTTAGGGCAACTGAGTGTGCCCCACTCAGTTGTGCTAATCAACTTGCCAGTCGCTCAAGAACATATTTTGGGAAGTGATTTCATTAGGAGAGCAGGCTTGAGTCCTGTGTGGGCATTTAACTAACCTAAGTTAGTTGACCAAGGTAAGGGTCAACAGTTCCTCAATGCTTCCTTGGGTCCCTACCATTCATCGCGTATGTCCTACTGTTATTAGTCCTCCCAAAGTGCATCACCTTGCACTTATCAGTCTTAAATTCGACCTGACATTGTTCTGTCCACCTTACTGTCGGATCCAGTTATCTTCAAATCCTCAGGTTCTTTCAGGAGTCCAAGAATGAGTTGAAAACAACTTGGTGCTTCACAAAGTTTTATTGGAAAAGTTTAAAACAAAGAAACAGTCACAGAGCACATGGCACTAGCTTTACTACTAGGAGATGAGCCGAGACAAGAGGAACTAAAGATGAGCTGGGGACCATAGAACCATAGAACCATACAGCACAGAACAGGCCCTTCGGCCCACCATGTTGTGCCGTCCATCAAACCACCCTTACACTACCTAACCCCTTCCTCCCGCATATCCCTCCATTTCACATTCCTCCATATGCCTATCCAACAAACTCTTGAACCTGTCCAATGTATCTACCTCCACCACCACCCCAGGCAGTGCATTCCATGCACTGACCACTCTCTGGGTGAAAAACCTCCCCCTGACATCTCCCCTGAACCTCCCACCCATAACCTTACAGCCATGCCCTCTCGTCTTGAGCATTGGTGCCCTGGGAAGGAGGCGCTTACTGTATCTATTCCTCTCAATATTTTATATACCTCGATCATGTCTCCTCTCATCCTCCTCCTTTCCAGTGAATAAAGCCCTAGCACCTTAAGCCTCTCCTCATATTCAAAATGCTCTAATCCAGGCAGCATCCTGGTAAATCTCCTCTGCACCCTCTCCAACGCCTCCACATCCTTCCTATAATGAGGCGACCAGAACTGAACACAGTACTCTAAGTGTGGCCTAACTAGAGTTTTGTAAAGCTGCATCATCACCTCGCGGCTCTTAAACTCAATCCCGCGATTTATGAAAGCCAACATCCCATTGGCCTTCTTAACTGCTCTTTCCACCTGTGAGGCAACTTTCAATGAACTGTGAATATGAACCCCCAGATCCCTCTGCTCCTCCACACTGCCAAGTACCTTGCAATTCACCCAGTACTCTGCCCTGGAGTTTGTCCTTCCAAAGTGTATCACCTCACACTTCTCCGGATTGAACTCCATCTGCCACTTGTCAGCCCAGCTCTGCATCCTATCAATATCCCTCTGTAAGCTCCGACAGCCCTCCACACTATCCACAACACCGCCTATCTTAGTGTTGTCCGCAAACTTACTAACCCAGCCCTCCACCTCCTCATCTAAGTCATCTATAAATATCACAAAAAGTAGAGGTCCTAGAACCGATCCCTGCGGGACACCACTAGTCACTGCCCTCCAATCCGAGGGCACTCCTTCCATCACAACCCTCTGCTTTCTACATGCAAGCCAATTCCTAATCCACACAGCCAAGCTTCCCTGGATCCCTTGGCCTCTGACCTTCTGAAGAAGCCTACCATGAGGAACCTTATCAAACGCCTTACTAAAATCCATGTAAACCACATCCACTGCTCTGCTCTCATCAATCTTCCTGGTCACCTCCTCAAAGAACTCTATCAGGCTTGTGAGGCAAGATCTTCCCTTCACAAAGCCATGCTGGCTGTCCCTAATCAGTCCATGATTCTCTAGGTGTTCATAAATCCTATCCCTTAGAATCCTTTCTAACAGCTTACCCACCACAGATGTGAGACTCACCGGTCTATAATTCCCTGGCCTATCCCTATTACCTTTTTTGAACAAGGGGACAACATTCGCAACCCTCCAATCCTCTGGCACCATCCCCGTGGACAACGAGGACTCAAAGATCCTTACCAGTGGTTCAACAATCTCCTCCCTAGCCTCTCGAAGCAGCCTGGGGAAAATCCTGTCAGGCCCCGGGGATTTATCTGTCTTAATATTATTTAACAACTTCAACACATCCTCTCTCTTGATATCTACAACCTCGAGAACATTACCCCCACCAGCACTCCCTTCCGCGTCATCAAGACCGCTCTCCTTGGTGAATACCGAAGAGAAGTACTCATTGAGAACTTCTCCCACTTCTGCCGCCTCCAGGCAAATTCTCCCACCTTTGTCCTTAATCGGACCTACCTTTACCCTAGCCATCCTCCTACCCTTCACGTACTTGAAAAAGGCCTTGGGATTTTCCTTAACCCTACTAGCCAACGCCTTTTCATGTCCCCTTCTAGCTCTCCTCAGCCCTTTCTTAAGTTCCTTCCTCGCTACCCTATATTCCTCACGGGCCCTGTCTGAACCTTGCTGCTTATACCTCATGTACGCTACCTTCTTCTCCCTAACAAGTCGTTCCACCTCTCTCGTCACCCACGGTTCCTTCACCCTGCCATTCCTTCTCTGCCTCACCGGGACATATTTATCCCTAACATCCTGCATAAGATCCCTGAACATTGACCACATCTCCATGGTACATTTTCCTTCAAAAAGGACATCCCAATTTACACTCCCAAGTTCTCTCCTCATAGCCTCATAGTTCACCCTTCCTCAATTAAAAATCCTCTTATCCTCTTTGCACCTGTCCCTGTCCATGACAATTTTAAAGGTTATGGAGCAATGGTCACTGTCCCCCAAATGCTCACCCATCAATAGATCCTTCACCTGTCCCGGTTCATTTCCTAAAACTAGATCTAACATGGCATTCCCTCTAGTCGGCCTGTCAACATACTGCGTCAGGAATCCCTCCTGGACACATTTAACAAATTCAGTCCCATCTAAGCAGGTTCCAGTCTATATTTGGGAAGTTGAAGTCTCCCATTATAACAACCCTGTTATTTTTGCTTCTCTCCAAACACTGCCTGCCAATCTGCTCCTCTATATCTCTACTGCTACCGGGGGGCCTATAGAATACTCTTAGTAGAGTAACTGCTCCTTTCTTGTTCCTTAATTCCACCCATACGGACTCTAGAGATGATCCTTCTACAACATCCATCTTTTCCACAGCCGTAACAGTGTCCCTGACCAGTATGGCCACCCCTCCCCCTCTTCTTCTTCTTCTTCTTCTTCTTGGGACGGGGGTGAGCTGGGGATGGGTGTGGGGGGGGTGTGAGGGGGGGGTGTGGGGGGGGTGTGGGGGGGGTGGGGGGTGGGGTGTGGGGGGTGGGGTGGGGGGGTGGGGGGGGTGAGCTGGGGACGGGTGTGAGGGGGGGGTGGGGGGCGGGGGAAGAGAGCAAGAGAGTGATTAACAAAAAAAACGACACCTTTTATACCTGAGATATGAGGTACTCCTTAGCTAACAATAGTCCAATCAGGAAACCTATTAGATACTTGTGGCAAAACCAACCAATGAGAAAACATGTATTCACCTGATGGACGAACCAATAAGCTAGGAAGCAGCCATTCCTTGTGCAGCCACTTGAGGTGTATTAAACACTGTACGTGTTAAAAAAACTACTTAAAACAGTCAAATCCAACATTACCAACCAATTAACACTATCCTGTAGTCTGAGACTATCCTCACAATCAACAGCACCACCAAGTTTCGTGTTATCTGCAAACTTACAAATCATACCCCCTGTGTTCATATCTAAATCGTTAATGTACATAACAAACAGTAAGGGTCCCAGAATCAATCCCTACAGTTCACTACTGGTCTCAAGCTTCTGATCACAAAAACAACTCTCCACCATCACCCTTGCCTCCTATTACCAAGCTAATTTTAGATCCAATTTGCCAGCTTTTCCTGGATCCCACAGTTTCTTTTAGACCAGTCTCACATGTGGGATATTATCAAAGACCTTAAGTTCACATAGACTGCATCAACCACACTGCCCTCATCACTACATTTTGTTGCCTCTTCAAAAAATTCAATCTAATTGGTCAGAAGGGATCTCCCGCTATCCCACAAATCATGCTATCTTTGATAAATACCTGCCTTTCCAAAAGCAGATTATTCTTGCCCTTCTGAATTTTTCCAATAAATTTCCCAGCACTGACATTAGACTGACAGGCCTGTAATTACCTGGTAATCTCAGCTCCCCTCTGGTGACCTGGTACCACCTGCGACCAGTGAAGATTTAAACATTTCTGTCAGGACCCAGCAATTTCCTCCCTCACCTTTCACAGCAGCCTGGGATACAGCTCATCAGGCCTTGAGGTTTTATCTGCCCAGCTATAGGAGGTTCTGGTCGCCCAGCTATATGACGTCATAAAGCTGGAAAGGATGCAGAAAAGATTCAGAATGATGCTACTAGGATTGGAGGACTTGAGTTATAAGGAGAAACTGGATCGGCTGGGGCTTTTTTCCCTGGAGCATAAGAGGCTGAGGGGTGACCTTATAGAGGTGTATAAAATCATGAGGAGCATAGATAAGGTGAATGGTCGCAGTCTTTTTCCCAGGATAGTGGAGATTAAAACCAGAGAGAATAGGTTTAAGGTGAGAGGGGAATATTTTAAATGGGACCTGAGAGACACCATGCTCACACAGAGGGTGGTGGGTATATGGAATGAGCTGCCAGAGGGAATGATAGAGGCCAGTTTAATTAAAATATTTAAAAGACATCTGAACAGTTACATGGATAGGAAAGGTTTAGAGGGATATGGACCAAATTCAGGCAAATGGGACTAGCTCAGGTAGGCAACTTGGTCAGCATGGATGAATTGGGCCGAAGGGCCTACTACTGTGCTGTATAATTCTATGACTCTAAGTACCCCCAATGCTTCCTGTACTCCCTCTCAGTTCTCTATACCTGCCTGCCTTTTTTTCATCCAGCCCTTTAACATCCAGGGTTCCTTGGATTTGCTGTCCATACGTTTCACCCTTATGGGAACATTATTTCACTTTTGAATGACTCCCATTGTTGTGAACTGCTGCTTTAGAAACAAAGACGTTATCAATAATCTGTTGTTAGTTAGACATCCTAGAAATGTAGGAAGTTTTTACTGTGTTACCTCTTTCAGCATTTAAAGGTTTTAGAATCTTGGTGTCAAAGAATCGCTTTATTTAGTCACCTCATTTTGTCCCTCTTGTCTTCACAATGTTGAAGATGACCTACAATATGGCTTCTTTATTTAGTCAATCATTCAATTTTAAAATATTCTGAATATTGCAGCCCAACTGACAGTAAGTATAAACATTTAGACTCATGGATAGTGACTGAAATTCTTTTCCTGGAGATGCTGTTGTAATATTCAAGAGATTAAAACAAGATGGTCCTGGTGAAAGGAGATAAGATATTTATGTTTTCAGCTTATCGTCTAAAAATCAACAATGGCGACCTAGATATTCCTGTTATCCTGCTTCTAGGGACATACAGAAGAGACTTGGGGCACAAATCACGACACTGTCTCTCCATAATCATCCAAAAAAATGGATAAGGTGATGTAGACAGTCAAACACAGGGTTGTACTGCAGCATTAGGAACATGTGAAGGCCCCTCCAAAGACTGGCAAATTTAAATTACTGTCTGCTCCTGAAATAAGATCCAAAGTAATCTACAGTGCTTCCTCCAAAAAAAATTTGGCATGTCCCCTTTGACCTTCACCAATTTTTATTGATTCACCATAGAAAGCATCCTATCTGGATGCATCACAGTTTGGTACGGCAACTGGTCTGCCCGTGATCGCAAGAAACTGCAGAGAGTTGTGGACACAGCCCAGCACATTACGAACACCAGCCTCCTCTCCATGGACTCTGTCTACAGTTCTTGCTGCCTCAGTAAAGCAGCCAGCATAATCAAAGACCCCACCCACCCCGGACACTCTCTCTTCTCCTCCCTCCCACTGGGCAGAAGATACAAAAGCCTGAAAGCACGTACCAGCAGGCTCAATGACAGTTTCTATCCCATTGTAATAAGGCTATTGAACGTGTCCCCTGGTATGATAAGATGACTCTTGACCTCTCAATCTACCCTCATTATGGACCTTGCACCTTATTGTCTACCTGCACTGCACTTTCTCTGTAGCTGTGACATTTTGTTTTGGCATTATGTTATTGTTTTACCTTGTATACCTCAGATGTACTGTTGTACTGAATTGATCTGTATGAACAGCATGCAACACCAATTTACCAATTTTCCTCCTGTTTACTCACTCATTCAATCACCCACGCTTTCAATAAATTACATACACAGAGATATAAATCCTACCTTGCTAAGTTGGTTAATAATTACACCCATTTAGGCCCCCAAATACAGGTGCAATGCCATTAATCAAGGAATAAATACCAATTAAATACCATTATCTTTAATGATAAGGTGTAAAGTGAGAATTATTTTAGCCCACAAACGCAACCACAAGATTATCTTTTCTATGTGGATCAAGGAAAACCTGACTTCAATAGAAAAGAAATCAGATGTGGGTAGTGATGTCTTACGTAAATCAAAGCACAAACCTTGGGACTCGAGATGGAAATCCCTGTTTTTTTCAGAATAATAAAAAAGTGCAGAACGTTCTGACTCACGAATTTGTTTGCATTTCTTGAGGAAGTAACGAAGACGACGATGGGGGGGGGGGGGGGCTCAGTGGATGTGGTCTACATAGACCTTAACAAGGTTGCTCATGGTAGGCTGGTCCAGAAAATTAAGTCACATGAGATTTACAGTGAGTTGATAAATTAGAAGACAGAGGGTAGTGTTGGATGGGTGTTATTCTGACTGGAGATCTGTGACCAGTGGCGTTCCAGAGGGATCAGTGCTAGGACTTCTGTTATTTGTCTTATACGTAAATGATTTGGATGAAAATGTAGGTGGGCTGATTAGTGAGTTGCAGAAGACATGAAAATGGTGGCAGAGTTGTGAACAGTGAGGAAGGTTGTCCAAAGGACACAGCAGGATATAGAACATTTGGAAACTTGGGCAGAAGAAATTGCAAATGTTTAATCCAGACAAGATCAAGGTGATGCACTTTGGGAGGTCAAATGCAAGATGAAAGCTTGCAGTAAATTGCAGGACCTTTAGGAGCATTGATATACAGATGGACCTTGGGGTGCAAGTCCATAGTTCCCTGAAAATGGCAACACAAGTTGATAGGGTGGTAAAGAAGGCATACCATGCACTTGTCTTCACTGGTTGGGGCATTGAGTATAGAAGTTGCCAAGTCATGTTGCAGGTGTATAAAACTTTGGTTAGGCCATATTTGGAGTACTGTGTGCAGTCTGGTCACCATACTAAAGGAGGGATGTGGGGTCTTTGGAGAGGGTACAAAAGAGGTTCAGGAAGATGTTGCCTGGATTGGAGTATATTAACAAAAAAGGAGAGGTTGGACAAACTTGGATTGTTTTCTCTGGAGCATCGGAGGCTGAGGGACGATCTATTAAAAGTATATAACATTATGAGAGACATAGACAGGGTAGATAGACAAGAGTCTTTATCCCAGGGTGGAAATGTCAAATACTAGAGGGTATAGGTTCAAGGTGAGAGGGGAAGAGTTAAAGGAGATGTGTGAGACAAGTTTTTTTACACAAAGTAGTAGGTGCCTAAAACGTGCAGCCAGGGGAGGAGGTGAAAGCAGAAATGATAGTACATTTTAAGAGGGATGTAGATGGGCGCATGAACAGGCAAGGAATTGAGGGATACAGATCACAGGCAGACAGGTTAATTTGGCATTGTGATCAGCGCAGACATGGTGGGCTGAAGGGCCTGCTCTTGTGCTGTACTGCTCTATGTTCCTATGTTTCAGGAATTGGTAGAAAGTGTATCCACTCCTTGAGATGTTTAGAATTTATCAAAGTATGTTACAAAGTATCTTAAAGTAGTTTACGTGATATTTAGCTACCTTAATGGCTCAATTAATTGATCCAAACACCTGCAGAAACGACACAACGCCTTATCAGGGGTTCGGTTCCTAAAGAACCCTTCATTATGCAAAACTTCATATCGTGAGAGACACAGTGAACCCTTAACCAGTTGCTGTGGATGTCACAATAAAATGTCAGAAGCTAATTAATCTCCTCCCAGTAAGGATGCAGAAAATCAAAAGCAAACCATGCTTAACAAGCCAATATATTCAAGCTGAAACATACAAATCTTTCATCCAATGGCCCTCACTACCCAGTTGGATGAGTGCAGGTGTACAAGATTTGCCCCTATTTTTAAAACTTTATTTAAAACTTTATTTATACAGCATGGTAACAGAGCTTGCGCTGCCCAATTACACCCATGTTAACCTGCTAACTTGAAATGTGGGAGGAAACCGGAGCACCCGGAGGAAACCCACGCAGTCATGGAGAGAACGTACAAACTCCTTACAGGCAGCAGCGGGAATTGAACTTCAATCGCTGGCCCTGTATTAGCGTTACACTAACCGCTATGCTACCGTGCTGCCCCAAATAGCTTGGATATTTCACAGGATCCTTCCTGACCAAAATGACTGTTAAATGTTGCTGCCTTTCATGGCCTTGTGTTTAAAAAACAGTCTCCAAATGTGTTCCTTACACTTTGTTGTCATGAAGAAAACCTTCAAGTGACAAATGAAATTATATAGAGTCCTTCATTAAGTGAAGGTTTGCTAAGTGGGATAGACCTGAACTTCCAAGATAGGCTGGTGTGTGACTTGGAGGGGGATCTGCAGAAGTACCTTGTCCCCATCTGCCTGGAGCCTTCGCTTCTCTTGGTGGCAGAGATTGTGGGTTTGGGAGGTGCTGTCAGCGTAGCCTGGATGGACAGTTGCAGTGCATTTTGTAGAGGATACACACTGCAGCCAATGCAGTGGACAGAATGAATGTTGAGTTTGGTGGATGGGGTGCCTATTGAGTGGTCTGCTTTGATCTGGATGAAGTCAAGTTCATTAAGTGCTGTTGGAACAGCTTTCATCCTGACAAGTTGAGAGAGTAATCCATCACACTCCCGACTTGTGCCTTGCCGATGATGGAAAGGCTTTGAGGTGTTGGGAGAGTCACTCTCTGCAAGGGACACAGCCTCTGACCTGCTTTTGTAGTTTTCTTATTCATGTGGCTGGTTCAGTTGAGTTTCTGGTCAATTATAACTCCTAGTATATTGATGGTGGAGGTTTCAGTGAAAGGAATGCCATTGAATGTCAAGAGTAGGTGGTTAGTTTCCCTTTTGTTGGAAATGGTCATTCCCTAACACTTTCAGATAGGAATGTCACTTGCCACTTATCACCGTTTGCTTCAATATTGTCTAGGTCTTGCTGCATGTGGGCATAAGCTGCTTCAGTGGCTGAGGGGTTGCAAATGGAATTGAACATTGTTTGATCATCTGCAAACATCCCCACTTCTGAACTACTGATGGAAGGAAGGTGACTGATTAAGCAGCTGAAGGTGGTCAACCTGAGAACTTACAAACGCATGAATAAGGTGAAGGAGTGGGGTGCAATCTTTGGTCCTTCAAGCCTGCTCCACCACTTATAAGGTCATGATTGATCTCGGCGTGACCTCAACTCCACATTCCCATCTATCCACAATAACATTTCATTTTCTAGCTTATCAAAGATCTTTCTACCTCATGCAGTAATGTATATAATTTATGTGGTAATATATGTAATTGTATGTATATAATTGACGTTGTTCTCCTTCAAGGCAGTGGGGGTCATGAGGATGTATTGTTCCATCTGATAGAACATGGTTTGAAAAGCCATTGGGATTTATATCTAGACTATTGACAGCAGGTGAGAAGTTCTTTCAGCCAGATAGAGAAGGTCTAGTCTTCATGTGTGGTGTGCAAGGAGCTCTGTACGTTTATGGATGTCACGTCACTGTTTACACAGATCACAGACCCCTGATCTCCCTGTTCCCTGAAATGAATCCACTGCCTCAAATGGTTTCCTCATGAGTTCAAAGATGGAATTTGACCCTGAGAGTACATAGAAGCACTGCTGTTGGAGGAATACAGGACCCAGTGCTGATGATGGATCACCTGGACACTTTACTGTTGAGTACGGGTGCTGCCCTGTGTTGCTGCTTCGCCAGGTTAACACCTCATTTTAAATACATCTGGTGCTGCTCCAGACAAGCCCTTCTGCACCTCTCATTTAACCAGCATTAATCCCTTATCTTGATAGTAGGCCAGGCCATGAGGTTACAGATTGTGGTGGCGTACATTTCTATTGCTGACAATGGTCCAAGGTATCACATGGAAGCCCAGATTTGAGCTGCCCAGATCTGTTCTGAACCTCTCCCATTTAGCACAATTACAGTGCTGCATGACACATTGGACAGTGCGCGTCCTTGGTATGAAGAGGGGACTTTGTCTCCGTAAGGACTAAGTGGTGGTTATTTTACCAATACTGTCAGGAACAGATGCACCTGCCACAGGTAGTTTGGCGGGGAGGAGGTCAAATAGGTTTAATCCGTGTGTGAATTCACTCACTATTTACCACAGACCCAGCCATATCCACTAGGACTTGGCTGATTCCATCAGTGATGTTCTATTAGGCCACCCTTGGTGATGGAAATTGGAACCTTATCATCCCAAAGTACAACCTGTTTACCCTTGCTACTTTCAGTGCTTCTTCCGAGCATTGTTCAAAATGGAAGAACATTGATTCAAAAAGCAAAATGTTGCAGGTGCTGGAAATCTGAAATAAAGGTGGGAAATGTTGGAAATACTTTGCCAGTTGGGCAGCATCTGTGGAGGGAGAAACAGAGTTAATGTTTCAGGACAATGAATTTTTGTCTGGGTCAATACTGGGTTATCTGTCCAGTTTTATACTTTCTTTTGCTTTAACATGATGATTATGGTACAACAGTGGATATTGCTTGGCCATTTCAGAGGCAGTTAAGAGTTAACAACATACTGTACTTCTGGAGACACATATACATCAGATTGGGTAAGGATGGCAGACTTCCTTCCCTGAAGGCCAACAGTGAACAAATCAGTTTTTACAATAATTCCTATAGTCATGGTCGTCATTTCTAAGACTAGTTTTTTTAAAAATCCAGATATTTAGCAATTTAAATTTCATAGCATCAAACAATCTGCTGGAGGAATTCAGCTGGTCAAGCAGCATCTGTGGGAGGAAAGGAATTGTCAACTGATGCGGTGTTTCGACCCGAAATGTCAACATTTCCTTTCCTCCCACAGATGCTGCTCGACCTGCTAAATTCCTCCAGCAGATTGTTTGTTGCTCCAGATTGCAGCATCTGCAGTCTCGTGTGACTAAATTCCACAGCTACCCTGATGAGGTTTGAACTCATATCTGCGGATTGTTAGTTCAGGCTTCTGGACTATTAGTTCAGTGACTTAACCACTGCACCACCTTCACACTCAGGATGCATCATAGGATCCCCAGAGGTTTTACTGCCAACTGAATACTTTTGAAGAGTAGATTCTGTTGTCATGTGGGAAACACAATAGTCAGTTCAAACAAAGAAAATAGATCAATGACCATGTAACCTGTTTTGCTGACATTGGTTAATGTCGATTGAAGGATTAAGGTTGGTTAAGGATGACTGTTGATTGAAATATGAAAGTTGGCAAGGATCCAGAGAGACATTTGTGGCACAGCATCTGTCTGACACAATACCTTGCACTTGTACTCTCTTTATTTTGTTTCCAGGATGTTGCCCAATCCAGTTTTTGCCCAGATTCCCATGGATTTCACTTTAAACCGTAATCATTCACGTGACACTCAGTTACTTATGCTGCAGCGGTGGCAACTTTTCTGACGCTCAATCAGTGAAGTAGAGAAAGGGTTGAATTTAAAAGCAGGAGGTTATTATACAAACATAAGAAAAATGACTGACAGGAAATGTGGTCTGGTTTACCGGCCTGTCCCTGTGGCCGTTTGGTTTGCAATACATATTCTCCTCACCCATGTCAAGCCATGTAACTTGGAATTGGAATTGGAATTTGTTTATTATTGTCACATATACCGAGGTTCAGTGAAAAACTTGTCTTGCATACCATTCATACAGATCAATTCATTACACATTGCATCGAGGTAGTACAAGGTAAAACAATAAAAGAATGCAGAATAAAATGTACAGCTACAGAGAAAGTGCAGTGCAGGTAGACAGCAAGATGCAAGGTCATAATGAGGTAGATTGTGAGGTCAAGAGTCCACCTTGTCATACTAGGGAACCGTTCAATAGTCTTATAACAGTTGGATAGAAGCTGTCCTTCAGCCCAGTGGTATGTGCTTTGAGGCTTTTGTATCTTTTGCCTGATGGGAGAGGGGAGAAGAGAAAATATCCAGGACGAGTGGGGTCTTTGATTATATTGGCTGCTTTACCCAGACAGTGAGAAGTGTAGACACAATCCATGGAGGGGAGGCTGGTTTCCGTAATATGCTGAGCTGTGTCCACAACTCTCTGCAGTTTCTAGCAGTCCTGGGCAGAGCAGTTGCCGTACCAAGCATGATGCATCTGGATAGGATGCTTTCTATGGTGCTTCGATAAAAATTGGTGAGGGCTGATGGGGACATGCCAAATTTCTTTAGCCTCCTGAGGAAGTAGAGGTGCTGGTGAGCTTTCTTGCCCGTGGCATCTACATGGTTGGACCAGGACAGGCTGTTGGTGATGTTCACTCCTAGGAACCCTATTGGGAGGGATGATAAAGCAGACAAAAATTCATGGCAATTGGCGAGGCAGGATGGGACAGAGAGAGGTTGTGATGCTGTTAGAGGATGTGGGAAATTTGGAGCTAAAAAACTGGAGCTGTGTGGCAGCGGTACTAACTACTGCATGACTGTGCTGACCTAGTGCTGTAAACCTCAATACTTACCAAGGTACTGAGGATGTGCTGCATTGCTGGGTGTCCCATTCCTCAGGGGAGATACTAAACTGAGGACCTGTGTTTCCTAACACATGGGTTTAAAAGATCTCCTGGCTCTATTTTGGAGAAGAGCTGGGGAATTATACCCAGAGGCCTGGCCAATATTTATCTCATCATTCCCAAAGCAGATTATCTGCTTTTTATAATTTCTACAGGAGAATCCTGCAGTCTTGGTTCCAATGCTATAACAGTAACCCTGCTTCAAACGTACAGAATGTCTGTAAAGAGCTTCAGAACACCTGTAGTCATGAAAGACCAATATAAATGCAAATCTTTCTTTCATAAATATTGCATGTTTAATTACAAAATGTAAATTTAACTTAATTGGCATTGATTGTATTTGGATTGGAGAAGGGAATTTCCCTGGTTATAGCTGGCGAGGAGAATTAACACAACACAACTCATCCAACATCCATCACGTTGCTGTTATAGAAATGATCACCTGTGTCAGAGAGTTAACCAACATTTAGAAAACAAAGGAATGTGAATAAACTGCAATGGCAGAACCATTTCACTAAAGGTAAGGAAAAGGGCTGAATTGATTAAAGCCTGGAGACACAGGTTCTAAAAGCAACACTAAAATCCCATCAGAGGGATGGGAAATAATCTTTTAATCCTTTCATTCTTTATTATTAATCATATTCTTTATTCCTTGGTATTCTATTTCATTAATAACAAATTTGTTAAAATGGAAATAAGACAAGCATCAATCATATGGTGACAGCTGCTGCTCTGTGGGTAACACACTCACCCCTGTGAGAGCAGGTTTGAGGAAGTTGCACACAGGAGACTTGAGTGCAGTGTTCTAACGTAAGATACAAGTCCATTACTGAGGGGGTATGTTGTTTTCCAAGCAAGTTTCCTGTCTTCTCAGGTAGATATTAAGGACACGGGTCACTATTTTGAAGAACAAAAAGTGAGTTCTTGCAAGTATGGTGGGCAATATTTACCCATGTGTGGCGACTCACCATTTAGTCGGGCGAACCGGCTCGGCAGTCGGGTCGCGCGGCGTCGGAGCGACGAGGCCCAAGATGGCGGCGGGCCTCGTCTTTCCCGAGCGACGGGGAGAACCTGCGCGCGGGAAAGTCTTGATGACGTAGTACTTACGTCATTGCCGGTTGCTTTGGGCGGGAACAGTCTCCCTTAAAGGGCCCGCGCAAGGCGGGAAAATAAACCACTTCTTGTTCGACAATCCTCCGACTAGCGTCTTGTTTTATTTCGCGGTAGCAACCGCTACACATGTATTAACATCATAACAGAAGCTTATTTGACTATTATCTTGGTGCTGTTTGTGACAGTTTGCTGTGTTTGAACTGACTGCCTTATATCCTACATTACAACATAGTCATACTTAAGAAGTACTTATTTGGCTATAAAGTACTTTGGAAAGTCATGAAAAGGCTGACAACTAAATTAAGTGTTTGCATATGTTTCTGAATAACATTATGGGTTAATTTCACAAGGGATAAAACCCATGTCATTTTTTATTGATTCTAGGGCAATTTATTTCTCCTATATTAATTGAATTGGAGGTGAAGAGGTTAAGAATATTTTATTTCAACAATTAATCTACTGGAGCAACTCAATGGGTTGAGCTGCATCTGTGGGGAGAAAGGCATTGTTGACACTTCAGGTTAAAATCAGGACTAAAAGTGGAGAGGGAAGAGAGCCAGTGAAGAGAGGAGAGGGGAATGGGGAGACAGGTGCCAGAAGGTGACTGGTGGACTGAGGAAGGGTGGAGGGTGATGGGCAAATCGAGCCAAGTAGGGTGAGTGGTTGACTCATTTCCCCAATGCCAGCCTGCTGGTCTTTCACAGAAAAGTCAATGATTTGTTAACACCTGCCTCTCTTAGCATAAAGAAGAACCACTGTGTTTGGACTGTAGCCTCCACAACGTTTTTTATGATGGTTCATTGAGTCATTCACAGGATGTGGGCATCACTGCTTTGGTGTAGCAGCCAGCATAATCAAAGACCCCACCCACCCGGGTCATTCTCTCTCCTCTCCTCTCCGATCAGGCAGAAGATACAGGAGCCTGAGGGCACGTACCACCAGGTTCAAGGACAGCTTCTATCCCACTGTTATAAGACTATTGAACAGTTCCCTTATACAATGAGACGGACTCTTGACCTCACAATCTACCTTGTTATGACCTTGCACCTTATTGTCTACCTGCACGGCACTTCCTCTGTAGCTGTGTACTCTGTATTCTGTTATTGTTTTTATCCTGTACTACCTCAATGCACTGTGTAATGAATTGATCTGTATGAACAGTATGCAAGACAAGTTTTTCACTGCACCTCAGTACAAGTGACAATAATAAACCAATACCAATCATTAGCATGGAGCTTTACAGAGCAGATAATTGTTACAGCTCAGAAGGGGGTTATTTGGACCATTGGAGTCCATGCTAGGTCCTAGCAGATCAACACCTTCAGTCCCATTTCTCTGCAAATTATTGTCCCTCAGTGCTTATTCAATTCCCCTCTGAAGGGACTGGTTCACTTTGTTTTCACTAACCCTACAGATATCTAATTTTACTGCCCATCTAATTGCCCAGTCTGCTAGGGCATCCAAGAGAGAAATTGAGAGCCAGCACATTTTTGTGGGAATAGCAGAAACACTGAAAATGCTGGAAACACTCAGCAGGTCAGGCAGCATCTGTGGAGAGAGAAACAGTTAAAGTGTCAGGTCGAAAAGCTTATGGCAGAGGAGAGAAAGAGAGAACTTAGTTTTAAATTGCAGAGAGGCTGAGCAAGGGATGGATAGGACAAAGAGAAGATCTCTGATAGGGCGAGGGCAGGGTTCCCGAGGTGGTGTGCAAAATGTTAACCAGTAAATAGGTTAATGAGCGAAGTTAAAGATCAGAGATATTCCTTTTGTTTTATCAATCCCTCCCCCAACTTCTCTGACCTGAAACTAACTTGTTCCCACTTTTCATAAAGGACCTTTGACCTGAAAGGTTAACTCTGCTTCTCCTTCCACAGATGCTGCCTGACCTGCTGAGTGTTTCCAGCATTTTCTGTTTTTATCTCAGATTTCCAGCGCCTGCAGTATTTTCAATTTCACTTTGTGGGAAATGGAAGAGCAGCGGATTTCCTTCCTAAATTAGCTTGTGACAACAACGTATCACGTCAATGGGCATCATTCCTAAGACAACCTTTAAATGTCAGATTTACTTCATTAACCGAATTGAAATTCCCCAGTCACCGTGCGGGGATTTGAACCTGCTATTTCTGAATTACCAGTCGTGTCAGCCCAGTAACTTCCGCGGCATTCCGCGGGTACGAACTCAATGGCTCCCGTCTTAGTAGGGGGCCGTGTTTGGAGCCCGATTTTACAATCTGTTGCGAATAAGACCGTCCTTTTGTTTTGAGAACGTCTCTGAATTGATGACCCGGTGGCTGTGTGAGGCTGTTGATTTTAACTGGGCTGAACCTTCCCCAGAAGCAGGTTGCTGTTATTTGTCCACCTGGGTGTCTGCAGTGAGGAGAGCTCCTGATTGAACTTCACCACGCCGTTCCTCACAATACTGTACACAACCCTCTTCTTTCTGCAGCTCACTGCACCATACGCAGATCCAACGTGTGCCCCTCCCACTGGGCAGTCCTCTGCTTTTCGGTCGGTGCTTTGCTGCAGCTACCAGCTACTCAGCCAGTATGAACTGCAGTCGGCTGGGTGGCAGCGGCACCTGAGTTGTCTGCCGATCGCCCCCACTTCTCCTTTCTCTCTTCCCCCACCCCTCAGGGCTCGGAAATGACTGACTGGAACAAGAACATGGAAGTTAAGCACGACCGCCTGCCGGAGGAGCCTTACGATCAGCTGAAATTAAAACCTGGGGCCAGGGAAGCGACCCAGAGCGCTCCCCGGGGGACTACCAACTTGTACAGCGCGGCCAAAAAGAAGGATTACACTGTGTCGGTCTACCTCAATCACAGGACGAAAAGCGAGCATGTGAGCCATTTATCAAATGTTAAATCTACCCCTTTTCATTTGGCGTGGAGGGAGGGATTTCAAGAGCCCTTTATAGTGGGATGTGACAAGTGAACCATCAATTGCTTTGATAAATAATGGATACAGTATGCTCTTGATGTACATGCTCTGGGAGTGCACATGACAACAGCATCAAAAATAATCCTGACTGCAAAGTTTAGATTATTTTATTTTTTTGTTCTTGAAATGGCGCCTAAATATATTCGGGGTATCGCGGTGCTTTTGAATTAAAGTTATTTCGACCGTGTAACTTTTACGGGCAGCAACCGGCGGAGAGCAGAGTCCTGAAGTGTTCTGAATGAATATCAGGGGGTTGCTGTAACTCCCGGACACGGTGCAGCGATTCCCCAACCACCGTAATCCCCAGGAAAAACGTGCAGGAGTTGATGATGGATATTGGCTGAGGGTGGGTTGGTCAAGGCGATAAACTTCCAGCTCGTAATGCCAGCTCCTCCTGAGTTGGCGCGGTGGCTTTAATTGATTGTAAGTGTTTACTAATCACATTAGTGAGTGGAGGATTCGCCTTGCTTTCCAATATACGAACATTAACAAGGTTTCAGTGTCTGGCTGACCATTCACCGGGTTAACTGATATTCAAGTTTCTCTTCCCACAGAGGAGACACAAGAGACCGCAGATGCTGGAATCTGGAGCAACAATCTCCTGCAAAAGAATTCCTTGGACAACTCCTTCCTCCCCTCCCTCAGATGCTGCCCCACCTGCTGAATTTTTCCAGCAGATTGTTTATTGCTGCCTTCCCATAGATGCTGAATGATTGCTGAGTATTTTCAAAATTTCCCACCTCAAGAAGTTGGATGTAAATGGTCCTATGTCTGCCTCTGTCCACACATGGTCGCTCCAGCCATGGGCACTATTTCCACGCCCAGCAATGAGTCTCTGGGTGCATTCCCACTGTGGAAGGGTGAAAATTGGGACCTCTGGGCAGTGGAGAAGGTCCCCTGTCTGAGGAGATACATGGGATAAAGAGACAAACATAAAAAAATCTGCATTACTGAGGCTTTTTTGCAAAGCTTTAGCGACCCTTTACCAAGGTGTAAGGGGAAAATATGCAAAGAGCAAAAGGAGATTTTAGAAGAAATGACCAAAACCTGACCAAAGAGATATCTGAAGGCTGGTGGGTTAAGGAGGTGGTGTCTATCTCTCTAGTGTCAGGGCAAGGGGGGAGGGTATGTACAAGTGGCCAGAGTCAGAGAGTGGCAAGAAGGAGGTGTAGGAATGGAGAAGGTTACGGGGAGAGCAAGCCTGCAGAGGGAGTTCGTTTAAGTGAATGGGGGCAAATCTGGCAACTGGAAAATAATGTGGAATTGTCCATTCTGGCAGGAAAAATGGGGGAAAGAGCCTTTAAATGGTGAAAGATTGCAAAGCTCTGAGGAATTTTAAAGTGATTGGAGGAAGGTATAGGGGGGATGTCAGAGGCAAGTTTTTTTACATGGAGAGTGGTGGGTGCATGGAACATCCTGCCAGCAGAGGTGGTGGAGGCAGATACATCAGGGACATTTAAGAGACTCTTAGCCACATGAATGATAGGAAAATGGAGGGCTATGTGGGAGGGAAGGGTTAGATAGATCTTAGAGCAGGATAAAATGTCAGCACAACATCATGGGCCAAAGGGCCTGTACTGTGCTGTAATGTTCTATGTTCTAACAGAGGGACCTGGGAGTGCTGGTGCATGAGTTTCAAAAGGTTAGTATGCAGTTACGTCAAGTGACTAGGAAAACTAATATTGCTTATTGTGAGGGGAATAGGGAGGTTATACTTCAGTTGCACAGAACATTGGTGAGACCACATCTGGAGAACTGTGTATAGTATTGGTCTCCTTATTTTGGGAAGGATATTAATGCATTAGAAGTAGTTCCGAGAAAGTTTGCAAGACTTATACAGGTTATCTTATAAGGAAAGACTGCTTAAGTTTGAGGATGTGAATTTTTTTCTCTCAGAGGGTCATGAGTCTTTGGAACTCTTTCTCAAAAGACAATAGAAGCAGAATGTTTAAATATTTTTTTGGACGGAGGTAGATTTGATAAGCAAGATGGTGAAAACTTACTGAGATTGTAACCTCAGTAAAGCTGAGGTTCAATCAGATCAGCCATAATTGTTGAACAACAGTGCAGGCTTAAGTGGCTGAGTGGTCTACCTCTGCTCACAATTTGTATGTTCACATGTTGGAAACATTATGGAAAGGATATAACATCAGAAGCTCAACTTGTGATCTAAACTAGGACAGGGATTGCAAAGGGTGTCATTCATCTTGGGATAGTGGTCAGGAAGGTTGTTTGAATCATTGGCAAAATATGGCGATCACGGCAGACTGAGAATGTTGGTCCCACTGTTCCCTCGGTGGAGCTGGAAACCTGAAGTTTGACTATATTGAGAGAAGTGCTGGAGAGTTAGAGCTGGTCTCACCAGTGGGCAGAGGAAGCTGATCTGATGCTTGTGGATATCTCCAAGGGAGAGCATTTATGTCAAGAATGGAATAATCCAAAAGTAGACCTTGGGGATCGCGAAGTGTTGGCAATTGAGAAAAAATTCAATTGCTCGTGGTTGTTTGTTATTTATTCATTTTATGGGGGATCCAGGCATTGCTAGTAAGGTCAGCATTTACTTCCCAACCCTGACTGCCCATAATGGGGTTGGTGGTGAACTCCCAGCTTGAACTGTTGCAGTCCTTCTGGTGAAAGTGCCCCCACAGAGCTGTAGGGTAAGGAGATCCAGGGTTTGCATCCAGCAACAGTGATGGATCAGTGATACACTTCTAGGTCAGGATGGTTGTGACTTAGGTGGTAACCTGCAGAGGGTGGATCCAATATCTTCCTTGGTGACAGAGGCCGCAGGTTTGGAGTGCATTGTTGCAGTAGCCCAGGCAAGTGATTGTAGTGGATTTTGTACATGGTAAACAGCCCAGCCTCTGTGCACTGATAGTGGAGGGAACGAATGTTTAAGGTGGTGGATGGGGTGCTAATCCAGCCAGCCATTCTATCCTGGATGGTACCACATTTCATCGCACTCCTAACTTGTGGGCATGAGGGATGGTCAATAATGGCTGGTCTTGACAGTGATGTCTACAAGGTGTTTAGCTTTGGAAACTGCATTAGGTCCAGGAGTTCTGCGCACACTGTCAGACGTGGGAGCCTGGACATATTCGGAAGGCCACATCTTCAGTTTGTTCTGTTGCTGAACTCTAGGGAATTTTCAGTGGGGATTAACAGGCAGTGGGGAAGGAATATTGCTTTTTTAATTATTTCACTTTAATGTTTTTATTAATGAGTGGTTTTATTTAACTTTTAATTGCATGAATTCTAATAGTCAGGGACATTACCAAAGCTTCAAAATTATTTAGAAATGTTACCAGCTGCAGGAATAGGGGTGAGGCTGTCAAAGTTGCCAGGATAATTCAGCAGAGGGCCATTTCACTGTACTGCTGGAGATTCTGCTGTGCTCAAATCAAACATCACAGGATGCTGGGATGCCTGTGGCAAACATAAGTTCAAGTTTACTGTCATGGGCATACATACCCAGGGTATAAATACCATGAAAATTAGCTTTTCGCAGTTGCAGCACTGTACATTACAAACATGAAAGCATAAATTACATAAGGTTAAATTAACATAAATTATAAATAACTTGCACAACAGAATAAACAAAAGTAAACATAACAGCATTAGTGCAAGTCTGAGGTAGAATTAGGGTTCTTCAGGTCAGTTCAAGAACCTGATGGCAGTGGGGAAGAAGCTGTTGTTGAACCCCGAGGTGTGGGTCTTCAGGCTCCTTGTACCTCCTGCCTTAATGGTGGATGTCGCCTTCCTGAGACATCGCCTCTTGTAGATGTCCTTGATGAGGGAACTGGCTGAGTCCACCGCTCCCTATAGCTTCTTGTGTTCCTGTGCATTGGAGTTCCCGTATCAAGCAGCCCTCTGCATCTGGACGAGTTGAGCACGGGCAGATGTGGGGTAACAGCAGTCTGCAGTTCTGGGAGGAAAGTCTAGGATAGTCAGATCTGGCTTGTAATCTGTACAATGATCTCAATGGGCAGGAGAGGGCTGAGCAGGGATAATGTAACATGCTGCTTGTAGCTTATTTTGGGCTATTTTGTGATATTGCAAAGACAATGATTGGAGAGATTGTAACTGCAATATTTTAGGAGAAATGGGTGTACAGCTGGGAGGTCATAATGTGATTACAAGGGTTTTGGACAGGAAAAGAGGGTTGGATTGCCTTTAAGTGTTTTACTTTCTCTCTTTTTAAAGCATCATCATACTGTTCTTGAATTGAAGAATGGGAGACACTTGGAATGCCAGCTCCCAAGGAAGGGAGCTGACTGATCATGTGTTCATTGAGAGTGGGTGTGCGAGAACAGGGCTTGAGTGAGCTCAGAGAAGGCATTGAACAAGATGAAGGAGAACTGGGACTCTATGGGTGTTGGTGGGTAGGGGAGAGATTTGGATGACTGAGTAAAAGGATTGTGTGGAAGCACCTGAATAGATTGTCTCTATCATGATAACGTTGGAATCCATGCATATGTTATAGCTGTTCTTAGAAGGAAAAGGAGGTAGGAGAAGGCAGGAGGTAGATGTTCGTGAAGGTAAATTTTAAAATTCCAAAAAAAATTCTGCCTGTAGTCATTTATTATTAACTTCAGGCTATACAAAGCTGACAAAATACATGTGGATAAAGAGATTACTTGAAAATCATGGCAGTAAATTTTGCACAAGTTGGTAGTTTAAATGACACCAAGCTTGTAATGCATCATTTTTTATTTGAACACGTATTTAAGATTTGGGAGCAGCCCAGTTTAAGCAGGCGTGCAGCCAGGTTTGTGTACAGCAAACAGCCACGGGAATTTGAGCCTACATACTATTTTAGTTGTGTCAGGTGCAGTGGCTAACACTTTATCTCCAAGTCAGAAGGTTGTAAATTCCAGATAAACTATTGAGGCTTGAACATATAATCTGGGTTGATGCTCCAGTGTACTGTTACTTTGTATAAGATGATGTCTTATATAAACCAAGGCTTTGTCTGTTCCCTCGTGGAAACTAAAATATTGTATAATGGTATAAAACACAAAATGCTGGAAACACTCAGTGAGTCAGGCAGCATCTGTGGAAAGAGAAATAGAATGAACATTCTAGATTAAAAACCATTCATCAGATCTAATTCCAATATTCTGTGTTTTTTATTTCAAATTTCCAGCATCAACATTATTTTGCCTTTGAAGTCATCTTGTTTCTCTTTCCACAGATGCTGCCTGACTTGCTGAGTTTTCAGAGCATTTTCTGGTTTTGTGTCAGGCTTCCAGCATCTGTGGTTTTTAAATTTTAATCCTATAATGATACTTCAAAGAAAAGCAGGGAAGTCATCAAGGTATAAAAACAGTAAGTACTGGAAATATACAGCAGGTCAGGCAGAATCCATGAGGAAAGCAAGAGTTAATGTATCAGGTTGATAACCGTTCATCAAACTGATGAATTCTAGAATTTTTTGTTTTTATTTCAGATTTTCATCATCTGCATTAGTTATGGTAGTGTCCTATCCAGTACTTAACTCTTAATCAACAATGTGAACTTTATTTTGCTCTTTGTGGGAGCCCGCTGTGTGCAAATTGACTACTGCTTTTCTTATACTATAGAAGTGACTACACTCAAAAGTACTTTGAAAGTCCCAAAAGAGATGTGAAAGGTGCTATATAATTGCAAGTTTTTCTTTTCTGTTGACAATGCATATTGAGCAAACTGTATTGATGAATACGCCAATTCCCTTTCCTAGAAATGGTGCTGAGGGGAAGGTTGGGCCTATTTGAGAATGCAAACAGGGTTTCACTAAAATTGCATCCTGAAGGTGATGTACATTGTTCTGTGATTCCCTGGAATTTCAACCCAGATTATGAACTCATCCCATGCCTAGTGCTTGGGCCCTTGGATCAGAAGTGAGAATATCACCTTTAAACCAAGGCTGATAACTTAAGCAATAGTAAGAGTTGTCACATTGACATTTAAAAGCACAGATGCTTACTCATATCCCTGTGGGATTGAAATTGTCCGTCTCTGTTTGGTCTGGCCAATGTATGACTCCAGTCTCACATCGGCATGGTTGATTGTTAACTGCCCTGTGAAGTGGACCAGCATCTCACTCAGTTGTATCTCATTGCTCCAATTAAAAATGATCTGTAACGTCCTTTTCAGAAAAAAGGAATTGCAAGTAATGATGGCCATCTTGCTGCAACTCAAGAATTACTTTCCAAAAACTAAACTATAGGCTAGTTATCTAGCATCAGTCATTCGGAAAATGCTGGAATCCATTATTAGGGATGTCATGGTTGGACTTTGGAAAAAAAAAATTACAGGACGATCAAGCAGAGGCAATGTGGTTTTGGGTGAAATGGTATTTGACAAATGCTAAATTCTTTGGCAAAAGTATTTGCTAAAGTTCATTGAGGATGTAACCCATTAAGGCAATCGGTAATGTAGTGTATTTGGATTTCCAGAAGGCAATTGATAAGGTGCCACATGAAAGATTATTGCACAATTTAAGAACTCAGTGGGTTGGGGGTAATATATTGCCATGTACTAGGGAGTCAGAAATCTTTGGTGTTCTCTATCCCCGAGAGTCATTGAAAATGTTGAAGGCAGGGAGTGACAGACTGTTGAACAACAAGCGAGTCCGAAGGTTTGGGAACAAGTGGGGAAAGTTGTGGTGATGCCAAGATTGGATCACCCACGATCTTACTGAATGGAAGAATAGGCTTGTTAGGTGGTCCTTATGTTCTAACTTGTACAGGAAGCCCTGGATCAGTGTTTTTTCCCTTTTCATTACTGCTCCTAAAAGCTTGTCCAACTCAAGATCAGACAATGTATCAAACTTGGCATCTGCACAATTAGTGGGAGGTGGTACCAAACCATGGTCTGTATTTGTACCATGCATCAAAGATGGTACTTTATTCAGCTTAAGGTACTCTGGTATTTTTAGTACACGGGTTAATATGTCCTTGTTAAATTCTTGTCAAACCTATTTTAACAGAAGAGGATAGCACATTTAAAATAAACTGGTTCATGACTGCCATAGAACAGTTCATTAAATGCCTACGTTCCATCACAGGGAGGAACATGACTCCTAACATTTTCACTATCCGCTATTTATAGGGAGGCCACAATTGCACTTGTTATGCACACTATAATGCCCTCCTTTATATAATGGACAGCAGAGTACTTCTCTCAAAGTGTGAACTGTGGGAATCAGACTGAATAGCAGACTGTAAACTGTTGCCATTTTGTTCTTCGTATAGATTCTCTTTTTCTGATTAGATTTCTAGGTAATTATCTAAAACACCTCTACTAAAATTATAGAATCACACAGCTCAGGAGCAGGCCCTTCGGCCCAACCTGTCCATGCCAACCATCAAGCATCCATCCATTGTAATCCCATTTACCAGCACTTGGTCCGGAGCTTTCTATACCTTGGTTATTCAAGTGCTTATCTAGAAACTTAAACGTTGTGAGCGTCTCTGCCTCCACCACTCTCTTGGGGAGTACATTCTGAACTTTAACCAGCTTCTCGTTGGAAAAAACTTTATTATATCGCCTCTAAACCTTGCCTTAAACCTATAGCCTTTGGTTATAGACATCTTTGGCAGCCTGTTTTCTATAAAATTAGTAAATGGCGGGGACCATAGGAACATTGATGTACAGAGAGACCTTGGGGAGGAAATCCATAGCTCCCTGAAAGTGGCGACACAGGGTATATATAGGGTCGTGGAAAAGGCATTTGGTATGCTTGCCTTCAAAACCTGAGGCATTGATTTAAAGAGTTGGGACATTGTGTTGCAGCTGTAAAAACATTGGTTAGACTGCATTTAGAATATTGGGTATGATTGTAGACACCACACTAGAGTAAAGATGTGGTAGCAAAAGAGAGGGTGCAGAGGAGATTCACCAGAATGTTGCCTGGAATGGAGGGCTGTAGATATAAGGAGAGATTGGACAGACTGGTACATTGGAGGTTGTGGGGTGACTTTATAGAGGTTTATAAAATTATGAAGGGGGCAAGGATAGGATAGATCAAAGGAGTCTAGGATCAGAGGGCACAGATTTAGAAGTGAGATGGAAGAAATTTAAAGGAGATCTGAGGGTTGAGTTTTTCCACATGAAGGGTGGTAAATATCTGGAACAAGCTGCCGGAGGAGGTGGTAGAGGCAGGTAGAATTACATTGTTTAAAAGGCATTTGGACACGCACGCATTGGAAAGAAGTAGTGACAAGGGCCAAATGCAGGCAAATGGGATTAGTGTGGATTGTTAACTTGGAACGAAAGGGCCCATTTCTGTGCTATACAGTTCTATGATTATTGGAAAGAGCAGTGTTCCTGGAAGAAAGAAGATTACCTGGTTAAAGGAGCAAAGAGGAGAAGTGATAAAAGATAAGAAGGAAATGATTGATCATTTTACTTTAAAATGAGTCATTCCAATAGACCCCTATAGAATGTTGTGCTTTGAGAATTGTATTGCTTGGCAGGATGAGTATCTTTATATGTGTAGGTTCCCTTCCAGTTAATGGATATGAGTAAGTCTCTGGGGTGTGATAAAGTACCAATTTACATTTTTACTGTTTCCCACTGGAAGAACATAAATCATTGGTTGACTTAATCATAAATTTCAGTGAAGGCGATTTTAATATATTTGATAGTCTTTCTTGAAATAGACTGAGGAATACCTTGGAATTCTACTCTTTACGAGAAGTTGATTCTAAATAGTTTCTCAACAATAGAAGTATCAGAATAGTCGTCTTCTGCTAGTTACATGTGGGGGTGGGGGATGGAGGTGGGAAGTGCTTCTTTAAATAAAAACAGACCTTTCTCTGCTCCTGACTAGTGTTTGGTAGTAGCAGCGAGCAAAGACACTAAACAGGTGCAGAACTGGGGTTTCAAATGAACAAGAAATCCTTATAAGCAGCTGATATCTGTCACAGAGAATCAAATTTCCTGTCTCTCCTGGCTCTTGAGTGTATGAGCAAGCAAGATTAAAGTTGAGAAAAGGGGGAATTAAAAATGGTACTATTGCACATTGCCATTGAAGTGTATAACTTGATTGCTTCATGTAGCTACAAGAATAAAATAAAATAATAAGAGCTGCAAAGGATTTTGATGCACAGAAAGTAAGCATTATCTGCAAGGTCAGCATTTTTATCCATCTCTACTTGCCACTGAGAGGTTGGAGAGTATCGTAAACTGCTGCATTCTACCTGGTAAAGAAGGGCCAGTGGTGTTGGGTACAGATTTCCAGGATTTTTCACCCAGTGGCTCTGGAACAACAGTGTTACATGCCCCAAGTCAGGAGTTTCAGGTTCCTGGGTTCATTGCATCATCAGTGTCTTTTCAGAAGCAAAGCAATCAACAAGGATGCCTTTGACTGTTGGATGAATTGCTAGTTGAGCAATCACGTGAGTCAATGATCACAGGGCAATGGTGAGAATCGGTGAGTTAGCCTGTGGTGATGTACAATCAGGATTTCATCTTCCTTTCCCCAATACTTATTACTTCTAGTTAAGTAGAGCATTTGGAAAATTTCTATTATTAATATCTTTTTAAATCTAAATGAGATACAGTTGATATTAATGACTTTGCTGCATTGAATTCATTGACTATGAAGCACTTAGAACATCTTAAGATCTTTATAAATGCAAGTTCTTTCTTTATATTAAGAAATCTTTTGAATTAGTCTGGCTTCCTACACTCTACATAGAACCAGCCTGTGTGGCAATGGTTGCTTTATTTGTACACCAGTGACTTTTGATGCACTTTAATGGGTCAAGACAACATGGTAGACTACATTCACTATTTTCATCCTATCTGCATCCCCTGCTTTAGTGGTAATGGTGGGATAGATTGGCTGTCAGTGATGTTCTGAGACTAAAGCATTATGATGAATTCAGTGACCCAAAGGCATGCAACAGAATAATAAATAAAGACTGAGATGAGATGCTGTTTTCCTGTTCACTGGGCTTTGATGTGTTCTGCAACCAAATGTTTTCTTCAGTGTGATGTGGTGAATGAAAGCAGCCTTGTTGCACTCCTCCTGCTCGTGCACAATGCTGGCTTCTGAAGGATCAATTTGCAGTTGGGCTGCATACAACACAACCTTTAAAAATCTGAGGTTTAGAACAAAAGCATCTCGGAGAGTCAGTGAGGGCATCCTCCGTAGAGATCTTATGATTTTTTTTTAAAGAAAGACATGCAATTATGTAACACCCTTTCAATATGTCCCAAAACATTTCCCAATCGCCTATGTCCTTTTCAGAATTGGTCAGTGTTATAATCTAGCAAATATGGCAGCCAATTTACACACAACAAGCTCCCATGATCAACAATGTGATAGTGTTCAAATAACCCATATTCAGTAATGCTGATGGAGAGAGAAATATTGACTAGGATATTGAAGGTAATGTTGATAGCCCTTCTTCCAAATAAGATGGTGGGATTTTTTTTGTATCCATTTGGGAGAGCAAACACAAGCCTTGGCTCTACTCCTCATCTGAATGACACCATGGCTTCTCAAGGGTACTGCCTTGAAATGACAACCTAGATTCTTGCGCTTGAGTTTTTAAAGAATGTGCTGGGTACTCTTCCCATTTTCCAGGAAAACATCATAGGTGAGGGAAGTTGGAGATATGAATGCATAGGGAGCAATCTTAGTCAACCCCCACCCCTCTGTCAAGAAACTGATGCATCCAAACCCAACGCTGGTTTTACACCCTGTCTGATTCCATTCTGTTGAACAACATTTGGCAGAATAGAACATTGGTGCTGCACTTCTAACTATGGGCTTCTGTCAGGCATGTTGGATTAAAATTATTCCCATTGGCCCAGAACATTGCAGGGGGCATGATCTTGTAATAAGAATTGGGCCACTCAAGAACAAGATCAAAAATACAGGAAATCTGGGATACTCTCCATCATAAGGCTAGGATATTTGGGGCTTCAAGATGGACTTCTACTAGGTAAGGGATCAAGAAAGTAGGGTCAGTGAATGGGGAGGATGAGGTGCAGGTTGGGTGTTGTCTTTTTAAATGAAAGAGCTAACCCATGGGATGGGGGAGGGGGGGAAATGACTTCCTTCTATTCCTAATGTTGCTATGCAGACATAATGGATCCATACAAATGTACATGTTTCGTAGATGGTTCTCGATCCTTCTTTCCTGAAGCAAATGGTATACTTGTAACAGTTCCGTGGACTCCTCGTTCTCTCAGTGTATATCACTGCTTCCATTTTGGGAAGTTTATTAAAATGGTTTGGTACCCTGCTATTTTCCCACTCTGAGCATTGGCTTCTGCTGAAAGCAAAGACTTGGCTTTCAGTTTAGAAGTTAGGTGATAGTTAACGACACTGGGTGGGTAACAGGTAGGTGTATCAGCATTGTATACAGCAATATGGGAGGGAACTACAGGCCTGGTGGCTTAACATCTGTATTAAAGAAAATGTTAGAAGCTATTATTAAAAGATATATTCATTTGTTTCTGTTTTGTTTGCTCCACTTTAGTCACAGCAGAAGTGCATCGTAGGGTTTGCCCTGGTGTGCTGTTTTGCCATCTCTGTTGCACTGATATTTTCAGCTGTGGATATTCCAGGTACCAGCAGCGACACAGAATTAATTACAGAGGACAACTGCAATAGGAACTGCCGGTAAGAGGCAACAAGAGAATGGATATGTTGACCCTAATTTACATTCTCTTAGTTCACCTTTTTTTTACTGAGCAAATTGGTTTGCAATGCAGCCACGACATCAGATTGGGCTCCACACATCCTGGTTCTACCTCATCCAAGCAGCACACTTGGTGTGCGAAGTTCATGTGATTATGCTAAATCCATAAGATCCTAAGAACATGTTAAGTTTCACTCAATTGTACACAATGTTCACAACTGGTGCAGGGGTCTTGCATCAGTATTGGGACACTTGCTTACCTTGCATTTTCAGATCCATTTCATTTTGAGATTGTTTGTGGTCCAGCTGACACTTTGGCTAAGATTAGCTTACTGAGTGTGGGCTAAAGATCACTATTGTACATTTTTCTAGCTACAGGACTTGATAACTCACCAAGCAAGATAGTGGCCACAGTACCACATTGTGTATGGTCTTATTTATCAGAATAAATACACTGAAATCCTTCTTTTATTTTTCTTGCTATTAAGGCAGGTTCAGATTGCATTAGCCTCTTGTCAACTGCTTATGATCTGTTTGACCAGCTGACATGTGACATTTTAGAGATGAAGTGTTTCCTTTCTTTCCACTAATCTCTTTTTATCCTATTGATTTGTTAAACCTGGTTATTGCTGACATTTATACAAGGCATTCAACAACCTACTTTAAATTCAATTTTTCCATACAATCCAGACATTTTAGCCACAGTCGCTTAAGTGGTGGAAGGAGAATAACAGAAGGGCTTACAATAATGGGCATCGTAGATAGAAGTAGGCTGTTCTCTGTACTGGTGGGATCAAAATAAAAGGTCTGTGGAAACAAGGTTAGATGCAAGAGACTTGCATCTGAGGGCAGAAGACACTTCTGGGTTGTATATGAGATGGGAACTACGTTGACCTTCAAGGTTAGTTTGAGTAGGTGCCAGTGTTCCCTTCTCTTACAATCACCCTACCGTTTTTTTATATATATCTCTCCCTATGTTGAGGAATGTGGTACCCCACAATAACCCTGGTGTACTATAGAATCATAGAGAACAGCATAAGGCTATTCACCCCCTCAAGTTTGTACTGCCTTTCAGTGTAGGATCTATCTGTATCTTAACAACTGCTTGGCTGGCTCAATATCTCTTTATGTCGCCTTTGGCAAAAATCCTGTTAATGTCTGATTTTAAAACTTCTCAGTTTATCAGCTACTGCTTTTTGTAGCAGAAAATTCTGCTTTATCATCCATTGCACGGAAAAGTATGTCTTAATTTCTGAATGGTGTGACACTGAATTTGACGTCTCTCCCATCAAATGCTGCCTGACCTGCTGAGTATTTCCAGGATTTTCTGTTTCTTATTTCTGATTTTGACATATTGTCTGTGTGTCACCAGTTCCTGTCTGAGTATCTTGTCAATTCCTTACAAAGTCCTAAAAGGCTCCATCGAAACATTCATTCATTATTCCAGGGATACAAGGCTGGCTTATGTCCAGGTCCAAGCACCATTGTTGGTGAGATCTGAACAACTTTGTGAATAATATCTGGGTTGGCGTTGGCAACCCAGTACTTAACAGAAAATGTTATTGGGCAATCTTAAAATCAATTGGGATAATTAATTGAAAGGTACATTTGCTTTAATGGGCCCCGAAGGATTACTTTAGAGGTAATCCAGAAAAGAAAACAAAATCTGTACATGAAGTATGAGAATGTTGGATAGTTTGAGGAAGATCCTGCATGTCGAGCATTATTGACAGTGCTATCAAGCAGCACTTACTTACCCATAACCTATTCACTGATGCCCCTTCTGGGTTACATCAGGACCACTGTGCCCCAGATCTCATCACATATAGACTAAAGAGCTGAATTCCCGAGGGGAGGTGAAGGTGACTGCTCTTGAAATCAAAGCAGCCTTTGACAGAGTGTGGCACCAAGGAGCCCTGGTAAAACTCAAGTCAATGGGTATCAAAGGGGTTATAGAGTCATAGAGCAACACGGTGTGGATACAGGCCCTTTGGCCCAACGAGTCTATGCTGACTACGGTGCCCACCCAGCTGGTCTCAATTTCCTGCATTTGGCCCATATCCCCCTAAGCCCCACACCTGCATATAACTATCCAAGTGTTTCTTAAATGATACTATTGTACCTGCCTCAACTACTTCCTCTGGCAGCTTGTTCCATATATTCATCACCCTCTGCCTGAAAAAGTTGCCCCTCAGGTCCCTTTTCAATCTTTTCCCCTCTCACCCTAAATCCATGCCCCCTTGTTTTGGAATTGTACCTTGCACAAAGATATCATAATTGTTGGAGGTTTTATTATCCCAGCTTCAGAACATCGCTGCAGGAGATCCTCAGGGCAGTGTCCTCGGCACAACCATTTTTAGCTACTTTTTCAAAGACCTTGTGTCCATCACGAGGTCTGAAGTGGGGATGTTCGCTGATGATTGCACAATGTTCAATCCCACTTGCAACTCCCCACAAATGAAGCAGCCCATGCTTGCATGCAGCAAGACAAACAAAATTCAGGCATGGTCTGTTAAGCGCCAAGTGAGATTCACCTCACAAAAATGTCAGGCAATGAGCATCTGCAATGCAAGGATCTAACCATCTGCTCTTGACGTTCAATGGCATTACCATCGTTGAGTCTCCCACCGTCGATATCCTGTGGGTCATCATTGACCAGAAGCTCATTTGGACCAGTTGCATAAATACTGGGGCTAGAAGATCAGGTCAGGGAGTGGATATCCTGTGATGAGTGGCTCACCTCTTAACGCTGCAAGGTCTTTACATCATCTACAAGGCACAAATCAAAAGCATGATGGAATGCTCTCCATTTGCCTAAATGAGTGCTGTACGAACATTTTCAAGAAGCTTGACACCTTCCAGGAAAAAAAAAGCAGCCCTTTTCGATTCACACTCCATTTCCTCCACCACTGCTGCACAGCGACTGCAGTATATACCATTTACAAAATGCACTGCAGTTACTTGCCTACAGTATAACAATTCCACCTTCCAAGGCCATGAGCTCTACCACCAAGGACGAGGACTACAAGTGCACTGCCCCTCCAGGTTCCTGCTCAAGTTGCACACTGTCAAGTCTTGGAATCTTATTGCAAATGTGACACCGTTGTTTAAGAAGGGAGGGAGGCAATAGATAGGAAATTATAGGCCGGTTAGCCTGACCTTAGTTATTGGTAAGATTTTAGAGTCCATTATTAAGGATGAAATTTGAGAGTATTTGAAGTATATGATAAAATAGGACAAAGTCAGCATGGTTTCATAAAGGGGAGATCTTGCCTGACAAATCTGTTAGAATTCTTTGAGGAAGTAACAGGAAGGTTAGACAAAGGAAAGTTAGTGGATGTTGTTTACTTGGAAGGCCTTTGACAAGGTGCCACACATGAGGCTGCAAAACAAGATAAGAGCCCATGATGCTAGAGGCAAGGTACTAGCATAGTTAGAAGATTGGCTGACTGGCAGAAATCAGAGAGTGGGAATAAAGAGGCCCTTTTCAGGATGGCTGCTGGTGACCAGTGAAGTTCTGCAGGGGTCAGTTTTGGGACTGCAACTTTTCACTTTATGCAGTAATGATCTGGATGAAGGAACTGATGGTGCTGTGACAAAGTTTGCAGATGATACCAAGATAGGTGGAGAAACAGCTAGTGTCTGCAGAAGGACTTATTCAGGTTGGGAGAGGGCCAAGAAATGGCAGATGAAATACAGTGTAGGGAAATGTGAGGTTATGCACTTTGGTAGGAAGAATAAAGGGGTAGACTATTTTAAAAAATGGGAAGAAATTTCAGAAATCAGAGGTGTAAAGAGACTTGGGGATTCTAGTTCAGGATTCCCTCAAGGTTAACTTGCATGTTGAGTCAGTAGTAAGGAAGGCAAATGCAATGTTAGCATTCATTTCGAGAGGACTAGAATATAAAAGCAAGGATGTAATGCTGAGGCTTTATAACGCATTGGTCTGACCGCATTTAGAATATTGTGAGCAATTTTGGGCCCCGTATCTAAGGAAGGATGTGCTGGCATTGGAGATGGTCCAAAGGAGGTTCACAAGAATGATCCCAGGAATGAAAGGGTTAACGAATGATGAGCGTTTGATGTCCCTGGGCCTGTGCTCACTGGAGTTCAGAAGGATGAGGTAGATACTGAAAGGCTTGGATAGAGTGGACGTGGAGAGGATGTTTCCGTTAGTAGGAGCTGAGGGCACAGCCTCAGAATAAAGGGACTTCCCTTTAAAACTGAGTTGAGGAATTTCTTCAGCCAGAGGGTGGTGAATCTGTGGAATTCATTGCCACAGAGGGCTGTGGAGGTCAAGTCATCGGGTATATTTAAGGCAGAGATTGATTGGTAAGGGAGTTAAGGTTTATGGGAGGAAGAAGGTGGGACAATGGGGTAGAAAAAAATCAACCACGATTGAATGGTGGAGCAGACTCGATGGGCTGAATGGCCTAATTCTGCTCCTATATCTTATGGTCTTATGATACTCCCTCATTGTCACTGGGCCTAAATCCTTGAACGCCCACCCCAACAACACTGTGGGAGTACCTCTACCAGAAGGACTGCAGGAGACCAAGGTGGCAACTCATCACCACCTTCTCAAGGGCAGTTAGCAAAGGGGAAGAAATGCTGGCCTTGTC
The DNA here is from genome assembly GCF_009764475.1 of Pristis pectinata. Taxonomy (NCBI): domain Eukaryota; kingdom Metazoa; phylum Chordata; class Chondrichthyes; order Rhinopristiformes; family Pristidae; genus Pristis; species Pristis pectinata. Next base: position 129,788,014 of record NC_067407.1, on the reverse strand, counting down.
AGCAACTTCCAGATCCTTTCAAAAAATGAATTAAAAAAGAGAGATGGTGTGAGTTTGTACTTAAGGATAGGATCAATAATAGTTTACATCCTATGTGGTTTGAGGAGTGAAAACTCCCGATAGGCTCAGAAATTCGATGGTTCTCTACTCTTTGTGACAAATTAACAGCCCCCACCACATCTCATAAACCTGGTGTGATATTGTATCCTTACTTAATAAGTCACGAGCAGTATGATAGAATATTTTTCATCACCACCTTCTCAAGGGCAATAAATCCTAGTCTTGCCAACAATGCTCAGATCATGAGAAATGAATAATAAAAATCATTGTTTTATGGTGCCTGTGGATAGCCATTTGTTCTGTGTAGACTTCATTCACAAAATCATGCAGGGCTTACTGAGGACAGATTGATAATGGAATAATTACACAGAGGGACATCCAACCAGAGGTCATATAGGAGATTTCAAAGAAATCAAGAGTTAGAATTTATATCTAGATAGGAGAGTGATAAAGATGGAAATATTAGTTTCTGTCACATTGATAGGAATTGGTGGGGTTATTTTGTCTACAGATAATGGGGTAAAATGTGCAGAATCTGCTTGACCCTTCACTAAACATTATTTCCAATTATTAGTTCCATTAAAATTAGTTGAACTTAATCCATCCTTTAACTCATCTATTCGATAACTTGCACACAAGGTAGAGATAGAAATGTTGCTGGTGTATTACAAGGTAAATCATTTTGGAAAAAGACTGCAGTTTATTCCAAAATTTAAATACTGGGTGTGCAGTGTTGGCACTGAAGCTGTAGAGAGGTTGCTGTTGGGTTGGAAACTGATGGAAGCCTGATTCTACAACTGGCCTGTTCTTTCCTGAGTGCACAGAACGTCTCCAGAAGATTCACTGTTCCTAAAGAGCTACTGTAACCAGTAACCAGTTCTGCAATTCTTGGTGGTTTCCATGAAATTAGAGAAACCCCTTTCCATAAATTGACACCCGTACAGCGTCCTGGAATAAGGAATATTAAAGGTGTGTGTGTGTGTCTCAAGTCAGCCTTGGTTTTGTTTGCTAATCCTTTCTCCATCACCTAGACCATTTCAGTTTGAGTTAAGTTCCTGGATGAGGATAATTCAGCTGCCTGTAGATTGTAGGGGAGAAGTTTCCCACTGGATAATTGTTCTCGCTGGAACAATTCATACAGCCATGGTTCAGGCATGTATTCGATCACATTCCAGAATACTGCAGAGATTTCCACCTGTGTGTTGCAGACAGAATGTATGCTGTAGTGTAGATATATGTGGCTTCCAGTGAAAGAGATGTAAAGCTGTGTGAGTGGCCTACCATGAAACAGTACAGAAATGGGCCCTTTGGCCCAACACGTCCATGCCAATCAAGGTGTCTTCCTGAACTAGTCCCATTTGCCTGCATTTGGCCCATATCCCTCTCAACATTTCCTATTCATGTACCCATCCATTGTCATTGTACCCATCCCTACCACTTCCTCAGGCAGCTCATTCCATATACCTGCCACCCTATGTGTGGAAAAAGACTGCAGTTTATTCCAAAATTTAAAGACTGGGTGTGCAATGTTGGCACTGCAACTGTAGAGAGGTTGCTTTTGGGTTGGAGACTGATGGAAGCCTGATTCTACAACTGGCCTGTTCTTTCCTGAATGCATTGAACGTCTCCAGAGGATTCACTGTTCCCAAAGAGCTACTGTAAACCCTTCAAATCTTTCCCTTCTCACCTTAAACCTATACCCTCCAGTTTTAGACTCCCCTACCTGCAAAAAAGACTGTAACAATCTATCCTGTCTAGGTCCTCATAATTTTATAAACCTCTATCAGGTCACCCCTCAGGCTCCTTTGCTCCAGGGAAAAGAGTCCCAGCCTATCCAATCTCTCCTTATAACTCAAGCTCTCCAGGGAACTATGTACTTGTATCCTTTGGTCTCCCTGTTCTACAACACTCCCCAGGCCCCTGTCATTCACTGCTTTAACTTATCAAAATGCATCACTTTGCACTTGTCTGTGTTAACTTCCATCTGCCATTTGCTTGGACCACTTTCCCAGTTGATCTAAGTCGTATTGTAGCCCGAGACGACCTTCTTCACTATCCACCACACCACCAATTTTGGTGTCACCCACAAGCTTACTAATTATGCCACCTACGTTCTCATCCAAATCGTTAATATCCATGACAACCAACAGTGGACCCGGCACCATTCCCTGCGGCAGACTGTAGTGGTGTGGCAGATGAGAAGGTTCAGATCACCTCTGCCCCGGAAGAGAGTCCAATGGTCCAAGAATTTCAATCGCCCCCTCCTGCACCAGCTCCTCAGCCATGCATTCATCTGCCCCCTCCTCCTATTCCTACCCTCATTTGTGCATGGCACCGGGAGTAATCCAGAGATTAAGTCCTCGACGTCCGGCTTTTTTAACCCTCTGCCTAACTCCCTATATTCACTCTACAGGACTTAATCTCTTTTTCTACCTATGTCATCAGTACCAATGCGTACAATGACCTCTGGCTTCTCACCCTCCCCCTTGAGAGTGTTTTGCCACCGCTCAGAGACATCCTTGACCCTGGCACCTGAGAGACAACACACCATCCTGGAAACTGCTGGCACTTTGGAGCAGATTTCCTTGTCCTTCGTATCTTCCAAGTGGTACTGCTGGCAGCTTCCTTCCGCTGTGCTATCACTTTGGTTCCATTGTCAAATGTGGTAGATGGTGCATCCATTGTGTACGGGGCAGGGTATCTGGGACGTTAACTTCTGAAATAAACACTGTCCACTGTGGCTGTTGTGTTGTTGAATTGTACCACGCCCTAAATGGCTGAAGCAACCTCATCCTAATTGTGAGATACAGAGGGACCTAGATGTTCTTGTGCATAAATCATAAAAAGTTAGCAGGCAGGTGCAGCAAGCAGTTAAGAAAGCAAATGGCATATTGCCCTTTGTTGCAAATAGGTTGGAGTTTAGAAATGGGGAAGTTTTAGTACAGTTGTGTAGGATATTGGTGAGGCCACATCTGGTGTACTGGGCACTGTATTGGTCCCCTTACCTACAAAGAATGGAGTAGCATTGGAGGCAGTCTAAAGAAGATTCACCAAGTTAATTGGGATGAGAGGATTATCCTGTCAAAAGGGTTTGAACAGGTTTGGTCTGTATTCATTGGATTTTAGAAGAATAAGGGGTGATCTTATTGAAGCATACAAGATCCTAAGGGGGCATGACGGTAGATGTTGAGATGTTTGCACTAGTGGAGAGTCTTAATCAAGGGGACACAGTTTCAAGATAAGGGGATGGCCATTTAAAACGGGTGTGTAGAAATTTCTTGTCACAAGAGGATGGTGAATCTCTGGAATTGTCTACCCTGGAGAGTTGTGGAGGTGGCATCATTAAAAGTATTTAAAGTGGAGGTAGATACATTTTTGAAAGATTGGGGGCAAAGGGGATCTGATACAGAGGAAGAGTTGAGAATTGGATTAGATCAGCCATGATCATATTGAATGGTGGGGCAGGCTTGAGGGGCCAGGTGACCTACTATTCCATTGTGTTCCTGTGATTTGGGCTGGTACAGGCATTAATTCAGATTCCACCGGTATGGGTAAACGTGTGGTGAAACTCCCACTTCCCTGCTGTTCTCTGCAAGGTTCCACCTTCTGTGCAGCCCAGCTGCTTCTGGAGCTGCTTGATCCTTTAAGCAGCAAGCGGTTTCTCACCTCCCCTGGGGGCCCAGCTTCTCTCACTCACAAGGGCCACTGCTGTGGATTTGCCTATGGTGTCCCCACCATCCCACCACACCTCAGCCTTCATTTGCATTGGATTGGAAAATTGAAGTCATTTCTACAGACTGATGGCTCCAGAGGATGACTTCACATCACAAAATTATTCCTTATTAAGTAAATCTTGCTGCTGAGTGAGCAGCACTAATGAATCTAACTGTAGAGCCTGTCAGGTTATATTTACAGTGGTAATACATATGAATAAGACAGTTATTCAAACTGGCATTAACATTAGCCCACAAAATCATTTGCCAAGCTTATAATTGCTGCCCCTACCCCCATCCCGTGATCCTTGCAGGTCGTTAACAAATGAGGAGTATGCTCCCATTGTTTTCCCTTCCGAGTCGCACACCATCCTGGCTTGGAGGTATATCACTGGTCCTCTGTCATTGCTGGGTCTAAATCCTGGAATTCCCTCCCCAACGACAGTCTGGGTGTAGGTTCACCAGAAGGACTGTAGTGGTTTAAGTAAGCAGTTCACCACCAGCTTCTCAAGGGCAGGCGGTAAATGCTGGTCTCGCCAGAGATGGCTACATCCCATAAATAAATGAAAAACCATCGGCTTTCTAACCAGCAGACAGTCTTGGTGAGGCGATCAGTGGTCTGAGTTAGAAGCTCACCCACTGTTCCATGGGTGGGATGGGAGTATTTTAACTTCCTGTTCTCATTCCTGATCCCTCCTGGATTGTTATCATTGAGTTCAGCATTGCATATATACAAGAAAAAGGTCAATGAATATATTAATGCCAAAGGGATATGAGGAGAAGGTGGGAGCAGGGAACAGGGTAGATGATCAGCCAAGATGGTGGACCAGGCTTGAATGGCCGACTCCTCCCATTTTCTGTGCTTCTATGACACGTTGTCTGATTGGAGTTATTGCAAGGATGACATAAGATCACAGTAGGTCAGGGAGGCCTTAAAACAGAATGACTTACGTTTTGGTCGTGTATTGGTGACCACTGGCGTTCCCAAAGCACGTTACAGCCAAGGAATGACTTCTTGGAACATAGTCACTGTTGTACTGAGGGAAGTAGGCAGCCAGTTGGCACACAGTAGGCACCCACCATTAGCAGCGAGAGAACTAAATGGCGTGCTTCCAACAGTGCTGATTGAGAATAAAATGTCGACCACTGGAGAGAGCCCTTTGTCCAAAGAGTGAAATAGGGGAAGACCTGCTCCTTCTCCTTCCACAAAAATGTAAAGCTGTGTTTCACAGCTGGAACTAAGCACATGTGAGTATTGGATGCAGATCATACTCAACTTTGCATATTCAGATCTGTTGGGTCCGAAAGAACCAAATGTACAGGGGTGGTAAAACAGCAACCAGTGAGAGAGGACCTAAATATTATCCACTTCTCACGTCTCTTCTGGCTTCTATGGACTTCCTCACTGGGCTGGCCTTCGAGGGAAATGTACTGCTGCTTCCTGCTCAGACCACCTTGTAAACACCATTGCAACTGGATCCTGATGATGTTATCTGTTAAACAGGACCTGGTGGCTTTGGCTTGCTGCCCATGCCGCCTGCTCAGAAGAACAACTTAACAATGAAACCCACTGCCCCAGTGGTTTCAGCAGGGGTGAGTAACCAGAATGACCTCACTGGGTGGCTGGGGTTAACATTGCTTTCCACCCCCATTAATGACATCACTCGTTCCCTAAAATACAACACTTGACAGACACTTCTGAAGTTCCAAACAGCTTCCTTCGCTGCCCTTCAGTTCCTGTTTTTCAGTTCTAGTCCTGGCCTTGATCTATTCACAAGGGAACATTTTTGCAAAATACTTGGTCATTGCACTCAATATTTAATGCTCAATATTTTATGAGTGTACATTTTTCATTTGTGTGTAACTCAAGCAGGCTGGTTAAAAATCGGTGCACCCTGTTCTGGGAATATCTTAATGGAAATGCATTGTTTGAATAAGAGAAAGGAGAGCATTTTTGTTTCGTCTTGAGACTGAAGATATCCTGAAGCAATTCTGCATTTCTCTTCAGAATCCACCTTGTGGAAAACATTCCCGATGGGCTGGATGACATTGACAACACTACTAGGCGCATCTCATTGTTCCAGGGGTGGATGGATTTGCTGGATACTGCACTGCACAGTGTTGATATTGTCTCTTCTAATTGGGCTCTGAGAATTGGGAAACTGGACCACAATCATTCATTTTCCCACAGGGTAAGTGCCACAGTAGATCTTGCTATTAGAGGAAGAAACGGCAGCTTAAAAAATGCTGTCCTCTGCAAGTGTCATGACCATAGGTGCATTGTTATCAGCAAAGCCTGAATACTATGAGATTAGTATTTGCCACAATGTCAAAGCATGACTTTTTTTTAAGAAAGACTGTGTCGTATAAGCTCATTAAGCTCTGACAAATGAGTCTTAACAGCGAAACTGCCAGGCTCTGACCTCTACAGAAACCCACCTGGTTAATATTGGGAGATCTTTTGGGATCTAATTTTCTCTCCCAAACTGGAACATTTTAGACTGAAAGCTAGACATTTGATGCAACTGCTGTAGCAAGACCCAGAGGGGGCTTTGCTCACCTTCTCTACGGCAGCACTTGCAAAAGAAGAGACTGATAGTACTGTGCAAGGGAGGGTAGATGTGAAAAAAGGCAGGAAACACAAGTTGGGTCTAGAGGAGGTATAAATGTGAGTGGCCAGTTCATTAAAAGCAGCCATTGCTGATGATTATGATCCAGAGCTGTTACACTCACTTTCAAATGCAGGAGGTAGTAAAGTGCCTAATCTGGAGTAATCCTGAGGTCACCTAATGTTTTGCTGGCCTCACTTCAGAGAGATTTGTTTCTTATGTCCCTCCAATGTACCATTCTAATTAAGAACATAGAATAAAAACTATTAACTTTTATAATTCTGCCCCTCATTACCACACAGAAACGAGGCACAGTCTCTCAGACTTGAACTGCATTGTAACAGGAGGCAGTAGACAGAGAGATGAGACTGGGAGTGGGATGAGGGATTGTTCGCCTGATCTAGGGGCATAGAGTTGTACAGCACAGAGAGTGATCCTTCGGCCCACTGTATCCATGCCAACTTTCTTGCCCATCTACACTAATCGCAATAGCCTGCACTAGGTCTGTATCCTTCTATGCCTTGCCTATTTAAGTCCCTGTCTAAATGTCTCTTAAAATCTAGTGATTGTATCTGATTCCAGCACCTCCTCTGGCAGCGCATTCCAGATATCGACCACTCCCTGTGTAAAACAAAAACTTACCGCAAATCCCCTTTAAAATTTGTTCCTCTCACCTTAAGCCCAAGTCCTCTTGTTTTTGATACCCCTGTTGTGGGGGAAAAGATTCTGACTATCTACCCTATCTCCTGTAATTTTATATACCTCTAAAAGGTCACTACTCAGCCTCCTTTGCTCCAGGGAAATCAAACCCAACCTGTCCAATCTCTCCCCATAACTGTAGTCCTCCAATCCAGACAACGTCTCCTCTGCATTCTCTCCAGTACAACCACATCCCTCGTATAATGTGGTGACCAGAAATGTGTACAAGTGCAATCCAAGCACTGTTTTGTAAAGTTGCAACTTGACGTCTCAATTTTAACATACCATGCCCCAACCTGTGAATGCAAAGATGCCATATGTCGTCTTCACCACCCCATCTACCTCTGTTGTCACTTTCAGGGAATGATGGACATAAACCCTGCAGTCCCTCTGCTCATCAACATTCCTTAGTGCCCTACCATTCACTGTGGAGGAGGTGGAAGAGCAGCTGTTGGACTTGCTCTTCTGCAAGGGGAGGTGCTGGGGAATTGCGTGTGGTGAATAATCAGACCAGGCTTTTGCAGGGGGAGCGGGCCCAGAGGTGAGAGGTTGTGCTTGATGGGGATATCAGGCTGGGGGGTGTCAGAAATTGATGACCCGTCAGAAGTGCAGGGAAAATGTATCTGGGAGAGAGGGGAAGAAGGCCATAGGCAGCCCAGGATTGGGGATGGCTGAACTATCTCTTACCTTAAAAGGAGGCAAATCTCTTGATAAGGAGAGCAGAAGACCTTTTACATCAGAACCTCCATGCCTTCCATTTCCCTTGACCAAGAATTATCTTCTCACCTTTCCCTACCTTTGTACTTAAACCTGTTCCATCTCCAGCTGTTCCCAAATCTGGTGAAAAGACATCAACCTGAGTCATTACTTCTGTCTCTCCCTCCACAATTGCTGCCTGACCCACTGAGTATTTCCTGCTTTCAGAATTTCATCATCTGAAGTCTTTTGCCTTTGGTAAAGGTTGTTTCACTCTGATGTAGGGTAACGTGCTTAGTCCAGGTACATCTCATTATCTCACTTCTGCCTACTCCAGTTCTTGAATGTTGCCTTTATAATGAAGCATAATTAGAAGTGCCTATTAACTAGAGCATATTAACTTCCACTTTCACTGTCTTTTATCCACGTAAAATGCTCTTACATGAATGGGGTCCTTCTTATTTGTCTGTTCACCAAGTGCAGTCATAGCCTTTCCTAATTACCCCTTCACTGACAGCCTTGCTAGAAGAGCAATTAAGAACCAATCATATTGGTGCATTTGGAGTCATATCTGTGAACCGCAGGGGTTTGTGGTTTCATTACTGATCCCAGCTCGAATTAACAATTTAAATTCTTCAGCTGCCGTGGTGAGATTCCAACTCGTGTATCTAGATCAGTATGTCGGATACAACTCTGTTATCTTAGCCATTATGCTGCTTTACCTGTGTGAATTGCTGCCAAGAAACACCAGTTTCAGGGAGCGAAGCATTAGTGTATGATGTGCACATTTCCCTGCTGTTGAGAGAATTGATTCAATGGTTAACAATAACCCACAGCAACAGTGCTGAAGGAGATTAGCAACTCCTCTGCACTCCCACTCCCTTGTGGGGTGGATAGAAAATAGTACTCACAGGAATGAGACAGACTAAAAAGATCAAATTTTCAAAAAATAGAGTTTAACACACAGATTTTAGGATTTGCTTTGGATGCCAAATGGATGTATTGTTTTAAGATTTAAACCGAGCACCATCACTTGATGGGTTTACGTACTTATAGCTGGAGCGTGGCTAAATGTGCAATGCATTGAATGTCTGTCAGATTAAACATTGTACAGACTTCTGCATGGTAAAAGCTCATCATTTTCAGTCTCATTCTGTGATATGTTGATGGCCATCATCCAGCCTTGGCCCTTATGTTGGGTTAGGTCCCAATTTTGTTTTTATTTATTCATTCAATGGATGTGGACATCGCAGGACATGCCTGCTTTTATTTCTATTCCTAATTGTGGCAGAACTGAGAAGGCAGCAAAGACCTAATCACATTAGTCAGTCTGTATTCACGTAGGTTAGACTTGGGTAAGGATGGTAGATCTTCTTTGTGAACGAGGTGGATTATTATGACAATCCAGTGGTGTCATAGTTGCTGCCACTGAGCCTAGCTTGAATTCCAAATTCCATTGGTGCCTCCTGACCCAATGAGCTCCTCCAACAACTTGTTTGTTGCTTTTAATTCCAAATTTATTCAGTTGCTCAAACTTAAGTTCACCAGCTCCCAAGACGGGATTCATACTCATTTCTCCAGATGTGTCCAGAACCCTTGCTGCTGGTACAGTAACTGATCCACTGCACTGCCCTTCCCTACATACAGTGCTCCAGATGCAGGGAGCCTGGATGCACAGTCTTGCCACAGACTATCTTATTTGCCTTGGATGCCGTCTTGCTCGGAGAATTGCAGCTTCGATTGCTGGGATAATCCATTGCCTTTCTATTTCCTATTCCCTTGCTGCAAGACTATGTTTACAGCCTGTTTGCAAAAATTAGCAATGAAGCAGCTTGTTGACTCCTCAAGCAGGGTGTGAGTGAAAACTGTTCAGATCGTGCACTCTTGCTGCTGGGCAACATTGTTTGATGTGTAAGCACAAATATATCTGCAGGAAAGTCAGACAAATCTGATAGCCCAATTCATTTTCCATTGTGATGGATCTGATTTGCATGATCTACTCCTGGGCTGAAAATGATCAACCTTAAGTGATTCATGACAATGAAATAATATGAATAGCAGTGAAAATGGGATAAATTCAGGAAAATTATGCTAGCACAAATAAGGCATGTTGAAATGAAACTGAAATGTTTCTTAAGATTTGGAAAACTGTTCCTCTGACTTTAACTGGTCTTTACCAGGGTGAAAAGATATTTGAGAAGCTGCTTCAGCTGCAGTCTCGTAACATTGGCCTGCGAGTCCCAGTCAATAAGTTCCAGTCTGAGTCCCAGGATATAAAGGATCTGAAAGCCAATGGTAGGTGGAGAATTATCTTCATTCTCATGGCTCGGTTTTTATTGATTGAAGCTGCTCTGGTGATGCATCAGTTAGCAATGATTACTGCTCGTCCAGCCTTGAACAACAGTAACTCTCCAAATACCGAACATGACCCAAAAGTAACTTCTGGGGTAGAAACCTACTCATCTCCTCAGTTAGCGACACCTTTATACACTTGTCTCAAGAGAAAGTCCGAGTTAGCTGAGAGGTAGCTTTAAAATCCTAACTGGATGAGGTGAATTTAATTTCATTCTCAATTTTCATTCTTGATCTTTGACGCTCGGGTCATAGAGTCATACCTCACGGTATCAGGCCCTTCAGAACACTGAGTCTGCACTGACCATCAACCATTTGTTTACACTAATCCTACCTTAATCCCATTTTTATTCACCCTACATTCTGGGACGGAACATGATCTTGTGCTCCTGTGAGTATACTACTACTGAGGCGTGGTTTATACAAGATCAGAACAAATATCTTTTGTGATCCTTCATAGATCTCTAGTTTGGTTGTCAGAACTGAAGGACAAATGCCAATGACTTGTGTCCTGCACAAGTTCACACCATACAGGGAAATAAAATTTCCCTGCCGACAAGCACTTATGACATTATTGATAATCTCATGGCTGGCTGAGTAGACAAAGATTTATGTGTGCTCCTCTGAAACTGAAGGTCATATTTACTGTGGGCTGACAGGTCATTGTGTTTTCATTTCCTTTCTCCCTCTGTTCTCCAGCATTCTGAAAGTAATGACTGCCACTGCTCGTCAAATGCTTATAAATACCTCCCGATATTTCTTACTTAATGCAAAGTCTGCTTAGGTCAAGAAGCATTTGATTAACTGTCAGCTTCCTTTATTTATACCCCTTTGTAAAACTTTTATGATAAATCCGAAGAAAATGTCACCTGTCAGTGGATCGATTATCATGGTTACTGTCAGGACATTTTAGATCCTTTCTTATCTCTATCTCTTTTTTCCACCAGTTCCCCCACCCACCCCTTCTGCCATGAGGATGTTAGCAGCTTGTTGGGGTAAAGTTCCATCAGCATGCAATGCCCTTCAATACGTAGATAGTGGGGGCTGGATTCTTATCTGTCTCATCTGTAGCACTTGCTGGGGAGAATCACAGCCTCTTACACAAATGGACTTCGTTCCATACTGCCGTCTTCCCACCTGGAGTTTTCTCTCAACACTTTGCATAGGGATGCTTTGACACGGGTGATAAAGTTAAGAACCTAGCCCAATCTTGAGTGGTTATTTGCCCTTGGGAGGCATCACCGTTCTTTCCTGACATTTGCAACATTCAGACTGAGACTTTAATTCTGGAGAGATAAACAGAGGTGCTGCCGATCTGCTGAGTTTTTCCAGCATTCTTTGTTTTTATTTCAGATTACAGCATCTGCAGTATTTTACTTTGAGTCATTCCCACTTTAAAACCATGTCAAGTAATTTACTTCACTGGCTGCAAGGCTGTTGGGATGCCCTCAGGCCATGTAAAGCCCTGCGTAAAACAGGCAGGTTGTCAGTGCACCCAGCTGCAAGGATTCTCAAATTTCCTGCATGCCCTTTTTAATCACCTGATGTGAGTGATCCACATCAAGAGCACCGTCAGTAATAATGGACGTGGAGTGGTGGCATTAGTCACCAACACGTGCAGCTGGCTCATAACTCACTCGCTCTGCCTACATTTGCAGTTGTGCACTGGGATTCAGTCAGTAATTTCTCTGATGATGTTAACCCTTGAGCAGTGATTCTGCCGAGTAATACCTCATTTGCTCTGCAACTGATTGCAAAGAAACTCTTGTCTACTTAAGGTCGTTGTCATTGCCCATTGCTAGGGAAACTAGGTTGTCTAAGAGTGCCCAAGGACAGGTGTGCCTTGAACTTACTTCTCCTGGTAACACCCTAAGCAAGCACAGCATGGAAAAAGATGTCATTAAATTCTCATCCAATTGGAAATATTTCACTGATGCAAGCTCGATTTGCAATCAGAAATGCCCTGCTGAATTTCTGCATGAAGCAATTTGACCCAGGAGTCATTGCAATCACATTCAACTCCAGAAATAATCAATTTTCTTATAAGAAGCACAGGTTAAAGCAACACCATGCAATGGAATTTTACACAATTGTGCTTTAATTAGACATCTCCTGATCTTTTCAAGTGGTGATTTCATCCAGTAATCTAGCTTTCCATTAACAATAAATCTGCAGGGCTAACACAAGAGATTTTTGGAGCATATCCCTTCTGATTTGTGCTGTTGTTTCCATGCATGCAAGTATTTTAAAGAGCGTTATGTGATAAATATTTATAGGGTTGTCATCAAACCCATAATATTTGGACTCTGGAAAGAGATCATCATTGTGCATTCTCTCTGTTACTTTGTATACTGTATTTGGTAAGTAGCAACTAATGACTAGTTCTTGGCTGTTGACTCAGGTGCTTTGGTGAAATACATCAACATGACTCCCATTATTGACGGCAAGCTTCATTCTTCTTTTTGGGTGGTGGACAAGAAGCACATTTACATTGGCAGTGCCCACATGGACTGGCGTTCTCTGACTCAGGTAATCTTTGCCTGATAGCCTGACATATGGATGATTGCATACGTTTTAATGCTTGAATATGGTCAACCTTCCAAGGAAAAATAGCTTAAGCCAATATATATGTTCAGTGGGTGGTACATGAATATGAGACTTTGAATAACACGCGTACATACTCAGTAAACAGCACAAGCTAAAGCAATGTGGAATAGACCTGCTGGTAAATGATTGACTAAGAAACAAAATAGTAAGGTTGCTGCAACAACTAAGTGAAAGGATAAACTGTTAAGTTGAGTTCCTTTAACCTGGCTCATCCAACCTATTGCAGAGAAATTATGCTGTGGCTTCCTGCAGTTGAACAAGTGGATAAGACGTAAGCTGGAATCAATTATGTTTTATTTGCTGAGCCTCGTTACCCCTCAGTGAAGTTCAGTAAAATCGAGAAGCTTGACACCATTCAGGAGAAAGCAGCTAGTTTGATTGGCATCCTATCCAGTATTCTAAACATTCATTCCCTCCACCACTTGAGAACATGGCTACTGTAAGTGCCATCTACAAAATCCATGGCACCTCTAAATCCATGGTACTCTAACAGCACCTCCCAAATGCAGAGCCTCTGCTGCTAAAAAGACTAGGGTAGAAGACACTAGGGAATGTACCAACTGCAGGTTCCTCACCACTCTTCCCCCACATTACACACTACTGTTACACTTTACTCTGTATTATGTTATTGTTTTTACCCTGTACTGCCTCAATGCACTGTGTAATGAATTGATCTGCACAAATGATATGCAAGACAAGTTTTTCACTGTACCTCGGTGCAAGTGACAATAATAAACCAAAACCAATACCAATCCAGACTTGGAAACATATCACCATTCCTTCATCATCACTGGATTTAAATCCTGGGACTCCCTACACTACAGAACTGTGGGAATACCTTCATCAGAAGGACTGCAGGAGTTCAAGAAGGTGGCTTGCCATCAGGTGATAAATAAATACTGCCTTTACTAGCGACTACCTATATCCCAAAAAATGATTGAATAAAAAAAAACTTTCACCAATTTGCCTTATAACAGTGGGGCAAAACTAGGATAATGCGCTTGTAATTCACTGTTAGAATTAGAATTATTCCTTACAAAGGCTGCACATTAGAGAATTTTTTTCCCACTAAACACAACCAGAACACTTTATGAGATAAATGGAATTGAAATATGCTACATCTGCAACAGGGGATGAACATTTTACTTCCATCAGTAAGTTATGGATTAGTTGGTAGCATTAAATCCAGATCACCACATTATACTTGGTCTACTGAAAGACAATTGGGTGAAAGCTGCTGTTTGGTAACCTTGGAAAAAGTACTTCTTGCAGCATGGAATAAAAGCTCTGACAGTTTTACAGTCTGGCTGGAAACAGGAGAATAATTTAGGTTGCTGCTCACAAATCAATGAAATGAGTTCTCTATTGTAATGACTTAAGCTAGCTCAATAGATTATAGAAATTATGCACACAGCAAATGTTTTTAGAATCCCATTAGTGAAAGTCCAGTTGGCTGCAGAAATGGTAATCACGTTGTTCTTCTGGTAGCTGCCTTATGCTGTATTAAATAGCCAGATGATTTGTTCCATTCTATAATTACCTATACAGGAAGGCTGCTGGAGTGTTAGAAGAAGTTAGAGTCCAGTGTTTATTGTGAATGCACTGTTGGCATCCTAATGCAGACCAATCCAAGAACATCAAAGAAACTTGTTGAAACATTCATGGAACTCTCATGGAGTAAAGTTGATCAACTTTCATTTTCTGTGTATTGTAATTAATTGAGGGCCGAGGTCTATAGGTAAGTGCCTCACGCCAATCCTTAGCTGCCCATATACGCTAATCCTACATTAATCCTATTTTTTATTCTCCCCTCGTTCTCATCAACTCTCCCAAGATCCTACCACTCACCTATGCAATAGGGGCAATTTACAGTGGTCAATTAACTTACCAACCCGCAAGTCTTTGGGATGTGATGGTGAAATAGGAGCACCCAGGCCTTCACAGGGAGAATCTATAAACTCCACACGGACGGGACCCAAGGTCAGGATTGAACCTGGGTCTCTGCTGCTGTGAGGAAGCAGCTCTACTAGCTGCATCACTGTGCCAGAGCACTACATGAGCGCCACCCGAGGTTGTCCGGACGAAAACCTCGGCTGGAGGCTGTCTCACAAGAGGTCAACTGGCAGGAAAGTAACACGTGCCTGATTATTGAACCTATTGTCAGACTGCAATAGCCAACGGCCTGGAGAAGCAGGATAGGAGACAGGAAGACAAGTGTAGGTCTCCAGGAGAAGCATGGTGCAGAGAGATTGGACACTTCTGAGTCAATTTTAGATACAGAGAACTTAATACAAAATTCCACTAATTAATATTATTGTTTTACTGCTTTACACAATAGTATTTCAGGAGCACTTAAAGAAATATGATCCACAAGAAGATTTATTGTGTTTTTAAGGTTCCATTTCATGTAAAGTTGAACATCATCCATGACACCGTATCCATTGAAATGTTTCAAGAATCTGAAGCCCCCGGTTCTCCTCACCCACACACTCCCCTTCCTCCATCCCTTAACAGGAATCCTATGACTATATTGCTGTAGCATTAATGGAGATTGCCTCATTTCAATGGTTTATAAATCTCTCCAAGTTTCTGTCTGGGGAACATAGTTGTGCCCCTAGTGTGCTGCTCTGAATTGTTGTGGCATCCATAAATCCTCAGTGACAAGCACATTTGGCAAGGACATCCACCTTTAGGAATGCATCCACTATAATTATAGGGGTTAGGTTTGCACTAATGTATCTCTGTACTTTGCAACATGTTTGGAATCTATGAGTTTACTGCTATCTATATTTGTAATGGAAGATGTTGAACATTTATTATATTGACATTAAATCATAGCCCTGAATATATGGGATTATTTTTGTTTAGGAATTGATTCATTGGACTTTACCATTTCAGAACTGTGACATTTTGCTGAAGATCTATAAGCTTTCAGGATTATAGTTGAGGTGCTGCATTAACTATGAGTTGTGGTGATATTTTCATCAGGTAATTGGTCTATTATTGTCACATGTACCGAGATACAGGAAAAGCTTTTGTTTGCCTGCTTTCCGGACAGATCATTCCATGCATCAGTACATTGAGCTAGTACAAAAGGAAAATAAAACAGAATGCAGAATATAGTGTTACAGTTACAGAGAAAGTGCAGTGCAGGTAGACAAATGTTGGCAAGGATTAATGCTGAAGTAGAAATTCATGCTGTTCTATGTACTAGTATTAATGTACGTGAGTTAAACCTAAAATCCTCATTAGAACTGAATTCCAGCTGCAGCAGGCTGTTTACTTACTATATAAGATTATAGGGAGCATTTCTACAGAGCCCTTTCTGTTCCAATATCCAGTGTGATGTTGTTCAAATTTTGTTTATGGTGGCTAACAGTAATAGTGAATGATTGTAGAACTCAAATCGAGATTGAACCCAGGAGCAAACAACTGACTGAAACGTTGTAATTATCACATTTCATGCAACATTGGAAATTGGCCCAGCCAAATTAGATCAGCCAAAAGCCTGACCTCTGGCAACAGCTGGCAGTAATTGGGTGCAGAATTTCCTGGTAACGCAGTACTGATTCAGTTAGAGAATATGATATCAATCAAAAACTATTATATTTATAGATGACCAGATGTTGTTAATGTTTGTTATAGGTGTTGGCACCGACACATTGAGCACGGTTGTGATCAACTATTGCTGTTTTAAATCCCATTGTAGTGATTGGGTGAATTATACCACCTGGTAAAAAGCTGAAGTATTATTGGTAGTTAATCACCCACAGTCACAGGCTGAAGGAAACCCATGTAAAATCAAAGGAAATTATTTGAATTTATTTTGTGCCTTTTCTGTCAGGATGTCCCTTATTGTGTTACAACCAATGAAGTACTGCTTGAATCTGGCAGCCAGTTTACACTTGGCAATATCTTACAAATGTCCAGATTACCAATTTCAATTGTTGGCTGGGACATAAATACCCAAGGAAAATTCCCCAGCTTTTCTTCATTGGGCAGGGACTTAATTTAACCCCTCAGCAATCCAGTTATTCCTCAGTACGGCACTGAAGTATCAGCCTGGATTACATGCTACAGTCTGTCAGGTAGGGTTCAATCTCATGACCTGACTAAGGCAATGGTATTGTCACTTAACCAAAGGCTGTCTCAGGGCACTCTGTAGAAAGGTAACCTCCTTGATGCATGGTAGTGGATATCCATGGGATAGACAGATGTGCCCATAAGTCCCCACAATGACAAAATAAAACATGTGGAAGCAGCTTCCTTATTTTCTTCCTCTCTCTTTTTCCCCTCTGAAGGCGTTGACTACTTGACAATTCCAAAGGTACCTCTTGTTCTCCAGTCTCCTGTTCCAGTGACTATTGTGTGAGCCAATTCAAACATGAGGGATGGGCACAGCAAACCTCCACCAATATCCACCCACGTGCACTTTGACTCACCATCATGGATTTTTATCCCTCCCTAAGTCCAAGTGAGGAGGCCAAGTGTGGCATATCTCCTCCACTGCCATGAGAGCAATCAGCAGGCTCTGCACTGACAGGGAATCCAATTTGAATATACCTGACCTACAATGATTAACACATCACTGTTTAAGCTCAAGGGGTGATTTTGGGACCTCATTTGAAATAATAGGAATGGTTATGATCACTGCAAGCTTGATGGCAATTTTGGAACTTTCTTTCTCATTATGACATTTAGCCCATGGAGTCCACACTGGCTCCCAACAGAGAAATCCCATTCCCCCTCTCCTTATTTTCCTGTGGCTCTTCAACTTATGTTCTCTCACATGCTCATCAACTTTACTTTTACTCTTTCACCACTTGCCTACACTTAGGAATAGTTTACCTACCAATTAATCTACCAGCACATTCCCGGGATGTGGGAGGAAACTGGAGCTGAAACTAACTGTCACATTGGAATAAACCTCTCTAAACCCAATCCCGAAGGGAAATTTCCCTTGTTCACATTTTTTTTATCTTGCGAGCAAAGATTTTAAAATGAGAAAAGACAGGTCATTTTTAAAAATATTTTTTCACATGTTTCACGAGTAGACTAAATGTCCAATACTATTTCCAAATGGAAGCAACTTGATGGTGGTTTCTGGGAGCAGGTTGTAGGTTGATCTGAAACCCATGTGGTTTGCTCTCCAGCACCAGCTTCTAACCTATCCATCCCAAAATGTTGTATTTCCTGTCAAGGAGCATGTGGGACCTGCAGTTTGTATCTGCCAATCAAAGTAGCAGAAGCTGTCATAGCTCTGAAGCAGACTGACCACTGAACTGGCCTAAATGTACTATATTTAAATGCATGTAGCATTAGGAATAAAGTGGATGACCTAGTGACACAACAACAGATTAATAAATACGACATTTGGCAATCACCTTGTCATGGCTTTATGACGGATGTGATTGGGAACTAAATGTCCAGGGGTACACAGTGTATAGGAAGGATATGCAGGTAGGCAGAGGGGGTAGTGTGGCCCTGATGGTTGGTAATGATATAAAATCAATAGAAAGGAAGGACATTGGGTCAGAAGAAGAGGAATCCTTATGGGTGGAGCTAAGGAATAGCAAGGGTAAAAGGACAATAATAGCAGTTATATATGGGCCCCCTAATAGCAGTCAGGAATAGAAAAGGTGTGTCAGAGAGACAACATTAAGATAATTATGGGGGATTTTAACATGAAGGTGGATTGGGAAATCCAGCAAGACAGTGGATCTCAGGAGAGTGAGTTTGTAGAATGTCTATGGGACAGCTTTTTGGAGCCCACCAGGGGATTGGCTGTTTTGGATTGGGTGCTGTGTAACAATCCGGAGGTGATTAGGGAACTAAAGGTAAAGGAACCATTAGGAGCTAGTGATCACAATATGATTGAGTTCAGTTTCAAATTTGAGAAGGAGAAGCTGATAACTGGTGTATCGATATTTCAGTGGAACAAAGGAAATCACAGTGGCATGAGAGAAGAGTTGGCCCAAATTGATTGGAAGAGTAAGCTGGCTGGAGGGACGGCAGAGCAGAAATGGATAGAATTTCTACAAGAAATAAGGAAAATGCAGAATAGATATATTCCAAGAAAAAAGGTTTTGAATGGAAAAAAGGCACAAATGTGGATAACAAGAGAGGTTAAGGCTAAAATAAGAGCAAAAGGGAGGGCATACAAGGAAGCAAGAATTAGTGGGAAAATAGAAGACTGGGAAACTTTTAAAAACCTGCTGAGAGAAACTAAGAAGGTCATTAGGAAAGAAAAGATGAATTATGAAAGGAAGTTGGCAGATAACATTCGAAAGGATACTAAGAGTTTTTTTAAATATATGAAGAGTAAAAGAAAGACACGGGTTGATATAGGACCAATCAATAATGGTGCGGGAGAAATTATAATGGATGATAAAGAGATGGCAGAGGAACTAAATGAGTATTTTGCATCGGTCTTCACTGTGGAGGACATCAGCAATATACGGGATAGTCATGGGTCTCAAGGAATGGAACTGAGTTCAGTTAAGATTACTAGAGAGAAGGTGCTAGGAAAACTAAATGGACTAAAGACAGATAAGTCTCCAGGACCGGATGACGTGCATCCCTGGGTTCTGAAGGAGGTGGCTTTAGAGATTGGGGAAGCACTGGTGATAATTTTCCAGGAATCGATAGACTCTGGCATGGTTCCGGAGGACTGGAGGGTCGCAAATATAGTTCCTCTGTATAAGAAAGGTGGGAGGCAGCATAGAGGAAATTACAGACCTATTAGTCTGACATTGGTGATGGGAAAGTTATTAGAATCGATCCTCAAGGATGAGGTTATGGAATACCTAGAGGTGTAAGGCAAGATAGGTCAAAGCCAGTATGGTTTCATGAAGGGAAAATCCTGCCTGACCAACCTATTGGAGTTTTAGACTTTCAAAAGGCCTTCGACAAGGTGCCGTACAAGAGGCTGATTAATAAGATGAGAGGTCATGGAATTACAGGCAGGATATTGGAATGGGTGGAGCATTGGCTGGTAGGCAGAAGGCAAAGGGTGGGAATAAAAGGATTCTGTTTTAGTTGGCTACCAGTTACTAGTGATGTTCCGCAGGGGTCAGTGTTGGGGCCGCTTCTTTTTACTTTGTACATTAACAATTTGGATGATGGAGTAAATGGTTTTGTGGCTAAGTTTGCAGACAACACCAAGATAGGTGGAGGAGTAGGGAGCATTGAGGAGACAGGAAGGTTGCAGAGAGACCTAGATAGTTTAGGAGAATGGGCAAGGAAAAGGCAGATGAGATTCAATGTTGAGAAATGTGCCGTTGTACACTTTGGAAACAGAAATAAACAGGCAGATTATTATCTAGAAGGGGAGAAAATTCAAAGTACAGAAGTACAAAGGGACTTGGGGGTACTCATGCAGGATACCCTAAAGGTTAACCACCAGGTCGGATCGGCAGTAAGGAAAGCGAATGCTATGTTGGCATTCATTTCGAGAGGTATAGTGTATAAAAGTAGGGAGGTGTTGATGAGGCTCTGCGGGGCACTAGTGAGGCCTCATTTGGAATACTGTGTGCAGTTTTGGGCCCCATATCTTAGGAAGGATGTGCTGATGTTGGAGAGGGTTCAGAGGAGATTTACGAGGATAATTCTCAGAATGAGAGGGCTTACTTATGATGAGCGTTTCTTGGCTCTTGGACTATACTCACTGGAGTACAGAAGAATGAGAGGGGACCTCATAGAGACATTTAGAATGTTGAAAGGACTGGACAGAGTAGATGTGGCCAAGCTGTTTCCCTTGGTGGGTGAGTCCAGGACCAGAGGGCACAATCTTAGAATTAGAGGGTACAGGTTTAAAACAGAGTTGAGAAGAAATTTCTTTAGCCAGAGGGTAGTGAATTTATGGAATTCTTTGCCACGTACAGCAGTGGAGGCCAGATCATTGGAGGTGTTTAAGGGGGAGATAGATAGTTATCTAATTAGTCAAGGTATCAAGGGATATGGGGATAAGGCCAGAAATTGGGGCTAGAAAGGAATAGTTTTTTTTTGCTCATGGACATTCCCCCATTTCTCATTTCTCTTTTCTTTTTCTTTTTCCCTTTCTTTTCTTTGGAGCAGACTCAATGGGCCGAATGTGAACTGAATTGTGAACTTGTCTTGTGAACTGAATTTATTTGTGATTAAGAAACAAAGCGAACATAAGCAAATCATCAAATAGGGCACTGTTTGAATCCAGGATCGCCTTGCATTTCCTAAAATATTTATTTTTGCCATGTGATTGGCACTGGCAAGGCATTCTTTGTAATACATCTTTAGTTGTTCTGGCAGCAACTTGTTACTCTCTCATGGGAAGTGGGAGATGCTGGCGAGACCATCATTTATTGCCCATGCCTAACTGCCTTTGAACTGAGGCCATTTAAGGAGATATGTACAGTAGCTATGGGTCTGAAGTTTTGTAAAGGCTAGACTGGGTAATGGCAGCAAATTTCCATTCCTAGACGACATTATAAGATATCCCTATTGGTCACATGTACATCGAAACACACAGTGAAATGCATCTTTTTTGCATAGTGTTCTGCGGGCAGCCCGCAAGTGTCGCCATGCTTCCGGTGCCAACATAGCACACCCACAACTTCCTAACCCGTACATCTTTGGAATGTGGGAGGAAACCGGAGCACCCGGAGGAAACCCACGCAGACACAGGGAGAACGTACAAACTCCTTACAGACAGTGGTCTGTAATAGTGTTACACTAACCGCTACACTACCGTGCCTGCCCATTAGTAAATTGATTGGCAACCCAGCTGTTTCACAGTCATGATTACTGAATGCTGGTTAATTTTTATTCCAGATTATTGAATTCACTGAATTCAAAATCAGGGATTCTTGGTCCTGGCGCCTGGGTGACCATTCAGTGATAAAGCCAACATGTCACTCTACCCTAAAGGATAAAAACTGCATTACTTTTAATGTTGCTTTTGTCCAACATGGCTTGTGTTCTGGATATCCAGGTGTACTCCACGATGACAATGAACCTTTGCCCCTTCCTGTTTACGAATCCATGCTTTCTTGTAAATTTCTAAAAATTCTAGTTGTATAGCAACATAGTCAATTTTCTCCTGAAAGTCTTGGTGCATGTGAGTGGCGTGTGAATGTCTGTGGTTGAGGCAAAGCTGCCACACTACACAGGCTGGAGGCTTTCCATTTCACTTTGAAATAGTCTGTGTCATCATGTTGTTTCCAGTTGTTGGGGTGTGTGTGAGCGAGGGCAACACTGAAATTTCCTTGTTTGGATTAAGCAGATGTCACTTCGTGTCCACAGATGAAAGAGCTGGGTATTGTCGTGTACAACTGTAGCTGCCTGGCTCTGGATCTGCACAAGGTGTTCTCAGTGTATTGGCAGCTGGAGTACCGAGACTCAGTGCCCAAAATCTGGTCAAAGAAACTGTTCGCCATCTCCAGTAAGCATACGCCTCTCAAGTTACAGCTGAACGAGGCTGAAGCTGAGGTCTACCTGGCTGTAAGTAGAGCTTTAGTGTTTCTTATTATGGCAGACCATCCAAACCATTTGTGGGACCACTCATTGAGCACTATAAGCATTCGACATTGAATGCAGCTGGATTATTGTTGGAATTCAGGTTTTCTTGTTCAACATGACAATGCTGGAGGAACTCAGCAGGCCAGGCAGCATCCGTGGAGAAAAGCAGGTGGTCAACGTTTCGGGTCAGGACCCTTCTTGAGGACTGAAGATAGGAAAAGAAACAAAAAACCCAGTGGATCTGCTCTCCCCTCCTCCCCCGCACCTGACTATCACTATCTCTTACCTGCATCTACCTATCACCACCCTGTGCCCACCCCGCCTCCCCTCTTTTGTCCACCTATCACTGCTCTGCTTTTCCCTCCTATATATTGGACTTCCCCTTTTCCTATTTTCAGTCCTGAAGGAAGGTCCTGGCACAAAATGTTGACCACCTGCTTTTCTCCACGGATGCTGCCTGACCTGCTCAGTTCCTCCAGCATCATCCTGTTTTTCATCCAGATTCCAGAATCTGCAGTCCTTTGTTTCTCAGGTTTTCTTGTTCACTGTGTTGGGCAGTACTGACCGATACAGAGGAAGCCCCAAACCCCAACCCTGCTCTGTCTTGCAGAGCCAATCACAGACTGAAGTGGACTTGCCACTGGGGAAACCTCCCATTCATTGTTCCTCCACACACCTCAGTCAGCAGAAGATGCCTGTGGGTGAGTTTTTTGAAAGCGGGGTGCCTGTTGTGCACTGTCTTCTGCACGACCTTGGTAGGTTGAGATTTGGTCCAGTGGCAGATGAGTCCAAGGGGGTTGTTTGGAGACTCTGCTGGGGAGGAATTAATGTACACACACGTACATGGACTGACAGAGAGAGACACACATCTACTCACCCTCTCGCCACATCCATGACCACACCTACCTCTCATACTCATTATCAGCCCTTCCTTCGCCCCTTCTTTTTTTGTTCCCCCTGCTTCCATACCCTCTCCAAATTTCCTTCCTTCATTCATCTTCTCTTGTATCTTTCTCTCTTTTTGTTTCTTTCTCTCTCTCTCTCTCTCACTCTCTCTCTCTCTCTCTCTCTCTCTATATATACATATATCTCACTTTCTCCCCATCTATCCACCTATCACCCCCTCGCCACCCCTCCCTCTCGCAACTCCTCCCTCTCGCAACCCCTGCACCTCTCTCTCCCCCCCACCGCCCTCTCCAAGGGGTGAGGCTGTCACTCTCCATTCTGGCCCTCCAGTCACTAACCATTTTAGATAGTTTGGCTGAATGGGGGCAAGTTCTTAGGCAAGGTGATTTGTACGGTTTCTCGACATTTCTTTGAGCAGGCTTTTCTGTTCCGGACATCGGAAAGAGCAAGCTGGGTAGGAAGCATATGATGTTCAACTTAGTGAGAGACCGTTGATGATTAAAGACACCCATGGTATCATCGATGGCAAAGGGGGAGATCCAAGGGATCCTAGATGAAAGAGACCTGATGAGGGTTTTTTCAGTAACACTTGTTCAAAGGTTGACAGATCCTGCCTGGAGCACACAGGCCTGGGCAATCCCACTTCAGGTAGATTCCCTGAACGTTGCAAGGTCAGAGGTGTGAGCTGTGGTTGGGAGTGTCCTGCTCCATACATTTGGAAATGCCTGCCTGAGCATATTGGATGCTGCTTCAATTGCTGCTTTTCCTTCTTGCCCTTCAACCTTTATTTCCTGGTCACTACCAACCTTGTGCTATTTATTACATTTGACTATAAACCACAAGTGTCAACAGGCACCTTAACTTTGGCTGGCATCACCTTACTCCTGTCTTCACATTGACACTGCTGTTGTCAGCAAATCAGAAGCAGCAAATGGAATAGCAGTCGTCACTCTAGTTCAGCCTAATTGTAACTCCGTTTATTGCTGGTGCTCCTAATTCCACACGGACCAGGGACTGAGACAGGCATCTTCCAATATAGGCCAGTCCTTCACCACCCAAAGTATGCCAAGTCAAAGTTTATATAAGAAGTTGTGACTGAGTGTAGCCTTCGAGGAGAACTACTGAATGTGAATGAGAAGATGAACACTGCCATAGTGAATGGATGGTATTCTAGACATCCTTCCAGGCACGGCTTACGTTTTAACTGTTGACAAAAGACATGAGTCTCTTGACCTGGAACTCTGGGGCTAGTAGTTCAAACTTGGTCACCATGCTAGACAGGTGTGAGACTATTAGCCAAAGACAGTACTTGCCTCCAAAGTGAACCCAAGTGCACAGAGGTGAGTAAACATGGCATTCAATAGTTTTGCTCATACTTGGGGCTGGTGACCAATTGCTAATTTCAGCATACTATTACAAGCTTTGGGCTAAATTGAGATAAAAGAATGAAAGCTAGACAAAGTGACAATCAGCATTTGGCAGTCTGATGCAACCTTACTTTACACCAACTAAATCACACTTTCTTTCCCAATAGACTTCTCCTAAACTCCTGTGCCCCAATGGTCGCACCATAGACATTGATGCTGTTCTCAGTGTTATTGCCAGTGCTAGGAGATTTATACATGTAGCTGTCATGGATTTTCTGCCTCTCATCAACAACACCAATGCTCAGAGGTTAGTAAGTCTTGCTTGCTTTCAATGCTAATTTATATAATTTACAGTTGGTAACATACTATATTTTTGGAAATTGCATACTCTTTATAAATTTGCATTTGGCTTTGGTAATATTCTGTAGATTGCCTGCACTGGTACCAAAGTCATGAGGTTCTGAGTTTAATTTGTAATTGGTGATGAATTAGAGACTGGTGCAATTAAAGAGTGTTTGAATCAGTATCAGGTTTATTATCACTGACTTGTATGTCATGAAATTTGTTGTTTGGTGGAAGTGGTAGAGTGCAAAAACATAAAAGTTGCTATAAATTACAGAATAAATAGTAGAAAAAAAAAAGGAATAATGAAGTAGTGTTCATGGACTGTTCAGAAATCTGATGATGGAGGAGAAGAAGCTGTTCCTAAATCATTGAGTGCGGGTCTTCAGGCCTCTGTACCTCCTCCCCGATGGTAGTAATGTGAAGAGGGCATGTCCCGGGTGATGATGGTCCTTGGTGATGGACATCAAATGCCAAACCGAGGAAGAAAATGCAGAACTGAAGCAGAGTCTGAACTCCTGGCCCATTCTGTGCAAGAGTGTGACTCTATAGACATTGAACTTGGTAGTTAAATAGTCTGTTGCTGGTCACATGTGAAAGGATAGGCACTTGGGTGATGTGATGGCATTCTATAGGCAAACCCCAGTGTCAGGTAATTTCTTCATAAGAGGGGTAGAGGAAGTAGGTTGAGTGGGGATTGGTGAACTAAACACAACTTACTTTAAAAACTGATTGTGGTGAATCTAACACAAATGCATTATATCTTTTACTACCATTATGCACCAACTGCATTTCAGAAACTTGGCAAGATGAATCCAGATCCGTTTATATTCCAGGCACAACAAATCAATGCAATTTATGCACTTGGCAGCTCTGAAATGACTTGTAGATGCTCCATGATATTGTAAACAAATTCATTCTCATAATGATGGCTGCATACAGAACATCAAAATAAAAGTTCAATTACTTAATCGCTAATCAAAGCTACTTAGAAAGTCATTGTAAGGTTGTTTTCCAGTTTTGGAAGGATTTGTGACATTGACATTGGAATCTTCGGTCCATATCTCTGATGTATACTATTGGTCATTTTTTTTCTTTTTCAATCTTTTTATTAATTTTCAAATTAATACAGATTAATACATATAACATCGGTAATTATACACGTAATACAAAGAGATCGGGAGGACAATCATGACATATATAGTCATAAAGAATAAAAAATATATTCTAGGCCCCATGGTTTCTTGGTAAATGAATATATTACAAAAAAAATCAAAAGGAGAAAGAGAAAGATTTATTATATTAAAAAAAAACCAAATTGAAAAAAAAATTGTAAGTAATAAAACGAAACAAACTAAAAAAAATTTCAAAAGTAAAAAAACTGGACTGATATTTCTCGATGAACAAAAACCATTATTATGTCATCAATGCTGCTCCTCTAAATTCAAAGATTATTGAAAAGGGATCTATATCATATAAAAATATTGAATATTGGTCATTTTTAAAGTTGGTTTTCAGATTTCTCGCAGAATGCTGAGACCCAGTTGAAGCCTAGTTTCATCAATGATAATGCATTGACCGCAGTGTGCAGTCAGGTCATGTCTCCATGATAAACTGGTCCCAGACTTTGCTCTCCACCATGAGAAGTGAATAATCATAAGATAAGATAAGATCTTTATTAGTCACATGTACGTCGAAACACACAGTGAAATACATCTTTTTGCGTAGTGTTCTGCGGGCAGCCCACAAGTGTCGCCACGTTTCCGGTGCCAAAATAGCATGCCCACGACTTCCTAACCTGTACGTCTTTGGAATGTGGGAGGAAACAAGAGCACCCGGAGGAAACCCACACAGACGCGTGGAGAACATAAAAACTCCTTACAGACAGTGGCCGGATTTGAGCCAGGGTCGCTGGCGCTGTAAAGCATTACGCTAACCACTACACTACCGTGCCTGCTTGACCATAAAATTCAATGGAAAATTTTCTACAACCTGAATGGTTTGATTCTCATTAAATAAAAAGATGTTGCATTCATTTAAGAGTGAGATCACACCTGGTAAAAACTTAATCATTCAGCATCAGAGGAAGTTCTGATTACTTTGTACAAAGTATTGATCCAGACCACCACTATATCAGTTCTTGAACTTGCTGTAGTGATACTACTGGAAGAAAGAAAAAAGGGAAATTGAGTTGATAATTAGGGTTAATACCTGTGCTGTATCATTGGATTAGTGTCCAGCCAGTGTGTTTGGATTTGCTTTGTGTACAGCTTGATGCACTGTTATTTGATTTGTGAATTGCAATTAGATTTGTTGTCAGCCCCATGTACTGGGATTAGTTTTTTTTCACCCTGTGTGTGTAATTAGATTTATATACTCCTACAGATGATAGGATGAGATTTACTTACAGCCTCTTGTGCTGGGATTGGATCTGGATATAATCCAGAGCATGGCTTTACATGTATGTACAGTTCTGAATACTGGGATTAGATTTGTGCACAGACTAGTTTACGTAAATCTAATCACAAATGTTCAGACCATAAAGAATTGTTATTGAAGAACTGAAGATCACAAAGCTGGTGTATTGCTATTTTTATGAGGTTATTATTGTCACATGTACCGAGATGCAGTGAAAAGCTTAGTTTTAAAAGCCATTCTTACAGATCATCTCAAAACATAAGAACTTTGAGGTAGTATAAGGGAAGAGCAATAACATAATGCAGATTATAGCGTTACAGTTACAGAGAGAGTGCAGTGCAGGTAGACAATAAGGTGCAAGGGCCATGACGAGGTAGATTGTGAGAACATGAGTTCATCTTTAATGTACAAGAGGTCCGTTCAAGAGTCTTATAACAGTGGGATAGAATCTGCTTAAAGGAAATATGGTGAAGATAGATGGGAAAAAAGATAGCACAGGCACAATGGGCTGAATAGCCTTTTTCTGTTCAATTGTGAGTCAACTTGAGGTAGGAGGAAGCTGTAGCAATGTTAAATGTTGGACCTGGTGTGCTCTGCTTGGAGACCACATCTGAAGTATTATGGACAATTTTGTTTTCCTTTTCTAGCCAAGGATATCCTTGTTACAGAGGGAGTGCAGCAATAATTCACCCAGGAAGGTATGCCTGGCATGTGAGGAGAGATTGGGTAGGCTTGGGTTCTAGGTCTCCTTTAGGAGAATGAGTGGTGATATTGAAATGTAGAAAATTCTTAGGAAGCTCAGCAGGGTAGGTATGGGGAGGACGTTTCCCTTGGTTGAGAAACCTAGAATTAGAATTCTGTATTCTGAAGGGCTGTGGAGGCTCAGTCATCAATTACATTCAAAACAGAGGTTTCTGGATATCAAAGGGATCAAGGAATATGGGATGAAGCTGGAATGTGCTTTTGAGGCAGATACGCAGCCATGATCTTGTTGAGTACTGGGACAGGCTTGAGAAGCCAAGTGGTCCTCTCCTCTTCCTACTTCATATGTTCTTCAAAAGTTGCCAGTTCACTTCCTGACTTTTCTTAATTGGAAAGAAGGTTCAAACAAAAATAAAAATGGAAAATACTGGGAATAGTCACCCATGGAGCATCTGCGGAAAGAAAACAGTTAATACGTCAGGTCAAAGGCCCTTCATCTGACTGTTAAAGGAATTGAGGGATACTGAGTAGGGCAAGATCCTTTCACAGGTGCTGCTTGACCTGCTACGTGTTTCCAATTATTTCAGATTTTCAGCAGGGATATTAGGCAATCCATTGATTTCCAGAGGAAGATGTTTCTGAGAGAGAGGGTTAGGAAGTCTGCATCAGGGAAAACTGTAGCTAGTCTTGTCAAGCAGATTGGCTCCTCCTGGATGTGTAAGAAAAAAATTTAGGCATCTGGAAAGTCTGAGTGTCCATCATCAGTTGTGGGTCAGTGGTTGGCACTCTCACCTGGGTCAGAAGGTGGAGGGTTCAACTATCCAGGCTGACACTTCAGTGCAGTCTTGAGGGCATGCTCTCTTTGGTTAAATCAAGGCCTCTCAGGCAAGCATACAAGAGTTTTTTTCTCAGGGGAGGGGAGTCTAAAACTAGAGGGCATAGCTTTAAGGTGAGGGGGGAAGATTTAAAGAGAACCTGAGGGGCGAGTTTTTACACACAGAGGATGATTGACATGTGGAACGAACTGCTCGAGGAAATGGTAGAGGTGGTTACAATTACAACATTTAAAAAAACATTTGGACAGGTACATGGATAGAAAAAGGTTTAGAGGGATATGGGCCAAACACAGGCAAATGGGACCAGCTCGGGTAGGTACCTTGGTCGGCATGGACAAGTAGGGCTGAAGGGCCTGTTTTCATGTTGTGTAACTCTGACTAACTCTGGCACTATTTTGAAGAGCAGGGTCATCCTCCCCAGAGTCCTGGCCAGTACTTAACCCTCAACCAACATTTAAAAATAGATAATTTTCACACTGGTGAAAGTACTGCCATAGTGTTAATAGGGAGGAAATGCTAGATTTAGACCAAGAGAAGTTTTATATTTGGAAATCACAATGTCATGAAACTTGGAGAGAAAGCTGCAGGTGATAAAATTCTGATGCAGTTGCTGCCCTCACCTTTCTGGGTAATGGAGGTCAAAGGTTTGGGAAGAGCTTGAGAACCCGGATGACCAGACTCAGGAACAGCTTCATCCCCACTGCGATCAGAATTCTGAACCAATCACCTCTTTCACATCCCCTTTCTGGTGGTGCTGCCATGCTCTCGAATCCTAAATCCTACCCACTTCCATTATTGTCACATTGGCATTTCTTATTGCACTACTAAAATTTGCACTACTACACCTCGCATCATTCCCTTGTTTTTGTGTTCGTCACTGTATTTATTGTCATATTTATTATCACGTAAACTGTTTACTCTATCAGCTTCAAGTGAGCAATGAATTTCATTGCACCATGGTGTATATGACAATAAACTAATCTGCATCCGCTGTCAGTGACATTTTGCTGAGTTGTCTCACTATGCCTTGTAGCTGGAATACACTACAGCTATGGTGAGGGAGTGAATGGAAAGGAGCCATAGGGTTATACAGCACGGAAACAGGCCCTTCAGCCCAACTGGTCCATGCTGACCAAGATTCCTACCTAAGCTAGTCCCATTTGCCCACGTTTGGCCCGTTTCCCTCTAAACCTTTCCCATCCATGTACTGTCCAAGTACCTTTTTAAATATTGTTAATGTACCTACCTCAACCACTTCCTCTGGCAGCTCATTCCACATTACTGACCACCTTCTGGGTGAAAAAGTTGCCCCTCGGGTTCCTAATAAATTTCTCCCCTCTTGCCTTGAACATATGCCCTCTAGTTCTTGATTTCCCAACTCTGGGAAAAAGACTGTGCACTTTGACCTAACCCCCTCATACACCTCTATAAGATCGCCCCTCATTTTCCTATGCTCCAGTGAAAAAAATCCCAACCTGCTCAACTTCTCTCCATAACTCAGTCCCTCAAGTCCCAGCAACATCCTCGTAAATCTTCACAATATTCCTTCCAGCTCAGTGGCATCTTTCCTATAGCAGGGTGACCAAAACTGAACAGAATACTCCAAATGTGGCCTCACCAACGGCTCGTACAACTGCAACACATCCTCCCAACTTATATACTCAGTGTCCTGACTGATGAAGACCAGCGTGCAAAAGCCACCTTCACCACCCTATCTACCTGTGACACCACTTTTAGGGAACCATGTACTTGAATCAAGAGATAGTTGATTAAGTGGGCTCTTTTGCCCATGGATGGTGTTGAGCTGCTTGAATGTTGTTGAAGTTGCACTCATCCAGATTAATGGAGTATATTCCATTGTGCTCCCGACTTGTGCCTTGTCATGATGGAAAAGCATTGGGAAATCTAGTGGGTGCTGAGTACCCAGCCTCTGGACCACTTTTATTGCCACTGAATTTATGTTCTTGTTAATTAAGCTTCTAGTCAATTGTGGCCTCAAGAATACTGATGGTGTGGGATCCTGCTCTGAGTGAGTCCTCACTTTTAATTGCCCATTACCTGCTGAGCTCCATCCCAAACTGTTTTAAATCCCTGGCTGGGTGGATTCTGTGATGGATTCTGCTATTACACTTCCTACGTTTCACTCACTTTTTTCAGCATGGAAGTATAAAAACTGTCAGTGAGCATCCTTGATGAAAAACACAATGATGCTGGAGGAATTCAGCAGGTCAGGCAGCATCCGTGGAGAAAAGCAGGCAGTCAACAAAATGTTGACTCCTGAAGAAGGGTCCTGACCCGAAACATTGACTCCTCAAGGGTCCTGACCCAGAACATTGACCTCCACAGATGCTGCCCGGCCTGCTGAGTTCCTCCAGCATCATCGTGTTTTCCATCTAGATTCCAGCATCTGCAGTCCTTTGTTTCTCCTGTGAACATCCTTCCTTGTTGTTCTGAAGAGCACTTTCCTGTGCTATAAATACTAATGCTTCATAAGTGTCACAGCAAAACTACATGGTAAAACACACCCTAATGTACTTTATAAGTATAGTGGGCATTAATAGTTTAAGTACCTATGCCAGCAAATAAATAATGCAAAAGAATACTGCCCGGACTTTTGCTATTCCCTAACATTCCTGTATGAAAACTACATCAGTTTGTTGTTTTTATATCATAGAGTCATACAGCATGGAAACAGGCCCTTTGGTCCAACTGGTCCATGCTGACTGTGTTGCCCAGCGAGCTAGTCCCACCTGCCTGCGTTTGGCCCATAGCCCTCTAAACCTCTCCTATCCATGTACTTATCTCGATGGCTTTTAAATGTTGCTAATGTGCCCACCTCAACCATTATTTCTGGCAGCTCGTTCCAAATACGCACCACCCTTTGCTGCCCCTGATGTCCCTTTTAAATCTCTCACTTCTAATCTTAAACCTATGCCCTCTTGTTTTCAGCAACCCCTCCCTGGGTAAAAGACTGCTTTCACCCTGTCTATGCCCCTCATGATCTTATATACCTCTATCAGGTCACCCCTCAATCTCCTACGTTTCAGGAATAAAGTCCCAGTCTACACAACCTCTCCTTGTAACTCAGGCCCCCAAATCCAGGCAACATCTTGGTAAATCTTTTCTGCACTCCTAGTTTACTAACATCTTTCCTATAACAGGGTGACCAAAACTGTACACAATACTCCAAGTGCAGCCTCACTAACGTCTTATACAACTACAGCTCCTATAATCAGTGCCCTGACTGATGAAGGCCAGCGTGCCAAATGCCTTCTTCACCACCCGACCTACCTGTGATGCTGTTTATCCACCTTTGGCCCACTCCCTTTCCTCCCTTCATTGAAGTATATATATAAAAAAAACAAGAGTAGAACTAAGCATGTTCTCAAAAAGGTTTGAACTTGGGGCTCTCCGTCTTCTTCCCCACCCCTCCCTCATCTCTCTAGTACGGTGGTGCTGGAGAACACAGCAGAATTGATTGGAGTAATTGTAGCCCAATCCACTGGGCAGGAAACCAGTGTCAGTGACACTAGTGTTATATTCCACCACATTGACTGTGTTTGCATTTGTGGAGCATTTCATCACCCCAGGACTTGTTGGCTTATTATGGCTACAACAGCAAGTGACTTGCAGCACACAAGTGTTGGTGTGAACGTCTGGACGATCCAGGCAGTTGACTAACTTTGTTTTTTGGGGCAGGGCAGCCAGTCCCTCTGAATGTCATTGGCAGTAAAAGATAAAAGCCAACAAGTTAAGAGCATGGCTTCCCCTCTCCTGATCTCACTCCCCTCTCCTCTAACCCCCAACCCCACCTCTTCAAGGCAACAAAAATGAAACACACACCAAGCAACATACCTGATCCATCTGTAGCCACTTCAAGTATGAATGCAGTGAATGCGCAGCACCGTCCAGTGTACAGGCCTCTCTTAATGAGGATTTCTTGAGCACTGGTTGATTCTTGCTGTTTGACTGAGGCTTGTTTGGGGCTACATTAGGATTATTGACTTCAGGAAAGGGGGTGGTGTACAGGCACCTGTGTACATCAGTGGTGCTGAGGTTGAGAGGGTTGAGAACTTCAAGTTCCTTGGAGTGAACATCACCAATAGCCTGTCCTGGTCCAACTACATAGACGCCACAGCCAAGAAAGCTCACCAGTGCCTCTACTTCCTCAGGAGGCTAAAGAAATTTGGCATGTCCCCTTTGATACTCACCAACTTTTATTGATGCACCGTAGAAAGCATCCTATCTGGATGCATCATGGCTTGGTATGGCAACTGCTTGCCCAGGACCGCAAGAAACTGCAGAGAGTTGTGGACATCCCAGCACATCATGGAAACCTGCCTCCCCTCCATGGACTCTGTCTATACCTCTCGCTGTCTTGGTGAAGCAGCCAACATAATCAAAGACCCCACTCACCCAGGTCATTCTCTCTTCTCTGCTCTTCCATCAGGCAAAGATACAGGAGCCTGAGGGCACATACCACCAGGCTCAAGGACAGCTTCTATCCCACGGTGATAAGACTATTGAATGGTTCCCTTATACAATGAGATGGACTCTTGACCTCACAATCTATCTTGTTTGACCTTGCACCTTATTGTCTACCTGCAATGCACTTCCCTGTAGCTGTGACACTTTACTCTGTACTCTGTTATTGTTTTTACCCTGTACTACCTCAATGCACTGTGTAATGAATTGATCTGTATGAACGGTATGCAAGCCGAGTTTTTCACTGTACCTCGGTACAAGTGACAATAATAAACCAATTCCAATTAATTTCACCCTTTCAGTGTATGTGGGTCAAAGTGCTGGCTTCAATGTCTTGCTGATTGGAATGATGGCAGAGTCCAGACAAGGCTAACTGCACTAGTCCCTGGCAGACTGCTTCAGTAGTGGGTCAGTCTGGTGGGTAGCACCAGTGAAAGTCTACCTCTGAAAGCTTCCTTCTTAAAGGGGAGGTGCATTATGGCTGGCGCGGATTTTGTCATTGAAGCTGACCTGGAAATAGTATCAGGAATGCAAAAGAGCAAGTTCCAAAGTTCTCAGACGCTGCACTTCACCCTTTTGGTAATGGAAGTGGGAAGGGGTAGAGACGTCCTGTTCCCACAGGGAGTCAGGAGGCCAACCAGACCTGTGTTCAAAGACACTGAACAACTGGCCTTGGAGGTAAATGTCAGGAGTGTAGCACTCAGGAGCAGAGCAGCAAGAAGTTCAGTCACCTGGTAAAATTGTTCAGGTCACTGAATGCATCTTCAAGTGTCACATCCTATCAATTACACTACCAGTCTCAGACTTTGCTCAGTTCATCAGATAAATCCGTCACATAGGACTTTTCAGTAGGATTTGTATGCTGCGTCTCGCCCTTGCACACAGTGCATTGCTGCAGTCTCACTTGCACAGCACACAGTTTGCACACATTGCTGGTTATTTAGCCCTGGTACCCAGAGACACTTGCACAACACTCACTGACCCACCTCCTTCAAGGTGCTGCCCAACTGGAGGAACTGAGAGCTGCCTCGAGAGGAAGTGCCTGTGACCGTGTGTCTTAAACCCCTTGTAGTAAAGGTGACTGACGGTTATTGTGTGTTCAGAGGTGGGGTCGAAACCATCAAAGACCATGGTGTCCTGGCTCCACCTCATTCCCCCACTGCCTTGTGTCCTACAAGCTCCAGTTGGAGTGAGCAGCCGCCACCTACTATTCCCCACTCCCCACACCGCCATCTTATCCCTGTGCCTTTTCCCATTTCAGGAACCCAAGAGGTGCAGCCTGATGAAGAAGGTCAGCAACAGCAGGATGTGTGATGATGAGAAAGTATTTGTCACTCATAGCCATGAGTCATAGAAACAGGCCCTTTGGTTCCCTCTTAGAGAATGAGATAGGGCAGGTGACAGAAGTGTGTGTAGGGGAACACTCTGGATCTAGTAATCATAATTCCATTAGTTTGGTATTGGTATTGGTTTATTATTGTCACTTGTACTGAGGTACGTAGAAAAGCTTGTCTCACAAACCGATCATACAGGTCAATCATTACACAGTGCAGTTACCTTGAGTTGGTACAGAGGCCATTGATGTAGTACAGGTAAAAACAATAACAGTACAGAGTAAAGTGTCACAGCTACAGAGAAAGTGCAGTGCAATAAGGCGCAAGGTCACAACAAGGTAGATCGTGAAGTCATAGTCCATCTCATTGTATAAGGGAACCGTTCAATAGTCTTATCACAGTGGGGTAGAAGCTGTCCTTAAGTCTGGTGGTACGTGCCCTCAGGCTCCTGTATCTTCTACCCAATGGAAGAGGAGAGAAGAGAGAATGTCCTGGGTGGGTGGGGTCTTTGATTATGCTGGCTGCTACACCAAGACAACGAGAGGTAAAGACAGAGTCCAAAGAGGACTCAAGATAATTATAAGAAGATAAGAAGTTTCAAGGTAATTATGGAGAAGGATAGGACTAGTCCTCGAGTTGAGATTCTAAATTGGAGTAAGGCCAACTTTGACGGCATCAGAAGGGATCTGGCATATGTGGATTGGGATAAGCTGTTTTCTGGCAAAGAGATGCTTGGTAAGTGGGAGGCTTTCAAAAGTGAAATATTGAGAGTACAGACTCTGTATCTTCTTGTTAGAATAAAAGGCAAGGCTAACAGGTTAGGGGAACCTTGGTTATCAAGGGATATTGAGTCCCTGGTAAAGAAAAAGAAATTGGTGCATATTAGGTATAGACAGTTAGGATCAAATGAGGCACTTGAGGAGTATAAGAAATGCAAGACTTAAGAGAGAAATCAGGAGGGCAAAAAGAGGACATGAGGTTGCTCTGGCAGACAAGGTGAAAGAGAATCCCAAGGATTTCTATAGCTATATTAAGAGCAAAAGGGAAGCAAGGGACAAAATTGGTCCTCTTGAAGATCAGTGTGGACATCTATGCATGGAGCCAAAAGAGATGGGGGAGATCTTAAATGAATTTTTTGCATTCGTATTTACTCTGGAGATAGACAGAGACTGCAGAACTGAGACTAAAGAGTTGTGAGGTCATGGACCATATCTGGATTATGGAAGAGGAGGTGCTTGCTGTCTTGAGGTGAATTAAGGTAGTTAAGTCCCCAGGGCCTGACGAGGTGTTCCCTTGGACCTTGTGGGAGCTGGTGCAGAAATTGCAGGGGCCCTGGCAGAGATACTTAAAACACCCTTAGCTACAGGTGAGGTGCCAGAGGACTGGAGGATAGCTAATGTTCAAGAAAGGTTCTAAGAATAAGCCACGAAATTATGGGCCAGTGAGCCTGACATCAGTCTTGGGTAAATTATTGGAAGGTATTCCAAGGGACAGGATATATAAGTATTTGGATAGACAGGACCTGATTAGGGATAGTCAACATGGCTTTGTGCGTGGTAGGTCATGTCTAACCAATCTAATAGAGTTCTTCGAGGAGGTTACCAAGAAGGGTGATGAAAGAAAGGCAGTGGAGATTGTCTACATGGGCTTTTGAAAGGCCTTTGACGAAGTCCCACATGGGAGTCTGCTCCAGAAGGTTAAATCACTTGGCATTCAAGATGAAGTAGCCAATTGGATTCAACATTGGCTTAGTGGGAGAAGCCAGACACTGGTAGCAGATGGTTGTCTCTCTGACTGGAAGCCTGTGACTAGCGGTGTGCCACAGGGATCGGTGCTGGGTCCGTTGTTGTTTATCATCTATATTAATGATTTAGATGATAGTGTGGTAAATTGGCTCAGCGAATTTACAGATGACACCAGGATTGGGGGCTTAGAGGACAACGAGGAAAGCTATAAAAGTTTGCAGTGTGATCTTGACCAGCTAGGAAAATGGGCTGAAAAATGGCAGATGGAATCTAATGCAGACAAGTGTGAGGTGTCGCACCTTGGGAGGACAAACCAGGATAAGACTTACACAGTGAATGGTAGGGCTCTGAGGTGTGCAGTAGAACAAAGGGACCTGGGAATACTGATCCATAGTTCCTCGAAAGTGGCATCACAGGTAGATAGGGTCATAAAGAGAGCTTTTAGCACTTTGGCCTTCATAAATCAGGGCACTGAGTACAGGAGTTGGGATGTTATGTTGAAATTGTACAAGACATTGGTGAGGCAGAATTTGGAGTATTGTATGCAGTTCTGGTCACCTACCTACAGGAAAGATACCAATAAGCTTGAAAGTGTGCTGAGAAAATTTACAAGGCTGTTGTGGGATTTGAGGACCTGGGTTATAGGGAAAGGTTGAATAGGTTTGGACTTTATTCCTTAGAGCACAGGAGAATGAGGGGAGATCTTATGGAGGTATACAAAATTATGAGGGGTATAGATTGGGTGAATGCATGCAGGCTTTTCCCCTTAGGTTGGGTGAGACTGGAACTAAAGGATGTAGGTTTAGGTGAAATATTTAAGAGGAATCTGAAGGGAAAATTCTTCACTCAGAGGGTGGTGTGAGTGTGGAACGCATTGCCAGCAGAAGTGGTAGATGTGCATTCAGTTGTAACGTTTAAGAGAAGTTTGGATAGGTCCATGGATGGGAGGGGTTTGGCAGGATATGGTCCAGGTGAAGGTAGATGGGACTAGGCTGAGGATCAGGTCAGTATGGACTAGATGGGCTGAAGGGCTTGCTTCTGTGCTGTTGTCCTCTACGACTCTGTGGTCTGCCGAGTCCACATTGACCATCGAGCATCCAGTCACACAATCCCATTTTACTCTTGCCACATTTATATCAATATCCCCCAGATTCGGCCACTTACCTATACACTAGGGGCAACTTACAGCAACCAATTAACCTTTGGACATGCATGTCTTTGAGGTTTGAAAGGAAACTGGAGTGCCAAGAGGAAACTCATGGGGCCATCGGGAGAACGTGCAAACTCCATGCGGGCAGCACGGTTGGGATCAAACCCAGGTAGCTGGCGCTCTGAGACAGCAAGTCTACTAGCAGTGTCACTATGCTGTTCACTCACAGCCACAAGGTCAGATGCTGGCAATATACTGTATGTGTTTTAAAAGACGGCCCTGACTAGGACTGGTGCATGGTGCAACACCGGACACAAGTGACTTGCTGCCAGAGCAAAGGCAGAGAGTAACGCACGGGGGAGGTGAGACTACTCAAGATGAGCACTTCCCTGGGGCAGTTGACAGAAGGAAGCTGCAAGTACACACAATGCAATGCTTGTAGCATTGAGGACCCTGGCTGAATGCCTGTGTTTAACATCGCAGAGGAATCAGGCAGCAGCCTGACACAGGACTTTGTTCATCATTGAGAGCCTGTCCTTTCCAGCATGGAAATAGGCAGCTCATTCACACACTTAGAACATTGAAATTTATAGCACAGCAGGCCATTTTGGAGCAGTCGCGGTTACTTTCACTTCTCAACTCTTGGTCCACAGCCTCTCATCAGGCAGGGCGTTGAGTACAAGAGTTGGGATGTCATGTTATAGCTGTACAAGACGTCGGTCAGACCACACTTGGGGGATTTGTGAGCAATTTTGGTCACTATATTGCAAGAAGGATGTGATTGAGAGGATGGGGAAAAGATTCACTGGAATATTGCCAGAACTAGAGGGCTTCCCTTATAAGACTGGATAGGCTGGGATTATTTCCCCTGGAGCCAAGAAGGTTGAGGGGTGACCTTATGGGGGCTTATAAAATCATGAGGGAAATAGATAAGGTGGATGGTCACAGTGTTTTTCCCAGGGTAGAGGACATAGGTTTAATGTGAGAAGGGAAAGATTTAGAGGGAACCTGAAGAGCAATTTTTTCACACAGAAGGTGGTGACTATGAGCTGCCAGAGGAAGTGGTAGAGACGGTTACAGTTACAGTGTTTAAAGGGCATTTGAACAGGTTCATGGATAGGAAAGGTTTAGAGGGATATGGGCCAAACACAGGCCAAGAGAACTAACTCAGGCAGGCACCTTGGTTGGCATGGACGAGTTGGACCGAAGGGCCTGTTTCTGTGCTGTAGGTCTCTATGATAAAGAATAAGTCCATTACGACTGGATGGAGGCAATATTTTGATCTCAATTGCTATTGGGTGCAGCTCAGAGTTTCATAAAGTCCATTGGTTAACCTGTTGAAATCACCACCCCCATAGCGCACCAGGTGAGCTGTTGACTAAAGCCGGGAACCAAGCTCACCGCAGCCAATAGACTGCATTTGTTCCACCTGGGGAAAGCAATAATTGTGTTTGTTTCAGGTACTGGCCTACGATAGAAAAGGAGCTGCGGGAAGCTCTCTTTCTACGCAATGTGAAGGTGCGACTCTTGGTCAGCTGCTGGAAGGAAACATACGCACCTATGCTCAACTTTCTGTGGTCCCTCAAAATGTTCTGCATTGAGCCCATCAACTGCAGCTTTGACGTGGTGAGTGCAGCCAGCAGCACCAGTTCTTGTTCCCTCGAGCATGCCTAATTTTTAGCGCTCCACAACCAACAACCATCCCTTCAACTGCCTCGATCCTTGGCTCCGCAGATTCTGCTTTCTTCAAACTTTGACCAGGCACTTGGTCACGAGTCCTAAAATTCCTTGTTGGTTTAGCACCAAATGATTGCTTTGGGATATTTTACTCAGTTTAAGGAACTGAATCATGTTTCTCATGACAAAGAAGGAGGCAGTTCAGCCCACAGAGTCTATTGCTGGTTTTCTGAGTCATCCTGCCAATCCCATTCCCCTACTTTATTTCACCTGTAACCTATTCTCCTTTATATGTTGACATAAGACACTGCACAGGGTGGAAACTAGAGCAACAAACAAAATGCTGGAGGAACTCCCATGAAGGGTTTCAACCCGAAGTGTCAACTGTCCATGTCCCTCCACAGATGCTGCCTGACCTGTTGAGTTCCTCCAGCATTTTGTTTGTTCCTGTCTTATATTTCTATCAGCTCCACCCTAATTTTCCCATCACCCTCCTGTACACTAGGGACAATTTACAGCAGCCAATTAACCTACCATATCCCTCTGAACCTTTCCTACCATTGAACCTGTCCAAATGTCTTCTAAGCTTTGTAATTATACCCTCCTCTCTCACTTCCTCTGGCAGCTCATTCCAGATACTCACCACCCTCCGTGTGGGAAAAACTTGCCCCTCGGGGCCCCTTTCCTCTCTTGACTTAAGCCTATGCCCTCTTGTCTTAGACTCCCCTGCCCTGGGAAAAAGGCTGTGGGAGGAACTGAGAGCATCTGGGGGATATCCATGTGATTAAAGGTGATCGTGCAAACTCCACACAGACGGCTGCCGAGGTCAGGATTGAAGCTGGGCTGCTGGAGCTGTGAGGCAGCAGCACTACCTGCTGCGGTACTATGCGTCATTGCTCATTTGTGGAATGTTGGCATTGCTTCCAAGCTCAGCACTCATTGCCCATCCCTAACTACCCCTTCAACTGAGTGGCTTGCTCAGCCAATGGACACAAGAGTCCAGCACTGGTAGTGCTTTGTGTTCCTGCTTATCTCCCTCCAGCGGCTGTCTCCTATCTTCACACTCCCGTCCCCCTGCCCCGCTCCATCTGTCTTTCCCCTTTTTCCTCTCTCAATCTTTGTCTGCCTCCATCTAACATTCACCTGTCACTGCCTCCCAACTCCACCCCCGCTCCCCTCTCCTACCTGGCACCACCTGCCTGTCATCTTACACCCCTCCTCAGCCCACTAATCACCTCGGACTCCTTTCTCGCCACTCCCCCTCTCCTCTTTATACCGGCCATCTCCCCTCTCCACTCTCAATCCTGATGCAGGTTTCCGACCCAAAACGTTGACAATTCCTTTCCTCCCACAGATGCTGCTTGATCTACTGAGTTCTTCCAGCACATTGTTTGTGGCTTGTTAGGCCATTTCAGAAGGCAGTCAAGAGTCAGTCACTTAACATTTGCTCTTGAGATGCACACATAGGCCAGATCCATTAAGGTCAGCAGATTTCTTTCCCTGAAGACGGAGATTAATGAACCAGATTTTTTTAAACAGCAATCCAGTAGTTTCATTATTTCAGTTCTAGACTACTTAATTTACTAATTAATTCAATTGTCCTCAAAATTATTGACAATTGAATTTTTAATCTCCTTCATTTCTCCAAACCCCTGGATTAATAATCTAATTATATAACCACAATGCCAATGGAAATGGTGCTCAGCCAACATTTATTTTGTGTATGGAATCCAATCATCTTGGTTTCCTGGTTTTCCATCCAAGCAAGGTTTGATATTTCAGATAAAAATCGACCCCAATGTGGTGAGGATGGGGAATAAGTAGTTTTAACATGTCGTGCCCAGTGTTAAGTAGGTGCTAATTAAAGAGATGGAGACACAAGATGCTGGAGTCTGGAGTAACATACAAATCGCTGGAGGAACACAGCAGGTCAGACAGCATCTGTGGAGACTGTCCATTTCCCACCACGAATGCTGCCAGACCTGCTGAGTTCCTTCAGCACTCTGTGTTGCTAGTGAAACAGATACCTGTTTTACATCTTTGCCAAAATATAGTTAGAGTGATAGAAGAGTAATGTTGAGTTAACCAAGTGGAACTGATCTTTCAATGAGGACTAAATAAAGGTCAGAAGATCCTTACACCGTGGTGGGGGGTGGATGGGGATGTGGTTATCTGGACTGAAGGAC
This sequence comes from Pristis pectinata, assembly GCF_009764475.1. Lineage (NCBI taxonomy): Eukaryota > Metazoa > Chordata > Chondrichthyes > Rhinopristiformes > Pristidae > Pristis > Pristis pectinata. The sequence continues at coordinate 129,746,635 of NC_067407.1, read as the reverse complement.
CAGTTTCCCAATGCACTGAATGGATCTAATTAATGGAGTCTGAATGATCTATGAGTGGGAAGCACTATCAACAAATAGGTGGCATGGAGGCATCTACCCACAAAAGGGGCCAAGTACAGCAGTAATCCTCCACTAAAAGAGAGGAGAGAAAATTAGGGGCCAGTGTGGCATAATTAATGCAAAGTGAGTATGATATTGGACGGAGTTATAATCTTCAATGGATTATGGATGGTCTGTTTACAGTAATGGAAAGTCATAAGAGTTATGTGGACAAATACTATAGGGCCTAGCTTTAAGGTGAGGGGGGAAAGTTTAAAGGGGATGTACTGGGCAAGTTTTTTTACACAGAGTGTGATAGGTGCCTGGAATGCACTGCCAGGGGTGGTAGTGGTAGCAGATGTGATAGTGGTCTTCAAGGGGCTTTTAGATAGGAACATGAATATGCAGGGAATGGAGGGATATGGATCATGTGCAGGCAAAAAGGATTAGCTTAATTCGGCATCATGCTCGCCACAGACATCGTGGGCCTGTTCCTGTGCTCTACTGTTATATGTTCCATGTGTAGTACATCCAGAGATGCACCTAGCAACAGATAAACAGAAAAAGACCAAAGTCCCTTTTGGGATTTGCATTATATGACGATGGAGTTATTAACCAACTATGGCAATCACTCTCAATGTGGGTACCAGGGGTTAAGTTCCTGGACAAGCATCCCAGAGGTCTGGAGATTTCAGCAGCCAGTGAATTTCCACTCAGGTAATTAAATCATTGGGTTCACCAAAGTCTGAAGAAAGAAATCTGCCATCCTTACCTAGTGTGGCTTCCAGAGGACTTCAGACAGTGTGGTTGATTCTGAAATGGCCTAGCAAGTTGCTCAGTTTAGGGGTAATTAGGGAGTAAATTTAAATGAAAAACGACAGTGAATCCAGGTGATCGGTCTCCCCCACTCTCCTCCCCCAGGCATATTCACTTACAATATGCCATCCTTTGAATGACTCGTACTGTATCCCAGAAGATTCTTGTTTCAGAGAAATATGTATTACCTCCATTTGGAAAAATCAACACTGTCTCCATTTTTTCTGTGGATTGACCATGTTATTCCCATTTTGTTATCTCTAACCAGAAAAATATGTGCAGACACCCTCCCCCACAACCACCCCACCTCCAAATGACTGCATTAACCTGCGTTACTCAATGCCACAGCTGAGCTATTTTATAAAGGGGATGATTCTAATATTAAAAGCTTGCTAATGTGTTACCACATGAAATCACGGTTATTAATTGGTTACCTCGAGAAAGTTGTAAACATGACCTCGGCCTCATGAAACTGTAATAAAATAATTTGGAAATGAGATCTAAAAATGGCCATTTGCCAGGACAGCAAATTGAAAACTCTCTGCCGCAAATTTACTGGTATATTCGCAGTTATAATTGAGGTGCAACTGATTCCTATAAACTCACACTGTCCATTAATGATGTCATGCTCTCCTTGTCTAAAATCTTTCCAGAAGATTTTCTTGTTAAGTTTTATTACGAGGGGAAAATGGAATCTTTTCTTTTGATTGTAATTCTGCCATGGAAAGATTTGGATGATCTCATTAAAGATTCATAAAAATAACTCCAAGCCTCACCCTTTGATCATTGATAACACTCTGACTTTGAGAAAGAAGGCTGCAAGATAAAGGCCTACTCTTGAAGCCTTGAGCTCATAATCCAGGCTCTGTGCTGTACTACTGAATGCTACACAGCTGGAGGTGCCATTTTTATGAGGTTTTAAGCCAAAGCCTGCTCTGCCTTCTCAAATGGATTTAAAGGATACCTGTGGTGTTATTTAAAAACAGTAAGAGAGTTCGGGCCTAAAGATGGTCTTAATGCTTTGAATGAAAATAAATTAACTGACTGTGATTTCATTGCTTGTAAAAATTGCGGTGTACAAATCTCCCACTGTCTTTCCCTACTTTACCAGTCATGAGTACTCTTCAAGATTATGGCACTGGCTTTAAAGCATTTGGGATCATCTGACAAAAATCCAGTAACTTTCTTACTAAAATGGGATGAGATCATATTATTAAAGTCTGCTTTCTTTATCATTTGTGCAATATACCTGCTCTAAATGTATTGGATGTATTCTATTTCACCCTCTGTCCCTCTATCTGTGGCTCCTAATAATTAAGCAACTCCGCACAGAATGGAATTAAGCCACTAACTTTATTTCTTGACATTCAGCTTTGGGTAATGACTTTGAATCAGCATTAGACTTGGCACTATCCAATTTTTTTATGTGCATCTGCAAGAGATTTTTGTGTAGAAATTCATCCCTGGTCAGGATGCTAAATGAACTTAGTAGTCATGTGAGCTCAGCGTATTACACTTACAAAGTTCAATGATTTCAACAGGGTGACATCTTGGAGAGCTCATCCAGTGAGACCATGTGGGTTGAACTCAGGAATAAGGAAGTTGTAGTCACAGTGGTTGGGGTTATACAACAGGCCTCCCAATAGCCAGCAGGAGCTAAAGGACCAGATATACAGGCAGATTATGGAAAGATGTAAAGATAACAGGGTTGTTGTTGTGGTGATTTTAACTTCCCTAATATTGACCAGGACTGCCTTCATGCCAAAGGCTGAGATTGTTTTCCCTGGAGCAAAGGAGGCTGAGGGTTGACGTTATAGGGGTTTATAAAATCATAAGGGGCATAGATAAGGTGGATGGTCTCAGTCCTTTTCCCAGGGTAGGGGACTCTAACACTAGAGGGCATAGATTTGAGGTGAGAGGGGAAAGATTTAAGGGGACCTGAGGGGCTATTTCTTCACACAGAGGGTGGTGGTTATATGGAAAATGGTAGAGGCAGGTACAATTACGGTTTAAAAGACAGTTGGATAGGTACAGTATAGGAAAGGTTCAGAGGAATGTGGGCCAAATGCAGGCAAATGGGACCAGCTCAGAAGGCACCTTTTTTGGTACAGATGAGTTGGGCTGTAGGGCCTGTTTCAATGCTGTATAAATCAATGACTCTGTGTGGGAGTCTTTTAAAGGCCAACTGGTTAGTGTTCAGGACCAGCATGTTCCTGCAAGGATGAAAGATAAGGATGGAAAGGTTCAGAAACCTTGGATGACAAGAGATATTGTAAGTTTAGTCAAAAAGGAAACATATGTACACTTGAGGAAGCTGAAGTCAGACAAGGCCCTTGAAGAATATAAAGGAAGCAGGAAAGAACTTAAACAAGGAATTAGGAGGGCTAAAACGGGTCGTGAAATGTTCTTGCAAGTAGGATTAATGAGAATCCCATGGCATTTTTTATGTATATTAGGAGCAAGAATATAGCTAGGGAAAGGTTAGGTTCACTCAAGAACAAAGGAGGGAATTTATGCGTGGAGTCAGAGCAAGTGGAGGAGGTCCTTAATGAGTACTATGCATCAGTATTCACCAAGGAATAGGACATGAATGATGGAGAGATTAGGGAAGGGTGTGTTAACATTCTGAGCATGTCGACATTAAGAAGAAGGAGATGTGTGTAATGAAAAACATTAAGGTGGATAAGACCCCAGGGCCTGACAGAATCTATCCCAAGTGACTGAGGGAGGTGAGGAAGATTGCTGAGACAGAGATCAACATCCCAGAAGACTGAAGAATAGCCAATATTTTTTCTTTGTTTAAGAAGGGCAACAGGGACAAACCAGGATACTACCGGCTTGTGAGCCTTACGTCAGTGATAGAGAGATTATTAGAGAAGGGACAAGATTTACTCACGTTTGGAAAGGCGTGGACTTGTTAGGGATGGTAAGCATGGCTTTGTATGCAGGAGGGCCTGTGTCACAAATATGAGGAGGTGACGATGATGACTGATGAGGCTAGGGCAGTGGATGCCGTCTACATGGACTTTAGTAAAGCATTTGACAAGGTCCTTCATGGTAGGCTAGTCCAGAAGTGTTGGTAAGTTGGATACCAAAGGAGCGTTACTCTGACTGGAGGTCTGACCAGTGGTGTTCCACAAGGTTCAGTGCTCTGTTGTTTGTGAATATATAAATGATATGGATAAAATGTAGGTGGTCTGATTAGTAAATTTGCAGAAGACATGAAAATTGGTGGAGTTGTGGATAGTGAGGAGGGTTATCAAATCAGGCTTCACATCAAAGTAGGAAGGTATCCAGTAAATTGGTGTTATACCATTAGGAGCATTGATGTACAGATGGATCTTGGGGTGCATGTCCGTAGCTCCCTGAAAGTGACAATTCAAGTGGATGGGGTGGTAAAGATAGCATACGACATGCTTGTCTTTACTGGTTGGGGAACTGTATGGAAAGTCATGTTGCAGCTGTATAAAACTTTGGTTGGGCCACATTTGGAGTATCGTGTGCAGTTCTGGTCGTTGCATTACAGGAAGGATGTGGAAGCTTTGGAGAGGGTGCAGAAGAGGTTCACCGGGATATTGTCTGGACTGGAGAGTATTACGCGTAAGGAGAGATTGACGAACTTGGATTGTTTTTGCTGGAGCATCAGAGGCTAGGGAAACACCTGATGGAAATTGAGGGGCATAGATAGGGTAGATGTTCAGGGTCTTTTTTTTTCTAGGGTGGAAAGTTTTAAAGGAGATGTGGAAGGAAAGCTTTTTTACACAGAGAGTGGTAGGTGCCTGGAATGGGCTGTCAGGGTAGTGATGGAAGCAGGTACAATAGCAATGTTTAAGAGGCATTTAGACGGACAGATGAGCAGGCAAGGAATAGAGGATATAGACCATGTGCAGGCAGATGGGGTTAGTTAGATTGGCATCTTGGTTGGCACAGACATGGTGGGCTGAAGGGCCTGTTCCTCCACTGTACTTTCCCTGTTCTATGGATTTTGGAAGCCAAGTGCAACAAGCTTTTAGCTCCATCAGCCAGGGCAGAGTTTCTGGGCACTAACACTTACATCTGGCATGGACCCTGGATGCTGCTTTGTCTCTTTTCAACAAAATGATGAAAGATAATTTTAACACAAGTGTGCCTCCCACCTTAGCTGAAAAGTTGAAATCAGTTCACAACAGATGTCAGATGTAATGTTGCTCATGTCAACAGGAGAAATTACATGAGGTTGTAACTTTGGCAGAAGTAGAATTTTTCTCCACTTATTCTACTTCTCCCAAGGTTACTGATGATATGGTGGGAGAACAGGAGAATCTCCATGGAAGATCCAACTATTAGCGTGATTGTCATGCAGTTAGTAGAGGAGAAAAAATCATTGAAGCTTTAGCGTTAGACTTGAACTGCGATGAGGAGCTCAGGTACAAGAGATGTGAAGTTTGAAGCATCCAATTGCTTTTTCATAACCTTGCTTTTCCTAATGACAAAGTGGAATCATTTTTCAACATAGCTGTGCAATCTACAACATCATTTAAATACTTCACTGATTGCCTGGCAGGAGAAGGTTCACGAGTGAATAATGAGCATTTGTGTGAATTATTTGCTGTGCCATCTACCATAATGCAGCAATTTTTAGAATATTATTTTAAAAAACTTTTCATAAAGGGCATGAAAAATGACCTGATAAATATTCTGTTGCTGGTACTTAGGCAGACTACATTATCTTAATTTCCTTTCTTGAGTTGCAAAGATATGGAAGAATTTGCTTCGTTTGTTGGCTCATTCAAGGTTTTGTTCTATGCTCACCCCTTTCAGAAATATTTTGTAGTTCCGCCTTCCGAAGGGGAAGAGGTCATATTCTCCAGCGTTAATCGCAACAAGTACATGGTGACGGACAAGGCATCATATATCAGTAAGTGAGCAGTTGATACCTTTTCTGTGGGGACTACAGATAGCTCTGATTAATAAGCAAGAGCTAACTTGGTGATGTTTGAGGAGAGATGCCTCCACAAGCTTGGGTTAAGGATGCATACATTTTGTGGACAGCCTCCCATGTAAAGTAAGGGGTTGCCAATGACAGCAGAGGCATCTGCCTTTTTCCAGGCTAGGATCTGTAATTTAGACAGTTTGAAATCCTCCAAATCAACTGATGGGTAACTGATTTCCTTTCAAAATCACCCTCTCCTCAACTAACCCAAACTTATTACCTCTAACCTTCAAAAGTCTACTATTCCATCCTGTAAAATTGCTTCACGTCCTCTCAAACAAAGATGCATCTAGAGATTGTTCCACAATTAATAGCACTCTGCATGCAACACGGTAGTGGAAGCAGTTTGTACTCTTTGTTCTGGAATAAAAGGACATAAGAAATAGAAGCAGGAGAAGGCTGTTCAGCCCTTGCACCTGCTTCATCCTTCAGTAAGATCAAGGCTGAACTTTTAACTTTGTGTCACTTTCCTATAGTAACCCCATGTCCCTTCATTCCCTTTAATATCCAAAAATATCTTAATCTCTGTCTTGAGTGCACTCAGTTACTGAGCTTCCACAGCTCTCTTAGAGGATTCCAAAGACTTCCTACCCTACATGTGAAGAAGTTTCTTCTCCTCTCTGCCCTGAACGGTCAACCTCTTTCTCTGAGATGGTGGCCCATGGTCCTAGGAATCCTGGCCAGAGGAAACCATCTACCCAAACAAGCATGGTAAGAATTCTGCACCTTTGAATAATTCATCCAAATTCCAGACTACAGGCTCAATCTGCTTCATCTCCCCAGAAGTGACAACCACACCCATTGCAGAAATCAAACTAGGGAAACTTTGTTGGACTCTTTCTATTGCAAGTATATCCTTCCTTAGGTAGGGAGACCAAACCTGTACCTATGCCAGAGCAGCTTCACAAGGGGCCTATATAATTTTAATAAAACGTCTTTATCCTGTATTCAAATCCTTTTGTAACACAGTTTGCCTTTCTAACTGCTTGCTGAACCTGCGCCTTAATTATCAGTGTTTCATATACAAAAATACACAGGCCCCTCTGAACATAAACGTTCACTGTTTCACCTCATATTTTTCCACATCATCTTTCATCTGCCAGATCCTTGCCCATTCACTTGGCCACTCTATATCTCTCTGAAGCCTCTCAGACTGCCATCCAGCTTTGTATGTCCGGATGGCTGATGATAATACACTTGGGCCTCTCATCCAAATGATTGATATAGATAGGGAACAGCTGGAGCCCAGGGCTGATCCCTGTGACACCATGTTAGTCTTGGTCACCCAGTCCAAAATGACCCATTTATTCCTACTCTGATTTCTATCTGTTAAGCAGTCCTAAGTTGAAACCAGTATTTTGCCCATTTGTGTGGTTTTGTTTAGTAACCTCTTGTGTAGTATTTTATTGACTGCTTTAAAGTTCAAACCCAGTTCTCCTTATCTGTTCAGTTAGTTACAGTCTCAAAAAACTCTGATCAAAAATAAAAAACATGCTTTCCCTTTCAAAAATCCACATTGACTGCCCAATCCTATTATTGTTTGTAAGTTGTCTTCCCCACTTCCTCGATGTACTAATTCTAGCATTATCCTTGCTATTGATATCCAGTGAATTGGTCTGTAGTTCCCTGTTTTCTCCCACCGTCCTTTCTTAAATAGTGGAATTCCATCTGTTACCTTCCAACCTGAGGGAACTGTTCTTGACTCTGTGGAATTTTGGAAGGTGAGAACTAGTATCTCCACCATTGCCAGAACCAACTCTTTCAAACCTTTGGTTGCAGCCTTTCAAGTCCTGGCAATTTATTGGGTTTAAATCCCAAAAATTTCTGAAGTCAGTGCTGTCAAATTTTTGGAGTACAATCTATGGCTGTTGATATATTGGTCATTTGGTGCTACTGAATAGGAATGAATTTCTAGCTATTGCTTTTAATTTCTCTTTCCCACTGAAAGTATTTGAATGCATAATCGTCTACCGAATACATGACAAACTTTCCTGTCAGGTTTTACCTCTGAAACGTCACAGAAGTAGCCCTAAGCAGGAACACAGAGACATTTTCTGTGACTGACTGAGATGTATTTCCCACTTTGGTCTCTATTCAGCTTTTAAGCCAATAAAATAGTAAATAGATACTAATGAGAATACATATTAAACAATACTAATGCACTAAATAATATACCTGTATGTGGCCCTTAAGCCAATAAAATACAGGAGCTTGAAAACCCGGACAGCCAGACAAGAACTGTTTTTTCCTCACTGCTCCTGAGCCAACCACCTCTGTCACAGCCCCTTTCTGGCGGTGCTGCCATGTCCTCATACTCCTAACCTCTCTCAGTTATTCCACTCCTGTCACTTCAGTTTTTTTTCACACGACTTCAGATTTGCACTACAGTCTTTGCATCATTCTGCTGTTTTGTGCTTCTTGCTGTAGTTATTGTTGTAATTATTATTACGCTGTACACTGTGAGCTTCACGCGAACAAGGAATTCCATTGCACCCTGGTGTACATGACAATAAACTAAACTAATCTAATCCAATCCTTCTCCAATGTCTCCCTTCTGTTGAGTTTAATTGGAAGCTCTAAAAGTATCCTGAAATATTCTTCTTAATGTGCAGCAGTTTCTATATTATGAACAAACTCTGTTTCGAATGCTCCTAGGTTTAGTCTTTTTATTAAAAGTCATCAAGATTCCCTCAAGTATAGCCTTCCTCAGACTTGGACACAACATGGAATATTAGGGTGGAAGGGGGCACTTAATATGATGGATGAGTGAACTGAATCTGACTAATACCGATTGGATGGTTCTTGTTTAACTTTGCTAACATATCAATGTGCTCAGCGTCCCTATTGCTTTTTGAGATATGATGAAACACAGTCAAGATATTTAAGAGCTTCATATGCGAAATGACTTAATGAGGAAATGCACCAGGAGACAGCCATAGGAAGGATGATATGTTCCCAGTATGACCCTAAGGGACTCTGAAAATGGTAGCATCTACTAATGGACATTATGTGACCTAGCAACCTAGGATCAATAAGGGATGCTTCTAAGTGCTTCTACTTAGAAACCAGCAGAGACGCTAGTACAGATAGGCTAGGCTGTGTGTGAAAGCTTATAGTTGACTTTGTGTAGTCTTTCTGGATCAGTGTAAAACATTGAGGCACCACTGCAGCAGCTCTTTTGACACAGTAGAGGAAGATCATTCAGAAACACTGGTGCAGTGTCAGTCCTCTTCTTTCGTAAGGCTCACAGTCCTGTTCTATTTCATCTCCATTAAACTGGAGAGGGTGAAATCTGGCCATGGAAGATCTCCGTCATTAAGTACAATTGGAAAAGGGTTGGACTGTGATCCAAGAGCAGGAGCTGTGTTGCCAACTAGTTCTATGAGGCTTAGTCTTAAGCTTTATCAAAAACTCTGAAGTAGCAAATGGTAAGAGTTGACGCCAATCATTTCTAGGATTCCCGTCTTCCTATGAGCTGCTCCAGTTCTCTTGCTTCATTCACTTGCTGCAATGGAGCCAATATGTGATCGCCAAACCAAGAAACTATTGGTTCATTTAGCAACACACACAAAGCTGGAGGAACTCAGCAGGTCAGGCAACATCTCTGGAGGGAGATGGACAGTCGACGTTTCAGGTCGAGACCCTTCATCGGGACTGGAAAGAAAGAGGAGAGATAGCCAGTATAAAAAGGTGGGGGGAGGGGTGGAGCGAGAGCTGGCGAGTGATAGGTGGATCCAGGTGAGGGGGTGATTGGCAGGTGAGGGAGGGAGGAGATTGGGAATGGTGTAAGAAGCTGGAAAGTGATAGGTGGAAGTGACAAAGGGCTGAAGAAGATGGAATCTGTTAGGAGAGGACAGTGGACCATAGAATAAAGCGAAGGAGGTGGGGTGGGGAACCGGTGGGAGGAGTGTGTGGGTGATGGGCAGATGGGGAGGGCGGGGGAGGGGAAGAAGAGAAGGTGATGGGGGCCGGTGGGATAAAGGGGAAAAAAGGAAAGGGACAGCGGGGAGTGGTTGATTTGTACAACTATCAAATCCTACAGTACAGAAAGAGGCCACTACCCATCTTACTTGTATCAGTTGTCCAAAACAGCTATTCACTTCCTTCCAAACCATTGCATTTCCTCATAACTTTTGTGATTTTGTTTTAAAACGCTTTACCCATCTCTTTTAAATGCTGTAATTGATTTGCTTCCACCAGTTTAAAGTAGCGAATCCCATGTTCTAACAATCCTCTACTAAATAAATTCTAAATATTTCTTTCAGTCTTTGGTGAAGGCAATAAATATGCTTTCTAGTTACCAAGCTCAGTGGCTACTGGTTAAATTTTCCCAATTTATTTTTTTTTTAAAAACCTCTCATTGTTTTTGAGGATGACTTCAGGTTTCATCATTTTTTCTGTTCTCAGAGAAAGAGCCTGGGATTCTCTAGCCTTTAGTGTAGATGGGCAGCACGGTACTGTAGCAGTTAGTGTAACGCTATTATAGCGCCTGTGACCTGGGTTCAATTCCCACCGCTGTCTGTAAGGAGTTTGTACGTTCTCCCCGTGTCTGCATGGTTTTCCTCTGGGTGCTCCTGTTTCCTCCCACATTCCAAAGACGTACAGGTTAGGAAGTTGTGGGCATGCTATGTTGGTGCCGGAAGAGTGGCGACACTTGCGGGCTGCCCCCAGAACACTCTACGCAAAAGCTGTGTTTCACTGTGTGTTTCGATGTACATGTGACTAATAAATAAATATCTTATATCTTATCTTAAAAGCTTCTCACTGCTGTCAGTCAGAAGGTAGTAAGTTTAAGACCTCTCCAGAGACTAGCATACAAAAGTCAAGGCTTACATGGTAGATCTGTAAAGAGGAAGTGCTGCACTATCACAAGGGCCAACGTTTGGACAGGAGTTCTAACCAATGCTCTCAGGTGAACATAAAAGATCCCATGGCAGTCTTCTAAAGAATAGCAAAGGATTTATCCTGTTTCTTGGCCAATATTTATTCCTCTTTCATTAACACAGATTACTTAGTCATTGCCACATCACTCTGTGTGGGAGCTTGCCCTGCACAAATTACATTTCTGTTCTTATAGTAGAGACTACACTTCAAAATTACTTCATTAATTGCAAAGCATTTTGGATTTTCTGAAGTAATGAAAGACCAGTTTTTCTCTTATTCCTTCTCTAATCTGAACAACAATTCATACCAAACTGACTTTCTTTCACCTTTACTACTCTTTAGGAGAACTGGGGCTCTCTGAGGTGCATTAAAAATTCAGATGTTTTTCCTTGTAATCCCTTCATTTTAATCAATGTGCAGTGCGTGCACAATTTTCATCTCCCTCCTACACAGTGGAGCTTGTCCCCATGAGATTGGTACTAACTAGACAGCCTCTAATAAAACCTAGTCAGCAGATGTATTTCTCTGCAAATGAATCTCATTCATTTTCATATTGATATTTCCTTATGATGTAGAAGGAGACCATTCAGTCCATTGAATCTATCAAAGGCTTGTTGCCCTTTACACCATGTGGCTGCCACTGCTCTTCCCCTCCAGCTCCTTCTGAAGTGTGTGTAATCTGTGTGTGACCCCTGTGGCAAGGCACCAGAGTAAATCTTCACCTACACTATATGGACTGTATTTCTGTGGAGACTGTTATAAAAGTGGCTAATTTTAAGTCGGCATCTCTGCGCCAGATCCCTAGTTAGATGATGAAGATGAAAATCCCCCCAAAGCATTTTTATCATAACCAATCATCATGCTGGATATCAAATTCATGGGTTCATAATATTTCCAATCTCTTGATCCCTGGTGTGGATTGTGTTCTGCTCAAATATTCAGTGAGATATGAGTAAAAGTGATGGATTAGAGCAAACTTGTCTCTCTGCCTACTGCTGATAGAATATTGATAAGATATCTGGGTGGCTTCCAACTAGAAACAGCTCTGCATTATAAGTAGAGCATCAATTGCTTGGTACAGCCTGTCGAATCTTGTAATTATATGGCCAGATTTACTGGTACAGTTACATCATCTGGGTGTAACAATAACTGTTAACTTAGGAGCTCCTGTCAGTGCTTCATTGAAGGATTCTGAATATTGTTTGTCTATTAAACCATTTGAAGGTCAGAAAGTGAACTGATAGGGACAAATTCCACTAGTTAATACATTTTCTGGTGAATCTATGTTAACAGTTCCCACACTGGTGTTGAAATTGTAATAAGAGCCAATGAGGATATTAAGGGAACCTTTAAAATGATTAAGCCTTTATTATAGCACCACTCTGGCATTACCAAAATGAATAGAATTGCCAGAATATTTTCTTTCCACCAACATACCACCTGCCTGCCAATAGATGTTCTCCCTACTTATTCCTTCTGCAGTGAAGAACCCACTTAATATCTGCTGATTTGAAGGCAGTGTTAAAGGTATTGGAAGTAAAATGTGCCACTGCCATATATTGAGGGTATTCCCAGAATCTTGCAAGTCCTTCCAAGCTCCTTTCACCCTTGGCCTTTCGCAACAATGAGAAAATGACCAGAAATACTCATAGAGTAATACAGCACAGAAACAGGCCCTTCGGCCCAACTCGTCCATGCTGCCCTTGGTGCCCACCAAAGCTAGTCCCATAAAAAATTCAGAAATATGTAATAAGGAACATTTAAGCCAATGTTTTCATAACAAATCGTTGTATTCCCATTCCTTAATGTTAGCATGTCATTGGTTATCATCCATTTACAAGCTTAAAGCAAAATGTTCATGGGGTTCTAACACCACTGTTAACAGATGTTAACTAAATTGTGTGCAGTGGCAGGAGGGCTCAAACATTAGCTCTTCCCCATGGAGCACTTGCAGTCACCGCTCTCAGCTTTAATTTGTCCCATAGTACAAGGTCCTGGACCTTTGAGCATGCTGGTTTGCATCATCAGGTCATGGATAGCACCTTGTTCTGGAATACCAGTGAGTTTAGGGCATACAGAGGGTTTCTTTCACAATGTTGATGGTTTTCCAGCAGCAGTTGATGTTTGTTTCAGTGTACTTCTTTTCCGGCAAAGACTCGATCACCAAGGATATAGGTGATGGTCTCATTTCCAGTACGGCCATTACGAGGGCACTGTGCAGTATGGTCAATATTCTGAACATAAATGAAATTTCTGATGGGGAGGGCCTTTCTCATCAGCAACCAAGCAAGGTCTTGGCACTTGCAAGAAAGCTTTGGCAATGAGGCATTTTGCCAAATGACTTTGACAGTCTGCTTGGGGACCACCCCAGACCCACCAGTGGGGCTGTGAAGACATTTAGTGCAGACTGCTAACTAATTGATTTGTGATCAAAGGTGTCTTTATGGATAAAGTGTTCTGTGTGGGACAGGTGGTACAGAATGGTCTGTCTGAAAGGAACATTGAGTCATTGTGGCTCTGTAATACTGAGAATCTCAACACATAATGGCACTTGGTGTTTGTGTACAGCTTGATATACAGCAGTCACTATGAGAATAAGGGTCACATTGGGTACATTTCTGCCCTTTTTCTGGAGATTTATACACTAAGGTTCCATGCGTTCACTCCATCTTTGAGCTTCAGATGGTGGAAACTGACTGTGAAGGGAACAAAGGACCCTCGGACTAGCTGCCAAAGAATGTGCCCCCCGCCTTCTGCTCTGATTTACATTGCCTCCCCCACCCCCACCCCCACTGAGGCCAGTTCAAACTAGCTACAGGTGCATATAATCTGCAGACTAACCATGAGTCTGAAGACGGTGACTTTGTTCAAATGTAGGAAGGCTTTGTCCTGAGTACTTCCACTTCCTGGAATTGTCACCCACTACCCTCTCCTCAGCCCCTCCCACCCTTATTCCCACCCACCCTTATTCCCGAGTCCTTTCTGATGGGCTTGCGGAAACACCCATGTAGTAAACAAGACAGAAGAGAGAAGGCATCCCTGGCTAACTTTGGATTTGATCAGGAAGATTTTTGTTTCTCTCCCACTGACTAAGGCTGTGCTACAGAAGTTTATGGAGAGTATTATGGATTCCCATCCCAAAACCATTTTGGAAACCCTCATCATCATGTGCATGAAATTTTGTTGAAGGCCTTCTCCCAGTCCAAGCTGACTGGGCAAGTGCCCACCCACTCTCCTGCACGTAGGTTATTGCATCCCTAAGCAGTGCAAGGCTATCAAGGATCTTCCTGCCAGCTGCGGCACAAGGTCTAGCCTGGGTGAATCACCAGGCCAAGATCAGCCTTGACTCTATTGGTGATGATCTTGGACAGAATCTTGCAGAGCACATTTAACAGGGAGATAGGTCACCAATTTCTAATTTCCTCCTTCTTACCCTTCTGCCTATAGATGAGGGTGATGACTTTCCTCATGGGCTCTGAAGGTAACCAGCTAGAAGTATCGTGCTGTTCACCTTCGGCAGGTCTAGGCAATTGGGGTCCATTAAGGGCCAAAGTATTTAAAACCAGCTACCCTTCCAGTGATGCTGGGAGGGGACAGGGTACACGGCCAGGGTGTCTATTCCCTATGTCTCATTTGAATAATCTCAGTAAATTGCCACTGACAGGCAGTCTCATTTAAATAATTTCGATGATCCTCAATTGAGGGGCATCCTCGTTTAAATCATCTTGGTGATCCTCCACTGATGGACAGGCTCATTTAAGTAATTTTGGTGATCCTCCAGGGATGGGCAGCACGATGCATTGACAACCATCTCACCAAATGCAGGGAAGGCAGGAGCTGGAGGCGTACAGTTGCAGAGTCAACCTGGGCTTGGGCAGGATGGGAGGTAACTTGTGAAGAGGAATTGTAAGGATCTGCATAAGAAAGCAAGATATTTCTGGGGCTAGGAAGGGTATTGGTATCGGTTTATTATTGTCACATGTACTGAGATACAGTGAAAAGCTTTTGTTTTGCATGCCATCCAAATAGATCATGTCATACATAATTACATCAAGGTAATAAAAAGAAAACAGAATGCAGAATATAGTGTTATAACTACAGAGAAAGTGCAGTGCAGGTAAACAAATAAAGTGCAAGGGTCACGACAAGGTAGATTGGCAGATCAAGAATTCATCTCAAGCCTTTCAGCCCGTCAGGTACAAAGCAATCCCATTAGTCCCAGTTCCCTGCTATAAATCTCATGTGCCCATCAACGACTCTTTTAAGTTCTTTTGCCATCTATCACACTGAGAGGCAAGTTACAGTGGCCAATTAGCCTACCAGCACATTAGAACATAAGAAATAGGAGCAGGAGGAGGCCATCTGGCCCATCGAGCCTGCCCCACCATTCAATAAGATCATGGCTGATCTGGCCATGGACTCAAATCCACCGACCTGCCTTTTCCCCATAACCCTTAATTCCTCTACTATGCAAAAATCTACCTACCTACCCACCCACCCACCCACTCACACTTCTGTATCTTCTGCCCGATGGGAGGGGGGAGAAGAGAGAGTGACTGGGGTGGGAGGGGGCCTTGATTATTTTGGCTGTTTTCCCAATGGCATCAAATATAGGCCACTTCATCCAATGATCATGGATAGTTGAACCGGGGCCCTGTCTGTGGTGTGCATTAGCTACCAACACAATAATAAATTTTAATTCCTTTGCTGTTTTTTCCTCACTTTTATAACCTTAACCCTTGACATCTGTGCCAGGTATTGCTATTCTGAAGAGAAGGCCTCCAGAAGAGCAGAATATTTATCTGGTCAGGAATGGTACTGATGGTAGCAAGGGTATGCAGACAGTGATTTGGGGATTCTGGAACCAGGTTGGGAGGTGCAGGCAATTGGCAGGAGATAATGTGAGATTTAAGCCTCAGGTTTGGCTCCTGGTTAACACTTTTGCTCATTGATGGTTCAAGGCTGGCTGGGGAGACTCGATCATATAATCCAAACTGAAGTTGTAAAATACAAGGTTAGGGGGTGATCACTTAAAACTGAGGTATGTAGGAACAGCTTCTCGCAGAGGGTGGTGACTCTCTGGAAGTCAATGCCTCAGAGAGTTGTGGAGACTGATTATTAGGAGTATATAAAGAAGAAGCAGATACAATTTTGAAAGATCAGGAGAGCTATGGAGAACTGGCACAGAAGAGCAGGTGAGGTCTAGGGCAAATCATATTGAATAGCAGGGCAGGCTTGAGGGGCTGAGTGGCCTACTACTGCTCCTATTTTGTTCTCGTGTTGAGTGAAGTGAAATGGGAGTGCAGGATTGTTGGTGCAATATGGGGCAAACGTTTGCTTCTCATGTTCTTGTCCTGAAACAATTTAAAACAATATTTAGACTGGATCTGTCACAAGGCAGTCCCATCTATCCTGGTGTAAAGCATCAATTATCACCCTCCTCTTTCTCCAGCCAAGGCATTGATTGTTGCTGGGGTCGTATTTCATGGATGCTGGCTCCTTCCCAGCACCTCGTGGTGCTGCTGATACTAAGAAGGATCAAGTGCACTAAATCATTGAATGCACAGCGCTGGTGCTCCCGAGCTGCTGATGCCAACAATGATAGCAGGAATCAAAATACATTACATGAAATGTGATCTCACTACTATGTCCGGTTCGTAATCTGCTGCCAAATTATTTCAGAAGTATTTTATTTCTAATGCGAGAACAACACACAAAGTGCTGGAGGAACTCAGCAGGTCAGGTAGCATCTATGGAGGGAAATGAACAGCTGACGTTCCGAGTAGCATTAGTCCTGATGAAGGGTCTCGACGCAAAATGTTGACTGTTCATTTCCCTCCATAGATGCTGCCTGACCTGCTGAGCTCCTCCAGCGTTTTGTGTGTTGCTCCAGATTTCCAGCATCTGCAGAATCTCTTGTGTCTTTATTTCTAACGCTATCCTGGCACTGTTCAGTTTTTTTTAAAATAATTTGCAAACAATATGTGACATTACTTAAAAGATTATGGTTATAGGATTCCCACAGTGGCGCAGCTGGTAGAGCTGCTGCCACACATTGCCAGAGACTCCGGTTCAATCCTGACCTCAGATAAGATAAGATATCTTTATTAGTCACATGTATATCGAAACACACAGTGAAATGAATCTTTTGAGTAGAGTGTTCTGGGGGCAGCCCGTAAGTGTCACCACGCTTCCGGTGCCAACATAGCATGCCCACAACTTCCTAACCCGTACATCTTTGAAATGTGGGAGGAAACCGGAGCACCCAGAGGAAACCCACGCAGACACGGGGAGAACGTACAAACTCCTTACGGACGGTGGCCAGGATTGAACCCGGGTTGCTGGCGTTGTAACAGCGTTACGCTAACCGCTACACTGTCTATGTGGAGTCTGCACGATCTTCCTGTGACTGTGGGGGTTTCCTCTGAGTGCTCCGGTTTCCTCCCACATCCAAAAGGCACGTAGGTTAATTGGCCGCTTAATGTTGCCCCTACTATGTAGCTGAGTGATAGAATCTGGGGGTAGTTAGTAAGAATGTAGGGAGAGTAAACAAAAATGGGATTAATGTTTGAATTAGTGTAAATGGGTGATTGATGGTTGGCATGGACTCAGTGGGCCGAAGGGCCTGTGTCCATACTGTATCTCACTTTGACTCTATGGTTCTGAAATTGGTGAATTCATTGCTAAAATAATTCATTCCACACTTTGCTGAGTAGCATTAGGATCCACAATGCTCTTGTTAATTTAGAAAGGAATCAGCACATTCCTGCTCCTATTTTACAATTCTGATCCAACGTTTCTGAGAACCACACGTCCCTTGCTGGAGGTGAAGATGGAACAGGCAGGGGAGAAGGGTTTACGAAGAAAGTTTGTATGGAGAAAAGCGAATGGAGTTGTCCCATTGTTGCATTCCAGCAAGATCCCGGAACAGGACATTATGATGCACCTGGCATTCTTTGAAACACTATCTGCCACAGGGTTTTTTTAAAATATCTTTTTAAATGGCATTCAATAATACTGCAACTGTTCCTAAAGATTGGAATCTTCTGGTATCTTGGGCATCGCTCCATGTTTAAAGAATTCATTTGCAAATTCCTGTGTGACAGTATTCAACTAAATCTGATAGGAGCCTGGAAGAAATACTGATACATCCTCCGAAGTGCAGCCAAAATATCAATGAGGTTTAATTATCACTCCTACGCAGTATTTGTAAAATTTTTTTTTATCGGTCCCGTTTTAAATGTAAAACTCAGGGTGCCCAATATCTGTAGTAGGAGTGGTAGCAGACTTTGCAGCTGAATATTAAACAGAAAAGCCTGTCCAAGAGCCACTGTTGCACCAGCCTCCATAGATAATCCACTACTTTGACTCCCATTGGTAGTCTGGATAATAAGTGTGAGGTTTTCACACATTTATAGCACGGAGCTCATATTTGTGACCTCATCCCAGGATCTGATTGTTTTTGAAGTCCCATTTGGAATCATAGAATTGTTATGGCACAGAATGCAGCCATTCAGCCCATCTGGATTGTACTAGCTCTTTGGAGCACAACCCTATCAGTTTATTCTCCATCTCTTTCCTGCAGTCCTGCAAATTATTTTCCATCGTGATCCTATCATTTTGAATCTCTGATCTCAGATCCATGAACCTTCTGCAATGGGAACAACTGTTTATAAGTAATTTCATTAAGACTCAGCAAGAGATGAAAGGGGTAGATGCTGTTTTGTTGGCCTGGTGAATCTGGAACCATAGGGCACGGTCACAGGTTAAGCCATCAACCACTTAAAGCTGAAATGAGGAGAATTCCTTCACTCAGAGGGCTGCGGGTCATTGGAATTCCTTACCCTAGGGGTTGTGGTTGCTCAGCCACTGAGTATAGTCTGTCGAGAACTATAGAAAAGGAATCAGATTATCAGGTTGGAAAGAGTAATCAAGGCCTTCAGCCCAACTTGTCCGTGCTGACCAAGATGTCCATCTAAGCTCTTCCCATTTGCCTGCATTTGGGTCATATCACTCTAAACCTTTCCTATCCATAGGGGTAGAGCATCACCCATGATATTGAATGGTAGAGCAGGCTTGAGGGTCTGCCTGGCTTTTTGCTTATTTATTAATTTCTGAAATCTCTGGGACTGGGTGTGAGTGGGACTTTAAATTTAACAGCTTTTAAAGAATGGATGTAGACACCTACCGTGAGATCTTTGTGGGTGATTGAGCGGAGTGCACCTCAGTTCCTACTGTCCTCCCTTCCAGCATGCCCCTGTTCCACTGTACACTTTCCATATTAGGTGCCCTCAAACTGATGCTGGGCCACCAGTGATTGAACCATCCTTCCGTTCACCAGTGCAGATGGTTGACCTGTGGGCGCTGCCTGTGGTCTCCAACTCACACTGACCCCAGCAACAGGAGATTCAAGGAACCAAACAAATTGTTGAGCTGAGAGTGGCTACAAAGGCTAGTATTCACATAGCACCTTTCACCACTTAGTCATCCCAAAGTATTTCTGAAATGTAATTTTTTGAGTAGGAAATACGGCAGCCAGTGAGTGCAGAGCAAGTTCGCACAAACAGCAGTTTGTTAATGACTAGATCATCCATTTGTATGAGGCTGGTTGAAGGATTACTATTAGCCATAACACCAGAGATAACTCCCCAGCTCTGCAAAATGTCTTCATAGGATATTTTACACTCACTCAAGTGGGCAAATGCCCCATCTAACAAAAAAGCATCTCTGACAGTGCAGTGCTCCTTCAGTACTGAAGCATGGATTTTCAATAGAATCATACAGCACAGAAACAGGCCCTTCAGACAACACATCCATGCTGATCATTGCACTCATTTATACTAATGACATACCCCACATTAGGTCATAGCCTTCAATACCTTTGCAATTCAAGTACTTGGGTCCTTAAATACTTGTCCCCTTTGACCCTCACCAACTTTTATCGATGCACCATAGAAAGCATCCTATCTGGATGCATCATGGCATGGTATGGCAATTGCACTGCCCGTGAACGCAAGAAACTGCAGAGAATTGTGGGCACAGCCCAGCACATCACAGACTCAGCACAGCTCAGCTCCCCTCTATGTACTTTGTCTATACCTCTTGCTGCCTCGGTAAAGCAGCCAGCATAATCAAAGACCCCACCCACCCCAAACGTTCTCTCTTCTTCCCTCTCCCATCAGGCAGAAGATACAAAAGCCTGAAAGCACATACCACTAGGCTCAAGGACAACTTCTATCCCACTATTATAAAGCTATTGAACAGTTCCCTAGTATGATAAAATGGACTCTTGACCTCTCCATCTCCCTCGTTATGACCTTGCACCTTATTGTCTGCCTGCACTGCACTTTCTCTGTAACTGTAACACTTTATTCTGCACTCTGTATTGTTTTACCTTGTACTACCTCAATGCACTGTGTAATGAATTGATCTGTATGAACGGTATGCTGGACAAGTTTTTTACTGTACCTGGGTACATGTGACAATAATAAACCAATACCATTTCCAATTCCAACTTGTCAAGATGCTTCTTAAATGTTGTGAGAGTATCTGCCTCTGCCACACTCTCAGGCAGTGCATTCCAGATTCTATCTACTCTTTGTGTGAAAAACATCCCCTTCAGATCCCCTCAATTCCTCCTACCTCACATCTTAATTTATGCCCTTTTGTCTTAGACACAGCTCACCATGGGAAAATGATTCTTATGTTATCTAAGTCTCTGGTAATGGACCTGAAAACTTTCTGACTCAGGAACATGAGTACTCTTCACTGAAGGAGAATTTGTGATGGAGACAGAGGATCCTGAAAGAGTTAGGTACTGGGAGGGATTAAAATTAGCTTACTTAGGGTATTTTTAGTTCTGAGAGGGTCAACAGAAGAAAATTGATCATGGCATCTAAATGGTTTCTGTTATAACAAATGCATTGAGACATAAGCTATCAATCTGAGCTCAAGATTTGTTTAAATGGCAGCACACTTAAAATATTTACATGCTGAATCTTTAAGCTGATGGTGAAGACTAAATATTCCAGATTGTCTACACCAATATATTACTGCAAAGAGGACAGACCATGTGACACTTCTGTTCAATAGGTTCACACATAGATGCAGAGAGAAGAGTATGCTTTTAGGATTTTGTTTTGAAATACTGTGCCTTTTGTTAAGGTATTACAGGGGCATCAGAAACTTTCCCATAGCTTGCAGCTATGTTGGACTGGTGCCAGTTTAAAACTGCAAATTATATACTTTAATTTTGCAAAGTTAAATGTTATATTTCATGAAGGCCATTATAAAATTGTTCTGTCAAAGAGCAGTTTAAGTGAGTGATGGATGCTGCTGTCAACTTCATTACTCATTGCAGTCTGTGCACTGAATCAGGCAACATTTGTTTTTATTTCCACCAAACTTCAGCTGTTTGAAGAATTCAATGTTTAAACTATTAGAAGAGCAAAGAGTATGGAGCCTTTAACATCATAATACAGCATTAAGAATAATATTTCAAATGTTCTTTTACATTTTAAATGTTCACCAGATGGTTTCTTCAAAACAGTTGTGTTCCATTTTTATCAACGCCATTTAAATGAGCTTTCTAAAAATTTATTTTATGCCAAGTTTAATTGTCTTACAATATAATGTTTCATATGCCTCTTAACATTCTTTTCAGATGTTATGTTTAGTTACCTGGGTTGATCTAGATTTTGAGTACCGTTTAGGGTGGGACAGTAACTCAGCTACAGAGCCACAGCCTCACTGTGCCAGAGACCCAGGTTGACTCCAGACCTCAGGTGTTGTCTGTGTGGAGTTTGCACGTTCTCCCTGTGACTGTGGGGGTTTCCTCTGGGTCCTCTGGTTTCCTCCTACATCCCAAAGACTTTCTGGTTGGTAGGTTAAGTGGCCACTGTAACTTACCCCTAGTATGTAGTGGTGTTTATATAAATCCAGGGGAGTTGATGAGTATGGGAAGAATAAAACAAATGGGATTTATGTAGGATAAGTGTAAATGGTTGGTTGATAGACAGCACAGACTCAGTGGGCTGAAGGGCCTATTTCCCTGCTGTATCTCTCCACGACTCCAAAACTGGTGAATTCATTGCTGCAATAATTCTTGGAACATTCTACAAATTACTGAGTAGAATTAGAATCCATAATGCTCTTGTTAGTTTAGAAAAGAATTGGCACATTCCTGCTCCTATTACAGTTCTGATCCAACAGTTCTAAAAACCATACATCCCAATTATGCCAATTCCCAATCACAAAGCTGCTTTACGCTCTGCAGAATTTCTCTAATCTGAATTACCAGACCAAAGGCAGATGGAATGTAATCCTGACAAATGCAAGGTGAATTTGGGGAAGTCACATAGGGGTAGGACATATACAGAAAACAATAATGCGCCAAGGAATGGTGATGAACAGAGGGACCTTGGGATTCAAGTTTATAAGCTTCCTGAAAGTGGCAACGCTGGTGGATAGGGTGGTGAAGGAGGCAGATCCATGCTTGCCTCCATAGATCAGGGCATAGAATATAAGATTTGGGATGTTATGTTGCAACTTCATAAAACACTGGTTAGACCTCACTTGGAGTATCGTGTGCAGTTCTGGTCACCACACTACAAGAAGGATGTAGTTGCACTGGAGAGAGTGCAGAGAAGGTCCACTAGGATCCGCCTGGATTGGTGGACTTTTGTTATGGGAAAAGATTGGATAGGCTGTGTTTGTTTTCCCTGGAGCAAAGGTTGCTGAGGAGTGACCTGGTAGTATATAAGATTTATAAGAAGCGTAGACAGGATAGATGGTCAGAATTTTTTCTCCATGGTAAGGTGTCGAAAACAAGGGGGCATAGGTTTAAGTTGAGAGGAAGGGGATTTGAGGGGAAGGTTTCTCACATAAAGTTGTTCATATCTGGAACTCACTGTTAGTAGAGGTGGTGGATTCAGATACAATTACTACATACAAGAGGCATTTAGGCAGGCACTCATATTGGCAAGGCATGGAAGGATACAGATCTAATGCAGGCAAATGGGATGAGTGTAAATGGGCAAAAAGATCAGCAGGGATGTGGTGGTCCGAAGAGCCCATTTCTGTGCTGAAAATCTCTGACTCTATAAACTAGTTTGCATTCAGTCTTAGGTAGAACAAATGATGTTATATAAATCTGATTTTACTCCCAGTGAGCAGAACTAAATTAAACAAATTGCTTCACAGTTGCTTCCAATGTACAAAATTCCAAATCTACTGTGCATAAAAAATTCTTGTTTGAAGCATAAAGTGACCCTGAGCCAGAAACTACGGTCTTGCCCTTGCTAGGATGAGGGTGGGCTCAGGCTGTTGGTTATTGCTATGGATATGTCTTGAGTGGGAATCTTGGCAGCTAGAATCTGTCTGTTCAGGATGTGGAGGGGCTGATTATATAACCCCAATCCAAAAAACTGCAGACTTACAGGTAAAGTCTTGCACCTTTCACAATCCCACATTACAAGATTACCTCTGATAGCATAATTACCACTGATAACATGTCCTTGCAGCATTTCTAGGGTCTTTCAGGTTGTGACCCTGACCTGGTGCCATGGTGGGACCCACATTGGTCCGCATAGTGACCTGGTTTCCTCTAAAGACAGGGCAGAGCCAATGGGAATTGTGCTGTTGAAGATTCTTCCTTCTGGCTCCATCTTCTCTGCTGCAGAGGACATCGAAGAGAGAGATGCACCGGAGTCAAAAGCACCATTTGTAAGACATCTGGGTGGTGACCTGTCAAACCCACAAGCGTGCCAAAATTTCCTGTTTGAGTGGGGAGCTGCCAGAATTCTCAGTCCAAATTTGCAGCCAAGATCCAGGCTTTCAATTGTGTGAATGACATTCATTAAAACATAATGTAGCCTTGATTTGTTTCCTGATATTTTGACAGAATTTCATCTGTAGCCTAGAAGTGTTGAAAACATTCAGAGCAAGTAGCACACTGTTCCTCTCAATGGATCTTTTGGTTTTCTCTGCAGTGAGGTTGATTGCAGTTTATTCATTCACCTTTGGGTTCACTGATATTTATCCATGAAACATGGGCTGCACTTTAACCTATCGGTTCTAAGCATCTTTAGTCAATTATTAGTAACTGAAAATTCATGATATGTGCCCATCTGTCAAAGCCATGTTACTGATAAATGTACTGTTTGTTATTAAACAAAAATACTGTTAAAATAATGGAGTTATCCCTTCAGATACACACAGGTGATGCCATAAATTATCAAGTATGATACACCTTCTGATATAAAGTATCTGAAGGCATTTGAACTGGCAAAGTATGTTATTTGGCTGTGAATCCTGTCAGAGGTTGTAGTGCAGCAGAGGAGTAAAATAAGATATTTATTTATTAGTCACATGTACATCTAAACACACAGTGAAATGCATCTTTTTGCATTACTCAGAATGTGCTGGGGGCAGCCCGCAAGTGTCGCCACTCTTCCGGCGCCAACATAGCGTGCCCAAAACTTCCTAACCCTTACATCTTTGGAATGTGGGAGGAAACCGGAATGCCCGGAGGAAACCCATGCAGACACAGGGAGGGCGTACAAACCCCTTACAGACAGCAGCCGGAATTGAACCTGGGTCGCTGGCGCTGTAATAGCGTTACACTAACAGCTACACTACCGTGCCGGCATACATATAACGTGGTTGTGTGTGTGGCATGTGGATATTCAGCTTTGACATGGTCCTCTTCAGTAATTTCATGCATTCCACGTTGGGTGGCTTTCACTGCTGCTAATTCCATTGCCAATCCTGTTGATTAGTACCACTGTATAAATGTGCCTAGCACTTCAATGCAATGTTATTGTTAAAAATTTTGTGGCTTAAGGATGAAAATTTGCAGCACAGTTATATTCCAAGGGCTGCAGGACTTCAGTGGTTATGTGGCTGGACTAGTAATTCAGGGAGCTGATGATCCAGAGATAGAAATTCAAATCCCACTACTGCTGGTAGGGAATTTCAACTCAGTTAATTGATAATCTCAGAATTAAAAAGCTAGAGTAAGTAATTATGAACCATATTATTACAAAGCCCAATCTGATCAGATTTGGGTTTCCTGATGGGATTTAAAATATGTATTGCTGGAAGAGCTCAGTGGGTCAAGCAGCATCTGTGGAGGAAAAGGGATGTTTCTTGTTTTGTAGTTATTTTTTGTTCTGTATTCACTGGAGTTTAGAAGACTGAGTGGGGATCTCAGAGAAACCAACAAAATTCTAACAGGACCAGAGAAATAGATGCAGAGAGGATGTTTCTAATGACGAGTCCAGAATTTGGAGTCACAACCTCGAGATATAGGGTAGACCATTTAGAACCAAGATCAGAAGGAAAGGTCTTCACCCCAGAGGGTGCTGAACCAGTGAAATTCTCTACCACACAAGGCAGTGGAAGCCAAGTTATTAAATATTTTCAAGGAGGTTGAAAATATATTTCTTAATACTAAAGGGATCAAGGGAAGTGGGCAGCAACAAGTACTGAAGTGGATGATCAGCCACCATCACATTGAATAGTGAAGCAGATCCATGGACTCTCATGACCTACTCCTGCTCCTATTTTCAATGTGAATGGGAACACTCAATTGGTGAAAGGACTATTAACTGAAAACACTGGGTTGGTGAATAGATATTCACTAAATTAACTTATTTCATAGCTTCACACAGCACAGAAACAGGCCCTTTGGCCCATCATGTCCATGCTGACCATGAAGTCCTAATTAGGAGGAGGCCATTTGACCCATCAGGTCCATGCCCATTCCCATTAAAGTAGTGTTATCAGTCCTGCTCCCCCCTCTTATTTCCCCTGTAACCCTACCCATCAACTCCCCTTTTGTTTTTTGTTTGCCAATTACGTGCACCAGATGGTAGTTTATTTACTAGGTGGTAGTCAATTAGGAGATGGTAGTCAATTAACCTCACCGGCAGACTTTTGGGATTTGGGAGGAATCCAGAGCACACAACAGACACCTACAACGTGACAGGGAGAACATACAAACTCTACAGAGGCAGCACCCAAGGTCAGGATCAAGCCCAGGTCCTCAGAGAAGTGAGACAACAACACTAATTGCTGTGCCACTGTGCTGCGCATGAGAACACGGGATTGGGAATAGGTTTCAATTTAGAACAAGAGTCATTAGCAGGACACTGGATTGGTGAATGGGTTATTAATTCAGAACAATTGATTGGGGAATGGGTTACTAATTCAGAACACTGGATTGGTGAATGATTATTATCTGGTCACCTCACTCTCAGAAGGATGTCGAGGTTTAAGAGAGGGTGCAGAGGAGGTTTACTAGGATGCTGCCTGGATTAGAGGGCATGTGCTGTCAGGAGAAGCTGGATGAACTTGGGCTCTTTTCTCTGGAGCGGTGGAGGCTGAAGGGTGATCTGCTGGAAATGTATAAGGGGCATAGATAGAGTGGACAAGCAATATCTTTTTCCCATTATTGAGTGATCTAATACCAGAGGGCATGCATTTAAGGTGAGAGGGGGTAGGTTCAGAACAGATGTGAGGGGTATATTTTTTTTTACTGAGAGAGTGGTAGATGCCTGGAATGTGTTGCCTGATAGGGTGGTGGAGGCAAATTCAATGGGGGCTTTTGAGGGGCTTGGATGGGCACATGAATGAGAGGAAAATGGAGGGATATGGGCATTCTGTAGGTAGGAGGGATTAGCTATGTCGGCACAGCACTGTGGGCCGAAGGGCCTGTTCTGTGCTGTACCGTTCTATGTTGTTTAACATTGGCTTGGGGTACAGATTAAGCAATGAGAGTACTGGATTGGGAATGAATTTTTAGGTAAGGGATTTTCAGGGAGGGATATGGTCAATGTGTGAGGAAGAGGGATTAGATTAATTAGGAGTCATTTGTTTAATTAGTTTGGCACAACATCGTGGACTGAAGGACCTGTCCTGTGCTGTACTGTTCTATACCTATATGTAAGAGTACTGGATTGGCAACCAGTCATTAGCTGAAAACATTGGTTGAGAAATGACTTATTAAATAGGAATTTTGGATTGGTGAATAGATTATTAACTGAGAACAGGGGATTGGAGTCTGGTTTATTAACCAAACGCACTGCGTTGATGAATGACATTAACTAAACACTTGGTAAGGAATTGAGTTATTAACTGTGAGCTCTTGATTGAAGAATGGGTTATTGACTGAGTACTTTTGATTGGGGAATGGGTTAATAACTGGGTTGTGGATTGGTAAAGGAGGTCATTAACCAAGACTTCTCTTGTACTACTTTACAGGTACCTCTGACTGGGTTGGGAATGACTATATGAAAAACACGGGGGTGAGCCTGGTCATTGAGCACAGACGGAGCAGATGGCTGAAGGACACGACATCAATTCACGAGGAACTACAAGCGGTGTTTGAGAGAGACTGGAATTCCAAATATGCCCAAAGTTTAGAAATAAATACCTTTCTAGAATGCTTGAACCTTAAAAAATATCAACACACTGCATCTTAATTTAGCCTGGAGGAAGTGATACCAGTTTATTTGAGGTAGGGGCAGTGGAGCAGAAGGTGTGCAGGAGGTAGATGGGGGGGAAGATAGAATCCAGGAGTACAAGATTTTTTGACTTGAGAATTGGGTTAAGGAGAAACATTTTATCTAATCTACTTCCAAATTGACTGAAGTAATTACGTATGGTAAAAATCCGGCATTTTGGTGGTTCTGGACTGGCAGGTTTTCTGGACTATTGGATGTTATTGCTATTAATACAACAGCACACTTACAATTCATTTATTTAGACATATCAGGGTATTATAGTACATCTTCCAGTGAACCTGATAAGTTTAAAGGGAGTGTTGGAACAGGGGCCCCAGTGAGTTTCAGGGGAACTTGGTCCACGGTGAGTTTTAGGGAAGCTTGGGAATTGGGGTCCCGATGAGTTTCAGCAGAGTCAGGAAACACCACCTGTGAGCCTGATTCCAAACCAATGGGATTTTTGAATCATCAAATAACAGATTATCAGGGCTTTACTGTAATAATATAAACTTTCAGTGGTCGTACAATGGTCTGGATAACCTCTCCATGTAACCAGAGAGCAGTGACTTAGCTACGTGGGTTTAAAATGGTATAAATTAAATGAGTTGAAACCTTATCGAACAATTGACATAAGGCATTCCCATTTTTATAACTGGGGCACTTGTTTTCATCAGATTTAAGTCTGTGTAATTAACATTACACTGCACAATTACAACCCAAATGGAGCCAATCTGAAGCTCTCTGGATATGATTATTTGTGAATAGACTCTCCATCTATACAGATGTCTCCATCTATTTTTTTCTCTCTGTTTTCTCTACTGACATTTCTGGTCGTGATGTAATACTTGCAGCTGATTCTCCTCTACTGGGCTGGCTACTAAATAGAATAATGCTCCAATTACTATCCACTGCACAGATTAGCAGCTCCAGTTACAACCCGAGTAGAACAGCTCTCCAACAAATACCTGCTAAATAGAATAGCAATCCTATTGTTATAACTGCTTATAGAACACAACATCACCCCATTTCCAATGCATTCAAGTTTGTAGCATAAGTGAATCTGTACTTCAGCACTTATTTCATTCACATTTCATTTTATTGCATTCAATTCTGGTTGCCCCATTATGGGAAGGATGTGGAGGCTTTGGAGAGGGTGCAGAAGAGGTTTACAAGGATGCTGCCTGGATTAGAGGGTATGTACTGTAAGGAAAGGTTGGACAAACCTGAGTTGTTTTCTGTGCAGAGGCTGAGGGGAGAATTGATAGAGGTTTATAAGATTATGAGAGGCATAGATATGAGTAGCCAGCTGGTATCTTTTTCCCAGGGTCAAAATGTCTAATACTAGAGGGCATGCATTTACGGTGAGAGGGGGTAGGTTTTTTTTACACTGGTGCAGGGCAGGTTTTTTTACACAGAGAGTGGTGGGTGCCTGGAATGCACTGCTGGGGTGGGAGTGAAGGCAAATATGATAGAGGTGTTCAAGAGGCTCTTAGATAGGCACGTGAATGTGCAGAGAAGGGAGGGATATGGACATTGTGTAGGCAGAAGGGATTAGTTTAGTTAAGTATTTAATTACTAGTTTAATCAGTTTGGCACAACATCATGGGTCGAAGGGCCTGTTCTATGTTCTTATTTGGACTGGATTGTCAGAGACACCGTCAGTACTATAGCTAGGATCGAAGGCCAGAAGGCCATCCAAATGTAATAAGGGAACTTATTTGACCCTTTTATCAAGACACATTGTAAGCACAAAAGACATGAAGCTTTTACTGTATCTAGCCCACCCCTCGCATCAGAGGGGCCACTTCCAGGTATTTGGCTCACGATCTATTACTCCACCTGCTCCCGAGCTCCTCCACCACTATTGACTCTCTGGCCAACTGGTGTCCGTACAGCTGACAGGTATCACTGCTTCCTTTTCTCCCTTGTGCTTCGATAAATGCAAACAATGGCTGTTAGTAAACAGGATTATCATGACAGCCAGAGCACCTTTGGAAATAGTAGCTAGACAGTGCAGCATGGTAGAAATTAGGACCTAGCTGTGTAGGGTCTTCTCCCAGGTAATGTGTTGATGAATTCTGAGATCATGATCAATAGATGCTGCACCCTAGGTAGGTCCTAAGTTTCATATGAATATTTTGGGGGAGTTGACAGCACCTTTGATGCCTCCAGTTCACCCAGTTCCAAGCACAAATGCGGAGAGTCACCACGCTTGTACAGTCAGTGATTAGGAAGGCAAATGGGATGTTGGTCTTTGTGGAATAGGGGATGGAGTATAAAAGTAACAATACCGTGTAACCACTGTACAGGGCATTGGTGAGACCACACCAGGAGTAGGCAGTCAGCTTTGGTCTCCTGATTCAAGGAAGGATGTGCTTGCTTTGGAGCCAGTGCAGAGAAGATTCACTGGTTTGATTCCTGGGATGAATGGGTTGATGTATGAAGAAATGTGATCTTATTGAAAGATATAAGATTCCGAGGGAACTTGACAGAGTGGATGCGAGAGGATGTTTTCCCTGGTGGGGGTATCTAAAAATAGGAGAAACATTCAGAATTAGGGGTCACCTATAGCAGATGGAAATAAGGACGATTTTTTTCTCCCAGAATGTTGTGAATCTTTGGAATTCTCTACCTGAGAGGGTGCTGGAGGTTAAGTCAATGAATATATTCGAGAAATGTTCGGTGTAAAGGAGGGGTAAAGGTTTATGGGGAAATAGGCAGGAATGCAGAGCTGAGGCCAATTTCCGATCAGCCCTAACATTGTGGAGTGACAGAGGAAGCTCAAGGAGCTGTGACCTACTCCTGCTTCTATTTCTAACGAGGACACAAGAGACGGCAGATGCTGTAATCTGGAGCAAAAAAACAAACTGCTGGAGGAAACTCAGCGGGTCGAGCAGCATCTGTGGAGGCAAAGGGATGGCTGACGTTTCGGGTCGAGACCCTGCATTGGGACTAACATTCTATCCTTTGCCTCCATGGATGCGGCTCAACCCACTGAGTTCCTTCAGCAGTTTGTTTTTTTGCCCTTATTTCTAACGAGTTGCCTTAAACCTAACCCGAATGTGACGACAGTTTTAAACCATGAACCATAAATATTGTGTGTCTGCAACCAACTGATGATCCCCAAAAAAAATTGAAACATTATTTTTGCTGGATGCAAGCAGCATATGGCTTGAATTTCTTGGTTTTTATTTATGGTTCTGTTCAGGGATGTTTAGTTGTTACAAAATTGGGAAAGTTTGAGTCACAGAACAATTTTTAGTCAGATGCATCAACTTTCAGTTTGTATAGTAAATCACAACAAAATTGCTAATGACTAATTAAAAGGGAACTATTCATGCCTACCCGTGTTTTTACTAATCGTTTTTCTCCCTTTGGCTACCCTGTCCTGTCACTGGCCAGTGCAGTTCATTAAATGTTCATTGTTGGTCAGTATCCACGCACAATGTCCATACTTTAAAAACTACATTCTGAAAGCAAAATGCATGGTTGATGTTACCAAATATATTGCCAACATAGAGTTCTACTAATGTAAAAAAAATAAAAATTGATATTTTTAAGTATGTTTTCAGAGGTTTTTTTGGTTATTATTGGTAAAAAAAGAAAACCAAAAGATTCAAGCCTTAAGCATCTAAATACTTACGTGAAAAATCCTCTGTTGAACGTTCTCTCTCTTCTGGCTCCAATTCCTGCTTTTGCTATTTTAGAAACAGCCATTTGTTAGGCTGCATTGAAGACAAGAACCTTAGAATCGTTACGATGCAGAAGGTGGGCACTGTGCTGGCTCCTGGAGGAGGAACCTTCTCAGTCCCTTTCCCTTTCTGTTTCCCTGTAGCCCTACAAATTATTCTCTCTTGTGTCCATCCAATTCCATTTCGAAAACACCGATTCTGTTTCCACTCTCCTTACATGCAGTGAATTCCACTACTGAGGGGGAAAAAGTTTCTCCTTACATCCCTTTGCATAGCTTGCCTGGAAATTTCAGTCTGTGTTCCCTGTAGCTCCATCTGCTAACAGCAACAGCTTCCTTCTTTGTCCCCTTTTCTAAACTAGTCCTGAAAACCAGAGCAGTGCCAGTCAATTTCCAAAAGGGGGTCCTAAACCCACTCTGGACCCATGATAACTTGTTCAAGGCACTAACACCTACATCAGGCGGTCTCCAAGGAAGCCTGAGATATCACCCAGCATGTCATGGGGTCCTGTATATTTCAGGTGGTCTTGGACTGCGGCATTGGTCCCTGTTGCCGCCCTTGGTGTCTCATTCTCTAGGACAACCTATGGACCAATTCCTACCCTCAAAAGTGTGCCAACAACCTCCCACCACCCCTCCCCCTCCTCCACCCATCTCCCCACAGCTTTCATAAATTGAAGATTACCTCCAGAATACTTCTATGACCATCCCAAGTTGAACATCGTATGGCCACTAAAAATATTATCCATCTTCCATTGATTAAACTTATCGCATTATCACAAGGGAAAGGTTGAATAGATTAGGACTTTACTCCCTGGAGCACAGAAGAATGTCTGTACTGTAGAAATATACAAAATTATGAGGGGTATAGATAGGGTGAATGCATGCAGGCTTTTTCCCCTAAGGTTGGGTGAGGCTAGAACTAGAGGTCATAAGTTTAGGATGAAATATTTAAGGGGAACCTGAGGGGAAACTTCTTCACTCAGAGGGTGGTGCGAGTGTGGAACGAGCTGCCAGCAGAAGTGGTGGATGCGGGTTCAATTGTAACATTTAAGAGAAGTTTGGATAGGCACATGGATGGGAGGGGTTTGGAGGGATATGGTCTGGGTGCAGGTAGATGGGACTAGGCAGAAGATCAGGTAGTATAGACTAGATGAGCTGAAGGGCCTGTTTCTGTGCTGTAGTACTCCATGACTCTGTTACATAGTAGTGGCTGTGCATTACCCTCCGCTTAAAAAATTGGTTTCCAATTAAATCAGTGGAATCAAATTTTGGAACCAGAGTGCAATGCACGTCCACTACAATATATTGCAGTGAGAATGAACTTCTCCCATTTTCTTCATGTCTCTTTCTGCATACTCCTTGCAACCCACACTTCCACCCAGCTCAGTATCACCAGAAAACTCGAATGCATTACACATGGTGCCCTCATCAAAGTCATTGATGTAACTTGTGAACAACTGGAGGCTCCAGTACCATTTCCCTCCCACACCCCTCCAATCACAGCCTCCCAAAGAAAAATGGCCCATTTATTCTGACTCTCTCTGTTAAATAGTTCTCAATCTGCCCCAGTATATTATTCCTTTAAAATGTTTCTAACTTTGTTTAATAGGACCTTATATGCCACTTGATAACAGCCTTCTAAAAGTCCAAATACACCACATTAACCTGTTCCCCCTTATCTAATTCTACTACAACCTCAAAAACTCCCAAGAGATTTGTCAACGTGATCTTTCTTTAAGAAATTCATGGTGACTCTTCCCATCCTCATTATTATTTTCCAAACACCTGTTTTCACTTCCTTAATAACATATTCCAGCATTTTTCCTACCAGTGATGTCAGACTAACTGGTCTATGGTTCCCTGTTGTTTTTTTTGCTCCTTATTAAGTCATTACATGAGCTACCTTCCAATCTGATGGGACTGTTGTGGAACCTATGGAAGATGATGATCACTGCACCCACCATCTCCACAGCTTGGCCAGTATTCTCTGAATTTTCTACTGCTATTTGATGCATTTGAGGTTTGTCCTTTCTAGCAATTTTTACTAGAAAATTGTTGTGATAAGAAACCTATAAAGCAGTGTTTGCATTCAGCATTTCAATTGTCCAATTAAGTATAAGGAGCTGCACTATTACGGTGCACATTGTGCACTGTCCCAAAAAACATTGTCTCCTTTCAGCACCTTAACTGAATGTCATAATTTCAATTTAGTTGTTCTCTGATGTCAATCAACATTCTTGTTAGTACAGTGGGTCCATTAGATGCCGGTAATTGAAAGAGTTAGACTTTAGTTAATTACCCCATTGCATTGGGGTCAGGTTACTGGTATTAGGGTTAATGCCCATTTGAAGTTCCTCTCTGCAATATATTTTATACAGATTACAATAATAAGTGTGTACACAGATAAGTAGAGGCAAACACAAAATTGTTGCCAAAAACAGAGTCACTTTTTAGGGAACTTGAAATTGGCTGTCCAGTTGATCTGATTCACTTTATCTGTAAGTATTGGTATATCACATAAGATTACAGCAGAGACACCTGCAAGTTAGAATCTCCTCCTGTTCTCACTTCACCCTATTAACAATGCCTTTCTCCATCTGTACATATCTGCCTTATCCTTAATGCATCAATGCTACTTGCTCCAACTAATCCTGGCAACACCAAAGTGTTCCCCCATTTAATACTCCATTTGGTCTTCTTTTCCGTTGATGTCAAAGCCAGGGAAAATAGAGCAGGGTGTATAATGGATGGCTTATGTCAAGCACCAGAGGTAGAATTACCCAAAGTCAGTTTGTACTTTACTTAATTATCTTAACAGACTTTGTAAAGTGCTCCAAGACCGATGTCTCCAGCACAACCTTTTACTCTCCTCAAGAGACTATCAACTGATCAGATAAAAGCAATCTTGCTGAGGGGACTATTAAGGATTGTCACTATTGTAACCATGATGAATGTCAACAGTATCAGAGTACATTTTATTGGTCAATGCAGACACTTTCATAAGCCAGAGGTTTGAAATAAAAAGCTGAAAAATACTGTAGAAGCAAAGATCAATTTAGGAATGCAGTTTTCATTATTCTGCACTTTGCTTTTAGCCAAGTCAATTAACCCAAAAAGCAGAACCCATTTAATATTCATATACAACATCTCAATCAGGTCTCAAGTTACCGAAATTCACTGCATGAGAATACTGCATGAAATCCCTGGACAGGGTTAAATGAAGAGCTGTATTTCCTGCATGTATTGCTAGTTTTGTATTCACAGGGCATGCGGTATTGCAGTTATAGCCAATAAACAGTGGGAAAAGGGTCCAACCTTTTCAACACTGAAAAGTAATAGGGTTACTTATGCACTGAGCAAAATACCTCACAGTGAAACAGTAGCAACTTATTTAAAGTAGTAGTATTTAAATATTACCTTTAACATTACAAAACACTCCAATGCATTTATGGGACTGTTGCAAAAAAATTGATACCCAAACATATTATAGGATATAAGGACAGGGGACCAAAGTCTTGGTTAAAATTAAAAGGTTTGAGGAGAGTCTTAAAGGAGAGAAAGCTTTAGGAAGGACTTCCAGAGCATAGGGCTTGAAGCCAGCGATGGAGAAATGAAAATGAGGCATTTGCAAAAAGTCAGAAATAGAACTGCAGAATAAGTGCTCAGAATGGCTCCCACTGTTCATACCCAATGTTCTGCTGATTGCTGGAGTCAGTGAAATTACTGGCTTGTACCCTAATTGCTGGAGTTAAGGTGAAATACCCTGTCACCAGGTATGTCGGACTGTTGCAGATGTTACATTTTTTATGCTTGAAAGCATGTATTAACAGGAATAATTAAAAGAAAATAAAAAATAAAGTGAGTAACTCCTGGATAGTAGTCTAATGAAATGCAACATGCTTACAATTGCTTCTGAATCCAGAACAACGTGTTTTATCTCGAAATCACAATGGCAAGATGATCTTTTGAAACATAACTTCTTTGGAGAGGATGTGTTCAGTATGATTTGGATCAGGGATTTTTTTCAAAGGCAGCAGTCTCCATCAAGGGTCCCAAAAAGCTTTGTGATCTCTGGAGCCCTTTGTTCTGATATTCTCAAAGCAAAATACAGCAGTATCTGACAAAAACAGAAAATGCTAGAAATGGTCGGCAAGGGATTCGCGTGGATTGTTTGTTGATCTTTCGGCTTTGATTTCTCTGCTGGTTTGCCATCTTTCATAAACTCTCGATCACATATAGTGTAGCTACTCATTTCTTAGCCCGTGCTAAAAATATTCACCTGCTGATGTATCCATATGAACCTGCATAGGTAACAGGTAGAAGAGATAACAATTATTATCAGGGAGATGAGAGCACTTAGATAGATGGCCTGAGATTTAGCAGATGGGTTTTGAAGTGAGCACTGCACAAGCAGGTAATAGCATCTTGTATAACATCAGCTGATGTTGTTAAAATAAAGATTGGGTATTGTTCATTGATCATGCAGTGAAAGTAGCTCATCAGTGTGAAGCGATTAGCGGTAGGAGAAATCAGGCTTTCTAATTCATTGGATTGCAAGCCGCATTGTACCCTTTGGTGTTGAGGTCAGTGTTCGAGAGCATGAAATGCACCTATTGGTTACTGGCGAGAGAGAGAGAGAGAGATTCAGAAAATGTTTGCCAACATGTGTCCAGATGGTAAGCCATGTGGAAAGGCCCCGCTACAACAGATCTGCTGCAGATTGCACTGGACTGGATTAGCAGGAAAGGAAACTGATGAAAGACATGACATATGCCTTGAAAAATATAATTGAAATGGAAATAAGTAAATTACTTGGGCAGTGATCATAAGATGAGAGGACACAGTGCAAATTTCAGAAGGTTCAGATTAATTGACCAGATGGTGACTACATAGGGGGAACTCCCAGAGACAGTGGGAGGCTTGGAATCAAATGGCAACTTTTAAAAGGAGCTGAACCTGAGGAATTTGGTGCTAAGGAGATATTCATGGCATGGTCACCTTTTTTGTTAAGAGTTGGGAGAAAGGAGTGACTTTTCCTGAAAGCAGGAGTCAACAGGACGAGATGGAGTGGGCCTTCTAATTAGTCTTTATCACTCTTAATTTTCCTGTGCGACTTATGTTAATTGTTACCTAACCTATATCAGTGCCGATTTATTATCACTGTGAGGATTTGCCTTTTCTGATCTTGTTTCTACAAAGTATTATTTCTCATTTATATACAATGAACACTATTTACCACGTACCTGCCCATTCTCCATCTTGTCAGCAGCCCTCTACAGGTCTTCTCCTTAAGCTGCATAATTTTCCTATTGTAATGTTAGAGAATATTGGAATTGGTTTAATATTGTCACTTGTACCAAGGTACAGTGAAAAACTTGTCTTGCATATGGTTCATACAAATCAATTCATTACACAATTCATCACAGTGCATTGAGGTGGAACATCAATAACAGTACCATGCCCCCTCTCCAAATCACTTATATCCACAGAAAGTTTGAAAGAATCCAATGGATATCCTTCTGGTTGTGTGTATTCCCAGTTCATATTCAACTTTATAACATCTCTCATTTGGTGGTGTGGTGTCAGAGTTACTGAGGAACTTACAGGTTTATAGTTAAGCTTCCTTTCACTGGTCTAGTTGCTGGCTTCCTCATCAGTCATACAGTATATACTGTAAATGACTTGGATGAGAATGTAGGGAGTATGATTAATAAGTTTGCTGACAACACAAAAATTGGTGGAGCTGTAGATAGTAAAGAAGTTTAACTAAGAATACAGAGTGACATAGATCAGCTGGAAAGTTGGGCAGAGTAGTGACAGATGGAATTTAATCCGGACAAGTGTTGAGTTTGGGACGTTAGACACTGGCAGCACATAAAAAGTAAATGGTAGAGATCTTAGAAGTGTTGATATACAGAGAGACCTTATGGTGCATGTTCATAGGTCCCTGAAAATGGCGACACAGGTGGATAGGGTAGTGAAGAAGACATTTGGCATATTTCCCTTCACAGTCCAAGGCATTGAGTATAAGAATCAGGACATCATATTGCAGCTGTAAAAAACATTGGTGAGGCTGCACCTGGAGTATTGTGTACAATTCTGGTCAGGAAGGATGAGATAGTGATAGAGAGCATGCAGAAGAGATTCACCAGGATGTTGTCTGAGTTTGTTTTCACTAGAGTGTAGGAGGCTAAGGGGTGACCATACAGAGGTTTATAAGATTATGAGCTGCATAGATGGGGTAGATAGAATCTTTTTCCTAGGGCAGGGGAGTTTAAAACTAGAGGGCATAGGTTTAAGCTGGGAGGGATGAAATTTAAAGGAGCTCTGATGGCAAGATTTTTACATGGAAGGTGGTAGGTATGTGGACTCACCTGCCGGAAGAGGTGGTAGAGGCAAGTACAATTACAATGTTTAAAAAGGATTTGGACCTGTTCCTGTGCTGTACTGTTCTAAAACATGAGATGGTAGCATTGGAGGCAATCCAAAGGGGATTCACCAGGCTGATTCCTGGGATAAGAGGCTGTTCTATTAAGAAAGGATGGACAGTTTGGGTCTGTACTCCTTGTAGTTTAGAAGAATGAGGGGTGACCTTATTCAAATCTATAAGATACTAAGGGGGCTTAACAGGGTAGATGTTGAGATGTTTTCACTAGTGGGAGAGTCACAAAAAAAGGGACGTAGCCACTAAATAAGGGGCAGGTCATTTAAAACTGAGGCACGTAGAAATGTCTTCTCGGGCAGTGAACCTCTGGGATTCTCTGCCCCTGAGGGTAGTGGAGGCTGAATCATTAGAGATATTTAAGGTGGAGATTTGAAAGATGAAGGAATTGAGGGTCATGGGGATCTGGCACAGAAGAGGAGTTGAGGCCAGTATAGATCAGCCACAATCATATTGAATGGTGGGGCAGGCTTGAGGGGCTTGAAGGACCTGGTGGCTTCCTTGTGTTCTTGTGGAGTGATCGTCGAGGTGGGAGTGGGGAAGGATGATCCAGCGGGGATCCTCGCAAAATGCTTAGAGCTTATTCTTGTCATAAAGAGTACCTTGTTTATCCAGAACTAATGGGTAACGGTTCAATCTATGGCCATACATCTGGAACTAAGAGTACCTGAACCTCAGTAGTCGAACTGCAGTATGCAGACGATGCCTGCCATCTACATGTGCTCAGATGTGGAGCTCCCAGCCTTTGAAGATGAAAAACAAGATGATGCTGGAGGAACTCAGCAGGCCAGGCAGCATCCATGGAGAAAAGCAGGTGGCCAACACTTTGGATCAGGACCCTTCTTCAGGACTGAAGATAGGAAAGGGGGAAGCCCAATATATAGGAGGGAAAAGCAGAGCTGTGATAGGTGGATAAAAGAGGGGTGACGGGGTGGGCACAGGGTGGTGATAGGTAGATGCGGGTAAGAGATAGTGATAGGCAGGTGTGGGGGAGGAGGGGAGAGCAGATCCACCGGGGGATGTGTCAAAGGTAAGGAGGAAAAAAGGGGGGGTGGAAAAAAGAGAGATGGGTTAGGAAAGGGAAGAAAAGAAGAGGCACGGTTGTGGGGGGTTACTTAAAGTAGGAGAATTCAATGTTCATGCTGTTAGGCTGCAAGGTTCCAAGACGGAAAATGAGGTGCTGTTCCTCCAGTTTGCACTTGGAATTCTCCTGGCAGTGGAGGAGGCCGAGGACTGACATATCAGTGATAGTGTGGGAGGGGGAGTTGAAGTGACTGGCAACAGGGTGATGCAGATCACGGTTACAAACAGAGCGCAGGTGTTCTGCCAAACGGTCACCTGGTCTGCATTTTGTCTCACCAATGTTTCTGCAGTATAACTGCTCCAAGCCATTGTTGGCTTGTTCACTGAAGTACGTGAGAGAATGGTCTGATGCTGAACATCTCGAGACAAAGGTCTTCTACCAACCTGCCCCCACTGCACCACACCGCCCTCCGACAGAAAAGGTTCATGGCGAAGCCCTGGACAATGTGAACCACTTCCCATATCTCAGGAGCCACCATTCAGTAAAGGCAGGCATGATCCCAGATCCAAAGGACGTACAGACTGTGTTGGTTAATTGGCCACTGTAAATAGCCCATAATGGAAGGGGTGGAGGGGTGGTAGAATCTAGGGGAGTTGATGGGAATGTGGGGAGAATTTAAAAAAGGGGTTGGTGCAAGTGGGTTCTTGATGGTTGGCAGGGACTCAGGGAGTCAATGCACTTGTGCTGCATGACTCTGTGACTGACTGTCGCCACCAGGCGGTGATTGACGGAATTGTACGTACACTCCGTCCAGAGGAAAAGCTGGTGGCGAGAACTTATCTCTGCTGTGTCAGAGTCAACTAAAGGAAAGTTTGTTTATCCCTATTTTCTTTTTCATAACAAATTGCCAGTGTTGCCTCTTGGACTCACACCCTCAGACACAACACATTCTTCCAATTCTTGCAACATGGAGTTGGATCTTTTTTACTGTTTAAATATATTTAAAGATGAGCACTAATTTTTTTTACACTGCTTATCATTGATACGTGGAGGGTATAGAGATGTTTCGGAAAAGAGTACAGGAATTAATGAAGCAGTGATACCCCGTTATACTAAAATTACTGTTTAAATATATTTAAAGATGAGCACTAATTTTTTTTACACTGCTTATCATTGATATGTGGAGGGTATAGAGATGTTTCGGAAAAGAGTACAGGAATTAATGAAGCAGTGATACCCCGTTATACTAAAATGGCATAATGTATGGGCAAGCTGTAAGTTGAGGCTGCAAGTGGTTTCAAGATCTACAAAATATGACTAAAATTACATGCACAGAATCTGCTTTATATCCAGAGAATTGTAGAACACTCTGAGATTCATAGAGTTATACAGCATGGGAAAAGGCCCCTCGGCCCAACTCGTCCATGCTGACCAAGATGCCTATCTATGCTAATCCCATTTGCCCATGTTTGGCCCATTTCCCTCTAAACTCTTCCTCTCCATGTACCTGTCCAAACATCTTTTAAATGTTGTAATTGTACCTGCCTCTACCAGCTCCTCTGGCAGCTCATTCCACACACCCACCACCCTCTGTGTGAAAAGGGTGCTCCTTAGGTCCCCTTTAAATCTTTCCCCTCTCACCTTAAACCTATGCCTGCTAGTTTTGGACCCCTTACCCTGGGAAAAAATGTGACTAACTACCTTATCTATGCCCCCCATATAATAAACCTCTAAGGTCACCCCTCAGCCTCCTTCATTCCAGGGGAAGCAGTCTCAGCCTATCCAATTGTTCCTTATAACTCCAGCCCTCCAGTCCAGGCAATGTTCCTGTGAATCATTTCTGCACCCTCTCTAGTTTAATCACATCTTTCCTGTAGCGTGGCCACCAAAACTGCCCATAATACTCCAAGTGTGACCCAACAACTATTTATATAACTGTAGCATGACGTCCCAACTCCTGGACTCAATGCCTCAGCCGATGAAGGCAAGCATATTATGTGCCTTCCTCACCACTCTGTCGACCTGTGAGACTTTCAGAGAACTATCTCCTTTTACCCCAAGGTCTCACTGTTCGATAACACTCCTCCAGGGCCCTGCCATTCCCTGTGTATGTCCTGGCCTGGTTTTATTTCCCAAAGTCCATCGCTTCACACGTGTCCGAGTTAAGTTCCATCAGCCATTCCTTTGCCCACCTTCTCAGTCGAGCTAGACCCTGTTGTAACCTTAGACAATGTTCTTCACTGTCCACTGTACCACCAGTTTTGCTGTCATCTGCAGACTTACTAATCATTCCACCTAAATTCTTTTCCAAATCATTAATATATGACGAACAGTAAAGGGCCCAGCACCAATCACTGGTTATAGATCTCCAGTCTGAAGAACAACCCTCCGCTACCACCCTTTGCCTCCTACCACCAAGCCAATTTTGCATCTAATTTGCTATCTCGCCCTGGATCCCATGTATTCTAACCTTCTGGACCAGCCTACCATTCAGGACTTTGTCAAAGGCCTTGCTAAAGCCCACGTAGACAATGTCCGCCACCCTGCCTTCATCAATCCTCTTCACCAGCTCTTCAAAGAACTCAGTCAAGTTTGTGAGACGTGATCTCCCACACACAAAGCCATGCTGACTATCCTTAATCAATCCTTGCCTTTCCAAACACAAATAAATCCTGTCCCTCAGAGTAGCTTCCAGTAACTTTCCCACCCCTGATGTAAGGCTCACTGGCCCATAGTCCCCCGGCTTGTCCTTGCGACCCTTCTTAAATAAATAACATTAGCTATCCTCCAGTCTTCTAGTACCTCACCTGTAGCGAACAAAGGTACAAAAATCACTGCCAGGGACCCAACAAATCTCACTTCCCTCAACTTCCTAGGACACACCTGATCAGGCCCTGGGGACTTAAGTACTTCAAGACTGTCAGCACCTCCTCTTTCATAATGTTGTTATGCTTCAGGATATCATAGTTCTCACCCCTGATCTCATGAGCCTCCATCACCTTCTCCACAGTAAATACAGACAAGAAGTATTCATAAAGACCTTGCCCATCTCCCATGGCTCCACACATAGATGACCACACTGATCCTTTTGGAATCCTACTCTCTCCTAATTTACCCTTTTGCTCTTAATATATACAGAATACTTGATTCTTCTTTAGGTTATCTGACAGGGATATCTCATGGCCCCTCTTTGCTTCCCTAATTTCCTTCTTAAGGGCACTCATACATCCATTATACTCCTCTCCTGGGTGTGTGTGTGTGTGTGTGTGTGTGTGTGTGTGTGTGTGTGTGTGTGTGTGTGTGTGTGTGTGTGTGTGTGTGTGTGTGTGTGTGGATATGTGGGTATGGGTGTGTGTGGATATGGGTGTGTGGGTATGTATGTGTGAATGTGTGGGTGTGTGTTGGTATGGGTGTGCGGGTTTGGGTGTGTGTGGGTGTGTGTATGCGAGTGTGTGTGTAGGTATGTGTGTGTAGGTTTGGGTGTGTGTTTAGGTGTGTGTAGATGTGTGGGGGGATGTGGGTGTGTGGATGTGTGTGAGTGTGTGGGTGTGTGGGTGTGGGGGGGTGTGTGTAGGGGTGGCTGTGGGTGCGGGTGTATCTGTAGGTGTGTGTGGGTATGTGTGGGCATGTGGGTGTGTGTTTGTGGGTGTGTGAATGCATGTGTGTGGGAGTACGTGTGTGGCTGTGTGTGGGTATGGATGTGTGTATGGGTATGTGTAGGTGTGTGTGTATGGGTGTATGTGGGTATGGGTGTGGGTGTGTTTGTGGATGTGTGTGGTTGTGTGTGTGGTATGGGTATATGTGTGTGTTTGTGCGTGTGTGTGGGTGTGTGTGGGGGATGTGGGTGTGTGTGGATGTGTGTGTGTGGGGGGTGTGTGTGTGAGTGTGGGTGTATGTGTTTGTGGGATTGTGTGTGTGGGGGTGGGGGTGTGGGAGTGTGTCTGTGTGTGTGGGTGTGGTTGTGTGGGTATGAGTGTGTGTTTGGGCATGTGTGGGTGTGTCTGTAGGTGTGTGTGTGTATGGGTATGGGTGTGTTTTGGTGTGTGTGGGGATGTGGGTGTGTGTGGATGTGTGTGGGGGTGTGTGTGTGTACGTTGTGTATGTGTGTGTGTGTCTGTGGACAAGGAGCAGAATTTGAGACTGAGGGTTAACATTTTTCCACAGTAAGGGAGTATTGCACCATCTAGTGGCCAACTTCAAGGTGGCCCCAGCACTGACTGTGGTTGATGTCTTGGGCCAACATTGTTGGGGAAAAGGTGAACACACATGATACAAGGGAAAATGGTGTAGCTTTTGAACGTAAATAAGATGGAGCAACCAGAAGGAATATTCTGCCTTTCAGGTGCTCTGCTAAATACATTGGGAACATAAAATAAAAACAAAAAATGCTGGAAATCATCAGCAAGTCAGGTGGCATCTGTAGAAAGAGAAACAGAGTTAAGGTTGAAAACCCTTCAACAGAACTATTTTGTCGAAAGGTCTTTGTCCTGAAGCATTAACTCTGTTTTTCTTTCCACAGATGCCGCCTGACTTGCTGACTATTTCCAGATTTTTTTGCTTTCATTTCATATTTCCAGCATTTGCAGATTTTTGACTGTTGTTTATTTTGG
This sequence comes from Pristis pectinata, assembly GCF_009764475.1. NCBI lineage: Eukaryota > Metazoa > Chordata > Chondrichthyes > Rhinopristiformes > Pristidae > Pristis > Pristis pectinata. The sequence goes on along the minus strand of NC_067407.1, from coordinate 129,703,649 downwards.
GAGAGCAAGGCAGGCAATAGCAGAACAGCAGTCCGCTTTGCACCCTGACTGACCTTCCACTGCATGGCATCTGACGAGTGGGTGTGGCTGGGACTGACGTGTTGTCCAACGTCGTTCACTCGTGTGTGAGTTGGGCGACTGATGATGTCACTAATAATTTCAGCATCTGCCCAGAAGGAAAGCAGAAAGTTTCTGGGCAGTGGCACCCGTGGGGGTGGGCAGCCTGTGCAACACTCACTCACACTAGCTCACACAGAGAAGCACTCACATACATTTACTCTGATTCATAGGAACCAATTCACTCACGCTCACTGAATCACTCACAGACTAAGTCAATTACCCACTCACACCCTGGGGGTTATGATAACATAGTGGTTAAGTTATTACACTGCCAATTAGCGTTCAGAACCATTGTACCATGGACAGGAGTTTGAATCCCACCAAGGCAGCTGGGTGACTTAAATTAAAACAATTAATTAAGTCTGGAATCAGTGATGGCATGAAGGAAGTGTAATGTCATAAAAGCTGAGGGAGAGAGAGAGGGAGAGAGAGAGAGAGAGAGAACTACAGCACAGAAACAGGCCCTTCGGCCCATCTAGTCCATGCTGACCTGATCTCCTGCCTAGTCCCATCTACCTGCACATGGACCATATCCCTCCAAACCCCTCCCATCCATGCACCTATCCAAACCGCTGTTAAATGTTACAATTGAACCCACATCTACCACTTCCACTGGCAGTTCGTTCCACACTCGCACCACCCTCTGAGTGAAGAGGTTCCCCCTCAGATTCCCCCCAAATATTTCACCTTTCACACTAAACCCAATGTCCTCTAGTTCCAGTCTCACCCAACCTGAGGGGAAAAAGCCTGCATGCATTCACCCAATCTATACCCCTCATAATTTTGTATACCTCTATAAGATCTCCCCTCATTCTCCTGCACCAAGGGAATAAAGTCCTAAGCTATTCAACCTTTCCTTGTAACTCAGGTCCTCAAGTCCCAGCAACATCCATGTAAATTTTCTCTGCATTCTTTCAAGCTTATTGATATCTTTCCTGTAGATAGACCAGAACTGCACACAATACTCTAATTTCAGCCTTACCAACGTCTTGTACAACTTCAACATCCCAACTCCTGTACTCAATGCCCCGATTTATGAAGGCCAATGTGCCAAAAGCTTTCTTGGGGAGAGCGTGGAAGAGAGAGCCCCAGAAATTTGGGAGGAGTGTGGGAGAGAGGGCCTGCGATTCCCCTAAGTAGTCTGGGGGAATTGCAGGAGAGAGAGCGAAGCAGGGAGTTTGAGGGGGGGAACTGGGAGAGAGGGGACCAGGGAATTTGGGGAAAGTGCGGTGGAGGAACCCGTGGAGGGATAGTGGGAGAGATGGGGTGGAGTGTGTGGGTGCGGAGCAGGGAGAGGGAGGCTGTTGAGTGGGGGGGGGGGGGGGGGGGGGAGCATGATCTGCAGACCAGTTACTGCACATCCTGTCTCTGCCCTGGTTACTGTAAACCCCACATGCTAGAACATAGCAGGTACAGCAAAGGAACAGGCCCTTCAGCCCATCATGTCTGCGCCAGCCTTGATGCTAATTTAACCAATCCCATCTGCCTGCACATGGTCTGTATCCCTCCATTCCCTGCCTGTTCAGGTGATTTTCATGCCATCCATACGGATCATTTCATCACATCAGTGCATTGAGGTAGTACAAGGGAAAACAATAACAGAATGCAGAATAAAGTGTCACAGCTACAGAGAAAGTGCAGTGCAGGCAGACAATAAGATGCAAGGTTATATCGAGGTAGATTGTGAGGTCAAGAGTCCATCTTATCATACTAGGGGACCATTCAATAGTCTTATAACAGCGACATAGAAGCTGTCCTTGAGCCTGGTGGTACGTGCTTTCAGACTTTTGTATCTTCTGCCTGATAGGAGAGGGGAGAAGAGAGAGTGTCCGGGGTGGGTGGGTTCTTTGATTATACTGGCTGCTTTACCGAGGCAGCAAGAAGTGTAGACAGAGTCCATTGGAAGGGAGGCTGGTTTCCGTGATGTGCTAAGCAGGTCCTGATGAAGGGTCTCGACCTGATACGTCAGCTGTCCATTTCCCTCCATAGATGCTGCCCAACCCGCTGAGTTCCTCCAGCATTTGGGTATTGCTCCAGATTTCCAACATCTGCAACCTCTTGTGTCTCCAAATGCTGAAAGTAGTTTACTGGTCAAGCAGCGTATGCGGAGAGAGAAACAGGGTTAACATTTCAGCTCAAGGACCTTTCCTGCGCACCACCCTGCCTGACCTGCTGGTACTTGCAGCGGTCTCTTTAATCTCAACATTCTAGCATCTGCGGTATTTTGCTCTTCGGTTTCTGGTCCTGAGTGTTCAGAACACATGACGCAGTACAAAAATCACCAGAGGATGTTTTTGTACTGAACAAGAGAGGGCCTCTGTCTGTGCTTAGTGGAAGTCTTCAAAGTCTTTCCCAACCTAGGGGAATTCCAAACTGCTCTGAGGCACCGAATAACCTTTCAAAATGTGGTTACTTCTGTAGGAAACACCAACTAATTTTTCCCACAACAAGCCCCCACAGATTGCAATATGAAAGTGAACAGGAGATCTTTTTGTAATGAGAAACATTGATACAGAGTAGAGCTGTTTAAAAAAAATACTGTCATCAGACCTTTACGTGTGTGTGAGAGAACAGGTAGGGCCTCATTCTAACAGGGAAAACTTCCCACAACATTACATTCCTCAGTACGGCCAGGGAAGGTCAGCACAATCACATGCTTGAGTCTCAGGAGTGGAACTTGAACCCACTTCTGCTTCAGAGTGCTACACACTGAGCCACGTGGAGGTAGCAGAGAGAGGGTGAACAAGATTGCCTGGGACTTCTCCCAAACTCATGACAGTGTCACTCCTTGTAGTTTCTGATCCTGTCCTTATTCACGCACCCTCAGCTGACTCAGCATAATATCTCACTGTAAAGCCATGTACTGCAGGGCCACATTTCAAGGACTCTTACTGCTGATGTTGTAATACTTAGTCTTTCCCTACATTGCGACATCTGGTGAACATCTTTACCAGTAAAAGCTGTTGGCAAATCAACAGATTTGCCAAACGCATGTGCTGGGAATATATATCACAAATGCAGTGACACAGCCCATTTCCTGGCCCACACTGTCCATTTTAGACTGTTACAAAGCTTCATCTTTACCTATCCTTTCGCAAGATAACTTAGCCAAGTGTAAAGTGAGTATCCCAGGAACTGTCTCTCACACCCTGGACCCCTGCAACCAACACGTTGGATCATTCAATCATAAGCACATAACAATATCTGTCCAGTAACAGTGACACTCAATGGATTGGGACATAGTATAATGTCTTGTGTTAGGATAAAGTCCCTACCCAGTGAATCTGTGGTGTTAATTAATCCTGAACTTTGGATGACAGTTCACTCTTGTGATCTGTAGAGGCAAAATAAAATCAAGAAAGGAGATAGAGAGCTTAGTGATATGGTGTCATGACAACAACCTTTCCCGCAATGCCAGCAAAACAAAAGAGCTGGTCATTGACTTCAGGAAAGTGGGTGGTGTACATGCACCCGTCTAAATCAATGGTGCTGAGGTCGAGAGGGTTGAGAGCTTCAAGTTACCAGGAGTGAACATCACTAATAGCCTGTCCTGGTCCAACCATGAAGATGTCACAGCCAAGAAAACTCAGCAGCGCCTCAGGAGGCTAAAGCAATTTGCCATGTCCCCTTTGACACTCACCAACTTTTATCAATGCACCATAGAAAGCATCATATCTGGATGCATCACGACTTGGTATGGCAACTGCTCTGTCCAGGACTGCAAGAATCTGCAGAGAGTTGTGGACACAGCCCAGAGCATCACGGAAACCAGCCTCCCCTCCATGGACTCTGTCTATACCTCTCGCTGCCTTGGTGGTGCAGCCAGCATAATCAAAGACCCCACCCACATGGGTCATTCTCTCTTCTCTCTTCTCCCATCGAGCAGAAGAAACAGGACCCTGAGGGCACATACCGCCAGGCTCAAGGACAGCTTCTATCCCACTGTGATATGATTATTGAATGGTTCCCTTATACGATGAGATGGACTCTGATTTCACAATCTACCTTGTTATGACCTTGCACCTTATTGTCTACCTGCAATGCAGTTCCCTGTAGCTGTGACACCTTACTCTGTGCTGTTATTGCTTTTACCTGTACTACCCCAATGCACTCTGTACTAACTCAATGTAACTACACTGTGTAATGAATTGATCTGTACGAACGGTATGCAAGACAAGTTCTTCACTGTACCTCAGTACAAGTGACAATAATAAACCAACACCAATACCAAAGTCTGGAGTAATAGAGAGGAGCTTTATTGTGCAGTGCTGATTAATGAGAACAAGCCAGGAAGTCTCTGAGACTGTTCTGCCCAAGCACAGTTTCCCTCTGTTTATATACTTTTAATGTACACACACAATCAAGCAAAACAGGTATCTTTTGTTTACTCAGTCATTTCCCCAGGTCTTTGCACCAGAGGTGTTAATTTAATCAATGTCTCTGCTCCTCCTCCTTGATCAGATCAATCTGTCCTGCCCTCATCTCATCCTGCCTCTAGTATTACCAGGTTAGTGGTAATCAGATTAATTTTACAATACTTCATCAGATATTCCACAATGGTTTTCAGAGACAATTCAGATTTAATTAGCAGAGGTTCTTGTGAGTATCCCTTTCTTTCCCAGCACAATCTGCTCCAAGATGCAGCTATACCCAAGGACAAATAGCAATCGCTTGTTTCCACCCTTGACCCTTGGGTCTAACTATTAGGTTTGTTAATTCAACTTCTCCTTATTTCCTTCTAAGATCACTACCAGTGATCTGCTAATGAGCCAAGGTCACCACACTATAGGAAGGATGTGATTGCACTGGGGAGAGTGCAGAGGAGATTCACCAGCATGTTGCCTAGACTGGGGGATTTCAGTTATGGGGAGAGATTGAATAGTCTGGGCTTGCTTTCCAAAGGTGGCTGAGGGGTGACCTGTTAAAGGTTTATAAGATTATAAGAGGCATAGATAGGGTAGATAGAATATTTTCCCATGGTGGGGGTATCAAAAACAGGAGGGCATAGGTTTACGGTGAGAGGAAAGAGTTTTAAAGGATATTTGAGAGGAAAAGCTTTTACACAGAGAGCGGTTGATATCTGGAATGCACTGTCAGAGGAAGTAGTGGAATCAGATACAATTACTATGTTTAAGAGGTGTAACAGATATTCAGCCCCAACAGCAATGATTGATAAGGCACAAAGAGAAGTTGTACAAGCTGACATTTACCTTCATTGATTCAGTTAAAAACAAACATGCAAGTCATACAAAACTAAATATCTATGCGCACACCCACTAGGTTTCTCTGACCCTCCCTGAGCAGTCAAAGAATAGAAATGGTAATACCCAGGAATGGGAATTCACGCCGGCCCGGCGTTCCTCTTGATCCTGATGTAATCTCCATGTTTCTGACATGGGGTCATCCACTTCTGCGATGGTTGGTCTCCAGAGTTTTTGCTGTTTCTACTCCCAAAACCTTCCATTCTTATCTTCGTTCTTATCAGATTGAACTGTTGTGTTCCAATTTCATTGGCTCTGGCTATCTGGCTAACCTGGGTCAGCCTCTCACTGGATCTGGCCCAAGGCTACAAGCAATATTACTTTATTACTCTTCCACCAGACTTGTGCCTCAGGTCACTTTCTTTGTTCTCCCTGAGTCAGGCCAGTTCAGACCAGTTTAGCCAGGTCAGCCAAATACAGGGCTGAGGCTACTTCAGGTCACAGGCTGTTCTTTCCATAAGCCTGCCATGTCTACCTAACCAAATAAACTTCTTATTTGGATTGGCAGGCATGGTAGTGTGGCGGTTAGCGTAAGGTTATTACAGTGCCAGCGACCCAGTTCAATTCCGGCCACTGTCTGTAAGGAGTTTGTGCGTTCTCCCCATAACTGTGTGAGCTTCCTCTGGGTGCTCTGGTTTCTTCCCACGTTCCAAAGACATACGGGTTAGGAAGTTGTGGGCATGCTATGTTGGCGCCAGAAGTGTAGCAATACTTGCGGGCAGCCCCCAAAACACTCTACTCAAAAGATGCATTTCACTGTGTGTTTCGAAGTACATGTGACTCATAAGATAATTTATCTTAAATGGTCTTTGGTTTAGCAGATTATCAGTAGGGACTTCATTGTGTCCACTTTCAATTGCTCTGGTCAAACCATCCCTGAGCAAGAAACAGTTCACAAAATGGTGACCTGACCACAAGAACAGACTCACAAAATGGCAGCCTCCATACCTTTGACCATGTGGCAAGAACAAGGACATTTGGTTTGTCTGCTTCCACTGCCCTTGATTCATTCCAGTTAGCTGTTTTGCAGATTTTAATTCCTTTATGGCTAACAGAGGCGTGTTGGTAGACACTTACAAAGGCAAGGTACAGAAGGATACAGTCTGAATGTGGGAAAATGGGAATAGTGTGGATGTTGGCCTGGGTGTGGTGGGCCAAAGGGCCTGTTTCTGTGCTGTACAACTCCATGACTCTAAGGTTGTCGCTGTGACCTTTGTGCAAGGCATCTCTTGTGTTTCAATGTTCTCCTGTGGGACTGCAAGTCTAGGTGAGTTTTGTCCCATACATTAACATTGAACATTGGGGAGCATACATGAACATTAAAGATACATGACAGTCGGATGCAGGTATGGGCATTTACTTTTCAGTGTGCCCCCATTACCATAGAAGAGACAAAGTTTAATGTGGAGGAAATTATTCCAAGCAGTGAGTTGTTAAAAACTACAATTCACTGCCTGAGTAGGTGGCAGAAATAGATTCAATAATAACATTCAGATAGGAATTGGATACTGTATATACTTGGAAAGAACAAGATTTCTAAGGCCACGTGGACAGACCAATAACTGGCCAGTTCTTCCAAAGAGAAAGTGGGAAGCACAGTGGGCTTCCTCTCACTGTTTATGACACCATGACTTTACATAACACATCCATCTGAAGGTTGTAGGAAGGAAGGTGGTAACGGCTGCTATAATTCAGTGCACTGTACTCACGGGCTGCTTGTTTTCTTCCCCTTGTTCCTTCAGTGAACAGGAGACAGCAGCAACACCCTAACAGGCCTACACACAGAATCCTTCCTAAACATTCTATCCAAAAACATATGTATGTCTACTTCAATGTCTCATTGGAAAAACTCCATGAGGAAGGATTACAAATGGGTTCTGTCTCAGATGAGTGAGATCTTAATACTTAGCCATCCTTCAGGATTGAGGATGACTTGCATCCATTCTGCTTCTTCAGGTTCTGAGGTGGCTGATGAGATCATTGTGGGACCTGGAGACTGGGATAAGGGGTGCATGACGGGAAGGCTCAGTGAGGTGACACATTCCTTAATAGAATGGTTCCATTAACTTCTGCTGGATTTGTTAGTGTTAGTTCCCCAGTGGTCATCTATCCAGCCTGCCAAATAAGATGAGGTGGTACTGTACTCATTCAAGGAGTGTGGTTGTCACTGGCAACAGCTGAACTAATTGCCCATCCTTAAAAGCCTTTGAGGAGATGGTAGTGAGCAGTTTTCTTGAACCATTCCAGTCCTTGGCTCCTATCACCCTGAATCCCTGAGTCTCCTCTCCTTCAATGGCTCCTGTCCCAATCCACTCCCACCTTCCCTCAGTCCCCACCCTCCCTCCAACTTACAACAATTCCCTCTCTCGTCTGCCCTGCCACGCAGTTCCCTCCTTCCTCCCCTGTAATGAGCAACTTCCCCTGCCACCTTTCCTCTTGGCCTCTGCTTTCCATCCCTTCCTCCATTCCTCCTCTACCCCCATCTCCATCAGAAGTCCTCCTCACTCACACCCTCACTTTCCAATCCTAAGAACAATCCTCTGCACCAGTGCTGAACAGAATTCTCCCAGTATGGGCTTTGAATACAACTTCCTGCCTGCTGGAAGCATCTGAGGAAATTTGGCACGTCCGCGATGACCCTCACCAATTTTTACAGATGCACCATAGAAAGCAACCTATCCAGATATATCACAGCTTGGTGTGGCAACTGCTCTGCCCGTGACCACAAGAAACTGCAGAGAGCTGTGAACGCAGCCCAGTCTATCACAAAAACCAGCCTCCCCTCCATTGACTCCGTTTACACTTTCCACTGCCTCGGGAAAACAGCTGACATAATCAAGGACCCCTCCCACCCGGTCATTCTCTCTTCTCCCCCCTCCTATCTGGCAGAAGATACAAAAGCTTGAGAACACATACCACCAAGGCTCAATGACAGACTCTATTCTGTTGTTATAAGACTCTTGAACGGACCTCTTACATGATAAGGCTGAACTCTTGATCTCTCAATCTACTTCGTCATGACCCTTACACTTTGCATTGCACTTTCCCTGTAACTGTAACACTACATTCTGCATTCTGTTTTGTTTTCCTTATGTACTACCTCAATGCACTTATGTACGGAATGATCTGTCTGGATGGCCAGCAGACAAAGCTTTTCACATATCTCAGTACACGTGACAATAATAAACCAATTACCAATTACCACCCAACTGCCATCTCTCTCCGGGTATCGAGCTACACAATGATTTTACCCTTTCAAGGATCATCAATCTATGTCAGGATGGGACAACACAGTGGTGCAGTCAATAGTGCTTCTGCCTCATAACTCCAGCATTCCAGGTTGAATCCTGTCTCTGGGTGCCGTCTGTGTGAGTTTGCACATTCTCCCTGTGACTGTGTAAGTTTCCCCCAGGTGCTCTGGTTTCCTCCCGTTCTCAAAGAGGTGGTCAGTAAGTGGCCACTGCAAATTGTCCCTGGACTGTTGGTGAGTGATAGAATCTGGGGTGACTTGAGGGAAACGTAGAAAGAATAACATAGGATTAGTATAAATAAGTGTTTTATGGTTGGTGTAATAATAAGTATTTTGCGCTGTTCTATGCCTGTAATCCTACAACATGTATTCATCATTAAGATGAAAGTCTTCTCTCTCTCTAGATTTGTTTTGATTGTTGCAAGGTTCTCCGCACACAATAATATTGGATAATTGTGGGTACACTGTTTGTAAGTTTACATCCATGGAAATCTGTGCAATTACCATATTGCACATGGAACATGACAGCATCGAGAGAGGCTGTCTGACCGACCCAACTGGCTCTTTGAAAGAGCAGCCAATCACTCCCATTCTCCTGTTGTTCCCGTATCCCTGGAATCCATTCTCCAAAATGTGTCCATCCAAATCCCTTTTGAAAGTTCCTATTCAATCTGCTTTCACTGCCATTTCGGGCAGTTTGTTTGAGATTGTAACAACTCACTGTGTTAAAAAAAAATTCATCATCTACCCTCAGGTTCTTTGGCAATAAGATTAAACTTTTCTCCTCAGGTTAACAGCCCTCCTGCCAGTGGAAAGAGTTTGTCCCTGTTAAGTCTGTCCAAATCCCTCATCAATCATGGCCTAATCCTCCCTGCTTCTCTCTTCCCAACTGTGTTCAAAGTCACTGCCAGCAGCATGGGACCCAACAAACTTCCATTGATGTTTTCTCCTTTTTTCCAGGCTCATCTATTCTCTTTAAAGGAGAGGTCTCCCATGCTACAACTCATTTTCTCTCTGGAACCTCCTTAACCATGTCCGAGCCATGGCCCTTTGCACATGTAATTCCTTGCAAGTACCCTCTGACTCTTTCTGTAATACCCATTAAAGGAAACACGGCAAATGACGCTCAAGGTGGGGGTGAGTCCTGATCATGTGTGTGACCCAATCATGAGCTCCTGGGATTGTCCCATCCAGACCAGCAGACAATGAATATCCTTAACCCTCAACCCATTTCACACTGGAGCAATGAGCCAGTGAATTTAGCTGAAGTCAACAGAAGTGTCTCCCTATAATTAATACAGATTAAAAGAAGGACTTGGATTTAGGTATCTTTCTCATCACATATCTTCGACACAGCTTTGCACGCGATGGATTAGTTTCAACAAAGGGCGGTGCCATTTGTTGTTTGACAAACACAGCTGCAAAATCCCACAAGAGGCATGAAATGAATGAATGTTCCATCTCTTTTTAGTCGAGCTGTTTGAGACAAGAATGTTGATCAGGATATGGAGAAAACTTTTGTTGTTCTTCTGATTTATATTGCCCTTTGAGCCATTGGAAAGAGTCTAATATTTCATCTGAAAGACAGCAACTCTGGCATTTCACCTTTCCCTCACTAGCGTTCGGATTATGAAAGAGTCACACATGATTTAAGGTTTTATTTAGTCAGGGAAAGAGCACTGCTGTCAAACACTGGAGATGTTTGTCGGGGGAACAAAGGAGATTATATTGAATTATTCTTTTACTATCTGGCTCTGGATTGCTTTACTGCAGGTTTTGATAACTGCGGGCCAAACAAATGGCATTTGTTTACCATGTACTTGGAGGTCACTAATTACCTTTGCAGTCAGTAATTTGTGAACTACAAACAAACACCTTATTAAATTCACATACTGAGCCAGCTTGCCAATGACAACCACTCCCCTGCCACAATTTCTGTGCAAAGTCAGAATTTTTCCCCAAACGAAAGCTGAAAGTTCACTGCCGACTTAAATGTGTTTTGAGAGCCTGTTTCAGAGCTTGTTTAAAATAAGATAAGATAGGATATCTTTATAAATCACATGAACATTGAAACTCACAGTGAAATGCATCCTTTTTGTATAGAGTGTTCTGGGTGCAGCCCGCAAGTGTCGCCACGCTTCCGGCACTAACATAGCATGCCCACAACTTCTTAACCTGTACATCTTTGGAATGTGGGAGGAGACTGGAGTACCCGGAGGAAACCCTTGCATTTCATAGATTCCATATTTTTAAATAAAATTATAAACTATTTTATACCTGCAGTTTGCACAGTATAATCACTGCATTACTACACCACTTCAAAGGATTTGCACATTTATTATTCTAGCACATTACTTCATTGGATCAGCACATTATACTGAATTTGCATATGTTCCATTCATTGGATTAACACAAGGCTTCAGTGGATTAACGTTGCATTATCTACCTGAGCTGCCACCTTCAAGGATCTTTGGACATGTAAAGTGAGGTCCCTCTGTTCATCAATGCTCCCTGACCCTGCCATTCACGGTGTGTGTCCTAGCCTCGTTAGTGGTCCCAAAATCCATCTCCTCACATTTATCTGGATTAAACTCCACCTGCCATTTCCCATCCCATTTCACCAACACATCGATATTACTCTGTAGTCCAAAACTACTCTCCACACTGTCAACAACTCCACCAATCTCCGTGTCATCTGAGAACTTACAGATCATGCCTCCTACATCCAAATCAGTCACTTATATTACAAACATGTACATGTTTTCAAGGAGGTTTTGAGCACATCTATGGATCTTTTCTTCTGTCCACCTGATGATCCCTTCCCATCACAGAGCTCAGAACAGAGTGCCTGGAGTCTGGTGTCATGTGATTGACATGGCCCTGCCAGCTGAGTGTAACCACGATCTCAGTGCTGGGGGATGTTGGTCTGGGAGAAGACACTGGTGTTGGTTGACATCTCTCCAGTGGAAATCCAGAGGATTTTTCAGAGGCAGCACTGGTGGTACCTTTCCAGCGCCTTGAGGTGCCAGCTCCAGGTAGTGCAGATCTTTGAAGCATGCAGGAGGGTAGGGATCAGTGCTGCCCGGTTTTGTGCTGGGTTGAAGGTCTTGATCTTCAAATCGTTTTCCTCATTTGACCAAAGTCTGTGCTGGTGCCATGAAGGTGTGTGGTAAATTTCATCATCCATGTCTGTCTTTGCTGAGAGGAGGATCCAGAGATATGAAAAGTGGTCCAGGGTCTTGCTGTGAACCTTTATCCTCGGTGGACAGTGTGGTACAGTGGAGAGGTTTCATCGAGGACCTTTGTCTTGTGCCTGTCGAGTGTAAGACTCATCCTCTCATCTTTCTCTTGGATGAAAGAGCCGGTAGTGGCTTGGAGATCAGCCTCATTTGCGTACTGCAGCTCAACTACTGAGGTTGGGCTTACCTTCGTTCCACTGTGTATCGAGTCTTCAGAAGTAATGGGGAAACTGCGTCAGCATCATACTTCACTGAGTTGCACACAATATGTTCATTGTGTCACAATACTGCTTCAGCTAAGCTTTTCCAGGGCTAAAATCAGTACAATAAAACTATCCATAATCCACCCACTAGGAATAAACAAGGGCTTGATGTGAAGCTCCCTTGCCTCCACCAGTCTCAGTTTGGGTAGGAACTGTCAAAATGCTGGGAGACAGCTGGGGACATGCTTGAACATAAGCGAAGTTATCTTAAAAGTTTAATAATGCTAATGCGATGCAAGGTGAAATGTTATTGAGTTAGAGATTCAAAGGCTAGGCACAGGCAAACATATATTGCAACACACAACTGAAGGGTAAAAAGGGAAGTGCAATTGCAGCCAATTATTTTAAAATTGAAACATCCAGGAGCACTGGGTCCAGAAGGAAATAAGAATTATGTGTGCAGGTAGAGGTTAACCATCTTGATGTTTCTGGAAGTCAATGCTGTCAGCTCAGGGAAAATGAAGGGATTCTACTCTACTGCATTGCCCAAGGATGAGGTCAATAAATTCCTGGATTCATTATTGAGCATGTCAGTAATAAACTGAACTAATTAGAATTTTAACCCATTCAGTAGACATATTTGCAAAGATGTTAACTTGCCTGCAACACAGAGAGTCAAATTATACATTAATTTCATGCTAATTGTTGGTGTAATTCCCAGCAAACTCCAGCCCATGTTGTATGCAAATACTTACTTGTGCCCTGTTACCTTCAGGAACCTGTAAAAATATCCTCTAATGTTTCTCTGGCCATCTGCACATCTTGTAATCTTACCATTCATCATATATTTCCCTTTTCCTTTTCTCTCTGCAATGCATTACTCACACTTATCCAACTGAACTCCATTTGCCATTACTGTGCCAACAGAACTGGTCCATTGATACATTCCCAAACTTGAGATTTTCAACCAAATAGCCAGTGTTCCTGCTTGATCCCCATATCCCTTTGGTGTCCTAAAATCTGACAATATCAACCTTGAATATATCCCATGACCGAGCAACCACAGGCCTCTGTAGCAGAGAATGCCAAAGATTTGCAGTACACTGAGCCAAGAAATTTCTCCTCGCACATCCCAAATGGCCAACTCTGTATCCTGACACTACGTGCTTTGGTACTAAAGACTAAAACCTGCATCTACCCTGTCAACCCTTTTGGAACCCTATGTTTTTCATTGGATTGTCTGCTTAAACTGCTGATTGTTTTAGTGTTCAGACATAAGGGAAAGAGGCTGGCATGTCTGAGAAAACTCAGGCATGAGACTGAGAAGTAGAAATTGGTCTCGACCAAACATACTGAGTGGATAAAGGGAGTGGGGAGAGAGAGAGAGAGTGCAAGGGCCACGACAAGGTCGATTGGGAGATTAAGGGTTCACCTTTATCGAACAAGAAGTCCATTCAAGAGTCTTGTAATAGTGGGATAGAAGTTGTCCTTGAGCCCTGGGGGTATGTGTTCTCAAGCTTCTATATCTTCTGCCTGATGGAAGGGGAGAGAAGAGAGAATGTCTGGGGTGGGAGGGGTCCTTAATGATGTTAACTGCTTTCCAGAGGCAGCGGGAAGTGCAGACAGAGTCAATGGAGGGGAGGCTGGTTTTCATGATAGACTGGGCTGTGTTCACAACTCTCTGCAATTTCTTGAAATTTAGGCAGAGCAGTTGCCATACCAAACTGTGATGCATCCAGATAGGATGCTTTCTATAGTGCATCTGTAAAAATTGTTGAGGGGCATCTGGGACATGCTGGATTTCCTTACCCTCCTGAGGAAGTAGAGGGGCTGGTGCACTCTCTTGGCTGTAGCATCTACTTGACTGGACCAAGACAAATTTTTGGTGATATTTACACCTAGGAATTTCCTCCCAACCCTCTCGACCTTAGCATCATTGATACAGACAGGAGCGTGTCCACTGCCCCACTTCCTGAAGTCAATCACCAGCTCTTTTGTTTTGCAGACATTGAGGGAAAGGTTGTTGTCATGACACCAGGTCACTAGGCTCTCTATCTCCTTCTTATACTCCAGCTTGTTGTGGTTTGAGAAAGAGCTCACTAAGGTGTTATCTTCTGCAAACTTGTAAATGGAGTTAGCCAGACGGTCGTGAACATATAGGGAGTAAGTTAGGGAGCTGAGGATGCAGCCTTGTGGGGCACCAATGTTGAGGATAATCAAGGTGGAGGAGTGCTGCCTATCCTCACTGATTGCAGTCTGTGGTCAGGAAGTCAAGATGCAGAGGGGGGGAGCAGAGTTCTAAAGTCTTGGAGTTTGGAATGAGTTGCTTTGGAATTATGGTATTGAAGGTGGAGCTGTAGTCATTAAATAGTAGACTGATGTAGGTGTCTTTGTTGTCCAGATGTTCCAGAGATGAGTGTAGGGCCAGGGAGATGGTGTTGAGTTCGAGCTCTAGGAGGTTGGAGATGAGTTTGCTTGGAATTATAGCATTAAAGGTGGAGCTGTAGTCAATAAACAATAGTCTAACGTGGGTGTCTTTACTGTCTAGATGCTCCAGAGATGAGTACAGGGCCAGGGAGATGGTGTCCGCCATGGACCTGCTTCAGCGGTAGGTGAATTGCTGTGGGTCAAGGTTGTTTGGGAGGCTGGAGTTGATGTGTGCCATGACCAGCCTCTCGAAGCACTAGCATAAGAGGTTAACCCTCTTATCAATCTTCCTCATTGCAATACCGCACCTCGGTTCCCTTAGGGTCCCTACAGGAGAAAATTGTTCTACCTTCATAGTCTCTGCTTAAGCATGATAATGATTTCAGGCATTGAATTATAGCACACGGATAATGTTGGCATATGTGCCTACCTGGAGACTTGGTTGTTGGCTCTTCATGGAAACATATAAAAGAATGGGCCATGCACCTTACATCTAGAAGACAAAAGGTCCTCTGACAAACTGCCCCCACTGCACAACACTGCTACTTGACAATAAAGGTCTACAGTGAGGCTTGAGACACTTGGACCGTATCTCAGTGACCACCTTTCTGTGAAGGCCGACGTCACTGATGGAATTCACCACTGCCTCCAGTGTACCGGCACTGCCGTTAGCCTACCGAGGAAGACCAAGACCTTAAACTTGGCATCAAGCTCATGATCCACCAAGCATGATCTACCATCTCCACCATCCTGAACCCTTCAGAGGCATGGACAATCCACAGTAGGCAACTCAATGCAAATGATAACTACTACCAATGCAATCTCGGAATCAGACTCAGAATCAGGTTTATTATCACTGATATATGTTGTGAAATATATTGTTTTGTGGCAGCAGTACAGTGCAAAACATAAAGACATAAACATGACTATAAGTTATAAAAATAAATAAATAGTGCAATAATAATAAATAAGAATAATGAGGTAGTGTTCAAGGGTTCATGGACCATTCAGAAATCTGATGGTGGAGGGGAAGAAGCTGTTCCTGAAAAGTGGAGTGTGGGTTTCAGGCACCTGTACCTCCTCCCTGATTGTGATAATGTGAAGAGGGCATGTCCCAGGTGGTGACAGTCGTTAGTGATGGATGCCGCCTCCTTCAGGCACTGCCTCTTGAAGATGTCCTCGATGGTGGGGAGGGTTGTGCCCATGATGGAGGTGGCTGAGTCTACAACTCTCTGCAGCTTCTTTCGATGCTGCACATTGGAGCCTCCATACCAGGCAGTGATGCAACCAGTCAGAATGCTCTCCACTGTAAACTTGCAAGAGTTGTTACGGACTCATTGAAAGTCCCTTTAAGATAGAGAGTGTGTGTGCATGTGTGTGTGGGGCGTGCTTACGTCAATAGAAGATAAAGGACGTAATGACGTTGTTGAAGAGGTCAGAAGAAGAAGAAGAGAGAGAGAGAAGGGAGAGAGACACCAGCCTGCTTGTTTTTCTCTATCAATGGATGAGAAACAATAACTGTGTTTACCACTGAAATCCATGTATGGAAAAGTTGGAAGTAATCCGGTGGAGTTCACTTTGTTGCTGACCTGTAGAAGGAAACAGGTATTTGTGTGTGGACGACCACGGTTCAGATGCTTTTCGGGGTGAGGAAGTCACTACCGAGTAAACACTGAAGTGTCGTTTGGGTTCCATCGTGGAACATTTGGATTTCGTATGTACTCTCTCTATGTTTTTCTACATCTACATCTTATCTTCAGACAACGGTGGTTGTTGAAGAAGCCCTTGCTCATATTTCACCTTATGGCTTGCGGAACTGAACTTTAAGAACCATTCAGGAACTGGGAGTTTTGGACTTTGTCACACACACACACACGAAGAGTTTAGTTTTGGGGTTAACGTTCGAGGTTTAACATTTTTTGAATTCTAACATACTAACATTTTTACTTTTATTTTACGTATTATCATAAGTAGTGATTAATAAAATAGTTTTTAACACTGAATCATGCTCAGTGTGTTTCTTTTGTTGCTGGTTTGTGACAAAATTGGGGGCTCGTCCGGGATTTGAACCCGGGACCTCTCGCACCCCCCAATTTAATCTCTGGTTTACCTGGATTGTCTTTGTAACTCTTTTGAAAGGTTTTAGGTTGTCCCCATTTGGATTTATGGGTTAAAGCATAATCATCTGCCAACCTAGCAGTTTCTTGTAAAGTTTCCACTGCCTTTTCATTTAAATATGTTGTTAATTCAGCTGGAACACATCTTTTAAAGTCTTCCACCAGTATCAATTCTGTCAATTTATCAAAATCCCCATCTACATTTTTAGCCAGGCACCATCGTTCAAAACATATTCTCTTTCCATTGGCAAATTCCATATAAGTCTGATCTGCAGATTTCCTCAAGTCTCTGAATTTTTGTCTATAAGCCTCAGGGACCAATTCATAGGCCTTCAAAATAGCTTGTTTTTCCTTGGTATAATCAGCTGCATCCTCAACAGACAAAGCAGAATAAGCTTTTTGAGCTTTACCTTTAATCACACTCTGTACCATAAGAGCCCATCCTTTCCTTGGCCAGTTTGAACTCACAGCAACCTTTTCAAAATGTTGGAAATACTGATCAACCTGATCTTCTTCAAACGGAGGGACTAATCGAACCTCCCTGCTGGCTGAAAAATCATCATCAGAATCAGATTCCGAACTCCTACGCTTCATTTGTAACTCATGCTGCCTCTTTTTCTCCTCGTTATCCAGCTCCATCTGCTTCATTGCTAGATCAGCTTCTATCTTCATCTGAGTTATCTTTTGTTCGGCCTCTATCTTTAACTGGGTTTGCTCTCGTTCAGCCTCTAATCTCTTTTGTTCGGCCTCTAATCTCTTTTGCTCTCGTTCAGCCTCTATCTTTAACTGGGTTTGTTCTCGTTCAGCTTCTATCTTTAACTGGGTTTTTCAGTTTCGATGGAACAATATTTGGTCTAAATTGGCCTTCCTCAACATCAACATCAGGCATTCTAGAAACAACCTTTTCACCATCCACCAAGGCCACAACTGAATCCCTCTCATAATAAGGTTTTAGCATGTTTAACATGACAGAGTTGTGTTTTCTTGCGTCTATCTGTGTTTTGATTATATATGTTAGATCAGTCACTCGAGATTCAATAACATAGGGTCCAGAAAAGCGAGCTTGCAAGGGATTATTTTG
Source organism: Pristis pectinata (assembly GCF_009764475.1). Taxonomy (NCBI): domain Eukaryota; kingdom Metazoa; phylum Chordata; class Chondrichthyes; order Rhinopristiformes; family Pristidae; genus Pristis; species Pristis pectinata. Next base: position 129,685,951 of record NC_067407.1, on the reverse strand, counting down.
GCTAGGGAAAAATACCAACACCTTTTGCCCCACTGCGAATGTCCTAGGCCGAGCACGTCTATCAAAATATGTCTTCATTCTTATCTGGCTTGTTTTCAAATTCTCTCTCGCTAGCTGGCAGACTCTCTCCAACCGAGTTTTAAATTTTTGGACATAGTCCAACAGACTCAAGTGAACTTCCTCATTAACCCATTGCTCTCTTAACAACTCCAAAGGTCATTTTATGCTACCATCCTGTGCTCAGAACACCTGACTTTGAAAAGCCATTTTCATTAGCAGTAGATGCCAGTGATGAAGCTGCAGGAGCTGTGTTGTTGCAGAAGGGTGACCTTGATGATATTGACCATCCTGTAGCTTACTTTTCAAAGAAATTTAATGAGCATCAAAAGAATTATTCCACCATAGAGAAGAATTACTGTCGCTTGTTTAGCCTTGCAACATTTCAGTGTATATGTTTGCACCGCTCAGAAACCATTGACTGTGTATACAGATCATAACCCATTGGTGTTTCTGAGCCGAGTCAAAAACAAGAACAGAAGGCTGTTAAACTGGAGTTTAATTTTGCAAGAGTTTGATCTCATGATAACTCGCATTAAAGGCAAAGATAATGTGATTGCTGATTGTCTTTCTCGATGTTAAATGGGAAACATGTATCTGTACTAATCTGATAGTCTGTAGTTGTGTAGCATGATAATCATTAACATTACTAACTGTATGCGCGGTTAAATTTTTCTTGGGGAAAATTTTTTTTAGGTGGGAGGTGTTACGGACTCATTGAAAGTCCCTTTAAGATAGAGAGTGTGTGTGCATGTGTGTGTGGGGCGTGCTTACGTCAATAGAAGATAAAGGACGTAATGACGTTGTTGAAGAGGTCAGAAGAAGAAGAAGAGAGAGAGAGAAGGGAGAGAGACACCAGCCTGCTTGTTTTTCTCTATCGATGGATGAGAAACAATAACTGTGTTTACCACTGAAATCCATGTATGGAAAAGTTGGAAGTAATCCGGTGGAGTTCACTTTGTTGCTGACCTGTAGAAGGAAACAGGTATTTGTGTGTGGACGACCACGGTTCGGATGCTTTTCGGGGTGAGGAAGTCACTACCGAGTAAACACTGAAGTGTCGTTTGGGTTCCATCGTGGAACATTTGGATTTCGTATGTACTCTCTCTATGTTTTTCTACATCTACATCTTATCTTCAGACAACGGTGGTTGTTGAAGAAGCCCTTGCTCATATTTCACCTTATGGCTTGCGGAACTAAACTTTAAGAACCATTCAGGAACTGGGAGTTTTGGACTTTGTCACACACACACACACGAAGAGTTTAGTTTTGGGGTTAACGTTCGAGGTTTAACATTTTTTGAATTCTAACATACTAACATTTTTACTTTTATTTTACGTATTATCATAAGTAGTGATTAATAAAATAGTTTTTAACACTGAATCATGCTCAGTGTGTTTCTTTTGTTGCTGGTTTGTGACAGAGTCTTTGGTGATATACCAAATCTTCTCAAACTCCGAATGAATTAGAGCCACTGGCGTGCCTTCTTTGTGATCACATCAATGTGTTGGGCCCAGGATAGATCCCCCGAGATGTTGATGCCCAGGAACTTGAAGCTGCTCACCCTTTCCACCGCTGACTCCTCAATGAGGACTGGTGTGTGTTTTCCCGACTTCCCCTTCCTGAAGTCCACAATCAATTCCTTGGTCTTGCTGACCTTCCATAGCACCTGGTAGGTTAGGCAACTTCCTGCCAGCATCCTCTCCCATCCCGACAGCCCCTGTATCAGGTCTTTGCTCATGATGTATCAGCTCCCATGTGTGATCACATTGTCCACATGCCTGGTACTAGACTCCCGTAACAAGCAATCTGCTCCAAGCTCTGTCATGGGAAAAGGTTTCCAGGTGTAAGGCAAAATCACATCAAGGATTTTCTCAAAATCTCCTTGAAAAAATGTGGCATTGTCACTGACTCATGGGAACCTCTGGTCAGTGACTACTCAGGATGGAGGATCATCCCTGCACTGAGCCGCTTGAGGAGGAGTAAGGAATCCCAGCAATCTCACCCGTCCAGCTGGCGGCATCACCTGTCCCACCTGTGGCGGGGAGAGCAGATGGTGCACAGGATTCTTTAGTTGCCTCAGGAGAGGAAGCAAATCACCCTTGGTCCCAAGGGAGGAGAGAGAACTCAGAGCCCTGGACTCCCAACTAAACCCAACAGAAAGACTGATGCTTAAACCTCTTTCTGCTGGCTCACTACCTCTCCTGTTGAAGCAAAGAACTCTATGGCATGGACACAACTGTATCCACGCCACCCAAAATGGAGCTACATGGGTTACTCCCAATTCCCAATGCATGATGGCTTTTCCAAGTCCTCTCCCAGTTACAATTGTTTAAGAGCTTTTACATAGATACATGAATATGCAGTGAATGGAGTGATATGGATCCTGTATGGCCAGGAGAGATTGAGTTTAATTCGGCTGAAAAATACTATGATGCTGGAGGAACTCAGCAGGCCAGGTGTCATAGGATTCCTCCAGCATCATTGTGTTTTTCTTCTAGATTCCAGCATCTGCAGTCCTTTGTTTCTCTAGTTTAATTCAGCATTGTGTTGGGGGCAGACATCGTGGGCCAGAGGGCCTGCTCCTGTGCTGTACTGCTCTCTATGTTCTAACAACATTTAAAAGACATTTGGACAGGTACATGGATGAGAGAGGGGTTAGAGGGATATGGGTCAAGTGCGGGCAAATGGGACTAGCTTAGATGGGCATCTTGGTCAGCATGGGCGAGTTGGGCCGAAGGGTCTGTTTCCATGCTGTATTACTCTATGACTCTATAATCCAATTCTACCCTTCAGACAGAAGGGCAAAGGGTTATACCTTAGCTCGGGGCCACTGAACTCCCAAATTCCTGCCTCCCTCCAACCAACAGACGGCGGGTGAACTCTGCCCGTGGGCTTCAATTAACTGAAGCGCGAGAAATTAATCTCCAGGTCTCAGCAGTCAGCACTCAGCGTGAAGAACTACACTAGACCCGATGAAAGAAAGGCTGGGGCTTCCGTGGTGAACTTCAAGCTCCGTTCAGCTTTGGCCCAGAACATGTCGTCTTGGCCCAGAACATGCCAAGTGTTGGCCCAGAACATGCCAAATGTTGGCCCAGAACATGCCAGGTGTTGGCCCGGAACATGCTAGGTGTTGGCCCAGAACATGCCAAGTGTTGGCCCTGCCAGTCAAACACTTCTGAACTGCAGACAGCCCCGTTGTAGGAAATATTTTGTGCACATCACTCCCTCACAGACAGTAAAGGCGAGATTGTTTTTATATATTGGTTGACGGTTAATATTGCATAGATGTGAGATCTCCCACAAGCGCCGAGCAAGTAGATGAGGTCCTGCTTTAAACAAGTTACGCCTCAGTAACAGAGCAGTTCCCGCTCAGCAGCGCAACAGGGAGGTCACAGTCTGGATTTTGATGCTCAGGAATCTGGAATGGAACGTAAATCAACAATTTCCGATCAAGTGAAGCAGGGCTAACACACTAGGCATTCAGGAGATTATGAAACAGAGCCGGAGGCAGTCAGATGGAGCGATAATGTATTGTTGCAACAGGAACTGGCGTGAGAATCCAGCCCTACCCTCTCGCCGGCCGGCACCCGCACTGACTGGCGTTCACATACTGCTCCACTATAAAGAGGCTGTGACCGACCCCGCCGGTTCTTTCAAAGCTTGGAGATGGAGAGCGAGCAGACGGGAGAGAGGGCTGCGGCCGGTGAGGCCAACACCCTCGAGAGCAAGTTACAGCGTCTGCTGATCAGGGCGAGCAAGCTGGAGCCGGAGGAGATGTTGTTCCGCTACAAGGGGCTGCTCTATCCCACCGTACTCAGTTCCGAGGACAAACTGCAGCAGTTGTCAAAGTTCGAAGCTCGCTCAGAGGATATGTGCATCGTTTCCTACCCCAAGTGTGGTGAGATGCCCGGCTACCTTTCAGTTTAACCTGTTCCCCCAGCACAACTTTGGCTGAAGTCAGTTTTCTTTTTAAGTTTTTTACTTCAGCCCGATAGCTAAACGTTTTTAAGAAACACAGACAGACTGCAGATGCTGAAATCTGGAGCGGAAAATAAAACAAACCTCTGGGGGAACTCCGCCGTTCGAGCAGCCTCTGGCGTGGGGAATGGACAGTCGACGTTTCGTGACAGATGGTGGCTGACTCGCTAAGTTCCTCCAGCACTTTTTTTTTGCCAGAAATTTTTAGATATAGTTTCTCTTTCATGGGTGTGATTTTTTTAAATGCTTAATTCTGTGCCTGCCTTTCAGTTTAACATTTACCGTTGTTTCATTGCTTTTGGTTTAACTTGCCGGCGGGAACTCTCCTGTTGATCTTAGAAAATGCTTGCTTTTTCTCCATGGATGCTGCCTGGCCTGCTGAGTTCCTCCAGCATCGTCGTGTTTTTCAACTGGATTGTTTGAAACAAAGAGAAACTCTTAGAAAATGCTGGTGCTGGAAACTTGAAATGAAACCAGAAACTGCTGGGAACACTCAGCAGGTCAGGCAGCATCTGTGCAAAGAGAAACAGGTCAAAACCTCTTGGTCAGAACTAGGTCTGATTCTGTTTCTCTTCCTTCAGGCGCCTCCTGACCTGCTGAGTGTTTCCAGCTTTTTCTGCCATTTTAGTACTTAAACATCTTTGAGATAGTGACATGCCAAAGACGGAATTTCTAAACAGCAGCGCATCCCAGTTTCCTTGAGGGGTATGGGTTGGTGCTCAACATTCCTCTTCACCCTGGTTACCGTGTCCTTTGACCCAATTAGAGTCTGCCTTCATTGCCCTTGACATCCCAAGGAGACCCCCATAGTTTGCCTGCACACCGTTACGGTCCCAAGCAAAGATCCGGCAGGGTCGGCCCCTACCGGAGCCTGAGGTGTGCAGGCTTAATCCTGATCCACGCCAGCAAGCCACCCCTATGATTGTACTGAGCGGCTGTAATGGGGAGATGCAAATCAAGGCACCGCTGGTAAAGGTGGGCTGAGAGCTGGTGGGGAAGACCAATAATGCAGCTGTTGGTAGGGTTGGAAGACAAGAACATAAGAATGAGGAGCAAGGAAAGGACTTCTGGGCCCTCAAGACTGCTCCACCATTTGTCAAGGTCATGGCTGATCTTCTGCCTCAGTTCCATTTACTTGCCGTAACCCCATCATTCCCATAATATCCAGAAACCTACTGATCTCTGCTTGGAACAAACTACACTGCAGATCCAGCTCAAGAATTCCAAAGAATTCACCAATCCTTGAGTGAAGAAGTTTCTCCACATCTCAGTCCTAACCCGTATTCTGTGACCATGACCCTTGGTTCGACACCCCTCAGTGAAGGGACACATCCTCCCTGCATCCATCTTGTCGAGCTCTGTACCTTTCACCTGGAAGATTGCTGGTTGGGGGGGGGGGGTGAGAGGTTGGGGGATGCTGGTGGAGTACTTTTTCAGTGCCTCATTGATCAGTGTTTTGGCTGAACTAGCTGCACTTGCTCTGAATAACAATCACAAACATGTGCAGCTTAAATTGGCATCGTGGTGGGCACAGAGATTGTGGGCTATTGCAGTGCTGTACTGTTCTATGTTCTGTGTTCTATTTCAGGATTCTGAGCTGGTTTAGGGAAAGTTAGTGCATCTTCTTGGGGAGAAGTGGGTTGGAGTGAGGTGAAGCTGCAGGTTCTGGGAGAGCAAGAGTGAAAAGTGGGTAAGATCAACGCAGTGTGAGGAGTGTAATGTAATCCTGAGTTGCTCTGCTCTCCGAGGGAAGGAGAAGGGAATAGACAACCCCTTCCAGAGCGGCACATCATGTGTGTGTGTGTGTGTGTGTGTGTGTGTGTGTGTGTGTGTGTGTGTGTGTGTGTGTGTATTTATGTGCGTATGTATGTGTTGTGTTTGTATATGTGTGGGTGTGTGCGTGCCATTGGTGTGCATGCCTTTGGTATGTCATTCAAAGTTGCGAGGTCGAAAGTCGAGTTTATTGTCATGTGCACAAGTACATGTATGCACGGGTGCAATGAAAAACTTACCTGCAGCAGCATCACAGACACATGGCATCATATAAGCAGCATTCACAAGAAAAACAAATTAAATTATACGCAATTTTAACAAGAAACAATTAGAACAAAAAAAGTCCATTTTAGTGCAATTAAGGCAGAACGTGTGTTACTGCACTTGAGATCCAGTTGCACTGTGTGTGGTAATCCATTCTGTTTGTGATTTTTTATTTTAAATTGTGTGCTGCAGGATTTAATTGGGTAAATCAGCTATTTCACGACATTGCTGCTGCCGTGCAGGATAAACCTGAAGAAGGAAAGGATGAAGGTCAACATAAAGTCATACTACTGGAATTTGCAGATCCTGTTACACATGAGGTAGGTGCAAGAATCTTTTAACTCATCAAAGAGAACTGGAGAGAGAAAAAAATCAGCCATGGGTTTAACATCCCTGGGGAGGGTGAAGGTAAGAACAAGGGGCCTGGGAACATGCTCTGACAAATCAGTTTTGTGCCATGAATTCAGTGAATAGTACGGTAACCTTTTTAAAACGTCTTGGGGAAATGTCAGGGCCAGGGGGATTGTAGGATTACAGGTTTAGCTGCTTGGTTTATTGCTCAAGTCATGCAGGGCAATCTGCCCACAGGGAGTTTGTGCTGGATTGGCAGCAGCTGGGGAAACCAGATTTGCCAGGTGGTCCTTGGCTTGTGTTGGTCACATATCCTGTGTCCTTTTGAGCCACATGTTACCTACCATTCCCTCTCCTGCTTCGGGAGCAGTTGAACATAGTACCCCATTAAATCCCTGATACGTCTAGTCGCTGAAGCCCATTAATGCACCAGTGAAAAGGGTTACTACTAATCATGACCTGAGCTGAAAACTCCACTTATCTTCACCAAGCAGTGTAACATCCAAGATATCTGGGTGTTACAGATTTGACTGCTGTATGTTAGATATCTTAAATATCTAGATATCTTTATTAGTCACATGTACGTCGAAACACACAGTGAAATACATCTTTTGCGCAGAGTATTCTGGTGGCAGCCAGCAAGTGTCACCACGCTTCCAGTGCCAACATAGCGTGCCCACAACTTCCTAAATTGTACGTCTTTGGAATGTGGGAGGAAACCGGAGAACCCGGAGGAAACCTATGCAGACACGGGGAGAACGAGCCCTTAGGAATGAATCTCATTTATTTTCGATTTCATTAAAATTATTCCAGGAATGATTGCAAATTTGCATAAATTATGGAAGCTGCTTGGTAAACAATGGCAGCACTCAAAGTTGGTGATGAAGATTTGTTTTTTCAGTGTTTGGGCAGAGGATGAACACAGGGTCAGTCTTCTCTGTGACTTTTTCTTGTGCTGTTTGCATCATATCCATCCTTCAAGTTGTGTTTGACGTTTTCCTTTGTCCTGGGATTTGAAGGAATCTGGACTCTTATGCTTAATTTGTGCATGGTGCTGAGTCTGAATAACCAACTCCAAGGGGTATACAAAGCTTTTATTGTGCTTATTTAAATAGGTTGCCCTACTTATTATGAGTACTCTCCTACTTATTATGTGCAGTATCCTACATTACAGCAGTAACTACGCCTTGTTGGCTATAGCATACTCTATGATATCCTGCAAAATGAAAGATACTTTATAAATACGAGCCTTTTTGTTACTTTGGCATTGATGTCCTTTTGAGATATGCTGTTCCAAACTAGTATTGGTATTGGTATCGGTTTATTATTGTCACTTGTACCGAGGTACAGTGAAAAGCTTGTCTTACAAACCGATCGTACAGGTCAATTCATTACACAGTGCAGTTACATTGAGTCAGTACAGAGTGCATTGATGTAGTACAGGTAAAAACAATAACAGTACAGAGTAAAGTGTCACAGCTACAGAGAAAGTGCAGTGCAATAAGGTGCGAGGTCACAACAAGGTAGATCTTGAGGTCATAGTCCATCTCATCGTATAAGGGAACCGTTCAATAGTCTTATCACAGTGGGGTAGAAGCTGTCCTTAAGTCTGGTGGTACGTGCCTTCAGGCTCCTGTATCTTCTGCCCAATGGAAGAGGAGAGAAGAGAGAACGTCCCGGGTGGGTGGGCCAAATAATGAACCTATTTTAATCTCTGGAGTAGTTATAACTAATACATGTTCCGTTAGGTATGCATGTATGATTATTATTACATAATATTCATTAAATTTATTTTCCATACCTTGTGCAGTTATCTACATAGTGAAGCCTTTATTCTCTTTTTCTGGTCCCAAGATCACATACCAATTATTAAATCACCAATACAAGACATCATGACTTCTTTAACACAACCTTGAGAGGCTGTGGTGGCTGTGTGCAACACAAGTCAAAGAAATAGAAGTAACATTCCAAGCAAATTTAGCTTCCTGAGTTGGAAGGGCTGCTTCCTGATGCCAAAAGTGGGAAATAAAGAAGTTATTTACATTGAAGGCCCATACAGGTGTTGCTGTCCCGAAAGCTCAGTATAAAGCACATTGTTATGGTTAGGGGCAGGTATGGTAGTGTAGCAGTTAGCGTAACGCTATTACAGTGCCAGCGACCTGGGTTCAATTCCAGCCACTGTCTGTAAGGAGTTTGTACGTTCTCCCCGTGTCTACATGGGTTTCTTCCATGTGCTCTGGTTTCCTCCCACATTCCAAAGACGTGCGGGTTAGGAGCTGTGGGCATGCTATGGTGACACTTGTGGGCTGCCCCCAGAACACTCTACGCAAAAGATGCATTTCACTGTGTGTTTCTGTGTACATTTGACTAATAAAGAAATCTTATTTTAATCTCTAGGGAGAACTTGCCCATATTGGCCATAGTCCATCTTTTCAAGGTGTAGCAAAGTACTTGTTGATCAATGTTTCTTTTTGCAATCATCAATGTACTTGGTATAAGAACAGAAAATGCTGCAAACACTCCACCAAGCTAGGCAGCAACCATTATGAGTCAATGACCCTTCATTAGAATGTACTTGGTGTTAACAAGTGAGATGCTTTCATGGCTAATTCTGACTTCCTTTCACATGCAATTGCCCTTAGTGGTTTATTCTTTCTCTATTTTTGTTTATTTAAGATGATGAAAAGTTATTCATCACCACGGGTTTATGGAATGCATCTTCATTACGAAAATTTACCACCATCTATAATTGAGAAGAAAACAAAGGTAAGGTAGCCAGGTTACCATTTGATAACAATATGTGGGAACGTATGACTAAACAAAAGTGTAGTACCCTAAACTAATCTTAATAGGACCCATTTGACCTGGTCTTTATCCTGGGAATGGAAAAAACACAAATGGAAAGGAAATAAAGCTGGATGGCAAGTTGCGAGAGCTTGGAGAATTTCTTACAGCTCTTTGTTTCAGACTTTAAACATTGGACAAGGGGTAAAAGTTCGAAATGGATAAAAGAGATGTAGTCCGTAGTGGTAGAGAGGGAGAAGAGGATGTTACAATGGACAGAAGGTGCATTTTAGATGTACATTGAGCTAAAAGAAGTCAAAATTTCAGGAAAAGTGAAATGCTGTACCCATGATGAAAGACATGATGATGCTGGAGGAACTCAGCAGGCCAGGCAGCATCCGTGGAGAAAAGCAGGCGGTCAACGTTTCGGGTCAGGACCCTTCTTCAGGACTGAAGATAGGAAAAGGGGAAGCCCGATATATAGGAGGGAAAAGCAGAGCAGCGATAGGTGGACAAAAGAGGGGAGGCCAGGGGGGCACAGGGTGGTGATAGGTAGATGCAGGTAAGAGATAGTAATAGGCAGGTGCGGGGGAGGAGGGGAGAGCAGATCCACAGGGGGATGAGTCAAAGGTAAGGAGAGAAAGGGAATAAAAAGGATAAAAGAGAGATAGGCTGGGTAAGAAGAGAAGAAGCATGGTAGGGGGTGGGTTGTTGTGGGGAAGAGGGACAGGGGGGCAGGGATTACTTAAAGTGGGAGAATTCAATGTTCATGCCATTAGGCTGCAAGGTTCCAAGACGGAAAATGAGGCGCTGTTCCTCCAGCTTGCATTTGGAATTCTCCTGGCAGTGGAGGAGGCCGAGGACTGACATATCAGTGATGGAGTGGGCCCCCCTCCCACACTATCACTGATATGTCTCCCCCTCCCTCACTATCTCCTTACCTTTGACCCATCCCCTGGGGGATCTGCTCTCCCCTCCTCCTCCACACCTGCCTATCACTATCTCTTACCTGCATCTACCTATCACCACCCTGTGCCCACCCCACCTCCCCTCTTTTGTCCACCTATCACTGCTCTGCTTTTCCCTCCTATATATTGGGCTTCCCCTTTCCCTATCTTCAGTCCTGAAGAAAGGTCCTGACCTGAAATATTGACTGCCTGCTTTTCTTCACAGATGCTGCCTGGCCTGCTGAGTTCCTCCAGCATCATTGCGTTTCTCATCTAGATTCCAGCATCTGTAGTCCTTTTGTTTTTCTAAATGCAATACCCATGACTTACACCATCTACAGCTGCCCAGACTGATGCATATATTGGACAAATTGCACCGACCAGCATCCATTACCACAGATATCATTTATGCTACTTAAATCTCATTGAATACAACATTTATTCCAGTAATTCAAGAGACTCTTAACAGTTCATTACAATGAAATCTCTTTGTCATTAAGTTTCACCAACTTCCAGTGAAATGGCCAAGCAAGGAGTATGCATGTAGCATTAAGGTGCTGCTTATTAGAGATTAGAACTATACAGTTCTAATTAGTGGAACATGGGTTAGAAAATATTATGCGCAAAGTAGAGAGCAAAGCTAAAGCAAAGCTAAACTTCATCATTTTGGTAGAACATAAAGCATAAGAAATAGAAACAGGTCATTAGACCCCATGTGCCTGCTCTACCATTCAATAAGAGAAAGGATGACATTTTACCTCAGTGTCACTTTCCTGTATCTGACCCATATTGCTTAATTCCTTTCAGAACTATAAGTCTATCAAACTCTGTCTTCAATACTGTCAGTTCCTGAGCCTTCACAGCCCTCTTGGAATTCCAAAACTTCAGCAGCTTGTAGGTGAAGAAATTTCTTCTCACCTCAGTCCTGAATGCTGACCCTTTATTTTGAGACACAAGAGACTGCAGATGTTGGAATGTGGAGCAACACGCAAAGCACTGGGGGAACTCAGTGGGTCAGGCAGCATCTATGACGGGAAATGGACAGTCAACGTTTCGGGTCAAGACCGTTCATCTGGACTGGAAGGAAAGAGGGGAGGTAGCCCGCAGAAAAAGGTGGGAGGACTGGGTGGAGCGAGACCAGGCGGGTGATAGGTGGATCCAGGGGAGGGGCGAGGGGGGTGATAGGCAGATGAGGGTGGGCTTGATGTAAGAAGCTGGGAGGTGATAGGTGGAAGTGACAAATGGCTGAAGATGATGGAATCTGATAGGAGGGGATGGTGGGGCATGGATCAGAGGGAGGGAGGTGGGAGGGGAACAGGTGGGAGAAGCGTGTGGGTGATGGGCAGATGGAGAGATGCACATCTTCCCCTCCCCTCCCCTCCCCTCTCCGCTTTCTGCAGGGATCATTCCCTCCGTGACTCCCTCGTCCACTCACTCCTCCCCACCGACACCCTCTCTCCCCAGGCAGTCGCCCCTGTAACCACGCAAAATGTTACACCTGCCCCTACACCTCCTCCCTCACCACCATCGAGGGCCCTAAACAGCCCTTCCAGGTGGCGCAGTCCTTCACACGTGAATCCCTCAGCATTTATTGCATCCGGTGCTCCCAGTGCCACCTCCTCTATATCAGTTGGACCCAACGCAGATTGCCGGACTGCTTCGTCGAGCACCTTCGCCCCGTCCGCCGTGTCAGTGCCTCCCGGTGTCCAGCCATTTCAACTCCACTTCCCATTCCCACGCTGACATGTCTGTCCACGGCCTCCTCCACTGCCAGGTCATGGCCAAACGAAAATTAGAGGAACAGCACCTCATACACTGCCTGAGCAGCCTCCAACCTGGTGGCATGAATGTCGAATTCTCAAACTTCCGGTAACCACTCCCTCTCTGTCCCTTTTCCCTTATTTTTCTTTTCTTTCTCCTCCTGATCTGAGATCAGCCTTCATTCTTTTAAATTCAAGAGAGCTAATTAAATCAAACCTGTTTCAGATCCCTGAAAGTTGCCTCACAGGTGGATAGGGTAGTTAAGAAGGCTTATGGAGTGTTAGCTTTCATAAGTCGTGGGATCGAGTTTAAGAGCAACGAGGTAATGATGCAGCTCAATGAAACTCTGGTTAGACCACAATTAGAGTACTGTGTCCAGTTCTGGTCACCACATTATAGAAGGGATGTGGAAGCGTTGGAAAGGGTGCAGAGGAGATTTACCAGGATGCTGCCTGGTTTAGAGAGTATGGATTATGAGGAGAGACTAAGGACCTAGGCCTTTACTCTTTGGAGAGAAGAAGGATGAGGGGAGACATGATAGAGGTATACAAAATATTAAGAGGAATAGATAGAGTGGACAGCCAGTGCCTCTTGCCAAGGGCACCAATGCTCAATACAAGAGGGCATGGCTTTAAAGTAATGGGTGGGAAGTTCAAGGGAGATATCAGAGGAAGGATTTTTACCTAGAGAGTGGTTGGGGCATGGAATTCACTGCCTGGGGCGGTGATGGAGGCTGATACATTGGTCAAATTCAAGAGATTACTAGATAAGCATATGGAGGACTTCAAAATAGAGGGATATGTGGGAGGAAGGGCTTAGCTAGTCTTAGGCAAGGTTTAAAGGTCGGCACAACATTGTGGGCTGAAGGGCCTGTATTGTGCTGTACTGTTCTATGTTCTATGTTCTAATCTCTCCACCTATGATAAACGCACCGTCCCAGGAATCAGTCGAGTTGTACTGTGTCATATCGAATTGCCCTGAATCTGCAGCTCAGTCCAAGAGTGGAATTAATGCAGTGAATGCAGAAAGCTGCGTGAAAGCCCTCTCTGGCAAGGTGGGGAGAGTATGGTGGTGGGAAACATAAGAAGAATGGTGAGGCAGCAGAGTAGACTTACCCCATGAATAGCTGAGTGTTTTATCTAGAATAAGAGTACAGCAGAAAATTGACTGCCGTGTTTCCCACAATACTACTAGTTTATAGAACTGGGTGCTGATTGGAATCAGGTCTGCAAGCCATGCTGAAGGATTGTGGGGATAGTGTACATTGTACTGTTCTTCCTGATCTGCCTAGTGTTGAAGAAAAAGATTAAACCCAAACTTTACTTGTGGCCTGTCCGTAGGTATTGGTGGTGTTTCGCAATCCCAAGGATAACGCAGTTTCCTATTATCACTTCTGTCAGAAAAACCCTCTACTGCCCAACTCTGCATCCTGGGATGAGTTCTTCAAGAAGTACATGGCTGGAGAAGGTACATGTCCTGGTAGCTTTTGGTTACTTTTAACATTTTCAAATGCATGGTCTCCATGTTTTAATACCAAAACTGACTTGTGGTGTTAATGCAAAATGTGCATTTGCAACGGTAAATTTTCAGGTATGGCAGTGTCACCCTTGGCATTCCTTCTGAATCAGAAGGTTGTGAGTTTAAGAGACTTTATTCCTTCATTAGTATTACTGAAGCGAATGACTTGGTTATAATCATACAACTTTTTGCTTTGTACAAATTGGCTGCTGTGTTTTCTACAACACAAGACTTCACTATACAATTTGGATGTAAAGCATTTTGGAATGATGTGAAAGGTGCTGTATAAGTGCAAATCTTTTGTTTCTATAGAAGTGTATGCATCTGACCAGCAAAGCAACAGAGGCCCTCCTATTGCAGGGAACTCTCTGAAAAAACCTTGATGATGTTATCTGCTTTTTATTCCCCAATGAAACCCAAGTTTCCCTGTATTCTGATGTTCTATCAGTGCAGTAGAGGAACAAGGCCCCTTTCTTTCTATTTGGTAAAAGTACTAATCATTCCAGCTATTTTATTGAGAAATACAACTTTGAATAAATTGCATCTCCTTACCACCTCATTAAATATACTGACTGGCTTTCTTAGTTCCTTCAGCTTTAATTCAGCATCTTCATATAACCTGTAGCTATCAACTACCACTTCCTCCCGTGGAGAGGGCACTGTTCTGGGTGCCTTCAATACTTGCACGCTACCTATCTCTGATGTTATAACCTACATTAAACTGCTGTCGCCACTTAGTTTGACTCAGGAAAATCTGTTGGCCAGGGGAGGTTCATATTGTGTTAGGGAATTTTCCTTGATATAGCCCGAGTGGATAAGCTTTGTATCTTTGACAGACAAAATAGTTTCTTTAAACTTCTTTTTTGCTTCTCACAAAGACAATGGTTTCAAAGTATCTACAAACACAAAGCAAGTATCACTGTGACACACTTCACCAATCCATAGGTCAAGTACCTGGTTTAAACATGTGTAATTTTACATTTAGATGTTTGCTGCATAATAACATGAGACAAACAAAGATAGTTGTTGCATATTGAACAAGAATTGGCTTCAATCCCTTAACCAAAATGCTGCCCCTGAAGAAACTCATGACTTCAACCTCCCTTTTCAAAGTTACACATGCTTTGTAACATAGGGTACACCAGTATAGTGGTTATGTTACTGGATTAGTAATCCAGAAACCTAGGCTAATAATCCCATGACAGCAAGAATACACATTAATTAAATAATCTGGAATTGATAAATTAGTATCACTTTTGGTAACCTGATACTATCTAGGTATCCTATCTAGGTAACCTATCTAGGTAACCTATCTAGGGAAGGAAACTGCTCCTTCTAGTCTGGCTGGTATCCTCCTGTAACGTGATTGACTCTCAACTACTGTCCGTAAATAGTTGATAACGGACAATAACTGCCGACCTTGCTAACAATTCCCACATCCCAGGAGGGTTAATTTGGAAGGAAAGCACGGGGATGTCTGATGGTATAAGGAGAGAGTAATTAGTCTTCGATTGATAGCACTGTAAATGGTCTCACATTGGACTTGACTCCCGTGTATTTGTTTCCATGGACTTCAGCAGAATTGAACGGCCAGATGTTTATAACTGGCAGCTGATAATCTTGCATGTTTTATGCTAGTGAACAAATTTCTCCCCCTTCAATATGTGGGAAAGGTGAGAGGGGACATGTGGAACTTTAGCAGCAGGAAGTTTCCGTTTTAAACACTCCCCAGTAATGTGGAGTTAATCATGAACACGGTTGTTACAATTTTATCAGTGTTGAAATTTGTGAAGCTCCAGCTGTTCTTTGGGGGGGATTGACTAGTAGACCTCGGATGGTCACCCAGTTGTAGAAGGACATTTTAGATCTCAACAACAAAGCACCATGCACATTTTTGGGATGTGGGAAGACTATGATTGCACTGGAGAGAGTGAAGTGAAGATTCACCAGGATGTTGCCTGGATTGGAGGACTTTAGATCAGGGGAGAGATTGGATAGACTGGGTTTGTTTACCCTGGATCAAAGGAGGCTGGGGAGTGACCTGACAGAAGTATCTAAGTTTATGAGAGGCATGGATAGGGTAGATAGTCAGAGTCTATTTCCAATGGTAGAGGTATCAAAAACAAGAGGGCATTGGTTTAAGGTGAGAGAAAGGAGTTATATAGGGGATGTGAGGCATAAGCTTTTTACACAGAGAGTGGTTGACATCTGGAATGTACTGTCAGGGGAAGTGGTGCATTCAGATACAATTACTATGTTAGGGGGCATTTAGACACACACTTAAATAGGCAAGGCATACAAAGATATGGTTCTACTGCGGATACATGGAATTAGTGGAGATAATCCGTAAAGTGCCAACTGTGAAAACTAATTCAATCTAGTCCACCAGCTTCACTTTCTTTTACAATATTTTTATTAAATCCATGAAAGAAAATACAGAGTACATGCATCAAGAAAGACTAAAAATACTACTAAATACATTGTGTTAAGTCGCACTTAGGATTACAATACTCTAAGTCAATAATCAGATATAGTAGTTAGTTAATAAAGGAAGAAAAAATTGAAATATTTATTACAAAAAAAAATCTACCCCCACTACCAAAACCCGAAGCTGTTATATAAAAGAAACAGCAAGGAAAAACCTTTAAAAACGTAACAGTGTCAGCCAATATCTGCGTTTTAGTCCCCAAATCAGAGATTTTGAAAATAATTCAAAAAGGGTCCCCACAGGGTTTGAAATTCTAGGTTAGATTCAAAAACTGAACAGCAAATCTTCTCTAGATTCAAGCATGACATAACATCCCATAACCATTGAACATGCGTAGGCGAAGTAGCTTCCTTCCATTTAAGCAATACTGCTCTCCTGGCTATAAGAGAAATAAAAACCAGAATATGTAGATCAGAGACCTTCAAAGTTATATCTTTTTCTCCAACAATCCCAAATAGTGCAAAGGATTAAGTTTAAAATTTATTTTAAAAAGTACAGAAAAAGTATGAAAGACCTCTGTCCAATATTTTTTAAGACTCTGACACGTCCAAAACATGTGAATTAAGGAAGCCACCCTGTTATTGCATTTATCACAGTAAGGAGATATATCAAAAATGGGATAGTTATCTTTAGACCAGTGAGCTCTATGGACCACTTTAAATTGAAGGAGAGAATGATGAGCACATAATGATGACGTATTAACCAACATAAAAATTTCATTCCAAGTTTCCTCGGAAATTGACATCTGCAAATCTTGTTCCCAGGCATTTTTAATTTTATCTAGTGGCACCTTACTCATTCCTAATAATTGGTCATAAATATTAGATATTGAGCCATCCTGAAAGGGTTCCAAATTAAAAATTACATCTAATAAATTCTTATCAGGACACAAAGGAAAAGAATGTAATTGAGATCGAAGAAAATCTCTAATTTGTAAACCAGCTTCACAAACCTGAATCACCGTTCATTAAGGGAAAAAAATGAAGCTCAAAACTACCCTGATTGTAGGTATAAGGACATAAGTAGTCCAGGGAAGTTAGGCTGAACCTTAAGACTCTGGTTAGGTCACAACTAAAAGTTGGAATCCACTTCCGGTTATTACACTTTAGGAAGGATGTGGTGGTCTTTGAGAAGGAATGGTAGGTACCTGGAACATGCTGCCAGGGGAGGTGCTAGAAGCAGGTACGATAGTAATATTTAAGAAGCAGTTAGACAGACACATGAACAGGCAGGGAATGAAGTTTACAGGTCATATGCAGGCAGATGGAATTAGTTTGCTTTGGAATCATGGTTGGTACAGATATGGTGGGCTGAAGGGCCTGTTCCTGTGCTGTACTGTTCTATGTTCTACGTTCTGTGTTCTAAGGTGCAGAGGAGATTTACCAAGATGGATCGAGGGATGAAAGATTTCAGCTATGGGGTTGTGTTGGAGTAGCTAGGGTTGTTCTGCTTGTGGAAAAGGAGGTGAGGGGAGATTTGATAGAGGTGTACAAGATGGCTATAGGTTTGGATAAGGCAGAGAAGGAAAAGCTGCTCCATTTAGCTGAAGGTCAAGGAATCAGAGGGGACACAGATTTAAGTCTTTAGACAAGAAATTCAGGAGGGATGAGAGGAAGAACATTCTTATGCAGTGAGTACTGTAGTTAGAACCTGGCACTTGCTGCCTATGAGGGTGATGGAGACAGAGATAATCAAATGGGAAGTGAAATATGATTCCAGTTTATGGCTCAGAGATACCTCTCAGACTCAAGCCAATTTCACCTCCAGACTGTGGGACACCTTACATGCAATATTATAACAAATGAATACCTAATTTTGATCACTGTTAAATTTCACATGCTTCTGTGGGTTTTAGTTTACTGTACATTATAGTACATTTATTTTATAGTACATCATTGTATCCTGGTAAGGGGCAAGAGGACTTGCAAGGAGCAAATTACATCAAGGAGGGTGTTTGCTGTGGAACAGTGACTGATGTTCTATAGCCAGATCTAGGTCCTCCCCAGGTTGTGAACACCCAACTTACGGACAGCCGGTACACACAACAAGTGTTTGGGAGACCAGTGGGGTGGATTTGCCAGCTGCTGCAGGGCTGCAGGCATCTTCTGCCGTGTGGGAACTCGCTTCATGGCCACATTTCTGACGTGCAAACTGTTCGGGTTATGAACAGTTCACAGGAACTGAACCCTGTCGTAACCTAGGGGCAACCTGTATTGTGGGAGAGTGAGGTCAGCTTCCTACTTGAAGACAGTGAGAAACCGACAGATATGGCACTGAGACTGAGAGAAATGTGACTCAAAAATCATAGCAAATCCACAAATGGTTACTGTTTCTCTCTGACACTTTTCTAAACCAGTTGCCTGGGGCTCCTACTTCGATTATGCACTCATCTGGGAAAAGTACATTGATGATGAAAATGTGATGTTTATCACGTATGAAGAGCTGAAGGAGGTATGGTGGTCTTGCTTTATCTCTAACTAACCCTATATATACAGGTTATCAAAATGGATTATGTGCACACTTACCTCTAAAATTGAATGTTGCTCTGATGGTTCACTTTGTTCACCATTGACCACCCATTTATACAAATCCTACATTAATCCCATTTTTAAAAAATGCTCCTCACATCTTCTTCGACTCCCCCCAGATTCTACCACTCACCTATGCTTTGGGGGGCAATTTACAGTGGCCATCTAACGTATTAGTTTGGAGATCTTTGGAGTGTGGGAAGAACCCAGAGTTCCTGAGAGATACCCATAAGGTCACATGCAGACTGCCCTCAGATAGAACCCATGGTCAGGATTGAACCTGGGTCCCTGGTGCTGTAATGCAGTGGCTCTGCTAGCTGCACCATTGTGCCCTCCTTAATGGCAGGGCCCTGGAGAGTGTTGTAGAACAGAGGGACCCAGGGGTAAGAGTACATAATTCCTTGAGAGTGCTGACACAGGCAGACATGGTGGTGAAGAAGGCATTTGGCACATTTGCATTCAGGGCATTGAGAATACAAGAGTTGGGACATCATGTTACAACTGTACAGGGTTTTGGTGAGACTGCACTTGGACTATTGTGTGCAGTTCTGGTGACCTTGTAAAGGAAGGATGTCATTAAACTGTGCACAGTTTTGGGCCTCATATCTTACGAAAGATGTGCTGATGTTGGAGAGGGTTCAGAGGAGATTTACGAGGATGATTCCTGGAATGAAAGGGCTTACGTATGATGAGCGTTTGTCAGCTCTTGGATTGTACTCACTGGAGTACAGAAGAATGAGAGGGGACCTCATAGAGACACTTAGAATGTTGAAAGGACTGGACAGAGTAGATGTGGCTAGGCTGTTTCCCTTGGTGGGTGAGTCCAGGACCAGAGGGCACAATCTTAGAATTAGAGGGTACAGGTTTAAAACAGAGATGAGGAGAAATTTCTTTAGCCAGAGGGTGGTTAATTTGTGGAATTCCTTGCCATGTACAGCAGTGGAGGCCAGAGCACTGGAGGCGTTTAAGGAAGAGATGGATCGATATCTAAATAGTCGGGGTATCAAGGGATATGGGAATAAGGCCAGAAATTGGGGTTAGAATAGTGTGTGTGTGTTTCCCCACCCCCACCCCCAATTTCTCATTTCTTTTTCTTTTTTCCCTTTTCCTTGGAGCAGACTCGATGGGCCGAATGGCCTACTTCTGCTCCCTTGTCTTGTGATCTTGTGAGCTGGAAAGGGTACAGAAAAGGATGCTGCCAGTAATGGAGGGCTTCAGATATAAGGGGAGGCTGGATAGGCTGGGACTGTTTTGTCTGGAGCATGGAAGGCTGAGAGGTTTAGATTTAGTTTTAGGTATCTTTATTAGTCACACGTATATCGAAACACACAGTGAAATACATCTTTTGCGTGGACTGTTCTGGGGGCAGTCGCAAGTGTCGCCACGCTTCTGGCGCCAACATAGCATGCCCACAACTTCCCAACCTGTACGTCTTTGCAATGTGGGAGGAAACTGGAGCACCTGGAGGAAACCCACAAAGACATGCGGAGAACGTACAAACTCCTTACAGACAGCGGAATTGTATATAAAATCATGAGGAGCATAGGTAAGGTGGATGGTCACAGTATTTTTCCCAGGGTGGGGGAATCTAAAACTAGAGGACATAGGGTTAAGGTTAGAGGGGAAGATTTAAAGGGAATGTAAGGGGTAAGTTTTTCACACAGAGAGTGGTGGGTATGTGGAACAAGCTGCCAGAGGAAGTGGTAGAGGAAGGCACAATTAAAACATTTAAAAGACATTTAGACAGGTACATGGCAAGGAATGGTTCAGAGGGATATGGGCCAAACACAGGCAAATGGGACTAGCTCAGGTAGACAACTTGGTCGGCATGGGTGGGCTGGGCCATAGGGCCTGTTTCTGTGCTGTATAATTCTTATGACTCTATAGCACTCAGCACAACATACAGCCCAGTTCGTAAGTCACATTTAATCTGTTCCACACAGTGGCAATATAAATTTCACAAAATAGCATGGGCATCAGATTGATTTTGGTGTCCAACATTACACTCATTCGTTTTCTGATGGGTTAGAAGCACGTGAAACTCAACAGGAAGGCTCAACAGGATGTTTGATTTCTGGTTTGTGCCATGTTGGTTGATCTCTGAGCATTTGTATCTCTGGAGTAAAACTGGCTCTGATTCCCATTCCTGACAGTGACTATCGCATTACAGAGTCACAGAAGGAGGCCATTCAGCTCATTAACACCATCCTGGCTCTCAGTGGAGAATCCTGTCAGCCCATCCCCCGCTCCATGCCCAAAGCCCTGCAATTTATTTCCCTCATCTGCCTGTCCAATTCCCTTTTGAAAACATTGATTGTCTTTACAAAAGCTCTGTCAGGACCCGGTGGTCTAGATGAAGGGTTTCACCCCATCCGTCAGGACTCCAGTTTCACCCTGAAATATCGACCGTCCATTTCCTCCACAGATGCTGCCTGACCCACTGAGTTCCTCCAGCGTTTTGTGTGTTGCTCCAAATTCCAGCATCTGCATTCTCCTGTGTCTCCCCAGCTACATCCTCCCTTATTTCCCATAGCAACCAAGGATAGGTCTCATCTGACCCTGGGTATTTAGCAACCCTTATGGCATCTAACACCTCCTCCATCTTAAAAATGACCTGCTCCAGATTACCCACATAGCCCTCCTTGAACTTTTTCTCTTCGGTGTCCTTCTCCCTGATGAATACAGTTGACAAGTAGTCATTTAGGACCTCACCCCATCACCTAGCTCCACACACAGATTACCCCTTTTGTCCTAATCTTTCCCTGTCTACCCTCTTGCTCCTGATATAAGATAAGATAAAATATCTTTATTAGTCACATGTACATCGAAACACACAGTGAAATGCATCTTTGCGTAGAGTGTTCTGCGGGCAGCCCACAAGTGTTGCCACGCTTCTGGCGCCAACATAGCATGCCCACAACTTCCTAACCTGTACATCTTTGGAGTGTGGGAGGAAACCGGAGCGCCTGGAGGGAACCCACACAGACATGGGGAGAACGTACAAATTCCTGCAGACAGTGGCCAGATTTGAACCCGGGTCACTGACGCTGTAAAGCGTTATGCTAACTGCTACACTGCTGTGCCTGCCTTATAGAACGTCTTGGGGTTCTCCTTAATCTTCCTTGCTAAGGATATTTCATGGCCCCTTTTTGCTCTCGTAATTTCTTTCATAAGTTCTCTCCTACACCCTCCATATTACTCAAGAGACTCGCTTGATTCCAGTTGCCAACACCTGTCATATGCTTCCTTTCTTTTTTCCTGATCAAACATTCAAAATCCTTTGTCATCCAATGTCGCCATCTTTTCCTTTCACCTGTACCAGAACATCGAGGCCCTGAACTCTTACTCATTCTTTTTTAAAGGACTCCCACTTGGCAGATGTTGTTTTACCCATGAGCATTTGCTCCTAATTACTTTCGCCGGGTCCTCTCTTACACTATTGAAATCAGCCTCCCCCAATTCAGGACCTTAATTTGAGGACCAACCTTATCCCTTTCATTAACTACCTTGAAACTTACAGAATTACAGTCACTGTTCCTGCAGTGGTGCCTCACCGACACTTTCACCACCAGCTCGGCTTCATTTCCTCAGATAATTGGTAATTGGTTTATTGTCACACCTACCAAGATACATGAAAAGCTTTGTTTGCCTGCCATCCAGACAGGTCATTCCATACACATGTACATTGAGGTAGAACAAAATGAAAACAATAACAATGCAGAATATAGTGTTACAGTTACAAAGAAAGTGAAGTGCGGGTAGACAAGTAAGGTGTGAGGGTCATGATGAGGCAATTAAGAGATCAAGAGTTCATCTTTATTGTACAAGAGGTCTGTTCAAGCTGAGGTTGAGTACTGGTCCTTCTCTAGTTAGATTCTAGTTGAAGTCTCAAAAAACTTCCTTGGATGCACTTAACAAATTCTGTTCCATCTAAGCCCTTTGCACTAAGGCAATCCCAGTCAATAATGGGAAAGTTAAAATTCCCCATTACTTTAACCCTATTGCTCTCACACCTTTCTGCGATTAGCTTACATATCTCTTACTCTAATTCCCGCTGTCTGTTCGAAAGCCTATAGCATAACCCCAGCAAAGTGATCACCCCTCTCTTGTTCCTAAGTTCTACTTTGTCCTGTCTTTTTACAGATTTATTAAAGTGTTTTATTTTCCCTTCCTTTCCCCAAAACCCCCCCTTCCGCACTCTCTAGAACCTGGCAGGAGGAGTGCAGAAGATAGCAGAGTTCCATGGCTTCTCACTGACTGAAGAACAGATTCACAACATTGCTCACAAGGGCACCTTCCAGGCCATGAGCAACAACTCTCAGGAAACCCACTCAATACTTGGCAACGTCTTTTTCCGAAAAGGTAGGTAAAATCAGATATTGCGGCACAGGGAACTGTTTGTGTGACTGCCTTCCTGGGGACGTCTTGCGAAATGTATTTTTGATGTAAATTCTTACATTACATGTTTAGCTAAAGCTGACTCACTTCCTGGTTTATTAACATGCCTTACTGGCAATGATGTTTTCTGGATGTAGTAACATAGGAAAAACAGATATTTTGCAAGATCAGCAGCAAGGAGTCATCAGGATGACTGCAGAAGTTTAAACTTCATGCTACATTGCAGCCTGTGTTAGAGATTGAGGGTGTGTGAATAAGTTGGTAATCAGGATCTGCCGGGAGTGATCCCTGCCATAAGTTGGGGAGAAGCCTCTGACCTCAATCTTGTCCTCTCTCTATTTCAGCCACTGGGGTTGTTCTCCTTTAACCAAAGGTTGAGAGGAGATTAGATGGAGGTGGAGAGGATGATGCAGGGTTTAGGGAGGGTAAATAAAGGGTAAACCATCAGTGGATGGGTCAAAGATTATAACTTTGGGTAAAGACTCTCTCAAAATATGAGGCAAAGCATTTTTACTGGTCGTGAACTGGAGTTCTGATAGAGACATATGACAGAGAAACAGGCCCTTCAGCCCCCTGAGTTCCTGCCAGCCATCAGGACATCATCTACACTCAATCCATTTTTATTCTTCCCGCATTTCCATCAACTCCTCCCAGCTACGCACTAGGGCCAATTTACAGTGGCCAATTAACCCACCAACCTGAAAGTCTTTTTTGGGATGTGGGAGGTAAGTAGAAAACCCATGTGGTCCACAGGGCAGTGCCAGAGGTCAGGATCAAACATGGGTTGCTGGAATTCACAAGATCACAAGACAAGGGAGCAGAAGTAGGCCATTCGGCCCATCGAGTCTGCTCCAAAGAAAAAAGAAATGAGAAATTGGGGGGGGGGGGGGGGGGGCAAAGAAACCTAACCCCAGTTTCCGGCCTTATCCCCATATCCCTTGATACCCTGACTATTTAGATATCTATCTATCTCTTCCTTAAACACCTCCAATGATCTGGCCTCCACTGCTGTACGTGGCAAGGAACTCCACAAATTCACTACCCTCTGGCTAAAGAAATTTCTCCTCATCTCTGTTTTAAATCTGTACCCTCTAATTCTAAGATTGTGCCTTTTGGTCCTGGACTCACCCACCAAGGGAAACAGCTTGACCACATCTACTCTGTCCAGTCCTTTCAACATTTTAAATGTCTCTATGAGGTCCCCTCTCATTCTTCTATACTCCAGTGAGTACAGTCCAAGAGCCGACAAACGCTCATCATACGTAAGCCCTTTCATTCCAGGAATCATCCTCGTAAATCTCCTCTGAACCCTCTCCAACATCAGCACATCTTTCCTAAGATATGGGGCCCAAAACTGTGCACAATATTCCAAATGAGGCCTCACTAGTGCCCCGTAGAGCCTCATCAACACTTCCTTACTTTTATACATTATACCTCTCGAAATGAATGCCAACATAGCATTTGCTTTCTTTACCACCGATCCGACCTGGTGGTTAACCTTTAAGGTATCCTGCACGAGTACCCCCAAGTCCCTTTGTACTTCTGTACTTTGAATTTTCTCCCCTTCTAGATAATAATCTGCCCATTTATTTCTGTTTCCAAAGTGTACAACGGCACATTTCTCAACATTGAATCTCATCTGCCATTTCCTTGCCCATTCTCCTAAACACCTAAATTGTGAGGCAGCAGGCTCTACAAGTCACGCCACTGTGCTCTCTGCCAGTTGAGGTGGTGGAAACTGAAACGATGAGCGCCTTCGAAAAGATATTGGATAGGGACTTGAGGGAAAATAAGTGGCAGGGTTCTGGGGAAAGAGCAGGTGTGTGGAACTGACAGATTTGGTCCACTGTCGGCCAACATTGAGTTGATGGGATGAATGGCCCCCTTTAGTGCTGTAGCAATTCTATAAGCTTCACAGCAATAAATTTCATATGATATGATTGCATAAAGTCTACCACATAGATCTCAATGGTTTTGTAATCAACTTTGTGGATCTTTTTGATGTAATCTGGTATGACTGAAATTGGACTTTGAAGGTAGCATCGAAAGGACAATAGTGAGTTAGTGACCCGTTTAACATGCAATCTGATCTCATTTTCATTTACTTCGAAACAAAATCAGATGGATTATCAAATGGTTGAAGTTTGAATGCATTTGACAGGATGAGATAAAAGAATAGCAGCTGTGTGGAGAGAAACCAAGTTACCCGATCAGTAACGATGAAAATTCTGTTTCTCTTTCCACAAATGCTGAGGGATTTCCAGCATTTTCTATCTTTAAATCAGTTCCTCTGGCATATGATTGGAATGGTGGGGGGAGTGGGAAGTGATAGGACAGCAGAATTAAAGGGAACGTAATGTTGGAATTAGTGCTCAGTCATTCAGAGTGAAGACAGGAGACACAATCTTACAAATGTCATTGAGGGGTCTTGGCAGGGTGGATGGAGAGAAGATGTTTCCTCTTGTGGGAGAACCTGCAACTAAGGATCACTGTTTAAAAATAAGACGAGATGAGGAGGAATTTTTTTCTCTCAGAGAGCCACGAGTCTTTGGAACTCTCTTCCTCAAAGGGCGGTGGAAACGGAATCCCTGAATATTTTCAGATCAGGTCAGATTAGTTTATTGTCATGTACACAAGGACAGAACGAAATTCCTTGCTTGCATGAGGCTCTCGTAGTATTACATGGTAATAATAAGTACAACAATAAGTACAGCGATGAGCACAAAACAGAACAGAATGGTGCTAAGATTGTAGTGCAAAACTGAAGTAGTGCATAAAGAAATGCTAAAGTGACAATAACAGAATAACTGAGAGAGGTGGAATTAACCACCGGGAAGGAGGTGTGAAAGAGGTGATTGGTTCAGAGGTCTGATAGCTGTGGGGAAGAAGTTGTCCTTGAGTCTGTTCATCCAGGAGAGAATGTTGATAAGCAAGGGGGTGAAAGGTTCCCACAAGTAGGTTGGAATGTGGAGAGGGTCAGATCAGCCATGATTTTATTGAATGGGAAAGCAGGATAGAGGGGCTGAGTGTTCTCCTACATGCTCCGAATTCAGATATTCATGTATTCGTGTGACCTTTGTTCTCCAGAAAGCAGAAGTTGGGTCGATTTAAGAGATTCCTAAACTGGGGTTCTGAGGTTAATATTTGGCAAAGGTTTTTATGGAACAAAGGGTTGAGGCAGTTGATAAGTGGAGGCAAGATATGGATCGGCCATGATCCAACTAAACGATAGGACAGACTCAAGGGGCTGAACAGCCATTTCCTCTGTCCTGCCAATTCATTCCATGACATGGCTGTAGACTGGTATTGTTCTGGTGAGTTAAATACTGGACTCAAGACTGCTCATAGAAACATGGAAAAACAATGACAGAGAAGGAGGCCATTCAGCCCATTGAGTCTGTACTAATCATAAAAGAACTACCTAATCCCACCATCCAGCACCAGGCCCATAGTCCTGGAGGTCATGGCTTTTTAACTGCTCATCCGAGTGTTTTTTAAACATAACAGGGGATCAGCTTCTACCATTCTGTCAGTCAGTGAGTTCCACACCCCATTAATCCTCTGCTCAGCACAGTGGTGCAGTTAATAGAGCTGCTGCCTCATGGGTTCCAGCAGCCCAGGTTCAATCCTACCCTCCCGTGCTGTCTGTGTGGAGTTTGCACGCTCTCCCTGTGATTGCACGGGTTTCCCCTTGGTGCTCCAGTTTACTCCCACATCCCAAAGACGTGCAGGCTGATAGGTCAATTGACTACTATAAGTTGCCCCTTGTTTTGTAAGTGAGTGGGGGGGATAGGAGGTAGCTTAATGGGAATCTGGGGAGAATAAAGTGGGGTAAGTGTGGGATCAGAGTAGGATCAGCGCTTGAAAGTTGGCACGGATTCAGTGGACCAAGGGACTTGTTCCACTGCTGTAATGCCACTGGGAGAAGCCCTCCCTAGATCCCTCTCCTCTCACACACCCACTTCTTTCCAGCCCCTCCACTCCCGTGTTATCCAGTTTCTTTCCCCTTCCCCACCTGGTTCCATCTGCCTATCACCCACATACTCAACCCCCCTGGGTCCCCATTCGTCCTACTGTTCCCTGCAATCCCTCGCTTTTCTGGTTCCACTCACCTCCTTCCTTTTTTTTATCAGATTCCACAATCTACAGCCTTTTATTGTCTCCACTAATCACATCCCAGCCTCTTTCCCTCCCCCACCAGGCCCACCTGCCCCTCAACCCCTCCTCACCTGGATCCACCTATCCCTTGCCAGCTCCTGCCTCAACCCTCTTCCTCTTTATAATGGCTACCTCCCTGATGCAGGGTCTCGACCTGAACCGTTGCCTCCACATATTTAAGGTTGAGATGGGTGGGTTTATTGGATCCTTGGGCAAGGACGTGAACATGAGGCATCAGATTAGCCGGAATCTTACTGAATGGCAGGACAGTCTTGAGGAGCTGAACTGTGCCCACATTTAGATCTAACGCTGTTGGGTCCTGGTGATGGGAGATTGGACAAAAATGTACAGGGAAGTTCCCAATTAGTTTATCATATTGAGTCGTAGAGCAATACAGCAGAGAAACAGGCCCTTTGGCCCAACTTGTCCATGACAACCAAGATCCCTATCGAAGCTAGTCTCATTTTCCCATGTTTGGCCCATATCTCTCTAAACCTTTCCTATCCATGTACCTGTCCAAGTGTCTTTTAAATATATTTCAGAGGAACCACAAAGAATGAGATATATTGGGGAAAAAATGCATGGAAGAGTAGTGGTTGTGAAGATGTTTAGAGAATTCAAACATGGTTGGATCTGATTCAAAGCAATGGAACTTTTTCCCAGTGTCCACATTGGGTGTAGGATATGCCACCCTCCCTATCCAAAGCCAACCATTTACTCTGGTCTGAGGGAACCAGTCAACAATTTTACTTATTTGGCTGAACATGGCCCTTAATCAATTTAATTTTTTTTAAAATTTAGGTGTGGTTGGTGACTGGAGGAACCTTTTCACTGAAGAACAAAGTCGAGAGATGGATGCCAAGTTTGAAGAGTGTTTAGCAGGCACAAAATTGGGAGCAAAACTGAAATATGATCTGTACTGTAAGGCATAAAAAAGTGCAGCAAAAATTGTGATAAACAAGGACTAATTTCTTTTTTAAAGAACTGATCATTTGGGACTGTGTGCTCAGAACTCACTGGCTTGAAGCCCACAGCTTAACAATATGGAAAGAACCACAAGGTCCACCAGGAAAAGGCAGCTTGGTGTTATTGATTCAGAGCCAAGTTGCCTGTGACTTTTCAATTCCGTGACTATAATGTTAAGCATTTTCACCCCTCAGCTCCACCACCCTCCCTACCCCCAACATTAGCAGCCGAAGCAATCATTCAGACCCTTTTGTTTCTCCTTGACAGAAACAAATCCAGCTGAAATCTCTTGCAATTCATCACAAAGGCGAATGCTGCCTGAAGTGTACTGTGATATCGCAGCATCCCAGACTCTCTGCAGCTGTGACAGCAAAAAGCATGCCCTGGACAAGGACAATTATAGGTCATTGCAGCGAAATTTGTTGTCATCTATATCCAGAAAGACAAGGCAGTTGTCATTAGCTTAGATGCATGGCGGAGATTATCTGGTGCTCCCATGGGTCTTCGTTGAATAGCAGAACTAAAGGAGGGAATAAAATTCTTTGAATAGAGTTGCATTTTAATTTTTTTTTAAATCCAACACAGCTGAGAATGTATCAGTGCATCTTGAGTCAGCTTATTGAAAAAATAATACAAAAAGCCACAAACACAATGACAGTCTTGGGCATTATTTTATATCTCCTGTTGATACTGTAAGCATTATTGTGGGGGTTGTGACTGCAATTTCCAAACGTTATTTTGCTGATCTGTCAAAATTTCAGAGATTTAAAGAAAATAAAATGAATCATTTGGAATGTGTTGTGTTTTTGCTTTGAACATTTTTGTGATTTTGTTTGTGAATTGCCCACGATATTGCTTTGTTTAAATGCAAAATTGACTTTGCCATCAGCAGATAGTTGTTGGGAGTGTATCTGTGAGTGCTGTATCTGGACGTTTGCTGTTTGGAACCTGCCCACATGTTAGCAGAAATTACTAATGGAGCTCGGTGCCATGTTTCTTTCATCAGTGGAGTAACAAAGGAACCGTGCAGAGGCATGGTAAAAAGAGAAAATTCTGGAATCGCTGGGGGAGAATGTTAAAGATGGGATTCTGCCTCTGTCCACTGGGTGGAGCCATTAGCCCAGTAAGGGAGAGGGGCACATGTAGGACAGGCTGTGTGAGGCACGTTTCTGCAAATGCACCTTCCAAAGTCGAGCTCTGTGGGCGATTTGCAGGGAATTCCCCACAAAAAATTAAGCGTTAAAAATTAGAATGCTACACATCTGCTTAGTAGTTTCAAAAGTGGCCAGAGCAAATTCAGGACTCTCATCATATGGATTTTACTTTGTGGAAAAATTGCTTGTGTTTAATGTAGGCTTAATGTGATTGAAGGGATTTGCCATCTGTGAAGTATTTAAAGAAATAAAATTGAAGGGAAGATTTTGATGTTGGCTGCTTATTACTTGGTGAAGATGGAATATTGAGTCAAGTGCATTCATGTATTGCCATCAAATTGACTTAAAAGCTATGGTAAAACAATGCTCGTACTGCACTGAAAATGCCAATTGATCTAAATTTTAAGGGGAACAAATCTCATTAATCGCAGACACTCAGCTATTCATTGAAAGTTGAAATTATTTGTCCCAGGTGTGCTGACGATGCAGATGCAATTCCAAACAGGTTATATAGAAGAGCAATCAATGCAGTGCAGATGATCTCATGCCACAGCCCGTTTCTGTCCACTGTTGGAGAGTTGCTTGTTTATTGACTACAGCTCCGCCTTCAATATTATAATTCCAAGCAAACTCATCACCAAACTCTGAGACCTGGGACTCAACACCTCCCTCTGCAACTGGATCCTTGACTTTCCGACCAACAGACTGCAATCAGTGAGGATAGGCAGCAATACCTCCGGCACGATTATTCTCAACACTGGTGCCCCACAAGGCTGCGTCCTCAGCCCTCTACTCTACTCCCTATATACTCATGACTGTGTGGCCAGATTCTGCTCTAACTCCATCTACAAGTTTGCAGATGATACCACCGTAGTGGGCCATATCTCAAATAACGATGAGTCGGAGTACAGGAAGGAGATAGAGAGCTTAGTGACATTGGCATTGGTATTGGTTTATTATTGTCACTTGTACCGAGGTACAGTGAAAAACTTGTCTTACAAACCAATCGTACAGGTCAGTTCATTACACAGTGCAGTTACATTGAGTTAGTACAGAGTGCATTGATGTAGCACAGGTAAAAACAATAACAGTACAGAGTAAAGTGTCACAGCTACAGAGAAAATGCAGTGCAATAAGGTGCAAGGTCACAACAAGGTAGATCGTGAGGTCATAGTTCATAGTCCATCTCATTGTATAAGGGAACTGTTCAATAGTCTTATCACAGTGGGGTAGAAGCTGTCCTTAAGTCTGGTGGTACGTGCCCTCAGGTTCCTGTATCTTCTACCCGATGGAAGAGTAGAGAAGAGAGAATGTCCTGGGTGGGTGGGGTCTTTGATTATGCTGGCTGCTTCACCAAGACAACGAGAGGTAAAGACAGAGTCCAAGGAGGGGAGACTGGTGTCCGTGATGCGCTGGACTGTGTCCACAACTCTCTGCAGCTTCTTGCGGTCTTGGGCAGAGCAGTTGCCATACCAAGCCGTGATACATCCTGATAGGATGCTTTCTATGGTGCATCGGTAAAAGTTGGTGAGAGTTAAAGGGGACAAACCAAATTTCTTTAGCCTCCTGAGGAAGTAGAGGCGCTGGTGAGCTTTCTTGGCCATGGCATCCACGTGGTTTGTCCAGGACAGGTTGTTGGTGATGTTCACTCCCAGGAACTTGAAGCTGTCAACCCTCTCGACCTCAGCACCATTGATGTAGACAGGTGTATGTACACCGCCCCCTTTCCTGAAGTCAATGACTAGCTCTTTAGTTTTGTTGACATTGAGGGAAAGGTTGTTGTCATGACACCATTCCACTAAGCTCTCTATCTCCTTCCTGTACTCCGATTCATCACTGTTTGAGATACAGCCTACAACGGTAGTATCATCCGCAGACTTGTAGATGGAGTTAGAGCAGAATCTGGCCACACAGTCATGAGTGTATAGGGAGTAGAGCAGAGGGCTGAGGACGCAGCCTTGAGGTGCACCGGTGTTGAGAATAATCGTGCCGTAGGAATTGCTGCCTATCGTCACTGATTGCGGTCTGTTTGTTAGAAAGTCAAGGATCCAGTTACAGAGGGAGGTGTTGAGTCCTAGGTCTCGGAGTTTGGTGACAAGCTTGCTTGGTATTATTGTGTTGTAGGCAGAGTTGTAGTCAATAAACAATAGTCTAACGTAAGTGTCCTTACTGTCCAGATGCTCCAGAGCTGAGTGAAGGGCCAGGGAGATGGCATCTGCTGTAGACCTGTTTTGGCAATAGGCGAATTGCAATGGGTCCAGGTTGTCTGGTAGGCTGGGGTTGATGCGTGCCATGAGCAACCTCTCAAAGCACTTCATGATGGTGGATGTCAGAGCCACTGGTCGGTAGTCATTGAGGCATGTTACCTTGCTTTTCTTTGGTACTGGGATGATAGTGGTCTTAAAACAGGAGGGAACCTGAGATTGAAGCAGGGAGAGGTTGAATATGTCCACAAATACTTCTGCCAGCATGGTATCATGACAACAACCTTTCCCTTAATGTCAGCAAAACAAAAGAGCTGGTCATTGACTTCATGTAAGGGGGCAGTGTACATGCACCTGTCTACATCAATGGTGCTGAGGTCATGAGGGTTGAGAGATTCAAGTTTCTAGGAGTGAACATCACCAATAGCCTGTTCTGGTCCAACCACATAGACGCCACGGCCAAGAAAGCTCACCAGCACCTCTACTTCCTTAGGAGGCTAAAGAAATTTAGCATGTCCCCTTTGACACTGACCAATTTTTATCAATGTATCATAGAAAGCATCCTACCTGGATGCATCACTGCCTGGTATGGCAACTGCTCTGCCTGTGACCGCAAGAAACTGCAGAGAGTTGTGGACACAGCTCAGCGCATCACGGAAACCAGCCTCCTCTCCATGGACTCTGTCTATACCTCTCGCTACCTTGGTGAAGCAGCCAGAATAATCAAAGACCCCACCCACCTGGGACATTCTCTCTTCTCTCCTCTCCCATCAGGCAGAAGATACAGGAGCCTGAGGGCACATACCACCAGGCTCAAGGACATCTTTTATCCCACGGTGATAAGCCTATTGAACGGTTCCCTTATACAATGAGATGGACTCTTGACCTCACAATTTACCTTGTTTGATCTTGCACCTTATTGTCTACCTGCTGTGACACTTTACTCTGTATTCTGTTATTGTTTTTACCCTGTACTACCTCAACGCACAGTGTAATGAATTGATCTGTACGAATGGTATGCAAGACGAGTTTTTCACTGTACCTCAGTACAAGGGACAATAATAAATCAATACCAATACAAGAAGACCTGAAATAAAACAGAAAATGCTGGGAACACTCACAGATCAGGTTATACTAAAGCAGAAGGTAGTATAGTACAGTCTGGACTGATGAGCATGTCCTACAGCCCTAGATTACCAACACATCGCACAGGTAAAGAAGCAAAATGTGCTTCCAGCAGCCACATTAACCTGATGTGGCCACATCCTTTCAGAGATATTTCCTTCCCCCAACTTCCCTTCAACTGAAAACCAACTGTTTCTCTTTTTCCCCATTCTGGCGAAGGAAATGCTACCTGTTTCTCTCTCCTCAGATGCTGCCTGATCTGCTGTGTGTTTCCAGCGTCTTCCATTTTTATTTCAGATTTCCCGTTTCTGTAATTCTTTTTGGTTTTCCAGAAGTGACCATCCTTGGCCATTCTGCTTACCCATTGGCTAACTATCTGGAAGATTAAGGACTAAGAACATGGTTCAAAGTAGTGACCCATCACCTGCTTTATATGATTGACTGTCGGCTGAGAATGCCTTGTGGGACACGTTCAGTATTGGTAGAGTTCCTACAAGGACTTTGCTCTATCCATCACCCAAAGTTTGTAGATGCACCATATTCTGACCTCAGACTGCTACTCCAACACAGTAATTGCTATACCACCAGGTTTAATCCTTCTACATCCATGGATGACTTCGCTCTTCACTAGATTCTCATTTTTTACTTTCACGCTTTAAATGAATTGATGTGATAACCTTTGCGAAGACTACAATGCAAATATGAGTGAAGTGGTAACCAAGCTGTTAATTGGCTATTGTCTGACACCCGAGATAAATTTCAACTTCAATTATTTCCCTTTTGTGTTAAAGACACTCTATGATGCCAAGCCCAGCTAAGAACTGAGCATCTGGGGAGAATTCAAGGGAGCACAACTTTGCATCTAACATCTTCTGTTCTTGCTCCCTCTCTTCTCAGTTCTTTCCTTTTTTTCTCTTGGCACGTACCACCAGACCTAAGGACAGCTTCTATCCCACTGTGATAAGACTATTGAACGGTTCCCTTATACGATGAGATGGATTCTGACCTCACAATCTACCTTGTCTGACCTTGCACCTTATTGTCTACCTGCAATGCACTTCCCTGTAGCTGTGACACTTTACTCTGTATTCTGCTATTGTTTTTACCCTGTACTATCTCACTGCACTGTGTAATGAATTGATCTGTACTAATGGTAT
Source organism: Pristis pectinata (assembly GCF_009764475.1). Lineage (NCBI taxonomy): Eukaryota > Metazoa > Chordata > Chondrichthyes > Rhinopristiformes > Pristidae > Pristis > Pristis pectinata. The sequence continues at coordinate 129,652,337 of NC_067407.1, read as the reverse complement.
GCAAGACAAGTTTTACATGGTACCTCGGTGTAAGTGACAATAATAAACCAATCCCAATACCAATACTTTGCCCAGTGCTCCCCTGAGCTTTTTCCACCTTCATTCTCAGCTGCCAACACATCATCTCAGAATCCTAAAATGTAGAGCTCATTGGAGTAATCCATTGTTTGGGTTCTTGAAAGCCTATCTCTGAAATCAGTTGTGCAAATTTACTTTAAAAATCCTGGGATTTATGGATTAGTTAGATCTTAGGATTCCTTCTATTGCAATAGCCAAGAGGATTGAGAAGTCTGTATTGAGATACACAGTGGTACCGCGGTTAATGCCGCTGCTTCATGGCTCCACTGACCCAGGTTCAACTCCGACCTCCGGTGCAGTCTGCGTGGCATTCTGCTGGTGACTGCGTGGGTTTCCCCTGGATACTCCAGTTTCCTCCCACATCCCAAAGATGTGTGAGTTGGTAAGTTAATTGGCTAATCTAAATGCCACTAATGGAGGTGAGTAGCAAGAGAATCAGAAGGGAGTTGATGGGCATGTGAGAGAGTACAATTTACAAGGAATATGTAGGCAAATGGGACTGATGGGATTACTCTGAGATCTAGCATGAACTAAAAGGGCTGAATGGCCTCCTTTGTCATAAGAAAATATAAGGATAGAAAGAAAATGCCACTGGAGAGACCTGATTTCAAACAATAAATTGCTTCTGAAGACATGTTAGCTCCAGGATTATTGCTCTCCACACAATATTGTTGGCAGCAGCTGCCTTTTTTTTCACAGGAACCATTGAAAATTGTTCAAGTGGCAGCTCAGTGCTAATGTTATTTATTTTTGGACCCCCATCAAAAGTAGAAAGAGAATTGTAAACTGAGAGTACAAAAGTGATGAGATATACATACCAGGCATCGACCCATCCCTTCCTGAGGGCGATTTCCAATTGCCTCCTCTTTTTATTACTTAAAATGCTACCTACCCCAAAGTCCCAGCTATTCACCCTTCTGTGCTTTCGTTTTCTATCGCCGTTTCAAGTTCCATTTACCTTGCACCTTATTGTCTACCTGCACTGCACTTCCTCTGTAGCTGTGACACTTCACTCTGTACTGTTATTGTTTTTACCTGTACTACCTCAATGCACTCTGTACTAACTCAATGTAACTGCACTATGTAATGAATTGACTTGTACAAATGGTATGCAAGACAAGTTTTTCACTGTACCTCGGTACAAGCGACAATAATAAACCAATACCAATACAGGTCCTCCCCAGCTTACGGACACCTGATGCGGACAGCCTGTACACGCGAGAGAGCCATTGGGAGACCGGTGGGGTGGCTTTACTGGCTGCTGCGGGGCTGTAGGCATCTTCTGCCATGTGCGAACTCGGTTCTTGGCTGCACTTCAGACTTGCGAACTGTTCGGGTTAAGAGCAGGTCACAGGAGCGGAACCCTGCCATAATCTGAGGAGGACCTGCATCTAACTTTACTGGGGGGGCCATTGCTATGGCCCTTCTGGAATAATGAGACAATCATTACCACAGCACCAATTCAGATTCCACAATTGACATCAGCACCCTTGGAGAGGTGGCAGGTGGGGGTGGGGTGGGAGAGAAAAGCAAAAACACAGCCAAGGTTTCAACAGTGTCTCTGCCTTAAAGAGTAGTTACCAGAGTCAGCCCCTGGGTGATGAGCCAACTCCCATTTCAGAAGACACAGTTCAAAACTCTCGGGTACCAATCCAATGCAGTACAGAGAGTGTGCCGCACTGTCAGAGGTGCTTTATTGCGGGGGATTTTAGAAGCCGCTGAGGTTAGAAGTTTTGGAAAGAAGAATGTTTCATCATGGGGAATGGTTGCGAAAAGTCATTGTAAGTTGTAAGGGAAATGTGAATAAATCTGAAGCAGGGAACGACAGGAACTTGGAGGAGGGCAAAGCAGCAGGATGAGCTGCCCAGTAGAATAAGATAAGAAGATAAGATATTTTTATTAGTCACACGTGCATTGAAACACACAGTGAAATACATCTTTTGCGTAGAGTGTTCTGGGGGCAGCCTGCAAGTGTCGCCACGCTTCCGGCGCCAACATAGCATGCCCACAACTTCCTAACCCGTACGTCTTTGGAATGTGGGAGGAAACCAGAGCACCCGGAGGAAACCCATGCAGACACGGGGAGAAGGTACAAACTCCTGACAGACAGTGGCCGGAATTGAACCCAGGTCACTGGTGCTGTAACAGCATTACGCTCACTGCTGCTCTACTGTGGGGGCAAGTATAGATTGGGCTTCTCCTGGTCATTGTTACTTCAGCTGAAACTCCAGAAAGATGCTGCTTACTCCCAATGAGCCAGACATCTGTCTTCTTGAAAAGATCCCACTTAACAGCAATCCTCAAGCCATTGAATCAGCTACCCTTCACAAACATGCTCCATTCTACATACTGACAAGGAGCAATGTATTGGGGATTAGATAGTCCATTAAATTTATCTTCCATTTTGATTCTTTGCTCCCTTCATGATCTTATTTTAGCCATGACGCTCCATTGGAACATCTTTCTAAAAAACTTCTTAACGTGTGTACATTGATATAGTTTCTTCTCGATGGAATCTGAACATAAAGAGGTGAGGATCAAAGTATCGGAACAGGCAGAAATGATAACCAATGGTATTGGGAGCAGCAGTGGGACAATGCTGCCTTCAGGCAGGAGGTATAGGAGCCTGAAGAACCACACCTCAAGGTTCAACTGTGGCTTCTTCCCCATTGCCATCAGGTTCTTGAACTGACCTGAAAAACCCTAACGCTACCACTGACTGTATTTCTTTTTTCTCTCAACTTGCACTAATGTCATTGTGTTTATTTCAATTTATTTTGTTGTGTAGGTTATCTAACTTTCATGGTAATTATACCCTGGGTATATACACCTGCAACAATAAACAAACTTGGTACCATGGGTGACTAGGTCACCCGCAAGTCGCCAGCTATCACCACACCGCCTCCTTTCTTGGTGAGCCCGTTGTCCCCAGACAGCCGCTTTCTGAGTATTACAGGCGATTTCTCAGATGAAAACAACAGCAGCAATGAGCCAGAGTATCAGAGCCTCCCTGAGACTACTTCCACCTCCCTGCGCATGATATTGGTGTTGATGGCAAGGCCAGCACTTATTGCCCTCAAGAATGTGTCGGTGAATCACCTTCTTGAATTTCTGCAGGTCTCCTTGTGAATGTATTCCCACAATGAAAGAGGGAATTCCAGGATTTAGACCCATTAACGCTGGAACAACGATATATTTGCAAGTCAGGAAGCACGCAACTTCAAGGGAAATGTGCACATGGTGGTGTTCAGTCCGGATGAAGGACCTCGACCTGAAACAATGACTGTCTATTTCCCTCCACAGGTGCTGCCTGACCAGCTGAGTTCCTCCAGCTTTTTGTTGTTGCATGCAGTGGTGTTTTCATGTGTCCAAAGCTCTTATCCTTCTTGTTGGTAGATGCTGCAGTTTGTCAGGTGTTGACAGATTACCTTGTCGCTGGACAAGAGTACCTTGTCGCTGGTACACACTGTAGCCACGGTGTGCTGGTAGTAGAAGTAATCAATTTTTAGGGTAGCTATCAAATGGGCTGCTCTGCCTTAGGTAGTGTTTAGCTTCTTGGATGTTGTTGAAGCAGCACTCATCCAGGCAAGTAGAGAGTATTCCATCACACACTTGATTTTCAATATGTAAAATATTGAACATATCTGAGTTCTTCCAGCATCACAGTGTTTTTCATCTAGATTCCAGCATCTGCAGTCCTTTGTTTCTCATTGAACATATCACCTTTATTTATGCATCCTCAATACTCCAAAAGAATAACAATAATCTACTGATCAAGTCTTACAATTAATATTGTCTTGAATGTATCAGTTCCAATTTTATCAGACACGTATGAATTACTTTGTTTATAATGGATACCAATATTTTTTGCGCATTAGATCCCAACTAATGGATCTATTCTCCACAGAATCAATCTTTTTAACAGTTTGGAATAACATTCATTATTTACCAATCTTCTGGCACTATTCTTCAATTAAATGGGCTTTGCAGAATGATTCATGCTGTTGGGTTAATACAGTAATAAGAATATTAGAACATCTCCTACAATAGGAATATAATCATGCTAAGCTTGGCTTCATTCCTCAGTATAGTGTTATAATCTGTATTGCTGATTGATGTTCTTTACTGTAAAACGTGGCTAAATCTTCAGAGTGAAATGTAAGGTTAAGTGAATCTAACACAAGGTCATTATGACTTGAGCGATTAATTTAACAGCTTTAAAAACATAGTTCATAAAATACTCTTTACCCATCATTCAGGTTCTTTGCATTTCATAGATGGACTCAATTTTGCAGCACATTTCCACGCCAATTAATGACTTTCATAAGAAGCAGTGCAAGTCTAAGGGGAATTGGTAGCCTAGTGTTTAATATGAAGAAGCCGGGCTATTAATGTGCTAACATGAGGTTGAATCTGAGTGCAGCAGCTGGAGAACTTAAATGAATCTGAAATTAGTAATGGTAACCATGAAACTACTGGATTGTCATTAAAAACCCGTCTGAGTCAGAAACATTCTTCGGAGACTGAAATCTGTTGGCCTTATTTGGCCTATGTGTGACTGCAGACCCACCAGTGTGGTTGAAAGTTGACTCTTAATTGTACTCTGCCATGCTAGTCATTCAGTTCAAGGCACAATCAGTGACAGACAACAAAGGCAGGCCTTGCCAGCAACATTCACTTATGAGCAAATTTGTCACTAAGTGGCTTGGGAGGTCAATTGTACACAGATCTTTAAAATGTCTTGGAGACATAAGGGAAATGGCTCAAAAGTCCTTTAGAAGTAAAAGGAACTTGAGCACAAGGAGGTAGAAGTTATGCCACTGCAATTCAAAGCCTTATTTAGGACACACCTGGAGGACTGTGGGCACCACACTATGGGAAGCTTTGGAGAAAGTGCGGTGTACAATTATCAGAACGGTATCTGAACTTGAAGAGTTGTATTATTAGGAGCAATAACAACAACTCAGATTGTATTCTCTGTAACCTACTGTGATTTACTGTTGAATGATAATAGTGCAGATGGAGGCCATTCAGCCCTCGAGTCTGTGCTGTCTGCAACAGCAATTCAATGAGTCCACTGCCCTTCCGTTCCCAATTTTTTTCCTCTTTCTCAACTATTGCTCCTTTTGTGAATCACCACTATGCCTGTCTCCATTGGGCAGGGTATTCCGGATCCTACCCACTTGCAGCTTAAGACATTTTCTCCTCATGTTGCCTTTGGTTCTTTTGCAGATTATCTTAAATCCGTGTGTTGGATTCTTAACAATTCCAGCAATGGGAATGAATTTTCTGGAGGCAGAACCTATATTTGAGGAAGAGTACCTCACCTTCTGATGGGAAAATTGTGGCTTCTGGAATATATATCAAATTCAACCATTTCAGGTAACTCGTTTTCTCTGTTTGTATCATGACTGGCCAGTTGTGGTGTCAGGTCATCCATCTGTAACAGTAGGTTAGTTTTTTTTCTCCACTAATACATCCTGATCTTGGGGAATTCTTACATCTCTGCATAATACAGCTTTTACATTTCCTTTGGATGTGTCCTTGCCATCTAACCTCTCTCATTAACCTATCTACCAGAGGCTTAATCAACGGTTTATCTGCTTACCACCCCGGCCTCACCCTATTAGAGATATTCTCTGTCTTGTCCATCCCTCCCCCATCACACAATCTTAGAATTAGAATTCTAATCTTAGAATTAGAGGGTACAGTTTCAAGACAGAGATGAGGAGAAATTTCTTTACCCAGAGGGTGGTGAAATTGTGGAACTCCTTGCCATGCACAGCAGTGGAGGCCAGATCAGTGGGGGTGTTCAAGGAGGAGATAGACAGATATCTAAATAGTCAGGGTATCAAGGGATATGGGGATAAGGCTGGAAAATGGGATTAGAATAGTTTTTTGTCCCCCACCCCATTTCTTTTTCCCTTTTCCTTGGAGCAGACTCGATGGGCCGAATGGCCTGCTTCTGCTCCCTTGTCTTGTGATCTTGTGATCTTGTGATCTTCCCCTATTGTCTCTCCCCCATCTTCTCTGCAAATGGTTTCTCTTCTTTCCTCGTTCTGACAAAACACTAACTCTTTGTTCCTCAGATACAACCCTACATGCCGTGTGTTTCCATCATTTTCTGTTCTGATAACAAATTCTCTCTGTTGGTTATCCCAACACCTCTCAGTCCTTAGAACCCCACCTCACCTCTCAACCTTTGAAGGAGGACAATCACAGCTTTTCCAACCTTTCCTATTAAATTGTGTCTCATCCCAGTTATCAGTCTATCTTTCAGTCCTGATATTTCCTATCTTCAGTCCTGAAGAAGGGTCCTGACCCGAAACATTGACCGCCTGCTTTTTTCCACGGATGCTGCCTGGCCTGCTGCGTTCCTCCAGCATCATAATGTTTTTCATCAGTCTACTAAACTGTTAGTGTGTCATTTACAATCAAGAATGTACCTTTATTAACAGTGCACTAGTAAAGAATGAGGGTGATTTGAATGAAGTTATTAAAGTCAAAGTTGAGTTTATTGTCATCTGCACAAGTACATGTATGCACAGGTGCAATGAGAAATTTACTTGCAGCAGCATCACAGGCACATAGCATCAGATAAGCAATGTTCACAAGAAAAACATAAATTAAACATAAATTATACACAATTTTTACAAGGAAAAAATACAATTAGAACAAAAAAAACAAAGTCCATTTTAGTGCAAAGTGATCAGAGAGGTCACAGTTTTGCTAAACTGTAATGGTGATTAGGGTTTTGCCGGTTAGTTCAAGAACCAAATGGTTGAAGGGAAGTAACTGTTCTTGAACTTGGAGGTGTGGGATTAAGCAGAACTCATAGCATAGCTAGAGAGAACCTATTTCAACTGATAAATCCTGGAGGCACAGTTTAAAGTTAGAGCTGGTCCTCTTGGGATTGGTTAGGAAAAACACTGTCAGACTTACTGCCCTTTGACAGCGATGTTAAGCTAAGCCCCATTCTATTCTCTCAGAGCCACGATATTGGTTTGAGTAAGAGCAAGAAGGTTGTCTGACATCCTGGCCAGCATCATCAGAACATCATCATCGTCACATCTTTTTTTTGTAGGAGAGCTTTCTGCGCACAGGTTGGCTGCTGAATTTCCCACATATCAGCAGCGACCATGTCTCAACAGTAGTTAATTGGTTGTGAAATACCTAATGAAAGACGTGACACAAATGCACACGTTTCTGTATTATGTATAAATATCATGATTAATAATAGAAAATTAAATTTGAAAATCTGGTTACTCATTCCCTTCCTTTCTTGGCCCCATTATCTGGTTCAGTCACACCTCCTGACCTGCGGGATATGCATTAGTAAAGATGTAAATACCTGCAATTATAGATAATTACTTCTTTCAACTAGGCATCATTGACAGCAGGAGAGCTCATACATTGCCGCATGTGAATATTTGCAATGTTTTCCAAAATAGGTTATTTGTATCTGACGCAATTCCCAGTCACAGCCACAGGAGAGGACTCTTTAATGTTCAGGTCTTTATCCCTTGCTTTATGAGTCCACCAGTGAATCTTTGCAAATTTAAAAGGATAGAAATGAATGAAGATTCTGTTAATAATTTCATATAAGGATTAGCTTTGGATAGTTCTATACAGATGTGGAGAGAAAAATCAAACATAATACATTGCAAAATGGAAGTATTTCTACACAAACAGAAACTTGTGAATGCTGGAAGTTTGAAATAAAGACAGAAAATGCTGAAAGAACAACACTGAACATAGAACATAGAACAGTACAGTTCAGAACAGGCCCTTCGGCCCACCATGTCTGTGCCAACCATGACGCCAATTTAAACTAATCTTATATACCTGCACGTGGTCTATGTCCCTCCATTCCCTGCATGATCATGTGGCTGTCTAAATGACTCTTAAGTGTTGCTACCGTAATTGCTTCCACTGCTTCCCCTGGCAGTGCGTTCCAGGCACCTACCATTCTCTGTATATAAAAACTTGCCTCATAAATCTCATTTAAACTCCCCCCCCCACCTTAAATCTATGCCCTCTAGTATTTGACATTTCCACCCTATGACTACCTACCCTATCTGTGCCTTTCATAATCTTATATTCTTCTCTCAGGTCACCTCTCAGCCTCCAATGCTCCAGAGAAAATACTCAGCAATCCAAGCAGCATCTGTGGAGAAAGAATTAGTTAAAGGAAATTATAGATCTTGAACCTAACTCATTAGTCCTCTTCTCTCCCAAGATATGTTTGATTTTTAATCATTGATGAATTTGAATGTAATTCTCATTTGGAAACCTCCCATACTTCTCCCCCAGTGTTTCCTTGCCTGCATGGATTCTTTCTTGGACGGAATTTGGGTTGGGATGGGTCACTCCTCTGGATGAGATTAATCATTAATAAGAACATAAGAAATAGGAGCAGGAGTAGGCCAACTGCAGCCTACTCTGCCATTCATTAAGATCACTTCAAACCATGTTGTATTGGTTTACAGGAGTAGGGAGAAAATCATTAAAAGGTGGTGTTGAGCTACACATAGAGCTAAGGATGAAGCTGCAATCAGACCCCATGAGAATAAGGGCAGTTATTGTTGAGTGAAACATTTCCTTGTTCCTTATGTTAACTGTTTCTTTTTCCACAGATGCTCCCTAACCTGCTTGGTGTTTCCGGCATTTTCCATTTTCTATCTTTATATCATGTGGGCTTAGTTTTTCTTATCCTGCTCATATGTCTAGCCTACCAGGCAGGTCACACCACCTCACCATCAATAACTCATTACACAGACCAAGAAATTTAATGAATCATAATTAAACTGTTTGGACTCATCCTATCACAGACATTCCCTTTGTTCAGTGCATACCTCCCCTGCCTTCTCTCCTACTGAAAACTGACTTGCATCTCTGTCTTTCCCAGTTCTGACAAAGGACTACAGACCTGAAATGTCAACTGCTTCTCTTTCCACAGGCACTGCCTGACCTGCTGAGCATTTCCAGCCATTTGAACAAAGTTACTGACCATAGAAAGTCAGCCTATGACCTAGAGGTGGGGCAGGTCACCTGGCTCACAACAAACAGACTAATGTACAGCAAAGAAAGCTGTTTTACACAGATGGTGAAGTCAGTTAGAAACTACAACAATGTTTCCCAATAAAAGCAGAGTCATTTATCCAGAAAAATGCAGTAGTTACAAAAAAAAATTATATGTATAAAATCAGCCTCAGTACCTTACAGCAGTGTGATCGTCACACTTGATTGACAGGAGAGTTACCCAATCATATTTACGCTGCCAGGCTATAGCGTTGCCACTGGATGCTGCCGTTTTAAATGTGCAGCCTCTGACATAATGTAGGAAATCCAGCAACCAATTTGCCCTCCAGCCAAGTCCCACATACAGCAATGTGACAATGAGCTGATAATCTGTTCTGAAGTGTTGCTTGAGGGACAGATATTGGTAATGGAAGTTGAGCCAGGAGCAGACAGCAGGGAACTTGTCTGCAGAGCTAAACTGGCAGCAGAAGAGGAAGAGGCCATCTGCCATGTCACAGAGAAAATATCAAGGGAAATTCTGCGTCTACAATGGGGTAAAGAGCAGGGAAGTTAACGTGGAATCAGGCATGGCCATGTTGTTATCATTCTCTGACCACGTGGGTGTTTGCCTGCCATGTGACCAATAATACCATAGGCTTCCCACTAAAAACCCCTTCAGATGAACTGCAATCTCTCATTAGCCCAGTGAATGAATCACTGAAGTACCAAATCCAGCAACAATATTGTCAATGGGATATTTGCTATATTTTCCCCACCCAATACCATAGAGATATGTACAGATTAACCTGGTGAACGTAAACCAGGACACTGTATGGCTAAGAAAACAGCAACACTATATCTGTGATATGACCATACTGTTAAGAAATTTACATGACCAAACAATTAAGATATTTAAGTAACTTCCCCCCCCTGAGTTTAATTTTTTAGGTGATAGCTAACCATCAATCAAATTACCTGAGAGAAACAATATGCCCAGCTTTATACTGGCACAGTGGGTAAATAAATTATGATTGCAGCTATGATAGTCCCCAGTATATCACATACCAGCAGTACCATCATAAGGCTAAAGGTCCCCTATAAACATTGAGTTACAATAACATGAATAAAGGTATCATTGATACTTGTCAGGTGAGTGTGAAATCGCCACCATCAAAAGGATACCCCTGGCAGTTTGTGGCTGTTATTGGCCTCTGGGCAACAAACATGGCAAGTAAATCATAAAGTGTTGAGGATGTTGCTGACGTGTGGGGGTGCTGCGGTTCCACATGAATGAAAGCAGGCCATTCAATAAGGGAGAAGTATACTCTGGTCTCTAGCAATAGACATGAAGGTGAGTATCAGCTATGCATTGGCTCCACTGATTTCAATACACACATACGTAGCACCAGTAACCAAAAGTGATTCTTGTCCCTGTAAAATTAGGTTGTGTACAGAACCATTCCTTTACAATATCATTGACTGATTTTCACTATCTTTCAAGGAAGAGCAACTTTGTCAAAAAGAACCTTCAATGTGAGAGCCACCTTAATCACTCAATTACTGCTATCTATCCCTCCTGCACTATTCCAACAAAGTTCAATGTAAGCTTAAGGACAGGTGCTCATCTTGCTTCTGGACACCTTGCAGCCTTTGGTGCACAATAATGGATTCAATAAGTTCAGATAATTTGCTTTTTCTGTTTGTCTCAGAAATGGCCAGTTTTGCTGTAGAGTTATCTATCTGTAATATTCACTCAGTTTCTCTCTCTCCACAGATACTGCTTGATCTGCTGGGTATTTCCAACATTGGAGTCATAGAGTAAAAGAGTAATACAGCATGGCAACTGGTCCTTCAGCCCAACTCATCCATGCTGGCCAAGATGGCAATAAATTAATCCCAATTAGAACATAGAACATAGAACAGTACAGCACAGAACAGGCCCTTCGGCCCACAATGTTGTGCTGACATAGTTATTCCCTCCTGCCTACAGAATGCCCATATCCCTCTATTTTCCTCTCATTCATGTGCCCATCCAAGCCCTTCTTGAAAGCTCCCAATGAATTTGCCTCCACCACCCTATCAGGCAACGCATTCCAGGCATCCACCACTTTCTCAGTAAAAAACGTACCCCTCACATCTGTTCTGAACCTACCCCCTCTCACCTTAAATGCATACCCTCTGGTATTAGATCGCTCAATAATGGGAAAAAGATATTGCTTGTTCACCCTATCTATGCCCCTCATAATTTTATGCACCTCCAACAGATCACCTCTCAGCCTCTGCCACTCCAGAGAAAAGAGCCCAAGTTTGTCCAGCCTCTCCTGATAGCACATGCCCTCTAATCCAGGCAGTATCCGAGTAAACCTCCTCTGCACCCTCTCCAAAGCCTCAACATCCTTCCTATAGTGAGGTGACCAGAATTGCATGCAATACTCTAAATGCGGCCTAACTGGAGTTCGATAGAGATGCATCATGACTTCTTGACTCCTATACTCAATACCTCGATTAATAAATGCAAGCATTCCATAAGCCTTCTACCACCCTGTCTACCTGTGTAGCCACTTTCAATGAGTCATGCACTTGTACCCCAAGATCTCTCTGCTCTTCAACACTGTTAAGGGTCTTGCCCTTAAGAGTGTACTGCCTCTTGACCTTAGTCCTACCAAGGTGCAACACATCAGATTTATCCGGTTTAAACTCCATCTGCCATTTCTCTGCCACATCTGCAACTGATCTATATCATGCTGTATCCATCGCCAGTCTTCTACACTATTCACAACTCCACCAATCTTGGTATCATCTGCAAACTTACTAACCCACCCATCGACATACTCATCCAGGTCATTTATGTACATCACAAACAGCAGAGGTTCCAGCAGAGATCCCTGCAGAACACCACTACTCACAGGTCTCCATCCCGAATAAGTCCCTTCAACCACCACCAGTTCTGGATCCACACAGCCAATTCTTCACTGACCCCATGCATCCGAACTTTCTTGATTAACCGATTATGTGGGACTTTGTCAAATGCCTGACCTTGGCCCATATCCCTCTAATCCTTTCCTATCCATGTACCTGTCCAAATGTTTTTTAAATGTTGTAATTGTACATGTCTCAGCCACTTCCTCTGGCATCTCATTCAATTTACATACTCTCTCTCTCTCTCTCTCTCTCTCTCTCTCTCTCTCTCTCTCTCTCTCTCTCTGTCTCTGTCTGTCTGTCTGTGTCGCCTCGTATACTTCCTCCTACATTTGTCCCCATGTTTCAGTTACATGCCAGTCTCCAGCTCCTGATCCTAGCTATATTCCAAATCCCAGCTTTCGATTCCAGCCACACTTCGGTCCCTGGCTCCCAATCCCAACATGCTCGTGGCCTCAGCTCCTGGCCACACAGCTGCCCCTGCTCCCAGCCATCCCATGTACACAGCCACCCTCATTCACAGCCAGACTCCGAACTCCAGATCCTGACTCCAGATCCAGTCACGGTTTGTCCACACACTCCCATCCACACTCCATCCATACACCAATCCACATTCTTGCGCACTCTCTGTTTGCACATCTGCCCACGTTCCATCCACAGCCCTGCCCATGTTCCCATCCACTCTCTGTCCATGTTCCATTCACCCACATTCCTATCATCTGCACATTTGTCCATGCTCATTCCACAAACTCTACCCATATTCTGGTCCGTACTTTGTACACACACAAGCCCACATTCTTGGCTACACTCTGTCCACACACCTACCCCTATTTCCAGCTGCGCACCTTCCCACAATCCTGGCCACCCCCTCTCCTTACATCTACCTCCATTCCGGCCATGCTCTGTCTACACACCTGCTACTGTTTTCATTCATGCACCAGCCCCCAGTTCTTGCACTTAAGGTCAAAGGGAGACACCACTGGCTCACAGGCCAAGCAGTGAAGATCACTAGACTATATTAAAGCTGTCAGTTTTATTCCCCCAGATTTCAAGCGTCATCCCCTTTGTGTATTAAGATGAGATTTCTTTACTAGTCACATGTACATCAAAACACACAGTGACATGCATCTTTTGCATAGAATATATGCACTTGATTCAAAGTCTAATCCATTCATTTGCAATATTCCTTCTTCTAATCTTATTCTTAGGCAGTCCTTTGGAATCAAGGCAACTTGCTTCTACTCCAGTTCTACATGTTCTGAGGAGGACATTGTGGGATGTGAAGAGTTTTCTAGAGCTGGGGCAAGAGATGCTTGATGGAATGGGGACTGGAGTTGGTGCACTTCTTCTGTTGCTTATGCTGGGCTTCTATATGCTCACGATGAATGGATTTGAGGTTCTCAATACCATCTTAAATCTTTCTTCTCTACTTTGAGCAGTTATGGGCCACGAATTCCTACAAATCAGTGAGGATGATCAACATCTATGAAGTAGATTACCTCACGTTTGTATTCAATTCTATTCCATCTGCCAACAGTTTAACCTGTCTGCACCCCTTTGCAGGATTTTTGTGCCCTCTTCACAATTTGCTAATCTGCTTTTCTTGATATCATCGGCAAATTTGGCTTCAGTCCTTTCATCCAAGTCTTCCATATAGATAATCATAAATAGTTAAGAACTCAGAATTGATCCCACTCGTTACTGATTGCCAATACAACAATGGCCCGTTTATCCTGACTCTGTGTTTCTGTTTGTCATCCACTCTCTATCCATCCACGTTCAACCCTGTGTGCCCTGTGCAGTCATCTTCTACTGAATGTCTTCTAGAAATACAGATATGCTAGATCTACTGGCTCCCCTTTATCTATTCTGTTTGCTACATCCTCAAAGAACTCGAGCAAATTTGTCATAGGTGATGGAGCTCAGAATAAGTTTTCCCCCTTTGGGAGTCTGATGCCAAGCAAACGGAATGCTAGAGATGTCGGCGTGGGAAAGGATCCATATCCTTTCAGACGATTTGGGGGATTTTGTGGAGTCAGCATTGATGGTACCTCTCCAGTCCTTTGAGTTACCTGTGTACATAATATGGCAATATTTCTATCATTATAGACACTGTCATTTACAGTAAATTTCTAGACTGCTAAAAGAAAGGAAGCAAACCAATCATCATCAAATACCAATGTAGTTAAAAAGTATTATTTCCAACCTCACTCAGCCAAATTATTCTTTGGAACAATTTATGGTGCAGAATTTTGGGAACGAAGACAAATACCACAGACACAGGCAACTGCAATTTGCACTGAATATTTATTGAAATGGTGATATGGTTGGATAAGGTTCGGAGCACAGACCCAGATAAAATGAACACACTGCAATTCCCTCTCAGGAAGCTTCATAACGGTACAGTGCTGTTTGAGTTCCTGTTCATTTTTTTTTGCTGCGTTTCAACAGATGTGTTTCTTCAAGCGTCAATTGAGTTCGGAGTGTGGCTTGTCAATATTTAATGTGTGTGTGTTCTATGCCCACTACTTTCATTACTCTTGGTTGCTGATAGTATTTAAATTGAAGCATTCAAAATGAACAGTCTTGAGGTCAGTACGATTCCAGTTGGAAGGGGAGTTCAAAATATAACTTGGTGCACACCTAATGCAATTTACCTGCATCCATTGTTCTCCAAAGACCCACATTGAAGACTTCTTCATATTTTCCTACCAAACCAGGTAGAAATAACTTAAAAGATTAAAGAAAGACAGCCTTAATTTAGAGTGGTCTGGAACACAATGGGATGTAAACCCTGTGTAGTGTACAAAGCTCAGGTAAGATCCCCCTTTTGCTTCTTCCAGTTCTGTGTGTAATGTGCCAGGAAGAACATGCATGCCGCACATGTTCCTTGGGATGATACAGATAAAGGAATTAAAATAATAAACACAGGTCATATCGACTGTTTATTTCCCTCCATAGATGCTGCCTGACCTGCTGAGTTCCTCCAGCACTTTTTGTGTATTGCTCCAGATTCCAGCATCTGCAGAATTTTGTGTCTTTATCTTCGTATCGATCAAGGTTATAATTTGTTTGGATTATTAAGCCCTTGATCTAACGCAGCACTTAAGATGATTAAAGAGGTAATTGGAATGAATAAGATAGAAACTATTGTCTAGAAATACATCAGCACCAAATATGTAAGTAGCCTGTGGTCGGCTAAAACCTTCACTCAGATGGGCACACCCATTTCAAAGGCTAGCAGGTTTATCATAGAATTGTGATTATTTTTAAGGCACAGAAGAAGGCCATTCAGCCTATCAAATACATGCCCATCTCCTAGTACAATCCTATCGGTCCCATTCCTTTTCTCTATCAAGTACCTATTCAATTACTTTTTGAAGGTGCTGAATGATTCTATTTCCACCACTCTTAAAAGCAGTGAATTCCAAATCCTAACCACTCTCTGGGTCCATTGACATAAATTTGCATGCTCAAAATGGGTATCAAGCTGCCAGTTAAGGGCTGACACAATATCAAGTGACCTGGAGGACAACACCTGGTGGCCTGACTGCTTCAGGAGAGGTGCTGTGGGAGAAGGAGGTGTGGTATGGTAATGGGTATGGTGGAGTAGGGTGAACCAGGGTGGGAGTTATCGGGTTGAGGCCTGGAGAAGCACACCTGTTTCTCCTGGCCCAACGAAAGTATATCTCCTCTGGCATATTGCCACCTGCTGCTGAAGAGAGCATAATTTGCAGGACTCTGGGGAGACGAGTTGGAGAATGGGACTGATGAGATTGCTATACTAGGATGCAGCACAGACTCTATGGACCCAATGACCTCTTTCTCTGTCACAACAATTCAATGATGAGGGTCCAAAGCACATGCTCTGCCTAATCAGCTGTTAAGACCACATGGGAATCATATGTGCAACTGGGATGGATTGACAAGCCTCTAAGTTTCTTGAAGCCTGCAGCTCAACCCACCATCGGAAATCTTGATGAGAGCAATATATCTACCACCTTTACTTTAACTCCATACTGCCAAAATAAAATCTGCCAGAGACCAGCTGCCTTCTTTGTCTCCTGCAGGGAGCTTGAGAACAGATATAAGAGAGACATGGAAGTAGGTCATCTGTATATCACGTGTGTGTGTGCGTGTGTGTGAGAGAGAGAGAGAATGTGTGTATGAGAGAGAGAATGTGTGTGTGAGAATGTGTTTGTATGTGTGAAAATGTGTGTGTGTGAAAGAGAATGTGTGTGAATGTGTGTTTGTATATGTGTGTGTGTGTATGTGCATGAGTGTGCGCATGTATGTGTGCAAGAGAGAGAGAATGTGTGTGCGTGCGTGACGGAAATTGCATTGGTGTGTGTGAATGTGTGTTTGTCTGTGTGTGAGAAGGTATGTGAGAGTTTGTGTATGAGTGTGTTTGTGTGTGTATATCTCTATACTTGCTTTGAATAAGAAAATTTAAACACATCTTTTGCATGTCTTTGCATTTCTGACACAAAATAGAAAAATAGTGAAATGTTGTTACTTGTCAGGCTTATTTTAAATTCTATAGGATTGTACAATCCTGACGCTACTTGTCAAGAGTAATCTTTGTTATACCAATAAACATGTAAATTCTAACAAATTGTGCAGTGTAAACATCACTTTCTAAGCTAATTTAACTGATTTACCCAACAAATACATTTTTTGTGAAAATCAAATTTGCATTTCTGGATTAGTGAATCTGATGATTTTGCATGCAGTTGCCAGCAGCCTCTGGGCTTCAAGATGGAGACTGACAACCATCCATCCCTGACACTGTAAGAGGAACCCTCAGTACAATTTCACAAGCAATCTCAGGTCGAGGTGAAGTAAAACTCCTAAAGATACATTTCAAGGGGAATAGATTCTGACTGTTCTGATTGTCAGCTAACAAAATTATAATTCTTAATAACCTCAGGGTCTTTAGTGGGAGCATGAGGTGCAGATGGTGCAATACATTAGAAAAAGGGTTAATTGATTGCTACATTCAGGGGAAATGATTCAGTGAATATGAATGAGGTTGTGATCCTAATAACAGAAAAGATTAACTCACATAAGGATCTCTTGCAGTTCAGCAATGTATCTGGCATGCAGCCGATTCACAGGGTGCTACATGTACAGTGTGTATGAAGCAATGTTGACAGTCTGGCACACTAATGTATGTTGTCTTTATAACAGACAGGGCAATGAACAAGATCCATTCAAAGCAAACACAGGCTGTATATCCAACACACCAACCACTCACTGTAACTGTCTTTCACATACCATTTTTCCAGACAGAACATTATTTATGAATCTCTCATTAGCACATAATCCATGCAAAATGTCGTCTTTGTAACATGACCATATGTATAACACATTTAGTGTTTTCCCAAGCTTGCCGATCCAAGGGAGATTATTTTACTTTCTCAATCTTTCCTTAACCAGCATGGCAGCTAAAGAACAGTCAAGTGAATTACAGCTACATCTGTGACCTCAGCTTTTCCTGCAATCCTGCAGAGAGAAAAGCTGGTTACTGCAGGCTAAAATAAATGTGGAAGGTGTCCTGTGATTCTGAGGGACACCTCATCTTCCAGAATACGACTGCTAATAAAATTCATCACAGATATAGCCGGGAGATAAAAAAATATGCAAGGATCCGAAAAGTGAGGTGAGAGGCAGGGGAAGGGTGTATGAATGAAGGAGGTTCACCATTTTTCTTCATTTCTATACACAAAAGCACTTATTGCGAAACTGGTTGAACACAACAACATAATTCAGAGCAATAAATGGAGAGTGCAAGTAAATGAAACTGTAAAATAAAACCCATCACTGTTTCATGTATCTGGGGAGGGGGAGGGTTACACCACGATGTAAAAAGGAAACCAATGCAAAGAAAAGGTAGACTAATTTACAAAAAGGAAAAAAAAACTCCACTGATATCAATGCAGGATACAAATTTTTTCTCATTCTTTTCCTTTAACGTTTTGCAATGAAACGATGGAGAAAATCAATATAGGAATGAAATAATGCATTGATGAAGCACGTAAATATGTCTGAGATTTATGCAACCCTGGGACTACCAGATGTCATTCATGAATAATATTCCTAACATTTGCAATTTAAAATGGAAGTTATTAAGGGTCGAAAACTAAAATAAAGACATAAAATTGAAGCTTTGCACTTCCATCAATTTGAAAGAAAGAAAATTTGTGGGGAGTTATAATTTTATTATTTAGATCAATTTGAAGAACATCGTTGAAGACAGGGTAAATGCACTCATCACAAAACATTTTTGCCTATATAATTCTGCCACTTAATATTTTCCCCAATAGGCTTGATATTTTTCCTCACATAATGGAAAAAATAGAAATGTTTTGTCTTGTTTTCAGGCCCAGATTAAAGTAGCCAGTTTCTTAATGACATCAATTTCTATCTTTCAACCCTCAGATTCTGTCCAGCATCTAGTCTTGGAAGATCATGAATTTTCCAATGAACCTCACCCCTCCAAACAATCCCTTAGGTTAAAGGTTTAAAAGTATTCAGAGTAGAACTATAAAACAAGGTTGGTTGTCTGGCATTTCATTAAATGGCCCACTCCAGTAATCAGCACTTCAGAGGGAGAACTTGGGCCACATTTGTTTAACAAACACCTGTCAAGTCCAGCACATGCCAGGTAACAAAGCTTTATTGTATATTGATAAGACTGCTTTGTGAAGAATCATTGTTAATACTCCACTATCAAATTCCATTCTTCAAATTAATGCAAATACAATAACAATGCAAGGCACCACCTATATTCTTCTTTCAAATATTGACTGGCCTTGTATACATTCCTATAATTTTGTCTTTATTTCCACACTCTGGAAATTACATCAACTCTCCACTTCTCCCTCCTCAAGACCCTTTTCAACACTTATCTTTAACCAAGCTATTAATCAACTGCCCTGATATCTCATTCTTTGGCTTGTTGTCTATGTTTTTCCTTTGAGTAAAGATAAAAGCTTTTCCTTGGGACATATTTCTATGAAAAAGTCTATTTTTTTAATAGCAAGCTGTTGTTGCCTATCACAAAATAGCCAATCAATTGAGAACATTTCCACTGTTAACATAATCTTGATAACTGCAGCATGACACATTCATTTCAGTGTGGAGTTATCAAGCATGGAGACTTGAATTCCACTTAAATTAGTTGTTCGGCTTAAATAAAGCTAGGTGATAGGCTTAGGTAATTGTAGACTTTGGGAATTTCACAGTCGCCTGAAGAATTGTTCTCTAGGTCACATTTTGTGTGACCTGCACTGTTGCAGATAAAATAGCGGCACCCATATTGCATGCAAACATAATCAACCATGTCCACTATTCTAAGGAATCCAGCTATGCAAGATTTGCTCTGTATCAAAACCTTCAAGTTTCTTATAGTAAAAGGAATGAATGTGCCCATCACTTTAAAAAGTTTAAACTGAAAATATAAATGAGTTATGATTGTACTTCTCTCCATAAGTCTTCCAAGACAAGACAACAGATAGCTAAAGAAGGGGAAAATCAAAAAAACTGCAGATGCACGAAATCTAAAATAAAAACAGAAAATGCTGGAAACACACAGCAGGTCAGGTTACGTCTGTGGGAGGAGAAACAAAGGTAATGTTCCAGGTTAAGGACCCTTTGTCAGAATCTAATAGCTAAAGTATTTTTTGTGCTACTGATACAATGATAAGTGTACTTTGGTACCTTGCTTAGTGTTCAGGATACATTCTCAACCTAATGGAATCAGGGCTGAAAGGAACCATTATAGTGATTTATATAGAGAGAACTGCTATAGGTAGCACTGTTGTATCGGGAACTGGTTGCAATCCCTGCCCTCCTCACTGCTAATGTCAGGAATTTGGTTGAGGCCTCAGCCCTTGGTTGTTGCTACTGAACAGCTTGGTGTGGAGTGAACCACTGATGGGGAGGGCTGAGGCAAGCAGTGTAACCACTCAGTGCTGAGATGTGGGGTGCAGAGTTGCACCCTGGCTGGGGACTGGCTGCAGTGGCTCCATGTGTTGACAGACCACCCGGATCCTACTGTTTCTCTCAGCAGCAAAGCAAAAGAGCTGGTCATTGACTTCAAGAAGGGAGGTGGGCCCCACGATCCTGTCTACCTCAATGGTGCTGAGGTTGAGAGGGTTGAGAGCTTCAAGTTCCTAGGAGTGAATACCACCAATAGCCTGTCCTGGTCCAACCACGAAGATGCCACAGCTAAGAAAGCTCACCAACACCTCTACTTCCTCAGGAGGCTAAAGAAACTTGGCATGTCCCTGTCAACCCTCACCAATTTTTATCGATGCACCATTGAAAGCATCCTATCTGGATGCATCATGGCTTGCTTGGGACTGCAAGAAACTGCAGAGGGTTGTGGACATAGCCCAGCACATCACGGAAACCAGCGTCCCCTCCACGGACTCTGTCTATACTTCTCGCTGCTTCGGTAAAGCAGCCGGCGTAATCAAAGAACCCACCCACCCCGGAAATTCTCTCTTCTCCCCTCTCCCATCAGGCAGAAGATACGAAAGCCTGAAAGCAAGTACCACCGGTCTCAATGTCAGCTTCAATCCCACTGTTATAAGACCATTGAACAGTCCCCTAATACAATAAAATGGACTCTTGATCCCACAATCTACTTCATTATGACCTTGCACTTTATTGTCTACCTGCACTGCACTTCCTCTGTAACACTTTATTCTGCATTGTTATTGTTTTACCTTGTACTATCTCAATGCACTCTGTAATGAATTGATCTGTATGAACAGTGTGCAAGACAGTTTTTCACTGCACCTCGGTACATGTGACAATAATAAGCCAATTTACCAGCTCTTGTTGAATGCTGCTGTCCCCACCTCCCTCTCTTTGTTTGGCTGAAAGATCTCCCTTGCCCCTAGATTTCTCTATGGTAACAAGGCTCAAGGGTGGCTGCTGGTCATTGAGTTTGTTACCATAAAGACATCTCCGGGTTGGGAAGGGCTATGTACTCAAACAAAGAGAAGGCGAGAGAGCAGCTTCTGTCATGTCCAACAGGAGGTGATGGGAGTGAACTGGCGGTCTGTCAACATGTGATGCAGTCCTGCTAGTCTCCAGCAATGGCTGTCCACACCATTCCAGACAAGGTGCAGCCTTGAGCCCCACATGTGAGAAACCACACTGCTCACCCCAGCCCTCACAGATAGCCTCTGCACAATGCCTCTGTGGTTCATTCCACAACCAGTGGAGTGGTGATGAGAACACTCTTTCATTGCAGAAGCAGGGGTTCATTCCAGGTCCCAGCACAGTAGCACATAGCCCAAGCAGATGCCTTTTTTAAATCCATGTTATATGTAGAACATAGACCATAGAACATTACAGCACAGTACAGGCCCTTCGGCCCACTATGTTGTGCCGACATTTTATCCTGCTCTAAGATCTATCTAAACTTTCCCTCCCACATAGCCCCCCTCCCCCCCCCCCCAATTTCTCTGTCATTCACGTGTCTATCTAGGAGTCTCTGAAATGTCCTGAATGTATCTGTCCCCACCACCTCTGCCGGCAGTGTGTTCCACACACCCACCACTCTCTGTGTAAAAAACTTACCCCTGACATCCCCCTTATACCTTCCTCCAATCATCTTAAATTTATGTACCTGCAAATGGTCAAACCGCAGGACCAAGAACTCAGTAGTGAATCAGTGCTCTGTGGGGTGGTGCTAAGCAGGGAATCAGTATCTAACTAATTCAAAATAAAGACCTGAATTTATTCATTACTTTACTCCTTCCGATCTAGATGTCCCACACCAACTCAGAGTGAAACTTTTGAAACATAGTCACTTTTACAAAGCAGACTTTATGCATTAACACTCACAAACGACAGAGTGATAATAACCAGATAATCTGTTTAAGCATGGTTGGGTGAGTGTAATACTGGCCAGGACTCCAGGAATGGGTTCCCTGCTCTTCCTCACCTGAGATCACAGACAGCGTCTCAGTTTATTACATCATCCAAAAGGTGGCACTTCCAACAGCACAGCACTCCCTCGGTACTTCAGAGAGATATCAGTTTTTATCTTCATTTTGCCTCTTTGGAACTGAATTTGAATCTACAGCCTTACGATAGAGACCCAAGACCCACAGCTCACACTCTGCAATCCTCAGTAATCACTTCTGTGACAAGTTTAAGGTTCCTGAAATAAGATTGTACACTCCATTTCTGGTTTATAAAGCCAATAATTTTGCCTCAATTCTAAAACTGTTCACCGCTTTAATTTCATGTTATATTGAAATTCATTTTCTTCTTTCTTAACAGAGCTATTTCCCAGTGTGTCACATAATAAACCAATACCAATATTACAGTAATAAAATGTGAGACTTGGATCCAAGGAAAAATATTGTGTTCATTTATATCACATAGTATCAATTTGGCTAAGTCAAGAGCTCTCCCCCTCATCCAATTTCTCTCCCTCATATCTAAGTCTGTGTTACTTATTTTACATTCATATGCATTATCCAAAAATGCTAAGCAAATCCTTGTCAGAAAATATAGAAAGAGAAAAAAAAACTGTTAAAATGACTGGTAAGGCAGTGTTGCTTTGAGCATCTTGTAACATTATTGCTTGTTTTGTTTGACAAAATAGGACTACCTTTGTCAATAGTTATTGAATTAGAAATAAAGGCAGTTCAGAAATTTATTCAATTCACCTGAGCCCCTCCTAAAATTGTACAGCAGGTTTGACATTTATAATTGCAAATTTAATTTAATACACAGTAAAGCAAAACAGAATTTAGACTTAATTCGCTTGTTTGGGTAAAAATACAGTAGTCATATATGATTAATACTGTTTTCACTTCCTGAGGAATAGCTAGGATCAATAGGGAAATGAGTAATGGGATTGCAACCACAGAACTACATTCTATCAACAAAAGCGAAGATGTTGGAAGAATTCAGCCAATCTCCATATGATCTTTTGTCTTACACCTCACTGCTCCACCAGTTCTGCTTTGAAGATTTCCCCAATCCTGAGGAGGGGTTCCTGACCTGAAATGTTGACTAGTTTTGTTTTCCACAGATGCTGCTTGACTGGATGAGTTCTTCCAACATTTCTGTTTTCTTTTCAGATTCTAACATCTGTATTTTTATTTCTTTCCAATACATTCTAATAATGTTATCATTATATGTGTGTCATGGTTCCAAGTACTGGCCTCAATTCAGCTCCATTGATGATGCCTTGTTGGGCAGCACATGGATTCCCTGCATGACTAATTGCATAATGACACACACCTGAGCCCCATTAGGCACCTAGCATAAGTACCCAGGTTTCTCTAGCACTAGTTGCTGGAATATTGGTCAATCTTTGGGTGTACTTTTTCTCTTGGCTGCTTAGAGTTGTCAGCTCTAGAGCAGTTCTGATTTCACTGTTCCTCTTAGGAGATCCAGTTTTTGTGTTGGGACTCCATCTCAGATCCAAGATCCAGGATTTGCTTTATTGTCATTTCTCTGAGTATTTACATACACAAAAAAAATACTGTTTCTCACCAGCTCATATCAGTGCAACAAAAAGAACAGTGATAAATATCTAAAATAGTCTATAAAAACATCTCTAAAACAAAACTAAAAACATATCAACACCACATATTCATCTGTTAAAGTGTGTTTATGTATTAATAAGTGCTTATTCAGCTTGAGATGAAGTTCACTAAATATCAAACTGTTTCTGTATTGATGTGAGTATGTGTGTGTGGAGGGAGAGCTTGTTGGTGGAAGGGGACACAGTCCATTTATGATCCTGACTGCTTGTGGGGAAAAAGCTATTCAGCATCCTACTAGATCTAGAGCAGATGCTCCTATATTTCTTCCCCAACAGCAGGAGGGAAAACAGGTCGCGAGAAGGGTGATGAAAGTCCTTAACGATGGCCGTAGCTCTGCGAACGCAGCGTTGCTGATAGATCTCCATCAAAAAGGGGAGAGGGGCACCAATGATCCTGCTAGCTGTCTTCCCCATCCTATTGAGCTGCTGTTGTTCGTAGGCCTCGCAGCTACCAAACCAGGAGGTGAGGCGGTAGGTCAGGATGCTTTCAATGGTGCCCCTGTAAAAAGTGATGAGGTATGGAATAGGGAGGCCTGCCTTTCTGAGCCCCTGGAGGCGGTAAAGCTGCTGCTGGGCTTTTTTAACGATAGGTGCAGTGTTAATAGCGGAGGTCACATCATCCGCTAGGTGAACCCCCAGGAACTTAATGTTGCTGGCCCTCTCCACAGCAGCACCATCAATAGTCAGCGGTGTATGATCATGCCTGCCAGCCCTCCTAAAATCAATCACCATCTCCTTTTTTTTGTCCACATCGAGGGTGAGATTGTGGAATCTGCACCATGCTGTTAGCTGCTCCACCTCCATCCTACATGCAGACTCATCATTGTCACTGACGAGACCCACCACCGTTGTGTCATCAGCGAGCTTAATGATGTAGTTGGTGCTGAATCTAGCAATGCAGTTGTGTGTGAGCAGGCTAAACAATAAAGGGCTCAGGACGCAGCCTTGAGGTGAGCCCATGCTCACTGAGATGGTTCCTGATGTATGACTGCCAACTATCTGCTGCCGCTGCGTCAGGAAATTGAGGACCCAATTGCAAATGCTAGTATCCAGCTCTAACAGCCTCAGCTTTTCCACCAGCTGTTGTGGAACGATCGTGTTAAATGCTGAGCTGAAGTCGATGAAGAGGATCCTGGCGTATGTATTCTTCCCCTCCAGATGTGACAGTGTGAGGTGGAGCAAAGTGGACACTGCATCCTCTGTGGATCGATTGACTCTATATGCAAACTGTAGGGGATCTAAGTTTGCAAAAAATCAGGTCTTAATATGCGGCATGACCAATCGCTCAAAGCATTTCATTATTGTTGGTGTAAGGGCCACAGGGCGGAAGGCATTCAGGCAGGCTGAGTTTGACTTTTTAGGGACAGGAATAATGAGGGCACTTTTGAGGCAGGTGGGCACTACTGCCTGGCTGAGCGAGATATTAAAGATGTCTGCAAAGACATCCTTCAGCTGCTCTGCACAATCCTTTAAAACACGTCCAGGAATGTTGTCCGGCCCCCAGCTTTATGTGGATTGACGCTGGCGAAGGCCTTTTTCACTCCAGCTGTAGACAGCTGAAGTACCTGGTCTCTTGATGATGGTGGAAGCATCTGTGCCTGAACGGTGTTATTTGCCTCAAAACGTGCATAAAAGACATTAAGTTTATCTGGTAAAGAGGGATCATTATGACATACCCGCAGGGAGGGGGGCTTGTAGTCGGTGATTGTTTGAAATCCCTGCCACAAACGACGTGTATCTTTGTTGTTCGTAAAATGGCTGTTAAGTTTCTGTCCATACAGCCTCTTCGCCTCCCTAATCCCCTGGGACAAGTTTTTCCTTGCCCATCTGTATGCAGCAATGTCCCCACATTCAAATGCAGCATTACGGGTTCTCAGCAGTGAATAGACTTCCCCAGTCAACCAAGGTTTCTGATCGGCACGTATCTTGATGGTTTTGACCACAGTCACGTCATCTCTGCATTTATTGATGTAGCCAATGACGGTCTCTGGGTATTCCTGCAAGTCAATGACGTTGTCATATGTTGCTGCCTCTTTAAGGATATCCCACTGTGTATTTTCAAAACAGTCTTGCAATGCTGAAAAAAAACAGGCAAGATTCCTTCCAGTTGCTGCCTGTGTTTGGTTCTGAGGAAGCATCCTGACTCCAGTCTCGTACCAGCATGCCGCATTTGGGTTCTCTGCGAGCTTGCTCTTCGCTCAACATTGTGACAGAATATTCTGGCTCACCATGAACCCAGTGGACAGGAATCCCCTGTATGAAGCCCTCACCAGCCAGGGCTTACTTCTGGGTGGGCACGACCAGCAGCTCCAGGGGGTTGTGGCAGACTTCCACACCCTTACCGCGACTGTTGGGCTACTCAGTGAACAGGTCATCCGAGTCTCTGCTCTTCTTACCTCTGCCATTCCTGGAGTTCCGTCTGACCAGCCCGGGCCATCAGTAGGAGCATCACCATACAGTTTGATGACCCGTCACCCAAGGAACCGCATGTACCTGACCCAGAACCCTACACTGGGGATCTGGGAAAATGCTGGTCCTTCCTCCTACAATGCTCATTAGTGTTTGAGCAGCGGCCCTCCACGTACACCACCGAGAGATCCAAGGTCGCATTTATCATGGGGCTGTTGTGAGGAAGGGCGCTGGAATGGGCCATGGCCATCTGGGACCATCAGCCAGAGACCTGCTCCTCATTTCACACCTTCATTGGGGAGATGAGAAAGGTCTTCAACCATCCCATCCATGGAAAAGAGGCAGCCAAGCGACTCCTCACCCTCTGTCAGGGCTCCCGCAGGGTCGCAGAATACTCCGTGGAATTCTGGACGTTGGCGGCCGACTTGGGGTGGAATGGGGAGGCTCTCCATGGGGTTTTTCGGCAAGGCCTCAGCAACAGGATTAAGGATGAGTTGGCAGCACGGGATGAGACAACCAGCCTGGATGCATTGATCTCTCTAACCACCAGGCTGGACAACCGACTCCAGGAACGGCAGAGAGAGAGAATGGTTTGTCCGACACCTCCATTCCCCCCACGGGTCACCTTCCCAGCCTCTCCTGACCTGAGCCTCTCAGCTCCTTCTCCTTCCGCCCCTAGAGGCACTTCCGACCCAGACGATTGCACCACGCCGGGAGATCAACCAATGCAATTGGGATGGAACTGCCTTTCTCCATCCAAGCAACATCGGAGATTAAGAGCTGGGGATTGCCTCTATTGCGGCCAGCCTGGCCATTCTCTCACCACTTGTCCCCTTCGGCCAAAAGGGGAGGACTCACCAGTAGAGTGGAGGATCCTGGTGAGCCAGACAACTTTCCCTATGGCCTCCCAGAACCAGATGCTGATCCCAGCTACCATAAGACACCTCCAAAGGTCCCTGTCCTTCTCCGCCTTGGTGGACTCCGGCGCCAAGGGAAATCTGTTGGATGAAGGCGTAGCCTCCCGGGCCGGGATTCCTCGGGAGCCATTGAGTGCCCCTCTAGAGTTCCGGGCGCTAGATGGCAGACTGTTGACTTGGGTCACGCACCGTACACATCCGCTGTCATTGTTGATCTCTGGAAACTATCAGGAACAGGTCCACTTCCACCTGATAACCTCCCCACAGACGCCGATGGTCCTGGGCTACCCTTGGTTGAGCCGCCACAATCCCCACCTCGATTGAGTGACGGGCAGAATAGTCAGTTGGAGTCCATTCTGCCATTCCACTTGTCTCCAGTCGGCCCTCGCTCCAGTACAGGCTACTGCTAGTTCGTCAGCCGCTGAAGCCCCAGACTTGTCCTGGGTCCCAGCGGAGTATCACGACCTGGGGCAAGTATTTAGCAAACAAGGGGCTCTTTCTCTGCCTCCTCACCAGCTATATGATTGCGCAATCGACATCCTCCCCAGGGCTCCGCTACCTACCAGTCGGCTATACAACTTGTCCCGGCCAGAGACGGAGGTCATGGAGGAGTACCTCAATGAATCTCCCAGGTAGGCGCAGGGTTCTTCTTTGTGGGGAAGAAGGACGGCTCACTGTGTCCATGCATTGTGTACTGGGGCCGCAATAACATAACCGTCAGAAAGAAGTATCCACTGCCGCTCATCAATTCCGCATTTGAACTTCTTTACGGGGCCACCACATTCTCTAAACTTGACCTACGAAGTGCTTACCACCTGGTCAGGATAAGGGAGGGAGATGAGCAGAAAACAGCATTTAATACCCCTCTCGGCCACTTTGAATACCTAGTAATGCCATTCGGCCTTATCAATGCTCCCGCCATCTTCCAAGCCCTGATTGGGCTTGGAAGAGCGGTTGGTTAGGGAGAGCGAGCAGGAAATAGACAGGAGTTATAAAGAGTTTGTAGACAGCACCTCTGTGGCGGTCCCCCTCAAAAACCGATATCTCATTTTAGATTCGGTTGGAGAGGATGACCTGATAGAGGAAGACCTCAGCAACCGGGACCTTGGCGCCGTGCCTGGTACTGTGGTCCAACGGAGGAAGCGAAATGCAGTGGTTATTGGGGATTCTATAGTAAGGGGTACGGATAGCAGATTCTGCGATAGCGACAATGAGTCCCGGATGGTGTGTTGCCTCCCTGGTGCCAGGGTACGGGATATCACGGACCGGGTCCAGAATATTCTGAGGGGAGAGGGTGAACAGCCAGAAGTCTTGGTACATGTAGGTACCAATGACATAGGTAGAAAAAGAGAAGAGGTCCTGAAGGAGGAATACAAGGCATTGGGGAGAAGGTTGAGAAGGAGGACCTCAAGGGTAGTAATCTCAGGATTACTACCTGTGCCACGTGTCAATGATAGGAAGAATAGAAAGCTCTGGCAGATGAATGCCTGGCTGAGTGACTGGTGCAGGGGGCAGGGCTTCAGATATTTGGATAATTGGGACCTTTTTTGGGGGAGGCATGACCTATTTGCTAAGGATGGATTGCACCTAAACTCCAAAGGTTCCAATATCTTGGCGGGAATGTTTAATTTAGTTGTAGGGGAGGGTTTAAACTGATCTGGCAGGGGGATGGAAACCAGGATGTTAGGTTACAAGATGCTAAGGTAAGGCAGGAAGTTTATAGAAACAAGTCCAATGAGGATGGCAAGAAGGACAGGCAGGTGAGAAGTCAGGATAATTTGCTGAATAATAGAAGTACAACAAGTCAGGATGTTAGGATACAGAATGTTAGGATAGGGGATGAGGTATATAGGAACATGTCTAATGCAGTATGTAGTGAAGATGGTAAGAAGGATAGACAGGTGGAAAGCCAGGATAATCTGCTGAACAATAGAAGTACAACAAAATTAATAGCAGATACCGGACTAAACGTACTATATTTAAATGCACGTAGCATTAGGAATAAAGTAGATGACCTAGTGGCACAACTACAGGTTAATAAATACGACATTGTGGCAATCACCGAGTCATGGCTTTATGATGGATGTGATTGGGAACTGAATGTCCAGGGGTACACAGTGTATAGGAGGGATAGGCAGGTAGGCAGAGGGGGAGGTGTGGCCATGATGGTTAGTAGTGATATAAAATCCATAGAAAGGAAGGATATTGGGTCAGAGGAGGTGGAATCCTTGTGGGTGGAGCTAAGGAATAGCAAGGGTAAAAGGACAATAGTAGCAGTCATATATAGGCCCCCTAATAGCAGTCAGCAAGTGGACGGTAAGTTGCAGTTTGAGATAGAAAAAGCATGCCAGAATGACAATGTGAAGATAATTATGGGAGATTTTAACATGAAGGTGGACTGGGAAATCCAGAATGGCGGTAGTGCTCAGGAAAGGGAGTTTGTGGAATGTCTAAGGGACGTTTTTCTAGAGCAACTTGTTGAAGAGCCCACCAGGGGATCAGCTGTTTTGGATTGGGTGCTGTGTAATGGACCGGAGGTGATTAGGGAACTAAAGGTAAAGGAACCACTGGGAACCAGTGATCACAATATGATTAAGTTCAGTTTCAAGTTTGAGAAGGAGAAACTGATAACTGGTGTATCGATATTTCAGTGGAACAAAGGAAATTACAATGGTATGAGAGAGGAGTTGGCCCTAATTGATTGGAAGAGTAAGCTGGCTGGAGGGACGGCAGAGGAGAAATGGAAGGAATTTCTACAGGAAATAAGGAAATTGCAGGATAGATATATTCCAAGAAAAAAGAAGATTTTGAATGGAAAAAAGGCACAAATGTGGATAACGAGAGAGGTAAAGGCTAAAATAAAAGCAAAAGCGACGGCGTACAAAGAAGCAAAAATTAGTGGGAAAACAGAAGACTGGGAAGCTTTTAAAAACCTGCAGAGAGAAACTAAGAAGGTCATTAGGAAAGAAAAGATGAATTATGAAAGGAAGTTGGCGGATAACATTCGAAAGGATACTAAGAGTTTTTTTAAATACATAAAGTGTAAAAGAGAGACATGGGTTGATATAGGACCAATTGATAACGGTGCAGGAGCTATTATAATGGACGATAGAGAGATGGCAGAGGAACTGAATGAATATTTTGCATCGGTCTTAGTCTCACAAAATGGAACTGAATTCAGTTAAGATTACTAGGGAGAAGGTGCTAGGAAAACTAAATGGGCTAAAGACTGATAAGTCTCCCAGACCGGATGAGATGCATCCCCGGGTTCTGAAGGAGGTGGCTTTAGAGATAGCGGAGGCATTGGCGATAATTTTCCAGAAATTGATAGATTCCGGCATGGTTCCGGAGGACTGGAGGGTCGCAAATGTAGTTCCGTTGTGTAAGAAAGGTGGGAGGCAGCATAAAGGAAATTACAGACCTATTAGTCTGATGTCAGTGGTAGGAAAGTTATTGGAATCTATCCTCAAGGATGGGGTTACGGAATACCTAGAGGCGCAAGGCAAGATAGGTCCTAGCCAACATGGTTTTGTGAAGGGAAGATCCTGCCTGACCAACCTATTGGAGGTTTTTGAAGAAATCACAGGTAGGATGGATAAGGGAGAGGTGGTAGATGTTGTGTATTTAGACTTTCAAAAGGCCTTTGATAAGGCGCCTCACAAGAGACTGATTAATAAGATGAGAGGTCATGGAATTATGGGTAAGATAACAGAATGGGTGGAGCATTGGCTGGTTGACAGGAAGCAAAGAGTGGAAATAAAAGGATCTCGTTCTGGTTGGCTACCGGTTACTAGTGGTGTGCCGCAGGGGTCAGTGTTGGGACTGCTCCTTTTTACCTTGTACATTAACGATTTGGATGATGGAATAAATGGTTTCGTGGCTAAGTTTGCGGATGACACCAAGATAGGGGGAGGAGTAGGGAGTATTGAAGAGATAGGAAGGTTGCAGAGGGACCTAGACAGTTTAGGAGAATGGGCAAGGAAATGGCAGATGAGATTCAATGTTGAGAAATGTGCCGTTGTACACTTTGGAAGCAGAAATAAGCGGGCAGATTATTATCTAGGAGGAGAGAAAATCCAAAGCACGGAAGTACAAAGGGACTTGGGGGTACTCGTGCAGGATACCTTAAAGGTTAACCACCAGGTTGGATCGGTGGTAAAGGAAGCGAATGCTATGTTGGCATTCATTTCAAGAGGTATAGTGTATAAAAGTAAGGAAGTGTTGATGAGGCTCTATGGGGCACTAGTGAGGCCTCATTTGGAATATTGTGCGCCGTTTTGGGCCCCGCATCTTAGGAAGGATGTGTTGACGTTGGAGAGGGTTCAGAGGAGATTTACGAGTGAAAGGGCTTACGTATGAGGACCGTTTGTCAGCTCTTGGACTGTACTCGCTGGAGTACAGAAGAATGAGAGGGGACCTCATAGCAACATTTAAAATATTGATAGGAAAGGACAGAGTAGATGTGGCTAGGCTGTTTCCCTTGGTGGGTGAGTCCAGGACCAGAGGGCACAATCTTAGAATTAGAGGGTACAGGTTCAAAACAGAGATGAGGAAAAATTTCTTTAGCCAGAGGGTGGTGAATTTGTGGAACTCCTTGCCACGTACAGCAGTGGAGGCCAGATCAGTGGGGGCGTTCAAGGAGGAGATAGATAGATATCTAAATAGTCAGGATATCAAGGGATATGGGGATAAGGCCGAAATTGGGATTAGAATAGGTTTTTTTTCTTTTTTTTTCTTTCCCCCATTCCCCATTTCTCACTTCTATTTTCCCTTTCCTTGGAGCAGACTCGATGGGCCAAATGGCCTGCTTCTGCTCCCTTGTCTTGTGATCTTGTGATCTTGTGATCAATGATGTCCTACGAGACTTCATGAATCGATTTGTGTTTGTCTATCTAGATGACATCCTGATCTTCTCTAGTAGTCTCCAGGAACACACCCAGCATGTCTGTCAGGTTCTCCAGAGGCTTTGGGAGAACAAGCTCTTTGTCAAGGCCGAGAAATGTGAATTTCATGTTCCCTCCGTCAGCTTCTTAGGATACATCATTGAGAGCAGACAAGTAAGGGCAGATCCCAAGAAGATCCGACAGTGGTGGAGTGGCCTCAACCCACGATGCGCAATCAACTCCAACTGTTTCTGGGGTTTGCACATTTCTATCGCCACTTCATTAGGGATTATAGTTGGGTGACGGCACCCCTTACTTGACTTACTTCACCTAAGACCCCTTTTCTGTGGAATCCCGAAACTGACCTGGCGTTCTCGGACCTGAAGAAACGCTTCACGTCCTCTCCTATCTGGTCCTACCAGACCCCTCCCTCCAATTTGTTGTGGAGGTTGACGCCTCTGACTCCGGGGTGGGAGCGGTCCTCTCTCAACGCTCCGGTTTGGATCAGAGACTGCACCCCTGTGCCTTTTTTCTCGCCGGTTGTCCCCTACCGAACGTAACTATGACGTGGGGAACCGGGAGTTACTAGCAGTCAAGCTTGCATTAGAGGAGTGGAGGTACTGGCTCGAGGGAGTGGAACATCTGTTTATTGTTTGGATAGACCACAGGAACCTGGAATATATACGAACTGCGAAACGCCTGAATTCCCGTCAAGCACGGTGGGCATTATTCTTTGGCAGGTTCTGGTTTACGCTAACATATCGTCCGGGGTCCAAGAACAGGAAGCCTGATGCTCTCTCCCGACAATACACCACCGAGGAGGATCATCCTTCCCCGGTCCTGTGTGGTGGCCGCCCTCACCTGGGAGATCGAGGCTGCAGTGAAGGAAGCCCAACAGACCCAACCTGACCCAGGCAACGGACCACCCAACCACCTTTTTGTACCAGAGCCTGTGTGGTCTCAGGTTCTGCAGTGGGGACATTCTTCTCGTTTTGCCTGCCATCCAGGGATTGACAGGACCCTTTTTCTCTTGAAGAAGCACTTCTGGTGGCCCTCCATGGACACTGATACCTGTTCCTTTGTCTCTGCCTGTTCTGCCTGCACCCGTGGAAAAGCCTCCCACTGACCACCGGCTGGACTGCTTCATCCCTTACCCACACCTAGCTGTCCGTGGTCCCATATCGCCCTGGATTTTGTCACAGGACTGTCCCCTTCTCACGGGAACACTGCTGTTCTCACCATAGTATACCGCTTTTCCAAAGCAGTGCATTTTGAGGCCCTTCCCAAACTCCCAACTGCTCAGGAGATAGCCGACCTGGTCGTCCAACACGTCTTCTGCCTCCACGGAATCCCTGCAGACATTGTCTCCGACCGGGGTCCCCAGTTAGTCTCTGCAGTATGGAGGTCTTTTTGTCGGGCCCTTAGAACATCTGTAAGCCTATCGTCCGGTTTACATCCACAGACGAACGGCCAAACAAAACGGGCAAATCAAGATTTGGAAACAGTGCTACGTTGCATAATGGCGAACAACCCTTCGACATGGAGCACCCATCTCGCTTGGGTTGAGTACACCCACAACTCTCTAGTCTGCACTGCCACTGGAAGATCCCCCTTTGAATGCTCACTCAGTTACCAACCCCCTCTGTTCTCCATCCATGAAGGGGACATCTCTGTGCCCTCAGTTCAGGACCATCTCCGCCGTTGCAGCAAGGTCTAGGAGGACACACGCGCGGCCCTGCACTGGACTGCTGACCGCAACCAGAGATTCGCTGATTGTTGGCTGATTCCCGCGCCAGTGTACCAGCCTGGGCAGAAGGTTTGGCTCTCGGCCAAGGACATCCCTCTCAAGGACGAGCCCAAGAAACTGGCTCCTCGTTTCTTGGGACAGTTTGAAATTGAGCGGATCGTCAATCCCACAACGGTCCGGCTCAAATTGCCTATGACTCTGAAGGTACATCCCACCTTCCATGTGTCTCAGGTGAAGCCAGTGGCTAGCAGTCCATTGTGCCCTCCAGCCAAGGCTCCCCTGCCACCCCCCCCGGATTGTTGACAACCACCCAGCATACTGGCGGTTACTGGATATAGGCCGCCGGGGTAGGGGCCTGCAGTACTTGGTGGATTGGGAGGGTTCCTGGGTTCCTCAGTCCTTCATTTTGGACCCCTCCCTCATTCAGGAATTCCATCAGAACCATCCAGGTAAGCCCAGTGGGTCGCCTGTAGGCTCCCATTAAGGGGCAGGGGGGTACTGTCATGGTTCCAAGTACTGGCCTCGATTCAGCTCCATTGATGATGCCTTGTTGGGCAGCATATGGATTCCCTGCATGACTAATTGCATAACGACACACACCTGAGCCCCATCAGGGGCCTAGCATAAGTACCCGGGTTTCTCTAGAACTAGTTGCCAGAATATTGGTCAACCTTTGGGTATACTTTGTCTTCTGGTTGCTTAGAGTTGTCAGCTCTAGAGTAGTCCAGGTTTCACTGTTCTTCTTAGGATATCCAGCTTTTGTGTTGGGACTCCACCTCTGATTCCTGAGGCAAGACTCCTTCCAGTTGCTCCCTGTGTTTGGTTCTGAGGAAGCATCCTGACTCCAGTCTTGTACAAGCGTGCTGCATTTGGGTTCTCTGTGAGCTTGATCTTTGCTCAACATTGTGACACTGTGAGGTCTGAGGCTTATTTCTGATGGTAAAGACTTCTTATTTTGCAACATTAACATATGATTACATTGCTGTTCTGGACACACATAGAAGACACATAGGGAAGGGTTGTAATTGGAAACCATAAATGGAACTTACTCAGGGATACAAAGGGCATAGCTCTTCTAAATGAGAATATTGCGTAATTTTTCACCTCAGAAAAATATGTTTCTAAAGTGTCACCAAAGGACAAGCTCTCTGAAGTTCTGGGTGGGCCAAAAATTCTTAAGGAGGAGATATTGGAATGGCTACCTGAATTTAAAGTGGATAAACCTCCTGGTCCAAATGGGATTCACTTTAGATTTACTGAGATAAATAATGATAGAAATTGCAGGGACCCAGTCATAACGTTCCAAACATCTGTAGATTCATGGATGGCATCTGAGGATGGAGAATTGCAAATGTTACATCCTTGTTGCAAAAATCATGCAGGGACCAGGATGTAGAGGGATATGGAATTAATACAGGCAAAAAGGACTAATATAGATGTGGTGGACTGACGGTCATGCTTCTTTGCTGTACAACTCTATGACTTTATGATAGACCCAGTCATCACAGATCTGTCAGTTTAACCAAGGTAGTGAGGAAAATTCTGAAAACAATAATCAGAGGCAGAATTAGCAATTTCTTGGACAAGTGTGGATTGATTAGAGAAAGCCAGTGTGGATTTGTCACAGGCAAATCATATGTACCTAACCTGACAGTGTTTGTCTGAAGTAACAGAAAGTCGTTAAGGGAGATGTGGTTGATGAGATAAATACAGACTTCCAAAAGGCATTTGATAAAGTGCCACAAAGTAGGCTTGTTGTCAAGATTGAGGGCCATGGAATAAAAGGGTTACTCAGCATGGATAGAAAATCGGTAAAGAAACAGAAAATAGAGGGTCAAGGGTGAAAGGCACGGCAGGTAATCTTCTGCCTCACAGCTCCAGTGACTTGGTTTCAGTCCTGACTTCTGATGCTGTCTGTATGGAATATGCATGTTCTTCCTGTGATTGCATGGTTTCCCCTGTGTGCTCCAGCTTTCTCCCACAGATGTACTGGTTGGTAAGTATATTGGCTACTGGAATTTACCCCGAGTGTAGGTGGATGGGGGCAGGGGGTTTGATGGGCACATGGAGAGAATAAGTTATAGTGAAATAGTGGGGAATGGGACTGATGGGATTGCTCTGAGAGTCAGCACAGTTGATGGACCAAATGACTCCCTTCTCTGTCACAAGAAAATATTTTAAAAATCTACATGTGAGGAAGGTTTGCTTTTAAGACGAGAGGGAAGTTTACTGTAGAGTTCAACAGGTGTTGGTACTCAGACTGTTGCTTTTATTAATTCATATTAATTATTTGGGCAGAGAAGGCTTGCTAGAAATACCTGAAATGGGCAAAAAAAGATTGCTGGAGGAACTCAGCGGGTCAGGCAGCATCAGTGGAGGTAAAGAGATGGCAACATTTTAGGTTGAGACCCAGTATCAGGACCTGAAATGGGTGGCCTTCTAATGAGGAAAGGCTGAATAGTCAAGGATTGTATCTGTTAGAAAAGTGAGAGGGGACTTGGTTGAAACAGATAAAATGCTGACTGGTTTGGACTGGCTGGGTGGGTGGGGGAAGAGGGTGTTGGGGGAAACAACGTTTCTTCTTATTGGAGAATCTAAAATTTGTGGTTCTTGCTTAAAAATAAGGGTTTGCCCATTTAAATCAGAAATGAGAGTTTCTCTATAAGGGACACAAAGGGTAGTTGAAGTAAAACCTTTGTGTATTTCTACAGCAGAGTTGGATAGAATCTTAATGAGCAAGGGTTTGAAAGGTTATTGGGAGGTGAAGTAACAATCAGATCGGGTAAAGTGAGCATTAAAGACTTGACCTTCCAGAGGTTGGAGTCATACCGCGCACTGAGGTAGCTGGTTATGTTTGTTAGAAGACAACCACCGCAGCCCTAGGATATCACCGTAGGATTTCCCCAGCATAGTTTCCTAGGATCAGTCATCTTCAGTTGCTTCATCAATGATCTTTCTTTCATCAAAGGATGGCACAGTGGCACAGCTAGGAGAGCC
Source organism: Pristis pectinata (assembly GCF_009764475.1). NCBI lineage: Eukaryota > Metazoa > Chordata > Chondrichthyes > Rhinopristiformes > Pristidae > Pristis > Pristis pectinata. The sequence goes on along the minus strand of NC_067407.1, from coordinate 129,615,782 downwards.
GCTACCTCACAGCTCCAGTGACCCAGGTTCAATCCCAATCTTCGGTTCTGTCTGTGTGGAGTTTTCAAGTTCTCTCTGTGACAGCGTGGGTTTCCTCTGGGTATTTTGGTTTCCTTCCACATACTAAAAATATGCAGGTTGGTAGGTTATTTGACCACTGTAAAATTACCCTTAGTGTGTAGATAACTGGTAGGATTTGGTGGGTGGAAGTTGATGGGAATGTGGGTTAGGGTAGTAGTTGTGTAGTAGTGGGTATTTGATGGTTGGCCAGAGTTGGTGGGCTGAAAGGTCTGTTTCCATGCTGTATCTCTCTGACTACTACACTCTATAAAGTCAGAAATGGAGATTTTCACCGATGGTTGTACAATGTTCTGTTCCTTGGAAGCATGCCCTCAGAGGTGTGGTATAGAGGACCACCAATTATTCTATTACTTGCTACAACATGAACTCTGACCTTTTTTTACTGGTTATGTTGTTTTGGACAATTAAAGATGTGTACTACTTGCACTATTTCTTACAGGTATATGAATACAAAAGTTGGAAGGTTAAGTTCTGAATGCGAAAGGTTATGGGGTTAGTGAGAACACATCTGAAGAACTATGTACGATGCTGCTTTTATTTACAAAAAGATTCTAATGCATTGGAAGCATGTCAGAGAAGGTTTATTGGACTAATACCTGATATAGGTAAATTGTCTTATGAGGGAAGGTTGGATAGTTTAATCTTGTAACCACTGGCGTTTAGAAGAATGAAAGAGGACGTGCTTGAACCATTTAAGATCCTGAAGAGTCTTGGTAGGGTGGATGTGGAAATGATGTTTCCTGTTGTGGGAGAATCTAGAATGAGCGGTACAGTTTAAATATGAGGCAATTTGTTTTATCAGCGAAGTCTGTGTCTCTTCCTCAAGGGGTGATGGAAGTAGAGTCTGTGAATATTTTTTAAGGCTGAGGTAAATAGGTTCTTTTAAGCAAGGGTATGATGCAGAACTAAGGTTACCATCAGATCAGCCATGATTTTATTAAATAGCGGAGTGAAGAGCTGAGTGGCCTAACTCTGATTGCTCTCCTCTGTGTTCAAACTTGGCTACCTGACCTAAGCCAGATAGGATTCTTTATGTCCAGTCTCCACTCTGTGTGAACAATGCAGCTACCCATACTTGCCTTTCTTTCGCCATTCACCTGAAATCTGTGCCCTCTGTACCTCTCAAGAAGGGTGCATATTCTGTAAAAAAAGGCATTCAAGTCTGGGTGGGATAAGACCAAGCCATGCTGCAGTTTGTTTGTTGAGTTGATTGACTTGGTATAGCCACAAGTGTCACTATTTTTGATTAATATTTAGTTTCATCTCCAAACAAATCAATAGTAAGTTTTAAGATTGCTACATTTATGGCAATGCTCTGGTCAGGTTTGGAAAAATAATATGTAGTTAGGATTGGGTTGAGTTTGGATTGGCTCTGATTAGGTTGTGTTCAGGCTGAATTTTTTTTTCCTGAAGCAGATATGTAGTCATCACTGCCTTCAGAGCTTATAAGTTTGGTGTAGTTTGAAAATTTAAAAATTATTTTCTGTATCAAATCATATTTATCTTTGTTTCAGATTTCCAATACTATATCATAGGAAATAAAGACTACCACCTTCCTGTGTTAATGTATTTCAGGAAAAGCAGTGGTCCTAAATTGGTTTATTATTTTCACATGTACAGAGGTACAATGAAAAACTTTGTTTTGCATGCCATCCATACACATCATTTCATCACATCATTGCATTGAGGTAGCACAAGGGAAAACAGTAACAGAATGCAGAATAAAGTGTTACAGTTACAGAGAGAGTGCAGTGCAAGCAGACAAATAAGGTGTAAGGCCATAATGAGGTGGATTGTGAGGTCAAAAGTCCATCTTATCATACAAGGGGACTGTTCAATAGTCTTATAACAGCTGGATAGAAGCTGTCCTTAAGCCTGGTGGTACGTGCTTTCAGGCTTTTGTATCTTCTGCTCGATGGGTGGGGGGAGAAGAGAGAATGTCCAGGGTGGGAGGGGTCTTTAATTATGTTGGCTGCTTTACGAGACAGCGAGAAGTGTAGACAGTCCGTGCAGAGGAGATTCGCCTGTGATGGAGCATTTCAGTTAAGAGGAAAGACTGGATAGTCTGGGTTTTTTTGGATGGTGGCGGGGGAGGGGCACATGAAAGGTATACAATATTATGAGGGATGCAGATAGGGTAGACTTTACCCCATAGCAGAGGGCATAGGTTTAGGGTAAGGTTAAGAGATTTAGAGGGGTTATGAGGAATATTTCTTTTCACCCAGAGCATGGTTGGAATTTGGAATGCGCTGCCTAAGTGGTGGCAGAGCACACCATGTTAAAAGTATCTAGACGAACACTTGAATCACCAAGATATAGGTTACGGACCAAGGGCTGGGAAATGTGATTACTGTAGATGGTTACTTGATGGTCAACATGGACATAGTGGTCCAAAAGGCCTGTTTCTGTGTTGTATGACTCTAATGAATTTGAAAAAATCATCAACCTAAACATTTCTGTTTCTGTATCCATAGATGCTGCCTGACCTGCTTCGCCATTCCACTATTTGTTTCATTTCTAAAGAAAGATACATTTACCTTGGAATTAGTGCAGTGCAGATACACTAGATTAATATCAGATGATTGTTCAATAAGAGATTACATGCCCAAACTTCTGCTTTGAAGAATCAGAGGTGGTATAGGATTTGTGATGGATTGATAGATTAGATGCTGCAAAGATGTTTCCTCTGCTGGGGAAGTTCAAACTGATCTCAGAATAAAGGACCAGCCAGTTACAACAGAGCTGAGAAATCCTTTGTTATTATTACAGATGATCATAAATTGTTTAGTTTAGAGGGCCGTGGATGCTTTGTCTTCCAATGTTGAAATTGTTGGACACTAAGTGAATTAGAGGATAGGGGGATCAGTCAAGAAAATGGGCTTGAGGTGCAGGTTTGGCACTAAGTCATAGAGCACAGAAACAGGGCCTTTGGCTCATCATGTCCATGCTGACCATTGTACTTATCTATACCCATTTCCATTTTCTTGCATTAGGTCCATAGCCTTTTATGCCTTGGTGATCCAAGTGATTGTCTTGGTGCTTCTTAAATGTTGAGTCACTGCCTCCACCACCCTCTCAGGCAGTGTGAACCTACTAGCGGGGAAAAAAAATTCCCCCTCAACTCCCATCTAAACCTACCTCTATCTTAGCGTAACACTTTACAGTGCCAGTGACCCAGGTTCAATTCCGGCTGCTGTCTGTAAGGAGTTTGTACGTTCTCCCTGTGTCTGCATGGGTTTCCTCCCACATTCCAAAGACGTATGGGTTAGGAATTTTTGGGCATGCTATGTTGGCGCTGGAAGCGTGGTGACATTTGCAGGCTGCCCCCAGAACACTCTACACAAAAGATGCATTTCACTGTGTGTTTTGATGTACATGTGACTAATAAAGAAATCTTATCTATATCTATACTGTCTTGTTTTAGACAGTGCAATCCATGGGGAATATATTCTTATCATCTACCCTATCTTTCCCTCCGGTAATTTTATATACTTTTAAGTCACCCTCTCAGCTGCCTCTGCTCCAGGGAAAACAGCCTATTCAGATGAAAAACACGATGATACTGGAGGAACTCAGCAGGCCAGGCAGCATCTATGGAGAAAAGCAGGCAGTCAACATTTTGGGTCAGGACCCTTCTTCAGTCCTGTAGTCGTTTGTTTCCCCAGCCTATTCAGTCTCTGCTCATAACTTAAATGCTCCGTCCCAGGATGGACTGACTTTGAATAAGGAGGTAAATAAAAACTTAAAACGCAGGAAATTAGAACTAGCTAGGTGGACAAGGTAGTGGGCATGGACTTGTTGGGCCGAAGGGCCTGTATCCGTGCTGTATTGCTCTATAAATGCAAATGCTGTAAACATGAATTTTGCTTTTTTGTTAAAGAAATAGAAAATGCTGGAAGCACGCAGCAGGTCAGTCATCATTTGCTCGAATAGAAGTGGGGTTAACGTTTCAGGTCAGCACGGCCTGCCTTCATTTTGACCGTGCTGGGTTAGTTCCGAGGGGCCGAATGCCCGCGTTTCCAGCGCGCCCTTTGGTTCCCGCCCGGGCAGGCGTTGGGGTCGGTCACGTGGGCACGCTTGGTTGGTTGGGGGCGGGACGCGCGCCCTGCCCTGCCGTCCCGGTCCGTTCAGTGTGAGGTCACGGCGTAACTGGGAGGCGACGCGCACGCTGGCGGCTGCCAGTGGGTGAGCGCGCGCGCCGGCGGGGGACGGGCGGACGAACCGTCGGGCGGACGGGCGGGCGGTCCGAGTGCCGCGGCCATGGCGGCTCCCTTGGCGCAGTTCGACGAGGACTGGCAGGATTTCTACGAGTTCAAGGCGCCCTCGGGCAGTTTCAAACTGGACCAGGTCAACTCCAACGGCGTTGCGGCCCCGGTCCCGGCCAGCGGCACCGGGACGCTGGAGCAGAGCCTGGAAGATTTCGCCGAGCTCGACAACTTCTCCGGCGAAATAGGCAGCTTCAAGTCGATGGAGGACCTGGTCAATGACTTCGACGAGAAGCTGACCGTGTGTTTCCGGAACTACAACACCAACACGGAGAACATTGCACCGATCAAGCCCATCTCCGAGGAGAGCATCATGAGAGACGACGAGTGAGTACGGGGCCGGGGGGTTGCCAAGGGGTCCGTGTGCCGGAATGTTTGTCTCGGGTGGACCCGCCGTTGCGTCCGCCCAGTGAATCTGAATTGATGCAAACTTTGTCCTCCACACTTGTGGTCCCGGCTTCCTGAGTCACTTCCCATTGCACCAACGCCTTCTGCTTGCGGGGTCGGCTTTCCCCTCTGCAAATCTTTTCCACATGCTGGGAGAACTGCAGTGTCCCTTTCTATTTTGTTGCATTTCACGTTTCCAGCAGGTCTTCATGAATGCATACTTCCCATTGTAACAAAACTATTTATACAAGGCTATTCGCTGCCTGCAATGTAAAATTCTAACATTGACAACACTGGATAGGTTGAGGGCTTGCAAGATGTTATAGATGCTGCACAGAAACAGGCCCTTTGGCCCATTAAGTCTGCACTGTCTATCAGCCACGCATTTGCACTACTCCTACGTTAATGCCACTTTTTAATTCTCCCCACATTCTCATAAGCTCGCACCCCCGATTCTACCACTCACTCACACAGGGGCAATTTACAGTGGTCAATTAACCCACCGACCTGAAGGTCTTTGGGATGTGGGAGGTAACTGGAGTACCAATGAGGAAATCCACACAGTTACAAGCAGAGTGTGTGGAATCCACAGAGACGGCACCTTGGGTTAGGATTGAACCCAGGTCTCTGGCGCTGTGAGGCAGTGGCTCTACTAGCTGCTACTCTGCTGCCCTGTGTAGGCGGAGCTAACTTTTAATATTGCTATACAAAAATGGTCTGAGATATAGCTCTTTAAGTAAGTTGCATGCACTGTACTGCAGGTAATATGATCTTGTGTGGCAATATTTTATCATGGAGCCAACAGATAGCTAAAATTCTGAGTTACTAGTTTTACTCCTGAAAAGTCCAAATAAGGCAGGCTGTGAAAAGTCCAAATAAGGCAGGCTGTTGTAGATACTTTTGAATTTAGAAACCCATGTTGCTCATTTCAAAATTAGTAGCCTTGTGTACTAAACAGTGAGCCTGAAATCTTGTATGCAAGTTCATTTTTTGTTATTGCTGGGATCTCTGCGTAGCCAGTAGCAATATGGCATTTTTAAAATGAAAATATTGTTACTAAATTTTATTAACCATTGTGCAGATAGCAATCATGTAAACAACAAAGCATAATGCATTGAGTTGTTAATATTGTTTAGGTTATTTTGGAAGCTACTGAGTAAAGTCTATTACTATTGTAACTGCTAAATACCTTTATTTTAAAGTGAATTAGTCCTGGTTGTGTATTGCAAGCAAAATGTTGGAGCATTATGACTCTGGCTTTATTAATATTGTAGAGAGGTATCATAAAAGTTTTCAAATTATGAATTAGGTTTATTCATTTATACAAGTGTCATTTCTAGTATTTTAAAATCCAATGCCTAACTGCAGAATATAAATGTATGTTTAATTTCTCATAGAATCATAGTTGTTGTGGCACAGAGGCCATTGAAATAGGTCGCTAGCCCATCTAATCCAGGTAGCTTTTTCTTAGAAAATAAAAACAAAATATTGGAAATATTCAGGAAGTCATACACCATCTCTGCAGAAAGAAGCAGTGGTAACATTTCAGGTCAATGACTTTTCATCAGAACTGACCTGATTATTTCTGTTTTTATTTTAGATTTCCAGCTTTTTGTCTCGTTCCCTATCATATAGTATATGTATAATCAGACACTTTCTATTTATAAGTATTTCCTTAAAAATTCTATGCAATAATATTCTTGTTAAAAGGAAATGTATATTGGAACCAACCTTCACTTCAAGTACCTTTGATAATATTTTAAAATCTTAAATTATGGAAGGAACTGTGTAACTTCCCTTCTAGTCTGTACTTGGGTTTCCCCTTTTTTTTCTTTGTTTTTTTACATTTATTTTTCATGCTCCTCCCTGTCTCTTCTATTCCAGAGGTGTGAACAACATTATCTGTGTGCACATCAAATCTTCCATTTTACTGAGGCATTTTCTCTTTTAATTATAGTTCATTTATAACACCCTCTTTATGGAAAAAGAGAGAATTCACTTTTTTTAATCTTGCTTCACATTTGACCATGTGAATTTGCTTAGTTTTTTGTAAAATGAATATTCAACTTAGCTGAGTTCATCATTTTATGTATGAACATTTGCCATTGCACCAAGCTCTGCTTAAATAATTCCATGTCCATAGGTGAGAATACAGCAAGTGTAGTTTGCATGTTCTGCCTTATTTAAGTGAGTTCCAGCAACATAGTAGTACTGTATCAGCACTTGATCATCACATTTAAGAGAAATGTATCCAGTAGTTTTGTTGATGCTATGATTTATAGCAGTATCAAAGTCATTTAAAGATTAATGTGGCTTTTCAGGTGGAATGAGCATATAAGTTTTATTAATGTAAAACTTGATTTTGCATGCTTGCTCTTTTACAAAATTTGGGTTTATTACCTGTAAATCGTGGAATCCTTCCAATCGAACTCAATACCAAAGTTTTTGCATGCCATCTTACCAGCACCTGAGAAATTCTTAGCTGCAGGTCTATACCGAAGTGCCATAATTTCCTGCAGATGCAGCAGCAAAATGATGCTGAGTTTGTCGTCATCTACTCTCTCTGCACTCATGACTTTGTGGCCAAGTGCAGGTCAAACGTCACCTGTAAATTTGCCGATGACACCACTGTTGTTGGTAGAATCTCAGATGGCGATGAGGAGGCATATAGGTGTGAGATAGATGGGCTGGTTGAGTGATGTCACAACAACAACCTCGCACTCACCATCAGCAAATCAAAGGAATTGATTGTGGACTTCAGGAAGGGGAAATCAGGAGAACACACACCAGTCCTCGTTGAGGGGTCAGCAATGGAAAGGATGAGCAGCTTCAAGTTCCTGGGCGTCAGCATCTCGGAGGATCTATCCTGGGCCCAACATATTGATGCAACCACGAAGAAGGCATGCCAGTGACTCTACTTCATTAGGAGTTTGAGGAGATTTGGTATGTCACCAAAGACTCTTGCAAATTTCTATAGATGTACGGTGGAGAGCATTCTGACTGGTTGCATCACTGCCTGGTACTGAGGCTTCAATGCACGGGATTGCAGGAGGCTGCAGAGGGTCATAGATTCAGCCAGCTCCATCATGGGCACAATTCTCCCCACTGTCAAGGACGTCTTCAAGAGCCAGTGCCTCAAGAAGTCGGCATCCATCACTAAGGTCCCTCACAATCCAGGACGTACCCTGTTCTCATTACTACCATCGGGGAGGAGGTACAGGAGCCTAAAGACCCACACTCAATGATTTATGAACAGCCTCTTCCCCTCCTCCAGATTTCTGAACAATCCATGAACACTACCTCTTTATTCCTTTTTCTTGCACTGTTTATAAATTACAAAATAAATAAATAGTAATTTTATGTCTTTGCACTGTACTGCTGCCACAAAACAACAAATTTCATGACATATAAGTCAGTGATAATAAACCTGATTCTGATCTTCATAGATTATTCTTTGGGATCAAAGATGACTTGCTTCCAGTCTGGTTCTTTGGCTTCTAGTGTGACTGCTAAGGCTATTGTCGGAACTACAGAATCTTCCATGGATAGGCGAGGAAGTGTCTGATGGGAAGGGTGGATGGTTTGATTGTGAGCTGGTGTGCACCTTCTACTGTATATGCTGGTCTTCCATGTGCTCTTGGTGCTTGGGTTTGAGGTTCTTCGTATTATCCCAGCTGATTGATGAGGGTGAGACAGTGGATTTTGTCTATATGTACTTGAGTAAAGCATTTAAAAAGGTCTCATGGTAGGCTGATCCAGAAGATTAAGGCATATGCGATCTATGGAGGCTTGGTAGATTGGATTCAAAATTTGTTTGGCGATAGAAGAAAGAGGGTAGTGATAGACGGGTATTATTCCGACCGGAGATCTGTAACAGTGGTGTTCTGTAGGGATCTATGCTGGGACCCTTGTTGTTTGTGATGTATATAAATAAATTATTTGGACAAAATTATAGGTGGGGTGATGAGTAAGTTTGCAGATGACACAAAAATTGGTGGAGTTGTGGATAGTGATGAAGGTTGTCAAAGGATACAGCGGGATGTAGATCAGTTGGAAATATGAGCAGAGTAATGGCAGATGGAGTCTAAAGAAGTGTGAGGCGTTGCACTTTGGTAATCAAATGAAAGAGGAATGTATACAGTAAATGGCAGGACCCTTGGGAGCATTGATGTACAGAGGAATCTTTGGGTGCAGGTCCATATCTAGTGTTGCCATTTTCATGGAGTTAAGGTAGTAAAAGGAGGCATACAGCATACTTGCCTTACTACCAACTCGACATACTTGCAGGTTGAGTTGGTAGTAAGGTAGGCAAATGCAATGTTAGCATTAATTTCGAGAGGACTAGAATATAAAAGCAAGGATGTAATGCTAAGGCGTTGGTCAGACCACATTTGGAGTATTGTGAGCAGTTTTGGGCCCCAGATCTAAGGAAGGATGTGCTGGCATTGGAGAAGGTCCAGAGGAGGCTTACAAGAATGATCCTGGGAATGAAAGGGTTAACACATGATGTTTGATGGCTTTGGGCCTGTTACTCATGGAGTTTAGAAGGATGAGGGGGGGATCTCATTGAAACCTACTGAATATTGAAAGGCCTGGATAGAGTGGACGTGGGGAGGATGTTTCCAGTAGTGGGAGAGTCTAGGACCAGAGGGCACAGCCTCAGAATAGAAGGATGTTCCTTTAGAACAGAGATGAGGAGCAATTTTTTTAGCTAGATGGTGAATCTGTGGAATACATTCCCACTGAAGGCTGTGGAGTTAAGTAATTGGGTATATTTAAAGCAAAGGTTGATAGGTTCTTGATGAGGGCATCAAAGGTTATGGGGAGAAGGCAGGAGAATGGGGTTGAGAGGGAAAAATAAATCAGCCATGATCGAGTGGCAGAGCAGACTCGAAGGGCCAAATGGCCTAATTCTACTCCTATGTCTTATGGTCAGGACATTAAGCGTAAAATTTGGCAAGTCATGTTGTAGCTGTATAAAACTGGTTAGGCCACATTTGGAGTATTGTGTGCTGTTCTGGTTGCTGCATTACAGGAAGGATGTGGAGGCTTTGGAGAGGGTTCAGAAGAGGTTTACCAGGATATTGCCTGGACTAGAGAATATTAGGTTGGATAAACTTGGATTATTTTCTCTGGAGCAGTTTAGTTGAGGGAGTGACCTGATAGAAGTACAGGAAGTCCCCGACTTACAAACGCCTGTACTTACGAACCGACCTTTGTGGTCGGTTCATAAGTGGGCCCGGCCCCCAATCATACCACGGCGGTGGTAGACCTTCTTTGGCCCAACCCCAGGACAAGTGCGCATATGCGGCCGGGGAACCGCGGGCCAAATGCATATGTGCGGCCGTGATCCCCGGCCCAAGTGCGCATGCGAGGACACTGTTCCAAGTTACATACAAAATTGGGTTACGAACAGTCTCAAAAATGGAATTCGTTTGTAACCTGGGGACTTCCTGTATATAAAATTATGAAAGGCATAGATAGGCTAGATAGTCTTTTTCCCAGGGTGGAATTGTCAAATACTCAAGGGCATAGGTTTAAGGTGAAAGGGGGAAAGTTTCAAGGAGATGTGTGAGGCAAGTTATTTTTTACATGGAGAGTGGTGGGTGTCTGGGACATGTAGGTGGTGGAAACACGATAGCAACATTCAGGAAGCATTTAGAAAGGCACATAAACAGGCAGGGGATGGAGGGATATAGAACATGTGCAGGCAAATTGGATTAGTTTAAATTGATGTCATGTTTGGCACAGACGTTGTGGGCTGAAGGGCCTGTTTATGTAGTATAATTCTATGTTCTGTGTTCCTTCTCTACTTAGGGCTCTCATGGGCCAGGGATTCCCAGGAGGAAGTTAGAATGTTGCTTTTTTTTAAAAGGAGGCTTTGAGAACATCGTTGAAATCATTTCCTCTGTCCACCTAATAACTTCTTCCCAGGGTAGATGCACACTACTTTGAGGTTGATTTTTTTTAGGAGTCTGGTGTTAGGCATGTGAATGCCATGGCTTGCCCAACAGAGCCAACTTTGTATATTTAGCTTTCCAATGCTGCGATTGTTGGCCTGGGGAAAGGCATTGACTTTGTTCTTTCAGTGGATTTCGAAGATTTTGCAGAATCAGCATTGGTGATATCTTTCCAGTGCTTGTGCCTGCTTATGTAGTCCAAGTTTCAGAAGCATGTAAAAGGGCAGGGATCACTGTCTGAATTTTGTACTAGATCACAGCTAGGGAAGGCTTGAAGGTTTGCATTCACAGGCTGCAGTTGACACCTTTTATTAGATCTGTTTTTATTAAATTTGTCCAAACCTTCCTGAAATGATTTATGAAATCCTATAATATTTAGGTGCTATCATGAAAGAAATAATTTGCTTGGAGCTAGAAACTAAGGGTGCCGCAATACTGCAGCAGGTGAATTTAGCTTGGCATTTGCTCCTTATGATTGCTGTTGTGTGAAACAAAGTGCTGCAAATACAGATGCATTTCTGTGGTTTTCTTCTGTCAGTTCTTCTACAGGAGCTTGTTTTCTCTCTCTCTTTGTCATTCTCCTTAAAGTTCCCTGACTGGCAAGGAGTTCAAGATAGAAGGCTATTGCAGAGGTGTTCCACTGACAGAGGGACAATCTTTCAAGTGACTGAATAAACCAAGGCTTTTCGGTAGATATCTAAGAATTTAAAGGAAAACTGAATTATCCCTAATGTCTTGACAGTTTCTTTATGCTGCCTCGATAAAGCAGCCAACCTAATCAAAGAGCCCTCCCATCCTGGTCATTCTCTCTTCTCTCCCCTCCCATAAGGTAGAAGATACAAAAGCCTGAAAGCACGTACCACCAGACTGAAGGACAGCTTCTGTCCCACTGTTATAAGACTCATGAACAGACTTCTTGTACAACAAAGATGAACTCTTGATCTCTTAATTGCCTCATCATGGCCCTTGCACCTTATTTTCGGCCTGCACTGCACTTTCTCTGCAACTGTAACACTTTATTCTGCATTCTGTTATTGCTTTTCCGTTGTACTACCTCGATGTACTGATGTGATGAATGATCTGCATGGATGGCATGCAAAACACGTTTTTTTCACTGTACTTTGGAACATGTGACAATAATAAACCAGTTTACCAATTTATATTCCCCTACTCTAGTAAAAGAGACTATCTGGTCATTACTTTGCTGTTCTTGAGAAATTGCTGTGTGTGAGATGTCACTTGGAGGGTGAGACTTTGAAGATCTATCATCTTTGTTAAGTATTTTTTATATTCGATGTAATTATTTTTGTCTATTATGCTTATAACCAATGTACCTGTACTATAGTGGTGCATTGTAATCATAAGTCTCAAATCAGTTTTACTTTCAAGTTTTTTAATTTAAATATGAATTGAAAAATCTTGAACAATTTATGCCAAAATCTTCCAGTCTTTTCTTTCTCTTCACCCCAAAAGCTTTCCCAAGACCCATCTCTTTGGCAAAACTCCCAGTCACATTTATGTGCTTCTCTTGCTATCCAATGGAAAGTACTCTGCTTTATGCTGCATATACGATATAAACCTGGGCGGTATCAATTGATTTTAATGTTTTTCTTTGTTAACTTTTACCTTAATTCCAATTGAATTTTTAAAATAATTTAAACTGTGTATATTGACTTGGAGATCATTTTGGTTGCAATAAATTTCATGAGTGCTTTTGTGGTGCCTAAAGAGCAGAACTTTGTCCGCAACAATTTTCTGCAGAAAAGTGAGATCTTGGCATCCACATCACAGGAGGGTTGGAGCGGGTAGTGCCTTATGTGAAGAAGTGCCAACTGGTGCAGTGTTAATGTATCCTAACTGTATTGGCATCCCTTATTTGGCATAGGCTTGCATTCATTGAAGTTAATAAGCTATCTCCCTCCTGTCTCAATTGAAGTATGGCATGGGAGAAGAATTGAGAGTTTTCTGATATAAAAATTTAAAAAAAATATATACTGTGACCAAGAAGAAGGAACCTGCAGAAGTTTCATTGAAAAAATCATTAATATTAAAAATTATTTTAATGAAAATAGTCTCCTGTAGACTTTATGGAGTCCAGATTAGGAGCCAGTGCTGCTGGTGATTACTCAATGCTAAAATGGATTTGTGAAACCCTGTTAGTGATTATATGACAGAGAAGTTGCACGCTTTCTCACCTCAACAAGGCACTCCAATTTTATTTCCAAAATTGGAGAATGGAGCTATATTGGCATACATCTGGATGCCCTGCATGGCAAAATTCATTTAGCTTGATTTTCCTTGAAAACTTTATTTGACATGATAGGTTTTTTCTCTTAACATATTTTGAACTATGATTATGGACTATTTTTTATTTTTAGAGTTGAATTATTGGGAATTCATACTCTCAAAACTTGTTAGAGTATCTTCATCAGAAGGACTGTAGTGGTTTAGGTAGAATCCATCACCTTTAGTAAATATTTGAGCTATTCAGCTTGCTTACCACATTTTGGGAGAGCAGTCATCCTGATCCCGAGAATATTGTTGTGAGGGTTCCTTCAGGACTGTGTCTTAGATCCAATCATTTTCAGCTGCTTCATCAAGGATGTGCTTTCCATTGTAAATTCAGAAGTAGGTATGTTGGCTGATGATTGCAGAATTCATTTTCATTAGCAACGCACCACAAAATGAAGCAATTCATGCCTCAATGCAACAAGACCAAGACAACATTTGGGTATTGGGTGATAAGAAGCATCTAACCACCTACTCGTGACATTTTAAGCTATTATCATTGTATCCCCTCCTGGCAATAGGGGAAAGGGGTGGGGAGCAGGAGTTGGAGAGGGGTCAGGATTGACTGGAAATCTCAACTGGACCAGGGATGTAAATATCATGCCTACAAGAACAGGTCAAAGCCAAGGTATCCTGCAGCAAATGACTTGCTTCCTGATACCTCAAAGCCTTTCAGTTGTCTACAGGCACAAGTTAGGAGCATGGTGGCATGCTCTCCACTTGTTTGGATGAATGCAGCTCCAACAACACTTAAGTAACTCAACATCAACTAGACAAAGCAGCTGGTTTGATTGGTACCCCATCAATTACCTTAAACCTCCATCACCAGTACAGTGTATACCATCTACAAAAAGTAATACCATTCTTTGCCTAGGCTACTCCAACAGCACCTGCCAAGAAACATAAGGATAACAGGTACTTAGGAACACCATCGCTTGCAGGATTGCTCCAAGTAACTGACAATCCTAACTCAAACTTATCATTGTTCCTTCATTGTTGCTTGTTTAAATATTGGAACTCCTATCCACCAGCCTTATTAGAGCATCTTCATTAGGACTGCAGTGGTTTAAGGTGGTGACCTATCATCACCACCTCATGTACATTTAGAAATGGGCAATAAAGTTGGCCATGCCAGTGACAGCCAGGTTCCAAAAAGTAAATAGATTTAAAAAAAAATCCAGTGTCTCAAGTCAAGGTGAGTTTATTGTCATATGTATGAGTACATGTATACACAGGTGCAATGAAAAAACCTACTTGCAGCAGCATCGCAGGCACATAAGATTAGAGAGACAATATTCACAAGGGAAACATAAACTGCACATAAGTTATACAAAAGTATACAAGAAAGAACACAATTAGAACAGCAAGCCAAAGTCCATTGAAGTGCAAGATGGTAATAGTGTTGCTGTACTGAGGTAGTGATTAGGGTTGGAATTGGTTTATTATTGTCACTTGTACTGAGATACAGTGAAAAACTTGTTTTGCATATCATTCATACAGATCAATTCATTACACAGTGCACTGAGGTAGTACAGGATAAAACAAAGTTTCACAGCTACAGAAGAAGTGCTGTGCAGGTAGACAATAAGGTGCAAGTCATAACAAGTTAGATTGTGAGGTCAAGAGTCAATCTTATCGTACTAGGGAACCATTTCAATAGTCATAACAGCAGGATAGAAGCTGTCCTTGAGTCTGATGGTACGTGCTTTCAGGCTTTTGTATCTTCTGCCTGATGGGATAGGGGAGAAGAGAGAATGTCTGGGATGGGTGGGGTCTTTGACTATGCTGACTGCTTTACCAAGGCAGCAAGAAGTATAGACAGAGTCCATGGAGGGGAGGCTGGTTTCCATGATATGCTGAGCTGTATCCACAACTCTCTGCAGTTTCTTGCGGTCATGGGCAGAGCAGTTGCCAGACCAAGCTATGATGCATCCGGGTAGGATGCTTTCTATGTTGCGTTGATAAAAGTTGGTGAGTGTCAAAGGGGATATGCCAAATTTCTTTAGCTTCCTGAGGAAGTAGAGGCACTGGTGAACTTTGTTGGCTGTGGAGTCTGTGTGGTGGACCAGGACAGGGTATTGGTGATGTTCACTCCTATGAACTTGAATCTCTCAACTTCAGCACCATTGATGTAGACAGGAGCATGTACACTGCCCCCCTTCCTGAAGTCCATGACCAGCTCTCTTGTTTTGTTAACATTGACATTGTTTTGTCATGACACCATGTCACTAAGCTCTATCCTTTCTGTCTATCCTTGCTGATTGTGGTCTGTTGGTCAGGAAGTCAACAATCCAGTTGCAAAGGGAGGTGTTGAGTCCCAGGTCTGAGTTTGGTGATGAATTTGCTTGGAATTATAGTATTGAGGGCGGAGCTGTAGTCAATAAACAAGTCTAACGTAGGTGTCTTTACTGTCCAGATACTCCAGAGATGTGTAGGGCCATGGAGATGGCATCTGCCGTGGACCTATTTTGGCGGTAGACGAATTGCAGTGGGTCGAGGTTTTCTGGGAGGCTGGAGTTAATGCGTGCCATGACCAGCCTCTCGAAGCACTTCATGATGGTGGATGTCAGAGCCACTAGTCGATTGTCATTGAGGAATGTCACCTTGTTTTTCTTAGGTACTGGGATGATAGTGGTCTTCTTAAAGCAGCTGGGCACCTCACATTGAAGCAGGGAGAGGTTAAAAATGTCTGCAAATACTCCCGCCAGCTGATCAGCACAATATCTAAGCACATGGCCAGGGACACCATCTGGGCCAAATGTTTTCTGTGAGTTCACTCTCTGGAAGACTGATCTTGTGTCCTCAACAGTGACTTTGGGTTCAGGTGCATTGGAGGCTGACGGCTCAAGAACCAAATGGTTGAAGGGAAGTTGCTGTTTTTTGAACATGGTGGTGTTGGATTCTGGTTTCTGTATCTTCTGCCTGATGGTAGCACTGAAAAGGTGGCATGGCCCAAATCGTGGGGATCTTTGACGATAGATGCTGCCTTAATGAGGCAGCGCCTCGTAGATACTTTCAATGATGGGGAAGGATGTGCCCATGATGTATGGGGCTGAGTTCACTACTCTCTGCAGCTTCTTGTGTTTCTGCACATTCGAATTGCTGTACCAGACCATGATGCAACCAGTTAGGATACCTTCAACAGTATATCTGTAGAAGTTTTATATTAAAGAGTGTTTGGTGACATGCTGAACCTCCTTAACCTTCTAAGAAAGTAGAGATGCTGGCGTGCCTTCCTTGTCTTAACATATCAGATGACCTGTCTTGGGCAGGTCATCTGATATGTTAACGCCTGGGAATCTAAAGCTGCTGACCCTATCCAACACTGAATCGCCAATGTAGACTGGCGCATGTTCGCCCTCCTTCCCCTCCCTCAAGTCAATGATCAGTTCTTTAGTTTTACTGACGTTGAGCAAGAGGTTGTTGTGACATAACTCAACCAGGTGTCCTATCTCACTCCTGTATGCCGACTCATCGCCACCTGTCTGTATAGAGAGTAGAGCAAGGGGCTAACGGCTACTTGCACTGCTTAGCACTACTTGGCTGTACTTGCACCATTTTGATGGCTAAACTTGTTCACTGTTGAAATCTCTTTCATTATTCCTACTGATTTTAATCTGAGGGTACTAATCTCATTTGGAGAGAGACAGTAAATGAAATACAAAGTGACTAAATTCAAAAAAAACTGACAAATCTGATTCCATGCACAGTATTTCAAGTTGAAATGTATGAATTTTGTTTAAAGAATTTTTCAACCCAATAGGTGGCATACTTCATTTCAATGATATATGACTATGTGACATGGTCAGGAAATGTTGCCTTGCTTGTCATGATCTATAAGTCTGTGGTTTTGCAATATTCTCCTCTGGGAAGAACAGAGAAAGTTAACTATTCTTGGACTGTTTGCAGGCCAGAGTTAGTAAATAGCCTCCTCTTTTATCTTTGTCAGGAAAATTACTGTTATATTAACAAACTTTTCAGAGGTGAAGTGAAAGGGGATCATCCTTATGGATTTAATAAGTTAATTTAGTAGTTGAAATGAACAAAGTTTGTGTTACATTTAAAGAAGAGCAGTTGGTTTTCTATGTATCTTGCCCAACAGCCTTCTCATTCATCATCTAACTGTGAATGGGTCTTGATCAATCCATCTTGACTGATGCATTTGTCTACTTTGCAATATGGAACCAGCATTTTCTGTTTTTATTTCAGATATCCAGCAAATGTAGTTTCTGATTTTCATTTGTTTCCAGCAGCTAGTTACATGCTGTTGATCATTCCATGGGCAATCTGTCTTCTAGTAATTTATATTGATAGAGTAATAGGCATATTTTAAACTTTGATTCTTTAGAATGTTCCCCATCCTAAATTACCCTAGTTACTACTTTGACATTTTATATGGAAGTTGATAAATGTACTTTTCAGAAGTCTTAAAATATTTATGGCATTCATTTTTCTTAAATAGCAGTAAAATGGTCTTGATTACATCTCCCCTGATGTACATGTAAATAAGTGTAAAACAGAAGCTGGCTTAGAATTCTTGCTGGGACATTTTAACTGAGTTTCTAATGTTTATTCTGTAGTGTAGAGTTGTGAGAGCTTCTGGCTTCCTCCAGGACAATTGTAATGACCCTGTGTACCTCATTACAATTGAATTGGCAATTCCTACTAGACAAAGTAGGAGATGTAATAAAAAAGCAGATGGATTTATTATTGTTATTAATGTTCTGGAAGCACAGGATATGACAATGGAAATATCTCACATAGGATTAGGATTAAATGTCTTCATTTTAGAGCCAGTTACTGTTTTTTTTATCAAGTCACAGTTGAGGACTGGACTCTGTCAGTTTCTTTTCTAAGTTAATCCTCAAGGTCTTCTCATTTTTCCATAAATCAGAACTAATTCTATATCTGCTTTCACTGTAAGTTAATTAAAGTAGATATTTGTTCAATTACATTTTTGATTACTTGCATCTGGAGCCATTTAAATTTAGTTTGTAATCTGTGAGGTTTCCATATCTATTTGGAGCATATTATTTTTCTGTGTTTAATAATGACATTTTGTCCCTTCTAGGAAGTGGGAATTCAGTGCCCTTTTCTGCACTTCCTTTTCTGCATTGAAAACAAGCACATAATATTTGTGCATTATATTCCTTAGCATTTGAATGTTAAAGAAAATGATGAATTTTTAAAATCTTGCTTGGTTTAGCAAATAAGTTTTTGTTGAAGTGTGGCTCATGACAGAAACAGATTTTTCTTTTCATATTTTTATGGTTTCCCTCGTAAAGATGCAAATTGAACACTTTACCATTTTTGGCACCTGTGGTTAGCCTTAAGTACTTGCAGGTTAAAGCAAGCTTGATTGTAGCTGAAGGACAATTCCTTATTCACAACAATAAACTTTAACCATGATTTCTACTCGACTACCCACGTAGACTAGTATGCAATTTCCATTTCTCCACTTGATGCATTTATAGATTGCGGAGTTACTAACTATGTGAAATTGTTTTGCTTGCTTATGAATGCACTAATAGTACAGTATAATGCTGTGCTTTAGTTATGTTGGATTAGATGTTGGGTGTCATTTATGGCTGAGGCTGAAGTTACAGGAAACATTTTTCTGATCATACAAGTTAGCTACCCAAAAATAAAGCAGAAAATTCCAAATTTTTCCTCTTAGTGCAGATACCATTGCTTTTATTTAGCAATACAGTTAAAACACTGGTATCTACCTGACCATTGTGGAAAATTGCCTATGTACGTTTTGTTCACAGAAAGCAGGACAAATCCAATCTGGTTAATTACTGCCCATTCGCAGTCTACTCTCAATCATTGGCCAAGTGTGGAGAGTGCTATGAAGTAGCACTTATTCACCAATAACTGATGTCCAGTTTGGGTTTTGCCAGAACCTTTTGGCTCCAGAAATCATGGCAATTTTGGTCTAAACATGGACCAAAGAGCTGAATTTACCAATACTGTAGATTAGATGAGAGTGAGTGTGCTTGACATCAAGATAGCATTTGACTGGATGTGTATCAAGGTACACTGGTAAAACCAAAGTCAAAGGGAAGACACTCCAATGATTGGAGATATAACTCACACAAAGGAAGATGGTTGTAGTTGTCAGAGGTCAGTCATCCCAGTTCCAGGCCATCATTGTTGGAATTTTTTATGGCAGTGTCCTAGAAACCATTCACAGCTGCTTCATCCATGATAAACTCAGAAGTGGGGGTGTTCTCTGCTGATTGCACAAATGTCTAATTCCATTTGTAACTCCTCAGCAAATGCAGCAACCATTGCCTGAGCAAGACATAGCCGAAGCTCAGGCATGCCACAAAATGAACAACATCAACAAGTGAGGGTTGAACCATATATCCTTGACATTCAACAGCATTGCCATTACTAAGTCTTGCACCATCGATATCCTGGAGGGTTTACTGCTATCATGGAATTTTGGGTAAAATTACTTTTGTCCATGACTAATCAGGTGCATTGAAATTGACTTTTGACCTCTACGTTCTCAAAATGCTATTGCAGAAGGGAATTCATTTAGCAGAAATGGACAGATCTTTAGAAGAGTCTAGTCAGTTCAATTTCAAAATCTTGAAGATTTGTTTTCCTGTAAGGTATGTTAAAATAGTTTGGAAATGCAATGAATAGAAAATATTTTTCTGCTTGTTTCCTACTTAAACCTTTTCAGTACTAGCCAAAAGATGAAAATTTCATTATTCACTGTTGTTTCTTTCATAACTTAGAGGCAGTGTGATTCATACTGCAAAGATGTATGATTTGTGGAACATGCCAGATCATATTAGTTAATCTATTCTAGCAGTGGGATGGTAGCATTTATCATGGAACGTTTTGCAACTTGTATTTGGGAGCTTTTGCATTTGAATCTGAGCCTTCTAGGTCTTTTATGTTTAATTGCTTGATTACTTTTTAGTTGCGCTGAAAAATGAAGTGGCTCCTAATAACTGAAGCGGAATTTATTTCAAAAAGACATTTTGATTTTTGTGGTGCCACACGTGACTGAAAAGAGTATTGAGCAGAAAGCAGATTCTGAACTGTTGGATTGTTGATCATGTTATTGGTGGTTTTCGAATTATATATGAATGGTTGCAGTAATTTTTAGGGAGCTTTGCCTTGAATCATTTTATAACCTATTCACCAGTGGGTTGGTTCTGTTTAAGGAGCTGATTTCCATACTTTCATCAAATGTGATTTTCAAAAGATCTTTATAATTAAATTTTTTTAATGTTTGTAATTGGCTATCGATTTTTATTTTAATCAGGTGTTATATTTTTACTTTTACCAGGTGCTTCTCTGCACTTCTATTTTCTTAAATATGGTCATTCCTTTTTTCAATCTCTCATCCCTTTGCCCATCATTTACAAGGAAGAAGGGTCCAGAGTGATAAAGGGGCTGAGGGGATGATATAGTTCGAACAGGAGGCAGATCCTGAGGGGTAGAAATACCAGCATAGACTTAAATGATACTCTAGACTTCCGAAATCTCTTCTCTGCTTTTCTTCCTCTTTTTGACTAAGTTTTTGTTCATCTGCCCTAATATATCCTCGTGAGCTGTTGTCAGATTTTATTTATCTGAAGTACCTTCAGCATTTTACTATGTTCAAGGTATATAAAAGCATGTTTTGTTGTGCATGTATTAGCCGTCATGCTTGTCTATAAAACCAGAGTGCCTTTTCAGAAATAAACCATAGGTTGCCCTGAGCGCACAGCCATGTACCTTTTTCTGTCAGTCTCTTCTGTGCCTGTGTCTCTGTCCCTTTTCTCCTGTTTTTGTTTTGTTTTACTCTGTTCTGCTGTGTACTCCCTTTACTGTACTTCATACTTCCATTCTTTTAGGTCAGTTTTTAAATCTGTTGCCTGTTATAACTTTAAATTTGAAGGATCTGCATCTGTTCAGCAGAATGTATTTATTGCCAGACTTATGCAAGATGTAAAATGCATGTAGTGTTTTTAAAATTCATTTAAATCTGAGGAACACACCTTCACCATGGTGAATGTAATGTCCTTAATGCATACTGGCATAAAATGCTGAATTCCTACCTGTTTTACTGAACCAGGCAACTATTACAGCAGTCAACCTATAATAGTTGCTCTTGACATTCCATCAACTATTATGGCTGTCTGCTATAATAGTTGATGGAATGTCAAGAGCAACTATTTATTAACATCACTTAATGTCTCCAAGTTCCCTGCCATAAACATCTTGGGGTCACCGTTGACTACATATTCAATGAGACCATCCTTGAGACCTGAGTATTCTGTGGCGAATGACTGGCTTCCTGACTCTGAAGTTTTTATACCAAATGCAAGCGGTGTGATGGAATACTTTCCACTTGCTTGGTGAATGAAGCTTCCTTTTCATTCAATAGCTTCAACACCACCCAGGGCAATGCAGTCTATTGGATTGGCATCACCCTAAGCATTTATTTCCTCTGTCATTGCACACCATGGCTTCAGCCTGAACCATATCTATTCATTTACTTGTCTGGCAGCACCATCCAAGTCTCCAAGCAGCAGACAGTTCCTGCAGATTCTCCTTCCAAGTTAAACACCATTCCACACTGTAAATGTTTCACTGTTTCCTTATTGTTGCTGGATCAAAATAGTCCTTGCCCAACAAAACCGTGCATACTATCACCAAAAGGGCTATGGCACTTCAAGATTTATCATGGTTTATAAAGATGGTTTATCACAATTTTCTCAAGTGATTAGGAAGACCCAATTAATGCTGGCCTTCCCAGCATGCATCCTATAAATTTAAGAAAATGTCTGCACTGTGTATTAGTACCTTTGCAGTAAAGTTGGCTTTCCTCTTTAATAATAAAACCATAATGGGTGACTGTGAGTAACACAAATGTGCAGTGTATAAAAAAAATGTATGCTTGGCTAAACTTGTTACCGACATCGCAAATACTGCTACAGGGTAGCTTCATTTGGTATTTTAAACTCAAATTAAGATGACTTTACAAATTATTAGAACTGCTTTGTTGTCCCTGAACTTGCTTTAGAGGGACTACTCCAATTTATCATTTCTGCATATGTAAAACTTATTTAATTGTTTTCAATCCAGTGCACTCTGCATTTAGATGGTTGGGCAGTGAGTCCAATGTATCTATTAGTAGGATGACAAGAGATGTGTGCTTTGGCACATCATGAATGCAGCATTATTTTCCTTTTTTGGATATTTATCTAGAAGTGTAGGTTAGCTGCTTAATGCTACATAACTATAACCACAAGTGCAAACTGAAATATATAAATTATGTTTGAACTTTTCCATTACTTCAAGTTTCTTGCTGATGTAATTGTAGGATAAGATAAGATTTCTTTATTAGTCACACGAACATCGAAACGCAGTTTAATGCATCTTTGCGTAGAGTGTTCTGGGGGCAGCCTGCAAGTGTTGCCATGCATCCGGCGCCAACATAGCAATTAGGATACAAATATATGTGTAGCTTTCTGAAAACTGACTTAGGATTGGAGGATGGCAGCCTAAATCTCTGGCTCCATGTTTTGATGTCCCTTCAATATTTAAGGAAGTGGTATTGTGAAGACTAATTACTTAACTCTAGAGTTCCCATCGACAGAATATTGTTTTGGTACTGATTTTGTTTTGTTTGTCTCTTTGTGCCTTTGCTTCTTGTCTATGCTGATACTTAGGTTGCTTGGTTTATTGTGTTACGGACTCAGTGAAAGTCCCTTTAAGATAGAGAGTGTGTGTGTGGGGCGTGCTTACGTCAATAGAAGATAAAGGACGTAATGACGTTGTTGAAGAAGTTAGGAGAAGGGAGAGAGACACCAGCCTGCTTGTTTTCTCTATCGATGGATGAGAAACAACTGTGTTTGCCACTGAAATCCATGTATGGAAGTTGGAAGTAATCCGGTGGAGTTCACTTTGTTGCTGACCTGTAAAAGGAAACAGGTATTTGTGTGTGGACGACCACAATTCAGATGCTTTTCGGGGTGAGGAAGTCACTACTGAGTAAACACTGAAGTGTCGCTGGGGTTCCATCGTGGAACGTTTGGATTTCGTATTTACTCTCTCTATGTTCTCTACATCTACGTCTTATCTTCAGACAACGGTGGTGTTTGAAGAAGCCCTTGCTCATGTTTCACCTTATGGCTTGCGGAACTGAACTTTAAGAACCATTCCGGAACTGGGAGTTTGGGACTTTGTCACACACACACACACAAAGACTTTAGTTTTGGGGTTAACGTTCAAGGTTTAACATTTTTGAATTCTAACATACTAACATTTTTACTTTTATGTATTATCATAAGTAGTGATTAATAAAATAGTTTTTAACACTAAATCATGCTCAGTGTGTTTCTTTTGTTGCTGGTTCGTGACAATTGCATAATAGCAGGATTCCAAGATCTAAAATCCCTCCTGGTTTTGGGAGAAGCAAAAATGGGGTATTAAAGACTATCTTTATTCTGATAAGTATCCTGAGGGAGCAATGATCACTCAAGGCTCCCATGACAGTTAATGGCCCAACAGTGGTTATAACTAAAGCCAGAAAAAAAGTTATACCCAAGGCATTTGGCTTGACTAACAGAAATTTGGGTCTTTCATGCCATTGGGTTTTAAGACATCAAATTTTGTCCTGCTGAGTTTACTTGACAGTAGAAGGACTGTACGTCTGCTGTGATAACATCCATATAAAAATCAAACTGCTGGAGCAATTCAGTGGGTTGAGCAGCATCTATGGTGGGGGTGGAGGGATAGATGAGGGAATTGTTGACGCTTTGGGTCGAGAACATGCATCAGGATAGCTGGAGGGTCTTGACCCGAAATATCCACAGTTCTTACCCTGCCACCACCCCTCCCCCAAACAACCCACAGATGCTGCTCAACTTGCTGAGTTCCTCTAGCAGTTTGTTTTTGCTCCAGATTCCAGCATGTTGTTTCTCTGTATCTATACGAAAATGTTTCAAAAGAAAGCATTTCACTGGAGAATTTTTAATTCAAAGATTGTTTTAGCAGATAAGTAATTCCCTGTCCAAAACAAGATGCTAGCAACTGGGAACAACTGTGGAAGTATCTTTAATAATGACGCTGATTCTGTTACTACGCATTGTTGTTGCAATGCAAACTCATCTTTGGGGCATGAAATAATTGCTGTAGAAGTACTTTTCCACTGAGGATTAAGCTGTTAATTATAAATCTGTTTGCTGTACTACATCACAAACCAGAGATTTTGTGAAATGGATATAGTCTGTCTGTACAATAACTCATTTCTGGTATAAAAGCAGGAAATGCTACAATACTTCCAGGTCATGCAGCATCTGTGGAAAGAGAAATGGTTAATGTCTCAGATTGATGACCCTTCATCACAACTTGCACCTCATTTCTGATGAAGGGGCTGCACACCCATTTTTTTTTTCTTTTGATGGAACCTGATAAATTTGCTTTTATTTTTTAAATAAAATTCTTGAATAATTCCTGCAGTGGTTTTACAGGACTCCCTCTTGACGTGAATTGTGAGTGAAGGGCATCACACCTCAAGGGGAAAGCAACAGCTTTAAAGGCATCTGAAAGGTGAGGTCCAACAGAAAATCCATGAGCCAAATAACAGATGGTGGGTGCAGCTTGCTGATAACCACGACATGCTCTGATTCCTCGGCATTGTCAAATCTGTCTTGCTGAGAGTCGTGAAAGGAGGAGTTCTTATCAAGAAAAGAAAGGTAGTCAACACTATTTGGATAGAGTACTTTAAAGAACTTCTCAACCGTGACCATATTCTTGAAGTGGGTGTCTTCGACTCAATCCCATTACAAACTATTTGGTTCAGCTTGGCTGCCAGCCCAAACTGACAAGAAGTCAACTGAGGAACATATGGAGTCCCTGCTGAAGTTCCAAAAGTTGCTGGAGAGGAACTTCAAACACAAATTTACTGAATTATCTCACACCTCCCCATAATTGTGGAGAGGTCGACATGCTGGGGATCCCTGAGGCTATAATTTAGATTATTTTCAAGAAAAGAGATGCATTTAATTGCAGTAGAGGAGTCTCTTTTATATATAGAGAAAGATGGCATAAAGGTCCTCTTGAACTCTTTCCCAATGGCTAAAGAGCTGCTTCCTGAATGGTGGTATTCTGTCCATCTTGAGGTACAAGGGACATGTTCTTCACTGATTGACAACTCAAAGGCAGCAACCATTATGTATGGCTTTTCCTTTGACCTCGTAAAAGTCTTTGACTTTCTCAGTTAGGACAGATCGGGAGCTGTGATCTTTCTCAAATTCTTCATTTTGTCTCATGATGGCCATGATTTTAAACCAGTATGTCTACAACTGATTCAGCTTCAATATTTTTGAGTCGTCACTGCAGTGCTGCAACCCTCTGATTAGCTTCCCACTGATTATCTAGTGAACAAATAGAAAACTGAAACTCCTGTACCCTCCACTCCAGAATAAAGGTCACTCCAAGCTGGTATTGAGCTGTAGTAAGATCAGAGGCTAAACTTCAAGTCATTGACTCATTCACTGAAACAAACAAGAGAATTTGCCTTGCACTAAGTACCTGCAAAGCAAATGACGTCCATCACCATGCCCCATTGCATAACAGACCTCTGTACCATGAAAATAAAGATCTGGGATGAAACCCTGGAAAGCATGGGCCACTTTCCAAATCTAGCGAGTCACCTCTCAGCAAACATTGGCGCTAAATTTTATCATTGCCTTCAGTGTGCCGGCACAGCCATAGAGGAAGAGTGTGTGGGTTTAACATCCTAATCTTCAAAGTCCATTGTCTACTGGGCAGCAGGAATCTCTGTCCTACCATAAACTTCTGAGCCATGGACTACCTATCCCAGGTAGCTCAAAGTGCTGGAGACTACCACTGTACCATGCTTTGTCTGGTTTGACACAGCTTGCAAATTTTGGCATTTCTTTCTCAATAAGTTATGATTTGTGAAATAAAAAAGGCAGCACATCCTTGTCCAATAATGGTTTTGTAGAAATCCATTGAGGAATCCATGAAGGCTGATTTGTAAGCCGTTGGGTCCACTAAGTTTCTCAAAAAATTGTTTACATTAGACTGTAAATGCCATGAGAGACATTAATTTGAAGGCCAAGATAAGTTCTCTTAAACATTTGAATGAAACTGGAATTTCCTTAATTCCTATCAAGCTGTTTGTATATTTTATAGTTGAATCATTTGTTTTGGTGGAAATATTTGAAACTTCTATCCTAGGAACTAATAGAATCTTGTGAATGGAATTTATGCATTGATCCATATTTGCTTAGTGTTTACTTAATGCTTAATTTTTTACTTAATTTCCAACCAATATCCTCTTGTGAGATGCTATAAATATAAGTAAAGGTTCACATGCTTGTAGGTGTATGGGGCAATAGACACATTGGTCCAAATGACTGACTGCTTTCAAATGGGGATGTCAAAGGTTGTGTTCTCCATGAGTTACATAGGTATATACTGGTTTATTTGGTAATAAGGGAGGCTATCCTTATAAAACTCCTATTGACTGTGCATCTCTCACTCCGCTGATGCTAAGAAATCTGATTAAGTCTCATTAATTGAGAATGCCAAAACCCCTGATTAATTCAACTGTTGTCTTTGAGCTAAAGGGTTCCTAGTTCAGGCACGGTAGTGTAATGGTTAGAGTAACGCTGTTACAGCGCCAGCGACCCGGGTTCAATTCTGGATTTCCTCTGGGTGCTCCGGTTTCCGGCATGTTGTGGCATGCTATGTTGGTGCCGGAAGCGTGGCGGCACTTGTGGGCTGCCCCTAGAACACTCTACGCAAAAGATGCATTTCACTGTGTTTTGATGTACATGTGACTAATAAAGATATTGTATCATATGTATTATCAAGGCTGTCATGGAAAAATCCTTCAACTGCAATTGTAGGATAAGTGAATCAACGTAACTTCCTTTTCTGGACCAAGATCCTCAGTATCAAAGCTGTAATTACACTCGGCAAGTTCTGATTGACAGGCCGTGTCTTTTGTAAACCTGATGTTAAACTCCATAAACAGGCAATTAACTTCAAGCTTTGTCATATCAAGAGATAACCAAGGAAACAGTTCAAATTTGTACCAAGCCTCTTAGAAAGGGTGTGACATCCTCACTAATTTATGGAAATTCCTGATCCATGATGTGTCAAAGTGGAGCACTTGTAATCTAGAGTTCTTTTGGGAGCACGTAAAAGCCCAGTGAAAACTGGAGGAAGCCACCACCCGTCAAACTACCGACTTACTTGGTTCATCAAATGCTATCTACAGCAGAGTCTGCCAGTCCCACATTGGCCTCATCAGCTGGAAAAATGGAGTGGAAGCAAGTCAACTATAACCATTAGGGACTGCCTAAGAAAGGCATGAAAGCCATAGAACAAGTGTTATGAGAGTCTTATCAAATCAGATGGGGGGGGGGGGGGGGGGGTGGTGGTTGTGGTTGTGCCTTCCAAGGTTAACCCTTTTATTGTTTCCCTTAGGACAAATCCATTCCGAAAGATTGCCTTAAATCCCCTTGCTTTTGTAGCACTGTTGTGTCTGGCCAGAAAAATAATTTCTGGGTGATGCTGAGAAGTGGGCAATTCTTTGAAATTATATATGCCACCTTCCCACACCCACAAACCACTCCAAAAATGAGTGAAAAATGTTTTACATGGGTCTCTTTAAAAATCGATGAGATTTTAGGCAGCCGATTTCTTTTACATCTTCCTTAAAGATGTTAACTTTTTGCCTAGCTGTGCTTCAGTGAATGGCTTTCAATATCTAACCCAGTATCTTGTGCAAGCCTAGAAGGTGAATCTATTACTGTATGTCTAGCAAGGAGAGTTGATGTGAGCTTGCCTACCTAAGAGCTTGTGGCTAATTCAAACCTCAACTTCTATGTCAAATCTATGTGCATTTAGCTCTTATTGCTCAGCAGTTTATAGTCTTAAACGAAAATACTGGAGAACTGCTTATTCATTTGGTTCTGGGTAGCATTGTTGGCTCAGTTTCCAAATTAGTTTGGGAAATATGTTGTGTCTCTATAGGCTTCTATAGTTTTATTCTTTGGCTTCTGACAGACTTGTTTATTACAAGCAGTGAGAAAGAGGCAGTTAAACTTTAATTTCCCCCACTCCTCCAGTCATCTCTGGAGTTTTGTTACTTATTCCTTTTATAGCATTTGTAAATCACTGGCAAGGTCAGAGCTTATTGCCTATTCCTAATTGCCAATGAAGTGGTTGGAGATGAAACACCTTTAATTGCTGCAATGGAATATATTACAAAGTCAGATTAAGAGATGATTTTGAGAGGAATTTAGGACTTCCCATGTACTTGCTAGATACTTTTCAGTGATAAAGATTGAATGTTTATGAGGTGTTGTTGGAGAAACTGGTGGGATGCTGCAGTACATCTTGCAGATGATACCCATAGTAGCTGCACTGCACAAGAGATAAAGAAAATGGGGATTTTAGATGGGTGGGTTGCTAGTCAAAAATGTAAAAGCAGTCAGCTGTCAGTTAATTAAAATACAAATTGTTATCAAGGTTTTTAAGAAAAATTTATTTGTATAACTGATATGAGGAAAAATGATTTGCATAATTGTTCTTTCTTGAATTGAGTGTTTTATACTCACAAGTTATTACCATACTTTTGGCACAAATATGGCATAAATTGCAAAACATTTTGCTTTACTTTGGGAGTTTTCTGCTCATTCATCTGTCCATCTCCTCTCATGAAGGGGTTGAAGGGGTTCACTTTGTTTGGAATGTTTATAAGGGACCACCAATTCACTTTTATCTTTTCACGTTTGCAGAAAGAGACGGCATTAGAAGGGTAATTGATTGTAGGATTGCATCGCAGTTTAAACTTGTTTCCAAAATGAACACTCATACATGTGCATTTTGAGTTAGGAATTGGTATTCCCTGCTATTAGTATACTAAATGATGCCTTTTTGAGCTAAGATATCATAGAAAGTAATTTGCTTTGTTCTTGGTGATTTTATTTACAAATCTAGCATCCCTATGTATTTTAAATAGTGCAAAATTTGTTCCAAAAATTTAATGCCTGTTTTTTGCCACAACATATGGCCCCCTCTCAAAAAGAAAGGTACTGCATGTTTCATTTTCTGACGTTAAAAGCAAGGACAATTTTCTGCTACTCTACTGTCAATCATAATCTATTTTGTATTCCTCACTCGAACCATTGTGCAATTTTCCTGTTAAGTATTTTCCTCTCAAGTCTACACTGCTGCATGTTTTTGGGAGAGATGCATGTTATTCACTGAAAATAAATGGGTTTCTACTTTGAATGTGATTAGAACCCATTTCCCATGAGAAAGACAAGGTTGCTGTGTAGGGATTTTAAAGCCTTTGGGCTCAGAAGATGCCTGTCAGGATGTAAATGGTGTAAATTAATATTCATGCTGTGTATTATACAGAGTATCTAAAACCATACTGAAGGGCTTTATTTTATCATCCTCTTTACAATTCTGTATACTTGCATCTTAATAAGAAAAGACCTTTGTTCGCTGTTGTTTCTTATGTCTTTAATATTAATGCCATCTTTCAATTGCCCAGTGGTCATCTAAAAAGTAGCTTTTTATTTTGGTCGCTATAATTTTGCCCTATCTTGTAAGCAGGGTTATTGTTGCATAGTGCAGGCTCTGCTGAGTTTAAAGAGTGAATGCCAACAGACTATGGAAGAGATTCTATTCTAATTGTTTGCATTAATACACACGGCATTATTCCCTTGCTCTGTCTCTTGATCTATCTAACCTTATCTTTTGGCCTAGCCATCTACATATGTTTCTTTTTCTCAGCTTGTTTTCTTCTTCCCTTTCCATCTCATCCACTTGCTTTGCTTGCTCATATCTCCTTTAATAGCATTCGGCATTATTGGATATACAATTGTAGTAAGGTTGCTAATGATGAGCAGATTGGCCAATGATCTTCTCTTTTCTAAAACATTACTCAACAACAGAAGAAAATCTTTGTGTGAACCTATGCAGCAAGTATCAATATGCACAATAAATATAACCTTGGATCTGGTGAGATTAAGAATGATGAGTTCAGATTCCAGCATGTCTCTCCAAGTAACTGAGTATTCACTCTGACTTTAAATAAGAAAAAGCAAAGTCAAAATTGGTTTTAGTTGGATGGAAACCAAAATAACTTGAATGATAGCACTGTGCCTTTTAATTTTGAGCTTATTTGATGACACAGTTAGAAACGACCTTTTGACTCTGAGTAAGTTCTCAGCTTTGCTAGTTTGCTAATTGCTCTTCTCTTGTAGAACCTGTTGAGTTTTCATCTTTTAATTTTGATTTAGTGAAAATCGGTGGTTTCTGGAAAAGGCAAGTGACTTGCTGCACTAGGTTACCACTTGGCATTAAAGTCAAACATACCAATTTTCTTAAAACCATTAAGATCTAAATTTGGTGCAAAAACAAAATAATTTTCTAGTTTTGGAATCAGTATTTGTTATGGAAATCTTAATTTGTTAAATCCATTTCCCCTTATTTTCTAAACAATCCTCATTTTCTAAACAAAAATCTTTACTCCTTTGGTTGTACACTTAAAATTTATAGATGATTTAGGCAGGTATGTAGTTTGAGAATGTCACCTTAATTATAACTTTGAAAATAGCTGCTGAACATAAATCTGCATGTCATTTAATTATAAGTCATTTAGTTATTAATTCAGGCAAAGCACTGTCTTTGGATAAGCTAGAAAGGCTTAAGTCAAAGTAAAAAGTGGCTGTTGGTTAACTGGTGTATTCTATATGAGTGGAGTAGATGTGTTTAGCAGAAGACTGGATAAACATATGAAGTAAAAGGGAATAGAATGATATGTGATTTAGGTGAGGAAAGATGGGAGGAGGTTTGAGTGGTGTGTAAATACTGACATGGGTGGACTAAATGCCCTGTTCCTATGCTGTATATACAGTGTAATCTGCAAGAAAAATTGATGTGATATGTGAAACTCGTTGGCCTGATGTGCAAACAATGATATTGCAGACCTGTGCAGGCAGTGTAACTGCACAAAATTATCCATAATGTTGCTGTTTAGATCAGAATCTGCTTTGATTGTGTTACGGACTCAGTGAAAGTCCCTTTAAGATAGAGAGTGTGTGTGTATGTGTGTGTGGGGCGTGCTTACGTCAATAGAAGATAAAGGATGTAATGACGTTGTTGAAGAAGTCAGAAGAAGAAGAAGGAGAGAGAGAGAAGGGAGAGAGACACCAGCCTGCTTGTTTTCTCTATCGATGGATGAGAAACAATAACTGTGTTTGCCACTGAAATCCATGTATGGAAGTTGGAAGTAATCCGGTGGAGTTCACTTTGTTGCTGACCTGTAGAAAGAAACAGGTATTTGTATGTGGACGACCACAGTTCGGATGCTTTTCGGGGTGAGGAAGTCACTACCGAGTAAACACTGAAGTGTCGTTTGGGTTCCATCGTGGAACATTTGGATTTCGTATGTACTCTCTCTATGTTTTTCTACATCTACATCTTATCTTCAGACAACGGTGGTTGTTGAAGAAGCCCTTGCTCATGTTTCACCTTATGGCTTGCGGAACTGAACTTTAAGAACCATTCAGGAACTGGGAGTTTTGGACTTTGTCACACACACACACGAAGAGTTTAGTTTTGGGGTTAACGTTCGAGGTTTAACATTTTTGAATTCTAACATACTAACATTTTTACTTTTATTTTACGTATTATCATAAGTAGTGATTAATAAAATAGTTTTTAACACTGAATCATGCTCAGTGTGTTTCTTTTGTTGCTGGTTTGTGACAATTGTTATTTAAGGTTTGGTTCTAAATTCTGCTTACATTAGGTGTATGATTTATCTGCAGTCAGCTGTGAGATAAAAGGATAGAGATGTACAAGATGATAAGTGGCATAGATTGCGTGGACAGTCAGAGACTTTTTCCCAGTGCGACAATGGCTAACATGGGGGACATAATTTTAAGGTGATTGGAGGAAGGAATAAAGGGGATGTCAGGGGTAATTTTTTTTACAGAGTAGTGGGTGCATGGAACGCACTGCCTGAACACGTTGTGGGGGCAGATACATTAGGGACATTTAAGAGACTCTTAGACACATGAATGATAGAAAAATAGGGGGCTATGTGGGAGGGAAGGGTTAGATAGATCTTAGAGCAGGATAAAATGTTGGCACAACATTGTGGGCCGAAGGGCCTGTACTGTGCTGTAGTGTTCTATGTAAAAATGCTTTTTAATCCACTGAACTGGTACTCTAATAATATTGCAAGATGTGTTTAATAAATTGTCAATACCTGTGGCTAAAGTACTACATTTTTAAATAGAATTTATTTTATATAATGTTTTTTTTATTAAATGTCCAGCAACAAACACAATTGTAATCTTATTTCAAGCTCCGGATCCAAGTGCTTTGGTGCTGTGGTTGCAAAGGATTAAATCTGTCTGTAATCCATACCATTACAACTCTTCTCAGTGTGTAAAATAAGCCCTCGGAGCAAATACTACTTGATAAAATAGATGGAAAACATTGAAAAATGGTTGAATTCTGTAATGCTTGAAGCAGTATTGAATGCTGTTAAGGTAGACTGATCTTCATCAAGGTACTCTGAGCACCATTAATTTGAAAGTAATATGGTCATAATTAGATTGACATTCATGCAAAGCTAATGGAAAATTATTAGACTGTTTTATATACCAGTCAAATTTGTTTTACAAAATCAGATGTTCTGTTACCTAGGTTATGCTTGCACAAAAATTAACATTAACGCCATCTCCCTTGAAGCCTTGAGTTGGAGGTTGGATCTTGTCTCCCTCCACTTCTGTAAAATTGGTTCCACAAGGGTCCATTTTAGAGGCTCTTATTTGAATCAAGAATTTGCTGGACCAATTAACTTCAAAGCTCCATTCATTTGAAAAAGACTTTATTTGAAATCTCTCGAGACTTGTCTCTGAGGGTAGAAAGTTTAGTCTTGTGCAAGAACTTTAGCATAAACCGCAGATTGCATTCTAGGATTTTCATCAAAACCAGCAAATGTAAATTTAAGTCAGTAAAGCTGTATTCCCTACTTGTTCCTCTCCATAGATCAACATCCTCAAATTTGTTTCAGAAAATACTTAATTTGTTCACAAATAGTATACAATATTAGATATCATGTTAATATGATTGGTACAGCACAATAGATTGTTCAGAACACTTTAATTATAAGGAGCAGATAAGTTCATGTATCTGTTTAGGCAAGGATCATCTAGACTATTGTCAAATCAGATTGTCTGATAGGTGTTTCAAAGCCACCAACGCTATACCCTTACTGAACCTTTGCACCTTAATCTGATTTCACTTTTGATCAAATGTCTGAATTTATCATGAAAGTAGGGCAAAAAAAATTAAGTTTAAATTCAAAGTAGTAGTCTAAACAAATTCACTTTGACTTGCTGCTGAATCTTAGAAGTTGAAGTGGAATCAATAGAAAATCTTCTGGTGTCTAAGAATAGATTACTGCGGATTAGATGCAACTCCGATTTGGTCATCCTGGGGAACAAAGGCTGCCTTGGATTCTTGTTATTATTATCAATAATACATCAAGGTTTCTGTGTAGGTTTTGAAGAAATGATGGCAAGCTGTGCAAATGATACCAGAATAGGAGATGCCTCATTAGTATTGGTTTATTATTGTCACTTGTACCGAGGTACAGTAAAAAAAACTTGTCTTGCATACCATTCGTACAGATCAATTCATTACACAGTGCATTTAGATAGTACAGGGTAAAACCAATAACAGAATACAGAGTAAAGTGTCACAACTGCAAGGAATAAGGTGCAAGGTCATAACAAGGTAGATTGTGAGGTCAAGAGTCCATCTCATCATATAAAGGAACTGTTCAATAGTCTTCAAACAGTGGGATAGAAGCTGTCTTTGAGCTTGTTGGGATTGTCCTCAGGCTTCTGTATCTTCTGCCTGATGGGGGAGGGGAGAAGAGAGAATGACCTGGGTGGGTGGGGTCTTTGATTATGCCGGCTCATAATCAGGCAGCGAGAGGTATAGACAGAGTCCGTGGAGGGGAGGCTGGTTTCCGTGATGTGCTGGGCTGTATCCACAACTCTCTGCGGTTTCTTGCGGTCCCGGGCAGAGCAGTTATCATACCAAGCCGTGATGCATCTGAATAGGATGCTTTCTATGATGCATCGATTAAAAATTGGTGAGTGTCAAAGGGTACATGCTAAATTTCTTTAGCCTCCTGAGGAAGTAGAGGCACTGATGAGCTTTCTTGGCTGTGGCATCTACGTGGTTAGACCAGGACAGGCTTGGTGATGTTCATTCCTAGGAACTTGAAGTTCTCAACCCTCTCAACCTCAGTACCATTGATGTAGACAGGTGCATGTATCCCACCCCTTTTCCTGAAGTCGACCAGCTCTTTTGATTTGTTGACATTGAGGGAAAGGTTGTTGTCATGACACCATGTCACTAAGCTCTGTTTCCTTCCTGTACTCTGACTCATTGTTATTTGAGATATGGCCTACTACAGTGGTATCATCTGCAAACTTGTAGATGGAGTTAGAGCAGAATTTGGCCATGCAGTCATGAGTATATAAGGAGTAGAGTAGAGGGCTGAAGATGCTGCTTTGTGGGACACCCATGTTGAGAATCATTGTGCTGGAGGTGTTGCTGGCTATCCTCACTGATTGCAGTCTGTTGGTCAGAAAGTCAAGGATCCAGTTGCAGAGGGAGGTTTTGAGTCCCAGGTCTCGGAGTTTGGTGATGAGTTTGCTTGGAATTATAATATTGAAGGTGGAGCTGTAGTCAATAAACAATAATCTAACGTGGGTGTCTTTACTGTCCAGATGCTCCAGAGGTGAGTGTAGGGCCAGGGAGATGGCATCCACTGTAGACCTGTTTCAGCGGTAGGTGAATTATAGTGGGTCGAGGTTTTCCGGGAGGCTGGAGTTAATGCATGCTGTGACCAGCCTCTCAAAGCACTTCATGATGGTGGATGTCAGAGCCACTGGTCGGTAGTCATTAAGGCATGTTACCTTGTTTTTCTTGGGTACCGGGATGATAGTGGTCTTAAAACAGGTGGGAACCTCAGATTGAAGCAGGGAAAGGTTAAATATGTCTGCAAATACACCTGCTAGCACAATATCTGTGGGGACAACCAGGGACACCATCCGGGCCAGATGCTTTCCTCAGATACACTCTCCAGAAGATTGATCTTATGTCCTCGACGGTGACCACAGGTTCAGTTGCATTGAAGGCTATCAGGGTAGATGGTGACAAACTACTTCCCTTCCGTTCAAAACGTGCGTAGAATGCGTTAAGCTCATCAGGAAAGGATGTGCTGTTGTTGACTTATGCTGCCCGATTTTCGTTTCGTAGCCCATTATAATGCGTAAGCCCTTCCACAACTGACGGTTGGTCTGGGACTCTATTTTGAACTGGTATTGTCTCTTGGCATCTTTGATAGCTTTACAGAGGTTGTATCTTGATTTTTTGCAAAGGTCAGGGTCACCTGATTGGAATGCAGCTGTGCTCGACTTCAGTAAGGAATGGATCTCCCGGTTCATCCATGTTTCCAGTTTGGGAACGCCTGTATTGTCCTCTTTGGTACACAATCCTCAACACATTTTCTGATAAAATCCATGATGGTGGTGACATACTCATCAAGGCTGGCAGCTAAGTCTTTGAACATGGACCAGTCCATTGACTCAAAGCAGTCGCATAGAAGCTCATCTATTTCCTCATACCAGCACTTCACGACTCTCTGTACTGGACCATCCCGTTTCAGTTTCTGTTTGCAGAATGCAAAAGGAAACTGGGGACTGATAAAATGAGGAGGTGGGTTGAAACGTAGTAATTGGAATTTGGTTTTGGTAGGAATGATCTACAAATTGATTTTTTTTTAACATAAAACTGCTGTTACTGCTTTGAATGGAAATAGCCATGTGGTATTGGAAAAGTAGAGGGATGTGAGGGTATGGCAGTGTAATAGCTACTGAACTCCATTATGGCATTTGGGAGAATTTAAATTCAAGGAATTATAGTCTGGAATTGATAGTCTCAGTAATAGTTTCCATGAAGCTACCAGATTGTTATAAAAACCTATCAGTTTCACTAATGTCCTTCAGGGAAGTAAATCTGCCAATTATGTTTGACCGTGTAGTTGGTTGTTAAGTCCTCTTCAGATTGGGGGCACTTAGGAATGTAAAGTAAATTCTGGCATTGCTCGTGATGTCCAGATCCTATGAATGAATAAGTACAACATAATGGGATTCTGGATTTTACCACGAGGTCTATAACACTAAAAACATGGTAATAATGAGTCCATATAATGAGCTTCAGCTCTCAGGAAGACAAAGGAAATGGAGGCTAAAATGGAAAATTTATGACAATTGTCATGACAGACTGCAATCAAAAATCAAACAAAATACATGGTGTTTGGCTAAGTTGATAAGAATGGTACAGAAAGTCAAGAAACATGAGAAAAGTAGGATATTTTATATATAGTGTCTAAATTGGGAGAGTTGTCCCATAGGCTATTCAGGTAGCATCCTGGCACAGTCATGCTCACTGAATTAAACCTTACAGATGTATGGCCAACTCCATCATAATCCCTGGGTATGTAGATCTTGTCCCAACAGAGCTGGTGGCATTATGACAAATTCACACTGGTATTGGAGAGAAACCATTGACAACTGATGAAAGGTATACTTGCCGTTATTCAAACTCTTAATTGAAAGGACAGTGCACAAATATTGTCACCTTGCACATATTATTATGTTTATTTCTCACAGTCTGAATTGCCATCAATATCTCCTCAAAATACCTGATACAGGATCCCTTGATTACTCAATACTGGAGATTCACTCCTTTAGATTAAGTCACTATCAATTTCCTTATATTTAATGTTTTCAGAGAACTATACAAATCATCAACCATCCTTGTATATGAAATCCTCAAAATGTCTGTTAAGGATGTCCATTCTTCTACTTTGTGATGGCTGTTTTAACCCTCTGACTACTACAGTAGTTATAGGTGGGAGGGAGTAGCCCGTAGAATCCTTAATGACTCCCTACCCCATGAAGTCTCATGGCATCTGATCAAACATGGCGAAGGAAACTACCTCCTGATTACCACCTACCATCCTCACTCAGTTGATAGCTAGTGCTCATGGAAAATCATTAAGAAGAAGCACTGAAATGAGCAATATCACAAAATGTACTCTGGGTGAGAGACTTCAATGTCTGTCATCAAGACTAGCTTAGTAGCGGCACCACTGAGTGAGCTGTCTGAGCCCTGAACATAGCTACCAGAAGAGATCAGCAGGAGATAATGAATGGATTAACACGAGGAGTTAACCTTTTTGTCCCTTACAATCTACCTGTGGCAAATGCATCTGTTTGTGATGGAAATGGAGAATGACGGGAAATGGAGCCAATGGTTTTATGGAGGGTTAACATCATGAACTGGTATACCAAAGGGCTTTCTTTCATATCGAAATGAGTTTTATTTTTGTACCTACTCTGTCTCTACAAGTGTCAAGTGAAAGGAATTTGTTTGATCCCAGATTGAGACTATACATGCAGCCAACTATCGATGCAAGTTTTGTTTCCCCATTCCCAAAGCTCAAAGTATTGACATGTCTAATTGAGTTTCTGTTAGTTTTATGTTGCCTTCAGATTGTTAAGATTTCACTGTGGCTTATTATTGAAGCACAAGTGGATATTTCTGGCCCTCCTCCTTCAGTTTCTGGTTGGTGTACCCCATGAAACT
Organism: Pristis pectinata; assembly: GCF_009764475.1. Lineage (NCBI taxonomy): Eukaryota > Metazoa > Chordata > Chondrichthyes > Rhinopristiformes > Pristidae > Pristis > Pristis pectinata. Next base: position 129,578,044 of record NC_067407.1, on the reverse strand, counting down.
GAAGTTGATAGATGCCAGGACTGGAAGATCTGAAGGAATAAAACCTAATCCATGTAGAAATGCAAGAAATCAGTTAGGATTTAAAAAAAAATACAATTACAGGTTGAAACTCTCTGGTCTGATACACTTGGAACCTAACTGTTGCTGGACCACAGAAAACACCCTGATCATCTTCCTCTGAATAGGAGAACTGTTCTATTTTAACGTGTAGACATTCCCCGGGTCATGTTAGGGATCTGAGAATAGTCTGTAATTCGAAGTTTCCCTAAATTGGAAACGCTGTTGGCTGAGATCACAAAATTTACACTGGTAGTTAATTATCAACAGATTAGTACAGATCTTGCCTAATTTTAGATTTTAATTAGTATAGATCTGTACTACAGATTCAAAACAAGCTGGACAACAGAATGCCAGACTAGAATTTCAACCTGTATTACCAATGGATGTCAAGAGTTTTTCTATTGCAGTCCTCCAGTTGTTTCATGAAATGCATAGGGTTGATATTTTGCTTGGGATTCCGAACTAGGCTCTGCCAGAACTCCTACTGACAGTTTAAATGGTGTAGCGGTTTTCTATATCTGTGTGTTGTATACTGAAGAGAATTGTCATTTGAGGTGTTAGTATAAAATGATGCATCCAGGAAAGCCATTCATCCATTAACAGATTTTTCAGCTTTTTACTTCAGCAGTATATATTATAATCATATTGCTGCATATCAGAATAAACAATTGTAACAGAATTTATATCAGTTGAGGCAGTAAACTGTATAAATCTCTGTGCCAATTACAATGGATTTCCAAAGGTAGTTTAACATTGTCATCTGGACATGGGGGATTGGAAGCAATTAATTTGTTTGTGCTTGTACACTTTTTTTATACTGGAAGTGGCTAGCCTGAAATATTAAATCAGTGCAGAAGAGATATGAATTGTGAAAATTGATACTTAAATATAATTTTGCCAAACAGTTTAGCAACTCACTCATCAGAAATTGAATAGATTTGACTTGTATACCATTCTTTCTTCTGATGGGTTATTACGTTGGACATGCACAGTTTTAAAAAGACTGAATTAAACAATTATTGCAGTTGGAGATACATCTGAATAGTAGAACACAAATACCAACGTACTACATGGAGATTTGGTGCAGTATTTTTAAAAAAATCTTCATGACAGCTATTAGAAGTATTTATTTATAGAAGTTAAGGCTTTACAATTAAAATGCCAATTATCCTTCCCTTGAAACTTAAGTACAAAAAGAAATTGTATAAAAGTGAAATTCAAGTTTGTTTTCTCAGTTGTGTTTTCGTTAAATCCTTACTTTGACTTAAACTGCCTGGTTTTTTCATCATAAGGCTCAAAAAATAAAAGTAATGTTTTCCTTCCACTTCCTTGAGAAGTGGAGCAGCAGAGGCCTGGACCATGTTGGATTGGGCCCAGTTGGAACAACAATTTGTTTTATGGTTTATTGATGTGAAGTAATGTTTTTCATTTTATTCTGTTAGACTGTTTGTTACAATAAATTTTAATGTGAAACAAAAGCCTAGTTTGTTCATGTTCTTCCTTGTCCATGATCAAGATTGTCTTGCTTATCCACAAACAGACAAAAAAGAAATTGAACATCAGACATGATGGTAGATTTGGAAAGGAAAATATTTTTGCCAACTATGCAAAATCTGAGTGTAACTGCTATCATTTGGTCTCATTGTTTCAGTGATTGCAACGATGGATGATAAACAAAAACAGCAATAACATGGAAGTTGGTGGAAATACTCAGCAGCTCAGGCAGCAAAAGTTAGAAATCAAACATGGTTAAAGTTGCAAGGTGGGCTGGGGGAAGGATTGAACAAAAGGATTATCTGTGATTGGGTGGAAACCAAAAGAACCTGTAAGGCACAAATGGTAGTGGTGCTGGGTGCAAGAGTTTGGTGGAAGATTTGTTAATTTTACTTTGTCTGGAGGGTATGTAAATAAAAGTACACGAATGAGGATAGGAGACAGGAAAAAACACACTTGGTGCTGTGGGATTCCAACATTGATTTTCATTTGGTTTCCAGTACAGTGACTATGGTATTGTTACAAACATTTTATTCATTAATGAAGGAAAATTTGTCTGTGACTCTTGACCCCCAAGCAACTTGATTCTTAGCTATCCTCTGAACTGGTCTGGTACCAATCTACTAAAATGCTGGTATAAAACTGCATGTACTATGTGACATTGATCTCTGCACTGGATTCACAATCATACACTTGGCCTATTTGAATTGTGAAGTCCTCTTCAAGAACATCCAGAGATATGCCTGAATGGTGAATGCTAACACAGTCTTGAAGAGTAAGATATTTCAGCAAATTTCCCAGACTGCCTGTTCATCAACCTTGGGTATATCCCACTGGCAATTAGGAGATGTTCCCAGAAATTCTTAATGTTAACTTCAGGCCCCATGTTATCAGGTCAGACGAAAGCAAGAAAATCACCACCTGATTACTGCAAAGAGACATGAGACTGCAGATGCTGGATTCTGGAGCAACAAACAATCTGTTGAAGGAACTCAGCGGGTCAGGGTTTTGACCTGAAATGGTGACAGTTCCCTTCCTCCCTCAGATGCTGCTCGATCCACTGAATTCCTCAGGCAGATTGTTTGTTGCACCTGATTACTGCCCTCTGAGATACAGTATTTCTCTATTTTAATAATAAATACAACATTAAATACAATGGTGAGCACAAAACAGCAGAATGGTGCAAAGATTGTAGTGCAGTCTGAAGTAGTGCAAAAAGAAATACTAAAATAACAATAATGGAATAACCAAGAGAAGTAGAATTTAGAGTATGAGAACATAGCAGTACCACCAGCAAGGGGATGTGAAAGAGGTGATTTTATGAGATTCTGAAGGTTCTTGAAAGGGTGGATGTGGAGAGGTTGTTTTCTATTGTTAAATCCAGAACTAGGCGTCACTTTTTTTAAAAAGTAACACTTTTACAGGAATGTAAGAAGTAGGTCAGCTGCCCCACCAAGTCTGCTCTGCCATTCATTAAGATCATGGATGAACTTCTTTGTCAGCACCATTTTCAAGCCATGTCATATCTGTTGATACTCTGATATTAAGAAATCTATCGATCTGTTTTGAATGAATACAATGGTTTTCCACAGCCCTTGAGTAGAAAATTCCAGTGTTTCACAATCCTCTAAGTGAAGAAATTTTCCTCATCTCTATTCTAAGTCATCTACCCCTTATTCTCAAACAGTGCCCCTGGTTGTGGACTCCTGAGCCATGGGAAACATTCTCCCAGAATCTGGCCTATCAAGCCTTTTAGGAATTTTAAGTTTTGATGAGATTTCTCATTCTTCTAAACTCTAGAGAATATAGCACCAGTCTACTTGATCTCTCCTCATCCCCAAAACCAGTCTAGTAAATCTTTGCTGTGTTCCCTTTATGACAAGTACATCCTACCCATGCTACAGTCTTGCCAAAGCCCTATGCTATTGCAGTAAGACTTCCTTACTTCTGTCATCAAATTTTCTCATTAAAAAGGGTAAGTTGCTTTCCTAATCTTCTGCTATACCTGCATGTTGGCTTTCAATAACCTGTGTACTGGCACATTTAGGGCCCTTTAAATGTCAATACTATCCAGTCGCTCACCATTTAACAAATACTCCTCTATTATGTCAACCAAAGTGAATCACCTCACATTTTCCACATTTTATTACACTTGTCATATTCTTGCTAACTTGCACAACTTGTCCATATTTTTCTGAAGCCTCTCTACGAACTATCTGTGTATTAAATCCCACCTAGTTATGTATTGTCAGCAAATCTGGAAGTATGGTATTTGTTTTCACCCTACCTGGCTAAGTCAAATTGTTGATGTAGGTCATGAATTGCTGTGGGCCAACCACTAATCCCGGTGGTACCCTACTAGTTGTAACCTGCGAACCTGAGAAGGATCCATTTATTCCAACTCTACATTCTGTCTGATTATCCAGTTCTCTATCCATGTTGCCATTTCCATGTGCTGGTACCTTGTTGACGAATCTCCTATGTGAGAATTTATCAAAATTCTTCCAGAAATCCAAATATGTTTGTTTTCCCCCTTACTACACACATTCACACAGATGGGGTGAACCTTTATTTCTGAGGGTAGTGAGTCTTTGGAACACTTCCGCAAAGGGCAGTGTAAGCAGAATCTTTGAATATTTTTCAATAGATTCTTGAAGCAAGGGGGTGGAAGGTTACTGCAAATAGATGGGAATGTGGAATTGAGGTTGCAGTCAAAAATGCCATGGTGTTATTAAATGGTGGAGCAGACTTGAAGGTCTATTCAAGTGGTCTATTCCTGTTCCTAATGTTTATGTTCATGTATGAATGAGCTACAAGATTGGGATGTGTTTGGGAATAAATATTAGACTTGGTAACTAATTTCTGCAAGTACTTTTTCAAAAAAGTTGCTTTCCACTTTTGAATACAGCTGAGGCAGTTAGCATGGAATGAGGTTTGTCTCATGCCTATTTTGAGCTGTCTGGTGCTCATTGCTATGCAACATGTGTTTTGGGCCCTTGTTCATTTTACATGTTCATTTGGTCAGCTGGTTGTACAAATGTGATTGCTTTCCTCATGAAAGAGTGTATTATCATAAATTGAATAAATTACTTAATGTAGTTAATCCTAGATAGGCAAACTTGTTTAGAACCTTTCCTTATCTAGTTGTCAATACATCTGGTTCTATCATCATTGTTGTCATTAGATGGATTGTCCACAAGCTAGCAAACTGCAATTTCAAACTTGTTTGCACATTGAGAATGCTGCATGAATGAGGAAAAAGAAATTTGATTAATGGATGTTTCATTATGCATTTCTTAAGATTAAATGTGTTCACTTAGAGTTTCGCATTTAATTTTTTGAGGAGTAATACGCTTTTGGATTTGATGAGAAAGCAAATGAAGAAGTAAGGAGATTATTGCAGAAAGCATTTGTGCCAAAACGCATCTAAGATTTCAGGCTGACATATTGATTCCCAAAGTACTAAACTACATGCATGTATGAATTTGTCTTAATTCTTTATGCAGGTTAAAATTTTGCATTTCCTTCCACAGATAATTTAACATAATAACTTCCATGTTTGCACGTGTAGTTTTGTTATTTTGTTACATGATTTCTCCCCACCCCATGTCTTTTTGTCTCATATGTCTCAGCTATTACACAGGTCACTTGTAGGAAACACTGACCATCATGTGTAGGAATTACTACCCACCATCTCTATTCAACATGGATTGTTTGCCTCTTGTTTGGCAATTTAAGTTGTTACGGACTCAGTGAAAGTCCCTTTAGGATAGAGAGTGTGTGTATGTGGGGCGTGCTTACGTCAATAGAAGATAAAGGACGTAATGACGTTGTTGAAGAAGTTAGAAGAAGAAGGAGAGAGAGAGAGAAGGGAGAGAGACACCAGCCTGCTAGTTTTTTCCATCGATGGATGAGAAACAATAACTGTGTCTGCCACTGAAATCCATGTATGGAAGTTGGAAGTAATCCGGTGGAGTTCACTTTGTTGCTGACCTGTAGAAGGAAACAGGTATTTGTGTGGACGACCACGATTCGGATGCTTTTCGGGGTGAGGAAGTCACTACCGAGTAAACACTGAAGTGTCGCTGGGGTTCCATCGTGGAACATTTGGATTTCGTATTTACTCTCTCTATGTTTCTCTACGTCTACGTCTTATCTTCAGACAACGGTGGTTGTTGAAGAAGCCCTTGCTCATGTTTCACCTTATGGCTTGCGGAACTGAACTTTAAGAACCATTCAGGAACTGGGAATTTTGGACTTTGCCACACACACACACACACACACACACGAAGAGTTTAGTTTTGGGGTTAACGTTCGAGGTTTAACATTTTTGAAGTCTAACGTACTAACATTTTTACTTTTATTTTACGTATTATCATAAGTAGTAATTAATAAAATAGTTTTTACACTGAATCATGCTCAGTGTGTTTCTTTTGTTGCTGGTTCGTGACAAAATTGGGGGCTTGTCCGGGATCCAATCTAAAGATTAACGAGTGTCGTCTGGGATCGTTCCCCAGATTGACGAGATTTGTTCGGGATTCAATCCAAAGATTTTTGAGGGAGGTCTGAAATTCTTTTTAAGTGGCTTGTGTGTGTGGAAACCAGCAGCAATGGATATTAAGGCATTTTTGGAGTCACCAACCCAAAAGGGATTGGAGGTGGCGAAAAAGGATGATCTGATAAAGATTGCTACAAGGTTAAACCTTACAGAAGTAAAGCAGTCTATGAGAAAGGCAGATATTCAGAGACTGATAGCTGGCCATTATGTGGAAAAGAAGGTGTTTGAGAAGGAAGTGTTAAAACAGTTTCCTGGCAGTGAAATAGCAATTTCTGAGGCACAGGTGCAGCTGGCAAAAATAGAGGCTGAACGAGAGCAAAAGAGATTAGAGGCTGAACGAGAGCAAAAGAGATTAGAGGCTGAACGAGAACAAACCCAGTTAAAGATAGAGGCCGAACGAGATAAATTAGAGGCCGAACAAAAGATAACTCAGATGAAGTTAGAGGCTGAACGGGAACGGGAACTAATTCGGTTAAAGTTTGAGGCAGAGGAGAAGGAAAAACAGAGGCAGCATGAGTTACAAATGAAGCGAAAGAGTTCGGAATCTGATTCTGATGATGGTTTTTCAGCCAGCAGGGAGGTTCGATTAGTCCCTCCGTTTGAGAAAGATCAGGTTGATCAGTATTTCCAACATTTTGAAAAGGTTGCTGTGAGTTCAAACTGGCCAAAGAAAGGATGGGCTCTTATGGTACAGAGTGTGATTAGAGGTAAAGCTCAAAAAGCTTATTCTGCTTTGTCTGCTGAGGATGCAGTTGATTATACCAAGATAAAACAAGCTATATTGAAGGCCTATGAATTGGTACCTGAAGCTTATAGACAAAAATTTAGAGACAAAAATTTAGAGACTTGAGGAAATCTGCAGATCAGACTTATATGGAATTTGCCAATGGAAAGAGAATATGTTTTGAACGATGGTACATGGCTAAAAATGTAGATGGGGATTTTGATAAATTGAAAGAATTGATATTAGTGGAAGACTTTAAAAATGTGTTCCAGCTGAATTAACAACATATTTAAATGAAAAGGCAGTGGAAACTTTACAAGAAACTGCTAGGTTGGCAGATGATTATGCTTTAACCCATAAATCCAAATGGGGACAACCTAAAACCTTTCAAAAGAGTTACAAGGACAATCCAGGTAAACCGGAGATTAAATTGGGAGGTAATCAAAAAGGAAAGGATGAAAAGAAGCCAGGGCTGGAGAAACTTGTTGAGTGTACTTGTTATTACTGTAGGAAACCTGGCCATGTGATATCTAATTGTGCCCTTTTGAAGAAAAGGAAGGAAGCTGTGCCCAATGCTTGATGTTTTGTCGAACCTGTCACACATGTCAGATGGTAGGTAAACCAAATCAAAAACCCCCTGTGGCTCCGTTGAAACCAATTCCTGCTTTTGGTGAACCCTTTTCGAAGGTGATTATGGACTGTGTTGGCCCTTACCAAAGTCTAAGACTGGAAATCAGTATTTGTAACCATCATGTGTGCCACTTCTAGATTGCCAGAGGCAATACCCCTCAGAAATATTAAGGCCAAGACGGTGTCAAAGGCTCTTTTAAAATTTTTTTACCTTGTTTGGTTTGCCAAAAGAAATCCAATCTGATCAAGGTAGTAATTTTATGTCAAATTTTTTTCAACAACTAGTCTATGAGCTGGGAGCAAAGCAGATTGTATTATCTGCATATCACCCAGAATCTCAAGGAGCTCTGGAGAGATTTCATTCTACTCTCAAAAATATGTTGAACACTTATTGCTTTGAAAACACCAAGGATTGGACGAAGGTATTCATTACTTTTGTTTGCCGTTAGAGATTCAATCCAAGAGTCAATAGGATTTTAGTCCGTGTTGAGCTTGTATTTGGACATAGGGTGAGAGGACCTTCGGAGTTGTTAAGAGAGCAATGGTTAATGAAGAAGTGCACTTGGAGTCTGTTGGACTATGTCCAAAAATTTAAACTCGGTTGGAGAGAGTCTGCCAGCTAGCGAGGGAGAATTTGAAAAACCAGCCAGATAAGGATGAAGACCTATTTTGATAGACATGCTCGGCCTAGGACATTTTCAGTGGGGCAAAAGGTGTGGGTATTTTCCCTAGCCAAAATAATCCCTTGCAATCTCGTTTTTCTGGACCCTATGTTATTGAATCTCGAGTGACTGATCTAACATATATAATCAAAACACCAGATAGACGCAAGAAAACACAACTCTGTCATGTAAACATGCTAAAACCTTATTATAAGAGGGATTCATTTGTGGCCTTGGTGGATGATGTAAAGGTTGTTTCTAGAATGGCCTGATGTTGATGTTGAGGAAGGCCAATTTAGACCAAATATGTTCCATTGAAACTAAAAAACCTGAATATCATGGAGAACCTTGAAACGAAGTTGGACCATTTACAAGTTTCACAAAAACAACAGATGAGAGAATTAATTTGAAAATTTAAAAATCTTTCCCAGATGTTCCAAACAGAACATCGATAATTACCCATGCATGTTGATGTTGGGGATGCAAAACCAATCAAACAACACCCATATCGAATGAATGTGGAAAAAGTAAACTTGTTGATCAGGAAATAAAATACATGTTGGAAAATGATATTATTAGACATTCTACTTCAAATTGGAGTTGCCCTGTGTTATTGTACCTAAACCTGATGGAACTGTTAGATTTTGCACAGATTACAGGAAGTGAATGCTGTAACGAAGTCAGGTGCTTACCCTATTCCTAGGGTGGATGATTGCATAGATAGAGTGGGAAAGGCAAAATTTCTTACAAAGATTGACCTATTAAAAGGGTACTGGTGTGTTCCATTAACATAGAGGAAGGGAGATTTCAGCCTTTGTAACCCTTTCTGGATTGTATGAATACAATGTTTTGCCATTTGGAATGAAAAATGCTCCGGCAACATTTCAAAGAGTGATTAATTCAGTGATTCATGGGTTAAAACATACAGATGCCTACATTGACGACTTAGTGACTGGGAATGATACTTGGGAAGATCACATCTCTGCATTAGAAAGGTTGTTTGAAAGACTTTCCAAGGCTAACCTTACAGTTAAATTGGCTAAAAGTGAATTTGGCCATACCACTGTGACGTATCTTGGTTATGTTGTAGGTCAAGGCAAGCAAGCTCCTGTTCAGGCAAAAGTTCAAGCAATATCTGAGTTCCCTATTCCCACAGGTACGAGGACTGTTAAAAGATTTTTGGGAATGGTTGGATATTACCGAAAATTTTGTAAAAATTTTGCTGATATTGCTCTTCCCCTAACTAATCTTCAGAAGAAGGGAGTAAAGTTTGTTTGGACAGATTCTTGTCAAGAAGCATTTGAGAAGCTGAAAGCCATTTTATGCTACCATCCTGTGCTCAAAACACCTGACTTTGAAAAGCCATTTTCATTAGCAGTAGATGCCAGTGATGAAGCTGCAGGAGCTGTGTTGTTGCAGAAGGGTGACCTTGATGATATTGACCATCCTGTAGCTTACTTTTCAAAGAAATTTAATGAGCATCAAAAGAATTATTCCACCATAGAGAAAGAATTACTGTCGCTTGTTTTAGCCTTGCAACATTTCAGTGTATATGTTTGCACCACTCAGAAACCATTGACTGTATATACAGATCATAACCCATTGGTGTTTCTGAGCCGAGTCAAAGACAAGAACAGAAGGCTGTTAAACTGGAGTTTAATTTTGCAAGAGTTTGATCTCATGATAACTCACATTAAAGGCAAAGATAATGTGATTGCTGATTGTCTTTTCCGATGTTAAATGGGAAACATGTATCTGTACTAATCTGATAGTCTGTAGTTGTGTAGCATGATAATCATTAACATTACTAACTATGCACGGTTAAATTTTTCTTGGGAAAAATTTTTTTTTAGGTGGGAGGTGTTACGGACTCAGTGAAAGTCCCTTTAGGATAGAGAGTGTGTGTGTATGTGTGTGTGGGGCGTGCTTACGTCAATAGAAGATAAAGGATGTAATGACGTTGTTGAAGAAGTTAGAAGAAGGAGAGAGAGAGAAGGGAGAGAGACACCAGCCTGCTAGTTTTTTCTATCGATGGATGAGAAACAATAACTGTGTCTGCCACTGAAATCCATGTATGGAAGTTGGAAGTAATCCGGTGGAGTTCACTTTGTTGCTGACCTGTAGAAGGAAACAGGTATTTGTGTGGACGACCACGATTCGGATGCTTTTCGGGGTGAGGAAGTCACTACCGAGTAAACACTGAAGTGTCGCTGGGGTTCCATCGTGGAACATTTGGATTTCGTATTTACTCTCTCTGTTTCTCTACGTCTACGTCTTATCTTCAGACAACGGTGGTTGTTGAAGAAGCCCTTGCTCATGTTTCACCTTATGGCTTGCGGAACTGAACTTTAAGAACCATTCCGGAACTGGGAGTTTTGGACTTTGCCACACACACACACACGAAGAGTTTAGTTTTGGGGTTAACGTTCGAGGTTTAACATTTTTGAATTCTAACATACTAACATTTTTACTTTTATTTTACGTATTATCATAAGTAGTAATTAATAAAATAGTTTTTAACACTGAATCATGCTCAGTGTGTTTCTCTTGTTGCTGGTTCGTGACAAAGTGAAAGGATATTGATTTGAAACATCAGCTCTGTTCCCATCTCTGCAGATGCTGCCTGACATGTTTTTTTGTCATTCTGTATTTTAAACACTGATTCTTAACTGATCATATACATAAAACTTTAATAAACAAGATGAGTTTTATTGAACATTTCTAAAGTTATGACTTGCTCCTTTTTATACTTTTCCAATAGCAAGAATCATCTACAGTTTTATAATAGATTTAAATGAATTTTAAAATAAATAACCGCTTAAATTTCAGAAGCTAATTTTAACAGGACTTGTTATTTTTAAAATTATTATCAAACTTTAATCTACATTACAATAAAAACAAACTACTGGAAATGATCAAGAGGTCAGGCAGTATTTGTGGAAAGAAAATCAGTTATTGTTTCAGGTTGAGGACCTTTCATCAAACAATTTTATTTGTTTCTAGTGTTAAGTGTTGTATTTTCCCCCAACATGATTCAGGACTTAGTTATATCAAACAATATTACATTTATTTTTAAAGTATTGTTTTAGTAAAATATTTCTATCTTTAGCAATAATTTTCCTGATTTTTTTTCAGCATTTACTGCCAAAAGCAATGGCACCGCAATGAATGATTCTCTCTGACATCTGCCTGAAATTATAAACATCATGTGGGTCATTTTGATTTCTGAAAATAAATGTGGATAATTTTATTCTACTTTCTGCATGTTAATTTTTTGTGGGATTTGAGGCCTTCTTGCAGAAAGGTTTCAAAGGTAAAAAATGTTCTTTCCACATGTTGAAATTTTTAAGCAAGAGTGAATTGTGCAACAGTTCTGCCCTTGAGTGATTTGCTTTCATAGCAGATTGTGTGGCATTGATTTGACTTTCATCTGTAAATACCACTTTGCCCAGGGCATATGACGTTGAAGTATTGTGTACGTTTTTCTATTCACGGTCTAATAAGCATATTTTGTTGGATTTTAAAGTTTAAAGCAGCAGACCTTTTAAATGTTAAATTATATTTTTCTCCATTTTTGCTGAATTTGGGATTAGGATATTAAAGATGCTTACTACTGAAAAATGTTTGAATTATAATACAGACCAAGGCCATCTAATCCATTGCACTGGAGCTAGTTTTTTTTAACGGTGCTCTTTACTCTTATCCCATTTCTGTACTATTTCTCTGTTTGTGTCTATTTTTGAAACACTTGGCTTTCTTTTAAATTGCTTCTGTGAGTGAGGATAATTCTTGTGGCTCATGATAAAATTAAAATGGTTTGTTACATTTAAATCTTAAATAAAAATGAAACTTTATCTAAGATTTAGTTCAGTATTCATTGCTTTAATTCTAACAAGATATGAAAGTGTTTTCTATCACGTAGGCATTTTGTGGGATTTGTTAAAAATTTGATTGACAGACAAAATCCAAAATTCTGATTTAAAAATTTTCCACCTTCCAAAGATGATAAGGATCTTGTTAGTGTATATGACAAACCATAGCTGAAACAAACTGTGGTGGTGTCTATTTATTCTTGAATTTGGAAAGTTACAGGCAAGTAAAATTACTTCTGCTAATGCTTGGTGAGTTTGGGCTCACCTAAAGAGTTTCTGCACTTTCATTGTTAAAAGGTATGTATATATGCATCCCAGGATCTGCTCACCTAGGTTTTGAGAATCATGTCACTTAAGAGAGATTTTCATTGAATTTTTCTCAGTTTGCAACATCACGTAGTGTCGTATTGGAATTGCATTTGAGGTATTTCCTCCACTGAATCTGTTCTTGTTCTTATATACAATACATTTTCAGATCTTCTGCTTCTGAATGAATCGGGTACAAATGATGTGATGGACTTTAAATTGGGGAAAGTTTTATATATGATTTGTAAAAAGGAAACAAAATGCATGCAGAAGAACAAAACAGTATCAGACCAACTTTGTGCTTGTATAATAAATTTGAGTGATTTCTAGATAGTACTATGCAACATGTAAGCTTTTCACTTTTCCTTTCAAGTTGAAGTTGTCACTATTCTGATGTGATTTATACTGAAACTTGTATTGGTATAGAGATTATATGACCTTGAATCTCTTGCAACTTAACAGTTTGCAGTAAAATGTAGCTTAAAGCAAGGAAGATAAAATTGCATAAATATAAGCAAAAGGATGATATTGAAGAAATGCCTATCTGCAAGCTTCCATAAGAGTAAAATCCACCAGTGGGCCCTCACACTGAACATTGATTGTGGCAGTACTATATTTAATAGCATACAACTGTTATATTTGCTGAACACATTCTGGCAATGCTTCAGAATTGTTTTTAGAAACTGGAGTTTTAATGTCAAGCTTGGGTGTTTAGCTTTTCACTGGAAGCATTTAGTCTTTGAAGCTAATGACTCTTCATTGTCTCTTGAGAAAATGTACTACCAAAATACACAATAATTGTGCATAAAAGGTGTCCTACTCTGCCAATGTAAGAGTTTGTATTCAGTTTATTTGGCTTGGCTGTTATATATCTCGCCACCCTAGAAAATTGATATCAGATTAAAATGCATCTAAATTTATGGAAGTAATGGGTTAATTATCTACTGGATGTATATCGCCATTGATACTGCACCACTTACCATTTCATAGTAGACTTGGAAAATTGACCACCTCACAGACCCTGAAGTGGGATACATTGCCCTATTTATCTTTGCCCCTCTTGCCCTCAGAAATTTTTAGATTTACCCATCCGGAAAGTTCATTTGTTTTCTAACTTGCCTCATTCCATTGGAATATAGGCTCATTGTTTGGGCACAGAGCTCAGACGTAAACTGTCATTGAGAGAAGCTGATTTAAGAAGGAGCAGAACCGGTATGGATGAGCTTCTAGAATGAGTAATTTTAGATGAAATTCATGGGCTAATCAGTGGCAGCAGGAATTTGCTGAAGGTAAGTTTAAAGGACCACCCTGGTTAGTGAACAATCACTTAAAGCCTTTCAATGTGGTGAAGATTTATTATTTAATTTAGTTTGTTGCTTAACCCCAAAGCTTCATTCACCACAATGAGGGGTAGGGAACACATTTGGAGATTATCTTTCAAAACAGGTCCATGAAAACCAGTAACATTTAAGCCTCTTTGATTGGGTTACTGAGAAAGAGTCTGTGAAATAAACAAGCTCTTTAAAATGGGGGGAAAAAAAACTTCAGCGCACTGTCTCTGGCAAAGATGGTCATTGGATGAATAAATTCTAAGTTTCAACTTCTATGTTTTAGTTTGTCAAAACAAATGTGGTTTGTTATTGATTTTAGTGCATCCTAACTGGGAGGAGTTTGGCCAGCTTCTGACTTGCTATCACTGCAACTGGTATCCCTTGTGTAAGTTAAGGGTTCACTGTACCTCCCACTATATTAAATTTTGCCTAAAGAAGGGTTCTTTCAGAACCTCTCCCCTTATTTATTTGGGGGAGACCTGTATTTAAATTTGTGGAACTAATGAATTAATGACATGTACTGGATGTGTACTGTCATTGATAAATAGGAGATGGAGTAGAATGAAATGTAACAAGATGATCAAAGTTATTTCAGTATTAAACTAGAAAAAGGATGGAAATAGTGAACTCTGGGGTCAAGCAACTGCAGATGCTGGAATCTGGAAGCAGCATCTGTGGAGGCAAAGGGTGGGGTCTTGACCCAAAGTTTTGACCATCCCCCTGCCTCCACAGATGTTGCTTAACCTGTTGAGTTCTTCCAGCAGCTTAATTTTTTTTACTCTGGAGTCATTATTGGTTGGAGTTTTGTACTTGGTTTGCATAGAGCCTCCCCTCCATGGACTCTTGTCTACACTTCTCACTGCCTTGGTAAAGCAGCCAGCATAATCAAAGACCCCACCCACCCTGGACAGTCTCTCTCTCTCTCTCTCCCATCGGGCAGAAGATACAGAAGCTTGAAAGCATGTACCACCATTCTCAAGAACAGCTTCTATCCCACTGTTATAAGACTATTGAATGGTCCCCTAGTACAATAAGTTGGAATCTTGACCTCACAATCTACCTTGCTATGACCTTGCACCTTATTATCTGCCTGCACTGCACTTTCTCTGTAACTGTAACACTTTATTCTGCATTCTGTTGTTTTCCCTTGTACTACCTTGATGTACTGATGTGATGAAATAATCTGTATGGATGGCATGCAAAACAAAGTTGTTTGCTGTACCTCAGTATATGTGACAATAATAAACTAATTTACCAACTTGGGTGTTTAGCAAGCTCAAGATTTTTATTCCTAATAACTCAAATAAGGCTGTTTTGGTAAGCATGAAGAAAAGAATTAATATAGGAATGCAGATGGATAAAAATGCTTTCAATTATTATTAACACACAGAGCTAATGTACTTGGCTTGTGTCCAGATAACCAACATCTTCTGTTGTTCAGGGAGCTGCTTCTAACTGCTTATTTGTGCTAATGGAAATCGCTGCTGCTGGTGTTTGAGGCAGTTTTCTTAATTGTGTTACTGCTTTGTAGTAGTCTTGTTGAGGATATTTGTGTGATTATTCTAGGTCCTACATTTAGACATTAAAGTTACAAGACTCTGAACTTACTTGCTAATTTGGGCTTTTAAACCTTGGCATCTTGCAGACTGAATCTAAATCCAAAACAGGGGATCTGGTAGAAGAAACTGATCAAAGGATCATGAGTTGAAACAATGTATCTGCAGGCAATGGAAGGGAAATGTTTTCTCTGTTTAAAAATCTCATGCCAAGTTTGAAGCTAATCATTTTGTAATTTTTTAAAAAAATCTAAGTTGTGATTTAATTAAACACTTGTGAAAATGATTCTTTAATTGCTGTCTTAACAAAAGTCAAGTTTAATGCTCGCCGGGATTTCTAAATGCCATTTTTGCGTTCAGATTGTGAAATATCACATTTGGTAGATTATATTTGCATGTAAACCCATTTGGAAACACTTTCAGATAAAAAATTGATTTTCTCAATACTTGTCTCCTGCTCCCATAATCCCAATCCCACTAAATTTGGCTTCCGCCCAGCATCCCTTCCTGGCCTATATAAATTGATATTGTTAGGTTTTATCTCTTGGTACTGTGTTGCTCCCCTAAAATCCATAATCATCACACATTCCTTTAACAAATAATCTTCAATCCCTATGACTTTACAATCATTTGCTTCACCTGACTTCCCTTTCTTCAGAAATCTTGAATGTGTTGCAATTTCCAAAATTGTTGCCCCCCCCACCCCAAGAACTCTTTGTATGAAACCCTGTGATCAGTTTTTCGGGCTTGCTACAGTACCAAAAGGCTTTAATCAAAGTCAGCAATGTCATCCCTGATTGTAATATAGATAATCTACACCCCCCACATCCTTCAAAACCTAATTGCAACAAAAAACAAACTCCTGGAGAAACCCAGCAGGTCGAGTAGCATCAATGGAGGGAAAAGAATTGTCGATGTTTTGGGTGGAAACTCTGCATCAGGACTGAGAGTGGAGAAGGAAGGTATCTGGTGTCAAGAGGAGAGGGGGAAGGGTGAGACAAAGGCTGATAGGTGACAGATGGACCAAGGAGGGGTGAGAAATGATGGGCAGATGAGCCAGGTGGGGCAGGAGTGGAGCTGGGAGACAGGCAGGTGGATGATGGGTGGAAGCAGACAAGAGGGGGGAGGGAAGAGGAGGGACAGATGGGGGAAGGTGGAGAGAGGCTGAAGGGTGATAAGTGGGGACATAAAGACAACAAGTGCTAGAATCGAAGTAAGGAAAGTGATAATGGAAACCATTTAAGGGAGAAATGTAGATGGAACCCGGTAGGGGAGGGAATCTGGTGGGTGAAGTGTGTGGAAGGAACCACGAGGGGGGATGAAAATGGGTGATGGGGGCCAGAGGGGAGTGGGGGTGGCATACAGGAAAAGGAACAAAAATGGGAGGATCAGGCATGGATCAGGTGTTGAGAGAGGAACGCTGGGAGTAAGGGTTACCTGAAATTGGAGAATTCATTGTTCGTACTATTGGGCTGTAGTCTACCCAGGCGAAATACGAGGTGTTCTTCTAGTTTGCATTTGCCCTCTCCCTGGTAGTGGAGAAGGCTTGAGTATGGACAGGTTGGTGTGGGGATGAGAAGAGAAGTTGAAATGGCATGCAACTGGAGCTCAATATGGCTATTGCGGACAGAGTGTGGGTGCTCTGCAAACTGGTCAAATCTGCACGTTAGACATGTTTGTGCTGCAAACATGGCTGTGGTGGTCCCAAAGGATCTATTTTCTCAGCCACATGCTCATCTATGGCAACAACATGTGAAGAATGAATGTTAGTTTCCACATATGCACCCTTCCGCACAGCCATCTGTCTTGACCCTTCAGCTGTCAGATTGTTTGCCATATATCCAATATAAGAGAAGAGTAATTTTCGCTAATGTTGGTTAAACTGTGAAGCCATTGCCTTAGATATTTTTCCACTCTCTACTCTTCAGCTCCATCCCTGAAAATATTTGAAATTAGATAGTTTGCAGCTTGGTATCTTGTTTCACACCCTTCCCCTTTCGATATAGTTGAACTTTGGAATTACATCCACCGTATCACATAAAACACCTATTTTCAACTACTTAATACTGCTCAAATCTTCCTTTACCTCAGGCTATGTTCCTCTGATATCCTCATACATCCTTGTTACTTCCAAAATTGACCACTGTAATCCACCTTTGGGCAGAAAAGGGAGCTGCTTCTTTGAGGCATTGAGGTCATCTAAAAGTCTGTGCATATTGCAACTCGCACAAGTCCCATTCACCCATCATCCCCGTATTTGCTTGCCTACATGGTGATTGCATAATGTTTTCTTAAGTATTTCAAATATTTTTGAGTTCATTCAATTTGCAAATCTTTCTCTCTTCTATGCATGTTAGGAAAACAAGATTAGATTTCTCTGCAAATGAAAGCATGGAATTATAATATTACAATGGAGGTTACTCCCCACAGTCTTAAGAGCAATAGAATTTCAGTTATGTTTGATTACATTGAGTATCTGAAACTATGCTATCATTTACGATGGCAGTCCCAAAAAAAATTTCAGGAAATTTATATTCTCCTTGGATTTTTTATAAAATCACTTTTAAATGGGAAGATGCAAATTACTATTAGGTTAAGTGATTACAATTTAACTATAAATAGTTAGTTTATAAAGGGCTGCAGTTTATTAAAGCAGTTCTAAGTGATTAAAGATGAAAGTGATACATTATTTATGATTGAGACCTTGAGAAGTTGGTTTTTTTTAGAAGCACACTGAAGTACAGGTAATATATTAATACATAATGCTTTAGTTTGTAGGCCTCAATGACTTATAAAGTGAAACATTAAATTTTTAATAGCAGATTTGTTTTACTGGCCTCCAGTGGTTTTGCTTTGATACAGTGGTATAAAGTAGAAGATTTATCTGTTGCCTTCTAGTTACAAGTGAGGGGAAAAAAATCACATTGCACTGCATAAATTACATAGGTAAAGTCCTTATGAAGGAGAAAAGTCATGGATTGAGAGTCTTACAGCATGTGGGCTTTCTAGAATAATGAGTATGTAAAATATTCAGACTAAAGGTATTCCACCTTTATCTCCTTTTGTCAAGGTGGCAACTGCCAGCTTTTGAAATCACTGCAATGTCACTCAGTAGCAGCAACATGATAGTGGGCTTTACAGGATGCCAGATGGAATTGGACAGTCTATCCTAACTTGAAGGGGATGATTTCAGCTTAAGGACAGCTTCTACCCCACTGTGAGAAGACTATTGAACGGTTCCCTTATACAATGAGATGGACTATGACCTCACGATCTACCTTGTTGTGACCTTGCACCTTATTGCACTGCACTTTCTCTGTAGCTGTGACACTTTACTCTGTACTGTTATTGTTTTTACCTGTACTACATCAATGCACTCTGTACTGACTCAATGTAACTGCACTGTGTAATGAATTGACCTGTACGATCAGTTTGTAAGACAAGCTTTTCACTGTACCTCGTTACAAGTGACAATAATATACCTTTACCAAAGGGATTGCCAAGTCTGAAGCAGACTCCTTTATCCCTCTACCCATAACCCACACGCTTTCAGCTAGGCATCTTAAAGTATATATGTAGTGTGCTAAACCCATCCATTTCCTTGTGCTGTCTTGACTGTTCTCTTCTTGACTCTTCTGAGCAGAACTTTTAAGCATCATTGTACCCAGTGAGGTGCTTGCCCAGTAGTGCCTAGATTCCACACTAGCTTAAAAATTTTGTGGTGGCAGACTGTTGCTGCCAGTGATAGTGGTGCTTCTCTTACTGCATTCAGGCATATTTGAATCACACCAATTAACTCAAATTTCAGGCTAAAGAAATAGGTATTTCTTGCTTGCACTTGCAATTGATATCCATTTTCAGCCTTTCCCAAAATAACCTTTACAGGGTTAGTATTCCCAATTGCTATCCAGTGGCCTTGGCTGAAAATTATATATACATAAATATCCAAAAAGAAGATGTTGCTAAGAGTAAAATAGCAGATCTGGGTTTTCCATGAAATATGAACAGCCAGGCAAGGTTTTTACTAGCAACATGGAATTATACCTTATTAAAAATTGGTCAAAGGCCTCTCATTGTAGGCATACAAGCATGCTAAAGTAAAGTTGGAGCCTGCTTCTAATAGTCTACTCGGTGTTGTTGCTATTATATGTATAAAATTAAAATGTTCATTTTGAAGGAACTTTGGGTGCAAGTCCATAGCTCCCTGAAGTGCAACACAGGTGGATAGGGTGGTAAAGAAAGCATACAACATACTTGCCCTCATCGGTTGAGGTATAAAAGTTGGGAAATGATGTAGCTGTATAAAACTTTGGATCAGGCCACATTTGAAGTGCATTGTGTAGTTCTGGTCACTGCATTACAGGAAGGATGGCTTTGGAGAGGGTGCAGAAGAGGTTCACCAGGTTGTTGCCTGGATTAGAGATTATTAGCTATAAGGAGAGATTAGACAAACTTGGATTGTTTTCTCTGAAGCATCAGAGACTGATAGAAGTATATAGGAGAGGGGAGAGCTGATCAAAGTATATACAAGAGGCATAGATGGTCTGTTTTGTTTTCCCAAGGTGGAAATCTCAAATACTTAGGCATCTCTTTAAGGTGAGAGGGGGAAAGCTTAAAGGAGATGTGCGAGGCAAGTTTTGTTTTGCACAGAGTGGTAGGTGTCTGGATCGTGTTGCCAGGGGAAGTGGTGGAAGCAGATAGGATAGTGATGTTTAAGACTGGCACGTAAACAGGCAGGGAATGGAGGGATATGAATCATGTGCCGGCAGATAGGATTAGCTTGGGTTGGCATCATAGTCAGCACAGACATCATGGGCCGAAAGTCCTGTTTCTATGCTGTTCTGTTCTAAGGAGATTGCAAATTTTAAGCACCAAAGTATTAATCCTTGGTGGTAGCAGCATTGTGCAGTTGGACAACCTTAAGCTTTTTATTTAATACATTTTAAATGATCTTGCAGATGAGTCACAAGTTCTTTGCTGCCAATTCCAGCTAACTGTTCAGTTGTCTTTTGTGTGACTACTAGATTATGTATGTTTGATGCTGAAGATGTGCCAGGAATCTGCTAATCATCTATTGCTGTAAACATCAGAGACTCTCAAAGTGCCCATGGGGTTTTGTTAATCTTAGTGAAGAAGGCAGTGTGTGAATGCTTCTTTCGGCATGTAAATATCTTCAATATAACAAAAGTCCTGTAACTACATTACCAATTAACTTGAGTAGTATTTCTGTCATTTTCTGCACGTCTGGTAATTTTTGCCTTAGAATGCTTAGGAGTACCTTCCTTTTCAAACAAGCACAATCTCAGTGGATATATTTACTTGCTTTGCAGGTCTCCCAACAATAGGTGGTTGTTGTTGAGTTTAGTTACTGTCTTGCATCTGACCTGACCTTGATCCTGGCTTTTTTTTCCTGCCTTTGCTCTCTTCTCCATCCATGTCTTTCTGTTATAAAGTTTCACCATCAAACCCCTCATTGGTTAAAGCCACACATCACCTGCAGGTCCCAGTCTCTTCAATCAATGGCCTTTCACTTCCACTCTCTAATCTTTCTTATTATGACCACTCATAATTTTTGGTATCCATGTCAATTGCCTCTTGCTTTCTTGGAAATAAAACAGCAGGTGGCAGTGGGTAAATTAATGACCAGTTAAAGATAAGGATGAGTTGTGGTTCAATGATAGTCTCCAAGTGAGGACATTTGTTTTTAATCTGCAGTCCATTAGCTTGTTCATAATGTATTATATCATTTAAGTGCAGTGCTGAAGGAATGCTCTGCTGGTGAATGGGAAATTAAACTAAATGTATGTCTCACTATATAAAAGATCCCATGCAGTTTATATGAAGAATAAGATCTTGCTCTAAAATTGGCTGTACCATTCCTCAATTGAAAATGCAGCATCTAACTTTAAACAGGCATAATTAAAGCAGATTATTTGATCATTTAATCCATTGCTATTTGTGGGATCTTGCTGGGCTCAAATTAACTGCTTTAATTAAAATAATTGTCACACTTCAAAAGTTCTTGATTGGCGTTGGGCACAGGTGCCCTTGCCCATTGCCCTCCCTCTTCACTTCCCACTCTCAACTCCCCTCCCATTGATCTGTTACATTCACAGTTCTCCCTGTCCCTGAATATATTCACTTATTTTTCCCTCTCCTCTTCCAGACATGCACTCTGACATTCATGCACAGACCCACTAATTTTCAGCCCTTACTTTCCCACCTTCTCTGGATACAACTGCACCTATTTCTGGCTGCATTCTGATCCTTGCTCCCTCCCTCTCCCCTCCCTGGACTCTGATCTTGGCTGCACCCTGACTGCTGCCTTCCAACCCCTGGCTCTCAATTCTGGCCACTTACCACTTGCATAAATTGGAATATAAACTGTTAGTCAAGGAGCTGCACGGTCAGTGGGAGCCAACACTGGACAGTGACATGCTGTGGAAAGAACAGACTAGAACAACTTCATGTCTGACAGCATTAGAAGTGTTTGTATCTCTCTCTCCATTCTTGGTGGGCACTGGTTTGGGTTATCAACACCTGAGTACCCATCTATGCAGTGCTGCTTTTATTGACTAGTTGGCTGCACCCTTTTACTTTGACCTTTTCCTGTGGGTTTAGGCCTCTAGGCTCCAGTGTGAACAGTTCTAGATATGTCATCCTTGGCTGGGTTTATCAGATTACTGTTCCTTAATGAATTGTAAATTGTCCTGCAGACAGAATCTCGTCTTTTTGAGTTGTACCTATTATATGGTTTCTTTTTCTGTTTATCCTTAAATGCTTACCTAATTAGTTGGAAAGTATGTATGTTGCTCTGCTTTGTATCCTTATCGCTTGACCAAAAGGGAGCAGTGTAAAGTAAACCTTTGGGGACTGTGACTGTAGATCCAGGTTATGTTGTTTCTGAATACCTGTTTGAGCTAAATACATGGCATAATGCTAGTTGAGCCCTGATATCTGAATATCTTTTATCTGTGCAAATTTTATTTAAATTCCAAAGTTGTATGAAAATTGCAATATTATGGAAAAGCTGTTTGCATAACATTTTCTGAATCATTGTTGCATTGGGTTTCTGGTTATATTGTGTTTAAGACAAAAGCTGAATTTCTGCCACATTGCATTCATTCTCTTTTCTCATTGTCATTCTGTTCATGCATCTGTTTTCTTTCTAGGATTTGGAATGCATTGACTGATAACTATGGTAATGTAATGGCCGTGGACTGGAAGACATCCCATACCCGCGCTTTGCACCTGCCAACACTGAATCTATCAGAAAAGGCGGTGAGTGGTTTGTCAATCCTGATCTCAATAAGTTTGCAGATTTTGTTTTCTGCTTATAGAATTAGCATCTTTTTTGTGAAGAAGATGATCTTTATGGGTTAATTTGATTTATAAATAAATTGTTTTCAACCAAATTTGCTATGACACCCTATGTGTTTATGGGAAGGTCACCTTGCCCCTTTTCCTCTTCCTTCATCTGTGTGCAGTTTTGACACCATTGGTAATACCATCCTGTCCAATGCCATTTTACTGTTCTTCCTCCAGGTGGGATCCCATTTACCTGATTCCATTCTTATCTATCCAGTCAATGTCAATGAAACAGCTATGATAGCTTCTCTTCCTGCCCTGGCACCATTATTTTGTTTAGCCCCATCTGATGAGCTGGCTCCCATCTATCCACCTGCTGTATCTTGATAACATCATTTGAAAATATAGCATTACACATAGTGTCCACATCTACACTGATAGCATCTGGTTGTACCTTGACAATACTGTGACCCTTTCACACACTCATTACTTATTGTCGTATTACTTATCTGACATGTAGCACTCGATGAGCAGAAATTTTCTCCAAATAATTTTAGTGAAAATCAACTCACTGCCTTTAATCTTTTTCACTAACTTTCTTCCTTAGTCACTTAACTTGACCTTGCTCTATGGCATCATTCTGAAACTGAATCCAGTTTTTAGTAATCTTGTTATATTTGATCCAGAGATGAGGTTTCGACTATGTATCATCGTCTACCTATTCTGGCCCAGTATTGTTGAACCACATCCAGCCTTGGCTTGTTTGCTTCTGAATATTATCTCTGAACCTCAGTATTCCAACATGGTGCTGGCTGGCCTCCCATATTCTCCCTTTCATAAAATTAAGACTTTGCAAAATATTGCTGCCGATGTCCTGATTCCCACCAAGTCCCATGTGCTTACTAATCTACCTTGGCTGCTATCAAGCATCACCTCAATTTAAAATTCTCACACTTGTTTTAAAACTCCTCCATAACCCCACATTTCAGAATCCTCTCTGGCTTTACAACTCTCAGATTTCTGCATTCCAATTTTAATTGCTGCATGTTTGGAAACTGTGTCTTCAGTTTCTGGAATTATTAATTATTCTTGGGCCTCTATCTTTCTTTAGGTTACTCCTTTATAGTGCTTTGGTGTTTCATCTACCATAATATCTCCTGATATGATTCAAATATCAATTTTTGTTTGATTAATGACTTGGGACTTTCTACATTAGAGGTGATATATGAACATGAGTTTTTGTTACTAATGAGCTTGGAATCAGTAATTAATGACTTGGAATTGGTTTATTGTCACTTGCACAGTGAAAAAGTTGTCTTGCATACTGTTCATACAGATCAATTCATTTAAAAATCCTACTGCTATTAAGAGGTGTGTATGTATGTATGTTTATAATCCTTTTATATTGATTTTTATATTTAGAATTCTTTTACCTCTGTGTCCCCCTCCTGGAAATTTTTGTGATTAACCACTCTATGGTGTTAACAGATGTGTGGACCAAGATAAAACAGCTTAATCACTGGGAACAGTTCAAACAAGTCCCAGACTTCAAATGAAGGGACATCCAGCATATAAGCAGCTTTGAAGCCTTGTTCATGCTGTGCAACTTGGTGTATTCACTTTGTGGATCTCCATTGACAAGACGGTAGTCTTCCTCAGCAGTGATTTGTCAGGATTTAGTTAGTCATCTAGATACTGGCTGGGAATGATGGCATCACCACATGTAGCCTGGACTAGATATTCCAAACAGTATTTGATACAAATAATCAAACATCTAGTAACCTTGATG
The DNA here is from genome assembly GCF_009764475.1 of Pristis pectinata. Taxonomy (NCBI): domain Eukaryota; kingdom Metazoa; phylum Chordata; class Chondrichthyes; order Rhinopristiformes; family Pristidae; genus Pristis; species Pristis pectinata. Next base: position 129,553,754 of record NC_067407.1, on the reverse strand, counting down.
TTTCCACAACAAGAACTATAATGAAACAAGAATGGGCCAGTCAGTAACTGAAGGGCTAGAAACGGAGTCGATATTTCAGGTCAGGAACCCTTCAACAGAACTGGAAAATTGAGAAAACAAGCGCGATAAGTTGCAAAGAGGTGGAGAGAACAGAGGGAATGCTTGTGATAGGGTGCAGACCAAAGTTGCATGATAACAGTTACTTTAAAAGCTGGCAGTTGGAGACAGAAAAGTAAAAAAGCATATTGAAATGTGGAGGTACAGGAATATCTGTGGAGAGAAGGGGAAAAAAAAATAATAGTGGCTGCTTGAGATTGTTAAGTTCAATATCAAGTCCTAAGGGTTGCAGCATACCTATATGGAAGATAAGGATCTGTTCCTCGAGCTTTGGGTTAGGCATTGTTGGAGCAATGTACGAGGCCAAAGTCACAAGTTGTGGGGTGGAAAATTAAAGTGACCAGTGACTGAAGTCACTTTTGCAGACTGAGGGCATGTGTTTTGCGGACCACCAAGAACTATAATGAACGTAACTTAGTTCCTGTTGCAAGACTGAAACCTGAAAGATCTCCCTACAGTCATATTTCCAAATGTGATGTGTCAAACTTTCGTTCTTCTAAAGTCCTTTAGTAACTTTAGTAACTTTTTAATATGCTAAAAGAGAGTAAAGCATATACACACATACAATTGTGCACAGAAGAGAGATGGTAAGTATCATGTGACTTCAGGTGTCTTGCGAGTTCATTCAGATTCCTAGATGACCTTGTACAATGACCACTGACTATTGTCATCATGCAGTTGTTAAAATCAATATTTAACCATCTCCTTCCATACAAATGAATCTGTTTCTAGGATTTATTGATTGTTTTTCTTTTATTTGTATTTTTTCACTTTTTCTTCCATTCCTAGATAATTTTGGAATCAGGAATTTCTTATAGCCTTTTCCTATCATTAGTAAAAATATACAATATAACTTCTGTCCAATTTGTATTACTAACACAAAGCTTTGGCTGTTAACATTTGGCCTCAGGATAAGCTCACAGGGACCACTGTGGTAAAGAGATGCTATTACACTTCCCTCATCTGTTTCCCTCCCATGCCTCCCAAAAGAACTACTGAAGGCTCCTTTATAACCCAGTGATTCCATTTTGCTGCTGGATTCACCACTGATTCCAAAGGTGGAACACGTGTAGAGCTAAGAGGCTGGATGTGTTTGGCATTCCAGCCTTTATATTTGTGCCAGCTATTTGAAAGGTTTCATTGACATTAAATGAAAAGATAAGCGATTTATTCATTTTTCATTATTTTGTTTTATCTATATTTTGATTTATAGTACTTTAAGGATATCAGGTAAAACATCTTATTGAAATTATGTAGGACCCTAACAAGAATTTACACTTGAAATATTTTACACAAGTCTAGTCTCCCTGTCTAAGAAAGAATGTACTTGTAATGCAAAGAGTGCAATGAAGGTTCACTAGACTGATTCATGGCATGGTGGGGATTATTCTCTGAGAGATTAAGTAGACTGGGCCTATGTCTCTGGGTTCAGAAGAATGAAAGATGGTGGATCCGAGGATGATGATGAGGCATCTAGACCTAGTGGTCAAAGTCTCAAAATAAGAGTGGTTTTTCAGGACTCAGATGAGAAGATTTTTTCCCCCACCTAGAAGGTGGTGAATTTTGGAGTTCTCTATCTCTATCCAGGAGATCTGTTGAGCAAATAGATTTAAGGTAATTGTAAAATGCACTTAACCCTAGAGGACAGTAGCTTCAGAAATATGACTAATCAAGTCCAGTAAAATGAACTACTATCTATAAATTAACTTCCAAGGAAAAGAGTTGGCAAAAGTGTATACTTCAGTAAGAAATTGGAGGAAATTGATGAGAGTGCACTAAGTCTTTAGGCAGAGTTAATCTGTGGGCACTTTTACATTGAAATTCTATTCATTTGGAAATTTAAATCATTTGGGATTGACAATGGTGTATCAGCTCCACAAATTAACATCACATATTTTTATTCCAATAGCAGAATCATAGGCATCTGAGAAATATTACAGCAGCATAGATTCAAGGACAAGCACATGGGCACCGTTCTAATGCTGTCCATGTGATATATACACTGTTTACATACTATGTTTACAACCAAGATTGATTAAGAAATGGCTTCAGAAGACAATTGAATATTAATGCTTCATTAGCTTCAGAAATCTGATGGTCTAAAGAAGTCCAGTAAAATGGACAACTTGGTATTTATTAAGTTCCAGGGAAAAGAGCAAAAATGTGACCTTCAGTATGAAGTTAGAGGAAATAGGAGAGTGTGGACTCATTGATTAGATAAAGTGATGCTTTTTTCTGACATTCACTGCTTGTGGAGACAGCAGCAATGCAAAGTAAGCAGTTGTTTACTGACGCTGCAAAGGTCTAATTGGTACTGTATCTTCTTGCCTGCTCACATCAGCAAAATTATCAAACCTACATTGGTTTTATTTTGGAACCTCTGACAACCATGTGCCAAAATGTGGAGAGACTGATCAAAGCATAAAATTGGCTAGGTAGGAATGGTTATTTCTGAAGTATTCATAAAAGAGAATCTTGGCAAAAAAAAATGAAACTTGCATTTATATAGAATCTTTCAAATGTCATTCAGAATATCCCAAAGCACTTTCCAGCTAATGAAGTACTTTTGAGCTATAATCACTGTTGTAATGTGAGAAACATAGCAGCGAAATTGCGCAGGGAACAAGGGTGTTCCTCAGAGGTTACCAAGCCTGCTTTCATCTCCCTATTGCAGAGAACACGTGATCAATGAACATATTACACTTCACTGAAGGATGTACAAATAAATGACCAATTCACCTGTAAAAGTGGAGCATAAAAGACCTTATGAAAGGCATCCCAGTATCTTGGCCAATATTTATGCCCCCAACCAACACTCTGAAACAGTTTAATGTACTGATCACAGTGCCATTTGTTGGAGCTTGTGTGTCCCAACTTCAAAAAATATTTAATTGGCTGTAAACTTTTGGGATGTCCTGACAGATGAGAAAGGTGTTAAGTAAATGTAGACCCATCTTTTTCTCTTTTTTTAGTACTGATGAAAGTCTTCAACGTAAAATATTAACCCTGCTTTCCTCTCCACAGCTGCTTCCTGACTGGAGAATTTGCCATGGAGGGAATACAGTGAAGATTTATTAGACTGTTTCCAGGGTGGTGGGTTTGCCATACAGAACATAGAACAGTACAGCACAGAATAGGCCCTTTGGCCCACAATGTTGTGCCACTTTCTACAAACCAAAGGTGTAGCAATTGGCACTTGCATGGACCCCAGCTATGCCTGTCTTTTCACTGGCTACATGGAGCAGTCCTTGTTCCAAATCTCCTCTAGCAATCCTCCCTAATTCTTGCTCCACTACATTGATGACTGTGTTGGTGCTGTTTCCTGCACTTGAGCAGAAGTCATTAATTTTATCACTTTTGCTGCTAACTTCCACCCTGTCCTCAAATTCACTTGGATCATTTTTGACACTTTTCTCCCTTTTCTGGACCTCTCAATCACCATCTCAGGAGACAAACTATCCACTCCACTTCTCTCATTTTCTGCATCTCGGCTGCATCTGTTCTTGAGATGAGGCTTTCTATTCCAAAATTTCTGAAAAGTTTTCCTTTTTCAGGAAATGTGGCTTCCCTTCTACTGTGGTTGATGGAACCCTCCATTTCCTGGACATCTGCTCTCAGCCCCACCCCCTTCCCCAGACAGAACAGGGGTAGAGTCCCCTTGGTCCTTGCCTTTTCATCCCACTAGTCTCCGCATCCTTGACCATTTCTGCGAGCTGCAACAAGATCCCACAACCAGTCACATCTCTCCTCTCCTTTCTGCTTTCCGCAGAGACTACTGTGTCTGTTACATCCTGGCCTGCTCATCCCTTCCCACCCACCCTTTCCCTGCAACTGCAGGAGATGCAACACATGTCCCTAGACCCACCTCCCTTACCACTATCCAGGGACATTATCAGCCCTTCCAGTTGAGACAGATTCATGTGCACCACCTCTAACCTCATCCATTTCATTTAGTGCTCTCGATGTGGCCTCCTCTACATTGGCGAGACCAAGCATAGACTGGGTAACAGTTTTATGGAGCACCTGCACTGGCCACCTTGAGCTTCTGGTTATATTACATTTCAATTCCCCTTCCCACTCTGGCACCGACCTGTCTGTCCTTGGCTGCCTTCGCTGCCACAGTGAGGCCAAATGCAAATTTGAAGAACTTAGATACCCTACAATCCAGTGGTATCGACGTTGAATTTTCTAATTTCGGGTAACCCATCCCCAGGTTTCCTTTCCCACTCCTACATGGGTTTTCTCTCTCTTTTGCCTTTTCCTCCCTCATCCTTCCCCCAGTTACCTAGATTCATTACCCTTCCCCACCTGGTTCCACCTGCCCAACATCCAAATGCCAATCTACCTGGGTTTCTTCTCTCTTGGGCTACCTTTCCTGTTCCTTCCCTCATCTGCTTCCATTTGTCTATCATCCCTCCCTTTTCTAGTTCCACATCACCTTCCTGCCTCCCCTCCCCCCCCCCATCTTCTACCTCTAAACTCCTCCTCCTCCAACCTACATCACCTGGAGTCCTGATGTAGGATCTTGACCTGAAGCATTGACCATCCCTTTTCTCCACAAATGCTGCTTGACCTACTGAGTTCCTCTAGTAGTTTGTTGCTTGCTCCAGATTCCAGTGTCTGCAGTCTCTTGTCCTTGATATGGGGTTAATACTGAAAAATGGCACTGAAATAGATGATCAGCCATGATCTTAATGAATCTCAGAGCCAGCTGTTATGTCTATACATTTTTAGTTTAAGATTATCAGCATATGCAGTGTTGTGCTTTTGTAATACAAAAATGTATTTGGATTCCCCTCCAGTAACAATTGATATTTCATCCAATTGAAATGCTGCTTTCATGATTTTATTGATTCGATTCAGAGGTTTACAACTCAGGCTATTTGGCTTACTCCTTGCTCCTTCAGCTCTTTGTGCTACTAATTTCTCCCTTTCATCTGCATAACTCCAAACAATTATTTAACTTTCCATCAAAAGATGCAGTCATCTCAACTATTCTCTGAAAACCATTTTGTGCGCTCAACAGTTCTGTATAAAGAATGTTCTCCTATTTTCCTTCTCCATTCTAGCAGTTGCAGTTGGAAACGTAACTTTTATGAGCCAGAAGGATGGTTTCTTTTTATCTGCATGTGTTAAACGTCATGCAAATCAAATTTGGAAAGAATGGGAAAAACCTCTCTCCTATTACCTACATTTCCACTGGTGTCAATCAACTTTATGGTACAACAGTGTACTCGAGCAATTCCACAATAAAAGTGTACCCTGTCTGCCCTGCAATAACATGCTGACTGTATGCGAAATGCCAGGCAGTATTTATGTAATTGAGGCTATATAGCTAGCTGCGGCATTGTTATTGTTCTTAGTTTAGTAAAATTACCATGACAGTAGTTGCATCTGTGCTTTCTCATTAATTTAAATGAGTGGTGTATTTTGTGTATTTGGTTAAAGTCTGGCACTTTGTTGTAGAAATTCTGCATTGCAGTCCTCGCACTCAAGCAATAACTATTTAGAGAACTGTCCCATGAGGAGAAACCATTTCAAAGAATGGATTATTCCATTTCTGAAAACCTGGATGACACAGCAACTAAAACAAATTAAAGCAAATCAATTGAACTTCTCTCCAGATTTCCTTTTTCACTTATTGTTCAGAATTTAATGTTTGAGGTCTTGCCCAGTAAACTGCCTCACTGTGTTCTGGGACCTATCCAATAGATTTGTAAACTAGTGGCTTGAAATTTCCAATAAATTCCAGCAGTTCCATGTAAAATGTTTAGCTTTGAACTCCGACTGTACATGATTGTGCTCTGACATTGGACTCCTCAAGGATTTTAGCAGTGGAGTGAGATCTTCCTCTGATTTCCCAGCACAGATCTCTGGTTAGCAAACATTCACTTGACAAATCTTCACTACAACAAAGGATTTTATTCAATTTTTAACTTAATGAAAATTTCATTTACCACAGTGAAGATAGGGAACACATTTGTGACTGTCTTTCAGATACAGGTCTTTGAAAACCAGTAACATTAACTGTTCCTTTCATTAAGAATTTATTGTATCCTTGCTGGTAGAAGATTAACTAGCTTCTGACTTCCTTTCATAATATTCATGGCATCCCCTGTAAAAGTTAAGGCCTTACTGTATCTCCTGCTCTATATGACTTTGGTATAATGAAGGGTTGTTTAGGAAGCTAACTGCTTCATTAACTTAGGCCTGTACTTTTATGGGGAAATCGGATTCCTGTGTAGGCTTAGAGTTGGTACAATTCCACTGCCACCTGCCCCCATCCCTGGGAATCAATATGGTGAATTTTCAATGCATTTCCTTTATCACAAGGAGGGGAAGTATAGATTTAATGATATGTCTGTGCAGGAACAGGGACCGGGGTTCATGTGTGTAGATCTTTGAAGGTGGTGGAACATATTGAGAGTAACTAGCGAAGCAAAAATGATCTTCATCTTCATAATTAGCATAATTGGAGGTATTGAGTACAAAAAAACAAATTATGTTGAACCTTTATGAAGATGTAGCTAGGCGCAACTAGAACATTGCATCCATTTTGTCATCACGTTTTAGTAAGGATGTGATGGTCACTGAGAGAGTGCTTATCCCTAATAGTTCCAGTGATAGGGAAAATTAGTTACAAGGTTAATTTTGAAAAGCTGATGTTCTCCGTGGTGGTGGTGGTGAGGATCTGGTGCAGATGGTGGACCATATGACAGGTTTAAATAGGGGAGACAAAGAAAAGTTCTTCCCATTAACTGATGGTTACAAGGACTGGGGAGAAATATTTACGGTTTTTGACAAGTGTTTGGGGAGTCAAAAGTCAGAATGCCCTGAGACGGGAGAAATTATATTATTGAGGAATAAGGAAATAGCTCAAGACATCACATGAATGCAATGTGTCTGTCTTCACAGAAAACAGCACAGTAAAAATCCAAAAATAATGGAAAACAACAGGCCTAGAGTGAATGGGGAGGCGAGGAGGAGGGAAGGAGTGGGGTTAGTCCTTAAAGAATTGGCCATAAGCTTAAAACTTGGAGAAATGAATTGGACTGAAAACCAGTAAGCTCCCAAGATTTTGAAAGCTGTAGAGATAGTGGGTGCACTGGTGGCTATCTTACAAAATTTCACAGATTGAAATGTAGCAAATACGAAAAATGAAAAGTAGGGAAAATACTAGAGTCTATTACTAAGGAAATGCTAACAGGGCACTTAGAAAGTAATAATATTGGGTAGAATCAATGTAGATTTATGACAGGGAATATGTTTTGAGAGTATTCCATCACTTTGCTGAGTGTTACCAACAACACTGGAAGCTTGATACCATTCTTGACAATGCAGCCCATCTAATTGGTACTTCATCCACTGTGCTAAACATTCATTTCCTTCAGTGGCTGCAATGTGGATTGTCTGAAAACTACACTATTACTTGTAGCGATTACTCCATCTGCATCTTCCAAAACAGTGACTTCAACCACCAAGAAGGAAAAGTGTTTCAGATTCCCAGGAGCACCACAACCTGAACGTTTCCCTCCTGGTTGTACACCATCCTAACTATCACCATTCCTTCCTCATTAGTGAGTCAAAATCCTGGAACTCATTACCTACAGCATTGAAGGAGTACCTTCAGCAGATGGGCGGAAGTGGTTCTACCACTTCCTTGGGGCCAATTAGTGAAGGCCTTGCCATCGATGCACTGATCCTAAAAATAAAAGTATCATTTAAAATATTTTACTTGTTACTTCAAAAGTTTCTTTGATTAAATCTGACTGTTTCTGATTTTGTGCTTTGTTTTTTGTGTGACTCATAGAGTTAGTATGGAAACAGGCCCTCTGGCCCATCTTGTCTATGTTGACCAAGTTATCTACTAGTCCCATTTCCTTGCATTTGGCTGATATCCCTCTAAATCTTTCCAATCCATGTACCTGTCTAAATGTCTTTTAAATATTATAATTGTACCTGCCTTTACCACTTCCTCTGGCAGCTTGTTCCAAATACCCACCACCTGCTCTGTGGAACAAGTTGCCCCTCAGATCCCTTTTAAATCTTTCCTCTCTCACCTTAAGGTTATGCCCTCTAGTTTTAGGCTCCCCTGCCCCAGAAAAAAGACTGTGCCCATACACCCCATCAATGCTCCCCATGATTTTATAAACCTCTATAAGGTCACCCCTCTGCCTCCTACCCTGCAGGGAAAAAAATGTCCCAGTCTATCCAGTCTCTTAAGCTCTCCAGTCCTGGTATCATCCTTGTGCATCTTTCTGCACCCTTTTCACCTTAATGACATCCTTCCTATATCCAGGCGACCAGAACTGCACACAGTATTCCAAGTGTGGGCTCAGCAACATAGAACAATTACAGCACAATTCAGGCCCTTCGGCCCACAAAGCTGTGCCGAATGTGTCCCTACCCTAGAAATTACTAGGCTTACCCATAGCCCTCTATTTTACTCAGCTCCATATACCGATCTGACAGTCTCTTGAAAGACCATAACGTATCAGCCTCCACCACAATTTCTGGCAGCCCATTCCACCCACTAACATGCTGTAACATGTCTAAACTCTTGTACTCAATGCTCTGACGAATGAAGGCAAGTGTGCCAAATACCACCTTCATTACCCGGTGCACCTGTAGCCCTAGGCTGCTCTTTTCTAGGGCCCTTGCATTTACTGTGCAAGTCCTGCCCTGGTTTAACTTGCAGAAGTGTAACACCTTAAGGAAAGATGTCTTGTGCTTGGAGATGGTTCAGGAAAATTTTACTAAAAGATTGAAGGACTTCACTTATGGAAAAACTGGAGAAGCTGTGACTGTCATAGAGCACTGAAGGTGAAGAGATTTCATGATGCATTCAGTATCAGGAAAGGTTTCAATAGAATAAATGAGAAATAATTTCCACTGGAAATATTTCCAGGATGTACAGAGTGAGGGCCCAGGAGCAACAAGAGGAAAACGTTTATACACAGCAAATTGCTGTGATCTGGAATATACATTTTGATACAATGGTGGAACCAGATTCAATAGTAACATTCAAAGGAAATTAGATAAGTATTTCAAGCGAGAAAACAAAGGAGTATGGGAAAAGAAAGAAAGGGGATTAATTAGATACTTTCTGGAAAGAGCCATCAGTGTATCATTCTGTTATGTTAATAATTGATTGACAGAACAAGAACACAATCTATTTGTAGTCATGGAAAAGTTTTATTTTCTGATTAACTTTAATTTAGAAATTTACAAATATTGGAGCTAGAGTACTGTGGGAAGGATGTGATTGAAATGGAGTGAGTGGGCGCAGAGTTTCATGGGGATGTTGCACTTGAATCGCCAAGGATTAGGTAGCTATAGAACAAGTGTTGGTGAATGGGGTTAGTACAGATGGGTACTTGGTCATCTTAAACATGGTCACGGTGGGCTGAAGGGACTTTATTTGTGCTGTATGACTCAATGTTCAAAATTCCTAAGACACTGAGACTCAATTACTTACAGTTGTCAAACTCTGATCAGCATTCACTCTGGCTCCAAAGCAGTGCTTTGAAATCATAACAATCAGTGGATGGAGACTTTCCAGTGCAGCTTGCAAAATAAAACAATCAGAGATGATATAAAGGCTACTGATGATGTGTACTGTTATCTCAGCTATTATCAGTTAACACTGCAGAATGTGGATTAAATCTGTGATCATTCTGATCTGTATCTTGAGCACAACAATAGCACTGCATTTACCAACTGAACCATCAGAATGCTGTTTGTTTTCCTCCATACATTCACATTTTTCATTTATTTGATTTTATTGTATATATTTCCTTGCTTTTCTTCATCGGTTTTTCAGATTGTTGGTTACTTTACATCTTGACAAAAAAAAATTGATATCCCCTGTGGTAGCATTGAGCTGGTACTTTTTAATGTGCCACACTTGCATTTGTATTAAGAAATTGAAGAGATTTGATTTTAGACTTTTACAAATACTGGACTTTCCAAACTTGTTTCGGTCTTAGGATACAATGGCAATGCAGTACTCTTCATGTACTCTTAATGAATATTCCACATAGTAAGTTCCCACAAGAGGAGTGAGATAAATGACCATTGTATCGGTGGAAGAGTGAAGGTTGGTCAAGCCACTAGGATCTCTATCCATTACTTACTGACTCAAGAGGCAGAAGTGCTACCATTCAACCAAGTTGACATAGAGAAATTAAGCTACATATTATGAAACGATTTTCTCTCATAATTACTTTTTTAAAATTCCTGAACATCCACATTAGATTCTGAACTATTTTCTCTTTCTTCAAGGCACTGTACGTTGGATTTGCTTTTAGTGCTACCTCACCTAAGAAACCATTCAAAATGCCTGGCTCTACTGAATGATTGTCAGAAGACTGTTTACATTGGAGGGCATTGAATCAGCTATGACTGAATGTCTGCATTTTTCAACCAGATTTCCTGACAGTAAGCTTGATCAGGGACTTGGCCTGTGATTTTCCATGCCCGATTATGGTTGCAGCTGTGCCCTATGCTCTTCAACCCTACTTGTATGGCTTAGTGCTACAAGAAGTATCTTTTTAACCCACTTACCTATCACAGTATCTTATACTTATCAAATTGAGGAGTGTCGGGCAGATGGTGAAATGTTACTTTTGTTTCTCACTGCCATCATCATTTCTTATTATTAGTAATTTATAGAATAAAGTTCTTCCTGCATACACATTGCCACTCCTTCGATCTCTGAAGATATCTATCTACTGTACTGGAATAATATTGAATTTATAAACAGTTTGCAAAATGGATTCTAGAGATTTGCATTAACACTGACCAGCATGTTTCATTCAGGTCACATTGAAAGGAAGTATCTACAAATGTAATTGTTGATTAATTGATGAAATCTCCTGTAATTGCTTGTATGAAGCAATTCTTCGTTTAGTTGTTCATAAGGAACTTTGCCATCCTATCCCTAACAGACGTCTTCATGCATTTGCTGTTGCATTCTAGATTATGTGGGATTGAACTAATAATTACTTCATTATAGTATAAAATAAAATCATTGTTAATGGTTTGATCAAAGAAAATTACAGACTACACAATAGGAATGCACATTCAATAGATCTCTTTTCAGTACTTTTTTATGATCCCAGAAAAAATGCAGTTGTGTTGGCCTGGTGTACAGGTGCACCCCAATGTGAAGATGGTTGGGACGTAGTTTAAGTCCTACTAACTCATTTGATGAGGCCAGTGACAAAGAAAGAGCTTGCTTCGTGAGTTTGACAAGCAGTGAATTTAGTCAGGGATGCAAAATCTGGCAAAGGAACTGTCTGCTGAGATGCAGTGTTGTAATTTTGTGGATTATTTTCCACAATGGTACTTCGAAAATGTGTAACAAGACAGCTTTTTTTGATGGTGAAGAGATGTGCTGCTGAAATTTGGACGGTGCTATTTGGTATTAAAGTCCAATCCTTGTTAAAACCATAGCTGTTGTTTGCAGGATGTAAGGTTTTTGACTAAGTGCCAAATGTGTTGCAAATACAAAAAGTGAGGACCACAGCAAAAATAGTTGCAAAATTAAATGCTGTAGATGTTGCAAATGTGAAGTAGAAACAATATGTTGGAAACCTCAGAAGTTTAAGCTTAACGTTTCAGGATGTTGACCAGTACATATAAGGGGAAATAGAATTAAGGAAAGAGGTGAGGTGGGAGGGGGTGTGCAGAAATCACCTGTAATTAGTTGGCAGATGGGTGATGACTAAATAAGTGAAATCAGTATTAGACAAAAAGATAAAGAAATGTTTACAGGACCTAGTGGATTAATGCATGTTTATGGCAGAATATGGGAGGGAGAGTGAAAGCATGAAAAGCCTGGTTTATGAAAATAAAAGGCAGAAGATTACAAGGGTGCCGACCACCGATACGGGATTTGCATCCCAAGCACAATCCTGCAACCTGCCCCATCCTGGAAGTGCTAATGCACTGAGCTGTCAGATTGCCTGCAGGTCAACAGGATACATTCTGTTTAAATTTTAAATGATGATGCACACGTCAGGAGCACAGTCTTGAGCCTTAGCATCATAATGTCAGTCAGAAGATCAGTCAATCAAGCAAGCAATGATACACAGCCTAGTGCTAGGTTTTCTTTGTTATAACTTGAATTCAAATCCCACTAATTCTATGGGAAAATGCAGAACTTAGCCATTAAAGTTCTTATTTTCCACAATGTTCATCATTTAATTATGAAGCTATCCCAAGGTAAACACGTTTGACTAGTTTCAAATGGCTGCATATAGAAACCCTTATGCAAAGATATCTGGTTCTCTGTAATTGAATTGAAGAATTGGTGATTCCACCAGGATACTTAATGCTCTATACTGTACTGTTTTGTTTTAGAAATAAATTAAAAGTTTCTGGTCGCTATGTTACAGGAAGGATGTGGAAGCTTTGGATAGGGTGCAGAAGAGGTTCGCCAGGACATAGCCTGGATTAGAGAGTATTAGCTATAAGAGGTTGGGCAAACTTGGATTGTTATATCTGTAGTGTTGGTGGCTGAGGGGCAACTTGATAGAAGCATATCAAATTATAAGAGGCATAGATAGAGTAGATAGTCAGCTTCCCGGGGTGGAAATGTCAGATATGAGAGGCATAGCTGTAATGTGAGAAGGGGAAAGTTTAAAGGGATACGAATCAAGTTGTTTTACACAGAGTGATAGGTGCTTGGAATGCACTACCAAGGGAGGGGGTGGAAGCAGATACAGTAGCAATGTTTAAGAGGCATTTAGAGAGGCACATACACAGGCAGGGAATGAAGGGATATTGACTATGTGCAGGTAAATGGGATTAGTTTAATTGGCACCATGTTCGGCACAGATATTGTGGGCTGAAAGGCCTGTTCAATTTCTGTACTGTTCTATGTAAACCAGATGGTCCCTGAAGAGAAACTACAGAAACTTTTCAAAAGACCTAAGACATCAGATGCTGGAAATCTCAAATAAAAACAGAAATGATCAAGTACCCTGCAGGTCAGGCAGCATTTGTGGAGAGAGAAGTTAATGTTTCAAGTTGTTGACCTTTCATCAGAAGTTTCTGAAAAGTTAATTCTATGCCTTTCTCCACAGAAGCTGTTCTGTATTTCCAGCATTTTCTATTTTTATTCTAGAAGCATTTTGCAATTTAGAAATAGATCTGGAGGGAATTTTTATTGAAGCTATAAAAGCCAACATTGCTTCAGCACAAATCAAGACGAAAGTGCTGCTTAGTTTATTTCCTTCAAAGATGGAGTAGTTGGAAATCAAGATTTGTTAAAACCATTGACTTAAGTTCTACATAAATTTATGAGAATAATTTAGAAGAAAGATTCTGAAGTACCCATTGCATCCTCCGAGCATTCTATATCTCCTCATTGTCAATTAAGTCCTGTACTTTTGAAGTGCAGTAGTCACTTTTCTAATATTAAATGTACAAGAGAGTCAAAGTCTAATTGAATTTTTTTAATAATCAAGGGGAGCCAAGGCCTTGGTTTAACATCTCAACCGTAAGACAGACTTCATAAAAGGCAGCCTATGTTCCCGTGAATACAAAGCTTTGGACACCTTGCTGCAATGTACTTTGATCACATGCAAATCAGTACTTCATCACTTGCATTTAAAAATCTTCACCTCTGGTTCTGGGTATATTTATATGGGAATCTTTTGTGCCTTGGGACTTACTGTTTCTTCATGCTCTAGGTTGCTTGTAACCAAAATCCCTTTCATGAGTGCAGGTCTTCAGCCTGATATGGGAGAATTTGCTAGAAATAAGATAGACTGAGAAAGCAATCTTTCTGGACTTGGATTTTGACAGGATATTAATTCAGTATTTAGAGATTGGAGCTCTTGGCTCTGCTTGCCAGGCTGTTGGAGAGATACTCAAATGTAGCAAAGTAAAAGGCCATTTAACCCAGCTCCTACCAGGCCAATTCTGTGATTGAAATCGTGGCTGACCTGTGACCTAACTCCATTAAATATCCTTTGTTGGCTTTTATAATTCATAGCTTCAATAAAAGGAAACTTAATGGAGTTATTATTAATCTTTTCACCACCTAGCAAGTGTTCTAACCTGCTCCTTTTTCAGATACAAGTTGCTTGACTTTCCATTTTCCCATATTGAAACCACTTGCTAGTTTTTCTTATCTGCTGATTCTATCAATATCTTTGTAATTTACAGGTTCCATATATATATTACTCACCCTTAATCTCTAACACGGATCTGGAAATACTACTGTTATTACTAATTTTTGTTGTAAGGGAACGAAGAGTCAAAATTATATAGCACAAGGTTGTACGTGTGAATATGAAAACTTTGAATTTCTCAAAAGATTATTTAGAATCAAATATGAACATTCAAACTTTAATGAAAGTGAATGTCTCTGAAGTTATATGTAAGAGTGAAATGATAGAGATTTGTTTTGATTTCTTGCCAGCATTGCAGTTCATATTTGATCCTTGTTTGGTAGCTTCCATCAAAGTGCATATTTATGATGTAAAATTCTCCATGGGTTAATTCTATGGTGTCAGTAGTTTATCACCACTGTCAATATAACAGCTGCTCTGCCATATTATTGATACCATATCTGAACTTCTCTTGGCATCCAGTCCTTGAAGCAACACCCTTCTGTCCTTCTATGTCCCCTAGGATCCTAGGCCTGAGATCCTCAGATATCAGATTTCAGGCAATTTTCCAGACCCGAGGACCTTTTTCTATAGATGCAATTTTTTTTTTGCAGAGTATGGACCATTCAGTTACTTCGGAGCTGTTTCTTTGTAGTTAGCTAATTGTATCCAGTCGCTGCTGCCTTCTGGGTTGAGATCAGGTAATGGAGCATATTCCAGGGTCTGAATATTTTCAAATGCTTTTTACAGTGATCTCTTCTTTCCTCCTCCCTTTATTGTTATATTCTTTATTTTTGTTCTCTCACTGTAGGGAGTGCATGAGTAATTATCATCCTGCAAGTTCTCTGAGCTAAAATACAGGACAATAAATAACTGCTCAAGATCACAAGGCAAGGGAGCAGAAGTAGGCCATTCGGCCCATCGAGTCTGCTCCAAGGAAAAGGGAAACAAGAAATATGCTAATATGGTACTAAAATTTGTTTCAAGCCAGATAGATTTGGTTCTAAAATCATCTAGTATTTCCTTTCTATTTAGAGCTGTAATACCATTAATATTGTAATTCTCCCTTTTTGGTTTTCTTCTGCATCATTCACTCAATATTTGATGACACTCCTTAGGTCATGTGTTTGAGCCATGTCTCTACTGGTGTAGTTACATCCTAACAAGTTGCAACCTCACTAACCTTATTAATTATTTCATGGATATTGATTTCCATTTAATTTAATAACTCTTGTCATCACTTACAGTATTTTCCTCAATCTGGCCTCTGTAGTTGTTGAAACATTCGTATTTATATTGCTATTTTTGGTTCTGACTTGATTCTGTTTTTTCTTCTACTTTTAATTCCATTTCTTCTACCAGATTAGTTTAAATCCTGTCAACAGGAGCATTGATCCCAGTTTTGTTCAAGTAGAAAGTCTTCATCTTGTATACATATCTTTTCTCTCACAGTCAGTCCCTCTGTGGCAAAATCTGAAACCATCTATCCTTCATATACCCAAATGTATTTTGTCTGAGAAAGAGAGAAGTGCTGGAGAGTTAAGGAGAGCAAAACTGGACAAATCTCCTGGGCTTCATGGCCTGCAAAGCCAGAGTTCTTAAAGTGGCAAAGACAGAGATAACAGATGCATGAGTAATGATCTTCCAAAATTCTGAAGCAGTGACAGCAGATTGGAATGTAATGCTGGTAATTAAGATGGGAAGGAGAGAAGTAAGTAGGAGCTATGTTTGAGTTAGCCTTAAATCTGTAATCAGCAAAGTTTTGGATTGATCCATCGTTAAAAATGTGGCAACAGGGTACAATCATAGAACTGTGGCAATCACAGATGAGGCAGGAAGGGTGGTGGATAGTTGCATTTCTTTTGTGAGATGGTACCTTCTGCCGTTTACACTGAGCTTCCATTGTAAATGGCAGAAGGACTTGAGGTTCACAGTACCATTCTGAATGCTATCATTGGTTCCAACATGGGACAAAGAATATGCCACACCTGCTCAGTGACATCCTGCATTCTGGCTTCAGAGAGACAGAATACCATTTTGATATCATATTTGTAGATATTTATACCCTGTATATCTGATTTTCAGGATGGTAGTGACTCATGCAATCTCTACATTGAGACAAAAAGATAATGAAGTAGCTACTTGAGATAAAATAAACAAAGGAGAATATAAATGTAGGATCAGTTCTCTAAATAGGAAATCTTTGAAAGTTCCATGTTATGTCTGAATTTTAAGTCTTTAAAGAAAACTTAATAATGCCTTTGTTAATCTTTTGAAAAGGTAGATGTGTATAAAATGGTTAGATATTGCTTTTTGTTCATTTTTATCTCTTTACAACAACTTGTAGTTATTTGACACAACAAAGTAACCCAAGATAATTCATGGGCATTGTTTTCATATCAAACTTAAGCCCAGTTAAGCTCTTTATGGACAACTGATATGGTTGATCAGAGTTGTAGGTTTTAAGGAATACTTTGATAGAAGACAGAGGTGTGTGGAGGTGTGTGGACTGAAAGAGTGGAGGACATCTCAGAGATTGAGGCTTAGCTGAAGGTAAGGCCATGAATACTAAAGAAAATCTGGAATATGAAAGATATCTTGTGGAGAAATGGAAAAATCTTGATCAGTTTAAGGATTGGAAGAGGTTACAATCATTGAGAAAAACATCATGAACAGATTTGAAAACAGGGTTGAAATTTTAAAATCGATCAGAATTTTTAAACAGGAAACCAAGGTAGCTCAGCAAGCATAATTGTGGTAGATGAACAGGTTCTACATAAGTTAGGACATGGGAACAATATTTTGGATGAGGTTAAGTTTATAGAGATTGAACGGCAGGAAGCCATTCAGAAGAGAACTGGGATAGTAAAATCAGGAGATACCAAAGGTAGGGAGTTTCTGCTATCAAAAAATGCTGCAGCAGGAGTAGATATAGTCTATATTGCTGAAGTGAAAATAGCCAGAGGATATAGAGTGAAGATAGGGATATGATATGGCATGGGATCAAAAGAGAGTGTGACTGAGCTGATTGCTAGCTACAGACATGTAGCAAACAGAGATCCAAAAGTTGCAAGTGCTGTTATAAGTGATTTGGAGAAAAACTTGCAGTTTTCACAATTGGGAATTCTTAACCTGCACAGAGCTGCTAACAATAAAGAATGGTCTTATCAGCAAGTATCATCCGACAGTTCAGTAAAGATGTGTGGATAGGTATTGAGGTATCCATTTGTATAATATTAAGTGATAACCTGAATTTGTTGTGTCATTCCCTAAGTTGAATGAAGGTACACTTTTACTTATAGTGCAAGGTTTTAACCATTTCATTTTTGCCTTAATATCAGAAATAGAAAGATATCTGGGTTATCTCTTGTAACACTGTTTAGAAAAAACATTATTTTTCAAAATGGATTAGTCATTTGTAATCTTATAGAATGTCATGCCGGTGAAGCTAATGATTGTTTGCATCAATGTTGTTCTGGAGGGAGATGCTGGAAGACAGTAACATCTATTTTATTTTTGTTTTCTAGTTGAATGACAACCTTAACCTTGATCTTTCTGATGATGAGGAACTACGGGATCAGCTAGACATGCATTCCATTATCGTTTCTTGTATAAATGATGAACCACTCTTCACGGCTGAACAGGTGAATTCATTATGAACATTCAGTTTCTATAATATGAGAGTCGCTATAAAGCAGTGAGTTTTTTAATCCATTGAAAGTTTAAACAGGCAGGGAATAAAACTGGACAGACCGCTGGCATTGATATGCTGGATTCCTTCTTCACAATTCTGGGGTGTGTCAGGTCCTACCAGTTGAATGGATCCACCAGAGACGGTGGCATAGTAGCATGCAAGCTCGAGGGAGTAACCCTTGGAGACCTAAGCATCGATTTCAGATCTCATAAAGTCTTATGGCTTTCAGTCAAACATGGGCATCACAACTTCCTCCTGTTTATTACCTGCTGTCCTCCCTCAACTGATGAATCAGTGGTTCTCCATATTGAACAACCACTGGAAGAAGCACTGAAAGTAGTAAGGTGTAGAATGTACTCTGGGTGGGGTCTTCAATATCTGTCACCAAATGTGGCTTGGTAGCTGGCTGGGGATCTCAGGGAGAAGAATGTAGCTTCTTCCTGAGATCCCCACTATCGCAATAGTCAGTCTTCCACTAATTTGATTCACTATATGTTATCAAGAAACTGCTGAGAGCAGTGGATACAGCCAAGGCTATGGGATCTGACAACATCCCAGCTGCATAACTGAAAATCTCCACTTTGGAATTACCTGCTTCTCTTCAAGCTGCTCCAGTACAATTACAACACTGGCATCTACCAACAATGTGGAAAATTGACTAAGTATGTCCCTTTCACAAAAAGCAAAACACATCCAATTTGGCTACTTACTGCCTAATCAGTCTACCTTCAGTCATCAGGAAAATGAAGGAAACTGTTGTAGATTATGGAATCAGATGACACCTACCACCAATGCCCTGTTTGGCATGACCACTTGGCTCCAGTCTTAAGAAGGCAGGATGTCAGCACCTTCTCAAGGACAGTAAGGAATTGGTAATAAAATGCTGGCTTTGCCAATGATGCCCAGATTCCAAGATTGAAAATGGAACTGAAACCAAAATCAGATCAATCATGATGTGATGAAACGGCAGAACAGGTGCCACATGGTCTACTCTTCCTACTTCTTATTTCCTTAGAACGGAATGTTAAATGTAGATCTGTTTAAAGTAAAATATTCTTTTTATATTTATGTTGCTATATGCAAAGTAGATAATATAACTCAACTGCCACAATGTTTCTGTGATCAAATTAGTACATTATTCTGTTACTACCCCATTTTTTTTCATCCAGTAGATTTATCCAAAGGGGAACCAGTGGATGTGGGTTAAAGTTCCATACCCAAGTTTGGTGAACATGGTTAAAACATATATGAAATTGGTGCTAGTATACTAGCGTGGAACGAGAGTTTAACAGGTAGAAAACAAAGAGTCGGAATAAGCTGGACATCAGGTTGGCAGGCAGTGACTAGTTGGGTACTGCAGGAATTGATGCTTGGGCCAGAACTATTCATGGTCTATGTCAATGATTTGGCTGAGGATTACCTGTAACACTTCCAAGTTTGCAAGACACACAGTTAAGTGGGAATGTGAAAAGTGAGGAGGATGCAAAGAGACTCCAAGGGGATTTAGACAAATTGAACAAGTGGGCCACAAAATAGCAGATGGAGCACAAAGTGGAAAAATGTGAGATTATCCAACAATTTTAAAAAAATGAAATGGTCAGTACTTTTTAAATGGTGAGAGATTGGAGAAATGTTGATCTCTAAAGGGACCTCTGTGTCCTTTTTATAAATCACTGAAAGCTGGTGTAAGCTGCAACAGGCTGTTATGCAGACAAATGGTCTGTTTGTGGCAACTCACGATCCGTGCAAGTGAACCGGCTCGGCGGTTGGGGCGTGTGTAGTCGGAGCGGTGAGGCCCAAGATGGCGCTGGGCCTTCGTTTTTCCCGAGTGGGGGAGAACCCGCACGTGTGAAAAGTTTTGATGACGTAGTGTGTACGTCATTTCCATTTTCGGAGGGCGGGAACCACGTCACTTAAAAGGCCCGTGCAAGGTGGGTAAATAAATCAGTCTTGTTCTACAGCTTGCAGACTCATGTCTTTATTCTCGCATCATGGTAGCAGCCACTACATTGGTGACCCCGACGGTCCAAATGGATTTTGGACCCACACAATGACCGACAACGCAGCAGCCAATGCAGTGGCACTCAAGCTGCCCACCTTTTGGACGCTTCGGCCCCGCGTGTGGTTTGACCAGGCCGAAGCCCAGTTCCAACTGCGGCAGATCACCTCCGACTCCATGCGGTACTACCACGTGGTCAGCTCCCTGGACTAGGAGACAGCTGCCCAGGTCGGAGACTTCCAGTCTCCTCCATTGGAAGATAAGTACCCGGCTTTCAAGGCCCTTCTCATTTGGACCTTTGGCCTCTCCCGTCGTGAGTGCGCTGCCCGCCTGCTTCATCTCGACGGCCTGGGGGACAGATCTCCATCGGCCCTGATGAACGAGATGCTGGCCTTGGCTGAGGGACACAAGCCCTGCCTGATGTTCGAGCAGGCCTTCCTCGAACAGCTGCCCGATGACGTTCACCTGCTGTTGGTCGATGCCGATTTCAGCAATCCACGTGAGGTAGCCGCCTGGGCAGATGTCCTGTGGAGGGCCAAACACGAGAGCGGTTCGTCCGTCGGCCAAATCGCCAGACCGCGTGCCCAACGCCTACCATCGTTTCATCCCTGCAGCAGCCCATATCATGCACCCTTTGTTCTCGCTGATGTCTGGCAAGGGCAAGGACATCGCCTGGAATAAGAGGCTGCGGCTGCCTTCGTTAAGGCCAAAGAAGCCCTAGCAGACGCCACGATGCTGGTACACCCCAGGACAGACGTCCCAACCACCCTCACAGTGGACACATCTAACACCGCGGTCAGTGGGGTACCGGAACAACTAATCGAAGGCTGTTGGCAACCCTTGGCGTTTTTCAGCAGGCACTTTAGGCCACCTGAACTTAAAACCAGCGCCTTTGATTGAGAACTACTAGCGCTGTACCTGGCATTCCGGCATTTCCGGTACTTTTTAGAAGGCAGGCCTTTCACCGCTTTCACTGACCACAAGCCATTGTTTATCGCCTTCTCTAAGGTCTCCGATCCCTGGTCAGCCCGCCAGCAGCAACATTTGTCCTACATTTCCGAGTTCACAATGGATATCCAACGTCTCCGGAAAGGATAATGTCATTGCTGACGCGCTCCCCAGACCGACCATCCACAGCCTGTCCTGGGTGTAGACTACACGGCCCTGGCTGACGCACAGCAAGCCGACGACGAGCTGCCCAGCTACAGAACCTCAGTCTCAGGCCTGCAGCTCCAAGACTTTGTAGTTGGCCCTGGTCAACGGACCCTCCTGTGCGACGTCACAACAAGTCAGCCCCGCCCTATAGTTCCTGTAGCCTGGCGGAAACGCGTTTTCGACTCGGTACACGGGTTGGTGCACCCGTCCATCAGATCGACTGTCCGACTAGTCGCCACAAGTTCGTCTGGCATGGCCTGCGCAAGCAGGTCAGTGAGTGGGCCAAGACTTGTCCGCACTGCCAGACATCAAAAATCCAACGACATACCAAGGTCCCGCCACAGCAGTTCGAGCCTACCCGTAGAAGGTTCGACCACATTCACGTCGACCTCATTGGTCCCCTGCCTGTTTCAAGAGGAGTGCAGTACCTCCTTACCATCGTGGACCGGTTCATGAGGTGGCCAGAGGCAACCCCTCTTTCAGGCATCACGACCGATTCCTGCATCAGGGCGCTGCTCACAACTTGGGTCTCGCGCTTTGGTGTTCTGGCCCACTTCACTTCGGACAGAGGCGCCCGGTTTACCTCCAGCCTGTGGTCTGCGCTAGTGAACATGCTAGGAATGCAGCTGCACACCACCATGGCCTACCACCCTGAATCAAACGGTTCCACCACCATCTGAAATCAGCCCTGATGGCCCACCTGAAAGGTCCTAACTGGGTCGACGAACTTCCTTGGGTCCTGCTCGGCATACGCACTGCCCCAAGGAGGATCTCCACGCTTCATCTGCTGAACTCGTGTACGGTGCGCCCCTGGTCGTCCCAGGGGAGTTCATACCCACCCTTGGGGGGCAAGAGGAACAACCCGCAGCACTCCTAGGAAGACTGCGCGAGAGGCTCGGCAGCTTGGCACCGATTCCCACTTCGCGACATGGTCAGTCCCCGTCCTGTGTGCCCAAGGAACTACAAGACTGTAAGTTCGTTTTCGTTCGCAGGGGCACACCTTGGGCACCGTTGCAACGACCATGCCGTTCGGGTCGTCAGAAATAATGGGTCCACCTTTATTTTGGACATCGGGGGCAAGGAAGGAGTCTTCATGACGGAATGCCTCAAACTGGCCCATTTAGACCTACGACAACCGGTCGAGGTCCCAACACCGTGACGCAGAGGCCGACCACCCAAGCAACGGCTAGCACAGCCCGTGAACTTTGGGGACTGTATTGCTGGTTCTTCGTGGGGGGGTTGTGTGGCGACTCACCGTCCACGCAAGTGAACCAGCTCGGCGGTTGGGGCGCGCGTTGTCGGAGCGGCAAGGCCCAAGATGGCACTGGGCCTTTGTCTTCCGCGAGCGACGGTGGAGAACCCACGCGCGTGAAAAGTTTTGATGACGTAGCGCGTACTTCATTTCTGTTTTCGGAGGGCGGGAACCGCACCGCTTAAAAGGCCCGCACAAGGCAGGTAAATAAATCAGTCTTGTTCTACAGCTTGCAGACTCGTGTCTTTATTCTCGCATCGCGGTAGCAGCCGCTACATGTTGACCTTTCTTAGGGAAGATTTTAACTAAAAGAATAGAGATATTTTGCTACACATATATAGGGCCTTCATGAAACGAGCACTGGAGAATTGTGTGCTGTTTTTGGGGTCTCCTATCTATACTTGTTATAGAGAGAGTCAAGCAAAGGTTCATCAGACTGGTTCCTGGAATGGCAAGTCTGTCATATATGAGACACTGGGTAGGCAAGATCTCTATTTGTTAGAGTTTAGAAGAATGAGAGGTATTCTCATTGAAATGACAAAAAAATACCCTTGGAGTGCTCGAGCACAATTACGGGGAGGATGTTTCACCTGGCTAAGACGCTACAACTCAAAGACACAACCTTAAAATAAGGGGTAGGCAATTTATGACTGGTAATTTTGCAACGAGGAGAGATCACCTCATTCAGAGGATGACGAATCCTTGGACTTCTCTGCAACGGAGGGCTGTATATTTTCAGTTGTTTTTTGAATTCAAAACAGAGAACCATAGTTTTCTGGATGTTATAGGAATCAAGGGATATTGGAAAAGGACAGGTGATGATTAGAAGATCAGCCATGATCATGTTAAATGGCAGCACAAGTCTGAGGGGCTAAGTGGCATACTAATGCTCCTATTAAAAATATTCTTGTATTGGATCTTTGGCATCTGAATGGGCCATGATACATGTCTTTGACTTCAAAGCAGTTCTTTATTGCTGCACTAGATTCAGGTCATGGTCAGAAGATGGTATTGAACCTCTCAGTTTTCTGATTCAGAGTTGAGAAATTTGCTGACAGAATCAGGTTAACACGTGCCGTAGAGTGATTTTAGTACTTGGAGGCAACAAAAAAGACATGATTTTCAGAAATCATTATATTTGAGCTTTTGGGTGCAAGGTATTGCAGCACGAACAAAAATGGATAATTGAATTTAGAAACAAGAAAGAGAACTTCATGTAAAAAGTGATTTAAGAAGATTCTACAAGCACTCGTATATACTGAAGGCATAAGAATCATGTTTGTATAACAGATGGATATGCTTCTATCTTTACGCCAATTTAATTAGATTCATCCTGATGCAGTGTTTTGAACCATAGATTTTGAACCAAAACATAGAATTCTCTTCTGCCTCGGATGCTGCTTGACCCGCTGAGTTCCTCCAGCAGATTGTTTGTTGCTAATTAGATTTCCAATATTATGTTAAGTAGCCTTAACTTGTCAGGTATTTAACAGCATTTTTGCTCTGTTTTTGTAACTGAGTGAAATTTCCCAAAGGATTACATTGGCTCATGTAGATTTGATATTTTCCTTGAAATTAAACTATAGTTAGCACTATTCTTAATTTTTTGTTATTAATTTATCTTCATTGTGCAAACTGTAAAACAGCATGACAAACTTCCCATCTGGCTTTGTCTTGATTGTGATGGAGGGGAGGGAATCCTGTCTCCTCTAAGTCTACCCATTATGCAGTTAGTGTGAAACTGTAACCTATAACTTTAATGATCACAATAAATGATAGAAAAATTCTTTGACGCATCCTTAGGAAAACCGACTTTGTATAAAGAGTCTTCAAAGCTATTGTCAGCCTACACATTAAACAGTTCTTCTCTCTGTTATATAGGAGACCCAAAATGAATGTGTAAAGGTACTTTTTGTTTATTAAAGTTTGCTAGTTTCACTAAAATTTCTAAATTCTGATCTTGATGAGCTCCTTGCAATCCAAAATACAACATACAGAAGAACAAACCGGCAAATTCCCAAAACATTGTGTCTTCCTGAATTCTCTCTTGGTGAACAAGTGGAATTCCAAATTTAGTTTGGAGCTAGCTTAATGGGTCAGTCATACTGTTAAAAGTGGCCACTTGGAATTGGGTTTAGCTTAGATTTTGAAAAGTTTTGTGTATGCTTTAAGTTAACATAAATAAGTTACAGAGTAATTGATCCAATTACAATAAGAACATTAATGTTGCAGTTATTTTTGGAAAATAGGTTCAATAGAGTAATTGCATTTATTATCTAATAATGGTAGCTTTAAAAATACTTTCTTTCTTCTTTACAAGGTAATTGAGGAAATAGAAGAGATGATGCAAGAATCTCCTGATCCTGAAGAAGATGATACACCCACTCAGTCTGACCGACTTTCCATACTTTCGCAGGAAATTCAAACACTCAAGAGGTCTAACACCAGCAACAGTTACGAAGAACGTAAGCACCCATGAATTCATATAATTAACGTTGAGTTGTGGGGATGGTCATTTTTGAAGGAAAGTCTAAACAGGATTTTCAGTTCTGCAGTAGAACAACGTGTGTTTGTAATATTATAAAAGGTGATTTATTCTTGGTGGGGGGAGGTTGGCTGGAATAAAACAAGGCTTTTGAAATAGCTAATTTAAAAAGCAAACATTATGAATTGTAAAAATATGGAAATATCATCCATTGGCAGTTTAAATCTTGCCAGATCAGGTGGGAAGGCGTGATGTGGAAAAAGGTTCTGGAAGCAAATGGGAAAATATACTGGTTTCTTTGTGTCACAGTGGAGTTTAAGATCTTACAGCTTATTCTGGTTATGTTCTCGATATTTCAGACTGCTTCAAAGTGATGCAAACGCATCATACAAATGCCTGGGTCCCACACTTTGAATAATTAGTTAAATTTTGTCTTCAGTGCAATATTCCTATATTCATTTGCATTTTAATCTTTAATTTACAATGATCTACATAAAATAACCAGGAATTATATATTCAAGATGAACTTTATTAAACACCACAGTACCAGCGTTTGAAAAATTTGTTATTTCATAGTGCTATCCACACCCCCATCCCTAACTGCCACTCCAGCAAGAAACATCTTGCCAAAGCAAATAACCTCCTTCTTTGCTATTGAAGGATGCACAAGAACAACGTCCTGATTTTTCCTGATGTCCTTCCTAATTTTTCCCGTGAGAAGATTTTTTATATTTGTTGTAATTCATTCAATCTCTGTAAAACTAATGGTTTTAATAGTAAATAATGGAATTGCTGAATATGATTTTCAAAATGCTAGACAAAACCTTTGAGTCTATATAGTGAAATCAAAATCTTACCTCAGTTGAGCAGTATAAAAAATGTTTTGTTAAAAAAATCACCATTAATTAATCTCAATTAATTATGAAATATCAGTCACTTAAAATATAGATAACTATGTACATTATGATTTACTGACTTTTTTAACCTTTTTCTTATTAAGTGCTAAACTATCCATGATTGCAATTCATTCTGGTTGGAAGATCCCCTTAAGGAAAACTTGGATAGCATCACATGCTTCTCATGCATGTGTTCTGAAAATAAAGGACAAGACGAGTAGAGTTAGTATGCTGAGTTTGATAAAGAATCAGTACAGGATAAACTGAATGTGTTATTTAGTCTTTGATGTCAGAATGTGCCTGATCCCTTGCTGTACCATATTTAGAAAGGATTTATTCATTGGGATTTAGTAATATCCATTTGGGCTGTCTCAGATAAAAACATCTTTTAAGAGGGCAAAAAGTAATTATCTCTTATTTTTGTCAGAAATAAGTTTCAGATCAGTTTTAATTGTAGAGACCATACAAAGTAATTGAGTCAATGGAATAAGTTGATTTAAAGCAATAACCATATGTACATTTACTAATACATAGTTTAAAGATGCTACTGCCATCAGTCTTTGAATGAGTCAGCCACAAATGTCTAGAATAACTAATTCTGTAAAAGCAGGTCATGTATTTACTGCTAAGACAGAGCGAAAAGAAATGAAAGCTCAAGCTCTAATTTAAGGACAAAAACTTAAAAATTCTATTGTAAACTGCGGCTTTTTTATACGTAGCATGATAGAATTTTATTTGAAATTCTAATTGAAATCTTTTTGAAAATTTATTTTGAATCGGTAGCTGGCACAGTCCTTAATGGCTATGATGAATTTCTGCATGAGGGCTAATGATGTATGCAGTGATGTCAAATAGTGGCATTTTCTACTTTGAATATGCGTTCTGCATTTGACAAAATCCTTGATTGTTAGAGCAAGTTTTAAATGGAGGAGCTAAAGATGGAATGATAATCTAAGGTAAACTTGCTTCTCCCTTTCATAAATATTATTTAATGTATATACATCTGCACTGCTGGAGCTGTTTGCTAGGAGCTCAGTGAGCCAGAGCTTTAGATAGCTAGGCTGGCCTTTCTCCTGACACGAAGCAAATATGCCAGTGGACTATATCTCTTTACCAGTTCTGTCCCCGTAAAGAATTCCCAATGTCATGATAATTAAATGCAAGTGACTTCATAAAATGATGATAATGCTCCATACCCAATTGTTGCTCTTTCCGTGGTGTAGTGAGATTATTGGATGAAGCAACTTGTCTCTGGGGATGTACTACACAAGGTTAAATGCAAGGCATGAGTCGAGTCTCTGGTCACTGTAGAAATGGAATGAGAGGAATAGGCTATAATGCTTGCCCACTGAAATCAGCTTTAAACTGATATTTTAAACCTTTCAGTAGCATGTTATAATGTGGATCTCAGACAAATCATAGTTTTCTTCTAATCATGTGTTAGTACGTTCTTGTGGTTGGCATAAGCAAAGTTACACCAACTTCCCATTTTTAATTGCCTTTAGAATATGATTGGGCTCCATCTTGGAGTGGTACTGTTAGTTATGGTTCTCTATCTGATAGTACTATTAGCAAAATTTTCGACAAGGAATCACAGGATCTTGACCCAGTGGCAAAGAAACTGCAATACAAATCAAGTCAGATTGGTCTGTGGAGATTCAGAGGTGACTGTGTTTCAATTATCTTCTTTCTCTTAACTTTGGCATTAGAGGTTGTCAGACTGAGAGAGGCTACTGAAGCTGATTTAATGAGTTATTGTATACCATAGCATTTCTTCCATATGCCAGTGACACGGGGGTAAATTTGGAATACAGTGGTAAGGGCACAGATGCTTTTAAAGTTCTTCATTGTTGTTGTAGCTGCACTCACCCAGGATAGTAATAAATATTCTATCGCATTCTGGAGCTTTAATGGTCAAAAGCTGAATTGCTCTGTCTTCTATCCTGTGCTTGTATCTGTTGTATGACACAACTGGTCCTTTAAGGCTCTGGTGAATAGAGACTTGCATTAGTGATTATGGGGAACTTGGCAGTAGTGGCACAGTTAAAAGGGATGTGGTTGAGATATTTTGTTGGTTATCCGATGCATAAGTGTGCAAATTTTTCTTTCTCTTGTAATTCTGGAAGATAATCAAGTCCTGGTGTGGGCCGGCATGGTCTGTTTCATTATGTAAAGAGTTGTGAATAGAATTGAGCATTGTAAATGATAAATATTCACACTCATTATCTAATAACCAGAAGGTAATTGATAAAGCAGTTGAAGATGGTTAGCTTAGAGTGCTGGCCTGATGGCCATCTGTCTTGGGATGAGATGGCTAGCCTGCAGCCGGCATTTCCTTTCTGTCACATTTGACTCCAGCTACTGGTGGGTTTCATCTTCTCCATTAGCCTCAAACTACATTGTGCTCTGGTCAGATTACACCTTTAACTATTGTGCCCAGCTCTGATCATCAAAACTGAGGGAGATATTTAAATCTCTGATGCAATTGGGAGACCTAGGGAACAAATCCCTTTTCATAAAGGAGCTGAATTATGAAGAAAGATTTGTAGAGATAAGCATCATCTGAAAGAGGTGTAATAAAATAGACAAGGAAAAGAAGAAAGTAAATATGGAATACTATTAAACTTAGTCTTGGGAATTGAATAAAGGAATACATTTCAAATTAATAATAGGTAAATAGATGACTAATATCAAGAAGTACTGCTACACAAAGAATGATTGACATTTTGAATAGTGTTGATCAGGATCCTGAAATAACTAGATATTACAATAAGGGGACTTTAAGACTTTCTTGGATAGTTAAGGTGGGTTCAATGGAATAGTCTCCATTATTTGTAATTCTCTTGTACTCGTGTAAAACAAAAGGAGTTATAAGCAGGAATCTGCAGTCAGCAATAGGGATTTGCATTGATGAGTGAACTTGAGAAGCCTGAGAAAATGAAAGATGGTCAGAAGAATCCCTCCAGAAATCATTCACGCTTCTTATTCTTCCACAACCTTTCCCACCATCATTATTATCACTATGATAGTTATTTTTGCATTACTATTTACTTTAGGCTTAATTTATTGCTTGCAGTCTCCTAACCATGAAGGTTATGTAAGTTTTATTCAGTGGTTCTGTTTCCAGTTACTTTGATTTTCATTATCAGAAATTTTAAGAAAAACTTGCACATATTTTTAAACTAAAAAATGTCTTTCTGTATTAAATTCAAAAGATGCAAATCCCACTCTAGATGAGTGGTTCAGGTGTGAAGGAATGATGGCTGCAAGCAGGATTCTGTTCATATTGGGCATTTATTTTTGATGCTAGTTTAGTTTGGATAGTTGGCTGGCTTCTCACACTTGCATTCCTTAAGCAGCTCCTTATTGCTGGAGACAGATTTATTGACCTACTGAAGACTGAGATTACAGTTTTGGTGCCAAAATGAAGCTGATTTTAGAACTTTGGATTTGTGGTGTAGAGATGCTGACCTCCTATAAAATAAACTAAACAAGTACCTATTTAACGTTATTGAAGGTTTTGATGCAAGTAGAATATGACATCTAGGTAAAGCAAAGTATGTTTAACATTGATGTATTTTTAAGTTCAATTTTTCAGATGTTTAGACATTCTAAACCTATTTAACAGATCACATCTGAAATGCTTTCAGTTAATTCATCTAAAATTGCTGCCTTCCAAATGTTATTTTAGATCATTTACTGAATACTTTTAGGTATTTTGCAGAAATCCCATGTAATATTCCTGAATAGTATTCCAAAAATTTCAGAATCATTGTTACAAGGCATTTTTAAAATCACTATATTAAATATTTTGTTTATCTTCTGGAGTGTGACATATGGTTTTCTAAATCACCAATGGTTAACTGGCTTGTCATCAGCATTTGTTTGTTCCATGAGGCAAGCAAATAAAAGCAAAAACGATAACTGATCTTTAAATTCAAATTATGTGGGGATTGTACCTGATTGCAGTACTTATCATCATGGAGCACATGGCTCCAAATCTTTTCAATAGATCATATAAGACTTGGCAAATTTGGGATTTCATTGTTGCATGAAATGCATTTAGATGTTCTGTAAACACACCATTCAGTGGCTCTTATTAATAACTCTCCTCAGAAGGAAGCTAGATACAGTTGTTGCATTGGATTGGACCCAGTTATGTTAAAATGCTGTTGCTAGTTTGAAGCTGGCTTTAGCTTTAATTGCAATTTTTCTTGTATTATTACCAGAGAGAGCCACTATTGCAAGAGAAGAAATATTCATTGTTTACATTGTATTCTTTGAAAAAAACAAGTCCTCCAAGTATGACCATGTCTGATATATTTCTGTTGAGCACTGAAATTTAACTGTAGAGTATCAGTTAGTGCTGTAGTTCATCTTACATGGCTAAATGTATTTTAACAGAGACCTATTGATTTTTACCAGAGCCAACATTTAGGTAAGCTTTATTTACTGAGGTATTTATTAACTTTAAGGCACATAAGTCAATTTTAAATGTTTTTAAACATACTCTTGTTAAAAATGAAATTACCCATCCACTTTGATTGCTTTAATACAGATCTAACCATTTACTGTTCTGTGTGTATTAAATTTCTGGAAAATATGAAGTTATATTTATATTACATCTATATTTAGATATTAAATACAATAAATTATATCTATATTTATATTGGTTTGTGACTCGGTACTTTCTGATAACCAGTTCTATAGAATAAGTAAGCCAAGAAATGCCACTGCCATCAAATGCATCAGAAATGTGTAGAACCTTTAGCTCAGAACAACATAGATGGTAGATAATAAGCTCTGCCAGCAATCAAGTTTTTTTCTGCCATTTTATGTATGGTGTCAGACTAGTTGGGTATTCATAGTATGTACCATTTCAGCATATAAAACAGAAAGCGAACGGGACTATGTTATAGATTTGCTTTCAATGGAATGATTGGTGTATGCCATTATGCAAGGCAAAAGGCCATTGAAATTCACTGAGAAGTAAGACACATTCACTGAGAAGTAGGACACATCTATGAAGAATAGCCACTTTGGGTGCTCAAGGGCTTCTAGTTAAAATAAGACCTGAGCCCCATTGTCATGAGAAGGAGCAATTTACTTAATTGGTTTCATGTCTCAGATTTGTTAACGACACAGAAAGCATTGTTATAAGCAGTGTAGGTGGAAACATTCAATTACAAAGATAGGTAAAGTGAATGGGCAAAGATGTAGAATAGAGGTTACTCCATTGATTCAGAGGCCACCTCGAAATGATCCAGGGATCTGAGTTCTAATCCCACTTGGAGCCACCTAGGCACTCATTCACACCCAACAAAGATGTACAAAATCCTAACACTGCTGCAGAAAATTTGAGGAAATGCTTAAATTGAAAGAGCTGTTGCACAGGCTAATCAAGCATGATCATATTGATGGAATCATAACTTTCAGACAACTCCCAGATTCTTTCCTGCTGCACCGTTCCTGGACCCATCAGCCAGAAATGGTTGAACATACATGTGCAGTTAGGAAGGAATGGCCCTGTGAGTCCTCAACCTTGATGTGCCATAGCACCAGTTGAAAGATGAGAAAGGAAACATTCTGCTGATTATCTTCTATCATTCCTCCTTAATTTATGAATCAATACTCCTTCAATTTGAACACTACTTGGGAGAAGTACTGAGAATAACAAGGAATCAGAATGTACATTGGTACTGGTTATTATTGTCCTTTGTACCGAGGTAGAGTGGAAAAACTTGTCCTTGCATACCGTTCGTACAGATCAATTCATTACACAGTGCATTGAGGTAGTATAGGGTAAAACAATAACAGAATACAGAGTAAAGTGTCACAGCTACAGGGAAGTGCATTGCAGGTAGACAATAAGGTGCAAGGTCACAACAAGGTAGATTGTGAGGTCAAGAGTCCATCTCATCTTATAAGGGAACCATTCAATAGTCTTATCACCGTGGGATAGAAGCTGTCCCTTGAGCCTGGTGGTATGTGCCCTCAGGCTCCTGTATCTTCTGCCTGATGGGAGAGAAGAGAGAATTACTCGGGTGGGTGGGGTCTTTGATTATGCTGGCTGCTTCACCAAGGCACTGAGAGGTATAGACAGAACCCATGGAGGGGAGGCTGGTTTCCATGATGTGCTGGGTAGGGTGTCCACAACTCTTTGCAGTTTCTAGCAGTCCTGGGCAGAGCAGTTGCTGTACTAAGCCATGATGCATCCAGATAGGATGCTTTCGATGGTGCATCAATAAAAGTTGGTGAGTGTCAAAGGGGACATGCCAAATTTCTTTAGCCTTCTGAGGAAGTAGAGGCGCTGGTGAGTTTTCTTGGCCATGGTGTCTGCATGGTTGGATCAGGACAGGCTATTGGTGATGTTCACTCCTAGGAACTTGAAGCTCTCAACCCCCTTGACCTCAGCACCATTGATGTAGACAGGTACATGTACCCTGCTCCCTTTCCTGAAGTCAATGACCAACTCTTTCGTTTTGCTGATATTGAGGGAAAGGTTGTTGTCATGACACCATGTCACTAAGCTCTCTATCTCCTTCCTGTACTCCGACTCATCATTATTTGAGATATGGCCTACAATGGTTGTATCATCTGCAAACTTGTAGATGGAGTTAGAGCAGAATCTGGCCACACAGTCATGAGTATATAGGGAGTAGAGTAGAGGGCTGAGGACGCAGCCTTGTGGGACACCAGTGTTGAGAATAATCGTGCTGGAGGTGTTGCTGCCTATCCTCACTGATTGCGATCTGTTAGTCAGAAAGTCAAGGATCCAGTTGCAGAGGGAGGTGTTGAGTCCCAGGTCTCGGAGTTTGGTGATGAGTTTGCTTGGAATTACAGTATTGAAGGTGGAGCTGTAGTCAATAAACAGTAATCTAACATAGGTGTCTTTACTGTCCAGATGCTCTAGAGATGAGTATAGGGCCAGGGAGATGGCATCCACTGTAGACCTATTTTGGTGGTAGGCGAATTGCAGTAGGTCAAGGTTTTCTGGGAGGCTGGAGTTAATGCGTGCCATGACCAGCCTCTCGAAGCACTTCATGATGGTGGATGTCAGAGCCACTGGTCGGTAGTCATTAAGGCATGTTACCTTGTTTTTCTTAGGTACCAGGTTAATTGTGGTCTTCTTAAAACAGGTGGGAACCTCAGATTGAATCAGGGAGAGGTTAAATATGTCAGCAAATAACCCTGCCAGCTCATCAGCTCAAAATCTGAGCACACAGCTAGGGACACCATCCGGGCCAGATACTTTTCTCAGATACACTCCTTGATGGTGACCACGGGTTCAGTTGCATTGTCAGGGTGGGTGGTGACAATCCACTCCTGTTCTGTTCAAAACGTGCATGGAATGCGTTAACCTCATCAGGAAGGGATGCGCTGTTGTTGACTACACTGCCCCACTTCGGTTTGTAGCCCATTATAGCATGGAAGCCCTCCCACAACTGATGGCTGATCTGGGACTCTATTTTGAACTGGTATTGTCTCTTGGCATTCCTGATTGCTTTCTAAAGGTTTTATCTCAATTTCTTGTAAAGGTCAGTGTCACCTGATTTGAATGTAGCAGTCCTCGACTTCAGTAAGGAGTGGATCTCCCAGTTCATGCGTGGTTTCCATTTTGGGAACACCCGTATTGTCCTCTTTGGTACACAGTCCTCAACACTTGCTGATAAAGTCCATGACCGTGGTAACATACTCATCAAGGCTGGCAGCTGAGTCTTTGAACGTGGACCAGTCTACTGACTCAAAGCAGTCGTGTAGAAGCTCATCTATTTCCTCAGACCAGCACTGCATGACTCTCTGTAGTGGATCCTCCCATTTCAGTGCAGGGAGGAAGAACACAGCCTGGTGGTCAGATGTACCAAAGTGAGGGTGAGGGGTGGCTCGGAAGACATCTTTGATGTGTGTGTAGCAATGGTCAAGGGTGTTAGGGGTCCTGGTGGAACAGGAGACGTGTTGGTAGTACTTTCCTAGCACACTCTTGAGATTGGCCTGGTTGAAGTCAGCTGCAGTAAAGAAGAGGGCCTCAGGGTATCCTGTCTCAAGGTTGTTGACCACAGAGTATAGTTCATTGAGTGCAGGCTTCAGTGTCTGTCTGGGGTGAGATGTAGACTGCCATCAGGATAGCTGAAGTGAACTCCCGTGGCAGGTAGTATGGTCAACACTTCACCATTAGATATTCCAGGCTGGGTGAGCAGGAGCTCGCCAGGACCGTCAAGTTCGAGGACCATGAGTTATTGATTAAGAAGCAGACCCCTCCACCTCTAACTTTGCCCAAGGACGCTGTGCGGTCCATTTGGTGGATTGAGAAGCCCTCAGGTTGAATAGCACGGTCACATGAAGCAGGTTTCGGTCCCCTTTAGAAAGGGGACTTAAGTGTCCATCACTAAGAGTGGCTCATTAGCACCTTCACTGACTCAGCTGGATATAAGTCCTGAAGGACCTTGCTGCTATACTGGGTTTGAACCAGGGTGGTGAGAGGAACAGCAGCTGTGACTTTTTGGGAGTGACTGTTACACTGCCCTCGTGAAGACTAAGTTCCACCATGCCCTCCACCATGTTTTGTGGCCCTATAAGTGTGTCAGATTGATAAATTCAAAACAGATCTGGGAGCTCAAAACTGGGCATCTTTGAGTGTCAGTGGGTCAACAGCATAATTGTATTCTATCATAATCGTTTGCTTCATCAGACAACCTTTATCATCGGCAACAGCAGCAGGAGCAGTTGAGTTACAACTCAGCAGCATGCTCAGCTGAGTGATCTTGCAACCAGTGGTTCAGATCAAAGCTCTGCAACTTTGCCCCATCCACCTGATATGAAGCATCTTCTTGAGATGAGCAGCTTCTTTGCAGATGGTACTAATATCAGCAGAGTGGTTGATAGTGGGAAAGAAAAGTTTTTGGCTGCATGAAGGCACTAATGAACTGATTATGTGAGCAGAAAATTGGCAAATGGTATTCAATCTGGAAAAATGTGAGGTAATGTTTGGAGAGGGAAAGCAAGCTAATAGAATGCACAGAAAATTGTAGATGTAGAGGTATGTGGAGGAGCAGAGGATGTAAGATAGTACTTAAGATGGTTAAGAGGGCATACGGGATATTTGCCTGTACTGGTTGATGTAAAATGTAAGAACCATGCGGTCATGAAAGACCTATAAAATCACTTGTTTGGCAGTCCTGGTCACCACATTAAGGTTGTACATGATGGCATTGGAAAGATGCCAAGGAGGTGTTTTGGATGCTAACTTTGAAAAATTAGTTTGTATTAAAGGAAATCAATTAACTGAATGTCTGAGAATGTTAAATCATGAGACATGTTCAAAATGGATTTATGAATCTAAAGGCTGGAATAAAATAAATATTGAGCATATTTAGATCAACTGGTTAAGAAGTCAAGTGCAAATGCAAGGTGTTGACCATGGTTATCTTGTCCAAAAAAAATTATAGAAATGCCAAATGTAAAAGCATCCATTTGTTCTTGTTACTAAGTTAGTAGCTATCATATGGCTTATCATTAAATTTTGCAAAGGTTGAGCATAATTTGCATCTTATGCAAAGCTATGATTTGGTGCTTGGTGGGTTTCAAAAGAGTTTATTTACTATAGCCTCATTTTCATATCTAAAATTTGGGAAGGGAGCTGTGGTTTCATAATGTTTGCCAGATTTTATTCTTTGAGTTGAAGGAATTGTATTGCTTCTGCTTTTCACAGTATGTTAGTGGAAGTGAATAGTGACTTTCTGGTACATCTGCACAATTTGCAAGTAAATTTTACTTTCTTGTGTATTAGTCACAGCAGAAGATTTGCAGTAGAAGAGTGCAATACAAACAAAGTCTGGTTTGATTTTAGAAGGCATTTCTGTAGCATGATATCACATCAAAATGTGTCAGAGCTCTTCACATGATGAATTACTTCTGAAGTTTGGTGACTATTATGCAGTACATCATAGACAAGAAGGATAATTTTGGCCCAGGGCTGTCAGATTATTAAATCTGCTGTTCTCTGTTACAGCTCCTTATTAGGGAGGTTTGACCAAATGCTTTGAACTACTTCCCAGACAGCCCCCATCCAATCTTTCAGTCTGAAGCAAATCAGCTGCCTTTTAGTCACTACTTGTTAAGTGAAAGATATAAATTTAATGTCATTTATAAACAGATATCATTCATTGGGATGAGTTACTCATGAGCTCCCTTCAGATCTCTACAGGTGCAGTAAATTTATCATGGATCACTGATGATCACAGACTCCTTGCTGATCCATCGCCAATGTACAGCCAAGAGGGCATGGATAATATTATCTCTGAGCTATTCATCAAATACAACAGATAGTGTTCATTTCTGCTCATTGTAGTAAACATTGAGAAGTAGAATCAACACATTATTTAAAATAGTATGCAAACTTCTACATTCAATGATTAACTTTTGATTTAGCAGAAAAGAGAGAAGGGGTTTTGCATGATAGACATTGTGAAGATCCATTACTACTGTTTAGCTGTCTCTACCTCAGATAAAGGGAGGGTACCTTCAGTCATACTTAATACAGCAATAATGAATAAATAAAGTGGTGGCAGGCACCCTTGAAATACAGTTTTGTGTAGCCAGAGGAAGGATGAGAAAGGCATAGCATGCACCTTCTGTTGTTCAGAAGGTTCAATCATTGCTGAGCAGCTGGGAAAGTCAATTGTGAATTGTGTAGATGAAAGGAAATGAAAAAGTACTGCACAGGGAAATTAAGGATATGCATTTTGCTCAAAAGGAGGATGATTTGTGGACTCTGAGGGCAAACACCATGTTATTTTACTTTAAATCACGTAAATTTCTCTGTGCCTTTACATAAGTTAAAGGAAAGTGATTACAAAATCCTGTGGGGTCTCCATCACTGGCCAAGTGAATGAATGAACATTCCTCATTCTGATCTACATTCTGATTTGTGGCTAGCCAGTTAATTGAGAATCATATTTGTTCTTAAATGAACACTATATTCTGAGACAATGCGATTGATATTTAGATTTAAGGTTTGGTAAAGCACATTTGACTTGAAGGTATTCTTTTTCTTGCTTTCAGTTGTGATTGCAAATATACATTTTCCAAAAAAATGGGTTGATAATGCAGATCCAAATTTATTTGTCATTTGTTGATGCACAAAATTATCAAAATATTAGATTCTGTGAACTGCCATGCTTATTGTACATTCCTTGTTTATTGTACATTCAATTTAGCCTATCAGCTGTTGTGTTTAACTTTTTTTTCAGGTGTGAAGCGATTGTCCATGGCTGAATTAAATGAGCTTTTGGAGGAAATTGAGACTGCAATAAAAGACTATTCAGAGGAGCTGATTCAACAGCTAGCTTTACGTGATGAGTTGGAGTTTGAAAAAGAGGTGAAAAACAGCTTCATCTCCATACTCATTGAGGTGCAAAACAAACAGAAAGAGCACAGGGAAACAATGAAGAAAAAAAAGAAACAGAAGAATGGAAGCCCACAAAATGGAAAGCAAGAGAAAAGTCACATGCCAGGAACGGTGAGTCATGGCTAGACCAGCAGAGGAACAAGTCTCCTGGTATTATCTGTGATTAATTTGTATGGAGATTATTCAAAAAAAATTAAACCAAACACTATTTTGCAGAGTTTGAGTCAATCCTTATTCAGTTTGTTTGTGGAAGAAATGCTATTGAGGGGCAAAATTACAGAGGGGTGCTGATTTAATCAATCAGCATTATGAAGAAGCATGGCTTTATTGTGGCATGTTGTGGAACAATATTCTGTGGTGAAAGGACTGTCCCTTGAGATGAGGATGGGGGGCAGGGGGGAAAGCAGTAATTTAAAATTTCATGGCTGTAAAACTGATCTAGTCACGGGAGTATGAGCTTGTCCTATTAGTTGACTGAAGGCTGTCAGAGATGCACTTTCAGATATTGCCTCCAACAGATTAATAATGAGAGCAGGGGATAGAAATATAACTATGCATTTTTTGATATTGCTTTTATCCAGTACTCTCATTACTTCAGCTCCCATTTAATGTTGCAACACAAATTATTTTTAGAGTGTGCAGCTCTCACACAATATCATTTGTGTTGTCAGATTCATTACCTTTAATGTTTTGGAAAAAAAAAACAGGCTGACAGTTAAGGAGAGGAAAGTTTATTTGCAGGATCAAACTCAAAACAAAAGATTTTATTCGTTATGTTCAGGGAATACGCAGCTACTTCTAATGGATGCCATGCCACATTGTGCAGAATTCTTTCTATTTACACTGCATGACAATGAAGTTGTCTGTGAATAGATTTATTCATTCTGAATCATTTAAAGTCTAATTATAAAATCTCATTTTCTTGCAGTGGACTTTCCTCCATGTTATTATACAGATTAGCATTACAGAATCTGTACAGGCCTTTTGTTACAACTTCATTGAAGACTAACAGAGGAAAACCAACACCCAAATACAATTTTCTCCCTCTGAGCAAATTCAGTAAGATTAGCATGTCAAAGGAATTAGCACCATATGCTGGAGAAACTGGAAGGTTTATTTTGAAGGAGGAGAGATAATTTCATAACAGTAGACCTGTGCATGTGAACACTACTACATCCCTACATCAAAGTGAGGGTTGGGGGATTAACCTATAGTTCTTTCCTATCTTTCAAGTGAAAAAGCTTCTAAATTGATTTGTAATTATGCCTTGTAGCTGTGCTACTTACTAGAGAGATTTTAAAATTTGTATTTTAGAGACAGAATTCCATTATCTAAATTCCTTGATATACATTGTCCCTGTGCAGTATTTCTGTCTGGTTTGACATTATCGAAAATGACTTATCAATGGCAGCATCTTTGCCTATTAACTTGTCAAATTCCAAATAGCTGCCTTTTACATCTTTATAAAACACAAGAGCAGTTTACATCATCAATATGGTAAGTAGATCTCTTTTGCCCACTGTTGCTCTTATTTTTCACGTCATCTTCATGACTTGGAGTGCTGCTGTTTTGACTGTCAAACCTACAGGGAGAGAGCTGACAAAATTCACTTGACCAAGGCCAGCAGGTTTGAACGACTGCACTTCTTGGAGATAAATTTGAGACTTTAATTGAAGATTTCAGCTTCAATAAGCTGATTTGTTTTATTTATTCATCTATTAACTTTAGCAAAGCAAGGATGAGAAATAAATTTCTTTGAGTTTTCAAGTAATTTATAATTAGGAAATTTATTTTTTTTGTTTTAATTGCCAAGCTGCTTGTCCATCCTTCAGAAATGGATAGCAATAACTTTGATACATGACTTTCTTTCCTGTGATTTCCAATATCAAGAACAAGATGTAAGATCCTGTCATCAAATATAGTTTACAAATCCCTAGTTTATCTGTGTGAGATTAACTTCAAAGACACAAATATTTTTAACCAATAGGTATGAGAGGAATAAAAAAAATACTGCTGAGAAGAGATGAAAATTGTTGTTACTTCCGTTTATTCCTTTATCCCATAAGACCCTAACAAACATACATCACTACTTTTCCTTTGTGGTGGATCGGAATTTGCTATTCAATCATTGTTAGGCACCCTAGGCCCCCTGTTATTTGTCATATATATTAATTTGGATGAGAATGTAGGTGGCATGACTAGTAAGTTTGCAGATGACATCAAAATTGGTGGTGTAGTAGCCAGTGAAGAAGATTGTCTAAGGTTTACAACAGAATCTAGATCAACTGGGAAAGTGGGCCAAGAAATGGTGGATGGAATTTAACTGAAACAAGTGTTAAGTGATGAGTTTTGGGAAGTTAAGCCAAGACAGGACACACATGGTAAATGACAAGGCCCCGAGGAGCGTTGTAGATCAGAGAGACCTAGGGGTACAAGCATATAGTTCCCTGAAAGTGGTGACACGGGTAGACAAGGTGGTGAAGAAGGCATATCTCACATTTGCCTTCATCAGGAAGGGCACTGAGACCAAGAGTTGGAACGTCATGTTAAAGCTGTATGAGATGTTGGTGAGACTGCAGCTGGAATATTATGTGCTGTTCTGGTCGCCAAACTATAGGAAGGATATGATTAAGCTCAAGAGGGTGCAGAAAAGGTTCACAAGGATTTTGTCAGAACTGGAAGGCTTGAGCTATAAGGAGAGACTGGGTTGGCTGGGACTGTTTTCCCTGGAGCGAGGGAGGCTGAGGGGTGACCTGATAGAGGTTTATAAAATTATGAGAGGCATAGATAAGGTGGATGATGACAGTCTTTTTCCCAGTGTAGGAGACTCTAAAATGTTTAAGGTGAAAGGAGAAAGATTTAGAGGGGACCTGAGTGGTTGGTTTTTCCACACAGACGTTGGAGAGTGTATGGAACTAGCTGCCAGAAGTGGGTACATTTTTAACGTTTAAAAGTCATTTGGACAGATTCATTGATAGAAGAGATTGAGGGATATGGCCCTAATGCAGGCAAATGAGACTAGCTCAGGAAGGCAGCTTGGTCGACATAAACGTGTAGGGCCGAAGGGTCTGTTTCTGTGCTCTATAACTCTATGAATAACCTCACCACAGTTATTTGAGGCAAAAGTTTCCTCATGGCAATAAATTCAACTTTGTCCTTGTTGCCTACGTCCATCTTAAAACATACCCAAGCCATAATTCATCCTCAAAAATTACAAATGTAGTGCATTCTAGCATCTGTTACTTAAAGAGTTAAACTTACAGAACATCATAAGACCAGGACTTTTCTATTGGGTCTTTCTGGCTGTGGTTAGTTTTCCCAGAACCTGTGCAAGCAATTCCAGCAGTACCAACTCACTTTGATGGCATTATATTTGAAGGGCACAATTCAATGTCAAAATGGCTTTGTTTATTATAAGAAATTACAATGGTTTGTTACATATTGAAACGTTTCTGAAGAAATGGTAGTTCGGAGGCCAGCAAATTCCATGAAGAATTCCAGGCAATATCTGTTTTACCTTAAAATCATTAAATTATTGTCAATGTTAACTGCAAACAAATATTAGTCTATTTCCTTTCTACCAGCTTTTCGTCAGGCTCTTTTGCTTTGTCTTTCAAATTCTTGTTCACAGCTCTGAAAGTACCCAAGGATAGGATTTAGGGAAAAATAATACTTCAGATGATTTGGATTTTGGTAGTCATGAAGAATTTTGATAAAAGTACAGTATATCTGTATGAAAGTTGAATGTATAAAATATTTATCCCAATACAGTTAATATGTCCTGTTCAGCCATGAGTTGTTTTATTCATTCAGTGCATGTGGTTAGCTGTATAACTCTAAAGTTATGAAAGAAAACAAAAATATGTTGGAAATACTCAGTTATTTGGCCGGCATCTGCGAGAGAAACATAGGTAATATTTTAGTTCAGTAACTTTTCATTGAAATTGAGGTGTTCAGACAAAACAAGTTTCTAGGTTCAGAGAAAGGAGGAGAGGTGGAGTGAAGAAAAGGGACAGTCTTTGGTAGGATGGAATACATGTTTTTATGAATTGTGATCCTTTCATTTATATTACATCAAGTGTTGTAGCATGTTATCTCAGATTTTATCTCTACACAGTTACAAAAACTCCACTTTAAATGAACTACAAGCGCAGATGTTTGGAATTAGTGGAAGGATTTTAACTGAGACATCAGTATGCTAATTATAATTTCTGAAAGACTGACGGTGATGTTTTAAATGTCTGTTAACAGCTATGTTTTATGGTTGGTCTTCATCTTGCATCTTCTTGCTCTTGTCCCCCTGTGTGCTGTCAGTTGTGAGCCTGTGATTTTCATATGCTCTTTCTCTGTCCTTTTTCTGTTTTCTCCTGCTTCAGCGTTTCAGCATGGAGGGACTCTCAAATGTCATTCAGAATGGCTTTCGCCAGACATTTGGAAGCTCAGGTGGTGAGAAACAGGTGCCTTGTATGGTTTATACTTATAATTCCCTTACAGTCACTTCTTTATGTGGTTGCAGTTTGCATCATTTGTGATCGGGTAGATGGTGTACATTTTATAACATTTTTTGTTAAACTAGTGAAACTGTCTTAGATTTGGGCCATTTATTAATATAGCAGAAAGTAGAGAAAATTTTCCTTTTTTCTATATTAACTGACATCAATATTGATTGCAAAGGCAGTCTTTTCCACTAGGGCATACTCATGATGTTGTCTTGATGAGTTTTGCTTTAGTGATTGCTGGCTTTTCCCTTGATTAATCGAAGTTCTTCCGGTGATAGACGATAGCAACCAGCAATTCGTTGGTTGTTTATGAGGAACTAGGTTCAAACATTAATGACCTAAGAATAAATTGTTCAGGATAATAACAAATCTAACATCTTGATTTGGAACTGCATGTTTTATAAATCTTATAAATTTCTTTAAGGGCAACTAAAACATACCAAAGACTATATGAATTGCTTATCAACATTGCTCTCTGGTTGGTAACATTGCTATGAAATGGTGCCACCTATAGGCAAAGAATTTTACATGCCATGAACTACTTGTTCTCTACATAATTGTGATTTAGAGCATTCCTTTATAGTCTAGAAGAGTATAATTAGCAAAATACAAAACTAATAGGACAGAAAACTAGGGTACTGGGCCTCAGTAGTTCTCATTACTGTTTCAGTAAATGTTCCAATCCCATAGAGCTCCACACATAGTAGGGCAAGGGCAGTGGGTCTCAAGTCATGTTTTGTTATAATAGAATGTCACTGCTGATTTTGCTCAGAACCATTTCAATACTGTAGCTGCACCTGAAGCCTGATTGGAAGGATTCAAACAAAGAGTTCCAGGTAGAATAGGCTTGAATTTAGGAGGCTATATCGTTTAAGAGAGGTTGGAGATGGGCCACTAGTGCTCAAGGAAAAGGGTAATGATGGCAAATCTGAAGAACAGTGAAGAGTACTGAGGATAGTAAGCCATTATCAATAAGAACTTACAAAATTGGTACAGGCAACTTCTGCATTACGGCCGTTCAGGTAATGAGCATTCACTCTTTCAGAATTTGCAAATCGCTACCCAGAAATTTGAGATAAGGAATAAAATTCGCACTCTTGGAATTTATGTGAATAAAAGTAAAGAGACAAACAATTTTTTTTAACTTGTGTTTCTTGGTGTATGCGCAAATTGCAGTACAGGCACGGGAAATTGCAATACAGACCGTTACCTAGGAATGCAACACCTAACCCCCATAACACGAGGGTTGCCTGTATTGATATTGTCACTGTACCTTTAACCTTATGATATTTTTAAAGGTTATGCTCTTGGGGAAGGAGAAAAATAATTTACCAATGTGTTCAGATAAAATTGGTCAGCACAAGTTCACTGAGTAATACATTTGTGTTAGTGTGAGATCCATATAGAGCAACAGTATAAATTCCAGCACTAGGAAATAATGGACTCCATAATCTTAAACCATTGACCACTGACCTTCTAGCAAAACTGGTTGATGGATTTAATGGCTGTGTACAAGATAGTGACAGGTTTTGATATTGGAAATTGGGGTTGATGTACTGGGCATAGATTGGAACTATTATTGCACAGAAAGCAACGAATGGGAATAAACAACATCCTTCTCAGGTTGACAGGCTCTGATGTGTGGGCTGCCAGCTATCCATTACCTATATCAACAATCTGGCACAGGGAATGAAATTTCCCAATTAACTGATTCTAACTAAGATTAAAAATTAACCAAGCTTGATACTTATCTGTATCTAATTAGCCTACTGGTGCAACTTTTGCATTTTCAGCCGACAGCATTTCCAACTTGGGGAAACTTTAGTTTATACACAGTTCTTGGACCTCTTACATGATCTGGGGGATGTCTATACTTAAAAAGAATAGTTCTCCTGTTTGGAGGAAGATGATTGGGGGCAGTTTCTGTGGTCCAGCACCAGTTAGGTCCCCAGGGTGCCAGACTAGACTTTCAGCCAATAGTAAAGTAGAGGAACTCAAAGCTTTAACACGGGTTCCACAATATTGTTGCCATCGCTGAGACACGGTTGAAGCATGGGCAGGACTGGCAACTTAGTATCCAAGGGTATACAATTTTCGAGCAACACAGAGGGGGAGTAAAAGGGGGCGAGGTATTGCGCTGTTGGTCAAAAATTGAATTACTTCCGTATTGAGGGAGAATATCCTAGAAGACTCCGCAAACAAGACCACATGAGTAGAGATTAGAAACAAAAAGGGTGTTGTCACTTTGCTGGGGATGTATTACAGACCTCTCAACATTCAAGAGGAGATTGAAGAGCAGATATGTTGGCAGATATCAGAGAGATGCAATAAAAATAGGGTTATTGTACTGGGGGAGCTTAATTTCCCAAAAATTAACTGGGATTGCCTTAGCCCTAAAGGCTCAGAGAGAGTGGAGTTTTGAGGTGTGGCCAGGAAAGTTTTTTGACACTATATAGATAGACCAACAAGGGAAGGAGCATTACTGTACCTGGACTTTGGGGAATGTAGTTGGTTAATTAGGGTGTGTCAGTGGGGGATCATTCTGGGGATATTGACTGTAACTCTGTATATTTTGAAGTGGTTGTGGAAAAGAATAGGGATGGACCAGTAAGAAAGATCTTAAATTGCGGGAAGGCCATTTTCAGTAACTTGAAGGGGGACCTAGCAAAGGTAGACTGGGAGCAGCTACTTGCAGGTAACTTTATATCTACACAGTGGGAAGCAGTTAAAGGAGAAATAACAAGGGTTCAAGGCCAACATATACCTGTAAGGGTATAAGCAGGGATAACAAGTATAGGGAAACCTGCATGTTGAGGGATATTGAGGGCGGGATAAAGACAAAAAGGGAAGCATATGACAAATATAGGGAACTAATGACAGGGAAGGCCTTTCGTGAGTATAAAAAGTGTAGGAAGGAGCTTAAAAAAGAAACTTGGATGGCTAAGAGGAGTCACGAGAAATCACTGGCAGACAGGATTAAGGCGTTCTATAAGTATATTAAGGGCAAGAGAATAACCAGGGGGAAATGTATGGCCCATGATGGACAACGGGAGCAATGTGTGTGT
Organism: Pristis pectinata; assembly: GCF_009764475.1. Lineage (NCBI taxonomy): Eukaryota > Metazoa > Chordata > Chondrichthyes > Rhinopristiformes > Pristidae > Pristis > Pristis pectinata. Next base: position 129,509,062 of record NC_067407.1, on the reverse strand, counting down.
GTGGAGCCAGAAGGTATAGGTGAAATCCTAAATGAATACTTTTCGTCTTTATTCACAAAGGAAACAGATTTTGTAGTTGGAGAATTCAGTGAAGCGGTTGGTGACAGTCTAGTGCAGGTCTCCATAAATAAAGAGAAGTTACTCAATCCCTTGGCAAGCTTAAATATGGATAAATCCCTGGGACCAGATGGGATTTATTCCAGGTTGTTGTGGAAGGCAAGGGAAGAAATTGCTAGGGACATGAGTCTGCAGTTGCTGGAATCTGGGGGAAAAAAGAAAACAAACTCCTGGAGGAAGATCTATTCCTCCAGCAGTTTGTTTTTTTTCCCCAAAAGATTGCATGGACTCACAGTTTTAAATCTTCACTAGACACAAAGTGAGGTACCAAAAGACTGCAGGACAGCAAGTGCTGTCCCCCTTTTCAAGAAAGGCATCAGGGAAAAGCTTGGTATTTATAGACCTGGGAGGTAATGCTCCAACTTTATAAAATCTTGGTCAGACCTCAGCTGGAGTCCTGTGTGCACCAAGGTATAGTAGAATGTGGGTGCAGGGGAGATCCACCAGGATGTTGCCTGGGATGGAAGAGAGAATGGAGAAGCTAGGTCTGTTCTCCCTGGAGCAGAGGAGGTTATGAGGGACATGATTGAGGTATATAAAACTATGAGGGGTATCGATAGACTGCAGGAAACTTTCCCCATAACAGAAGTAGATAAAACTAGGGGACAAAGGTTTAGGGTAAGGGGTGAGAGGGGATATGAGGGACCACCTTCACCCAGTGAGTACCTGGAATGCACAGCCTGAGAGAGTGGTTGACATTGGGTCACTGACAACATTTAAGAAGTGTCTAGATGAGCACCTGAATGACTTTGGTATAGAGAGCTATGGGCAAAGTACAGGGCAATGGGATTAGTATGAATATTAATATTGGCTGGCATGGATGAGTTGGGTCAAATGACCTACTTTCATGATGTACGATTCTATGACTCTATGGAAATTGAGAAGGGCATTCAGATGGGAATTGAGTGGAACTTGAGGGAAAATTATTTGCTGGTTACAGTGGAAAAGATTAATCTAAATAAGCTAGCATGGACCTAATAGACCACATGGCTGTCTCCTGTGTGCCACAACAATCCTATTATTTCTGTTTTTTCATTTCAAATTTGTGCGGACTTCGGTAAATCTAGGAAAACAGTAAAGTTATTGGTTTACAAAATTCTCATTTGAGAGAATGGTTTCTTCTACCTTATTAAATACTTTAATCATTTTAAATAGATCTCCTGTAAAACCTCTGTAATCAAAGGAATACAAGCCTAGCTACCAGATAGCCTTGTAATTTAACCCTTTTAGATCAGGTATTATTTGTACTGCTCTATAAAGCTTGTATAAATCCTCCTAAAGTGCACTATCTAAACTGAATGTAATACTCTGGATGTATCTAAGCTTTATATGTATGATGTGGTCTCCTACTTGAGATCACATGGATGTGGACCTTTTAAAGAAGTGAGTCCTATCCAAGCAGGTTCTGTTGCAGGATTTATAAAGTGCTCTCTTGATCTTCTCCAAGTGGTGGATCGTTCCCCTATGGTGACCCATCCTTTGTTCTTGAATAGAAATGAAATCATCTTTATGATACTGTAGTTAATTAGGACTTCTGTCCACTCCTGTCTTCTAACATTTCAAGTAAATTGCCCGTGTAAACACCTTCAGTGAGTCTGGTGATCAGTTTCCCATGTATAGGGTAAAGTACAGGTGCATCAAAATCTAATTATTCTATTTTACTCACTGTAGTAGCAGGCTGATAGTTCCCAAATGCGTTTAACCAAGAATGCAGACTGTAGATTTACGTTATACATCAACATAATGTATTCCTATCCTAACTACAAGACTGACATGAGCTGACAAATGATAGTTTCTTGGGAACTGATTTTCGCTTGCCCCTGCACCCCCTTCCCCCCCCCCCCCCCACCCAACCATATTACACAGAACTAAATCACTGATTAAAGTGGGATGACTGCTATTCAGTTCTGCTGGTTTTGTTTTAGTTTGACGTATTGCAAGATCATTTGGTGGCTAAATTTTAAATATTTAAGAATTTGAGGCATAATTCCATATGTTTCATTGAAGAATAAATGCACAGCTGTAAATTTTGCACAACTTTTCAGACCAGCTGATCACATCTCCTTGTTCTTTATTTTTATTTTCTGTGTTCCATTTAAATCCCTTCCTCATTTTTCTGTGGTTTGCAGTGTATAGGGATACATCTTATAAGAATACTATCTGTCTGTTGCTTTGCTCTTCAGCTGGAGCAGTAATTGTGATTTATGTTAGCTACTTACCTATGTGATTGAATGATTGATATTTAGCGTTTCTAGCATGTAAATAAAAAGCATGCAATGGTGCAAAGCATTGGACTTTACCAGAATCTACTTGCCTCTCTCCCACCCTCCTACCCCACCCCGGTTTCTTTCCTCCCACTGGTTTTAGCCTGCAGCCAGTGGACATGTACAGATAGTTGGTGAAAATATGGCACTTGTGTTAACAAATATATATTAATCCCACACATAGCAGATCAATATTGTTTATTTTATTCTTTTTGCAACAGTATTTGACTACAGTCATTCCTTATGAGAAGAAGGCTGGACCCCCATCAGTAGAAGATCTTCAAATTTTAACTAAAAGTGAGTAAAGATAATTTTATAAAATGGGGTTCACCCTTGGGCTAGATTTAACTTTTAACACATTAAGGGGAAGATTTGTTAGGTTATTTCCAGTGAATAACAGTGCAACCTCGATATAACAAGCTTGTTATATTAAAGTTTCAATATGTTGGGGGTTTTATCATGTTATATCTCTCTGGGTATATTTTATTTCATTGCAAAATAGAGCACAAATTCTGTCGTCTGCAATTCATAGGTACATTATGTCATTAGGTTTCCTAGCTTTATTATAATGTATTAGATTTACAAAGAGAAATTAATGGAATAAACTGGGCAGAGTCATGGCAAATGGATTGTCTAATGTAGGCATGTGTAGAATCATGAGAATTTGTGCCTCAGGGATCTATACCTCTGAGTCAGTGTCTGCGGATGACATCCAGTGAGAGTCGGTGTGCATGGGACCTGTCCCCCAGGGAGACTTGGTGTGCATCTTTGTATAATTATGTGGGATTTTATGGCTGCAATGTTTCCTGCATGTTCCTGGTGTTCAGCTGCACTCCAGTTATTCCAAGATTACATGAAGGTATAATATTCCCAGCAGAATGTGACAGACCTTCATTTGTCAATACTGAAGAAGGAACAATAGATTCTGGGAAAGAAATGAATGGAGAGAAAGGAGGTTGATGCTGAGGAAAGCTATTGAGACAGTGTGTGCACTTGTGTTTGTAAACATTTGAACATTGGTGAGGTAATTGGACACTGGGGTATGGAGCCATGTGGTAGAAGTGGAAATGACACACAAGAGAAAGATGAGTTCCAAAATTAAGTAAATGTTAGTATTACTTATAATGTGGGTATTAACGTTGTCCTCTGACACCTGTGTTATATTGAGGTTCAATGTATAACCAGAATATTTTATACTCATTATAGTGGTCTACTGTATATTTAATGCTAGATTACTGCATAATGTTCAAGTGCATTCAGTTAAATCAGTGATAACATTTAAAATAACAGATAATCTCCTCTGCAGGAGTATTGCACAACCTAGTATAATGTTAGACATACATCTGGCAGCATTACAGCACAGGACAAGGCCTAAATCCTTGTAAAATTGGCAAGCAAAAAACTGCAATGGAAATGCACAGGAGGTAAGGCAGCATTTGCAGGGAGAGAAACAGAGTTGACATTTTAGGTCAAAATGATCTTTCATTGGAATATCTTTCCTTAGAAGAGAAATCATGGATATACATAGAACAGTACAGCATTGGACGGGCCATTCAGCCCATGATGTTGTGCCGATCTTGATGCCGATTTATACTAAATGTCCTCCTCCTGTTTATCATCCATTTCCCTCCATTCTTTCATATTCATGTGTCAATGTAAAAGCCTCTTAAACTCCACCAAACTTCCTGATTCCACTACTACCTCTGGTAACCCATTCCAGGCACCTGCCACTCCTAAAAGTTAATTTCATTTCTCTCTCCACTTATGTTGCTTGATCCTATTGACTACTTCTAGCTTTTTGATTTTAATTCTAGTTGCAAGAATTTTCAATAACTTTTTACCTAATATTTTAGAGTTACAGGTTCATACAGCACTGAAACAGGTCCTTACATGCCCATGCAGACCATCAAGTACCCTATTTACAGCACTTGGCCTGTAGCCTTCTATGATTTGCCCATTCAGGTGATCGTCTAGATACTTTTTAAATACTATGAGAACACCTGCATCAATACCCACTCAGTCCATGCATTCCAGATTCTAGGCAGCCTCTGGGTGAAAAAGTTCTTGATCCCCTCCAAATCTCTCACTCCTTACCCTAAATGTGTGTCCTCTGGTTTTTGACACATCTGCTATGAGAAAATGTTCCTTCTTGTCTACCCTATCTATGACCCTCATAACTTTGTTATCTGTATCAGGTCCCCCCCTCAGCCCCCTCCACTCCTAGGAAAATAAATCCAGTCTAGCAAAGCTCTGCTCATAACTGAATTGCTCTGTCCTGATGAATCTCCTCTCCACTATACTCTTTCCAGTGTAATTCATCCTTCCCATAATGTGCTGATCAGAACTGTACACAGTACTCCGTGCTGTCTAGCTATAGTATAAAGTTTTACTATAACATACATGCTGTTATATTCTATTCCCAGTTAATAAAGGCAAGTATCCCGTATGGCTTCTTCAGAATCTTTTTGACCTGTTCTGCCCTTTCTGGAAGCTTGGACTTGTACTCCAAGGTCCCTGTGTTCCTCAATATTCCATAGAGCACCATTATTCATCGTGTAGCTTGTCAGTGCTGCCAAAATGCATCACCTCACACTTACCGAGATTAAATTCTCATACTTTTCAGAATGTTAAGGCTTCAACTTCAAGGTCTCTCTGTTCCTCAGTAATCCCTAAGACCTGGTGGTATATGTCTTAACCTTATTACTGCTTCCAAAATGCATCACATTTGTCTGGATTAAACTCCATCTGCCATTTTTCAGCCCATTTCGCCAATCTATCAATATCTTATCTGCAGCCAAGACCATCTTCCACAGTATCAAGAACTCTGCCAATCGTACTGTCATCTCTGAACTTACTGATCTTGCCTCTCACATCCATTTCCAAGTCATTCACCTATATTACAAACAGCAAGAGTCCCAACACTGATCCTTGTGTGACACCAGCAGTCATAGCCATCCAATCACAAAAACCACCGTCTACCGTCACCCTCTGTCTCCTATTGGCAATCCAATTTTGGATCCAGTTTGCCAACTTGCCCTGGATCCCATGGGCCCAAACCTTTTGGACCATTCTCCCATGCGAGACCTTGACAAAGGCTTTATTAGAGTCCATACAGCCCTATCCTCATCATTACATTTTGTTACCTCTTGCATGGACTTAATCAAATTGGTCAGACAGGATCTGCCTTTGGCAAAGCCATGTTGTCTGTCTCTGATTAGTCCCAGCCTTTCCATCTGATCATTAATCCTCTCCCTTAGTATCTTCCCTACCACTGATGTTAGGCTTACAGGTTTATAGTTACCAGGCTTTTCCCTGCTGCCTTCGTTGAAAAGGGAGATGACACTTGCTGTCCTGCAGTCATTTGGTACCTAACGTGTCCAGTGAAGATTTAAAAATCTCAGCCAGAGCCCCAGCAATCTCCTCCCTTGCCTCCCACAACAGCATGGGATATGTCCCATCCGATCCTGGGGTTTTATTCATTTTTAAGCCTGCCAAGGCATCAAGTAACTCTTTATTTATGGAGAACTGCACCAGACTATGAGCTACCCCTTCACTGAATTCTCCAACTACAAAGTCTGTTTCCTTTGTGAATACCAATTAAAAGTATTCATTCAGGACCTCACCTATAACTCTGGCTCCACATGGGCCCTACTTTCTCCCTGGTTATTCTTTTACCCTTAATATATTTATAAGACGCCTTCAGATTTACCTCAATCTTATCTGCTGGTGATTACTTGAGACCCCTCTTTGCCTTCCTAATTCCCATTCGGGCGCCTACTCATATCCAGATTGTTAATCTATATAACGAACAGTAGGGGTGCCAACACAGATTTCCTATGGTAAGCCACTAGTCACAGGCTTCCACTCATAAACACCCTTCACCATCAACATCTTGACTCCAATAACCAAGCCAATTTTGGATCCCATTTTCCAACTTGGATCCTATAGGCTTTAATCTTTTGGATCAGTTTCCCAGGTGGGACCTCACTAAAGTCTATGTAGACCACATTGACCTCATCAATGCATTTGAAATTCAATCAAGTTGGTCAGACAGGATCTTCCCTCACTGATTTATCTTTGATTAATCCCTGCCTTCCCAGTGTTGAATAATCCTGTCCCTAAGAATTCATCAATCACTGGCCTTAGATTCACTAGCTTGTAATTACCTGCCTTATCCCTGCTGCCCTTCTTGAATAAGAGTACCATATTTGCTGTCCTCCATGATGTCTAAACTCTTTCCATGGTTACTCTCTTGCCCGTAATGTACGTAATGCTTTGAAATTTTCCTTGATCATGTCTGCTGGTGATATTTTATGCTCCTTCTTTGCCCTCCTAATTTTTTTTTAAGTACTCCCCTACACTTTCTGTTCTCCTGAAGGGCCTCCCCTGCTTTCTGTTCTCTATTCTTGCCATATGTTTTGTTTCTCTCTTTATCCAACCCTCTTTCTCTTGTCATCCAGGGTTCTTTGGACTTGTTGTCTTTACCCTTCACCCTTATGGGAACACTCTAGCCTTAAACCCTCATTATTTCACTTTTGAATGACTCCCACTTGTCAGGTGTAGACGTACCTGCAAGACCTGCTTCAAAATGGTCTCTCACTGATACTTCAACCACTTGCTCAGCTGAATTTCCTAAGATTAGGTCCCATATTTCCCCTTCTATAGTCGGGCTTTCTACGTACTGCCTCAAAATGCTCTTGTGAATGCACTTGAAAAATTCCATCCCGTCTGCACCTTTCACACTATAGTGAACCCAGTAAGTGTTGGGGAACCTGAAGTCCCTGCTACTATAACTCTTTCATCTGTCTGTGATTTGTCCTCATATATCTGCTCTCTATCTCCTGCTTACCATTAGGAAGCATATAGTATACATCCAGTAAATTGATCACCCCTTTTTGTTCCGAAGCTCTACCCTTTTGGCTTTATTTGAAGAAGCTTCCAGGATATCTTCCATCTTTACCTCATCACCATAACAGACTCTTTAATCAATATTGCAATGCCACCTCCTCTATACTCGCCCACCCACCCCCAGCACACCTGACACTTCCACACCACAAAATGTTGAGTTGCCAGTCCTGTCCTACTTTCGTCCATGTCTCTGTGATAGCAACAAAATCACATTCCCAAGTGCTGATCAACAGTCTTAAGTTCATCTGCCTTACTAGTCAGACTTCTTGCATTAAAATAGAAGCAATTTAGCTTTGCATTACTCCCATATTCCTTATCAGATCTCTGCCTGCTGGACTGCCTTACTTCTTCTTCAATGTTTGGCTGTAACTTCCTACCCCTCCACCTCAACTGTACATCTATTCTGTGCCCCATTCCCCTGTCAAATTGGTTTAAACCCTCTCCAACAGCACTAACAAGGCTCTCCTCAACAATATTTCACCCATTTTGGTTCAGGTGCAACCCATCCATTTTGGACAGGATCCCCCTTCCCCAGAAACAGTCCTAGTGATCTAGAAGTTTAAAGCCCTCCCTCCTGCATCATCCCTTTAGCCACACATTCTTCTAACCTATTTGCTTGTTCCTATACTCACTAGCACAGTTAATGTATTGGTATTGGTTTATTATTGTCACTTGTACCAAGGTACAATGAAAAACTTGTCTTGCATACTGTTCGTACAGATCAATTCATTACGGAGTGTATTGAGGTAGTACAGAGTGCATTGATGTAGTACAGGTAAAAACAATAACAGTACAGAGTAAAGTGTCACAGCTACAGGGAAGTGCATTGCAGGTGGACAATAAGGTGCAAGGTCATAGCAAGGTAGATTGTGAGGTCAAGAGTCCATCTCATTGTATAAGGAAACCATTCAATAGTCTTATAACAATGGGATAGAAGAAGTATGTGCCCTCAGGCTCCTGTGTCTTCTGTCTGATGGGAGAGGAGAGAAGAGAAAATGACCTGGGTGGGTGGGGTCTTTGATTATGCTGGCTGCTTCACCAAGGCAGTGAGAGCTATAGACAGAGTCCATGGAGGGGAGGCTGGTTTCCATAACATGCTGGGCTGTGTCAACAACTCTCTGCAGTTTCTTGCAGTCCTGGGCAGAGCAGTTGCCATATGCAAGGTCATAACAAGGTAGATTGTGAGGTCAAGAGTCCATCTCATCGTATAAGGGAACTATTCAATAGTCTTATCACCATGGGATAGAAGAAGTATGTGCATACTTCCAGAGCCATGATGCATCCAGATAGAATGCTTCCTATGGTGCATCGATAAAAGTTGGTGAGCGTCACAGGGGACATGCCAAATTTCTTTAGCCTCCTGACGAACTAGAGGCACTGGTGAGCTTTTTTTTTAATGTAATTTCCTCTATCTTCTTGGGCATCAATTATTATCACTGAAGTGTGTAAATAGAAACCACTGTACTTTTCCCTTGGGTTTAAACACTGGAGATTCCAGTGGAAAATCATGAGCCTTCTTTTTACTCTTGATTTTGTTTTCCCTTTGGAATATGAAGAAATGAAAATGAGTGCAAAATAATTGTCAATTTATTACCTTAAGGTTTGCAAAGCCATCCAAAATGAATTTATACTCCATCTCTTCAACCTTCAGTCTTCAAAAATAGACTAATATTTAGATGCTGAGTTTAAGCCTACTGATAGCTTAGTAAGTTAGGGATAGTTTTCCCAAGTACAAAATTAATCATTTGTTCATTTATGTCCATTTAATTTGAATAATTTCTGCAGCTGCTTTTACTTCATAGTTATGATTGCTGAGGGTTTGATTTTCCTCTTCTGTTTTTTTGTAAATACTGCAGTTGATTTCAGTTCCATGCTTCACTGTAAAACTATTTCCTGAATTAAGAAAATCTTGATTTGAAAATCTAATTGGCATTCTCTTTCAGTCCTCCAGGCAATGAAGGAAGATAGTGAAAGAGTGCCAACCTTGTTGACAGATTACATTCTTAAAGGTAAGTGCAAATTTCCTTCTGCATCATTCACTGATGGGTCTGAATGACAGGTGCTGATCTGTAATTATCTATAGCTTTATATTGTCTTGCTCAAGTATGAAATGTTATTTCAATGTCTTCTAATTTACTTCAGCTGAACTTATGATTGAAATGTGGTTATTGGAAACCAGTTTTATGCAGTGCTTACCCATATTGATATCCCTGTTTGTTAGTAAGATCTGAGCACTTCTATTATCGCTCAGACTGCTTGCATACACTTCTAATTGCAGGTTGAACTTATAGAGGTTTCTGAATCTTTCTTAACTTTGGCGGCCTGGGGTAGCTTCTGTTTCTCAGGGTTTCCAGAGTGAGGATTTGATGATTCTCTGCAGAAACACCATTGACCAAACCAACAACTAACATGTTATAGGATCCTGTGTGTCACATGTAGAAGTGGATTTCAGCTTTAGTGATAAACGTCTCCTCATTCCCTGTCAGTTTCAAATAGATGTAGCCAAGGTTATTCCACAGCATTAAACTGTTCATAATTTTCTTCTGGAATAGTAATGTAACTTAGCAGTTTGAATGGCTGCAGTAAAATATTTTCATAGTGGAAAGATGTTTCTTTTTCTAGCACTGCTGAGAACAAATTTCATCCTAAATATCTTTGTCTTAAAATATATATTTCATGAGGCAAAACAAATATTTCTTCCCATTTTGCAGAAAATATCTGCAATCCAGAAATGACTCTTTACCTGAAAAGCACTATGGGACATCCCAAGGAGAGTAACTAATGCAGGTTCTTTCTCTCATTTCTCCCTGCGGCCATTCCCAAAAGTAAGCAAGCAAGCTGGGCTGAATTCTGTGTTGCCATGAATGTACATTACAAAAGTGAATTGGACTACGTCCATTCCAAGCTATGAATCCCTAGTGCTAGTGGCTCCACTCCAATGTAAGACTGCTTAAGTATTCTGATAGATCACTTTGGAAGTGTTTCATTTGCAGAATATCCATGCTGATGACAGTGCTTCAGACACAAATCTTATCCTTGTATTCCACATACATTATGGAAACAATATAGCATGTTGCTAGGCAACCTTGATTCCCTAAAAATCCTACAACAAAAAAATACTCTTGATTGTAGTGTCGACTTGACTGCCAGCAAATTTACTACAGTAAATTCATCTTCAGGTACTTTATTGCAGGCTGATTCTGAATCTGAAATGTTTGTCAGTGAACATAACAAAGGAAAATAACAGAAATAGAAGAGCAAAACAGGAAGATAAATGCACTCTATTGTTAATTGTATCATATAGACAAAGAGAGTTTATTCCACTCTCATTGCTGTGAATATTTGGAAATGAGTAATTTAGTACCCGACCAGTTCTATACTGCTGTCTGATTGGGTGACATGTTACTGATTACATATCCAGAGATTTGTACCCCAAGTTTGGGGGCTAGGGTGATGGTTGTTAGGGATATAATGTGTAATAGAGAATTCCTAATCAAATAAATGAGGAACTGCGGTGCCCATAGAATCGAGGTGGGTATTTCATGAAAATTCCATCAGAAGTTTCTAAAATTTAGGGCCACTTACATTCTATGGAGCCACAAGTCAAGCAAAATACACCCACTCTCTGGCCTGACCTGAAGCTGCCTGAGTTTCTGGAGGTTCAAGTTTTCTGCTTAAACCTGGCCTTTCTTCCACAGCAACCTACATCCAAAAGTGAAGGCAGGACACAGGTAATGGTGACTGGCTTCAAGGTCTCTGACCAGTGTTCACAGTCATCAGATAGAAGCCCTTCTCTAAGTAGGGACATCTTCTCACAAGGTCCAGCCTTTCCTCAGACCAAGAACAGATTCCATCAAGGAACTGCTGGAAGTCTATGAGTTGCAAAAATGAAACCAAGTGTTACATGTTGTATGACTTAATAATTAAAATATTAAATCTTGGTCATAGAGTCTTAAAGCCATACTGCATGGAAACAGACCCTTTGGCCCAACTGGTACATGCCAACTGAGAATCCCATCTAAGCTAGTCCCATTTGCCCACATCCCTTTAAACCTTTCCTCTCTATGTATCTGTCCAAGTTCCTTTTAAATATTAAATCCTCGTACTTGGTATAGAGGATTGCAAAGGCTTTCAGTATGTGAAGCAATTACACAATTAAAGTTAATACAGGGCTAATCCAATGTGGTGACAATTTGCATATTAGTGTTTTCAGCATATTGGACTCTCCAGCTGCCCAGGTCAATTCAGCAATTAGGTGGTATGCCAGTAGAGAGACGAGAGATCCATTTGAGGAAATTCTAGATTTATTCCACTCTATGCACATAGACTTCCTATTGATTAGCAGCGACTTTGTGCCAGTGTGGAACATTGAGGGCCAAGCTTTCCCTTTCTTTCTGACTTAGGATCGGGACCCTTTATCCTGGTAGGGAATCATTTATAAACGGAAAGACAATGTATGACGCTGATAAAATTGGTTCAGTTCACCTGAACCAATTTAATAGCAGTGGATTTTGCAAAAGTTATTTTCTCATTGAATTCTCTTCAGGTTTTCTCTTTATGTTACTTTTTGATTTTTATTTATATTAAATTTGTTTTCTTTCCTTTCCTCTGACTTTGTTTTGCTTTTTTGTTGTGCTAGCATTCGTATAAAGGCTGGATTGACTGAGGTTTGTGTATACTACCTGCAGCGCAGAGGGGAATGGGGTATTTGTTGTAATCAGTACTTTGTATATTTGTCCAGTTCATAGCAATTAGTATCGTGGACTCTTAACATGGTGCAAAAGGTTCACTTACTTCTGGAATCGTGGGTGATTACATGGTGGTTGGTTTAATAAAGGGGTTCATGCATGTTTGTTTCCTCACCAGAACCCTAAAGTCTAAGTAGCTGCCTTTTAACCAATCCATTTGTTACATATAACATGTATCATACTTTTTATTTTGGTTTTCTAACAGATTCATTTAATCGAAACACTGCTGATGGAAAGATGTTTATTTCATTCTGTAAACACGTGTATGTTATTGATCACCTGATTTTCTTTTCTCCACATAAAATATATTCCCCCCTTTCTCCTGCATGCGTGGGCTCTTGTGTGGATAGGAAGCAGAAGCATGTTCTCTGTGAATATCATCATTGATGTTTGACTGGTACAGAATGAGAATCAGTTGACTAAACTTCAAAGCTAAACTAGGAATACAATCAGTGAGAGCTGTGAGAATCCCCCTCATCCTTTGTGAAAAGAGTTTTGTCATTTTCAAGAAAACATACCTGCTGATTTGATAAAATCTGCAGTAATAATTGGAAATTCCTAATGATGTTTAAGAGCAGTTTATTAGAGAAAGTACAGCCAAATGTAAATCATAAAGGCTAGTATCTAAATAGTTTCATGATTCTGATTTAGGTATTAACACAAGTATGGCATTTTAAGGATCTGCACTTCTTTAATTTTACGGTCTCAAATATATTTGTACATTCAAGGAAATATGCTTTTCTACAAAGGACATTTGCTTGTATGATCTGTTTCCTATTTTGAAGTGTTCTAGCTTTAGGTCTTCAAGGGATGGTTGGGTGGGGATTAGTAATGGAAGGGATGATTCCTTTAAGTTTATGATTGCAGACATTTAAATAAGAGCACCACAATCTATTTCCATAAACACTCTTACTCACAGATTTTTTCTGGGATGGGATTCCTTCCCACTGGAAAGAAAATAGCTGTTGAGATAAACAGTACAAGATTTTTAAAACCTTCTCTTTCACTAGTACATTAATAATGGACGTGCTTCTTTAGGTGTTGCTCTCCACATCCTGACCACGTTCCCTGTACAAGAACACAAGAAAACTGGATCAGCAGTAGGCCTTCTGGCTTCTCAAGCTTTCCCTACCATTCAATACAAAGCATGGCTGATCTTCCCAGGTGTCAACTCCTCTCTTATTGCCATCAATTCCTCGATCTTTCAAGAGTGTATCAATCTCCTCTTTAAATACTTCAAATGATCTAGCCACAGCATCTCTCTGGGTAGAGAATTCCAGAGATTCACTACCCTCTGCAAGAAAAAATTCCAATGCAGTTCAGTTTTGTCCATGTCCCCATGTCCGAGACTTCTCACCTAGTGGAAGTATCTCAACATCTCCCCTGTCAAGCCACCTTAGGGTTTTGTATGTTTCAATAAGATCTCCCTCATTCTTCTAAAGTCCAAAGAATAAAGATCTAACTTCATTAACTGCTTGTGATAAGACAATGCTCTTGTCCTATAAATTAGCCAACTGAATTTCTTTTAGATTACCTCCAATGCTCGAATATGCTTTCTTAAATAATGGAACCAAATCTGCACAGTATTCCAGGTGTGACCTCACCAATGCCCTGTACAACTGTAACAATGAAAATCAACAAACTGCAGATGCTGGGCACCTGAAATAAAAATTTACAAAAATGCTGGAAACACTCAGCAGGTCAGGCAGCATCTGTGGAAAGGGGAACAGTTAACATTTCAGATCTGGGACCTTTCATTGTAATAAACTTCCCTGTTTATAAACTCCAAACCCTTTCAGTAAAGGCCAATATGCCATTTGCCTTCCTAATTCCTTGCTGCACCTGCTTGCTAACTTCTCATGATTCATGCATGTAAACACCTAGATCCCTCTGTACTTGAAATTTCTCTCCATTTAGGTAATAATCTACCTTTAGATTTCTCTTAGCGAAGTGCATAGCCTCATGCATTCCCACGTTAAACTCCATTTGCCAAGCTTTCACCCACTCACTAATTCTATCTATATCTTGTTGCTGAGACAATGTTAGTGTCATTGGCAAACTTGGGTACCTTACACTCTGCTCCCTCCTCCAGGTCTTTAATATAAATAGTAAAAAACTGAGGGCAAAGAAGTGATCCTTGGGGCATTCCGTTAGCTACATTCTTCCAGCCTAAAAAAGACACATTCATTCCAACTCTGCCTTCTGTTATCAATCCATGCTCATAAACTTTTCCAATACTATGAGCTCTTAAGTGTTTAAGAAGCAAAGTATCTAAGATGGATTTCATGATCAAGAGACTAGTAAGTTGTGTCAATGGAAGCAGAAAGTTCCAATGTAAATGAGTGGGAAAAGCAGTAAAAAATCAAGTTCTTTATAGGGAAATGTTAGATCATCAACTTTGGATCAAAAAAAAGACTAATTGGAAAGTTGAGCTGTCCATGTACACTAAAAATAGTGCAAAGGCATAGTGACTAAAAAGGTAAATGGGATGTTGGCATTATATCAAAAGGTTTTGAATTCAAATAAATTGACACTGTAGTGCACAGGATCTGGGTAAGAGAAAAAGGAATGGAAGAAGCTGCTGATATTGGCTGAAGAGTGGTGATAGTAGTCCTTTGTAGAACATTAAGCACTGGCTTTTCTGTGTATTGTATAACTCGTCATAATTTCTCAAAAAATGTGCTCCCTCCAGTCAAGGCAGGATCAAAACATTCCCTTTGTGTTCGAGGATGTGCATCAGTTTAATAAAATACCCTCTAGGAACAGCAGTCATTCTCACACACCACACACCAGCTGGAAGTCAAGAGCTTTATGGCATGAAGAGAAGGACAAATACTTGGGGCTCCAGGCATCTTAACCTCATATATGTATCCTCAAACCCATCTACTTTGCCAACAACATAATGAGGGTCTACTTATGTAGACTAAATAAATTAAGTTATTAAATGTATTTAGAAATCAATCATCAATTAGCTTCCTCCATTTAGAGTTCTATTGAATCAAGAAAACATGCACATTCACCAACTGTACAGTTAACTTTAAAATTCGGAGACAGCATAATTTTCTGGCACCATCACCTAATGCAAAGTCCCTGTGTACTTCACCTGAGTTTTTTTTCCATTAATTTCACTTGAATGACTTGATGAAATGGTTTTTGCAGCTACTGATGGATTATGAAATTCATTATGAGCTTTAATATTTTCATATTGTGTTCTTCTCTGTGCTGTTTTTATGCATGCACTACCCATTTACCAAAAATCGATTTGCACCTGCCCAGAATAACGCAGGAATGTTGAACAAGGGGACTGTGCTCAGTGTGTACCTTGCTGATCAGAAAGGTTCATCTTTTAAATGAACAATACAAACAGAATGCCTGAAAATGTTTCCCACTTCCTTTAGCCTTTTTCCAGTGTATGTGCACCTTCTCCACTTGACTTTGTTTGGAGCATCATTTCTTTTTCAAGTTGAATCATTGCTTTATAGTTTTCTGTTTTTACAAAAATGTTATTAATATGTTTTTTTTATTTTTGCAGTGCTCTGCCCAACTTAAAGCCAGCACCCTGTCTTCACATCAGACAGGCTTCAAGACCATATTCTGCTAGCTCCTGTGAAGAAGGAAACACTTTTTTTTTACCCAGAGGTCCTATTGAACTAATTTCCCTTCTTGAACATTTTGCTTAGCTTTTCTTCATTTAATCTAACTTGTCAATGGAGAGTAGTTTTATCAGTGAAGATAGTAGTGAAGATTTCCACATTCCCACCCCACCAAACCTCTTTACCCATTTAACAAACAGTGTTAGGCAAGCTAACTGCAGGTTCAAGTATTAGCACTATGCCCCAGTGCAAGCCCAGCTGCTGTTTTTATTAGAGCATAGAACAAAAGAAAGCCTGTACACTTTTAATGATGAGTATTGTATTAGCAGTGTAATATCTATTTTTACAATGTGCAGATTCCAGAGGTTAACTTTTTATCATTAATGAAACTGTTCAAGAAACAGTGGATGTAAATAGGTTCAAGAATTTTAACCAATCCATAAAGCAGCAAACCTGTACTTTTATTATTTATTTCAATTATGCTAATTTTCAAAAAGGGAACAGATGGTTTAACTGCACCACTAAGGCATCCCCTGAGAACATGGCTCCTTTAATACAATGCTCACTTTTTGGGGTGTTAAATGAGTGCAAGGTTTGAAAATGTAAATCATAGTGTTGCACTTGATTATAAATTAAATTCTGTAAATTTGTGTGATCTGTTTCTGGATATTCTCCCATAGCATTTAGATTTAACAGTGAGGCACTTGTTGGTAATAATGGAGGAGTTAGTCTGCCAACAAATTTGCCTTTTCCATCTCACAACTTCAGTTAGATTGAGAAATACCGATGTTTATTAAAGAAGTACTGGTATTGGTCTGCATAAAATGAAATAGACTGGTCTCCCTGTCCCCTCCTTTCAAAATTCACTTACACTAAAGTTATTTTCTAATGGGGAAAAAAATGCTGGCCTCTATAACATTTTGTGGGGAAAGATCTTTTTGAAAGATAATTTTTATTTGAGGAAAGAACATGACTACTCCAATGAGTGTTAACTGAAAGCTGAAGAGGCAAGACTGAGTCTTAAATAGAATTGAGTATTGATATGCTGCATTAAGGTCACATTTACTCCGAGAAAAGGAAGTCAGCTGAATTTGCAAAATTATATTGACTACATCAGGATACTACTAGGTCTCAACTGGGCCCAGTGAGCAGGGTTCTGTTTAATGGGCTATATTGTAGAATGTTTTGTACTCATTCTGTGTCTCGATTAATTTAATGTACTATACTGATTTATGCTAATCATGTGCAATGAATGTTAATAGATTCATTATTAGCAGTCTTGTTAAATTATATATTTCTTAATGGTGGACATAGGAGAATATTATTGTGTATGTGCTTAGCCTATATGTAAATCAAAGGCAGCATGCTAATCATGTTTGTAAACTAAGTATGTATTGTAATTTCATTTGAGATACAACAGGGATTATTTTAAAGTGCAAACTTTATTTTAACTTGTCTCATTTGTCCCTTATGTCTTCTAATGCCAAGATTATCAACAAAAACAGTAACAAAAATCCCTAAAAATGACCAGGAACCAGTCCACACTACATTGAACTCCAATGCATGCAGCAGTTTTGAAATGAGAACACAGTTTTGGTACAGTTG
This sequence comes from Pristis pectinata, assembly GCF_009764475.1. Taxonomy (NCBI): domain Eukaryota; kingdom Metazoa; phylum Chordata; class Chondrichthyes; order Rhinopristiformes; family Pristidae; genus Pristis; species Pristis pectinata. The sequence continues at coordinate 129,491,827 of NC_067407.1, read as the reverse complement.
CTTACGAACTTGGCTGATAGCTCCAATGAATTAGCTGCTGCGTGGAGAGCAAAGCCTCATTGTACTACTATCACATGAAATTTACAGAATGGAGGGACATGGACATGGCACAAAGCACAGGAGTCAGAACTGGCAATGCCACATTATTATGGTTGCATGAGCAATTTTTGGAAGTACGCTGAAACATATCGCCTTCTAACAGTATCTGCAGACTCTGTTGAACCAAGCATGCCTGTGTGTACACATGTGTTGTTGTAATACTCCTGTAACGTGGTATGGTTTTACTAGTTAGGAAATGACTATCTGTGACATGAGAATTTTTTTTCTAAGTTTTAATGTAGCATATTGGTCTTTTAAAGTGGTGGTAGTCTTAATTTGTTTATCCTATATCTTTGACAGCTTGTAAAGTTTGTGGCAGTAATTTTATTTCATAATGGAACATTTTGAGAACAAATAAACTTGATTTACACATTTTGTGGTGTGAACAGTATGCGTATTCTAGCGTGTTTTATTAATACAGGTGGTGAGAAACTTCCCTGATGCAGAATGAAGCCAGGAACAACAGGAGGCTATTCTGATCCTCAAGCCAGATCAGGTAAATCATGGCTGATCAGTATTTCCACTCTTTACATGCCTAGTTTTCATAATCTTTTTACACCCTCTCTATTAACCTGCTTTGAAATTCTTAAATTGATTCCCATATACAGAGTTTGGAGAGAAACCCAGATTTCTTGTACACTTTGGGTGAAGTTTTCATCTGTTCATGCAGTTTTGACAAAGCTGGGATTTATTGCCCTTCCCTAATTGCCAGGCGATTTCAGAGGACAGTGGAAAGTTAACCACCTTACTGTGGGACCTGGCAGTAAGCCTATCTGAGCAAGGAGAACAGATTTCTCTCCCTAACAGGACATTTCTCAGCCATCAAACAGAATACTAGAGGAACTCATCAGATCAAGCAGCCCCTGTGGAGGGAAATAGACAGTCGACATTGACTGACCATTTCCCTCCACAGATTCTGCCTGACCCACTGAGTTCCTCCAGTATTCAGTTTGTTGCTTCAGATTCCAGCATCTGCAGTCTCTATTTGTCAGCCAGTTGGATTTCATTCTGGAACATGCTGCTTTAGGTTTAGGGATATGTCCTTTGTTCACCACCCCACTACAAGAAATGGTAAATTGGCAAATTGCTTTATTATTGTCACACGTACCATTTCTTGCAGTAAGGTAGTGAACAAAGGACATATCCATAAATTTACAGCAGCATGTTCAAGAATGAAACCCAACCAGCTGACAAATAGAGACACAAGAGTTATGTTAATGGTTAATGTTAATGTAAAACACAAATGGTTTATCTGATGTTGTATTCATCTTAAACACTCCTGAATGTGAGTACAAGAGTGAAGCTGTCTTACTGCAATTATACAGGGTGTTTAGTGAGACCACACGTGAAGTATTGTGTTGCTCTGTATTCTGTTACTGTTTTTACCCTGTACTACCTCAGTGCACTGTGTAATGAATTGATCTGTATGAATGGTGTGCAAGACAAGTTTTTCACTGTACCTTGGTACAATTGACAATAATAAACCAATACCAATACAACTTTGGCAGTCTTACCAAAAAAAAGGATACACTTGTCACAGAGGGAGTGCAGCAAAGATTCATTAGACTGGTTCCAGGACTGGTGGGTTTGGCATGAGGAGAGATCAGACTGAGAGTGCATCTTCTGGAGTTTAGAAGAGTGAGAAGATAAGGTGCATTGAAAATTACGAAACTCTAACAGCCCGACAGGCTGGATGCAGGGAGGATGTTTCCTCTGGTTGACGAGTCTAGAACCAGGGGTCGTTATTTTAGGATAAGAGGTAAACCAATTATTGGTATTGGTTTATTATTGTCACTCGTACTGAGCTACAGTGAAACACTTGTCTTGAATTGATCTGTACAAACAGTATGCATTACACAGTGCATTGAGGTAGTACAGGGTAAAAACAATAACAATACAGAGTAAAGTGTCACAGCTACAAGGAAGTCCATTGCAGGTAGACAATAAAGTGCAAGGTAAAACAAGGTAGATTGTGAGGTCAAGAGTCTATCTCATTATACAAGGGAATTGTTCAATACTCTGATCACAGTGGGATAAAAGCTGCCCTTGAGTGTGGTGGTATGTTCCCTCAGGCTCCTATATCTTCTGCCTGAAGGGAGAGGGGAGAAGAGAGAATGACCCGGGTTGGTGGGGACTTTGATTATGCTGGCTGCTTCACCAAGGCAGTGAGAGGTATAGACAGAGTCCACGGAGGGGAGGCTGGTTTCCATTATGTGCTGGGCTTTGTCCACAACTCTCTGCAGTTTCTTATGGTCCCAGGCAGAGCAGTTGCCATACCAAGCCATGATGCATCCAGATAGGATGCCTTCTATGGTGCATCGATAAAAGTTGGTGAGTGTCAAAGGGGACATGCCAAGTTTCTTCAGCCTCCTGAGGAAGTAGAGGCCCTGGTGAGCTTTCTTGGCCATGACATCTATGTGGTTGAACCAGGACAGGTTACTGGTGGTGTTCACTCGAAGGAACTTGAAGCTCTCAACCCTCTGGACCTCAGCACCATTGATGTAGACAGGTGTATGTATACCGCCCCCTTTCCTGAAGTCAATGACCAGCTCTTTTGCTAACATTGAGGGAAAGGTTGTTGTCATGACACCATGTCACTAGCTCTTTATCTCCTTCCTGTACTCTGACTCATTGTTATTTGAGATACAGCCCACTACAGTGGTACCATCTGCAAACTTGTAGATGGAGTTAGAGCAGAATCTGGCCACACAGTCATGAGTATATAGGGAGTAGAGCAGAGGGCTGAGGACGCAGCCTTGTGGGGCACCAGTGTTGAGAATAATCATGCTGGAGGTGTTGCTGCCTATCCTCACTGTTGGTCACATCTGTTGGTCAGAAAGTCAAGGATCCAGTTGCAGAGGGAGGTGTTGAGTCCCAGGTCTCAGAGTTTGGTGATGAGTTTGCTTGGAATTATAGTATTGAAGGTGGAGCTGTAGTCAATAAACAATAGTCTAATGTAGGTGTCTTTACTGTCCAGATGCTCCAGAGATGAGTGTAGGGCCAGGGAGATGGCCACTGTAGACCCATTTCAGCAATGGGTGAATTGCAGTGGGTCAAGATTGTCTGGGAGGCTGGAGTTAATGTGTGCCATGACCAGCCTCTCGAAGCACTTCATGATGGTGGATGTCAGAGCCACTGGTCGGTAGTCATTAAGGCATGTTACCTCGTTTTTCTTAGGTACTGGGATGATAGTGGTTTTCTTAAAACCTCAGATTGAAGCAGGGAGAGGTTAAATATGTCTGCAAATAACCCCACCAGCTGATCAGCACAATATCTGAGCACACGGCCAGGGACACCATTCGGGCCAGATACTTTCCTTAGATACACTCTCCGGAAGACTGATCTTGCGTCCTCGACGGTGACCACGGGTTCAAGTGCATTGAAGGCTGTTGGGGGTGGGTAGTGACAACCCACTCCCCTTCTGTTCAAAACGTGCATAGAATGTGTTAAGCTCATCAGGAAGGGATACGCTGTTGTTGACCATGCTGCCCAACTTCGTTTTGTAGTCTGTTATGGCATGTAAACCCTGCTACAACTGATGGCTGGTCTGGGACTCTGATATTGTATCTTGGCATCTCTGATAGCTTTACAGAGGTCGTATCTCGATTTCTTGTAAAGGTCAGGGTCAGCTGATTTGAAAGCTGCAGTCCTCGACTTCAGTAAGGAGTGGATCTCCCAGTTCATCCATGTTTCCAGTTTGGGACCACCCATATTGTCCTCTTTGGTACACAGTCCTCAACACATTTGCTGATAAAGTCCGTGACTGTGGTGACATACTTATCAAGGCTGGCAGCTGAGTCTTTGAACTTGGACCAGTCCACTGACTCAAAGCATTCGTGTAGAAGCTCATCTATTTCCTCAGACCAGCACTGCACGACTTTCGGTAATGGATCCTCCCGTTTCAGTTTCTGTTTGTATGCAGGGAGGGGGAGCACAGCCTGGTAGTCTGATTTACCAAAGTGAGGGCGAGGGGTGGCTCGGAAGGCATCTTTGATGTATGTATAGCAATGGTCAAGGGTGTTAGGGCCCCTGGTGGGACATGAGACGTGCTGGTAGTACTTTGGTAACACACTCTTTAGGTTGGCCTGGTTGAAGTCACCTGCAATAATGAAGAGGGCCTCAGGGTATCCTGCTTCAAGGTTGTTGACCAGAGTTAGTTCATTCAATCATTGAATTAGGGCTGTGATGTGAAATTTCTTTCACATCACAGGATAGTGAATTCTACACCCCAGGGGGCTGTGGAGGTTCAGACAATGAGTTTATTCTAGACCGAGACTGATAGATTACTGGCTATTAAGTGATCTAGGATTGAGCAGGAAAGTGGTGTTGAGGTAGTAGAATCTTGATAAATGGTGAAACAAGCTTGAAGAGCTAGATAGCCTACTCCTATTTCTATTTCTAATGTTCAGTCAGCTATCTTTTAGTTGTCTACGCCAGGGTCACTGCAACCCATTTTCCTATTTTAATTTGGGAATGCTTCATTACTAATTTCTGAACAAAAAGGACTAGGAATGACCTGGTTTTATTCGGAGATAGGTACCGGACAACCTCCAGCCCTTAATTACCCACTATTACATGGATCCCAACAAGAGGCACTTCTTCGAGAGTTGGAAGAAGAAATGAAAGGACTGGAAGTTGTGTTGAACAGCAGTTTGCATGTAGCCCAATATCCCAAAGCATCAGCATGAAGAGGATGAGGTTCAGGAAGATGATGAGAGACAAGATCAACAGATTTTGCATAAGGTTTTAAAGAAGTAGAGAGGTAGAAAGAGACTGTATCTAACAAATGTACATCAAGTGTAATTGAGAAGAAAAACTGGAAAAATTTGTTGAGTGTATTTGTATATATTTGACTTGTATCTATCAGATAAAGCAGACAGTAGTGAAAATAACGGTTATGTATCATGAGGAAATAAATTCTCCCCTGTATGAAATTTGCTGTTTTGAATATTAGCATGTTCAAATTTAATTATTTTCTCCATTGCAAATAACGTGTTAACTTTGTAAAATGACATCTCTATTTGTATTGTTTTGCATTGTGCTAATTTGATTAGCCAAAGTTCCTACCAATTTGTCCCAAAAACATTCAATCATGCTTTATATTATTTATTTGTTTGTGGGATGCGGTTCTCAGTGACAAAGCTGGCATTTATTGTCCATCACTAATTGTCCTTGAATTGACTTCCATTTCAGAGGTCAATTAGAAGTCAACTACACTGGTCTGTCTGGTGTCACGTATAAGTTAGACCAAGTAAGGCTGAAGGATACAGGGGAGCCAGATGACAATATTGTAGCCCCAGCAACAATCAATTATTTCAGTGTAGACCTGGGAGCATTCTGGTGTACCATGAGTACAAGAGGAGCTCTGCAGTGAATTGGAATGGTCAGATTGCTGGGGTCAGCAGCTTGCATTTTTCCAGCTATGGACTGTGGGAAACGATGGTTCGAGAACAGCTAAATCATAGTTCAATTTATTAATAAGTCATGCAAACATCATTTAACATTTGGGAAATAATAATAGCCTATTACAGTCCTTAAGTTTATTTCTAATTGTAAAATCCAGAAATATCTAGTTGCAGATGACATGAAAATTGGTAGTGGCATTGATAGTGAGGAGGATGGTCTTCGGCTACAGAATGATGTAGATCAGCTGATAAATTAGGCAGAGAAATAGCAGATGGAATTTAATTCTGATAAGCATGAGATATATTTTGGTAGGTTTAATAAGAGTAGGACGTACGTTATAAATTGCAGGGCCACAGGTAGTGATGGTGTACAAGTGCCTAGATCTCTAAACATGGCAGCAAGATAGATAAGGTGAGGAAGGTATACATGATGCTTGCCTTCATTAGCCAGGGCATAGAATAAAAGAACATGCACATCTATACAGCTTTGATTAGGCCATATCTGGAGTATTGTGTGCAGTTCTGGTGCTACATTATGGAAAGGATGAGAATGCACTGGAGAGGGTGCAGAGGAGATTGATGAAGATGACGCCTGTGGTGGAACATTTAAATTATGAGGAGTGACAGATAAACTGGGTTTGTTTTCTTTGGAGTGGAGGAGGCTGATAGAGGTATACGAAATTATGAAGGTCATAGACAGGGTAGATGACAGAAAGCTTTTCCCCATAGCTGAGGTATCCATAACCAGAGAGCATAGGTTTAGGGTAAGGGGTAAGAGGTTTAGAGGGGATCTGAATTTTTTGCTCTCAGAGAGTGATTGAAAACTGGGACACACTGTCTGAGTAGGTGATGAAAGCAGGTACTCTCAGAGTGCTAAGACATGGAGGGCTATGGAGCACTTACTGGTAAATGGGATTAATATAGCTAGGTACTTGATAGTAAGCACGGACACGTAGGGCTGAACAGCCTGTTTCTGTGCTGTAAGATCCTATTTAGATTAAAAAAATTAAAATTGAGTTTAAAAATTTGAGCCAAATTGCATCATGTGATCAGTGATTTAATATTCTTTAAGGAAGAGGAGAGCCTCTGTCTGAACTCCCCAGCCAGGGGTAAAGTACTGTGTACAATATTCCCTGATTTATCTGTGCTTTAAAGCTGTACACCAGAACCCGCGAGCGTTCAACATTGGTAGAAGATTGATCACAGTGCTTAAATTCACTTCCACTCTTCCCGGGGATAGCAGGCTCTAATTCAGTGGGTGCTGCCTCAGCTAATACTCATACTAATTGTTTATTCACAAATGATACATCTTCGCAACCTCTTTTGCTTTGCAAATTAATCTTACTTATGTATTTATTTTAATGATTCAATTTCACAAAGAGCAGGATTAGAGTTCTATGGAATCTTACCATTGGCATCATTTACCCCACTTTGTTGCCCCGAGAAGGTGGTTCTGAGGTGCTTTTTGGAACTGCTGCGGTCTCTAATTGATCAGTGATCAAGCAGAAGGGTTGCAGACTGTTGCCTCACTGACACCCCTTAACCTAAAACACTGATGAACATCCCTTCCGATCCACGAGTGAGATGGTGGTGGTGGGTGTGTGTGAGAAGGGAGGAAGGTAATTGATGCTGTGACCATCCACCCACAAGGGACTCCGCTTCTTATCTGTTTGGCTTCATTGTTTGCCTGAGCTGGGATTTGAACGTTACTTCTGTTTTGGATGGGTTTGCTTTCTCATTGCATCCTCCCAGGGGAGGGGAAAAGTATGTGGAGGTGGAAGACAGAGGCAGAATCCACAACTGGAGTGCTGTGGGGAGAGAAGTCTGCATGCACCGTGGGGAGAACTGGTGCCGGATGCCCTCACACTCCTTATTTAGAGCTATTCTTAACAAATGAGAGCAATTAAACACTCGCATGTTACCTGTCCAGAGAGTGGGATGGTATCACGTCGTGCCTAACCTTGTATCCCAGCATTTCACAGTGGAAAGCACTCTGCCCATTGCCTTTCCACTGTGAAATGCTGGATGATAGATTATCAGGAATAGAAACCCTGGGACAAAACCCTGAGACTTCCTAGGTATTGAATCCATTTGTAGCCATCACTATCTCCCAGGCCAAGATAAATCAACCCAGCACAGATTCTGGCTGAAGACTGATCTTAAATTGTTGATCTAACCAAATGATAGATCAGAGCAGGGATTTAATAAAATAATTTGGGAAGTTAGGAACTTGATACTTTAAATAACAAAGTTAGATGATTCTAAGTATAATTCCAATCAGCAGAAAATTTTAAATGGAGTAAATATAAAGAACCTCTAGTTTTGACAATTACCCTGAATTACAATTACCTTTGACAATTATCCTGAAATATTCAAGTATTAAGAATTTTTTTTTTCTAGATCAGTAAGCATAATATGGGGCTGTTTGCCTCTTAAGGGGAAAAGCTGTTATGACTCAATTGGTTACATTTTTGCAGTCAGAGGAAGCTGAAAAGTTTGTCACACTGAAGTGAAGGACACATTCTGGATCTATTAACTAGCAACTTGGCTGAACTACAAGTGGAAAAAGTTGCAGTTCAATGTCAGCACAGATAAAGGTGCTGTGGGAGTTGCCATCTGTAGGGGAGCGATACAATAGAACGAGCCAACGACAAACGAGTGGGTCAAAGATGCTGTGCCTGTATGGAATTCTCTGCCTGCTTTTCTTCAGTTTTGTCCCATTATTCAGGTCTATGGATCCTCCTCAGCCTATTGTTCTCAAGGAAGGAATTCTGAAGGATGCCTTTCACAACAGAAGCATCATCACAAATCACCAGTAAGTTCGTTGCAAAGTGATAGGTGCAAGCAGTTTATTTCCCCCAGTGTTACTCAGTGATTTGTTTTTCCTAGCAGCTGTCTTGCAATTACTGTGTTGTCAGGGGACATAATTTCAGAGATATATTAAGATATCTTTATTGGTCACATGTACATCAAAACACACAGTGAAATGCATCTTTTTGCGTAGAGTGTTCTGGGGGCAGCCCACAAGTGTCGCCACGCTTCCGGCGCCAACATAGCATGCCCACAACTTCCTAACCCGTATGTCTTTGGAATGTGGGAGGAAACCAGAGCATTCGGAAGAAATCAACGCAGACACGGGGAGAACGTACAAACTCCTCACAGACAGCGGCTGGAATTGAACCCGGGTCAGGTCGCTGGCACTATAATAGCATTACGCTAACCGCTGCTCTGGGACCACTTGGAGACTCTGCTCAGGGGCTGTGATACTGAGTGGGGAGGGGGTATACCATAGAACCATACAGCAAAAAACAGGCCCTTAAGCCCACCATATTGTGCCGTCCATCAAACCACCCTCACACTATCTAACCCTTTCCTCCCGCATATCCCTCTATCTCACATTCCTCCATATGCCTATCCAACAAGCTCTTGAACCTGTTCAATGTATCTGCCTCCACCACCACCCCAGGCAGTGCATTCCATGCACCGACCACTCTCTGGGTGAAAAACCTCCCTCTGACATCTCCCCTGAACCTCCCACCCATAACCTTAAAGCCATGACCTCTTGTCTTGAGCATTGGTGCCCTGGAAAGGAGGTGCTGACTGTGTACTCTATCTATTCCTCTCAATATTTTATATACCTCTATCATGTCTCCTCTCATCCTCCTCCTTTCCAGTGAATAAAGCCCTAGCACCTTAAGCCTCTCCTCATATTCCATACACTCTAATCCAGGCAGCATCCTGGTAAATCTCCTCTGCACCCTCTCCAACACCTCCACATCCTTCCTATAATGTGGCGACCAGAACTGAACACAGTACTCTAAGTGTGGTCTAACTAGAGTATCTAAATAGAAAATCAAACTGCAGACACTGGAAATCTGAACTACAAAAACAAAAAAAATTCTGGACGCATTCAGCAGGTCAGAGTTAACATGTCAGGTTGAAGTTCTGACGAAGCATCCTAACCTGAAACATTAACTCTGCTTCACCTCCTAGAATCTTCAAATCCCGCTGCTCCTCATTCCAAAATCTCTGATAACGTATAGGATGTGGACAGCATTAGGATCTGTCTCTTAAATTTCTCCTCTCCCAAACAATGGCCAAACCCTCTTGATTCAATAACCAAGAGCTTCAAGTTGTCTTAGCAGTGGCAGCTGAGGGAGAGATCAGTGATGAAAATGACAGTCCAACACCCTCAGCCCAGCTCAGGTACCGGCACTGTGTGTGTGGCAGAAGTTAACTTAGAAGCCGGGTCTTTCCATGTTGAGTCATCATGCATGAGTGGACTTGAAACGGAACAGAGGAGAAGGGTTGTGCTTGTGCCTGGAGGCCATGGCACTCCAGAGAACTTGGTAAGGGCAGCCTACAGGCAAACACTGATGGGCACATACAAGGAGGTTCTTGGGGGTGAGCAGTCCCTGCAAATCTGCTTAAAATTTCACGGAGGGTGGAAGAGTCATCTCCAAACCTGGCACACTGATCTGTGCAGAGTCTGGAGTCAGACTTTTCAGTATAGAACTGGTAGTCAGCTCTATGTCAACATGTATAGCTCGACAATGTTTGTAATATGACTGTATGTGAATCCAACCATCATGTGGTGAGGGTCAACCTCACAAGGAGTATTGAGGAGATGCGAGGAGTACTTGAGAGGTGATGGGCAGATGGGGAGGGGAGAGCACAAGTAGCGACTGTGATTACATGCTCTGCCTTCCTTTCCTATCAGATTCCATCAACATCAGCCCAGTGTCGCCTCTACCTATCACTTCCCAGCTTCTGTTGCTGTTTCTACTCTCCCCTCCCCCATCTACCTGTCACCCACCTCACCTGGATCCACCCATCACCTGCCAGCTCTTGCTCCACCCCTTCACCTTTTTATATTGACTCTCTTCCCTCTATGTTTCCGTGCAGACCAGAAACGTCGACTGTCCGTTTCCCTCCACAGTTGCAGCCCAGCATGAGAAGGTGATGTGTAAAGGAGGGTAGTCATTTGTAGAGATGTGACTACTCTGGCCTTAGGATGGAAGGAAGATGATTAATGGTTTGATAGGAAACTGCTCCTTCACTTGTAGGTAGTCCAATCAGTAAGTTGGTTGTAAACTCTGACATGATACAAGCAGTTTATTTCCTCTGATTATTAAACACTTAGCTTACCAGTTGCTAGTTGTGATGTTACTCGAAATGCTTCAGAGAAGTTATAAAATCTGTGTTGTCAGGCCACACAAGCAAATTAAATTCATTTTGATTTAATATGCTTGTGTGGTCTGACTGTGCAGATTTTACAACTTCTCTGAATCATTTCAAGCTGAGTTAAATTGAAATCAGTCCAGGAGGCAATTCAAGCACCAGTCAAAACTAAATCTACAGGGGCAGACAGTTCCTTCGAAACGTTTCAGTCTGCTGCTCGCCATGAACTTGCCAGGCCTGTGAAGCCCAACTTTCATACACAGGTCTGGTCGCTCTTCCGATGGAAGGGTATAGTTGTGATAGAGGGAGTGTGATGATTGATTCCTGAGATGAGGGATTGCGCTACTGGAGAAATTTATCAGTCGGGGCCTCTTATGTCCAGAGTTTAGAAGAATGAGAAGTTGAAACATGCAAAATTCTTACAGAGCTTGACAGGGTAGATTATCCAATGATCCTAATTATTTTTTTCTTGTTTGTTCATGGATTACTTCCTCGCTGACAAGTTCAGCTTTTATTATCTATCCCTAAGGTGACTGGGTCCTGAATCGAATGGTTTACCACAGCAACCCTGAGGTCAGAAAAATCAACCACTTTGGTGGGCCTGTGATCTCATACAGATTGGAATGGCAGATTTTTTTACCAGAACCAGAATCTTACCAGAATCAGAATTATCACTGACATATGATGAGAAATTTGTTGCTTTGCGGCAGCAGTACAGTGCAAACACATAAAGATCTATACATTACAAAAATAAATATAGTATGGAAATGGACGTTAGTGAATTCGTGGCTTTTTACGAATTTAATTTTTTCAATTTAAATTCCTTGATTGCCATTTGAACTCATGTCTCTGAATTAATAGTCCAGGCTTTTGAATACAAGTCCAGTTATGTACCTCCCATCCACTATAGCTCATACAGGTGGGAGTGACAGAGGAGGAACGTGGGGTCTGTGGGATCTTCTGCACTGTTGAGAGATTAATTGTCAAACTTAGAGTTATAGAGCACTACAGCACAGAAACAGGCCCTTCAGCCCATCTAGTCCATGCCAACCTGATCTTCTGTCTAGTCCCATCTACCTGCACCCGGACCACATCCCTCCAAACCCCTTCCATCCATGCACCTATCCAAACTTTTCTTAAAAGTTACAACTGAACCCACATCTACTACTTCCGCTGGCAGCTCATTTCACACTCACACCACCCTCTGAGTGAAGAAGTTCCCCCTTAGATTGTCCTTAAATATTTCACCTTTCACCCTAAGTCTACGTCCTCTAGTTCTAGTTTCACCCAGCCTGAGGGGGAAAAAGCCTGCATGGATTCACCCTATCTATACCCCTCATAATTTTGTATACCTCTATGATCTCCTCTCATTCTCCTGCGCTCCAGGGAATAAAGTCCTAACCTATTCAACCTTTCCCTATAATTCAGATCCTTAAGTCCCAGCAACAGCCTTGTAAATTTTCTCTGCACTCTTTCAAGCTTATTGACATCTTTCTGTAGGTAGGTGACCAGAACTGCACACAATACTCTAATTTCAGCCTCACCAATGTCCTGTACAACTTCAACATCCCAACTCCTGTACTCAATGCCCTGATTTATGAAGGCCAAAGTGCCATAAGCTCTCTTTACGACCCTATCTACCTGTAACGCCACTTTCAAGGAATCATGGATCTGTATTCCCAGGCCCCCTAGTTCTACTGCACATCTCAGAGCCCTACCAATCACTGTGTAAGTCTTACCCTGGTTTGTCCTCCCAAAGTGCGACACCTCACACTTGTCTGCATTAAATTCCATCTGCCATTTTTCAGCCCATTTTCCTAGCTGGTCAAGATCACACTGCAAGCTTTGATAGCCTTCCTCGCTGTCCATTACACGCCCAATCTTGGTGTCATCTGCATATTTGCTGATCCAGTTTACCACATTATCATCTAAATCATTAATATAGATGATAAACAACAACGGACCCAGCACCGATCCCTGCGGCACACTGCTAGTCACAGGCCTCCAGTCAGAGAGACAACCATCTACTACCACTCTCTGGCTTCTCCCGCTAAGCAATGTTGAATCCAATGGCTCCTTCATCCTGAATGCCAAGTGACTTAACCTTCTGGAGCAGCCTCCCATGTGGGACTTCGTCAAAGGCTTTGCTAAAGTCCATGTAGACAACGTCCACCGCCTTTAACTCATCGACCTTCTTGGTAATCTCCTCGAAAAAGATTGGTTAGACATGACCTACCACACACAAAGCCATGTTGACTATCCCTAACCAGTCCCTGTCTATCCAAATACTTATATATCCCGCCCCTTAGAATACCTTTCAATAATTTATCCACGACTGACGTCAGGCTCACCGGCCTATAATTTCCCAGTTTATTCTTAGAGTTTTTCTTGAACAACGGAACAACATTAGCTACCCTCCAGTCCTCCGGCATCTCACCCGTGGCTAAGGACATTTTAAATATCTTTGCTAAGGCCCCTGCAATTTCTGTGCTAGCCTCCCACAAGGTCCAACGGGACATCAGGGGATATATCCACCTTCATTTGCTTGAAGATAGCCAGCACCTCCTCTTCCATAATCTGGATACGGTCCATGACCTCACAACTCTTGCCTCAGTTTTATAGCCTCTGTTCTACAGTCACTTCCTAATATGAGTGGATACTGTCCAACAGGCCAGATTATCTGATGGAACGATTGAAACAAAATCTAACAGTAACATGCCAGCTGGACAGGGGATCTGCAAATGGATAAGAAGTTACTGAGTTCACGTCCCCTCTCTGGTGTTATTGCAATGCTAACATTTTATCACATTTGCCTTTCCAGTCACCTTGAGGAGGAGTTGAAGCAGCATCTCGGAAAGATTGACTTGGACAAAATGTCAGAGAAAGAGCTGGAATTCTATTACTTCACGTGAGTCAGGTGCATCTGCACTTCTGTTGAAAGTCTTAATAAATGCTTTTCCAATATTTTGCCCTAGCTGAAGACACTAAGGTTGATTGTTTGTCACACTGTTGTTAGGGTGCGATTTGACTGCTGTATCTCCTACGTAGCTGCAGTCACCGAATATTTGAAGAACCCAACTGAGCACTCGGGGTGTCCGGAAGTCATGAAAGAAACTAATATAAACATAAGATCTCTCCCCTTTCATAGATGCCACCTTTATATTGCATTATATCTGTTAGGGAATGAAAATAATTAAGAGAAAATTAATTTCTTTCATTTAATAAATGCAGACTTTCTGAGAGACAGAGAAATTGCATTTGTTAAATAACAAAGGAATTAATTGTGTATTAAAATATGTAATAATCTAATGTTCACATCAACTTCAGAGCACTAGTGCAGTTGTGCCTGCAGGGTCTGAACAAGTAATGCCTGCAGTTATTTCTTTGTCTTGCTGAAGTGCAGCTGAAAAGCCAGAGTAAACCTTTGCTCTTTCCCAAGTCATGTTAATAACACCTGCTTGAAAATGGTTAAGCCAACCAAGAGAATTGGCAGGTGTCCAGCACAGACAAGATACGAGTTCTTTTTAACCATGATATTTTTTCCCCCAGAAATGATCATGTGCCCACTTATGAATGTTAAAAGGAGCTTGTTAACAGTTTGCTGATTCAGCGTTAGCTAGAGTCTCCTAATGTCTCAGTGCACGTGGGTATTGGGCTGGCTTACTTGGTTATAGAGTCATAGAACAGTACAGCACAGATACAGGCCCTTCAGCCCAATCAGTCTATGCTAGCCACAGTGCCCACCCAGCTAATCCCAACTTCCTGTGTTCAGCCCATATCCCTCTAAGCCCTGTCCCTGCATGTACCTACCCAAGTGCTCCTTAAATGATACGGTTGTACCCGCCTCAACCACTTCCTCTGGCAGCTTGTTCCATATACTCACCACCCTCTGCCTGAAAAAGTTGCCCCTGAGGTCCTTTTTAAATCTTTTCTCCTTCACCCTAAGTCTATGCCCCCGAGTTTTGGGAGTCCCCTACCCTGGGGAAAGGACTGTCACCATCCACCTTATTTATGCCTCTCGTAATTTTAAACATTTCTGTAAGGTTGCCCCTCATTCTCCTACATTCCAAGGAAGACCTAGCCTGGCCAACATCGAACTCAGGCCCTCTAGTCCTGGCAACATCCTCATAAATCTTTTCTGCACTCTTTCCAGTTTAACTACGTCTTTCCTATAACAAGGTGACCAAAACTGTACATGGTACTCCAAGTGCCGCCTCACCAACAACTTGTACAGCTGCAACATAACGTCCCAACTTCTGTACTCAGTGCCCTGATGGACAGTGAGCTAAATACCTTTTCACCAGCCTGTCTACCTGTGACGCCACTTTCAACAAACCATGTACTTGTACTCTTGTGTTCTTCTGCTCCATCACACTCCCTAGTCCCTACCATTTATAGTACAAGTCCTACGCTGGTTTGACTTTCAAAAATGCATCACCTCACATTTATCTGTATTTAAATCCATTTACCACTCCTTGGCCCGCTTCCCTAATGGATCAAGATCCCCCTGTAATCTACGATACCCTCCTTCACTATCAACAACACCTCCTAATTTCATGTCATCTGCAAACTTACTGATCAAGCCTTGTGCATTCGCATCCAAATCATTTATATAAATAATGAATAACAAGGGTCCCAACACTGACCCCTGCAGCACACCACTAGTCACCAGCCTCCATTCTGAAAAACAACCTTCAACCACCACCCTCTGCTTCCTGCCTCCGAGCCAATTTTGAATCCACCTAACTAGCTCTCCCTGGATTCCATGGGACCTCACCTTCCAGACCAGCCTACCATAGAACCATAGAACCATACAGCACAAAACAGGCCCTTCAGCCCACCGTGTCGTGCCGTCCATCAGACCACCCTCACACTACCTAACCCCTTCCTCCCGCATATCCCTCTATCTCACGTTCCTCCATATGCCTATCCAACAAGCTCTTGAACCTGTTCAATGTATCTGCCTCCACCACCACCCCAGGCAGTGCATTCCATGCACCGACCACTCTCTGGGTGAAAAACCTCCCTCTGACATCTCCCCTGAACCTCCCACCCATAACCTTAAAGCCATGCCCTCTTGTCTTGAGCATTGGTGCCCTGGGAAGGAGGCGCTGACTGTCTACTCTATCTATTCCTCTCAATATTTTATATACCTCTATCATGTCTCCTCTCATCCTCCTCCTTTCCAGTGAATAAAGCCCTAGCACCTTAAGCCTCTCCTCATATTCAATACCCTCCAATCCAGGCAGCATCCTGGTAAATCTCCTCTGCACCCTCTCCAATGCCTCCACATCCTTCCTATAATGAGGCGACCAGAACTGAACACAGCACTCTAAATGTGGCCTAACTAGAGTTTTGTAAAGCTGCATCATAACCTTGCGGCTCTTAAACTCAATCCCGTGACTTATGAAAGCCAACATCCCATTGGCCTTCTTAACTGCTCTTTCCACCTGTGAGGCAACTTTCAACGAACTGTGAATATGAACCCCCAGATCCCTCTGCTCCTCCACACTGCCAAGTACCTTGCCGTTTACCCTGTACTCTGCCCTGGAGTTTGTCCTTCCAAAGTGTACCACCTCACACTTCTCCGGATTGAACTCCATCTGCCACTTGTCAGCCCAGCTCTGCATCCTATCAATATCCCTCTGTTAGCTCCAACAGCCCTCTACACTATCCACAACACCGCCTATCTTAGTGTCGTCCGCAAACTTACTAACCCAGCCCTCCACCCCCTCATCTAAGTCATCTATAAATATCACAAAAAGTAGAGGTCCCAGAACCGATCCCTGCGGGACACCACTAGTCACTGCCCTCCAATCCGAGGGCACTCCTTCCACCACAACCCTCTGCTTTCTACATGCAAGCCAATTCCTAATCCACACAGCCAAGCTTCCTTGGATCCCTCAGCCTCTGACCTTCTGAAGAAGCCTACCATGAGGAACCTTATCAAATGCCTTACTAAAATCCATGTAAACCACATCCACCACACTGCCCTCATCAATCTTCCTGGTCACCTCCTCAAAGAACTCTATCAGGCTTGTGAGGCAAGATCTTCCCTTCACAAAGCCATGCTGGCTGTCCCTAATCAGTCCATGATTCTCTAGGTGTTCATAAATCCTATCCCTTAGAATCCTTTCTAACAGCTTACCCACCACAGACGTGAGACTCACCGGTCTATAATTCCCTGGCCTATCCCTATTACCTTTTTTGAACAAGGGGACCACATTCGCAATCCTCCAATCCTCCGGCACCACCCCCATAGACAACGAGGACTCAAAGATCCTTACCAGCGGTTCAACAATCTCCTCCCTAGCCTCTCGAAGCAGCCTGGGGAAAATCCCGTCAGGCCCCGGAGATTTATCTGTCTTAATATTATTTAACAACTTCAACACATCCTCCCTCTTGATATCAACAACCTCGAGAACATTACCCCTACCAGCACTCCCTTCCGCGTCATCAAGACCCCTCTCCCTGGTGAATACCGAAGAGAAGTACTCATTCAGAACTTCTCCCACTTCCGCCGCCTCCAGGCAAATTCTCCCACCTTTGTCCTTAATCGGACCTACCTTTACCCTAGCCATCCTCCTACCCTTCACGTACTTGAAAAAGGCCTTTGGATTTTCCTTAACCCTACTAGCCAAAGCCTTTTCATGTCCCCTTCTAGCTCTCCTCAGCCCTTTCTTAAGTTCCTTCCTCGCTACCCTATATTCCTCACGGGCCCTGTCTGAACCTTGCTGCTTATACCTCATGTACGCTACCTTCTTCTCCCTAACAAGTCGTTCCACCTCTCTCGTCACCCACGGTTCCTTCACCCTGCCATTCCTTCTCTGCCTCACCGGGACATATTTATCCCTAACATCCTGCATAAGATCCCTGAACATTGACCACATCTCCATGGTACATTTTCCTTCAAAAAGGACATCCCAATTTACACTCCCAAGTTCTCTCCTCATAGCCTCATAGTTCACCCTTCCTCAATTAAAAATCCTCTTGTCCTCTCTGCACCTGTCCCTGTCCATGACAATTTTAAAGGTTATGGAGCAATGGTCACTGTCCCCCAAATGCTCACCCACCAATAGATCCTTCACCTGTCCCGGTTCATTTCCTAAAACTAGATCTAACATGGCATTCCCTCTAGTCGGCCTGTCAACATACTGCGTCAGGAATCCCTCCTGGACACATTTAACAAATTCCGTCCCATCTAAACCTTTGGCACTAAGCAGGTTCCAGTCTATATTTGGGAAGTTGAAGTCTCCCATTATAACAACCCTGTTATTTCTGCTTCTCTCCAAACACTGCCTGCCAATCTGCTCCTCTATATCTCTACTGCTACCGGGGGGCCTATAGAATACTCCTAGTAGAGTAACTGCTCCTTTCTTGTTCCTTAACTCCACCCATACAGACTCTAGAGATGATCCTTCTACAACATCCATCTTTTCCACAGCCGTAACAGTGTCCCTGACCAGTATCGCCACCCCTCCTCCTCTTCTCCCCCCTTCCCTATCCCTCTTAAAACACCGAAAACCAGGAATATTCAATATCCACTCCTCTCCTGACGTCAGCCACGTCTCAGTAATAGCCACGATATCATAGTCCCCCATACTTATCCAAGCCCTCAGTTCATCCCCCTTATTCCTGACACTTCTTGCATTTAAGTAAACACGCTTCAGTCCATCTACCTTACTACTTTTACAGCCTGTATTCTGCTTCTCCTTCCCCAAAGCCTCTCTACCTGTTTGATCTAACTTTTCCCCATTTCCTTCTTCCTCTGACCTACTCCTCCGGTTCCCTTCCCCCTCACAAACTAGTTTAAACCCTCCTGTGCCACCTTAGCAAACCTCGCCGCAAGGATATTGGCCCCCTTCTGGTTCGGGTGTATCCCGTCCTCTCTGTACAGGTCCCACCTTCCCGAGAAGAGATCCCAATGATCCAGAAATCTAAAACCCTCCCTCCTGCCCCAACTTCTCAGCCATGTAGGACCTTGCTGAAGGTCTTGCTAGAGTCCAAATAGACAACATCCACTGCCCTACCCTCATCTACCTTTTTGGTTACCTCTTCAAAAAACTCTAAAAGGTTCATGAAGTACAATTTTCCGCACACAAAGCCATGCTGACACCTAATCAGACTCTGTCTATCCAAATGCTGGTAGATCTTATCCCTCAGAGTTCCCTCTAGTAACTTCCCTGCTACTGATGTCAGGCTGACTGGCCTGTAGTTCCCTGGCCTGTCCTTGCTGCCCTTCTTAAACAACAGAACAACATTAGCCACCTTCCAGTCTCCAGGTGCTTCATCAGTGGCTAACAATGAAGCAAGTATCTCCTCTAGGCCCTCTGCAATTTCATCTCTAGCCTCCCACAAAGTCCGAGGATGCACTCGGTCATGCCCTGGGGATTTATCCACCTTAATATGCAGTAAGGCTGCAAATACCTCCTCTCTGGTAATATGAATTTCCTCCAAAACATCTCCACTAGTTTCCCTTTTTTCTTGAGCAACCATGATTTTCTCCTCAGTAAATACCAAGGAGAAGTATTCATTAAAAATCCCTACCATCTCCTATGGCTCGAGACATAGGTGGGCAGCCCTGCTGATCTATCACTCACTGGTCCCCCTTTTACTCTTAATATAGCTATAGGATGTCTTGGGATTTTCCTTAACCTTACCTGCCAGGTCTATCTCATACCTTTTCTCTGCCTCCTGATTTCTCTCTTAAGAGTATACTTAATCTTTCACTCGTCCCTGACCTCCTAAACCCAATGTATGCTTCCTCCTTTTTCTTGACCAGAGCCTCAACATCTCTTGTCAGCCAAGGTTCCCTAAACTTGCCAGGTTTACCCTTCACCCTAACAGGAACATGCTGCTCCTGGACTCTTGATATCACACTCTTAAAAGCCTCCCACTTGCCATTCGTTCCTTTCCCTTCAAACAGACTCGCCGAATTGACCTCTGCCAGATCCTGCCTAATTCCCCCAAAATTAGCCCTGCTCTAGTTTAGGACCCTAACCTGTGGACCTGTCCTATCCTTTCCCATCACTGCCTTCAAACTAATAGAATTATGGTCACGATAACAACTTATCATAGCAATAATATTATGGCAATAATAATGATTTATGGCAACTTCTGTTACTTGCCCTACCTCATTCCCTAAGAGGAGGTCCAGTATTGCACCGTCCCGAGTAGGGCCTTCTATTTATTGACACAGGAAACTTTCCTGGACACATTTCACAAATTCAACCCCGTCCAGGCCCTTAACACTCTGGTTAGTCCAGTTAATACCAGGGAAATTAAAATCTCTCACTAATACAACTCTATTATTCTTACAACTATGAGCAATTTCTCTATACACCTGTTCCTCAAGTTCCCGCTGACTATTGGGGTGTCTATAATACAATCCCATTAGAGTGCTCCTCCCCTTCTTGTTCCAAAGTTCTACCCATATGGCCTCACTGGATGATCTCCCAAGAATGTCGTCTCTAAGTACTGCTATGTCCTCCCTTATCAAAAAGCCAACACCCTCTCCTTGCTTACCTGTCCCTCTGTCACACCCGTAGCATCAGTATTCTGGAACATTGAGCTGCCAGTCCAGCTCTTCTCTCAGCCATGTTTCTGTTATGGCCACAATATTCCCAGGCCTCAGAACCAATCCACACTCTGAGTTCATCCGCCTTACCTGTTAAACCTCGTGCATTGAAATAAATGCAGTTTAACTGGGTGTCCTTTCCCTGCCTTTACTGTGTCCCTGGCTATCCTGATCACTAAACTTGCTCTCGCTAGCTACTGCTTTAACCCATAACTTGCTCCTGCTCAGAGTCCCATCCCCCTGCCAATCTAGTTCAGCTACCTTGGTTAAGGTGCTAATACAGGAGCTACATATCACCAAAGGCAAGGTTGAAGCAATGAGCCAAGTTAACCTCTGGTTGACACTTGAACTCTTTTGGAAGCTGTGTTTCTCTAAATTAGATTAGATTAGATTAGATATCTTTATTAGTCACATGTATATTGAAACACACAGTGAAATGCATCTTTTGCGTAGACTACTCTGGCGGCAGCCCGCAAGTGTCGCCACACTTCCGGCGCCAACATAACATGCCCACAACTTCCTAACCCGTACATCTTTTGCATAGACTATTCTGGGGGCAACATATTACATAGTTCCATACATCATTGTTGCTGAATATCACTACCTGACAGTATATGTGAGAGCGCCTTTGCAACACTTATTACAGTGGTTCATGAAAGAAGCTCATCACCATATGCCCTAAGGCAACCAGCACCAAATATTAAATACAGGTCACGCCAGCTGTGCCCACATTTTGAGAATGAAAAGAAATTCAGTAGAAATAATTGGATGTTATTATAACCGTTGGGCACAGAAGGTGCAACCTGGCATGAACCCACCATTGTAATAATATTCCAAAACTGTCCACCTTTCCCTATCATAGAGAATAATTTCAATATGACTTCAAATCTCAAGCTTAAAAAAATAAAGAGAAGTTAATAAAGCTACAGAGCTATTACATTTGGCTGCCGGATAGAAAGGGAACCTTCCCAAGTCTGATAATTCCTCAGTGTACGCTTTTAAATTCCTTCCATACCTGAGAGAAAAATAGTCACCTTATATCTTTCTCCCTCTCTCCAGTCTGCATGACTTTGACAAAAACATACTCTTGGATGGTCTTGAGATAATGACAGCACTGGAAGAGTCACTTGAAGAAGCCCTGGCTGTTTTTTCAACAGAAGACATGATGAATTTACTGATAGGTATAATTTCTGATTTTAGACCTGTGATTGTCTGTGTGGGTAAATCATCAGAGAGTCAGGGAGAGAGACAGCACAGAAACAGGCCCTTTGGCCCACCAGCTCTCTGCCAACCATCAAACACCCATCTGCACTAATCGCATTTTATTCTCCTCATATTCACCTCCACACTAGAGGCAATTTACAGTGGCCGATTAACCTACTGACCCACACATCTCTGAAATGTGGGAGGAAACGGAACACCCAGTGAAATCCCATGGCCAGGGAGAACATGCAAGCTCCACACAGATAGCACTGGAGCTCAGGATTGAGCCCAGTTCACTGGAGCTGTGAGGCACCACCCTTCTGATCCCGGCATAATCTCTAGACTGAGATCAAGAGGCACCCCACCACCCTCCCCCAAATCCATCTTCATTAAAAAGCACTTTTTTAATGGTTGTAACACTTTCCTCGCATAACTAATTATGTCCCATGATTATTAAAAAAGCTGATTCTGTAAGGCACCTTGGCTGATGCATATATTTTCATTATTTTCATTTATCAGCTGATTTTGGTCTGAAATCTCCCATCAAAAATACAAAAACTTCAAAGGCAAATTATATCCAGCAAATCCTATTACTGCGAACATTTGATCAGGCTTTGTGAAATGACAGATTCACCACAAAACTGGCCAATGTTATCACCATAGAGAATTTCCCACATTCTGCCTCTTTATGGGGCTCTTTGGGAGTTCTTTCTGGGCTTAAACTTAGTAGTCACTATTTAAAAATTGTTACCTGACCTTTATGCCAGTGAAATGTTGTAAACAATTTTGCATATCTTAACCCATTAGCTATGAAGATGATTACTCAGGCTTCTGGCACTGGGTCAAAAAGTGCTTATCTTGTGCAAAACAGATTTTCAGCAATATTGCTGAAACTGCAGCAGGTTACTACTCATTAATGTAGATAAAAGCCAAAAACAATTACAGTCTAAATGCTGCCTGGCTGCTGTGGTTCAAGGTAAATTTTATGTTACTGATAAAGCAAATAAATTTGGCTTCAAAGTCGAACCGTAAGATCAAGGCTGCAAGTGGTGCCAATGATGGGTGCGATTGGTTAATTTCACTGTCAATCAAGCTCACTGACCACGTCACTGGAAGTGACTGAGGTTGAAGGAATGTATCTTCCAGTCCTTGCAATTTTTGCTGTGGTTTCTGCCACAAGTATTTTTGCTGCTCATTAAATAGACCACTTTCTGAATAAATCTTTAATTCAAAAATCAACTGTTTACTGTGAGCCCTAGCATATATCCCACCCATTGCCAAACCTGGTTGTTAATAGAGACACTGTAAAATCAATTTGGAAAACTGGAGCAAGTTTGACCATAATTCATGCTCAGCTTGCCAGATGTACTCCAGATGTGTGCCCAGTGTTCTTCCAGCCCATACTCCCTGTAATACTCGCTCATTTCAATCCACAGGAGTTTCCAATGTTGATATCTGCCTTGGTCTTAAAACTGTTCAAGTATCACCTTCAAACATTAAACTTGGTGGAAGAATTTTTAATCGGAGTCCCTGGTTTGTAGTGTTTCTGGGATAATTTTCTATAGCTCAAGATATAAACAAGTTGTATTTTGTATGAAGTATTAGAGCAGCAGAGTTGAGGATCGAGATCTCTTTGATAGTGATATTGTGGCCATATGGCGGATACTGACACCTCCTGTTTAAGTATTGAGTCCATAATTATGTGCGAGGATGCCATCTGTACAGCAGTAGACACACCTTGCTTCCCTGATGGAAATGTCATTCAGAGCCATCCAGGCCTTGTGCTGGAGCTCACATCCTGGGAAGTACTTGGTTGGCTCACGGTTAAGGTATTGGTTTCTTCTGTCTACAAGTCCTTCTAATGAGGTATCTGAGATTGATTCCGTGATCCCAGGCTTCTCAAAGAGGACCAGTAGAGCAAAGTTTTTTATACAATAAACCTTACCATCTCCACTCTTCTTTTGGTAAAGAAATGACAGATGAAGTTTTGGAAAAGGATGACATGGACAGAGATGGCTATTTATCCTATTATGAGTACGTGCACTCTCAAAACAGGACAGCTAGCCCCACCACAATCCTGGATAAAAGTGCCAAAGATAAAACAGCAAACCTGATGCTGTGAATACATCGTACTCAAAGTCTACAGAAGCAAAGAATCTAAAGGAAGGGGGCAAACAAATTTGTGTTATGTTTTAAAAATCTGTTTTACATAATTCATTAAAGCACTAGTGAAAGATAATCTGACTCCTTGTGATACCAGGATCAGAGAAGTTACCAATCCATCCTAAACCTGACTCCTCCTCCCTCCTCCTCTGAGTCAATCATACAGTCGTAGCATGGAAACAGGCCCCTCAAGTCCGTGCTATCAAACAATCAAGTACAATAATTCCATTTATTCTCCCCACATTCACCTTAACTCCCCTCAGATTCTACTACTCATCTACACATTAAAGGCAATTTACAGTGACCAAATAACTTACCAACCAGCATATCTCTGGGATGTGGGAGGAAACCGGAGCACCTGGAGGAAACCCACGCGGTCATGGCGAGAACATGCAAACTCCACACAGACAGCACTGGAGGTCAGGAGTGAACCCATTCACTGGTGCTGAGGCAGCGGCCCTACTGGGTGCATCACTGTGCCGTCACAAAGGGGACAACGGCTTGACCTACTGAAGCAGGAATCTGTGGAATTTCTTCCTGACTGAACAGTTAATATTGTCAAAAAAGCAAAAAAAATTGCAGATACTGGAAATCTGAAATAAAATGCGAAATACTGGAAATACAAAATGCTGGAGGAACTCAGCAGGTCAGGCAGCATCTATGGAGGGAAATAGACAGTGGCCGTTTCGGATTAAGACCCTTCACCTCTTGACCTGAAAGATCAACTGTTTATT
The DNA here is from genome assembly GCF_009764475.1 of Pristis pectinata. NCBI lineage: Eukaryota > Metazoa > Chordata > Chondrichthyes > Rhinopristiformes > Pristidae > Pristis > Pristis pectinata. The sequence continues at coordinate 129,467,465 of NC_067407.1, read as the reverse complement.
TCACTTCATAGATGCTACCTGACCTGCTGAGTTCCTCCAGCATTTTGAGTGTGTTGCGCCGGATTCCAGCATCTGCAGAATCTTGTGTGTCTACTGGAAATACTCAGCAGGTTAGACAGCACTTGGGGATACTCAGTTGTATAACTGCCACATATAAAACTGGACAATGATCTCCAGTTCCATTGATTTAGACACTGAATGTGGACACTGCAATGTCAACATTGCTAAGTCCTCCTCACAAAGAGTTGGTGGCTAAATTGGGAGAGCTGTCCCGCAAGGTAGCCAAGCAACAGCCTGACAAAGTTGTCCTCAGGATCGTACCTCATAGAAATCAGATTCTCCGTAACAATCTTACAGGCAGGACAGACCCACCAGAGGTGGGTGGTGGATCAACGCACAGATGGAAAGGAATAACCTTGGTGTCTGGACTCAATGTTGATACTCCATGAAGTCCCATGGCATCAGGCATCATGAAGGTCAAGGGCACCACCTCCTGATTATCACCTACCAACCACTCTCAGCTGATGAATCAGTGCTCCTCCATGTTGAACAACACTTGGAAGAAGGCTGCAGACAGTACTCTGGGTGAGGGGGCTTCAATGTCCCCCACCAGGAGTGATTTGGTAGCACCAACACTGAGCTAGTTGAGTACTGGAGGACGTAGCTGCCAAAATGGGTCTGCAGCAGGTGGTAGGTCAACAGGAGGGGCAAACCGACTTGACTTTGTCTTCACCGATGTTCCTGTATCTGTTGCTGATAGCACTGACAGAAGTGACTACCTAGAGGAGACGAAATCCCATCACACCGAGTACCCTATCTTGTGTGGCATTACAATTGTGCTGATTGGGAAATTGCTCATGAGGGACTGTGAATCATCAGTAACAGTAGACATGGACCCCGCCACAATCTGCAAATTTGTGTCTCAGCACAGTCCCCACTCCATTACCAGCAAGCCAGATCAATGCTGGTTCAATGAAGAGTGTGGAAGGGCTTGTCAGGAGCAGCACCAGACATACCTAAAAATGATGAGGTGCCAGGCTATTGAGGGTGCAATAAAGCAAAGCAACATCACAACTAATGGGTCAGATCAAAGTTCTGCAGTCCTGCCACATTATTAGTCACATATACATCGAAACACACAATGAAATGTGTCATTTTGCGTCACTGAGAATGTGCTGGGGGGCAGCCCGCAAGTGTCGCCACTCTTCTGACGCCAACATAGTGTGTCCACAGCTCCTAACCCGTATGTCTTTGGAATGTGGGAGGAAACCCGAGCACCCAGAGGAAACCCACACAGACATGGGGAGAATGTACAAACATATGAACCCAGGTCGCTGGTGCTGTAATAGCGTTATGCTAACTGCTACACTAATGTGCCGCACATCCATCCAATAAAGGTGGTAAGTAACAAAGCAGCTCTCTGTGAGGTGGCTGTGACAGGAGACATAAATGGTGGAGGAAAATTGAATAGCTTACGGGAGGAATTTTCCAATAAATATCCCCACCCTTGATGATCCCATCATGAGTGAAACGCTGAATACGTGACCCAACTCAACTTCCTCCTGAGATCCCCACCACCACAGACCCAGTCCTCCGTCAACTGGATGTCACGCCATAACTTAGGGCAGCAAACACCAGCAATGGCACAGGTTCCAGGACCAGTCAACATCCCAGCTGATATCCCGTAGACCTGGGCTCCAGAAGTAGCAGTTACAGCAGTTAGTTACCACCCACCAATGTGGAAAATTCCCCACCAATTCCACACTAACCAGAACAAATCCCATCTAGATAATTACTGCCTAATCAATCCACTCTTAGTCATCAGCATCGTGACAGGTGTCATCCACAGCACCACCACAGACACTTATTCAGCACTTCTGGTGGAACGTGTTTGTGAATTACCTCTGCTGAACGACCTGGAGTTCACAACTGACCAGATACTTACCTGGATGAATCACACCCATAGTTGGAGCAGGTTGTACATTCTGCCGCAAATGATTTATTTCCCAATTTCCCGGAGTGACCTGCCATTTCATAAGCTACTGCAAGAACATTGCAGTAATCGCTCCCACCCATGCTCTCATGGTCAGATGTGACTACAATGACTGGATTAGTAAGGATGATGTCAAGTAGATGTTCTCATCAACCTCTGCAATCCCAGCTTCAGTATTCAAGTCAGTGGCAGTGCTGTCAAACCAGTCAGGGTAAGAGATATCTTTATTAGTCACATGTACATCAAAACACAGTGAAATGCATCTTTTGCAGTGTTCTGGGGGCAGCCCGCAAGTGTCGCCATGCTTCTGGCGCCAACATAGCATGCCCACAGCTTCCTAACCCGTATGTCTTTGGAATGTGGGAGGAAGCCGGAGGAAACCCACGCAGACACAGGGAGAACGTACAAATTCCTTACAGACAGTGGCTGGAATTGAACCTGGGTCACTGGCGCTTTAATAGCTTTACGCTAACCGCTACACTACCGTGTGTCCTTGTTACCTACAGTTTTACAGTGGAGTGCTGACTCAGCGTCCGAGAGAGGTAAGCTGCGGTCAAAGTTTTGCTGCTCAAGTCTGACCCAATACTATGAGAGCCAGTGAGATCTGCAGTCAGTCTCGAGGACTCCCAGGGCCACGATTACAAGCAAATGTGGCACCTCTGGTGAGGCAGGACACACCCAGGGATTGTGCTGAAGGAGTCAGGGATGCTGAATGAAAGATGCATGTCAGCCTGATGTTTAAGTAGTCTGTGCAATTCTCCCAATGCAGGCACCTCCCTTGCTGATCGTGAGAGGAACCTTGCAGGCTAAACTAAGCCGCATATGTCTTCAACATGTCTGAGTGCAGTATCTTGGTCTTCTGACCAAGTTCACTGTAGCAGTTTGGGATAACTGAGTGGCTTGACGGGCTTTTTTCAGAGTATATCACATTTCTGTTTATATGGGGCTGCACGGAGACCAGACTAGATGAGATGGATTTCCTTCCCTGTAAAACATTGGTGACCCTGAGGTAAAGGAAGGGAACTTGCGCCTGTGATTCCATACTCCAGTAAACTGTTGAAAATGTGGGTGCAAGGAACAGCCTTCGCCATTCATCTCACTGACCTGTGCCTACATGCCTTTGGCTGGAATTACAATGCAGACTTCCTCTAATCCAGTGTTTCAGCTTGGTACTGTACAGGGAATCTATGACATGTGAATAGAACATACAGCAGTCAGGCTACTTAGCCATCCAGTGAGCCAGGACAAGTTCAAACCAGGAAACACATTTCAATATTCAGTAAATGAAATATAACTTGGGGTATACAGATGGAACTAATGGAGAGAAAGATGAGAAATACTGATAGAACCTATTCAAATAAACGTTAAATTTAAAAAAAAAATCAACACCATTTATTTTCTCAATGAAACAAGACTCCACACTCAGCGTTAATATTTCTGAGCCACAGCAGCTGCTCAACAGTAATTATCATTATGTCTTTTAAGCCTTTCTTACTCTGGCCTGCACCAACACGAACCTTGTCAGGCACGTTTAATACAGTATTAATTGATTCCATTTCAATAGCAAGTGTCAGTGCAGATTATGGTCCTGGAGCCCCTGGTGCAGCAGGGTGTGTCTGAAACCCACTGCTGGGTATCCATGTTTAACTGCACACATGCAGGCGCTAGAGGCTGCAGTCAAACCTACCCTGTTATAACAGTGACTGCAGACAGCCTCTTTTTAACCACAGTGAATACAGAGCCATTGACTTACAGTGGGGTATTCACTGTGGTAAAGTGAAAATGCTCTGGTATGGCGATTTGATATGTTGTTCATGGCGATTTTATATGTTGTTCTAACAGTCCTTGCTGAAACAAACTACTGAGCAGGCACCTGCTTAATCAAACAATAATACAGCACAGAAGGAGGTCATTCTGCTGATTGTGCCGTTTCCAATTTGGCTCACTTCCCCTTCTCTTTCCCCATGGCCTTACTTATGTTTTCCTTAGATACACGTGGAAATAACTTATGACATTCGCTTCACTATTCTTACTTCTCCCCATCCACAAAAGTAGGAAATTAAAGAAGTTGGGGTATATAATTTGCTTTAATTGTCTTTCAGAGCACTTTGCCTGCCCCTTATGGCAGCAACCATAAGATCATAATTCAAATACACATCGGCATATTGTGCACAGTCCTGCTTCACTTAAAAGATCCTGCAGTACATATACATATAGAAAGCACTGCAAAATACCAAGGCTGCTCCATTGACAATGGGGTAGAGGCACATATCCCACATTTATTCAGGTTAATAAAGCATTTCTCAGTCATGGGTGTGACCTTGTTTCATTTCTGAATTTAAATATCTGATAACTGCATTTAAAAAAAGGACAAGAACAGTCAAACTGGAAACAAAATCATACTTAAATCAAATCTGTATTTTATACAATGAACAATTCTAGGTCAATATATAATAGAGTGTAACTGGATACAAAGCTCCTTTAAAAGATCCAGCTCCCAGATCAGTCCCTCTTAGGTAGGAGTGGATATTCAGTCATCAGCAGACCTTTCTCATACAAGGCCACAGCTAAGGAGATCTGTAGAAAGAAGGGAAGCACATGGTTGGATGGTTAGAGATTCTTTATGCCTTTAGTATTTATATATAAACAAAATACCAGCAGCTACCTTTATGACAGTGAGCTGATCTACTGAGAAGTTGTGCCTCCTGGTATAGTCACCTGACATACCAGGAAGGTCACTGAAATGGGCCTGTCTCTCAGTTAGGTGGGATTGGTGCTGGTGGTGGCATTAATTAGTTTGGGTTCCCACTACAGATCACTAACAAGCCACTTGTGAGGTTATTAGACAAGCACAGGACCATAACTGCATTTTTGAACAGTTGGCTGACACTCAAACACCAAGGCCAGTGTGTGAGGAACAGCCACAAGGTACTGGGAGGTAATCAGCACCTGTAGAAACAATGCACAACACAAAGTTAACAATTCTGGGAAAGAGAATGGGAGGAAACATATTGGCAACAAAAACAAGAACATTGATTTAATCTCAAAATATCACCTCGAGTCAGCTGAGAATGTGATCAAAGTTGATTGGATGAATTAAAACAATATGCATTCCTACTAATAAAACTAACCTCAGCAAAAATACTGCTACAAAGAATTCACAACACTATGGAAATCCTGAAATAAGACTTTTTAATACAGTCTTCCTATCCAAATGGAATGCCAGAGATAATTTTTATAAGCCTGATGTATCAGAGTGCATCAGTGAGTAGCACTCTCACCATAGCTGAGGGTTCAACTCCCACTCCAGATGCTTCAACATGTTGGGAGTCAAACCAGGGCAAGACTTTTACAGTGAATGGTCTGGCCCTGGGGAGTGTTGTAGAATGGAGGGACCTAGGAGTACAAGTACATGGTTCCCTGAAAGTGGCGTCACAGGTAGACAGGGTGGTGAAGAAGGCATTTCAGCCAGGGCACTGAGTATAGTAATTGGTACATTATGTTGCAGTTGTACAACACGTTGATGAGTATTGTTTACAGTTTTGGTTACTCTGTTATAGGAAAGACATCACTAAGCTGGAAAGAGTGCAAAGAAGATTTACAAGAATGTTGCCAGGACTTGAGAGCCTGAGCTATAGGGAGATGTTGAGCGGGCTAGGATTTGAGAGCGTAGGAGACCATATCGAAGTGTTTAAATCGTGAAGAGCATAGATAGGGTGTATGCACACAGTCTTTTTGCTCCAAGAGAAAGGGAATCAAAAGAGTAGATGGCATAGGTTTAAGGTGAGAGGGAAAAGATTTGAAAGGGACCTGAGGGGCAATTTCTTCACGCAGAGGGTGGTGCCAATATGGGACAAGCTGCCAGAGGAAATGGTTGTGGCAGGTACAATAATCAGAATCAGGTTATCACTGACTTATATGACGTGAAATTTGTTGTTTTGCGGCAGCAGTACAGTGCAAAGACATAAAAATTACTATAAATTACAAAATAAATTAATAGAGCATAAAAAAGGAATAGAGGTATTTGGACAGGTATGCGGTTAGGAAAGGTTTAGAGGGATATTGGTCAAACGTAGGCAAATGAGACTAGCTTAGATGGGCATCTTGGTCAGCATGGACAAGTTGGGGTGAAGTGCCTGTTTCTGTGCTGTATCACTCCATGACTCTATGTCTTAGTCTAACACTTAAGTACATTACTGAGGAATTACTGAACGGCTGAAGGTGGCATCTTTCACATGGACCCTTGCTCCCTCTGTTGGTGCTGTAGAATCTAGACCACTCTTTCAAATAAAAGCATTGGAGTTCTTCCTAGTGTCCTGGCCAATAATTACCCTCCACTAAATACAAGCCAAAGTGCAATTATTATATTGTCAGTGGGAGCTTGCTGTGCTGAAACAAGCTGCCAAGTTTTCCTAGTTTACAACAGTGATTATACGTAGATATTTCATTGGTTGCGAATTACTCCAGGAGTTCCTAAAACGGATGTGAAAGGCACTTTGTAAATGGCTTCAGATATCAGATGACTAGAAACTACTGCTCGATGATCGAGTGTATAAATGCCTAGTGTGGCAATGAACAATACAGCCTAGAAACATCTGGAGGCTTAAGCAGCGGTCTGTGCCGAGATTGCTGATCTTAACAGGGACAGTAGTTGAAGCGTTACAATTGGCCTTAATGTCACACAGCTGTGGAATGAGGCTATTGGCCAGGACACACTCAGCGAATAATACGGCACACAAAGAGGCCACCTGGCTTACTGTGCCTGCGCTGGCTCTTTGAAAGGGCCCCACTGCTGTTTTTTCCCCTTACAGCCTCCAAACTTTTTTTCCCTTTGTGTATTTATCCAACTCCCTTTGCAGAGAATTATTAAATCTGCTTCCTCCACCCTTATAGGCAGCACATCCCAGGCCACAACACTGAGTAAACCAACTCCCTTCTCCACTCCCCTCTGGCTCTTTCAACCAGTTACTTTAAGCCTGAGTCCGCTGGTTACCACATCTTCCGCGAAAAGTTGTTTCTCCTTATTTAACCTGTCAAAACCCTTCAGTTTCAAACAGCAATATTAAATCTCAGGTTTCTCTGCTCCTTAAGAACCCCATTGCATAGAATCGTACAGTACCAAAACAGGCCCTTCATTTTCATGCTGAATGCTGTACTTATCCATACAATGTACTTAACTATTGCCCATCTCTCCAGCTTCTACAAGTAAAACTGGGCAGGGCTCCAAACGTCTGGGATTGCTGCTGGAACACACAATATAACATAGAACAGTGCAGCACAGGGACAGCCCACAATGTAGTGGTGAACTAACCAAACTGGTAACTAAATGCCTAACTAACCCCTTCTGCCTATACGTCCATATCCCTCCATTGGTACAGGATCATACCTACATTGACGGGGGGGGAGAGGGGAGACGACAGAATCTGGATTGGTTGTAATAAACTGACCCGGAATAGCAAGCTCAGTCAGTAGGGTGACCACATCACTCTACACTAGATGGTAGAAATACCACATGAAGGTGGTCCGAGGGGAGTGGTGTGCACGTGGAATAACTGGAACAGGTGGATTGGTAGGGAGGGTGTGTTCCATTGGCCTTAGGACCCCATACAGAGAAGCTAAAAGAAGAAATTTCTAAGGTAAGTCCACATTTACACTCAGATTCAAGGAGGGGAGTTCAACTCCCAATTTAGTTGTTAGAGAATTTGAATTCAGTTAATTAAATAAACCTGAATAAAGAGCTGGTATTGGTAAAAATGATCCCTGAAAACTGCTGAGTTGTCATAAATAACAGCTGGTTCACTGATGTCCTTGATGGAGGGAAACCTTCCACCTTTACCCTGTCTGCATCATGAGGCCGCAGCACTGACACTGATTGCGAACTGTTCTCTGAATGGCATGACAAGGAGCTCCATCCAAGAGCAATCAGGGATGGGCAATGAATGCCTGCTTTTCCATCGATGTCCACTGCCCTCCTCCCTGCAGGAAAACAAGTCAAGGCTACAGAGGATTTATGAGAACGATAAACTACTGAGTGGATAGAGAGGAAGGGTTTCTACTCTCCAAGCTGAGGGTGTAAGGAAAAGCTGGTTCTCATTCCCCTAACAGCTAGGAACAGACCAAAGACAGTCCTCACTTATCCTATTACATCTGTGCAGCTGCAGCTGATCCCAGTTGCCTCTCCTACTCATTGGGTAATATCGCTTCTGAATATATTATGAAAAATCAAAAGGGGTCACATACTCTTTGAACTGCTCAAACTGGGTAAAAGTGTTGAAAGCATCAATATATAAACCATTGGGAGTTGTGATACAGGTTAACACAACCACACATTAGCCCTAATTTCTGGAGGAGTGAATTGTAAAGTAGGTAGGATTTTACTGTACATATTAAATTTTGTTAATTCCACAAATGGAATACTATGTACAGTTGTGTTCTGCGTGTTGTAGAGGCACTGAAGAGCATTAGGAAATTTTACATGGATATCAGACTGGTAGGTTACACCCATCAAAAAAATGTCATTCAACCAGGCCTCTTTCCCTCTGATAGTTGGTGATTGAGGAAGTAACATATAACAAGTTGTTAGAATGATGAAAACTTCAGATAGAACAGTGAGGAAATATCTCCACTTATGAAAGAGAAAAACTTAGAGGCTCTCACTACAAGATAGTCACCAAGGCATCAAATAAGGAATTCAAAAGGAATTGACTGTGGGGCAAGATCATAGAATTTTATGGTACAATAAGCCGCTTCCTGGAGTATGAAAGTAGAGAAAGTTTCTCTGCACTGTACAGGGCTTCGGTGAGACAAATCTGGAATACTGCGTCACCTTATTTAAGGAAGAATATACTTACCTTGGAGGTAGTGTGGAGAGATCCAGATGTAAAAGGGTTTGTCTTATATGGAAAGATTAAGTTTATATTCCCAAGTTTAGGTGACCTTTTGGAAGTGTACAAGACCTTGAGTAAACTTTATAAGGTAGATACCAAGAGATGTATTTTCTGGTGGGAGATCTAGAGTTAAAAGGCACAGCCTCAGGGTAATGCATTGGACACTTAAGACTTCAATGAGGAGAAATTTCTTCTGTCAAAGGATTGCACATTTCAAAACTCTCTACCGCACAGAACCATGGAGACCAAGTCACTATGTATATCCAAGGTTGATATTGACTTCAAAGGAATTGAGGGCTATGGGGACCAAGCAGAGAAGTGGAGCTGAGGGCAAGGTGAGATCAACTACAATCTCACCGAGTGGTGGAGCAGGCTCAAGGAACCATACTGCCTATTGCTACTGCTATTTCTTGTTATGCTCTTATTTGTCCTATTGTGTCCATGACAGTTTAAAATAGACTGTTTCTGTATATTCCAATGCAAGGATGCAGAAGTGGTTTACCAGAATGCTGCCTGGTTTAGATGGCATAGGCTATGAGGAGAGGTTGGACAAACTAGGGTTGTTTTCCCTGGAGCCATGGAGGCAGAGGGAAGACCTGATAGAAGTTTATAAGAATATGAGAGGCACAGACAGGGTAGACAGCCGGTGTCTTCTTCCCAGGGTCGAAATGTCCAATACTAGAGGGCATACATTTAAGGTGACGGGGGCAAGTTCAGCAGAGATGTGCAGGGCAAGTTTTCTTTTTTATGCAGAGAGAGGTGGGTGCCTGGAATGCGCTGCCAGGGGTAGTGGTGGAGGCAGATACGATAGAGGCATTTCAGAGGCTCTTAGATACATGAATATGCAGAGAATGGAGGGGTATGGACCTTGTGTAGGCTGAAGGGATTAGTTTAGACGTTTAATTACTAGTTTAATTAGTTTGGCACAACATGTTCTATGTAGCCACTATCTGTTTCCCTATGGTCAGCTGTGCTAGAGCTCTTTCAATCCCAATTTAGATCAGATACTGAGTGCAGACTTGGCAAGCACAGAATTGTCGATTGTGATCTCCATCCAACCCAGGAGATTTCCTACCTTGTCATCAAGATTTCCAGCTGGAAGACTATCGACCTTTATAAATTGTGGGTATGAGCAAAGCAAGAGCTCCACCCCATCAGCAAGCTGGAAGAGAAACGGGACAAGTTATGGTTGCACAAAATGTTTTTAATTACTCAGTTCTTTAAAGCATGGCATGTTACACTTCCACCTACAGCTAAGATATTACCCTGGCAAATTAAACAATCGGTTAGCATGCTCAGACCATTGTGTCCAGCCACATTGTGCAGATGCCCAAAATTTGAAAGAAAATCTCAATGGAAATAAAAGGATATTTATTTTTTCTAAAATATTATAGCAAATGAAGAAGACAACCCATCTTACCTCTGGATCTATTTCTATGCATTTACTTTCTTCCTTGTGGTATTCTCTGGAATTTTCAATGGTATAATAGAGCAAAATGCTCCCGTTCTCACCACATAACCTATGGAGAATGGACAAAAGCACATCTTTCAGCATGTACGAGTAGTTGATGTGGGAGAAATGACAACTGAGTTTAATATTACGGGTTAACCTTGTTTGTCTCAATAAGGTTAAGAAAACCCAATTTTTGAGAACTAACTCCACTGCAATGCCACTATACCCACCTCCTGTAGTAGGGTCCCTCTTGGAAATCTGAGTTTGCCAATACAATGCTGTAATGTAACAGGCTCAGATCAACTCAAAATAAAACAGCCTGCTAAAATTTATTTGCCGATGGACTCGTAGAACTGAGACTGGACCAAGTTTGGAGTCAGGACTGAAGGTTGAAGGCACATCTGGCGATCTACTACACCATTCAGTTCCCTTACAGCTTTGCTCATTTGAAAAATATTGGGATTCATAACACAAAGTAAATGATAAAGAAATCATTGCACGTAAGCAAAGATACAAATTTTAATTGATGGTTTAATTTTTACATTAGCTAATTAAAGCAAACTATCTTGCACGATAGTGTCACAAACTTGGGTAATTGGTAAATTGGTTTATTATTGTCACATGTACCGAGGTAGTGAAAAGCCCGTTTTGCATGCCGTCCATACAGATCATTCCACCACATCATTATATTGAGGTAGTACAAGGGAAAAGCAATAACAGAATGCAGAATGAAATGCTACAGTTACAGAGAAAGTGCAGTGCAGGCAGACAATAAGGTGCAAGGGCATGACGAGGAAGACTGTGAGGTCAACAGTTAATCTTATCATACAAGGGGTCCATTCAAAAGTCTTATAAGAGCAGGACAGAAGCTGTCCCTGAGCTTGGTGGTACGTGCTTTCAGGCTAAATTATCTTCTGCCTATTGAGAGGGGGAGGAAGAGAGATTGTCTCTAATTATGCATGCCAATGCATCCTCTGAAATCATGTGTCCTTTGCATATCCTCTGCTCATTTACCCTCTAGTGAAGAGTCTCCTCAATTTTTAAGGTATAAGTAATATAAACCAGGAAAACATTCTTAGTGTAAGATACTTTCTTCTTGGCTCTCCATTTCTATCAAATATAAGAAAACAATTATTGACTCCAAAAATTTTTCAGCACTGCTCTACACAAAAGGACACCAAACCAGTCAGGTAGGTGAATAATTTGAGTGTACAGCCAACTGAAAGCACAATGATCCACAACAAATATGTAAGAGGATTTCCGCAAAGAAGCTGCAAAAATAAACTCTATACTGAAAATTAGCATTTGTGCTCCTAAGCGTTTCCAATGGTAGACTTTTGAAAAAGCTACTCTTCAGACAAAAAGAGCAATAAACTTTGTACAGAGAGCACTCTTGCAGAGCAGACCTTTCTGATTGGATTTATTTGTGAAAGCCAATCTTTCTGATCTTTTCCATTGCTAATTCCCAGCCACTACTCTCTCAGGTGTACAGCCTTGAGTATTTAGTCACCTTTTACCAATTAATTATTATTTGAGATTCCATTAATAGAATTTCCCTTACTCCATGTGTATTTCTTTTTCCTTTAACCCTCCCACATAAAATGATCAATTGAATGCAACTTCTTTAGGGAGGGTTTAAAATTATAATGCACAAGGCAAAAACATATGCAGCTGTTTCCCCCTCTGAGGAGTTACAGTTGTGATAACTGACTCTAAAAAGGAATTTGCAGCATCTCAAGACACTTATGGTAACTAATGTATGGAACAGTGACACAATTTTGCTTATCACAAGGTCCCTGAGATACAGGGCCAACAATACATTGAGGAACCAATGTGTGTGAGAGAGAGGGAGAGGGAGAAACTGCAGGAAATGAGGAAAATAGTGTTAGTGGAATTAATAGGATAGAAGGCTGATAAATCCCAAAGGCCCAATAGCCTACATACTGGAATACTTAAGGAAGTGACCCGAGAAATAGTGGATACAATGGTAGTTATTTTCCAACACACTTTACACTCCGGATCAGTTCCCAGTGATTTGAGGGCAGCTAACGTAACCCCACTATGTAAAAAACGAGGGAGAGAGAAAACAGGGAATTATAGATCTGTTAGCCTGACATCAATGGTCTATTAATATAAATGTAACAATGTACTTGGAAAATGGTGACAGCATCTGTCAAACTTAGTGTGGGTTTATGAGAGGGAGACCAAGCTTGACAAATTTACTGGAATTTTCCCACTGGAGGCACTGATGGTACGTGCTAAGATGTAACCAAAAAAATAATGAGATTTCACAAGATCATTATTATGAAACCCATTGTAAGTATAATTAGGAGACCTGGCAATATTACTGCGAAGCATTCGTATCCGGGTACTTCCTCGTAACTGCAGGATGGTGTTGTGTGGTCCGCCATTTCTCCATCGAACTGGTGAACTGTACACCGTGCATGCCAGTTCCTCTAGGAAGGAAAGTGCAATTATTCTTCAATAGAAACTATGTAGTTCTGATTCTATACAGAATATTTTGTACTATGAGAAGTCCAGGCTCAGTCCAAACTTCTAAACACACCTGATATCAATCTCCATCCATTAGACTCTCCCAATAACCCCAACTTCCACTAATGCCCCCAGCACATCCCCAGTGCAAACAACCAGGACACTGAAGTACAAGTATTCCAAACTAAATCACGTGTAAAGATTGATTTGGAGGTTAATATACAAAACATCTGTTTGGGAACTCTTTCCCTGAAAATGTGTCTGAAGGGTAGCAGTTTTCTACTATTTCTGTGCAAGGATTCATTTAGGTTAGTACAAATAAACCTGCAGGTCAATACGAGACATGGGTCAAAGGGACAAACAAAAATTATTTTGTTTTTATATAAAAGAGTATTGCAACCTTAGAGGCACAAAAATCAGACATTAGTATATTAGGCTTCAGATTCTAGAGATTTGGAAGACTTAATCTGGACTGCAAGTGTGTTGCATTAAAAGAACTGTTGTCTTTCAGACGTCTTGTGTACTTGTCAGGTGGATAGAAAAGATTCCATTTTATCACAAGAAATTACCAGTATCCTGCTAATTATAGTTATCCCCCAAGCGAAGGTCAATGAATCATGTTAACTGGTCATTTCTGTCAAGGCAGTTGGTTCCGTTCCATATCCTACATATTATAAACAATTACACTTAAAGGTAATTTATTAACCATAAAGCTGCTTGAAATAGTCCAAAAACATGTTAAGTAAAATCAAACTTTCCCTTTAAACCAAGGGGTAAACATAAATTGTCTATCTAAAAATAACCCCCCCCTTGCAAATCCCTTCCTTTAAGATATTTAATCCAGCTCCCTTTCAATGCTCCCATTAAATCTGCTTCTGCCAACACCAGACCCGAACTACTCACTGTGGAAGAATTATTCCTCATTTTTGTTTTGTTTCTTCATTCTATGTCCCCATTTTTGACCCCGTTCCCCTGTGAGAACCCTGGTGGAAGGAGTCAGAGGGTGGTAGTAGAGAATTGTTTTTCAGATTGGAAGCCTGTGACCAGTGGTGTGCTGCAGGGATTGGTGCTGGGTCCTCTGTTGTTTGTCATCTATCTTAACTAATTGGATGAGAATAAAGGTGGCGTGATTAGTAAGTTTGTGGATGACACCAAAATTGGTGGTGTGGCAGACAGTGAAGAAGGTTGTCTAAGGTTACAACAGGATCTGGATCATCTGGGAAGGAAAGGCAGATGGAATTTAACTCAAGACATGTGAATTGAGGCATTTAGGAAAGTTAAACCAGGACAGGACATAAACTGTGAATGACAGGGCCTTGGGAGTGCTGTAGAACAGAGACACCTAGGGGTACAAGTACATTGCTCCCTGAAGGGTGGACAAGATGGCGAACAAAGCGTATGGCACACTGGCCTCCATCATTCAGACTACTGAGTACAAGAGTTGAGGCATCATGTAACAGCTGGACAGGATGGTGGTGGAGCCCCGCACCTGGAATATTGTGTGCAGTTCTGGTCACCATACTATAGGAAGGATGTGATTAAGCTAGAGAGGGCGCAGAAAAGATTCACAAGGATGTTATTGGGGACTGGAGGGCTTGAGTTATAAGGAGAGACTGTGTAGGCTGGGACTGTTTCCCCTGGAATGAAGGAGGTTGAGGATTGACCTTATAAAATCATGAAGGGCATTTATAAGGTGGGTGGTCATAGTCTTTTTTCCCAGGGTAGGGGAGTCTAAGACTAGAGGGCATAGGTTTAATGTGAGAGGGGGATATGGAATGAACTGCCAGAGGAAGTGGTAGAGGCAGGTACAATCATGTTTAAAAGACACTTGGACAGGTTCATGGATAGGAAAGGTTTAGAGGGATATGGGCCAAACACAAGCAAATGGGAGTAGCTCAGCAAGGCACTTGTTGCATGGACAAGTTGGCTGAAGGGCCTGTATAATTCTATGACTCATATCCCAAGAACATCCCCAGTCCACCCACATAACTAAAGTCCCTCATTACTGGAATCGTTCTGCATTTCTGTGCAGTCTCGAATTGATGTTGGGACAAAGGATTCAAAAACCAGGACCCGAATAGGCAGATAAGCAGCACATTTAATGACATGCAAAATAACTGCAAATGCTTCACTTTGAAGACCGAAATACAACATAAAAGAGCCATGACAGCACATGGCTCATCCAAATCAGCATGGAACTTGCAATACAACGTAGTGATTCAATTAAAAAGGCATCAGAGCATTGGGATGTACAGCCGCTGTAAGGCTACAGAGATAGTGTTGGGACATTATCAATCACCCCTTATATCTTGGAACACAGTGAACAGTTTAAAGAATACCCAGAGAAATAGCAAAAATAATGAACCCCCCAAAAGGAAGAGCATGACTACGAGAAAGCTATGGGAGTTGTGAGCTTTCAAACCAGAAAGGGTTGCAAAGGGGGGGAATTTGTTGAAGGTAAGTAGCACACATAAAGTGACGCAGACTCAGGGAACAAAAGATGAAATAAATTGTTAGTAAATGTATATTTAAAATTTACACAGTTGATAATAATCTACCAGAACTTTTAGAGGAGTTTGATTGGATGTACAAAAGGAAAAATCAATTTGACTTATCTTTTACTTTTTCTTATAGAAAGAACAACAAAAGATTCTAAATGTGAAATTTTTTTTCTGGCTCACAGCAATAAAAATGAACTGCTAGTGAATAATAGCTCCCAAAACAAAGTCTCAAGAGCACTATGTACAAGATGAAGTGCCAAAACATTAAGTGTACAGCATTCACTTGGTATCCTTGTGGGAGAATTACTCGCTGCAGAGGGCTGAATTTGTTCATTACTGGTTTTTCCACTCCCATTAAAAAGCTGCAGTTAATAAAATAATCAAAATACCTTTAGTAAGGACGGGAGGTAGGCAATCATGAATAAAATCTTTGGCTTTCTGATCGACAGCTGCATCGATTGGTGCATACTTGAGTAACTTTCTCATTAGATTGTAAATCTTTTTATTAAATGTTTCCCTCCGTGGATCACCTTCCTGAGAAATAAAATTCAGATGTCAATTGTTTGTTGCAGCTGTACTGCAAAGTAGGAATTGTGTTGGTAAGGCACAGCCCCAGTGTACACCAGCAATATCAGTGTGATGGTGGCAGTGTAGCACAGTGGTTGAAGTTATCACATTAGCAATCCAGAGACCTGGACCAATGAACCAGAGAGAGTTCAGATCTAACACAGCAACTGTAGGAATTAAACTTCATTAATGAAATATAAACAATGAAACCATCAGACTGTTACAAAAAAAAATTAATGACCTTTGCAGAAAGAAATTTGCTATCCTTTTACCATTTCACTTTTGACTACAGGGTAACTTGGAGACAGAAGATACAGCTGGAACCTGGAGCAACAAACAGCCTGCTGGAGGAACTCAGTGTGTTGAGCAGCATCCGTGGGAGGAAAAAAATTGTCAACGTTTCGGGTTGAAACCCTACTTCAGGGCTGCCTGCCCTCTGAATGGTCCAGCAAGTCAAATGGTTCAAGGTCAATGGGGCACAGCACATGAAGAAACTTAAACAAGTTGTAAAACAATGATGATGTCAGGGCTGTTACAATCAGCCATGGGTAACAATATATCAACTTGGAGGCTCACATAAAAGTACAAGAGTAGAATCGTGGAACTGTATCACAGATTGTTAACTCTCTCTGAAGGTGTATACAAAAAAAAACTTTTTTTGAGATACAACTAGAACAAAACCCAATGACATTTAGAGACTATGGAAATAAAAAGAATTTTTTAAAACAGAGGAACAGCTTAAAAAAGGCCCTATAGAAAAACCTTTATTTTTCTTTGCCTTGTTACTTGTCAACTGTATCTTTCTGTTAGAAGTTGCTTCAGTCATTTGTATTTTATTTTTAAACTGTTTTTCTGGTTAAAAAAATAAATTTCCAAGTGTCGTATTGAGGTGTCACAGAATCTTGTCATAGTTGTACCTCAAAGAACAAAGCATTTGTTTTCTGTCTTCACTTGTAGATAAGGATGATGATCTGTGATCTTGTTCTCGATGGGATGTTGTACGGTAAACCTACACAGGACATGATCACTATGATTCAAGAACCAAACATTGAAATTGGAAAAATGAAATAAAAATACTCAGTAGGTCAGGCAGCATCCATACAGAGAGAAACAGAATTATCAAGTCGGACTGACAACTTTCCATTGGAACTGAAAAATTTAGAGATATGCAGTTTTATGTGATAGTCTCTCTCCTCATAACTCAAGCCCTCTAGTTTCAGACTTCCCTACCCTGGAAAAAAGACTGTGACCATCCGCCTTAAGTATATCCCGCATGAGTTTACAAACTTTATGAGGTGACCCCTCAGTCTCCTTTGCTCCAGGGAAGACAGTCCCAGCCTATCTAGTCTCTCTTTATAAACTCAAGCACTCGAGTTCAGGCAACATCCTTATGAATCTTTTCTGCATCCTCTCTAGCTTAATCACCTAGAGTATGGTGACCAGAACTGCACACGATATTCCAGCTGCAACATGACATCCCAATTCTTATATTCAACATCCCATCCATTGAAGGCAAGCATGCCTCACACCGCTTCACCACTTTATGTACCTGCGTCACCGTTTTCAGGGAACCATGAACTTGTACCCCTAGGCTCCTTTGTTCTACAACACTCTCCAGGACTCAGTCATTCACTGAGTATGTCCTGGTCTGGTTTAACTTCCCAAACCAGAAGTTGGTTCTTACGTGTCCGAGTTAAATTCGATCTACTACTCCTTTGCCCTCTTTCCCAGTTGCAGCGCCAGTGATCGGGGTTCGATTCCCGTCACTGTCTGTAAGGAGTTTGTATGTTCTCCCATGTCTGCGTGGGTTTCCTCTGGGTGCTCTGGTTTCCTCCCACATTGCAAAGATGTACGGGTAGGTTAAATGGGTTTAAAATGGGCGGTGCGGACTCGTTGGGCCGGAAGGGCCTGTTACCACGCTGTAAATAAAATTTTAAATTTAAAAAAATTTAGGCAACCACCTTCACTGTCCACACCAATTTTGGTGTCATCCACAAACTTACTACGCCACCTACATTCTCAACCAAATCGTTAATGCGTATGACAAACAAAAGGGGTCCCAGCACCAGTCCCTGCAGCACACCACTGTTCACAGGCCTCCAATCTGAAAAACAACCCTCCACTATCACCCTCTCAACTCCTTCCACCAAGTTAATTTTGTATCCAACTGGCCAACTCACCTTGGATTCCAAGTGCACCAGCCTACTGTGCAGGAAGAGTTGGGACAGATACAGGGGATAGACGGAGGAACACAAAGGAAAGTTCCATAATGGGTGGGGTGGAGAAATCGAGCATGTGGTGGTGGATTGGAGGAGAGGTTAAGTGATGAAACTGTACAATGCAAGAGGATGGTATAAGTCAAGTTATAGAAATAAGACCTGAAGATGTCAAATGGGTTTGAAATGGTTCAACTCACGTTAAGTCCAGAAAGCTGTGAGGTGTCTGCCCAAAAGATGAGGACCTGTTTCTCAAGTTTGCACTGAGTTTCAACAGAACTCAGTCTGATTCAGAGGATGGAGGTTGGAGTGGGAGGAGAATTAAAGAGGCAAACAACAGGAAACCTGGGGTCTTGTATGTAAACTGAACAAAGACATTTCTCAAAATGGTTACTCAGTCTGCAGTTAGTGTCCCCAACAGAGAGGAAATCATGTCGTGAGCATCACCAGGCAACAAAAGGAAAGGAAATCTTCCATTCTTCTAAAGGGTTGTGAAGTAGCACGTCAAAAGACAAAATTAGCACAGATTTGCTTTTCTGAGAACATTCATTTCTATTATAATGAAAAAAAATCAGAGAAAGCAAAGGTGTGAATTTACCCTTTCAGAATTCTGCACTCCCATGTAGTCCAGGTAATCAAGAGGCAAGCCTTCACGGAATTCTACATCGTCTTCTATTGCCAAGTCCAAGGCAGCAGGAAAAAGCTGTAACATGAAGAAATTAAACCGTATTTTAACAATACCTTGCCTTTAAAATGGAATTTGTGTCTACAATGGCAAACATACTTTTGGAACTTTTATTTGTTCAAAGTTACAAATTTGGGGTACTCTAACATTATTGGACTGATATGAGACATGTCATTATGAGACATGACCAAAAGATGAGGAACAAAGACACGAGTCTTACCACATCTTACCACAGTTCCTGCAAAATTTAAATGTTGAAATAAATAAAACCAGCCAAAAAAGTAAAGCTGGAAGCAGGAATAGTTAAAGACTGGATTGTCATAACATTCCATCTGGTTCAATAATGAACTTTGGGGAAGGATGCCTTCAGTATTAGACCAGTCTGGCAGGCAAGCATCTCTATAAACAGAGGCAAGGAGTCTCTTAGACTGTCCACTGAAAAGGCACAGGAAGCTACTCAGTTCTGGAGTAGTGAGGAACATGAATAAAATGCTGGTCGTAACAGCAATAACTGCATTCCATGAATGAATAAATATGAAGTCAGAAAAAAAATGCAGTTAATATGTGTCAATGTGAATAAAATGTGCATATAATTTGCAAAAGGTGCATCTGGAGACCATCTTTGCACTGAGCAAGAAATTTAACAACGGTCAAATGTGCAAGATAATAATATGCACAATAAAGTGCATAATAATAACACAAGCAGGTTTAGAGGAATGTGGGCCAAATGCAGGCAAATGGAATTAGTGTAAGTAGGCATCTTGGTCAGCATGGGCAAGTTGGGCCTGTTTCCATGCTGTACAACTCTATGAATCTATGAACCCGAGTCTCTGATGCTGTGGGGCAGATGCTCTACTAGCTGTGCCACTGTTGCCTAAATCAGTTAACGTAGAGAAAACAAAGAGTAGAAATAAATGGGTCCTTCTAAGGTTGGCAGGCTTTAAAGGGGATTGGTATTCACAATCTATACTAAACTTTGAAGTTTGTTGATGGCACAGAACTACGAATGTGGGTAGTGATGAGGATGCAAAGAAGCTTCAAGCAGTTGAGACCAGCTGAGTGAGTGGGTAACAACATGGCAGGTTGAGTATAATGTGGAAAAATGTGAGGGTATCCACTTTGTATGAGTAACAGAAATGCCAGTGTTCTTTTTAACATGGTGAGAGTTAGAGGAGGCCAACATGCAGGCGCAACAGACTGTTTGGAAGGTGATTGGTGTGTTTGACGAGAGGATTTGTGTACAATTGTGTACAAGAGTTAAGGTGCATTTGCTTCTTTGCGTCCTCATCATTACCCACATTCATAGTTCTGTGCCATCAACAAACTTCAAAGTTTAGTATAGATTGTGAATACCAATCCCCTTTAAAGCCTGCCAACCTTAGAAGGACTCATTTATTTCTACTCTTTGTTTTCTCTATGTTAACCAACTGATTTAGGCAACAGTGGCACAGCTAGTAGAGCGTCTGCCCCTCAGTGCCAGAGACAATTTGGATGGCACAGTGGTGCAGCCAGTACAGCCACAGCCCCTCAGTGCCAGAGACCCAGGTTCAATTGTAGAATTTGCATGTTCTCCCTGTGATCACATGGGTTTCCCCCGGGTGCTCCTGTTTCCTCCCACATCCCCAAGAAGTGTGGGTTGGTAGATTAATCAATCACTGCAAGCTGCCCCTAGTGTGTGGATGAGTGGAAGAATCTGGGAGCAGTTGATGAGACTATGGGGAGAATAAAAAAAGGGATTAATGTAGGGTTAGTGTAAATGGCAAGCTGATGATCAGCACAGTCTCAGTGGGCTGAAGGGCCTGTTTCAGTGCTGTTTTTCTATGTGACTCGAATTATATAAGGTCTTGGTGAGACCACCATTTTGGACTCCTTATCGACACATACAAAATACTTAGAAGGTTCAACAGGGTCTTCGTGGGGAGGATGGTTCCCCGAACTGAGTCGAGGACTAGGGATCACAGGCTCAAATTATGGGGTAGGGCATTTAAGGCTGAGGTGAGGAGAGATTCACGGTTAGCATAATGCTATTACAGCGCCAGTGACCTGGGTTCAATTCCGGCCGCTGTCTGTAAGGAGTATGCACATTCTCCCCATGACTGCGTGGGTTTCCTCTGGGTGCTCCGGTTTCCTCCCACATTCCTAAGACGTCCGGGTTAGGAAGTTGTGGGCATGCTATGTTGGTGCCGGAAGCATGGCGACATTTGCGGGCTGCTCCCAGAATACTCTACGCAAAGGGTGCATTTCACTGTGTGTTTTGATGTACATGTGACTAATAAAGAAATCTTATCTTATTCTTTGAAATTCTCAACCCCAGGAGCTAGGGAGGCCAAGTTCACCTACTGCAATCAAAACAGTGCTTGATAGATTTCTGGATATTAAAGGAATACAGGCGACCCCTGTGTTTGGGGGGGGGGGGGGGGGGGGGGGGGGGGGGGGGGGGGGGGGGGGGTAGGGGTTGGGTTGCATCCTTAGAAAAAGGGCCGTTTCGTGATATCCCATAGTGCAAGGCATCATCATCTGCGCATGCATCAAGAAAAGCAAGTTGAAAAGAAATTTAGTGTTGATTTATTTACTTTCTTTCCTGTGAGAGTGAATTTTATTCCTTATCTCAAATATTTGGGTAGTGATTTGTGAATTCTGTAAGGGCGAATTTCCGTCACCACTACAGCCAGTACACGTGGCTTGCCTGTAAAGGGATGTGGGGAAAGAGTACGTTAACTGAGGTAAATCAGCCATGAAATCAGCCAAGGCAGAGCAGCTGTGAGGGGCTAAAATTTCTTTCAAACTTACATTGTCTTCATCTAGATATTGCTTGTGAATAAATAATCATAAAATAGCTACATATAGAACATTTCAGTGCTGCTTTTAACCCAAGACATCTGCAAAGGTATAGAACCTGTCATGAATCAGTGCTGTAAAAATCCACTAATTGGTATTTTATGGTGTATAGAATGTAGCCCCAACAAATCCAGGGTGATTCAAGATCAACAAGATTGTGCTGTAGTAGCCCAGTGTGATCACCAGAGGCTGCTGTAGCACACATGCAATCATTACTGCAATCCTGCAATAATACAACAAAACCAACCCCTCAGTTAAAGCCTGAGGATGTGCATGCATGTGTGCGGAGGAGGCTGGTGCAAATCTTGCTGGAAAAATAAATTAATGTCACACGCTATTAATGCGCAAATCAGCCAGCAATTTCAGGAAATTGAAGTTATCCCCTGAATTACTAATCTGCAGGATTTGTCTGTCATCTACAAAAATGGCATCTCACCTTTTAGCTGCCTTGCTGTTTCTACGGACTTGCTAGATTCGCATATTAAGTACCTATTAAGCTTGCAGCAGAAACTTAAAAGCACAAGTCGCTGTGACAAAAAAATGCAAAGCTAATCCCTCGCTCTGGGGAAGAAAGTGAATCATTTTACACTGTTCAATCTCATTCCATAAAAAGGTTACTTAAGATTGCATCTTTAACTTTTCCTTTCTAGTTCTATTAATGCAATCTTTCTGTCGATCTCTTTTGGAAATTCATTTCACTTGAATTCACCCACTTTAATTCTGTTGCTTCTTAAAACTCATTGGTTGAGTTCCATTGCTCATCTGAGTTCAATCCTGACCTCTGATGCTGTCTGTGTGGAGTTTGCAGAGTCTCCTTATGGATCATGTGGGGTAGCTCCCACATGCCAAAGACATGCAGATTGGTAGGTTAACTAGCCACTATAAATTGTGCTTGGTGTGTGAGTGTATTGGTAGTGTTAGAATCTAGGTGAAGTTGATAGGAAGTTGTGGTGTCACAGGTGCACAGGGTGGTGAAGAAGGCATTTGGCACACTGGCCTACATCAGTCCGAGCATTGAATACAGGAGTTGGGACATTATGCTGCAGTTGTACAAGACATTGGTGAGGCAGTATTGTTACAGTTTTGGTCACCCTGTTATAGGAAAGACGTCACTGAACTGGAAAGAATGCAGAAAAGTTATGAGAATGTTGCCAGGACTCGAGCACCTGAGTTGGGCATACTAGGACTTTGTTCCTTGGAGCGTAGGAGACTAAGAGGTGATCTTATTGAGGTGTATAAAATCATGAGGGGCATAGATTAGGTGAATGCACACAGTCTCCTTCCCAGGGAAAGGGAATCAAAAACTGGATGGCATAGGTTGAACGTGAGAGGGGAAAGATTTAAAGGGGACCTGAGGGGCAATTTCTTCCGTAATGGAACGAACTGCCAGAAAAAGTGGTTGAGGCAGGTACAATAACAACATTTAAAAGTTATTTGGACAGGTAACATGGATAGAGAAGGTTTAGAGGGATATGGCCAAATGCGAGCGAATGGGAGATGGGTATATTGGTCGGCATGGATGAGTTGGGCCAGAGGGCCCGTTTCTGTGCTATGTTACTCTATGACTCTATGAATGTGGGGAGAATAAAATGGGATTAGTGCCAGTAGGTGCTCAGTTGGTGTGGACTTGGTGGGCCATTGCACCTGTTTTTGTGCTTATGACTTCATGAATATATTGAACTACTGAACTTGCCACTGTCAACTCACACTTCCAGCAGGTTATGGAATGGATATTGAAGGATATTAGGCAAAGTCCAGTTAACAGGTTCCTCCACTCGCCATCATTGAGATGTGATTGGCTGCAAACCTTACAATATGGAAGACACACCGGTAAATGCAATTCTATTCTTATACATGCATGGAAAAAAAACGAGGTTCAACAGTCAGCATTTGCAGCTATCGATCCTGATCAGTGGCTGTAAGTAACTTGTAGTCAGGCTTCCACTGAACATTGGTTAATTTATCACAGATGAAGAATTGAACCCAAAGCCATTCTGATGTCTGTGCCTGGTGATCCCAATAAATGGAGTTTTACACGCAATCATTTGGCTTCCTGCAATCAGCCTTCTTGAGGGAGCAATTATTGAGAAACAGAGAAATTTCTTCAACAAGGTACCATTCAACCTATCTCAGAAACTGATTAACATTCTCAAACCTACTGTAGAGTGTGCTTCTAAAATTCACCAACAGGTCAATATCGCCCAGCAGGTTCAATTGGCTGGTTAGCTGTGAAATAGAGGAAAAATAAAGTTCTCGGGGGCAGGATTATTTAGAAAAAGCCCCTACATGCAACACTTCTGAATAAATATCACAAATATCCACCTACTTTACGTAGCACATCTCCCCAAGAGTTCTTCTGGTAGGTTGAAATGGTGATGTGGAGCGAATGTGTGTCTGGTGTGCAACTTGCTTGGTGGATAAAGCCTCTTGGAAAATACAGCATGTCTCCAGCCTCAAGCAAGGTTTCCATAATAGGAGTGCCCAATTCCTGCTGACTGAAGTTACCTGGGCCAGATAGCACAAAGGATCACAATTACTCCTGCTAAAGGTGGTTATTATACAGTGTAAAATGCCTCCATAACACACAAAAAAGGAACTGAATACAACTTTCTGAAAGTACTCACGGCTTGAAACACTTGGAAGAACTTCTTCAGCTGATCTGTGAATACGATTGAACAGATTTTGGCACCAAAATACACATTGTTTTATTGGAGCAGAAGTAAAAAAAGTTACCATCATAAAGTAATTCGAAAGGATCACTTATGTATGTTAGAAATACAAAATAAAAATAGAAACTCTAGAAATATTTAGCAGGTCAAACAGCATCCATAGAGAGGGAAACAGGGATAAAATTTCAGATCAATGACCTTTCATCAGTGCTAAGTAACAGTACACTGAAGCACAATATTCTTGAAGGTTTGAGACCCTTTTCTATTAGGGTGAACAAACACTATGCATAAAAATGGTCAGGGATTTTCCACAGGAAAACAACAGGCTCTTGCAGGTCAATGATATATTCTACAACATTAATTGGTTTATTATTGTCACATGTACAGTGAAAAGCCTTTGCTTGCATATGCCATCCAGACAGATTATTTCATTCATAAGTACATTGAGATAGTACAAAAGAAAAACAATAACAGAATGTAGAATATAGTGTTGCAGTTACAGAGTAAGTGCAGTGCAGGTAGACAAATAAGGTGCAAGGGCCATGACGAGCTAGCTTGAGAGATCAAGAGTTGATCTTTATTGTAGAAGTGGCCTGTTCAACAGTGGGATGGAAGCTGTCCATAATGTAACCAAAATGAGCCACCTCACTCCTCAGATGGCAATGAAGCACAGTGATCTAGAAACCTAAGAAAGGAACTCCTAAATGACTGCCCCTCTACGCCTTCAGAATTGTGTGGCGTGATGTTCTTATCAGTGAGGGTACTGGGAAAGCAACAAGCAGTCTGCTGGAAGATCTCAGTGGGTTGAGCCACCACCCCACCCCCCAGTTACTAGGAAAGCAGTGTGATTTGCCAGTTTTTTCCCATGGCATTGGTAGGATTGAAAATGCAAGAATCATGCTGTCTAGGTTGCAGTGCCTCAGGACTTTTTTTCTTTTAAAACTCCTTTTCCTTCTATCGAGAATTTTGGCAATGTTCCCCGTCAGCAACTTACAATGAAATGCTACTGCTTGTGTCCATGTAGGTCTCCATGTTTGAATTGGCAGTCAGTATTTAGCATGAGATAAGAAATTATTTGATTGGTAAAGTGTGAAATTTCTTTTGAGTCCATAAAGTGTTTTCCATTAACTTCCATCCAATGATATATAATGAGAGCTGGTCAAAAAAGCAGGTGGTTTAATTACACAGTGGAAACATACCATGCCTTGAGGTAACAGAGGTCTCGGGAGCAGCCAGTACTGTGCACGGACAGATTACACATTACATACCTAGGATCATAGACACGCCAGTACTTTGCCCCTTCCAGCTGAACCACGAATGCTTCAATGTCGTCATAGTGTGGTGCGAATCCCTGGTTCCCAGGAGGAGTCAGATAGCTTCATAAGAAAACAAAACGCACATAAAAATATTTTTGTGATAGATCAAAGGCCTACTCATTCCAACTGAATTTGGCAGGTTCAGAAGTTCCCAATAGATAAGAATTTTTCATCAACAAAATGAATAAGAGCTTGACAAATGGCCCCAGGATGTAACTGCTACAATGCTGATTGTAAATTTCTATTCAATTAAACTAATACGGTAAAACTCCAATAATCCGGCACCCTCAGGTCTTGGGCGATGCCGGACAGCAGCTTTACCAAAATACTGAATTAATTTTATCAAGACACCCAGCACACTTTTAATTCACCTTCTGTCTTAGATATTACACAGTAGTATAAATTTTCCAATGAACTAGGTACGCTTGATAAGAATGTAGGGGAACGGGGCCCCGGCATGTTTATAGTGAGTGTCGAAATGGTCCCGGTGTGTTTATAGTGTGGATCTAGGCCCCGTGCATTCATAGTGAGTGTGGACACGGGGCCCCGGTGAGTTGAGAGTGAGTGTGGACACCAGGTCCCGGTGCGTTTATGGTGAATGTGGAACGGTCCCTGGTGTATTTATAGTGAGTGTGGACATCGGGCCCAGTGTGTTTATGGTGAGTGTGGACACAGTTCCCGGTGTGCTTGAACTGAGTGTGGGAACAGTACCCAGGTGAACTAGAAGCCAGACCATCATGATTTCCAAACACTGGAATACGGATTATCAAGGTTTTACTATATTTTACTGTATGCAACCAGTATACATGTCAAATAAAACAATAAACTTATTTCCACTTTAGGAACAATTTCAGTTTTTATAAACCATAAGAAAACATCACAAAAGATGTTTTTAGCAATACTTACAGAACCAAAGGATTAAGCAGAATATCTTAAAAGATTAAGTAGCAAGTAACATTTATGCCAAAAAATGGTGGCAGCAGTGACAATCTAAAAGAAAAGTCCAGCAGCTTGCCTTGTCATTCCAAGTCTTTACTTCACCGAGTCCCCACCATTAATATCTTGGGGATTACCATTAACAAGCCATATGACAAGATGATCAACAATATCAGGACTACTTGAAAGGCACCCATTGACTAGCATTAGTATTCATTTCTTTTATCACCAGTGCACACAAGCTGCAGCGTGTACCATTTACGAAATGTACTGCAGTTACTTCCCTCCGTTACTCTGATAGCACCTACCAAACCCACAACCTCTACCATCAAGAAAAGGGGATTCAGATGCATTTGTTTCCCTCCAAGTCACACATCATCCTGACTTGGAAATATATTGCCATTTGCTCAACTCTGGAAACACCCTACCAACCTCACTGTGGGAGTGCTTTCAGCAGAAGGACTGCAGAGGTTCAAAAGGTTGTCACACCACCAGCTTCAAAGGCAATTAGGGATGGACAATATAGAACCATAGAACACTACAGCACAGAAAACAGGCCATTCGGCCCTTGTAGTCTGTGCCGAAACTTTTTTCCGCTAGTCCCATTTACCTGCACCCAGTCCATAACCCTCAAAACCTCTCCCGTCCATGTATCTATCCAATTTATTCTTAAAACTTAAGAGTGAGCCCGCATTTACCAGATCAGATGGCAGCTTGTTCCACACTCTCACCACTCTCTGAGTGAAGAAGTTCCCCCTAATGTTCCCCCTAAACCTTTCCCCTTTCACCCTAAAGCCATGTCCTCTCATACTTATCTCTCCTAATCTAGGTGGAAAGAGCCTACTCACATTAACTCTGTCTATACCCCTCATAATTTTGTAAACCTCTATCAAATCTCCCCTCATTCTTCTACGCTCCAAGGAATAAAGTCCTAACCTGTTCAATCTTTTCCTGTAACTCAACTCCTGAAGACCCGGCAACATTCTAGTATATCTTCTCTGCACTCTTTCAATCTTACTGATATCCTTCCTATAGTTAGGTGACCAGAACTGCACACAATACTCCAAATTTGGCCTCACCAATGTCTTATACAACCTCACCATAACATCCCAACTCCTATACTCAGTACTTTGATTTATGTATGCCAGGATGCTAAAAGCCTTGCT
The DNA here is from genome assembly GCF_009764475.1 of Pristis pectinata. Lineage (NCBI taxonomy): Eukaryota > Metazoa > Chordata > Chondrichthyes > Rhinopristiformes > Pristidae > Pristis > Pristis pectinata. The sequence goes on along the minus strand of NC_067407.1, from coordinate 129,439,745 downwards.
AGCAGTACCCAGAACCCTAAAAGTAATTTTTTAAAAATGTCTTGTGGTCTTAACCTCATTTACCAACTAACATTGCACCTCTGAATTCAGGGATCCAAAGTGGGAAACAAAAACAAAAGAGAGGTGAATATTTCTCTATGCCCATCATGTTGATGACATGTGGGCTGAATTGCTATATTTAGTTTTGTGTTGTGTTCATAGTGGAAAGAAAGGACAAGAAGGAGAAACTACATCTTGTTTGTACAACACCCTTGCATTTTCTTATGGATCGAACACAACAACTGTTGAGACCAAAATAATGCATTGCATATCCCACTGCGAGCACCTTTTGAAGGGGGACAGAACAGGGAAAAAAAAATCTCTTCCCTATCAATGTCTTCAAAATTTTTCCTTCAATCATCCAACACCCTGAATCAAACACAAACCTGAATCAAATCCAAACGCAAACTGGTGGAACAACACCTCGTTTTCCTTCTTGGAGCCTTACCGCCTAATGGCAAGGACATCAAATTCTCCCACTTTAAGTAAACCAACACCCCCACCCACCATGCCTCTTGTCTTTCCTTCCCTTTCCTAGCCTCTCTCTTTTCTCCTCACCAATATTTTTTTCTCTCCTTTTCCTCTTCTTCCCCTCTCCCCGTCGCCTACCTCCACACTTTTGACCCACCCCCAGTGGATCTGCTCTCCCCTCCACCCCCACATCTGCCTATCACTATCTCTCATCTGCATCTACCTATCACCACCCTGTGACCACCCCACCTCCCCTCTTTTGTCCACCTATCACTGCTCTGTTTTAACCCCTCCCCACCCCCCACCAAATATATTGGGCTTCCCCTTTTCCTGTCTTTGTTTCCCTGAAGCAAATCCATGCTAACGTTTGAAATAAAAAAGCATCTTTTCAACTGAAAAATTTCACAGCAATTCTATGGTGTGCCCATTAGTCAGTAAAGAATGCACATTTTGGTTTGTAATGCTGCCGTTTAGCCAATTTGTACAGGAATATATCTCTCATTTATTAACAAAAAAATACAGATACTTGCACATTAGCTCCAACCATGCTCTCAAAAACTTCCTGAAGAATAGACAGCACGTTCCAAACAGTTGCAGAAAAGGTCTGAGGATTCAGCAAGCGCAAAGAATATCCATTCTGCCAACAGAAACACACAGTTAATTAGTTAATTCCTGAACAATGTTCACACCATCTTCCCCTACAGATGGAATAGATTGCAAGTCAGAAAGCATTTGGAAAGACAACACTAAAACCAGTATTTAAAGGTTGCTACTCTTTTATCTCTGCTCTTTACAGAGTTCCAAACAATTATGACTCATACACCACCCATGCCAACACATCAGGTGAACAAACTGTAGATGTTCAAAATGTACATGACCAAATAAGTCAATTTCTTTCCACATGACAACACAAAGAAGCAGCCATGTTCCAAGCTAAAAGGCTAAGCAGAGAAAGTGTACTGCAGGCAAATGCATCTGAAATCAATTTAACTAAGAAACTGGGTATTTCAGTGAATTACCTGTGACCTTTCATTGCTGGGACACAAGTTCCAGTGTTGCCTGTTCTGACTGAACACTGGATTGTAAAATCATACAGCACAGAAACCAGTTCTTTTGGCTCACCTTATCCATGCTGAACCCTGATGTCCTTTCTGTGATAATCCAGTTACTCCATCAGGCCCATTTCCCTCTATGCCCTTCTTATCCAAGAACCTGTCTAAATGCCTTTTAAACATTGTAATTGTATCTGCCTCTCACCTTAAACCTGTGCCTTCCAGCTCTAGACTCCCCTGCCTTGGGTAAAAGACTCTGACTAGCTATTATTTTGTAAACTATTATAAGGTCACTCCTCAGCCTCCTACATTCCAGTGAAAATAAACCCATCTTATCCAAACTCTCCTTATAACTACAGACCCTGGTGAATTTCTTCTGAACTCTCTCTATCGCTACCACATCCTTCCTGTAGTGTGGCGACCAGAACTGTACACAATACTCCAAAAGCGGTCTAACCAATGTTTTGCTCAGCTGCAGCATGATGTCCCAGCTCTTGTACTTAACACCCCAGCTAATCAAGGCAAGCATACCAAATGCCTTCTTCACTACTCTATCCACCTGTATCACCACTTTCAGTGAGCTACAGACTTGCACTTCAAGGTCCCTCTGTAGATCAATGCTCCTAAGGGTCCTGCCATTTACTTTATATATCCTCTCAAGATTTGACTTCCGAACTGCACTACTTCATACTTGTCTGGATTAAGTTCTATCTGCAACCACTCCACCCAACTTTTCAGCTGTATCCTTAGACAACCTTCTTTGTTATCCATTGCTCCTCCACTTTTCTTGTCACCTGCAAACTTACTAGTCAGATACTTGCATTCTCATCCAAGTTCTTGTATATATTACAAACAATGAAGGTCCCAGCACCGATCCCTGCAGTACACCACTTGTTACAGACTCCCAGTCCGTAAAACACCCATCCATCACTACCCTCTGCTTATCACCAAGCAAATTTTGGATCCCAGTTTTCCTATGCACCTCGGATCCATTCCCCAACTTTGGGTGTCCTGCTGATAATTAACCTGCCTAGTCAACTCAGGGGGCACAAAACAGCCAAACTTAGTTGATGCCAGATGACTAATATGCAAGAGAACAAACAACAATCACTCATGTTGAGGCCTGGATATGAAGAATGGGCAACCAGACAAGGTTTCAGTAGATTATCATCAATGTCATGGAGCTACATCTGACTTGTAGCTGGTATTTTTGGCTGTCAGCAGAGGGAGTAAACGATCATATTTAAAATTCAACAACATCTGTAAATAGATCATTTTCCATCAAAAAAAAGCTTCTGTTGTGGAGGTGCACAATGCACCAGAATGCTGAAAATTCAGATTATAAATCTCTCCATCTGGTTAGTCCAAACTTGACTAACTTAGAAATGAGCCCTTTTCATGAGAAAATTTCCCCTATCCATAAACCATTCCAGAATTTAAAACAGCTGTGAAAATGCATTGAAATTTCCATCCAAGTTTGAAATAATGCCTTAGCCACTGTCAGACCAGCGCCAACTTACAAAGCTATAGATACAGCTGTTGCTTACCTTATAAAAGTCCCACACCACCACGGGTAATGCCCTGCCAGTAGGAGTATGGATTTCCTTTTCCCCATCGAAATAACTTGTTACGTCCAGGTTTGTTCCAAAATTAACAATTTCCTTGAAAGTAAAGGGAGAACTATAACATTGATTCTGAAACAAAGAGGAACACTTTAATGCCACACATGCACTCAGATGTGCAAGATGCTGACACAGCAGATTTTCTAAATCACTACAGCTGGAGCTTGTGTCTGAAAGCAGTCTTTCCTCTATATGCAGAGCAACATATGGTCATGCACAGAATTCCTAGGTAAGAATGAGAAGAGCAGGACTCTCATTTTAAGCTTGCTATAAATCTGGATCCTGCCAAAATAGTGAGAGGTGAGTAGAGTTAGGGTACACTGCAATTAATATCATGTGAATGTTTTTACTCAGTAACTTATATGTCTTCATATCTTTTTAATTTCTTCTGTTATTCCCACTAGTGTATATAAATCCAAACTGATAACATCATATTATAACTTATATATCATCTATATCCTTTTGTCAATTCTCTTTTAGCATTCACACATTTTCATAATACTTCTCCATTTCATAGATTTTACCTTGCAATTTTAATGTTGGGCCATCTAGCTTTGTTAATTGCTTTTGATTTTTTTTCCTTCACCTTACTGTATTTTTTGTCATCCTCTTGATAGGTGTTGATTTATTTGGGGCCTTTTCTCTGGTTCAATTTTAGCAATTTTTTTCATCCTTGGTGAGTCCTCCAGAATGCTATTCATCACCATTTGAAGTATTTCCTGCCACTGATTTCTGGTTTATTTTTCCGAGCTCCATCTCATCCCCTTAAATTGATTTTCATTTATTCTACCAATTCAGTCTTTCTTATCTCTTTTTAATTTTTATCTTCAACTTTGTGGTGATCATTGTTGCTCCTTTACTCTTACATCAGTCTTTGGTTCTTGTTCATTTCCAATTGATAGATCCAGCAGTTACTTCTCTTGTTAGGCTTATCACATACATAGTACATTTAGAAATAAACGAGAGCTGTACGCATTATTAGAAACTCCATCTGTGTACTCTTTTTACTACCTTTCGATAATATTGATACAAAGTCAGGTCTGGGAAACTACATCAATTGATTAGGAATAGAGTGACAGAGCATGTTTAAGAAACATGAGCTGATCGAGGTTTAAGGTTAAGTCAGTATGACAGATTTCTGAGAAGATCACTAATATGATACTTAAGGTAGTATCTACGGGCATTATCTTTATAGACTTCCAGATGGTTTTCAATAACACTTCATGCAAGGCATCAACAAAAATTAGTGCATATGAAATTAGACACAAACTTTTGCCTCAACAATTAGTCTGAATGGCAAGGATACCACATCAATGTCCCCCAGGGATCTGTTCTGAAATAACAGATGAGGTATTTTTATCCAAATCAGGAAGGAATTTAAGTAGTACATATGGGTGCAGGAAATTCCATTAGAACACAGGCAGATTTAGTGATTGGGCAAAACAGTGACATATGTAGATAACGGTGAGGTCTTCCACTCTGAACTCAACTCAAAAAATATAAAACAAATATTGTCTAAGGAATCAGGAACTGTGGAAGAGCAAGGAGATGTTAAGAGTCCTTTAATAATTCATTAAAAACTAATACATAATGATAAAACAATCTGAAGGATTAGTGTTTTTCTCTAAACACTGGATCTAAGATGGTGGAACCAAGCTTCAGTTGCATGGAGACAAAATCAAAACCTTTCTGGAGTACTGCTTTGGGTACCAAATCTCAAAGCTGATATAAGAGCTAGAAACTGCAGATGCTGGAAATCTAAAATAAAAACAGAAGATGCTTGGAAGACCCAGTAGGTCAGACAGCATTTGAGGAGAGAGAAACAGGGTCAATGTTTCAGGTCCATAACTTTTCATCAGAAAGATTTGGAGTTGGTACAGAGCAGATACAATGATATCTGAGCTTAAGTAGCTTAAACTAGACCTATATACACTCCTGAGTACGACAAAATAATGGGTGATCTGCTAAGATATTTAAAATGTTAAAGTGATTTGATAAAGTAAAGAGAAATGATTTCCCCTAGTGGGGGAAAATCAAGAACAAGGGGTCCTAATCTTAAAATTTGAATTAAATTATTTAGGAGTAAAAACAGGAAGCATTTCCTTCCACTCCTTTATAAGAAATCTGGAATTTTTCCCCTGTAAGGCTGCAGATGCTATAACAACTGATTTTTGTTAAAGGTGTTGAAATTTGGAACAAAGGCAGGAAATTAGGAATAAAGTGTACGAACTAACTGAATGGAAAAGCAAGGCTGAGCAATTCATTAACTTGCTCCTCTTTCTGATAAACCTATGCATCAGGAAATACTGAATTTAAGAAATTTGGCCATTTTCAACAGTGTAATATGGTTGCTTCCTTCATGTGTGAATAAGTGAAGTATTTCAGAAAGGAGTTTTTCTAAGGAAATCTCTTCAAAAATCTTGGCAGACAAGCCATCTGTTTGCAACACATCAAAATAATTTGACCTCTAGGAGAACATCAATTTGCATTCTGCAAGAAATTTGTGGTCAAGTTGAATCATATTCTGATATAACTCAGAACAAACAGTTTTTAAATTGTTACCATTTCAATGGTGCATACATTTAATGAGTAGCATATACAACTCTCCAGCAGTTTTGTAGTACTATACATTCAGACAAAGGATCAAGTATAACAGTGAGATCTTAGCATGTATGATTCATTATTCCGGAAACCCAGTCAGCTTGTTTTGGGAATTATTTATGCATTCCCCTCCCACTTCCATATACCCCAAAATGGTAATCACAGTTAATCCTGAAAAAACATATCAGTTTCCTAAGGTAAAACTTGATAGAAAATAATGATATTCAAATCATAATATAAAATTCATCATTAGCATTTAACCTTAGTGTTCAATGGTTGCAATGTGTAAAAGTACTGGACCTAATAATGTGTGCTGGAGATTCAGATGTTCAAGCTTGAGGAGATGCTTGTATTTCTCTGTACTCACTAAAATATGTAATCTGGGATTTACTGACAGATTTGGAGGATGGATCTATCAGTTCAGCCCACTGCTGGACTCCACACAAAGTGAAATCTTGCTGGGGATTCCCAACATTATGCTGGAGTAATTGCCTCTCAGGTTCTGCATTGAGACCCGTGTGTAGGATCCAAAACATCACTGATTTCAGTGAGGATTAGAAAACAGATTTAGGAGATAGCAGGGAAAGGCAAGTTACTGTTTAAAATTTATTTTGTTTTAATGATTTGTTTCTCATGTTCTAGGTTAACTTTTTCAAAAAATTAATTTAAAAAAATTCCTTCAATTTTAATGAATTTTCAGATCTCTGAATGTCAAAGATTTTTAAAACACACAGCATTGTCAGAAGATAAAGCATCACCTCCAGCTTTGCTGCCTTCTTGGATGTTTCAGGGTTGGGATCCTTCCCCTATGCTGCTTCTGGAGTCTGTTTGCTGTGTGAACATCTCCCCTTAGACTCCATGCCACAGGCAGCCAGTGAGATAGGCCCTCTGCATCTGGTTTACATAAGTCTAGGCCTCCAGGGATTATGTGTGGCAACTTCAGACAGGGGATGAGTAGCTATGATTCCATTGATGGATAAATAATTTTAAAAATTAGAGTTGTGGAATTAAAATTGCCACAACCTTATTCTTGTTTTTGGGTGAAGTCAGGAAACAAAAATATTCGGTCAGAGTGACAGTGGAGAAACATCAAAACTTTATGAAAATGCTCTACTTGAATCAGGTTTTCCTTATAATGGGAATGAAAGTGAAGCGAACCAGTAAATTGAAAATCTGTGTTTAAATAAGATTGTGTTTTGTGTAGTTATGTCTTAGGAGCACATAATATTTCCCTTAAGAGAGACTGCACATTTATTAGACTTGCAAAGGCTGTTTGATTACTTACAAAAATACAAGCTACCCAGTTTCCTATTCATCCTGATTTGCAATCATTATGCAGATAGCAGAGCCCAAGCACTGCTTGGGAACAATATTCCTGTTTCTCCCAAGGGCTGCCTACATTTCCACTCTGCCGCAATGCAAATGTCCAATGCTATACCACACTAGTTTCCAGAAGATTACTTGAAAGATAACCACAGACTAAGATCAAAACTACTGACATGGAATAGTTGTTCTGACATTTAATTGACCATCCTGATTGATTTTGCTCAGAGGCTGTAAATATCTTGAGCTTACCTCTCTCAGTATTCTGTCAAAATCTTCTGCAGAGAACAATCCTTTGTAGTAGTTTACATTGTGACGCCTGATCAAAGCTGGGGTCTTCTCCCAGATGTCACTGAAATGCAGAAATCCAATTAAGATCAAGATATTGTTCTATAAATATATACAATGCAATCTCTGATATACTGCACCTCATTATATCGTGGATACTATTATGACTCTCAAGATAAAAATTAGGTAAATGTTAGTTTCATTTATAACATGGGTGTTAAAGTTGTCCTGTGACAGCCGCTTTACATCAAGGTTGCACTGTAATTAAGTTTTGAATCAAGGGATGATTTTTTTCCATGATTCCTTCACAGTGCCTACATAGTTGTAGCTGTTAACAGCTGCTGCAACCCATCTGTCCAATTCAAACAAGTTAAAACAAAGATCTTCTATTCCCAATGGTATCCCATTCAATTACTTATAAAGTGTCAGCACTGTTGACAACTTCCTCACCATATTTTGAAATTATTTCCCCTTTTTAAATTTCCAACAATCATGCATGATTCAGATCTAATAAAAGGCAGATCTACTTATAAGCACAGTCCAACTTAATTTGTACCTTCACTTTCCCAGCTGTAGGCTTCCTGAATTTTGGAGAACTTTACAAGGAAAACCTGGATTAAAACTGCATGGCCACATTTGCACACAAATTGGAAGTTCAACCTGTCTACTTCCTGAAGGTGACAGTGGGTTTAACATCAAAGACCCCCACGAACAGTCACCTTACTTGGTGGCTTATCATTGGAGTAAGAACAGTTACCTCAGTGATATCACATTTCTGTGATGTCATGATGCACATCCTTGGAGCAGGGAATGGGTAAAACAGAAGCACAAAACCAAGGATGTTTCCAAATCCACAGTGGCCGAACCAGAAATAAGTGCCTATTTATCATTTTGATATAGTGCTTCACATTTGGAGTCATAGAGTCATAGAGCAATACAGCACAGATACAGGCCTTTCAGCCCAACCAGTCCATGCCGACCATGGTGCCCACCAGGCTAGTCCCAATTTCCTGTGTTCGGCCTATATCCCTCTAAGCCCCGCCTCTCCTTATCCAAGTGCCTTTTAACTAATACTATTCTACCTGCCTCAACCACTTCCTCTGGTAGCTCTTTCCACATATTCACCACCCTCTGTGTGAAAAAGTTGCCCCTCAGATCCCTTTTAAATCTTTCCCCTCTCACCCTAAGTCTATGCCCCCTAGGTTTGGATTCCCTTACTCTGGGGAAAAAAGACTGTTACTATCCATCTTATCTATGCCTCTCATAATTTTAAGCACTTCTATAAGGTCACCCCTCATTCTCCTACATTCTAAGGAATAAAGACCTAGCCTGGCCAACCTCTCCACATAACTCAGGCCCTCTAGTCCTGGCAACATCCTCGTAAATCTTTTCTGCACTCTTTCCAGTTTAACCACGTCTTACCTATAACAGGCCAAACAAAACTGTACACGGTACTCCAAGTGCGGCCTCACCAATGACTTATACAATTGCTTTCTACCCATCAAAGGAGAGTCAGACCCTACTCCAAGCCTGCTGTGGAGTCTCAGCACCATGATTGAAAGCACAGAGAGCTCCGATTGAAAGCACAGAGAGCTCCACTTGTAGCCTCTGGGAGGTTAATTCCAAGGACATTAATGGTGCAAATTTATGTTGGGCAGGGTAAGGAAGCAGCAGCCAAATCCTCACAATCAATGAATATTCATAACCTTTGTAGGCTTGGGGAAGCTCAATGAGCTGCCATGAAGACTTAGTTGGATTGAATGGGTGGGGAGATGATAAATGAAAACAAAGGTCATCTCTAAACAATTTTTGTGCACTTCCTAATATTTGCTTTGAATGGAATGACAGGACAAGCTCACCAACAGAACATGATCTGCCCTGTGAGTAGAATCAAATGGGCAATAGGTGTCTTTGAGATATTTTTCAGACATTAATTGAAATTATTTCACTGCATAAAATGCAATGCCTTCAAAATGCATACATTACGACCTCAAAATTATTAACAAAAGCTATCATATAACAGTTATCATCTTAAATAATACTGACAATTACATTTTAAAATAAGTAGTCATTTGGAAATGATTTCTGACAGTTCATATATTGCACGTCAATCCAGCTGAGGTTATTTTAGACACTTTATTAAATGCTTGAGTTTATTAAAAGTTGTGCTGCTATCCTACTTGAAAAACTTCTTTGAAGCAACAGGTGCTATTAACCAATCAAAGAGTTTAATCGCTCTTTCCTTGCTGTTCTGTACATGACGTAGATCCCGAAGAAGTACTGATAATGTCGGTCCTGTCCAGGGTCGTGTATCTTTGCTCTGAGGAAGGACGATAAACAAACCTTCATTATGTAGTTAAGGTTAATACCATTCTAAATTTTTACTAAATTTACATTTTAAAAACCATCTCTTCAGCTTGACTTCTTAAAAAGACACTTTTAATGTTGCCAGCAAGGCCAACATTATTACCTGTTCCTAATTGTCCTTGAAAGTAGCGTCGAGTCCCTTGAACCACTGTTCTCTCGTTGATACATTTTCTCTAGTACTTAAGGACGCTTCCTCCAGTTCTCTAGGATGCTTTTGGTACCCATTAGGACAAGAAATAGTAATGCTGCATAATGGAGCATATGGTGCACAAACCATACATTCTTCTTGCCTCATCAATACGCCCTTGGGTAAACCCAAATTAGAGTGTTCCTCACGTGTGAGATTTTTGCATTTCCCACGTGAACTATTCTTACGGCCTCTTCAACTTAAAGTTCTTTATTAGTACCAAATGTGTCCTATCAATACACACCCATTAGGACCTGATGTGAAACCACTCCATGATTATATCAAGTAAACATTTACAGCTGGAGCTTTGACAGCCTTGCTGAGAGATTTATTTGAATTTAAGTACTAGAGAAAATGCATCAACGAGAGTACAGTGGTTCAAGGGAGTCAGCGCTACTTTCAAGGACAATTAGGAATAGGTAATAATGTTGGCCTTGCCAGCAACATTAAATGAAAGAAAAGATTGCTCACCAGCGTCCCACACAAATATTACATCATGTAACAAAGCCATAATTTATTTGTACTATGTTAAATGCTTCTGTAGATTGTTTGATGTCATTCATTTTGTTCTTAATTTGTGCTGACATTGTATTATAACGACACTAAATGAGTCACCAAAAAACTATTTCTTAAATATATTCTATAAACTGTTTTAACAATGCTGGTAATTCAAAGAAGTCAACTGCTTCAAGTAAGATATAGAACAGACCGATGTAATATCTGTAATTATGATGACAGATATTATGAAGTATGATCCATTTAATGTGGAAGCTGGTTCAGTGGAAGTTCAGAACAAGAGAAATCTTATCCTTGTTCTGGATGGGAGAGACAGTGGAAATTATGGAAGATGATCCTTTGATTATCGAGGCTGACAGAGTGGAAGGTAACCAGGTTTGAGGTAGTTTTTCCACAATTATTTCCAATGTTCAACAGGATGATTCACCAACCTGTTTGCAGATTCTGCTTACTGTGAAAAGGATAGCAGTATATCTCTAAGCCAGGACAGTGTGTGACTTGGAGAAGTACCCCCAGGTGGGTGTGTTCCCATGTCCTGTCCCCCTTTCCTCTAACTGGTAAAAGTCAAATGCTGGGAGAGCAGATTAGTCGAGGAAGACACTAATCGCAGGCATAGTTTAAGTGTTGAGGGAACAACTGTTAAGGATGGTGGAAGAGGTAACAATTAAATGGACTGATTTGTCCCAAATGGTGTTAAACTTCTCATGTTTTTAGACCCAAAATTATCCTGGTAATTGCAACGTATGCTATTGCACTCTTGACTTGTCGCAAATCTTAAGGGAGAGAGGACTTGCGTCTCTTGTCACAGGATGCCCAGTCTCTGACCTGCTCTTGAAGCCGCAGTGTTGATGTGGCCGATCAATTTTGTAGTCAAAGTTTCTGGAAGGAGTATTGGTTCTGCTGAATTTCCAATGTAGATAGTTCTGGTAATTGCAATTGTAGATCACAAACACAATTTTCACATCAAAATCACATCAGCCTATATTCAAACATTGTCTAGTTGCATGCAGATACAGGACGCTTCATTTTCTGAGGAGTTGCAAATGGAACTAAAAATTGTGTGATCTTATCCAACCTTTAATAACAGATGAGCAGAAATGCATTCTGATATTTGGAACACTGAACTTTGGCCCTTGTTACAACCGCATGCCCTTAACAAATCCACCCTATGCCTGGCCTATGTCTTTGGCTGTGTAAGAGTGCTCCGAAACTTGATGTCCCATTTGACCCCATGCTAAGCATCCAACCTCATTGCTGCTCCATGACCACAACTGCCTGCTTCACTTCTCTAATATCACTCCCCTGTCCAAATACATCTGTAGCCAAAAGCCTTATCTGTGCTTATTTTAAATCTAGGCTTGATTAAGCCAATGCCATCGCGTGTAGGGGTAACTGAACAACATTGACACCAAGGTGACAGTAGTCAGCTCAGTATAAGTTATCACAATCTGGAAAGACGCATCAAAATCAGGACCAAGAATCTATTTAACTTCCTTTTCAATAACAAATATCTCAACACAGAGACTTGCACCATGCTCTGCGTCGTGTGAAGGAATGAGTGCTGTGAGAGGACAATCAAAGGCGGTAGGCAAGGCTCGGTAGGAGAAAGACACTGTAAAGGTACATCTGAAAAACTGTTTTTAAGAATGTCTTTTAGATGATGGCAGCAGTGCAGAAGGATGAATGAAATGTTCAGAGAGAAAGGGGGCAATGCAGTTGCTTAATGCCACTTTGAAATAACAGGAAATAACGTTTCGAATAGCATTCATCTTTTTATGAAGGAAAGAATAACACCTTATAAATGTAGGATGAAACAAGGCTGCAGAGATTTTTGATATCAACTGATTGGGCAGTGGCAGCTCAGTTAGACCTAGGATGATGGAGATGTGGGACTTTACACGGGTGAAGCCGTCAACCACAGAATCCTGTATTGAACAATGTCGTGTTTGAAGGTGAACATCAAGACAAAAAAGATGTCAAAGTCGAGTGCAATGAAAAACTTCAGCAGCATCACAGACACATAGCATCATTTAAGCAGCATTCACAAGTAAAACATAAATATAAATTAGACACAATTTTTACAAGGAAAAACACAATTAGAACAAAAAAAAACAAAATCCATTTTAGTGCCAAGTGATCAGAGTGGTCATAGTATTTCTAAACTGTCATGGTGATTAGGGCTTTGCCGGTTGGTTCAAGAACCAAATGGTCGAAGGGAAGTAGCTGTTTCTGAACCTGGTGGTGTGGGACTTCAGGCTTCTGTACCTCCTGCCTGATGGCAGCTGTGAAAAGGTGTGCTTTTAGTGTTTCAGGAACTGCGCAAGAGACAGAGGCAGAGGTAGGCGACATATTACGGATTTGAAAGCCAGCTGTCTAAGTGGAAAAAAAAGTATCAGTTGGACTTGAGCAAAGCGGTTCTATGGAGAAGGAGTGAAGAGGAACAACAGGTCAGTGGTGACAAGGGCAGCAAAGAGCTGGATGTTGAACAATAAGGTACGGATGTAGTACCATAATGTAAACATTTCGTATTATTAATGCCACGATCAGTTGTGAGCAATTCTCTTACACATACTTAACAGCTTTCCCATACAAGTATTTTACCAAAGCACAGTTATCAATGCATGGTAATAAGAATGGACAACTAGTAGATTTGGCTGATAAAATTCAAGCCAAATGCAACTTTTCAAAGGAGAGATTAAGATTTCAATACTGAAGAAAATTAAAGGAAGAAAATGTGCAGAATACTCTGCTGGGCATATTTTATTAATACCATAGAACCATAGAACAATACAGCACAATACAGGACCTTCAGCCCACCATGTTGTGCCGACCTTCAAACCACTCCTAAGACTATCTAACCCCTTCCTCCCACATATCCCTCTATCTTAAATTCCTCCATGTGCTTATCTAACAATCTCTTGAACTTGACCAACGTATCAGCCTCCACCACCACCCCAGGCAGCGCATTCCATGCACCAACTACTCTCTGGGTGAAAAACCTCCCTCTGACGTCTCCCTTGAACTTCCCACCCATTACCTTAAAGCCATGCCCTCTTGTATTGAGCATTGGTGCCCTGGGAAAGAGGCGCTGGCTGTCCACTCTATCTATTCCTCTTAATATTTTGTATACCTCTATCATGTCTCCCCTCGTCCTCCTTCTCTCCAATGAGTAAAGCCCTAGCTCCTTTAGTCTCTCCTCATAATTCATACTCTCTAATCCAGGCAGCATCCTGGTAAATCTCCTCTGCACCCTCTCCAACGCCTCCACATCCTTCCTATAATGAGGCGACCAGAACTGGACACAGTACTCTAAGTGTGGTCTAACCAGAGTTTTGTAAAGCTGCATCATTACTTCGCGGCTCTTAGACTCGATCCCACGACTTATGAAAGCTAATATCCCATAAGCTTTCTTAACTACCCTATCCACCTGTGTGGCAACTTTCAGTGATCTGTGGATATGAACCCCCAGATCCCTCTGCTCCTCTACACTGCCCAGAATCCTGCCATTTATCTTGTATTCCGCCTTGGAGTTTGTCCTTCCAAAGTGTACCACTTCACACTTCTCCGAATTGAACTCCATCTGCCATTAAGGACCAAAGTAAGATAGTGCCAGTGACTCTGAACATCAACAAAGTTGGGTAGTCTGTCAAAATTAATGAGTGGAGTTTGCTTATATGGATAAGAAGACCTAGTCAAAAGGATAAACCCTAATACTATGTCCTCACCTCAGCCATTGCTTCATTCCTTTCCATATTTTATCAATATCTGGAATACTTCCTTTCTGCTCCAAAATCTTAAAGACATTAGCTATTGAAGTTATTAACTGGGTAAAGCGTGTTATCTTCATACGATTACTTGTGAAGATCCGTACTGTACAACTGGTGTGATGCTAGACCACTGTAATTCCAGCAGCTGATGGAACTACATCAAATGTCATCAAAATGATCACGTTTAAGTTCCACTCCATTGTCATCGCTCTGCTGCAATAAAATTCCATTTACAAAAGGTAAACAATTCTGACAACATTCAAATGATTGAAATAAAGTTAAAGCATTTGAGAACAGGTGTGGAAAAAGTCTTTAAAACCAACAGAAATTCAAAGGCACTTTCAAACTTTTTACCCATAATTCTAAGCATTATAAATCTGCATCTCCTGGCAACAGGCTATTACCACGGCAGCATCACAATCAAATTAAAGCAAGAACATATAGCACAAATTATGGCTAAAATCATAGAAATGTTAAAAGCAAGTCCCATTAAGAAAAACAGATTTCAGCTTTTTTGGAAGAATACATGTTTGACATGTATTGAAACACAGAATTTATGCCTTCAGACAAGTTAGTGAAACATTAATTCATGCTTATTTTCCATTTGCCTGATCAACTTAATACTGTCGTTCTATGACTACTTCAATTTACCAAATCCAGGGATCCTGATGAACCACCAGTATATTTAACCAGGCACTGCTAGTGTTTAACCATCTAATAATTACTGTTTTTTTCTGCTACTAGTTCAACCAGTTTTATTTATCGCCTGAAGCTAGATGGGAAGATTCCAGTTCCCACAGAGAAGGTCTACTACTGTTGAAATAGTCACTCACCAACAATACTGAGAACCTGCATCAAAACACTGTCTATCACAGAGGGCTGAAATGGTTTCAAGTTACCATCACCTAATGTATAATCTTGAAGCCACGTCGACTTCAAAAATAAAACTTGAGCTCTTTTCTCCGCTCCCAGGAAGACAATACAATGAGTGACGATGAGATGAATGGAAAATACTTCAATATAAATTGTGATTTAACTACTCCAAACTTTCATCTATAAATGAACTATTTTATAAAGAATAAGGCAACAAATATTAAAAGCTCAGAAACCTAAAAATTGCAATACAAAACTTCTCTGCATCTCCCCAATGAGTAATGATACTGTTTAGCAATAGCCCAATACATACAGTCAGAAAATCTCTGGTTTGATTAGTTCAGAGTACCAGCTGTACCAAATGCAATCCCACAGCACTCCTTGTCTGTGTCCATTTGCTACAAATATTATCCAACTTTCTCTCAAAAGATATCTCACTGTCACAACCATTTGATACGGCAAGAACTCCATGCTCTAACATCATTCAGTTCAAAGCAATTTTGGAAAGAGTTGGATCATAACAGTGGGTTGACAGGGAGGAGTACAAGAATTATCTTCCTTCGCTCAGAGTTGTGAGGACAAGTTTGTGACTCTTCAGCATGCCTTCTCACATAGTTTCCCATTTCAAACAAAATATCTGCAGTATGCCCAGTGGTTCTATTTGCATGGACATTACAAGTTCACATTCACAGGAAAACATTTGGCCTTCTGTATTCAGGTTGCCCAAACAAAAGCTGATCAAATCAATCCCATGTCCCATTATCAGTTCATAACCTTACACAATATCAAATGGTTATCCAGATACTTTTTAAATGTGAGAACAGTTCTTGCTTCCACTAAGCTTTATTAGCATTGAGTTCTAGATATTTGCACTACTTGGGTGAAAACCCATCTTCAATTGCCCTCCAATTCTTCTACTAACATTAAATCTATGCAGTCCTCCCTGGTAAACAAAATAGATTTCCCCCCCCCATTAACCTTATTTAATTCTGTACACCTCAATTAAATCTCACCTCCAAAGAAGATCATCCTAGCCCAACCAACTTTCCTCAAAAGTCAAAACCTTCAAGTCTGTTTCTTTCAAGTTTCCTCTGAGGTATCGCACGTTACTGCATGCTTTCCACAATGAGAGAACTAGAGCCAAGTAGCACTTGAGCTACTGCTTTGTATAATTCTAATATGACATCCCTGTATTTATCTTCTATGCTTAAACCAATGTCAGCCAGTATCCTTTATGGCTTCGTAACCATCTTATCTATCTGTCCTTCTTTCCTCAGGGATTTACATGATGCACTCCAAGGTTGCTTAGGTCTTTTATCCTTCTTGGTATCATAGTCATAGAGTCTACTGTCATAGAGTCGTACATAGAAACAGGGCCATTGCACCTATGCAGACTATCATGCCTATCTATACTAAACCCAATTGCCTGCATTAATTCCACATGCCTTTCTCATTCAAGTACCTGTCCAGATGCCTTAGTTATTACTATTCCTGTCTTCACCACCTCCTCTAGCAACTCATTCCAGATTGTGTATTACCTTATCTTGTTGCACATTCCTGAAAGCATTATCTCACACTTCTCCAAACTGAATTTCACTGGCACCACTTTTTTGACCATCTAATCTCTCCATTGACATTTTCCTCTAGTCTACCTGTTTCTACTTCACCAAAAGGAATCTGATCATTTTTTGCATCAAATTCC
This sequence comes from Pristis pectinata, assembly GCF_009764475.1. Classification (NCBI taxonomy): domain Eukaryota; kingdom Metazoa; phylum Chordata; class Chondrichthyes; order Rhinopristiformes; family Pristidae; genus Pristis; species Pristis pectinata. The sequence goes on along the minus strand of NC_067407.1, from coordinate 129,422,937 downwards.
TTAATCATAACTCCCAAATTTTAAGTTTAAATTATTGAAAAATACCACAAAAAGGACTTTCTACTGAGCACCAAAGTCCTCATTGCAAACAGACTGTTGACTATTATTACTTTTTGCTTCCTGTCACTAAGCCATTTTTTAATACAACTTACCACTTGTTTGAAGGATGCGATTGCACTAGAGAGGGTACAGAGGAGACTCTCCAGATATTGCCTGGGATGCAATATTTCAGTTGAGGAGAGACTGGGTTTATTATCCTTCAAGCAGGGAAGGCTGAAGGGGACCTGATAGAGATGTACAAAGTTATGAGGGGTGGATAGGTTAGATTGTAAGGAACTTTTCCCCACGGCAGAGGTGTCTAAGACCATAGAGCATGGGTTTAAGGTGAAGGTAAGAGGTTTAGAGTGGATCTAAGGAATATTTTTTTCACCCAGGGAGTGGTTTCAATTTGGAACACATTGCCTGAGAAAGTGGTGGAGGCAGGTACTCTCACATTTAAGATGCACTTGAATCACCTAAGCATAGTGGGCTATGGACCAAGTGCTGGTATATGGGATTAATAATAGATAGATACTTAATGGGATCAGGGGGAAACAGCTGATTGGATTCATAATTGGCTCAGTGTGAGGAAGCAGAGGGTGATGGTCGAGGGTTGTTTCTCAGACTGGAGGCCTGCGTCTAGTGGTGTGCCACGGGGGTTGGTGCTGGGACCTTTGTTGTTTGTAATTTATATAAATGTTTCGGATATAAATGTACAAGGCGTGGTTAGTGAGTTTGCAGATGATACTAAAATAGCTGGTGTTGTAGACAGTGTAGAAGGTTATGTAAAATTACAGGGAGATTTTTTATCAACTAGGTATGTGGGCTGAGGATTGGCAAATGGCTTTCAGTCCAAATAAATGTAAGGTATTGCATTTTGGGAGATTAAACCAGGGTAGGACTTATACAGTGAACAGTAGGGCCCTGGGGAGTGTTATGGAACAGAGGCTCCGAGGAATGAAAGTGGCAACTCAGGTAGATAGGGTGGTGAAGAAAGCGATTGGCACGCTGCCCTTCATCAGTCAGGGCACTGAGTATAAGAGTTGGGAAGTTATGTTGCAGACGTTGGTGAAGCCTCACTTGGAGTATTGTGTACAGTTTTGGTCACCCTGTTTTAAGAAAGATGTTATTAAGCTAGGAAGAGTGCAGAAAAGATTTACCAGGATGTTGTGTGGACTTGGGGGCCTCAGTTACAAGGAGAGGTTGCATAGACTAGGACTTTATTCCTTGGAATGTAGGAGATTGAGGGGTGACAATAGATAATGAGGGGCATAGACAGGGTGAAAGCACATAGTCTTTTTTCCAGGGAGGTGGTGCTAAAAACAAGAGGGCATAGGTCTAAGTTCAGAGGCAAGAGATTTAAAAGGGACATCAGGGGCAGCTTCTTCACACAAAGGGTGGTGCGTATTTGGAATGAGCTGCCAGAAATAGTGGTTGAGGCGGGCACATTAGCAACATTTAGCAGCCATCTAGATAAATACATGGATAGGAGAGGTATAAGAACATAGAACATTACAGCACAGTACAGGCCCTTCGGCCTATGATGTTGTGCTGACCTTTTAACCCACTCTAAGATCGATCGAACCATTCCCTCACACATAGCCCTCCATTTTTCTACCATTCATGTGCATATTTAAGAGTCTATTACATGTCTCTAATGCATCTGCCTCTACCAGCGCCCCTGGCAGCACGTTCCATGCACCCGCCACTCTGTGTAAAAAAAAACTTACCTCTGATATCCCCCCTGTACTTTCCTCCAATCACCTTAAAAGATGCCCCCTCGTGTTAGCCATTTCTGCCCTAGGAAAAAGTCTCTGGCTGTCCACTCGATCTATGCACCTCTATCAGGTCACCTCTCATCCTCCTTCACTCCAAAGAGAAAAGCCCTAGCTCACTCAACCTATCCTCTTAAGACATGTTCTCCAATCCAGGCAGCATCCTGGTAAATCTTCTTTGCAGCCTTTCTAAAGCTTCCACATCCTTCCTATAAAGAAGCGACCCGAACTGAACACAATATTCTAAGTGTGGTCTAACCAGGGTTTTATAGAGCTTCAATATTACCTCACGGCTCTTGAACTCAATACCCTGACTAATGAAGGCCAGCACACCATACGCCTTCTTAACAACCCTATCAACTTATGTGGCAACTTTGTGGGATCTATGGACATGGACCCCAAGATCCCTCTGTTCCTTCATACTGCTAAGAATCCTGCCAGTAACCTTGTATTCTGCCTTCAAATTCGACCTTCCAAAGTGTATCACTTCACACTTTTCTGGGATGAACTCCATCTGCCACTTCTCAGCCCAGCTTTGCATCCTATCAATGTCCCGTTGTAACCCTCGACAACCTTCTACACTATCCACAACACCACCAACCTTCGTGTCATCTGCAAACTTACTAACCCACCCCTCCACTTCCTCATTTATAAAAATCATGAGGGCAATGGGCCAAACATGGGCAGATGGGCCTGTTTCCATGCTGTAAGACTCTATGATTCTATGATGGTTGGCATGGGTATGGTGGACCAAAGGGCTTCTTTCTGTGCTTTCATGAATTTCCCCTGGATTCAATGGACTTCAACTCAGTTTGCTAGGTAGGACCTTATCAAACATCTTGCTAATTTCCATGTTTACCACAATAATTCTCATCAAACATTGCAAATATTTGTCAGATACACCTCACGTTTCACAAATCCACATTGACATCCTTCTCATTAATCTAAATCCAAATTATGAATCATAATGTGTGAATTGTGCCCGATAATCTGTGATCTGCTCATTACCAATACAACCTAACGAGCTTTCCTGTCTTACTTTTTTCTTAAGAACAACTCTAGTATCTTCCATTTTCCTGGTGCATTTAAAAATGATGGTCAGTACTGTTCTGATGTACATTTTACGCTGGCATGGCAATTTATCTACTTTAAAAGATGCTAAGCTGCTTCTCTCTCTCTATGTTCATCATACTTAAGAGTTACTTAAATATTTTACAATCTTCTTTTTCTATCTCATCCATCTCCTTTGTGAAGACAGACTCAAAGCAGTCATTTAGAACTATAATCACATCTTCTGCCTCCACACAGTTTACTTATCTTGTGTCTAATAGGCCCTTAATGATGCTTTTGTCCTTCATGTACTTATAAACTGGGAGTCTGATGAAAGATTATCGACTGAAACATTAGCTTTTTCTCTTTCCACAGATGCTGCCTGACTTGAATATTTGCTGAATTTTGTTGTTTTAGATTTCAAGCATTTCAGCTTTTTGATTTTTTTAATATAAATTATGGGGCCTGTTACACATTGATTCAGAAGGTTCCCTGGAACATATTTTGAGAATTCTGGATACTCTGCAGCTTTTATATTTTTGTCTAATTAAGGATTTAGGGTAGTTAAAATCTCATACTATTATGGCCGTATTGGTTTTGTCAGCCATTTGCAGATGGCTTTCTTTGCACTACTATATCAATACCAGTTAATAGCTGTTTAAGTGATTCGTAAATCACAATTCTAAATTTTATAAGCTTGAGGTGCTGCAATAGATCTCTGGCCCTTCATTTATATTCGCTGGTATTTTCTTGCACAGATATGGGACTCTCAGCTATCTTGTTCTGTTATTTTTCCATTAAACTCATTGCTTTCTGCTTTCACATGGCGATTGCTGCTGTAATGTATCCTCATTAGCCCAAATAGTAATTGGACAAAAATGACAGGGGATTAAGTCACCATGATAATTGCATTTTAACCACAGAAGACTGAAGAGGTGAGACTGCCTAGAATAATCTACATGATTAATATAATACAGGAATACATTTAACGATAATATCTAAGGGAACAGCAACTGAATAGCATTAACTGCCTGGTATAGAAGACTGTCCACAATAACTACAGATAGTTCAAAAGGTGAGGACTGTATTGTAGAAAATGGCTGGTATCCGTGAACACTAGTATCCCTTCAGGTAGGAAAAAAATTGTTTACAGAATAAAAATCATAGAATTACAATCTTTTACACTTTTTCTCATTTCCTCTGCCTAGTTAAGATATGTCCCACCTATTCAATGTATTCTTATCAATCTATGTTTTTGAATATACAATGTACAACTATGGCCCTTTTCTGTGGATTTCAACTTTCTTCCTCCAGACACTAGGCCAGCACCAAACACTGCCGCAGACTGTCGTCAGAGAAAAATGTAACAGCAGCAGATTAGAATTACTTGCAACAAAATTTTTGCTTACATTTAAAATGGAGAGATTGCCAGCTAAACCACTGTGGGGTTAACATTTTTTTTATATAAAGACGACATGTTGAATATACTAAGAAATATCACTAGCCACCTTCATTATTGCCATTGTATTTGCCTTCCTCTGTAACATGAATGTTAAGCAGAAGGGGCCCCTTGAGCCTTCAACAGTAATCAAATATTGTGTACTTGTGAGGTTGGGCCAAGCACCATCTCCAATTTTTTTGAACAAAGATATGAATATACATGTACACTTTGAGGAACCAATCATTATCTGTACAAATATGGTGATTTGTTTCCAGATCACTTGGCTCAAGTGGCTCCCTGCAGTCTTTGTTTACACAGCTGAACACTGTGATTTCAAAGCAGATCAATGCTTGTAATACATTCAATGGAAGCAGTTTCTTAGCCAATATCACTTCCTTCTAGGTATTTGAACATTTTCATATGTTTATTAATGAGTGTTAATATCTGTTAGTATTTTAGAACATAACAGAGCAGATTTTTATTTATTTGGCAGAGGGGGTTATTGGGTTACAAAGATCTCACTTTAAATGATTTTGACATTTTTGGGAAGTCAACGGGGGCCTAGGGCACAGACTGAGGTTTTACCAAAGCTCTGTACAATTGGCAGCAAGATTACCATATTTTTTTACTCCAACTACCCCTTGATATAAAGCGCAAAATCGTTTCACTGCTTAGTACAGGTTAACCATCCATTGAGACCATATTCTTTAATCCTGTTTCTTTTCCTTATGTTGTATTTGTTTTGAATTTCAGCAAATATTTGTATCCTGTGCACAAGCAGGTTTCTGTCAATAAGTTTTAACCCAGGAACAGTAGTGAACAAGTTGAGAAAGACCAACCTTGGATGGTTCCCCAGGAATCTCCAAGTTGGAGGCTGCTGTACTCTTTCCTTGTGAATGGTTCGACAGATCATTGACAATTGCAGCAGCTTTCCTAGACTTTGACTTCATCCTTTTAGTTTTATTCATCCTTTTACTGCTGATCTTCCTTTTACCATTGTGACTTGTGGGTTCTTTCTCAGCACAATCCACGTCCCTTTGCAATAATGCAGCATTGTTCACAATTGCAAGAGTGCCTGTTGAGGAGATCATTTTAACTTTCAAATACTTTCGTTTCCTCTTCATCAACAAGCGCCTCCTAGACAAAAGTGAACACTTTCTTTGTACTTGACTTGTTGCTGGAATTCCATTGGTCTGCAACAAAAAGTTGTTCATTAGCAAATCAGCAGAAAATCAGAAACATTTACATTGAAGTTTCAAGGCTTGCAGAGTTCAATGCAAACATTAGAAAGGTTGGTTAATGAAGGATACCTAGCCTGATTTTGTTTACCTCAACAGTGGCAGCACCAGGCATGCCACATTGATCTCTGTTCTATATTAAGGAGAAAATCAGCCATGGCTCCCAATCCTGATCACTACACTTAGCCATGTATAATTATTACATTGAATTGAAATATTTCAACAGAATCTTGTGCTGCTTTATTAAAACCAGTTAATCAAATACGATTAATTTGATTTCATCTCTGGGATCAAACAGTGACCTTGAATGAACCATAGACTATTTCATAAGTGATGCTGGCAGGCATAAGTCCTGTAAAGCATTCAGAATCAAAGTACTATGCAAAGTTTATGTAAAAGAGGAACATTGCAAATGAAGGTCCCTGGCCTTGGTCAAGCTGCTATTTAATACTTTAAAAAAATGCAGTCATAATAATTATCTATCTTTTGAAGTCCTTCATGAGGATCTGGATTAAGCACATTTGCTTCACTATACACAAAATCATAAGCATCTTAAAACCATTGTAAAAATCTTAAAAGCAAAATGATGAAGGGAAATGCGTTACTTTGTTTGCTCAGTAGGCATTGAACATATAAGCAGCTTTGTTTGCTGGAAGTGACAGAACAAAAATGTAACAGCTTGCTCTGAATGCAATCTTCCTCCAAGTTATCCAACAGGTTTTCAAATTTATCGAGAACAAAATTAAATAAATTCTAGTCACGACTAATGTCTCTAGGGTCACGTCCAATGCAGGTAGTCAGTCAACCATCAACACACAGCAGTCCTCATTGAGGGGCCAGCGGTGGAAAGGGTGAGCAGCTTCAAGTTCCTGGGCATCAACATCTCAGAGGGTCTACCCTGGGCCCAACACATTGATGCAATCACGAAGAAGGCACGTCAGCGGCTTTACTTCATTAGGAGTTTGAGATTTGGTATGTCGCCAAAGACTCTTGCAAATTTCTACAGATGTACCGTGGAGAGCATTCTGACTGGTTGCGTCTCAGCCTGGTATGGAGGCTCCAATGCACAGGATTGCAAGAGGCTACAAAGGGTTGTAGACTCAGCCAGCTCCATCACAGGCACAACCTTCCCCACCATTGAGGACATCTTCAAGAGGCGGTGCCTCAAAAAGGTGGCATCCATCACCAAGGACCCTCACCATCCAGGACATGCCCTCTTTTCGTTACTACCATCAGGGAGGAGGTACAGAAACCTGAAGACCCACACTCAATGATTTAGGAACAGCTTCTTCCCCTCAGTCATCAGCTTTCTGACCGGTCCATGAACACTACTTCATTATTCCTTTTATCGCACTAATTATTTATTTTGTAATTTATAGTAACTTCATGTCTTTGCACTGTACTGCACTTTTAAGAGACTTTTGGATAGGTACATGGAGCTTAGAAAAATAGAGGGCCATGGGTAAGCCTAGTAATTTCCAAGGTAGGGACATGTTCGGCACAACTTTGTGGACTGAAGGGCCTGTATGTGCTGTACGTTTTTTATGTTTCTATATACCGCTGCCGGAAAACAACAAATTCCACAACATACAAGTCAGTGAGAATAAACCTGATTTTGATTCCACGTGAACTGCCTGATACAACTACTGAATGATTGATTCAACTGTAAGCACTATTAGGAATGTCAGCTTGGAGCAACCTGATTGCCAAAGACTTTACTAAACTTGCTATCCCAAAAACAATCAGTTGGACTTTAAATATACGAGCAACATCAGTATTAATTTGGTATGAACTGAAGTGCTTTTGTACTTGAGCAAAGTTTAGTTTTTTTTTGAGATTTGCACTATGGTTTCAGGATGCTTAAACAGAGTGATGAGTTTCAATGTATGCATCCATGCAAGTCAAGCAACAGGCTCACTTCTGACAGAATTCTGCCATGAGACTACACCATTGAGAAATTTAACAGCGGAGTTCACCAGCTATGATATCCTTTTGGCAAAAATCTCTTTGCCAAGCATACCAGAGTATGCATATGTGTTTGGGTCCAGTTCATCTGAAACATGTCAAAACAATGAGATCAGAAGGAACCAGGGATCGGGCAGAGGGGAGGAGAAGAGGAAGGTGTCAAATGGGGAGGATAAAGACAACATGAGGCTGAGGAAAGGAGGAGGATAACCAGGGATGGGTAGGTGAGGTGACATGACATGAAAAGCAAGGGGAAAAAAGTAGGGGTGAGGGGGGCTGAACGTGGTGTGGAAGTGTGGGGTGGGTAAAATGAGTTGGGGGATGTGTGCAGAGGGGTGAATGTGCTGGGGTTCATGGGGGAAGGTGTTGGAGTCTGTGGGAAGGCCAGGGGAAAGTGTTGGGGTCTGTGGGGAGGGGGATGAACATGTTGGGGTCTGTGGGGAGGGGGTGAAGGTGTTGTCGTCCGTGGGGAGGGGGTGAATGTGTTGGGGTCCGTGTGCAAGGGGGTGTGTGACTGCGTTGGGGGATTAGGGGAGGAAATGAGAAGGGTATTTGCTGGTGGAAATGCAATTACCTGGAGAGGGGCTGTTACGTGGTAGCAGGGTGACCAGTGCGGAGAGTATCTCTTGGGAACAGTTATGTGGAGACAGGCCGTACAAGGGACAGAGAATATTATTTGTGTGGGGGGCCAGTCTCTGGGTGGACTGGTTTTCTAGGGAGGGATTTTTTTGGTGGGGTGTCTGTGGGTGGGGATGTTTGAGGCAGGGATGTTTTAGGGAGGATGTCTGTAGCTGGGGGATTGGGGAGGGCTGTCCAGAAAGAGAGGTGTTTGGGGGGCTATGAAGGAAGTATTTGGGGGGCTGTCTGTGCAGATGGTGTTTGAGGGGGGGGCTCACTGTAAGGGGTGTTTGAGGGGGCCAGCCTGTGGAGTGAATGTTTGAGGGGGGCTGTCTATGGATGGGGTCTTGATTGTGGATGGGGTGTTTTGGGGGTTCTGACTGTGGAGGGAGTATTTATGGGGGGGGTTGACTGTGGAAGGGTGTGTTTGGGGTGGTCTGACTGTGGAGGGAGTATTTATGGGGGGTTGACTGTGGAAGGGTGTGTTTGGGGGGGGTCTGACTGTGGAGGGGGTCACTGTGGGGGTGGGATCTGACTGAGGGTGTCTGACTGCGGGGGGGAGGGGTCTGACTGTGGAGGGGGTGGTTGGGGGGGGTGTGACTGTGGGGGTGTCTGACTGTGGGGGTGTGACTGTGGGGGGTGTGTGTTGGGGCTCTGACTGTGGGGGGGAGGGGTCTGACTGTGGGGGAGGTGTCTGTGTGGAGGGAGGGGGTGTCTGTGTGGAGGGAGTGGGGGGGATCTGTGTGGAGGGAGTGGGGGGGATCTGTGTGGAGGGAGTGGGGGGGATCTGTGGAGGGAGGGAGGGGGGGATGTGTGGAGGGAGGGAGGGGGGGATCTGTGTGGAGGGAGGGAGGGGGATCTGTGTGGAGGGAGGGAGGGGGATCTGTGTGGAGGGAGGGGGATCTGTGTGGAGGGAGGGAGGGAGGGAGGGAGGGGGATCTGTGTGGAGGGAGGGAGGGAGGGGGATCTGTGTGGAGGGAGGGAGGGAGGGAGGGAGGGAGGGAGGTCTGTGGGGCGGGCCGGTACCCAGCAGCGGCCCGGTCTAGGACCGGGTAACCGGGGCGCGGGGTGACCGGAGAGGAGACCTCCTTCCTGGGCTGGGTTGGGGGGTGTGAGGGGGGGCCTGCAGCTGCCCGGCCCCGGTGACTGACCTGGCCGGGAAGCCCCCTCTCCACCGCCACCGCCTGGTACACGGAGAACGCCGACACACGAGGCTCCGCCATCACTCCGCCGTTGCCCGCCGCCTGCGCCGTGACGTCATGGCGTCCCTCCGGACCGTCCTGGCTCAGCCAATGGGAGCTCGCTCTCCTGTAGCCCCGCCCACTCCCGGGAGGGTTGCCTTTTCTGAAACTCCTAATAAACTTGAGTAACTCCAACAAGGAGCTTTGCAGGGACTCAACTTAAATACTGAACTAAACTGCAGGGCAAAAGGAACATAAATAACCCTCCCCCAATATCCAGTGTGCTCTCCATGTGGTGGAAGGTGTCAAGACTGCCAGTGGACATCTCCAGTGCCACCAGGGCAAGTATCTTTTACAATATTTTTATTGATTCCACATAAAGAATACAGAGTACGTGAATCATAAAAAAAGATAAAATAATACTAAATACATTTTCTTGAATCATATTTAAAATCACAATACCCCATAATGGTAATAAAAAATGATAATTAATTAATATACCAGGACAAGTATCAAGCCACAGATGAGTGGCAGGAGGCAGGTCAACAACACTTGGACCTGCAGGCAGCCTAGTGTGGGTCAAGAGGTTAAGGGAGCTGATTGTCCACCTTTGAATTGTTGGGCATCTGGCGAAATCTCCATCATGCCTCCTTCACCTGGAGGTCTGGAGGAGGGGGCTCTCGGATCGACCGCCTGTACCTTTCGCAGGCTTGTGTCTCAGCGGCCTCCATACACCCAGAATAACGGAAGGGTGTGTCGCTCCAGAGGGCCACATAAACATCGATTGCAAGCTGCTCTCTGCAGATCAACTCATTACTTCTATTATAATCGTTCTACTCTTTTAGATTTAAATTCTATGTCACTTTATTCTGCACTCTGTTATTGTTTTACCTTTTACTACCAAAATGCACTGTTGTAATGAAATGATCTGTATGAATAGTATGCAAGACAGGTTTTTCACTGTACCTCGGTTCATGTGACAATGATAAACCAATTTACCAATTTAAAAGACGTGCTAACACTACTATGTATAGAATCAGCAACACTGAATGTATAGATCAGACAACACTAAGAATGCAAAGAGCATTACACTGTGTTCTTCTTTTGTATATATATTTTTATTATAAATGGAATTTATTTTTGAAATAAAAAAAACCTGGACCTGCACCTTCATTAGCTCTGGGAGGATGAGGGTTGTTGGAGTTTAGTGGTGGAGGGATTGCAAGAAAAATCTGGCAAGGATCTGGGCTAGGGGAGATGAGACACTCAGATAAGTAGGCGTGGAAGTGGGAGGTAGGCTTCATCTGGAGTTGAGAGTTCCCAGCCTGTGCCTGTGCCTCAAGGGGTCTGGAGCGATATGGGAGGGTCATGAGGGAGAATGGTGAGAAGCAGTGGAAATGCCATGTGTTTGGGGAACAGGGGAACAAAGATCAAAAGTAAGTACTCCATGGCAATATCTGAGAGGGTGTTGCATGGGGAAAGATATACATGTCAAAAAACAGAAAATGTTTTTCTGGGATTCTGAAAAATTCATTTTGGTGCTCGTAATTTGGTCCCCTCTGCCTTGGAGAAAACATGTGCAGATTATCATCTCTGCTCAATCTGCACAGATGACCATGAGCTTCCAGTTGCCTTTAACATTAATTTGCTATTCCACTTCCACTCGGACCTTGTAAGCTTGAGGAAGAGCATCCAGCTTCTGAGGGCACATTACAGCCCTCAGAAATTTAGCAATTCAACAATTTCAGGTATGCAGCTTTTCCAGTTTGTAGCAGAACTGGCCAGTTCTAATGAAGAGATATCAACCTGATATCTTAACTCTTTTTCTCTCATCATAGATGCTGCCTGACTTGCTGAGTGTTTTCAGCATTTTCTGTTTTCAGCTTTCCAGCATTCATTGTTCTGGTTCTATAATGTATCTCACAGTACAGCATTTTTTTTGTTTTCTTTTTTCTTTCCATCTTGATTCATTACCTCTATCTACATCTCTTCCAGGTTGTCTACAATTAACATCTTTGCCATTTTCCCACAGCTGACACCATCAGCACTTGTGACATTCAGCGTTTCCTGATCTCCATCCTGTCACAGACATTCCTTTTGGTCTCTCCAATGCACCTACTCCAAAACTTGTTTGACTTCTAGCTTTACTCAGTTCTGACGAAATACTAACTCTGTTTCTCCCTTTACAGATGCTGTCTAACCTTCTGAGTATTTCTAACATTCTCCATTTTTACTTCAAGCTCTATGTGACTGGCACAGAAGTCCCATCAAGAATGTATTCACTGAAGGAAGTGCCTGGTTGAGTTTCCAGATTGATAGACAACCCAGAAGTAGCCATTGATAGGTTTTGCTTGGGGTAAGATCAGTTTTTAATTGCATTCATTGTGAGAAAGTGTTTTTTGCCATCAATTTTCCAGGTCAATTCTTGTTTTTAGTCCATCAGTGGCTCCCTGCAACCAGCTGAGATCTTTGTATTCTTCTAATTCTAGCCTACACAATCCCTCTTTTAATTTCTCCACTACTTATACCACTCTACCACCAGCTGCCTAACTCCTAAGCTCTGCAACTCCCTCCCTAAACCTCTCTGTCCCTTTCCTACCTTAAGATTCTTCTTATTAAACCTTTGGTGTCCTATCCTGTATCCCCTTACTTGACATAGTGTTGGATGTTGGTTAGCAATTCCCTGCAAAAACCCTCTGAGATGCTTTTATCATGTTAAAAATGCTATGTAAATTGAGATTTATTGATGCATTTATGAAAGGTAACAGAAGTGGCCATATGTGCCTCTGTACAGCCCATAATCGGAATACTTCTCTCTAAGCATTGTGGCCTTTAACATTCTGAAGCAGCAAGCAACTTCCCGCTTGGAAAAGTGCAAAGTCCCAATATAAACACTCTGGTGTTCAGAATCACTGTGTGCATGCAAATGTGATAATCCAGGAAGTTCCAGTGAGGAATAGTCTGAGGAAAACTACACTGTTATATGAATGGAAACATGATACTGCCAATGTTAGGAATCTGAAATAAAAGTAGAAAAAGGAAAGAACATTGTAGGGCAGTAGAGGGGTGTAGAGTAGATACAACTGGCTAAATTAATCCTTCTGTGTTGAAAATTTCTATGATTCTAAGCATGGGCAGAGATTTGCAGCCAGGCTTGAACTGTTCCTTGATTTCACCTCCTTTACTGGAGGTCCTATTTCCTAAAATGAAATCAGGTATCATTTAAAGTTATGAACTTTATATGCAAAGTCACAGGGCATGGACAGGAATTTAATTTTGCATGTTTCAGGTGGGGCACATTAAGCTGGCACTTATTATACTAATAATTGTCTTACACATGTATCCTTAATGTGTTTAACAATTATTAGGGGCACAGGGTCTTGCAAGCATCCCTGCCCCAATGCACAGCTGCTAAGATGCAGCACCTTGAAATGCTTGACACACAGCAGTAGTCCAGTTCTAAAACCATACAGCACAAAACAGGCCCTTTGGCCCACCATGAATAACAACATACAATGAACTATTTATTTTGATGCATTTAAATTCAGGCCAATGTAAGCTGATTGCAATTTGTGGACTTAAGCATCATGGTCTCTCAAGAGAAACAGCTAATTGCACACTGCTTGTACATTGTCCGTGACTCTGTACTTGAGTAACTCTTGCACGTTGAGGGTGATTTCAATTATATTGATCTCCCATGGAGCTTATTGTCCCAATTACTTCTGCTTAATGTTGTACAACAGCAATGCTTCCAGCGCAGACCTCGTCGAATATTTATTTTGTGAGGAGCAGTTATTAACATTCTGTCTCGAAAATCACAGCCTGAATGTAACTTTTCTAGAGACCTTAGTGAAGTCTGACTTCTAATGCAAAAGTTGTCATGGTGATCAATAACTTCTGGCAAAGCTAACTGGACTTTGAGAAGCATTGTATCCCAACAGCTCTAAGCTGTTAAAAATGGGTGATAAACACTAAGTCCTTATTATTCATGAGGGATAGGGTACAGACTTTCTACAGATAATAAAAAACAGATACAGTTAAGGCTGCCGGTGATGTCTCTCAGACTGCAATGACATACTGCGGTCAGCCCCTCCATGGATATAACAACTTTTATGTTTCAGCTTGTCAGAATAACCACAGTTGCAGCACACAGTCCGTACCATGGATCTTGTCTTCCACCCGGCCCACACCCCAGGCCCCAGCTCCTGGCGCACATTCCTGACCCCTGGAATTCTCAATCCAAACCCTGACTCTGGCTGCATACCCCGTACCAATGCTCCTAGTAGTACATGGCCAACGTTGTCTGTACATTGGATCTCTAGAATGATTAAAAATTTGATTCATTCCTATTAGCTGCCTCTGATCCAAACATTCTTTAGGTTCTGATAAAAGATCATCAACCTGAAACGTTAATTCTGTTTCACTTACCACAGATGCTGCCTGATTTCCAGAATGTTTCCAGCATTTTCTATTTTTCTTTCTGATTTCCAGCATTCCTAGTTTTTGCTTAGGAGCCATACAATCATACAGACATATGACCATTGAATTAGGAGCAGAACCACTCAACTCCTCCAGCCTCCTCTGTCACTAAATAAAATCGTGGGTGATCTGATTGTAAGCTCCTGAAAAGTATTGCTGTTACACAGCCAACAAAAGAGTTGGTTAGAAATAGCAATTTCATCTTTGTCAAAGGTTGTGAGCACCTCAAGCACTTAAACTAGGCTGTCTCTTCAGTGCAGCACTGAGGACATTTTATTTATTTACTTTGCAGTACATGAGTGTTACTGAGGATCCCAACATTTATTGCCCATCCTGCACTGCCCTGAGAAGTGGTAGGAAGTCACGTTCTTGAATCACTTCAGCCCTCTGGTGAAAGTGCTGAAATAGAGCTGTTCAGTGCACAATCTCAGCATTTAGACCCAAGACAATGAGGGAGTAGCAATGTTATTCCAAGTCAGGATAGTGCAGGACTTGGAGAGAAACCTGCAGGTGGTGGGGTTAGAACATAGAACAATTACAGCACAATTCAGGCCCCTCGGCCCACAAAGCTGTGCCGAACATGTCCCTACCCTAGAAATTACTAGGCTTACCCATAGCCCCCTATTTTACTCAGCTCGATATACCTACCTAACAGTCCTCAAGTGTCTGCTGCCCTTTCCCTTCTTGGTCATAGAGGTTAGAAGCTTCGGCAATGCCATCAAAGTAAACTGGGTGAGTAACTGTGGTACCTTTTGCGGATGGTGCTCAATGCAGCCACAGCGTACCAGCAGTGGAGGGAAAGAATGTTTCGGCTGGTGGATGGGATACCAGTTAGATAGGCTGCTTTATCTGGATAGGGTTGAACTTCTTGAGAGTTGTTGGGACTGTATCATCACGCTCCTGACTTGGTCCTTGGGTTGTCAGTGGGTGAGTCACTTGCTTAGGACATCTCAGCCTCTGACCTTCATTTGTAGCCACAGTATGTGGTTCGTCCAGTCGATCTCCTTAGTCGATCACCGTGGGAAACACGGTGATGATAATGTAATTGAATATCAAAAGTTGGAGATAATCATTTCCAGGTATCTCTCTGGCGGGAATGTTACTTGCCACTTGCCAGTGTCTACCTGCAAGTTGTCCATGTCTTGCTGCATGCAGGCATGCACTGTTTCATTTCTGAGAAGTTGCAAATGGAATTGAACATTGTGAACTCATCAACAGCTATCACCACTTCCAACATAATGAAAAGATCATTGTTAAAGCAACTGAAGATGGTTGGGCCTAGGACACTGCCCTGAGGAATAACTGCAGTGATATCCTGGGGCTGGGATGATTGACCTCGAACAACCACAATCACCTTCCTTTGTGTAAGGTACAACCCCAGCCGTTGATTTCAGTTTTACAGGGCTCCTTGATGCCAGACTCTCAGTGAAAAACCGCCTCAGTGTCAAGGGCAGCACTCTCATTGCCCCTTTGGGATTCTGATGCATGCTTGGACCAAGGCTTTTTCATATTCTGGAGCCAAGACATCCTGCCAAAGCTCAGTGTGGGTATCAATGAGGAGGTGATTGGAAAATAAGTGTTGCTTGAAGCACTGTCCTTGCTGATGATTGTGAGCAGACAGATTGGCCGGTAATTATCAAGCCCGGCTTTGTTCTTTTTTTTGTGAAGAGGACATACCAGGGCAATTTGCACATTATTGGGTGGATATAACTTATTGGAGCAGCTTAGCTGGAGGCACAGGTTAGCGTAAAGCTGTTACAGCGCCAGCGACCCGGGTTCATTTCTCGCCACTGTCTGTAAGGAGTTTGTACGTTCTCCCCGTGACTGCGTAGGTTTCCTCCGGGTGCTCTGGTTTCCTCCCACATTCCAAAGATGTACAGATTAGGAAGCTGTGGGCATCCTATGTTGGTGCCAGAAGCATGGCGACACTTGCGGGCTGCCTCCAGAACACTCTACGCAAAAGATGCCTTTCACTGTGTGTTTCGATGTACATGTGACCAATAAAGATATCTTAGATAGTTCTGAAGTGCAGATCTTAAGTACTACAGCTAGAACATTAACTCGTTTCATAGTCTTTGCTGTATCCAGTGCTCTCAGCTGTTTTTTGATATGCTGTGGAATAAATCCAACTGACAGAACTGGCTTCTTTGATGGTGGGGATCTCAGGAGGAATCTGCTGGCGGAATGTGGCTGTGAATGCTTTAGCCTTGTCCTTAGCACTCATGTGGTGGGCTCCACTGTTGTTGAATCTAATTATGTTCTTGGAGTTGCTTTCCCCTGTTAGCTGTTTAATTATCTACCACCTTTCACAGAAGAGGTAGCAGCACTGCAGAGCTTTGATCTGAAATGTTGATTATGGGATTGCATAGTTCTGTCTATTGCGTTTACATTGAAAAAGTGATTAACTCTTCATTCCTCCTGAAATGGCCTACCAGGGAACTAAGTTCAGGGTGCAATTAGCGATGGGGAAGAAATGAAAATCAAAACACTGCCAGTTTTGGAAAGTGCTGTGCGAAGGGAGAAAAACTGAGTTGAACCTACAGGCAGTTAACCTTACAGCCAACTCTGACACGTAGTAAAGTCGAGTTATCTGAAATTGTTGAATTAAGTACCGAAGGCTGCAATGTGTCCAAATGGAAGATTTGCAATTGCAGGAGGTGGAACACCCACTCTCTTACCTCATTTTTTCCCACGATTCAGGGAACCAAATGGCCATTTGGTGGAGCGGCCATTTGGTGGAGCAGCCATTTATTTATTGCACTTGGTGTCACGATATGGCCTCCTCTATTTTGGAGAAATCAAAAGCTTGGGTGATCGCTTGGTGGAGTACCTCTGTTCAGTCTGTAGGGGTGATCCTCACTTTCCAGCCACTTGTCACCTTCACTCTAGATCCCACTCTGATCTATCTGTCTTCAGCTCCAATGAGGAGCCATTATCTCAGTGATAACATCAATACCCATGTAGCAGAGCCTGGTCTCCAACTGTCTTACTCCCTCTTGTCTTTGGACCAAGACCTTGCTCTGTGAAGTTTGTGTGGTAGTTGGAGTGTAACAGGCAATTCCTCTCCACAATATGAAAATGCAACATCCTCACTGACTTTTGGGAATCTCTGGTCCATGCCCACCAATGTGGAGAAGTAGAATTCGGGATGGTAATGGGAACCTCTTGTCCATGCATCAGGAGCACAGAGAAGCAGTGCATTAAGCAGCAAAAGGAGTGCACCACCTCACAAACTACCTATCTGTCTACTTCCTACAACCACCTCCTGCACCATCTGTGGAAGGGTCTACAGTTTCCACATGGGCCTCATCAGTCACCTCCGCACACACAAAACCAGAGTGGAAGCAAGTCATCCTCAATCCTGAGTAACAGCCTAAGAAGAAGAAAAAGATCTCAGTGATATATGTGAGGTCTTCCTGTGAGCTATTACCTCAATGATTACTTGCTTAGCTATAAACCCTTGTGGGATACCCTGAAACCGTGAGAGGAGCTGTAGGGTTGGAAGTCTTAATGAAATGTGAATTCACACTGAAACCATGGGTAGTTAAGGGTTAAGGGTTATGGTAACAAGGCAGGAGAATGGGGCTGAAAAAAAGATCAGTCATGGTTGAATGGCAAAGCACTCAATGGGCCAAGTGGCCTAATTCTACTCTTTTATAGTCTTATAGTCATTGACCATCACTGACTCCTCTTCCCCTCTGTTCTGAAGAGTTTGACTCCAATCCCCTTTGTCCTGATCTAACAGTGTCCTTGATGGCTTGATTGTTGTAATAGATCTCTGCTCTGCATCTTCCCCTTTACTCACCATCTTTTGATCTGTCCTCTGCATAGCAATCTCCTCCTCCTCCGCTTTTCTTCATTTCTTTCCTTAGTTCTTCATTGAACCTTCCTCACCTCCTCATATTCACCTTCCCTTTGCTGCCCTATGCTTTATTATAGACGACCTTTATTTGTACTGTAATGTCTCCCCAAATCTCCTCACTGAAGTCAAGAACTCATCATCTGGTAAAGTTTCAGAACCTGGTCCAAGTTCATTGTATTATTCTCCCCTGCAGGTCATGCATCTGATGAGTTCTGTTCCACACAAATCTTTTACATGGAACTGCAAAGTATTCTGTAATGAATTGTAGAGGTCAGTTTCAGACTGAGGCACACAGATTGGAATTTGTAATGCATTACAGAGAATGGGTATACATGAATCACAAATGAAGTCTGGAAACCCTTGGGCAGATAGAGGTCAGAATGAAGCTCACAAACTATAATTGCTATTGTTTTGAGAGACTGAGTTTCATCATCTGTTTAGTGTCAGTTGTGGGTAACACTCCTGCCTCTGAGTCAGAAGATTGTGGGTTCAAGTCCCATTTTGGCAGCTTGAACTCAAAAATCTAAGAAGACATTCCAATACTTTTTTTCAGATGAAAACTTTAACGCTGTTTACATCTGCTCTCTCAGGATATGAAAGATCTCATGGCACTATTTCAAAGAGAAAAGGAGTTCTAACAAGTGTCCTGAGCCAATAAGTATCCCTCAGTCAACATCACTAAAACTTACGATCTGGTCATTATCACATTACTGTATGTGGAGCTTGCTAATTAGATGCAGCATTTTTTAAACTATAACAGTGACTACTTCAAAAGTAGTTTTGGTTCTACAGTGCTTTGGATTCTTCTGAAAAGGATGTGAAAGGCATTATATAAATGCAAGTTTTTCATGTGACAGTTTCAAATACTTTTAGGAAGAATGTCATCAGCTTTTTTGGTGAATGAGACTTTCCATTTTGAGACAGAGCCATGTATAACAGGCACATTGTGGGTCTGATGCCCAGTCTGGCCTGAGCTCGTTGGCATCAGGCAGAAAACTTGTACAGTGTACCCCTGTGTAACGGCTGGTTGGGTAACAGAAATTTACAAATGACTGCCAAAGAATTTGAGAGAATGGAATAAAAATTCACTCTCACAGAATTTATGTGAGAAAAAAAACAAAATAAAAATATATGGAAGAAACAATGATGGTTTTTCAATGGTTCTCAATATGGAAAAATTGCAATATTAAGATAAGGTATCTTTATTAGTCACATGTACATCAAAACACACAATGAAATGCATCTTTTGCGTAGGATGTTCTGGAGGCAGCCCGCAAGTGTTGCCACGCTTCTGGTGCCAGCATAGCATGCCCACAACTTCCTAACCTGTACATCACTTGGAATGTGGGAGGAAACCAGAGCACCCGGAGGAAACCCACGCAGACACGGGGAGAACGTATAAACTCCTTACAGACAGTGGCCGGAATTGAACCTGGGTCACTGGTGCTGTAATAGCGTTACGCTAACCGCTACACTACCAATTTTTCTAGGAATACAACCCTTCTGTAACGAGGGGTGTACCATAGTAATGCTTCAATGGGCCTTCATAGCCAGGGGAAATTCATTAAGGATTCCTACGCCTTATCACACTGACTCCCGCTGAAACATGAACGACGTGCATATGTGGACGTGAGGTTGGAGTTGAGGGAGGGATTTGGAATTTCCACAGCGATTCATCAATTTATCACTGTAACTTTTGGAGGAAGATTCATGAAAAGCCTCAGAATAAAAGGACATCCCTTTAGAACAGAGATGAGGAGGAATTTCTTTAGCCAGAGGGTGGTGAATCTGTGGAATTCATTGCCACAGACGGCTGTGGAGGCCAAGTCATTGGGTATATATAAAGCAGAGGTTGATAGGTTCTTGATTAGTAAGGGGGTCAAAGGTTACAGGGAGAAGGCAGGAGAATGGGGTTTGAGAGGGAATAATAAAATCAGACATGATCGAATGGCGGAGCAGACTTGATGGGCCGAATGGCTCTAATTCTGCTCCTATGTCTTATGGAAAACCCCTGAAAATGGCATAAACCATCATGAGTCCCATTTTCCTGGGGATTCTACCTCAACCCCAGGAAGAACCACAAGGAAATTCCAGGTATGGGCGAGGAAGGTCTGTGGCCCAGTGATGAATATTTGTTGACACTGGAACAATTGGTTTGCAGCAGGAAGCATGACTCCCACCCCTAGTGGGGAGAATAGGAAGATCATTATGCACTGTCAGTGATATACTCACAAGCACAGACAAAACTCAGCCTTATTCTGCTTGGGCACGAGGTCAGATTCAATAAAGTCACCGGCATGTGCAAGGAAATTGCCATGGAGAGGATTCAAACTGGGCAGAGGGACAGAACATAGAACATAGAACAGTGACACAAGAAATTCTGCAGATGCTAGATGTGTCTGGAGCAATACACAAAAAGTGCTGTAGGAACTCATCAGGTCAGGCAGCATCCATGGAGGGAAATAAACAGTCGACATTTCAGGCCGAGACCCTTCATCAGGATCAGAGGGGAGAAGCCAGAATCAGAAGGTGGGAGGAGGGGGAGGAGCACATGCAGGCAGGGTATACGTGAGTTCAGGTGAGAGGGGGAAGGTAGTGGGTGGGGGAGGGTGAGAAGATATAGAACAGTACAGCACAGGAACAGGCCCTTCAGCCCACAGTGTTGTGCCAAACTAATTAAGCTAATGACATCCAATCCCTTTTGCCTATGCAATGTCCAAATCCCTCCATTCTCTGCATATTCATGTGCCCATTCTCTTAAGTGCCTCTATTGTATCTGCCTCCACCATTCCACCCCTGGCAGCACATTCCAGGCACCCACCACTCTCTGTGTAAAAACCTGTCCTGCATATACTTTCCTCCTCTCACCTTAAATGCATGCCCTCTAGTATTAGACATTTTGACCCTGGGATAAAGGTACCAGCTGTCTACTCTATTTATGTCTCTTATAATTTTATAAACTTCTATCAGATCTCCCCTCAGCCTCTGCCACTCCAGAGAAAACAACCCAAGTTTGTCCACCCTTTCCATATAGCACATACCCTCTAATCCAGGCAGCATCCTGGTAAACCTCTTCCACATAGTCTCGACAGCCTCTACATCCTGCCTATAATGGGGCGACCAGAATTGAATGCATTGCTCCAGATGCGGTCTAACCAGAGTTTTATATAGCTGCAACGTGACCTCCTGACTCTTGAACTCAATGCCTCAACTAATAAAGGCTAGCATACCATGCGTCTCTTTACCACCCTATCAGCTTGTGCCACCACTTTCAGGGAACTATGGACTTGGACCCCAAGATCCCTCTGTGCTTCATCTTGGTACATCATGACAAATGGTACATCAATGGCTTTGAATATAAAGTTTTTTATCTCACTGTGTCAGACTCAACACATGGCCTAGAATTAGCATGCAAGCAGGAGCTGGATATACTGCAGAAAGATTTGGACAGATGGTCTTGCCCACAATTCCACATGTCAAATTTCTCATTTCATCAACCCTGATGGAAGGATTGAAAATTGAACAAGTCAGCCCACCTCTGGATGAAGGCACTGTTTGGGTAATTGCCTTAGGGAATCTTTCAATCAGCAGGATTGAAGGCTGGTTTTAACTTCAGCACTTGGACTTTGCACACAGCTCTCCCTCTTCTGTTTTCAGATGGTGGACATACCCACTGTATATCTCTGGCATTTTACTCCCACTCTAAGACTTGATCTTGAAGCCAGTAAGTGACATTTCAATGGTTAATCATTCATTTGCAGAACCCTGCTGTGATCAAATGGGGCTATGTATGTTGATAAAAGAATGGTGACTGCTTCAAAGTTAATGAATGTGCGGTGGTGTGTTGGGACATAATGAGGATGTAAAAAAGCATCATGTACGTTCTTTCTTTGCTCTTTCTTCATCAGCCTATGTAAATCTTGACTGGTTGTCTCAGTGCTGTCACATCTGCTGCAGTGTTTGCATGTTGGTGAATCAGTACATTAATGAATTGTGCAGTAAACTTGTAATTGAATTCGTTATCTAAATGGGCATCAGAATCCACAGGGATCAGCATTCTGTGTTGATTAATGCCTTCCATATGCTCCAAATTGTCTGAAATCAAGGCCCAGGCTTGGGATGAAATAATAACTAATTGGGAAATGATGCCGTGATAGTGCGGAAAGCCCAAACAAAAGTTTTTGAGCACAGGAATGGAACAAGTTAGAACAAAAAAAATATTCTTTGCAGCTTCAGGGGAAAATCTGCATTCTGTTAATGAATTTGGGGATATTCTCCAGAAAACAGAGCAAGGGATTGCTTGGTCTGTGTCCATCCTGCTGTGCTTCTGCACAGCTTCTGATATTAATCTGCTTCTCTGAGCAGCAACACCCACTGGAAGCCTTCTGCCCTTGTGGTCTGGCTCCTGTCTACAAGTCCAGCAAATCTGTGCTCCCATTCCGTGCCCCCAACCACTCTTAGAACATAGAACATTACAGCACAGTACAGGCCCTTCGGCCCACAATGTCGTGCTGACCTTTTAACCTACTCTAAGATCAATCTAACCATTCCCTCCCACATAGTCCTCCATTTTTCTATCATCCATGTGCCTACCTAAGAGTCTCTTAAATGCCCCTAATGTGTCTGCCTCTACCAGCACCCCTGGCAGCATGTTCCATGCGCCCACCACTTTCTGTGTAAAAACTTACCTCTGATATCCCCCCCTGTACTTTTCTCCAATCACCTTAAAATTATGCCCCCTGGTGTTAGCCATTTCCACCCTGGGAAAAAGTGTCTGAGTGTCCACTCGATCTATGCCTCTTATCATCTTGTATACCTCTATCAGGTCACCTCTTATCCTCCTTTGCTCCAAAGAGAAAAGCCCTAGCTCGTTCAGCCTATCCTCATAAGACATGCTCTCCAATCCAGGCAGCATCCTGGTAAATCTCCTCTGCACTCTTTCTAAAGCTTCCACATCCTTCCTATGATGAGGCGACCAGAACTGAACACAATATTCTAAGTGTGGTCTAACCAGGGTTCTATAGAGCTGCAACATTATCTCATGGCTCTTGAACTCAATCCCCCGACTAAAGAAGGCCAACATGCCATATGCCTTCTTAACAACCCTATCAACTTGCACGACAACTTTGAGGGATCTATGGTCTTGGACCCCAAGATTTCTGTGTTCCTCCACACTGTTAAGAATCCTGCCTTTAACCCTGTATTCTGCCTCCAAGTTCAACCTTCCAAAGTGAATCACTTCACACTTTTCCGGGTTGAACTCCATCTGCCGCTTCTCAGCCCAGCTTTGCATCCTGTCAATGTCCCGTTGTACCTCTTGACAACCTTCTACATTATCCACAGCACCACCAACCTTCATGTCATCTGCAAACTTACTAACCCACTCTTCCACTTCCTCATCCGAGTTATTTATGAAACTCACAAAGAGCAGGGGTCCCAGAAGAGATCCCACCGACCTCCAGACGGAATATGCTCCATCTACAACCATCCTCTGCCTTCTATGGGCAAGCCAATTCCGAATCCACACAGCTAAGGTTCCCATGTCTCCTGACCTTCTGAATGAGCCTATCATGGGGAACCCTATCAAATGCCTTACCAAAGTCCATATACATCACATCCACAGTTCTACCCTCATCAATATGTTTTGTCACATCCTCAAAGAATTCAATCAGTCTTGTGAGTCACGACCTGCCCCTCACAAAGCCATGCTGACTATCCCTAATCAGACTATGCTTCTACAAATGCTCATAAATCCTGTCCCTGAGAATCTTTTCCAATAATTTGCCCACCACTGAAGTAAAACTCACTGGTCTATAATTCCCAGGGTTATCCCTACTCCCTTTCTTGAACAATGTAATAACATTTGCCACCCTCCAATCATCTAGTACTACTCCTGTGACCAGTGAGGACACAAGGATCATTGCCAAGGGCTCAGAAATCTCTTCCCTTGCTTCCTGTAGTATCCTGGGATATATCCCGTCCAGTCCTGGGGATTTATGTATCTTTATGTTTTTCAAAAGTTCCAGCACATCCTCCTTCTTAACATTATACATGTTCTAGCTTATCAGCCTGTTTTACACTGTCCGCGCAAACGTCAAGGTCTCTCTCACAGGTGAATACTGAAGCAAAGTATTCATTAAGGACCTCCCCTACCTCCTCCGACTCCGGGCACATGTTTCCTCCTCTATCCCTAATCGGTCCTACCCTCACTCTAGTTATCTTCCTGTTCATCACAAACGAACACCTTGGGGTTTTCCTTAATCCTACTTGCCAAGGCCTTCTCGTGTCCCCTTCTAGCTCTCCTAAATCCATTCTTAAGCTCCTTCCTGGCTACCTTGTAACTCTCTAGAGCCCTGTCTGATCTTTGCTTCCTGAACTTTAAGTAAGCTTCTTTCTTCCTCTACATTAGATATTCCACATCTATCAACCATGGTTCCTTCACCCTACCATCCTTTCCCTGCCTCAATGTGACAAATCTATCCAGACGTCCCTGCAAGTGATCCCTAAACAACCTCCACATTTCCATTGTGCATTTCCTTGAGTACATCTGCTCCCAATTTACACTCCCCAGTCCCTGCCTAATAGCATTATAATTCCCCCTCCCCCAATTAAATATTTTCCCATACCATCTGCTCCTATCCCTCTCCAAGGCAAGGGAATAGGTCAGGGAGTTGTGGTCACTGTCTTAAACTTGGTACTTCCAGGTTCTCCCTGTTGAGAGGCTCCTGTTGCCAGCTGTCCAACCACCACTTGGCACCAGTTTCACGGACAAGAATTCAAATCTCTGGGACCTCATGCTGCCAATGCCTCGACACTCTGCAACCTGTTTTGACCTAGCCCCAACACCTGCCAACCTTAGCGCAATTTCCAACACCATGAGATTTTTACTCCATGTTAAAATACGACCTTTGTTTTCATTTTTGAAAATGGTATCATTATAAGCCTTTGAAAAGTTGCAAAGCTTTCACGATCATTTGTAGTCAGATTGTAGGCTGACAGATAAAGGATGGTAATGGGGATGTCAAGGCACATGAAAGATGCTAACAATGCTGTTTCTCCAAAATCACTGGAGGCGTAGGTGAACCAACACCAGTGTCCTCTCTCAGGCCACCATCAGCAGCACTGAGGCCCCGGCTACACCCATTCATCCATTGGGCAGGCCATGTTGTTTGCACACCCAACACCAAGACTCCTGAAACGGACACTCTATTCTGTCAGAGGAAGGACTAACCCTGGTGGACAGAGAAAAAGCTTCAAGGTCGGACTCAAAGCCTCCTCGAAAAGAGATGCAACATTCGCATTGACTCTTGGGAATCCCTGGCCCAGGACCATTGAAAGTGGAGAAGAAAAGTTCGGGATCATATTGAGGACCTTGAGTCCACTGAAGCCCTGCACAAATGGCAGAAGGATCGCAGCCACCCACCAACTAACCAGTTGTTTGCTCCATCAGCCATCACCATGGAAGAGTCTGTGGTTCCCACTCTGGCCTCATCAGTCACTTCTTGATTCCTCGGGGCTGCATAAGGAGAAGAAGATAATAGGAAGCAAAGGGCTGGTCCAGAGAAGATATCAGTAGAAACAGAAGGCTCATTAACAGCGTGTAGTTATGATCTAAAGTGATCGAGTTTGAAATGTGTATTGGAAAATTGAGGTGCTTTCCATTGAATGTGCAGGTGAAGGCTGTGAAAAGTCCAGCCCTGGAGGGAGAGCTTTGGTGTTCTGTTCTGGGACCACTTCCATTCACCATAAAAGTTAATGGTTGGATCTTGGGTTAGTGAGATATCGGAAATGAACAAGGCACCTTTAAATATCTGAGGACCAAACGAAGCCAGAAAGAGATATAGATAAGGTGATATTTTTGGGTTTTATGGCAAGAGATGTGGAATATAAAAGCAAATATATCAGAAAAACATAATGAATAGGAGCAGGAGTAGGCCACTCAGCCCCTCGAGTCTACCACACCATTCAATAAGATCATGGCTGATGTAATCTTTGCCTCAACTTTCCTGCCATCTCCCCATTCCGGTTGCTTCCCCTGTAGTTTAGAATATTGTCAATGACTCTGCCTCCACGGCTCTCTGGGGTACAGAATGCCAGAGATTCATAACCCTTTTAGAGAAGAAATTCCTCATCTCCACCTTTTTTTTAATATTCATTCATGTCTCATGTTTGTATTTACTTAAGAGAAAATATTTAGTTAATTATTTCATCAGTTGCCCCCAAAAAAGCAGAAGGTGATGGTAGGTTTACACGCAAATTTGCATCCAAGCTTGTTGTTCTATTGCTCGTAGGGTTGAGGGGCTGAGTGGCCTCGTCCTGCTCCTATTCGTTATGTTCTTCTGATACATCTGCTTTTATACTCAACACCTCTTGCCATAAAACCCAGAAATATCATCTTAGCAAAATCTCTTTCTTTTGGTCCTCAGCACCTTCGCTCTGTCCGCTGCAAAAGCAAGGATCTCCCGGTGGCCAGCCACTTCAATTCCACATCCCATTCCCATACTGACGTGTCTATCCACGGCCTCCTCTACTGCCACGTTGAGGCCAGATGCAGGTTGGAGGAACAACACCTCTTATCCCACCTTGGGAGTCTCCAACCTGACGGCCTCAGCAATGATCTCTCTAACTTTCGGTAACCTTCGTCCCCCCTTTTTTTCCTTCTCCCTCCTCCCCCCACTCTGTCTTCCCTCACTCCTGTGGCCCTCTCACCCTTCTCTTTCCCCTTCCCCCACCCTCATGATCTGCCCATCTATTCCCCACCTCCTTCCCTTTGTTCCATGGTCCACTGCCCCCTCCTACCAGATTCCTTCTTCTTCAGCCTTTTGCTTCTTCTACCTATCACCTCTCAGCTTCTTACATCTCCCCCTCCCCCACTTACCTACCTTCCCCCTCTCACCTGGACTCACCTATCACCTGCCAGCCTGTGGTTCTCCCCCTCCCCTGACCTTCCTATTCTGGCTTCTGCCCTCTTCTTTTCCAGTCCTGATGAAGGGTTTCGACCTGAAACGTCATCTGTCCATTTCCCTCCACTGATGCTGCCTGACCTTCTGAGTTCCTCCAGCATTTTGTGTGTGTTGCTCCAGATTCCAGCATCTGCAGAATCTCGTGTCTCTGTTCTATTATTTTGTTTTCTGTGGATATGCTGAAGATGGGGGTGGCATTTCCGAGAGGGAAGAAAATGCCAGGGCTTTATGGGGCATTGATCAGACCACAATTGGAGTATCGTGAGCAGTTTTGGGCCCCATATCTAAGGAAGGATGTGCTGGCATTGGAGAGGGTCCAGAGGAAGTTTACAAGAATGATCCCAGGAATGAAAGGGTTAACACATGAGCGTTTGATGGCTTTGGGCCTGTGCTCGCTGGAGTTTAGAAGGATGAGGGGGGATCTCATTGAAACCTACCGAATATTGAAAGGTCTGGATAGAGTGGATGTGGGGAGGATGTTTCCAGTAGTGGGAGAGTCTAGGATCAGAGGGCACAGCCTCAGAATAGAAGGATGTCCCTTTAGAGTAGAGATGAGGAGGAATTTCTTTAGCTAGAGAGTAGTGAATCTGTGGAGGCCAAGTCATTGGGTATATTTAAAATGGAGGTTGATAGGTTCTTGATAGGTGAGGGTATCAAAGGTTATGGGGAGAAGGCAGGGGAATGGGGTTGAGAGGGAAATCAGCCATGATTGAATGGCAGAGCAGACTTGAAGGGCCGAATTCTGCTCCTATGCCTTATGGTCTTATGATATCATGTTCACAGCTGGCAAAGTCTTAAAGCAGTGTGGATACTTTCCTCCCATTGATCTGTAGCCTTTTCATGATGGATGTTTTAATTCATCTCTGGCCAAAGTAAAGTACCAATACACAATCATAAACTAACGGCTGGATGATGTGTTCTGTGCTAGTCCACAGAACATATTTACATAGTTCCTTACAACATAGAAGGAGGTCACTTGGTCCATCGAGTCTATGCCAGTTCTCCGAGCCTTCCCATTCCCCCATTAATTTTCCCTGTAACCTATTCTTCCCACATTTCTATCAACCTCCTGCATTCCCATCAACTTCTTGTTTCTTCCACCCCCCCCCCCACCCAAGATTCTACCACTCACCTACACTAGGGGCAATTTACAGTGGCCAATTAACCTATTAATCTGCTCGGCTTTGGGATGTGGGAGGAAACCCACATGGTTACAGGAACAGCATGCAAACTCCACTCAGACAGCACCGGAGGCCAGGATCGAACCCAGCTCACTGGAGCTGTGAGGAAGCAACTTTACAAGCTGCACCACTGTGCCACTCCTACACCTGTGTAGAGGATGATAAAGAGAATGTAGAGGATGATAAGTTGTACAATTACTGCACAGTGAATTCATAATCCAATCTTCTCTTTTAAGATATTTCTTTCTCTGATGCTGTTGGCAGTGTAAAGGCCAGATTTCTAATTCATCCCTTGTTGCCGTAAGGAGTGGTGGTGGGTTTCCCTTGGGCTTCCTTCACTCCTTGTGCTAGTGGTGCCTCAATGAAGCCCCTTAGGTTGAGGTCAACTGAATGGTAATAAATAAACAACAATATGTGTCCAAGTTGCAACAGGTGTGACTTGAAGGGAGACCTAGAGCGATCGTATTCCTATACCCAGTTGGTGACAGATATTGTAGCCAGTGAGTAGGATGGTGCAGAACTAACCTTCATGAGTTTAGCAGTAACCTTCTCAAGATGGCACAACAAAAATAGGGACAGACATGATGGGCCGAATGTCCTACTCTGTCTACACTTCCCGCTGTCTCGGGAAAGCAGCTAACATAATCAAGGACCCCTCTCATCATGGTCATTCTATCTTCTCCCCACTTCCATTGGACGGAAGATAAAAAAGCTTGGAAGCTCGTACCAAGGACAGCTTCCATCCCGCTGTTATAAGACTCTTGAACGGACCTCTGGTATGATAAAGATGAACTCTCATTCTCACAGTCTACCTCTTCATGGCCCTTGTACCTTATTTGTCTGCCTGCACTGCACTTTCTCTGTAACTGTAACACTATAATATGCATTCTGTTATTGTTTCTTCATTTTGTACTACCTCGATGTACTTACATATGGAATGATCTGTCTGGACAGCACACAAAACAAAGCTTTTCACTGTATCTCGGCACATGTGACAATAATAAACCAGTAACCAATTACCAAATTTTTTGTGATCCCATGAATTGCCACAGTGCAGCAAAAGATCAGACATCCTGTAACCACTATGGATTTTAAGTTGTGACATGAGGAAGAAAAATTAGATAAACAGCCACAAGATGAATGTATGGAGGGAAAAGGTTAGAAGTGTACCATGGTAGAAGATCATCTCATAGGGTGAAGAGAAACAAGCTGGTTTTGCTGTTCACAATTTCCTTGGAATCTTGTAATTGTGTTGGGCTTGTAAATGCTTTCAGCTGTCTGCATGCCCTGATAATGAAGCTTCAGTTTCTGTACTCCTGACAAGTGTACAGCATTCTCTGAATCCTATTATTTTGGATCTGTGATGACATATCCAAGTTAAGACCAAATTTCAAAGACAATGCAGAACCTTCCCATCCACTACAACTCCTGAAGCAAAATCACAATTGTGGAAGTCCCTCAGCACATACCTACCTTGGGTGCTTCCAATAGAGCACATTGATTCTGAGACGTGAAGTCTTGTGTCCATCTCCCGCATAGAGAGTCTTCCCTCATTATCACCAGATCCAACCAACGTCCTTTTGATTTACTAGTTGTTGCCTGAGTTACAAGGCCATTCTCTTCACAACATTATCTTTTGTTGTTTATGAATATTTTTATGTAATGTTGAACAGAAGATTAATTACTCTATACTCAACTCTTGAAAAATAAGAAAACCGAGCAACACTCGTTAAACCATGTACCACCTCTAGTGGACGCAAAAGATTATTTTAAAGGTGAGCAGAGAAGTTATCTCTGATGCCTTGCCAATACTTATACCTCATCAACAACCCCAAAAATATTGCAGATAGAAGTGATGCCACACAGCTCCAGTGACCCAGATTTAATCCTGACCTTGTATTTCTATAAATTCATTCTTCAAACAGGGATGTAGTCGTGTTAATACCAGAGTGAGGTCTGGCAGAAACCTGGTATAATACCAGACCATGTCTAGGAAAGAGCAAAGTTTGGTGACATTCTCGGGTTGATGACAATGGTGAGAATGGGGGTCAAACTTCTCCTTGACTTAGTGCAAACTATTGTATCTAAATAAAGCTCTTCTTTATGCAAGATGTTTCATTTACTCTTTTGGTGCTTATGTTCTTCAAGCCTCCCAAGTACTGTATATGCTCAAATATCTTGAGATCTTCCTATTCTGTGCCATTGCAGTCAGAGCATCACCTTGATTGCACAGATGGTGTTGAATTCCCTTGAACATTTTGTCCATTCTGGCCTAAAACATTTTTGGTGATGACTTCACACCGTAAAACCACTTTGAACATGAATAAAGCCCCTTATAGGTACTAATTGTTAAATATGCCTAATATATAATAATATCTTAAACATGTTTAATTGTGTTTATGCATAGGATATGTCCAACTCAGGAACGGCTTTGGCCCGCACCAATGCAACACACGGATGTGGGTATGTTCAACTGAGGCTAAGGTCATTCTTGCAACATTGAGCAGTCTTGTCTGCTTTGGGTGCCACAATAATGGGTGTTGCACAGTCACTCTGCAGTTTTCACCAATGTGTCATGTCTTCAGGGTTGCTCAACTCTTCTGCTGTTTGAGCCATCAGCAGAAATCATCCCAGCAGAGGTCTGCACTGATTTGTGTTGGCATTTGGCTTAATGCTTTTGTCGGCTTTATCTTTCCTGAAAAAGATTTGGTCTCTTTGTGAGGTGATAACTATTACCAAACCATTCTGAGAAACTACATGTGCTATCTAGCTATGAATTTTCAGTATCTAACCATAATATGTCTTCAAATTCCACATGCTTTTCGTTAATGACATTTTGCTGGATGTCTTGATGTAACATATCTTTGCCCAAAATCAAACAATCAGCAGCTGTATTGATGACTTCCACGCTGATTTGAAGTTTACTGCCTTTTCTCCAGCCTCAGTGTTACACAATCCTCTCCTCAGTGGCTTTCTTTAATCAGTGTTTCCCTTACATCATTGACTGACATTAGTCTGACTTGCCATCCTGGGCCTAACCTTACACATTGAGGTTATGTGCCCTTCCTTTTTACAGCTGAAGCTTTAAGCTGGCAGCTGTGATGGGTTATCTTCATTTACAGTGGAAGCAGCTTTTGCTGCTCATCTTGCTTTTCATGCCAAAATTGCTCGTTACTCTGGCTTTGTTGGAGCTGCCATGGGTGTTGCTGCTGTATCACCACACATGGCATTAACTCTGACATGATGCACAAGCAGAAACTCATTGGTGTTTTTAAGAACCATCTCTATCAAGTGACTATTTTACATCCGTGCTCAAGCATCAGATACTCAGGGTTCAATAGCTTGAATTAAGTTTGCTCATCTGTCAAACCAAAGAGAAACTTGTCTCACGGCACTCAGTTCAGGAAGGGTCCAAAATTACCATATTGTGAAAAGCATTTTAACACAACTTTGTATCTGGAAATGGTCTCATTTGAGTTTTGGCTTCTGGTCCTGAACTTGTAGCTTTCTCCAATCTGCAAGGGCGCTGGGTTAAAATGGCTCTCCAAACTTCTGTCATGTCATTGATCAAAACTTCTTTCATCAGGAAATTTGCTAAAATTGCACTGCTCTATTGAAAAGATTGCATTCTCGAACACTTGTCGGCTTCATCTTAATCCATTTTCATCCTCACCCTGGTCCTCACTTTCATCAATATCATTTGTCCTGGAAAAAAAAATTTCAATCCGTTCTACAGTAGAATTCCTGTTTCACGTAGAGGGTAGTATGTAGCTGGGACGAGCTGCCAGAGGAAGTGGTAGAGGTGAGTACAATTGTAACATTTAAAAGGCATTTGGACAGGTACATGGATAGGAAAGGTGTAAAGGGATATGGGTCAAAAGCGAATGGGACTAGCCCAGATGGACATCTTGGTCAGCATGGACGAGTTGGGCCGAAGGGCTTGTTTCCGTGCTGTATGACTCTGATTTCTGGGATCCCACACATTCCCACCCATCTGGCTCATTCTCTCTTCTCTCCTCTTCCATCAGGTAGAAGATACAGGAGCCTGAGGGCACATACCACCAGGCTTAAGGACAGCTTCTACCCCACTGTGATAAGACTATTGAATGGTTCCCTTATACGATGAGATGGACTCTGACCTCATGATCTACCTTGTTGTGACCTTGCACCTTATTGCACTGCACTTTCTCTGTAGCTGTGACACTTTACTCTGTACTGTTATTGTTTTTACCTGTACTACATCTATGCATTCTGTACTGACTCAGTGTAACTGCACTGTGTAATGAATTGATCTGTTCAAATGGTATGCAAGACAAGCTTTTCACTGTACCTCGGTACAAGTGACAATAATAAACCAATACCAATATTGCAGACTCCAAGTTTCCCTGGACTGGGGCTGTGCTACCATCTTGCACCCTTTCTTGCTTTACAGTTGCAAGAGTTAACTCTATTTTCTCAAAGACTAGGCTTTGTTTTTCCTGTGCTTGAGTTGAAATTCCAGTTGCTTCCAGGTTCCATGATGCAGATATTGAGACTTAGCCTACTGCCGTGAGTATGCAGCCCCTCGATGTCCTTGGCACTTTGGACAGCTTCAATTCTTCTTTCAATCTGACCTTATCATCGGTGTAGTGTTATACTTTAGTTGGTTCTTAATGCAGTAATGAATGGGAAACGAGCCTTAAACATTGTGTCTGGTTTATTCAAGGTTCTTAGACGATGCACATGATCTATGAAGGGGCATGG
The DNA here is from genome assembly GCF_009764475.1 of Pristis pectinata. Lineage (NCBI taxonomy): Eukaryota > Metazoa > Chordata > Chondrichthyes > Rhinopristiformes > Pristidae > Pristis > Pristis pectinata. Next base: position 129,390,402 of record NC_067407.1, on the reverse strand, counting down.
TGGTACAGCAGGTAATGTCTCACAGCTCCAGTAACCCTGGTTCAATCCTGATCGCCAGCACTGTCTGTGTGGAGTTTGGACATTCTCTCTGTGATCACCTGGGTTTGCTCGACAAGCTCTGGTTTCCTCCCACATAGTTGGGGGGGGGGTTGATGGGTTATTTACTGTAAATTACCTTTAGTGTAGCTGGGTTGTAGGAGATTCACGGTGGAGTTCATGTGCATGACAGAGGGAATGGATTACAGGGAAATAAGTGGGGGAATGGGAGAACTCCGAGAACCAGCATAGATTCAGTGGGCCAAATGGCCTCCTGTGTTGTTTGTCATGACTTGGATAGAATGTGGTCTGATAACTAGGTTTGCTGGTGACATGAACGCTGATGGAGTTGTAAATAGTGAGGATGGTTTCCTAAGGATACGGCGGGGCATAGATCAGCTGGAAAGGTGGGCAGGGTGTTGGCAGATGGAATTTAATCCAGTCAAGTGTGAAGTAAGGCTTTTTGGGTATCTGGAAACGTACAGTAAATGGCATGGACCTCAGAAAGTCTGATGTACAGGGGGAGCTTGGGGCATAAGCTCGTAGCTCCCTGAAAATGGTGACACAAGTGGATGGGGTAGTGAAGAAGGCTGACAGAAGTCAAATTCTGATAGGACATATAGAACAAATGGAAGGAACTTTAGAAGCATTGATCTACGTAGGATCTTGGTGTGCAAGTCCATAGCCTGGCAAAAGTGGTGACACAGGTGGACAGGGTAGTGAAAAAGGCGTTTGATGTACTTGAAGGCAATTAGCAGGGCTATTGAATATAAGAGTTGGGACATCATGTTGTAGCTGAACAAGACACTGGTTAGGCCATGCTTGGAACATTGTGTGCAGCTCTGGTCACCACACTCTAGAAAGGATGTGGTAGCACTAGAAAGAGTGCAGAAGAGATTCACCAGATGTTGCCTAGAAAGGAGGGCTTTAGTTACGAGGAGAGATTGGAATGGCTGAGATGTTTTCACTGGAGTGAAGGAGGCTGAGGGGTGACATTATAAAATTATGAGGGGCAGAGATAGGGTAGATGGTCATGGTCTTTTTCTAAGGGTAGGGGAATCTAAAACTAGAGGGCGTAGGTTTAAGGTGAGGGGGTAACATTAAAAGGAGACCTGAAGGGCAAGCTTTTTACACAGAGGGTGGTTGATATGTGGAACAAGCTATCAGAGGGGTGGTAAAGGCAGGTACAATCATAGTACTTAAGCTTTTGGAGAAGTACACGGATAGGAAAAGAATAGAGGGATATGGGTCAAATGCAGGAAAATGGGATTCGCATCTTTGTTGGCATGGATGAGTTGGGCTGAAGGTTTGTGTTTCTGTGCTGTACAATATGACTCTAAAACAGCAAAAAATATGACATAATACATCACAGTTATTTAGATAGTCCAAATATGCCTTGAAGAGGCTGCATTAAAGGACCCATTGGGGTTCCTTCAAGGACAACATTTAGTTGCAGAGATTACATTTAACAGAAATTCCTTCATCACTCTCCTCAGTTTCGAATAATGGAATTGTTACAGGACAGGAGAAGGTGATTTGGTCAACCGAATCTACATTAACACAGTGGTACAATCTGTTCAGTCCCATTCCCTTGTCTTTACCCTGATGTCGTACAACGTTTTATTCAAACACCTTTCCCATTTCCTTTTGACAGTACTGATTGATTCTGATTCCACTACCCCACAGGCAGCAAATCTTAGTTCATAACGACTCTCTTGAGTCAAGAAATTCCTGCTCACAACCATCTTACATCTTTTGCCCAAAATTGTAACTATGTCTTCTTGTCTTTAAGCCATCCACTGTATTGAAACCACATGTAATCTTCCATGGTCAATGTCAGATAATTCCTTAGATAGAAGGCATAGCTCCAATGGCAGGGAAGGGAATAGGGCAATGCACAGAACTTGTAAATAGTGTACAACTGGTTGTTTGTCCGAATGGTCGGTGCTGGGATTTACACTGGGTGGAGGCAACAAACGGCTGAAGATGATGGAATCTGACAGGAGAGGAAGGTGGAGCATGGAATCAAATGAGGGAGGTGGGGAGGGCAGATGGGAGCAGTGGGAGAGGGGAACCAGGGGAAGGAGTGTGTGGGTGATGGGCAGATATAGTGGGTGGAAGAGGGGAAAGAAACAGGATGATGGGGGCTGGGGTGAGTGTAGGAAGAACTGGGTAGATCAGGAGGAGAGAGAAAAGGGACAGAGGTTACCTGAAATTGGAGCATTGGGTTGTAGACTACCCAAGCGAAATATGAGGTGCTGTTCCTTCCATAGGTGGCATGGTAGTGCACAGGTGGCATAGTAGTGTAGCAGTTAGCGTAACGCTATTACAGCGCCAGCGACCCGGCTTCAATTCCCGCCGCTCTCCGTAAGGAGTTTGTACGCTCTCCCCGTGTCTGCGTGGGTCTCCTCTCACATTCCAAAGGCGTACAGGTTAGGAGCTGTGGGCATGCTATGTTGGCGCCAGAAGCGTGGCGACACTTGTGGGCTGCCCCAGAACACTACCAGTAACGCAAAAAAGATGCACTTCACTGTATGCTTCGACGTACATGTGACTGATAAATAAATATGCTGCCTGGCCTGCTGAGTTCCTCCAGCATCATAGTGTTTTTCATCTACCTTCCAGCATCTGCAGCCCATTGTTTCTCAAATAAATATAAAAAATTTGCATTTCGCCTCACCCTGGCAGTGAAGGGGTCTGAAGACAGAGAAGTCAGTGTGGGAATGGGGAGGGGATTTAAGAGGGAGTGAACTTGCAGAATGGAGAAAGGAATGAAGCCAATGATTATCAGAGCCACCTGCATGCAAGTTATTTACTTGCAACATCCATTTGTATACAAGCAAACTGGCACCTAATTGCAGGCGATTAGTAAGGCCCACTAGGGCTGTCACATCTTTTTTTTATCAACATCATTGATGCAGTCACAGGAGAGCTATGGATCTTCACACATCATTACCTGAACAGCAAGAAAGCAAATGTTTGGTAACAGTTCAATTTTACAGTGCTTTCTGATACAGCAGGTAAATGCCTAATAGCCCATTATGTAAGAACCAATTCCCCTAGGCACTTATTTCTTGGCTCCCTGCTTTACTACTGTAGAAAACCCCTCAACTGAAGAGTTTCAGCGGCATCTGTTCACTGTCCGCTTGCTCCTTTGTTAATTTTTAATTAGTTTCAGCTAAAGGAGGTCCTAATGCACAAGGGCATATTAGAAAATTGTCTTTTGGCAAATGTGCTAAAGGTATGAAATAGCAATGAATGTCAGGAGGGTGCGATGAAATTCAATGAAACCAAACTTCAGCAGCAAAAGTCAGAGAACACAGAGAGCATTTGGTGCACATGTGTTGCACATTTAGTGAAGGTAAATTTCTATCCCAACAGGCCATTCTGATCAATTGTTCTTTGTTTATTTTTAAACTCTACACAAGTTTCACGTTCTAACCACTCTCCATGTGAAGACATTGTTCTGATTTCCCTATTGGACTTATTTATGGTTATTTTATTCTCCTGACTCTAGTTATGGATTCCACCATAAAGAGTGGACATATTTGTTCCACATCTGTCCCATCAAACACCATAATAACTTATAGAGACATCAGTTAGGTTTTCCCACAGCCTCTTGTTCTCGAGAAAAAAAAACACTGTTCATACATTCAGGATGGTAGCAGCTTCTTACTTTTGGTTTCCTCCTCGGAATTCTTTACTTCTACCTTTCATTGTGTAAACCTTGGCTTGCTGCCTAGGAGTACATTTATGGGCTAAAATGCACTATTAAGTTAGTTAACTTTCTACTCCACCTTTACGTCGATTTTGATTCTTCAGTGATTAGTCTGCTCTTTCTCAGAGCTATTAATATTTCCCTTACTTATCTATTTCCTTCTTAAATGCCCTGATGGATGTGGGCTTAATTGAGGTTAATTATAGTGGATTCCATTCTCTTTTAAGTCTTTGTGTGAAAACATTTTCTGTAACTTCCTCCATTCCACTGTTAATGCTAAACCCATATTGTTGATCGCACCCCTCCCCCCCCGCCCACCCGTTACTCATTTATTGACCAATAGAAATAATTTCTCCACACTAAAATAGGTGGCTTTGGGTTGGGTGGGATGTTAAAATCCTAAAAATCTCCAACACAACTCCCAACCATTTATGATTTGAACAGAAGTGGATCAGGGGACATGGATAAATGGCTCATCCTCAGGAAGAACATTCTCCAGGCATAAATTGGGCTTCAGGATATTCGGCAACTGACTTGAGGCAAGAATTAATTTAGGAACCAGACAATGCCTTTTCAGCACTATATTTTTTTAAGTTCATTTTTTTGCAGAATTACCCATCCCTGATTACCATAAACATTCCAGGGCATTACAGGGGCACCTGAGAGTTAACCTTATAGAGGCATACTGCATGGAAACAGGCCCTTCGGCCCAACTCGTCCATTCCAACTGTGTTGCCCAGCGAGTTAGTCCCACCTGCCCGCATTTGGCCCATAGCCCTCTAAGCCTCTCCTATCCATGTACTTATCTCGATGGCTTTTATATATTGCTAATGCGTCCACCTCAACCACTATTTCTGGCAGCTCATTCCAAATACGCACCACCCTTTGTGTGAAGAAGCTGCCCCTGATGTCCCTTTTAAATCTCTCGCCTCTGATCTTAAACCTACACCCTCTTGTTTTTAGCACACCCCTCCCTGGGAAAAACACTATATGCTTTTACCCTGTCTGTGCCCCTCATGATCTTATGATCTTATATCAGGTCACCCCTCAGTCTCCCACGTTCTAGGGAATAAAGTCCTAGTCTATGCAACCTCTCCTTGTAACTCAGGCCCCCAAGTCCACGCAACATCCTGGTAAATCTCTTCTGCACTCTTTCTTGTTTAATAACATCTTTCCAATAACAGGGTGACCAAAACTGTACACAATACAGGTGGGGCTGGAGTCACAGGTAGACCAGACTAGTTAGGAATGACAGACTTCCTCCCCTCATAATCAGATAGTGTTTTATGACAATCCAGTCATTCTATGGTAATTATTTTAACGACTATATTCCAAATTATTAATTGAATTTAAATTCACAGCTACCATGGTGGGTAACCAAATAGAGGTATATAAGATTATGAAAGGCAAAGATAGGGTAGACAGTCAAAATCTATTTTTCTCATGGTAGGAGTATCAAAAACAAGAGGGCATAGTTTTAGAAGGAGTTGTCCCAAAGGATATCTTGATTCATTAGATATGGGTGTAGCTGGTAAGACCAGTATTTATTGTCAACCACAAATGCCCTTGGATTTAAGTGCCCCAATTGCCTGCAACATGTCAGCCCATACTAGAGAGTAATTAAGAATGTGGTTATTACTGTGAGTGTAAAATCATGGATAAAGACAACAAGTTTCTCTCCTTCGTGTCATCAGTGAATGGTGGGTTTTATGACAAAATGACGATCCAATTACTGATCAACAGCACTTCAGTATTCCAGAATTTATTTCATGAAGTAAATTTAAATTTCCCATCTGGCATTTGAACTTCTGTCACCAGTCTATTAATGTAAATATTATCTACTGTGTAAACCATCTACCTTCTCTGTCTTACCTTTATCTCACTCTCCACACTGCTTGAAGGATTCTCACTCCACTTTCACTTCATTTCCAAAGCTGGAAATGTGAGCTGTCTGAACCACTTCAGGAAGAGGGCAGACACAGGAGACTGCAGGTGCTGGAGTCTGGAGCAGCAAACGATCTGCTTGAGGAACTCAGCGACCTTATGCAGGATTTAGACCCGAAACGCCGACAATTCCTAGCCCATCCTACAGATGCTGCTTGACCTGCTGACTTCCTCCGGCACATTGTTTGTTGCTCTGGCAGAGGGCATCCTTGTTGAAGGCTCTCCTGAGCACCAGCTCAGATACCAGCATCAAGGAGGGGTACCTACCTGTCACTGGTGATTCACCGGACACAAAACTGAGGGTGGCAGAATAGTTTGCCACAGGGGCCAATTTACCTGAAGCCAAATTCCCTGGTTCCTTCAGCAGACACAGAGTCTGACATTGAGGGCCTGGGCTAACTGACGAACGTTCGTAGAGGTCTGTAGAACTTGGAGCATTAGGGAGTGCAACTTGTGTTGAGGCCTTACACCTCTACTATTTAAAGACCTGTGTAAAATGGTCTGCAGTTGGCTCCATGAACTCATCAGTGCTGTATTTGCTGTCAGTCACACTGCTGCCTTGTCAGGTCAGGGGCCTGGGCGTAACATTACTCTTCACTTTGTTCGGGTGCAGAGCTGCAGGAGTGCTGAGGCCTTGGCTCCAGGACTGAGGCGCGTGCTGTTCCCCTGACCCACGGTGATCGCCTCACCCCTGTCTGCTCTGTCGGACCGCATTTTAGTACCTGGAAATCAAAATACTGCAGATGTTAGAAATCATTGAGCCACAGAGTACAGAAACAGGCCCTTGGGCTGGTCCATGCTGACCCAGCTAAACTAGCCCCATTTGCCTGCGTTTGGCTCATACCAGGATGCTGCCTGGATTGGAGAGCATGTCTTATGAGGATACGTTGAGCGAGCTAGGGCTTTTCTCTTTGGAGAGAAGGAGGATGAGAGGTGACCTGATAGAGGTGAACAAGATGATAAGAGGCATAGATCGAGTGGACAGTCAGAGACTTTTTCCCAGGGTGAAAATGGCTAACATGAGGGGGCATAATTTTAAGGTGATTGGAGGAAGGTATAGGGGGGACGTCAGAGGTAAGATTTTTACACAGAGTGGTGGGTGCGTGGAACGCACTGCCGGCAGAGGTGGTGGAGGCAGATACGTTAGGGACATTTAAGAGACTCTTAGATAGCCACATGAATGATAGAAAAATGGAGGGCTATGTGGGAGGGAAGGGTTAGATAGATCTTAGAGCAGGATGAAATGTCAGCACAACATCGTGGGCCGAAGGGCCTGTACTGTGCTGTAATGTTCTATCCCTCTAAATTGTTCCAATCCACGTACCTGTCCAAGTACCTAATAAATGTTGTTAATGTACCTGCCTCAACCACTTCCTCTGGCAGCTCATTCCATGTACTGACCACCCTCAAAAAGTTGCCCCTCAGGTTCCTATTAAATCTCTCTCCTCTCACCATAAACCTATGTCCTCCAGTTCTTGATCCCACAACCCTGGGAAAAAGACTATGCGCATTCACCCTATCTATGTCCCTCATGATTTTATATACATGAAATCTGAAATTTGGAGAACCTCAGCAGATCGACAGCATCTGTTGAAAAGGGAACAGGTAACTTTCATCCCACTTTCCAGGCTGCTTAACAGCTTCCTCCCGCCATCATCCAAAAGCTCAGGGTCATTCCTGCGGACTGACCACTTTAATTTCCCAACCCAGTCCCACTCCAACCTTTCAGCCTGTGGACTCCTGCACTGTTACAACAAGGTCCAATGCAAGCTCGAGGAGGAACACCTCACCTCTGTCTGGGTGCATTGCAGCCTGTAGGATTCAAAATCGAACTCTCCAACCTCAGGTAACTCGCTCTTTCTTTCTGTTCATATGAGAACTTGCCATTTTTACCTGCTATCCATTTTTGCTTTTAGATTTCTTTGTATTTTCAGACCACACATTACATAGACTGCACAACATAAAGATAAGATCTTTTTTAGTCACATGGACATTGAAACACATAGTGAAATGCATCTTTGCGAGGAGTGTTCTGGAGGCAGCCTGCAAGTGTTACCACACTTCCGGCGCCAACATAACATGCCGAGAACTTCCTAACCCGTACGTCTTTGGAATGTGGAAACTGGAGTATCCGGAGGAAACCCACACAGACACGGGGAGAACATACAAACTCCTTACAGACAGTGGCCAGAATTGAATCTGGGTCGCTGGCACTGTAATAGCGTTATGCTAACCACTACACCACTGTGCCTGCCCACAGGAGATCTTTAGCACAGGAGATCTTTAGCAATGCATTATACAAAGAATCCTAATCTTACTTAACTGCACCATTAGATTTATACAAGATGGAACCAGACCCTTCAGCCCAACTCGTCCATGCCGACCAGCTTGGCCCCTATCCCTCTAAATCTTAATTCACCCCATCAGAGGAATTCCCTTTGTTCCACCCATCACCCTCCCCCACCTTCCCTGCTACCTAGACTAACTTGTTTCTCTCTTTCCCAGTTCCAATGAAGGATCCTGGACCTGAAATGTTAACTGTCTGTACTTCCACAGATGCTGCCTGACCTGCTGAGCATTTTCTGTTTTCATCTCATTTTAGTGCGAATGAGCCAGGTTTCACAAGCACACAGTGGGACTTCAAGGAGGACACGCAGCCCCTTGACACTCCTCTGCCATTTAATATGGCCAAGGCCAATCCAATCTTCCACTCCACTTCCCTGCTTAAGGTCATTCATTGTAGCCATTGCAGTAGTCTCGACAGGGGACAAGGACCCTTTCCCGATTCTGACGGTCTTGCACCCAAAACGTTAGCTGCTTCTCTTTCCACAGATACTGCCTGACCTGCTGAGCATTCTGTTCTTTTATCTCTTCCTCCTCCTAATGTGGGGCAGGTGGAGGGATGGTCTGTTTAATGCCCCAGCTGTTCAGGAGGCCAAAGATGGATGGGTCGGAGTGGGAGTGGGACGGTGAACTAATTGCAGGGATTTCACATGCTGGTCCAGCAATGGTGGTTCATGCGAAGGGTGCGCACCCCAGTCCAAATCGTAGAAACTAGAAGCACAGGAGATATTTTGGCAAATCCTGGTCAGGAATGGCCTTTGGGTTAACCCCACTTCTGTGGGTTACAGTCCTTTAAGTGCTCATTCACGTAATTTTTAAGTGCGGTGAGGGTTTCCGTCTCCAGTACACTTTCAGGCAGCGAGTTCTAGACAGGTTGAGTGAAATAATTTTTGCTCAACTCCCCACTAATTCTTCTACTAATTAACATGCATCTATGCTCCTTATTTACTGACTTCTCTGCTAGGGGCACTAGGTCCTTTCTGTTTATCCTACTTAGCCTTCTCATAATAAGCCTCAACTTATATAAAAAAATAATTTTCCACCGGCTTCCTTCATTACAATGAAAATAACCCCAGTCTAGTCAGTTGCTCCTCATAGCTGCAAATCTCCAGTCGTGGCCATATTCTCCTAAATCTCCTCCACACCCCCTCTGGTGCTAACACATCCTGTCAGACAAGTGCATTGATACCTAGAAATTGAATAACTGCAACCTACTGCTGGGTGAATTGAACTCAAAAACAGGCATGAAATGACCACTCCACGTTTAGGATCATGACTGTACACAGAAGCATGGGGTTTAACATTGTTTATTGTGCTGTCAAGAGCAAATGTACACGAAAAAAAATGCCTTACATTTTAAAAAAAAAGTAAACAAGCAAACTGCAGAACTGCAGTGCACTCCAAGTGCCACATACGCATCTATTTTAGAAATATTTTGCATTATTTTACATTAGCACAACGGTAACCAAAGTACAAGAATGTCAGATACAGGACGTAGTGGACAGCTTTCGTGCTTTTCCCCTTCTCATTTTTTTTTAAAAAAGCATCTTGTCCTGTATCCTCTCTGTTCTTTTTTTCTCACTGGAATACAACCACAATCACAAAATAAAAACAAGCAGTGAACGATACCTGTTTAAAAAAACACTTTTCAACTTAAGTCTTTTGGTTGGGAAAGCATAGAGCAATCAGTCTTGACAGAATATATCTCTTTTGAGCCAGACAGAACCACCCAATTCCTGTACACAAAGGACTGGGAAGGGTAGGGATGGGAGGAGGTGAGCAAGAGACAGCGGCTAAGAAAGGTCTCAGTAAGTAACTCTGTGGGAAAAATGAAAAGAAACAAAAAAGCCACATAGATAGGAAAATCTCGACCCTTAGTTAAACCAGATCACCTTTCTTTTCCTCCCGTACAAATAACGCAAAAAAAAACGTACAACTTGCAATGTTCTAACTTTTCATTAATCTCCAGATTAATAAATTAGGGCAAACAATAAATTAGATTTTCTTTCAGCCTAAAGTTTAACAAGCTCTGAGCCCAAGTATCTACAACAATACTTGGGAATTCCGCTACGAAACAAAAGTACAAATGTTTTCACATTAAAGCAAAATGGGTAATGGATTCCCTCGTGAAAGCACTTTAAAAAGGTTATTACACAAAAAAGGGGTAATTAGTACAAAAGTGCCAAGACCTGTCAATTTTTTTAATATATTTAGTAAGTTATAACCACTAAGAGGCTTACTACAAAGAAAAAGTCCAGCTTATCAATGCCAGCATTCCAGTAGTTCTTTTGTTAGTAACTCTTCGGCAACAGGAAGCATATCATCTTTGTTCTCGTCTCTCCCTCCAGCTCTCCAGACATTCTGTGTTTGCGATGCCTTCGATGTCATCCCGAGTTTTTCACAATTACCCATAATACAAACTGCATGGGAGAGAATCCCACCTCTACCACCAGCCCCACCTACCAACTACAACATCCATCCCTAGAGCGATGAGGTCCCTTGGCACTGACAACAACTGACACTGCGCCAAAGGAAGGTGAGCTAAAGATTGGTCAGAGAGATCGGCTTTAAGGAGGGGAAAGAGGTGGAGACATATAGGGATGCAATTCTTATGTTTGGGGACCGAGTGGTAGGACAGGGCCTCCAACTGCTTGGGAGAAGAGCAGACAGGTGTGTAAATGGCTAACAAGACCTGATTCGGGAGACTAAAACGTGGGAACTGGGAGGCGACAACTCCATCAAGAATTTGGAAGAAGATGGAGATGGGTTCGTGTGCTAAGCTACAGGAGACAAGTGGGTCTCTGTTTTGAATTGGATGTTTACGTCAGTTGCAAAAGGGAGGGGAAGAAAACCTGATGAGAGGGAACCTTTTAACATGTTCACACGGGATCTGTGTGGGAAAGCAAAAGTCGAGAGAGTGCAGGAGCTGGGCTCCACTGACAAGTTAGGAGCATGCATGAAAAGACAGGGAACTAGAAGAAAGTGTGAGTTTAGGGGTTACCTTGGGATGATGAGTAAGGGAAAGCAATGAAGAAGAGTAGGAGGGTCAGTCAAAAGACTCAACTGAAGTGATAGCCCTGATCTTATTGACAAAGGAAGTCCATTGCCTTGTATATGCTGTTGGAGATGAAAGGGGGAGGAGACGGTTAACTGGTGAAAAGAATACAGGGATGGGGCAGCTATTTTTGGTCTTCAAGGTGATCCTGAAGTTTGGTAGGGCAGGACAACACTTCACCTGATTCAATCAGATCAGCTGATCAAACTTGCCAGGCATATTTTGGAATTGAGGGTGTATTGGTGGGGGATGTGCACTGGGGAATGTGCAGGTTGCAAAGATTTACCAGGGACATCAAAGGGAGGATGAAGTCATCAAGGTATTTTAGATTTGGTCATGAGTAATGAGGAAGGATTAACAAGAGTTCTTGTGATTAAAGATCCTTGAGGAGGTAGTGACCACAATCTGACAGAATTCAGATGCAGCTTGAGGTGTACACCACTGGATCAAAACCACTGTCATCAATGTAAATAAGGGTAAATATAATGTTATGGGAGTGGAGTTGTCTAAGGTGGTATGGGAAATTAAACTATGAGGCAGATCAGTAGGTGAACAGAGGCAGATATTCAAACAGTTGGTCCACAACACTCAGCAGGAATTTATCCCAATAAGAAAGAGGAACTGCGTGAGAAAGGGACACAATCTGTGACATTACCAGGTCAAGGATAAGGTTAAATTGAAAAGTAGGGCATACAAAATGGTAAGGGCTGGTGGTAGGCCAGACGACTGAGATGTTTTAGGATCCAGTGGCGAAAAACGAAAAAGCTCATTAGAAGGGAGAAAATTGATTTTGGAGGAAAACTTGCATGTAATATCAAAACAAACAAACAGTAAGATTTTCTATAGATATATAAATAGGAAAAAGGTAGCTAGTATCGGTAAGGGACCTCCAGAGAACAAGGCTGGTGTATTAATTTCAGGAAGCAAAGAAATGGCAAGTACGTTAAATCAATTTTTTGCGTCAGTCTTCACCATGTTGGATACTGCAAATATCCCTAAGATAACAGATGGGATAGTTTAAAGTAACAGGGAGGAAAATCCCCATCACAAGGGATAAAGTATTAGCGAAACTCACTGGCTAAAGGTAGACAAATCACTGGGACTTGGTGGTTTGCACCCAAGGGTCTTAAAGGAAGTGGCTGCAGAGACAGAGGGCCCATTAGCTGAAATTTTTAAAAACACTAAATTCCGAGTGTGTACCAGAGTACTGGAAAAAAGCCAATACGATTTCCTTGTTCAAAAGGGGAGGAAGATAGAAGGTGGGGAACGACAGGCCAGTTAGTTTAACATCTGTTGTTGCCAAGATGCTAGAGTCCAGAATCAAAGAGGAAATAACTAATCACTTAGGAAAGCTGAATATAATCAAATCTAGTCAACGTGGTTTTCTGAAAGGTAAATCATGTTTGACAAGTTTACTCAAATTCTTTGAGGGTGTGACAGGGAGAGCTTATAGAGGGGAACCTGTGTATTTAGATTTCCAAAAGGCATTTGACAAATTACCACATAAGACGCTGGAGCATAAATTAAGAGCCCAAGGTATTGGAGGAAATGTGTTAGCATGGATCAAAAACTGGCTGGAGAGTTGGAATAAATGGGTCCTTGTCAGGCTGGAGGGATGTAACCAGTGGAGTACCCCAGGGGTTGGTTCTTGGCATCCAATTGTTTGTTATTTTCATTAATAACCTGGAGCAGGAAATGAAATGTAAGGTTTCCAAGTTTGCCAATGATACGAAAATAGGCGAAATGGCATATTGTGATGAGGATATTGTGATTCTGCGGGATACAGGTAGATTGAGTGAAAACCTGGCAAATGGAGCTTAATATGTGAGGTCATGCACTTCAGTAAGAGGAATTAAAAGGCTGATTATTACGTAAACAGAGAGACTGCAAATGAGTCAAGTTGAGAGGGATCTTCCAAAGGTCCAACAAGTAGTTGTGAAGGCAAATGGCATGATGTGTATTGTGAAGGGTTGGAGTTTAAGAATAGGGAGGTTTCGTTGCAGTTGCACAGGGTGTTGGTGAGGCCACACCTGGAATACGGTGCACACTTTTGGTCCCCTTAACTAAAACAGGACGTAGTAGCATTGGAGACAGTCCATTCACCAGACTGATTCCTGGGATGAAAGGGTTGTCCTATCAAGAGAGGGCGGACAGTTTGGGTTTGTATTCCTTGGAGTTTAGAAGAATGAGGGGTGATCTTATTCAAACATATAAGATCCTCAGGGGGATTGAAAGGTTAGATTTGAGATATTTTTACTAGTAGGAGAGTCACAAAGGGAAATAGCTACAATGTAAGGGGCAGTCATGTAAAGCAAGGGTGCATAGAAATTTCTTCTCTTAGAGGGTAGTTAATCTCTGGAATTCTCTGCCTCCGAGGGTGGTGGAGGCCGGATCATTGGATATACTTAAGGTGGAGACAGATAAGTATTTGAAAAATCAAGGAATTGAGGGTTATGGGGAACTGGCACAGGAGTTAAGGCCAGCATAGATCAGCCATGATATATTGAATGGTGGTGCAGGCTTGAGGGGTGTGGTAGCCCACTCCTGCTCCTATTTCCTTGTGTTCTTGTGAGAACTTAGGGAGTAAGTGAACCAATCAAAAGCTGCAGAGGCATCTGTTGGACTGTATGGTGGAGAATGGAGGAGCAAAGGCTAGGTGGCTGGGTGCTGGGGCAAGAGCTTTACCAGGATGGATCAAAGGAAATAGAGTTGGAAAAGGTCATGGCATTGTGATTGGAGATGGCAAGTGAAAGGAGGATGCCATGAAGATAAATTGGTGCATATATATGGAATGAGGGAATTAGGGAGGGCTGCAAACTTAGAGCAGGGAGCAGGAAATTAGCACTCACTCAGTGCTGATCTTACAACCTTGGACAATTTGTCATTGTTGCCGTTTTCTTCCCACCTTTCCCCACCCCAATGCCTTGACTCCAGGGGAGGTGGGTCAGTGGTCCGTGACTAATGTTTGCTTCTGGTGCCTGCACAGAATGGCCATTCTTCACACGTGCTTGGAAAATGAGCCTGGAAAGGCACCATTGGGGCAGACCCTGGCCCCCCACAGCCACTGCCCAGTAAGGACATTGTTCAGAGGCAGGAAGCCTGGTTTGATGAATCCCCAAAACCTGTTCAGCACCCCAACCCCTGCAATCCCCCAACTCATGGACCACGTGCCCAATTGTACAGTCCCTCCAACTACTCTATACAAGAGGGACCAGCTCAAGTATGACCTGGGTACTGAATCAACAACCTTCTTGTTCTGTGGACTGACTGTCCCTCCAGGATGCGCAGTCCTTCATTGAGCCAACAGGACATTTTCTTTTGATGAAGACAAAAGAGTCTGGAGCTTCTCAGGAGGATCTGGAAGATGGAGACTTTTTGACAAACTTCCGCAGGGGAAAACAAAAAGCAGAAGCAAATGTAAAGCACACAGTTTATAATGGGAATTGCCCAGTGCATTATATCCCCGATGTTAATTTGCAACAGGGATCAGACAACAGACGGACACAACAGGCTGCATAAGTTTATCTACGCTGCAACGGCTGGACAAAAGAAAAAGAGAGAAGAATAATCAAGACTGGCAAGCATTGGTACTGTATTATGGATAACTGCGAGACCCATTGTGCGATCTTTAAAGCCCTTTGTAGGCTGAACTCAGAAATAGTGAGAATAATGCTGAGGCATCAGCAAAAAGGCACAAAATCTTAGGCAAAATGAGATGCTCTTTCCTTCCACGAGTCCTGTGAGCCACCAAGCACTAAAATGGAATGCCTGTTAAGCTAATTTTTTTTTTAAAACTGGATAAAATCTCTCTAGGATATAAATACATTAAACAGGAAAACATAGAAAATTATATATATGTACAAATACTTTTGTTTTAGCATAATATATATTAACATAAATATTCCTATAATGCAAATGTTTCACAAAGCATAATTTCCTTTTTCTCAGTTTCAAAAAAGGTGCTTGAGTAATATATAATTACGAAGCTTCCTACCACGGAAGCAGTCTCTAATCTGCATACCAGTAAGTACAAAAACCTAGTCTCTTTCCTCTTTCAATATCGAGCAGGAGCTCTGTCCAACAAAACGTCTTCTATGTTCACCCTCAGAAACTCTTAGGAAGCCACCAGAGAGGCTGGAAGCTTCATGGGAAAAGCTTGTTGTGGTTGTCCTCATCTCTGGTAGTATCTTTACACGATCCAGTGCTAATATCATACAAAACAAAAAAAAAGGATGTTTAGGCCGCAGCCTCACGCTGTCCTTGCCAACCAACTGGCCATCGAAAAGCAGCACACAGTACACTTTAATATGACTCAGTTGACCCACCCTCAACATCTGCCATGCTCTTATAAACAATAATTAAAAAAAAACTTATTATCTTAAGTTTCCATGTGTACAGAAAACATTGTCCCTATGGCAGGCATGGGACCATGTTGATTCTTTTATATAGTTTGTACTTGTGGCATACTCTAGGACATTCATGTCAAGGGCTCTTTCTCTCTAGTTTCAGTGGGTTAGGCATTGTCAATAACAGGTACAGAGAGCGAGGAAACTTAAAAGAGTCCACAAGCTTGGAAAGTTGCTGTTTGGTAGTCAATCAGAAAGGGTTTTCTTTCCACACAATGTCCTTCACCTCTCTACAGCTGTATATTACATGCAGAAAAACCATAGCAACTGCAACTTTGGTGCTAAAGTGTTCGAGGAAACACTTGGTCAAATATCACAAGGAAAAGCGGGAATGATTCTTTCTTTCTCTCTCTGGCACACCGCTGGAGCGAAATGGAGCCCGTCCTGTTCATGTCTCAGAGTTGTACATGAATTCACAAACCCAATACAGTCCATTAAGCAAGTGCACAATTGTAGCTGTTTTTTTTTGTAAATTTTTTTTGTGTTTTTTTTTGTAGCGGGTAAAGAAAAAAGTCTTTCTGTTTAGAGAGGTGCCTCACACCGTCTGATAGAAGCTGTCCGCCTGCAAGTTGTTTTGCTTTGTGTTTGGCATGCTGTAAAAACCACTGTGTCTGGAATCCGGGTCTGCCATTCTCAGCATCCTCTGGGAACTATCTACTTGAACCATGGTTCCTTTCTTACAGTCCACGTACACCAACTGGTTGTTCAGACACGAGGGCTGTTGGGACAAACAGAATTAATTCACAAACTTAATACCCACAACTTTCTTCTGTTTTCCATGCTGCCTTTTCTCGTGGAATACTGGTGTTGTTGGATAGGCAGCAATTATTGCCTCTCCCTCTGTGCACTGCAGTGCAGGCAGTCCAAAAAAGAGATTCACTGAGCTAATTCATGACATGAGTGAGGGAGAGTCAGAGAGTCATACAGCATGGAAATGGCCCTTTGGCCCAAATGGTCCATGCCGACCAAGATTCCCATCTAAGCTGGTCCCATTTGCCCGCATTTGGCCCACATCCCTCTAAACCTTTCCTATCCATGTATGTGTCCAAGTGCCTTCTAAATGTTGTTAATGTACCTGCCTCAACCACTTCCTCTGGCAGCTCATTCCATATATGGACCACCCTCTAGGTGAAAAAGTTGCCCCTCAGATTAAATCTCTCTCCTCTCACCCTAAACCTATGCCCTCTAGTTCTTGATTCCCCAACCCTGGGATAAAAATTGTGTACATTCACCCTATCTACGCCCCTCTATAAGATCACCCCACATTCTCCTGATCTCCAATAATAAAGTCCCAGCCTGCTCAACCTCTCTCCATAACCCCGTCCCTCGAGTCCTGGCAACATCCTCCGCACTCTTTCCAGCTTACTGGCATCTTTCCTATAGCAGGGTGACTGAAGCTGAACACAATTGCACAACTGCAACATAATATCCCAACTTCTACACTCATTACCCTGACTGATGAAGGCCAGCGTGCCAAAAGCCTTCTTTACCACCCTGTTGACCTGTGATGGCATTTTTAGGGAACCACGTACTTGTATTCCAAGGTCCCTCTGTTCCACAACACTGCCCAGGGCCCTATTGTTCACTGTGAAAGTCCTACCCTCATTTATCTTCCCAAAATGCAACACCTCGCACATCTAAATTAAACTACATTTGCCATTCCTCGGCCCACTGACGTAGTTGATCAAAATCCCTCTGTAAATCTTGATAACCTTTTTCACTGACCACTTTTTCACTGATAACCTTGACCACCTATTTTAGTGTCATCTGCAAACATACTAACCATGCCTTGTACATTCTCATCCAAATCACTGATATAGATGACAAAGAGTTGTCCTTTCAACAGCTAAAGAAATTTAATCTGTATTCTTTGGAGTTTAGAAAATGAGTGGTGATCTCCATGAAACATATCAGAGGGCATAGCAAATTAGATATCAGGCTGATTCCACTGATAAGAGAAACTCGAACGGGGGGTGGGGGGGGGACACAGTTACTAGATTAAGGGGTGGTCATTTAAAACTGAGGTGCGTGGAAACTTCTTCCTGCAGAGGGTGGTGAATGTCTGGAGTCATTTACCCCAGCAAGTTGTGGAGGCTGGATTACTGTGGGTATTTAAAGGGGAAGTAGATCAACTTTGAAAGAATGGAGAATGGAGGGGCTATGGTGATCTGAATCAGAACAGGAGGTGAGGCCCAATGCAGATCAGCCACGATCATATTGAATGGCAGGGCAGGCTTGAGGGAACAGAAGACCCTCTCCTGCTCTTATTTAATTCTATTCCTTATGTTAATTGCCTTTGAACTGAATGGCCAGTTCAGGGGACAGTAATGAGTTCAACCATAGTACTGGCCGTCTGGATCACTTATTAATAATGTCTTCTGGAGGAATAGAAGGGTAGTTAAATAGAAACAGATACTTGGTAGGTCAGGGAACATCTGCAGAGAGAGAAACAGATTTATCGTTTCAGTTTGTTGACCTTAGATGAAAAGTAACATTAAACTTGCACAGAACCAACGTATGCTTAGTTCCAGTCTGAGTAGTACAAGTAAAAGGGATATTAAGGCATTGGAGAAGGTGCAATAAAGTAATTGCAAAACTAATATTGTAATGGTGAGATTATAACATTGCCAGAGTATGACATTCCTCACTTAAGAACCAGATGGGTTTTAACAACAATCTGGTGCTTGCGTGGTCACCAATACTTATAGATAGTTACTGAATTTAAATACCCCAGCTGTTGTAGTGGGATTTGAACTTACACATTTGGATCATGGGTCTGGCTCTCTGGATTGCTAATTCAGCAACTTAATCACTATGTAACCTTAAGTTTCCCTCCTGCTCCAGTTCTCTCTCTTTTTGGCACCTCTTACTCAATCATCTGTTCCTCAAGCGTGACAAGGGACATATGCCGTTAGAGTCATAGAGACTTAGAGTAATATAGCACAGAAACAGGCCCTTCAGCCCAACCTGTCCATGCTGACTAAGATGTCCATCTAAGCTACTCCCATTTGCCCAGATTTGGCCCCTACCCCTCTAAACTTTTCCTATCCATGTACTTGTCCAAGTGCCTTTTAACTATTATTATTGTCCCTGCCTCAACCACTTCCTCTGGCAGCTCGCTCCACATATGCACCACCTTTTGCATGAAGAAGTTGCCCCTCAGGTCTCCTTTTAAATCCATTTGCTGTTCCACTAAGGAGGCACACATTATTTCACAGAAATCCCATTGCCGGGTGCACGTAAGTGCTACGGAACCTCTGGTCCTTTACCTCAATCATGAATTGAGAAGGTGAGAGGGGGAAAGTTCAATGGAAATGTGCGGGGCAAGTTTTTTTACACAGAGAGTGGTGGGTGCCTGGGATGCCAGGGATGGTGGTGGAGGCAGATACAACAGAGGTGATATAGAGGCTCTTAGATAGGCACATGAATATTGCAGAGAGTGGAGGGACATGGACCATGTGCAGCCAGAAGGCATTGGGTGTCATTAGCTTAATTAGTACAGCACAACATAGTGGGCCAAAGGGCCTGTTTCTGTGCTGTACTGTTGTAAGTTCTACGCCTGCAGAAAGACATTTGTCAAGGATGTCTCACCTTTGTAGGAGCTCTGTAACAGGGTACGGGGATCCACTGCTTCTTCTGGTTGACCAGCAGAAGAGCGATGACGAGAATGAGGGCAATCATAACAGGCACTGCTACCCACGCCACCGAGTGCATGGCAGAGTCTTCATTGTACCGCGGGTAGTCTCCACCGATGGCGTTCACACGGAGGTTCTCTGTGGGAGGGGCAGAGAGAAGGCCTTGTTACTAGGGCGGGCTGCCAAGGAGACTGAGGCGGAGAAACCAATCGGGTGCCAGCTCGCAGCGGGGTACAACTACTTCAATGCTCATTTTAAATTTCTGGAGGAATAAATTTCAAATGCAGAGAAGCAGTATTAAATAGAGACAGAGAATGCTGGAAACACTCAGCAGGTCAGGCAGCAGGTGTGGAGGGGGATACAGAGTGAATGTTTCAGGGAAGGGGGGAGGGGTAGAGAAAACAAAGCGAGTGTCTCTGATTGGGTTGAGACCAAGAGAGTCCAGATGACACAGATGGTGTAGGCGCCGCATGAGAGAGGGTGGCTAATGCTTCCCCATCATGCCTATAAACAGCAGGAGGTGAATTCTACAGGGAGAGGTTGAACAAACTTGGGTTGTTTTCTCTGGAGCGACGGAGGCTGAGGGGAGACCTGACAGATTATGAGAGGCATAGATAGAGGAGATGGCTGGTATCTTTATCCCAGGGTCAAACAATCTAATACTAGAGGGCATGCAGGGGCGAAGTTCAAAGGAGATGCATGGGGCAAGTTTTTTTACACAGAGAATGGTGGGTGCCCAGAATGTGGTTCCGGGGTGGTAGTGGAGGCAAGTATGATAGAGGTGTTTAAGAGGCTTTTAGATAGGTACATGAATGTGCAGGGAATGGAGGGATATGGACCACTGTGTAGGATGAACGGATTAGTTTAGTTAGGCGTTTAACTACTAATTTAATTAGTTCAGCACAAAATTGTGGGATGAAGAGCCCGTTCCTGTGCTGTACTGTTCTATGAATGAGGGCAGAGGAGAGAGAAAGGTAATGGTGTTGGTATTGGTTTATTATCCTTACATGTACCAATGAAAAGCTCTTGTGCTGCGTGCCGTCTAGACTGATCATGCCATACGTAATTACATCAAGGTAGTAAAAAGAAAAAAACAGTGTTGCAGTTACAAAGAAAGTGCAGTGCAAGCCCATGAAATGGAATGGCCACGACAAGTAGATTGGGAGATCAAGAGTTCATCTTTCATTGTTCATCTTACATAAGACCATAAGACACAGGAGCAGAATTAGGCCATTCAACCCATTGAGTCTGCTCCGCCATTCAATCATGGCTGATTTATTTTTCCCTCTAAACCCCATTCTCCTGCCTTCTCCCCATAACCTTTGGCGCCCTTACTAATCAAGAACCTATCAACCTCCGCTTTAAATATACCCAATGACTTGGCCTCCACAGCCGTCTGTGGCAATGAATTCCATAGATTCCCCACCCTCTGGCTAAAGAAATTCCTCCTCATTTCTGTTCTTGAGGGACGTCCGTCTATTCTGAGGCTGTGTCCTCTGGTCCTAGACTCTCCCACTACTGGAAACATCCTCTCCACGTCCACTCTATCCAGGCCTTTCAATATTCGGTGGGTTTCAATAAGATACCCCCTTATCTTTCCATACTCCAGTAAATACAGGCCCAGAGCCATAAAACACTCCTCGTACGTTAACCCTTTCATTCCCGGGATCATTCTCATAAACCTCCTCTGGACTCTTTCTAATGCCAGCACATCCCTCCTTAGATATGGGTCCCAAAACCATTCACAGTACTCTAAATGTGGTCTGACCAACGCCTTATAAAGCTTCAGCATTACATCCTTGCTTTTATACTCTAGTCCTCTCGAAATGAATGCTAACATTGCATTTGCCTTCCTTACTACCGACTCAACCTGCGAGTTAACCTTTAGGGAATCCTGCACTAGGACTCTCAAGTCCCTTTGCACCTCCAATTTCTGAATTCTCTCCCCGTTTAGAAAATAGCCTGTGCCTTTATTCCTTCTACCAAATTGCATGACCATACACTTCCCTACGCTGTGTTCCATCTGCCACTTCTTTGCCCATTCTCCCAACCCGTCCAAGTCCTTCTGCCGAATCCCTGCTTCCTCAACACTACCTGCCCCTCCACCTATCTTTGTATCGTCCGCAGACTTGGCCACAAAACCATCAATTCCGCCATCTAGATCATTAACATATAACATGAAAAGTAGCGGATCCAACACTGATCACTGGAGAACACCACTAGTCACTAGCAACCAACCAGAAAAGGCCCCCGTTATTCCCACTCTTTGCCTTCTGCCAGTCAGCCAATCTTCTATCCATGCTAGTACCTTTCCTGTAATACCATGGGCTCCTATCTTGTTTAGCAGCCTCATGTATGACACCTTGTCAAAGGCCTTCTGAAAATCCAAGTTACAACATCCACTGACTCTCCTTTGTCTATCCTGCTTGTTACTTCCTCAAAGGATTCCAACAGATTGGTCAGGCAAGATCTCCCCTTAAGAAAACCATGCTGACTTTGGCCTATTTTATCATGTGCTTCCAAATACTCAGCAGGTCAGGCAGCATCTATGGAGAGAAATAAACAGTCGACGTTTTGGGCCGAGACCCTTCATCAGGACCGGAAAGGAAGAGGGCAGAAGCCAGAATATGAAGGTGGGGGGAGGGGGAGGAGCACACGTAAGTAGCTGAGTCCAGGTGAGAGGGGGAAGGTAGGTGGGTGGGGGAGAAGATGTAATAAGCTGAGAGGTGATAGGTAGAAGAGGCAAAGGGCTGAAGGAGGTGGAATCCGGTAGGAGAGGGCAGTGGACCATGGAATCAAGGATGGAGGAGGGGAGGAGAGGAGATGGGCAGGTCATCAAGGCAGGGGAAGGGAGCCACAGGAATAAGGGAAGAAAAAGGAGTGGGGGGAGGAAGAAAAAGGGGTGGGGTTACCAGAAGTTAGAGAAATCGATGTTGAGGCCATCAGGTTGGAGACTGCCAAGGTGGGATATGAGGTGTTGTTCCTCCAACCTGCATCTGGCCTCAACATGGCAGTAGAGGAGGCCGTGGATAGACATGTCAGTATGGGAGTGGGATGTGGAATTGAAGTGGGTGGCCCCCAGGAGGTCCTGGCTGTTTCGGTGGACGGAGCAAAGGTGCTCGACGAAGCGGTCGCCCAGTCTGCGTCGGGCCTCAGCAACGTACAGGAGGCCGCACTCACTTGGTTGAAAGCACTGGGATGTGAAAGGTGCTGCAGAAATGCATGTCCTTCTTCCATGACGTTACCTGGGTAACGTCTGGGCCTGCAGTGGGTAGGATGGTGCTGCAGGTCACCGTCCTGGGCCGTGCAGGGATGCGGCCAAGATGGACTGGGCTGCGATATCGCTGCACTCAAGCAGCCCAATGGTGCTCACCATCAGGGGTTGAGGCATCCACCAGGGCAGTCCAGGCCAATGGACCTTTGTGAAACTGTGCCCCACCTCAACAGCTAGGAGGTGGGGTCAAAATAGAGGAATTCAGTGATCAACAAAGAATGGTGACAAAGATTGACGTGTGAGCAGTCGTACCCTGCTGTGGCCAATACATAGTGTGTGCATCATGCAATCACTCACAGTGTACACAACGGAAGTGGGTGGTACAAACCACACAGCCCTTGAAACATCTGGGGAGTGCAGGAGGGATTTAAGCCACAAGTAGCAATGTTTGTGGTGTAGCTTGATGGATAATAATTCTCTACCACCTTCCAGAGAGAGCACACATGGCCTCAGTTTGATGTCTCATCTGAATGGCAGCAGCTCGAGGAGGAGCTGCACTCCCTCGGCACTGCACTGGGGTGGAAATGGTGCGGGTGGGGGTAGTCAACCGAGATTTTCATGCCGAAGTCAATGGATTGGAACTTAAACACACAAGCTTATAATTCAGAGGCAAGACCACTTATAGAGAGCATTCTATCCGGATACATCACAGCTTGGTATGGCACCTGTTCTGCCCAGGACCGCAAGAAAATGCAGAGGGTTGTGGACACAGCCCAGTCTATCACGGAAACCAGCCTCCATTCCAATGACTCTGTTTACACTTCCTGCTACCTCGGGAAAGCAGCCAACATAATCAAGGACCTCTCCCACCCCGGTCTTTCTCTCTTCTCCCCTCTCCTGTTGGGCAGAAGAACCAAAAGCTTGAGAAACGTATCACCAGGCTCAAGGACAGCTTCTGCCCCACTGTTATAAGACTCTTGAATGGACCTCTTGTACGATAAAGAAGAACTCTTGATCTCTCAGTCTACCTCGCCATGGCCCTTGCACCTTATTTGTCTACCTGCACTGTACTTTCTCTGTAACTGTAACACTATATTCTGCCTGGATGGCATACAAAAGAAAGTTCTTCACTGTATGTCGGTACATGCAACGATAATAAACCAATTACCAATTACTTGGTGATCTACAACAGAACAGACAACCTTGGGAAACACAAAGCTGTATTGACTGGTCATTACATCAGAAACCAGGCGCTGAGAGGAAATTTAACGGCAACATCAATCCGATTGAAATGCAGTGGGTCAGAGAACGCACTGGAAGCCCGTGTGTCAGGGGTGTGAAGTGTAGTGGGTCAGAGAGCGCACTGGAAGTCCGTGTGTCAGGGGTGTGAAGTGCAGTGGGTCAGGGAACGCACTGGAAGCCCGTGTGTCAGGGGTGTGAAGTGCAGTGGGTCAGGGAATGCACTGGAAGCCTGTGTGTCGGGGCTGTGAAGTGCAGTGGGTCAGGGAACGCACTGGAAGCCCGTGTGTCAGGGGTGTGAAGTGCAGTGGGTCAGAGAGCGCACTGGAAGCCCGTGTCAGGGTTGTGAAGTGCAGTGGGTCAGAGAGCGCACTGGAAGCCCGTGTGTCAGGGGTGTGAAGTGCAGTGGGTGAGAGAGCGCACTGGAAGCCCATGTGTCAGGGGTGTGAAGTGCAGTGGGTCAGGGAATGCACTGGAAGCCCGTGTGTCAGGGGTGTGAAGTGCAGTGGGTCAGAGAGCGCACTGGAAGCCCGTGTCAGGGGTGTGAAGTGCAGTGGGTCAGGGAATGCACTGGAAGCCCGTGTGTCAGGGGTGTGAAGTGAATGGGTCAGGGAACGCACTGGAAGCCCGTGTGTCAGGGGTGTGAAGTGCAGTGGGTCAGAGAGCGCACTGGAAGCCCGTGTGTCAGGGGTGTGAAGTGCCACCTCATTTACCGTCGTCCCGGAGGTGAGCAGGAATTTCGTTCCCACTGGGAGTCGGCCAGAAAGGTGCTTCCACCTCAATCTCTCCTCTCTGGTCGAACTTTTCAATGGGAATGTTGGTCGGTTCTGGCAGGTACAAGTCTGCAGAGAGATGGAGAGAGCAGTGAAAGATCTGGGAAGGACTGTTCCTCGGTGGTTGGGTAGTCACTGCTGGGTCTGTCAGGAACATCGCATGGAACAATTCTATGCTGTCCTGTAACACTGGTCACTGGGGCTTACAGAGAACCTCTGACTCCATGGATATCAATTACACCGTCCCCTCGGCTGAGATTCTCCCATAGTGGAAACATCTCAATGTCCACCCTGGTATGCCTTTTTAGATTTTATACGTTTCAATAGATCACCCTAATTCTTCTAACAGATCTAATTCTTTTAGTTATTCATGATTAGGCAACTCTCTCCTCCCAGGAATGAACTATGTGAATTTCTTCAGGACTGACTCCACTACTAGCGTCTTCTTACTTAAATAAGAGATACAATGTCTTTATTAGTCACATGTACATCGAAACATACAGTGAAATACATCTTTTGCGTTGAGTGTTCTGGGGGCAGCCCGCAAGTGTCGCCATGCTTCCGGTGCCAACATAGCATACCCACAGCGTCCTAACCCGTACGTCTTTGGGATGTGGGAGGAAACCGGAGCACCCGGATGAAACCCACGCAGACACACAGGGAGAACGTACAAACTCCTTACAGACAGCGGCCGGAATTGAACTCGGGTCTCTGGCGCTGTAATAGTGTTACGCTAACTGCTACACTACCATGCCTGCCCAGGGGGATCAAAACTGTGCACAGTGCTCCAAGTGTGGCCTCATCAACACCCTGTAGCTCCCTTCAACCATTCGGTTCTTGAACCGACCTGTACAACCTTAATCACTACCTCAGTATAGCAAGATTATGACCAGTTTGACCACTTTGTACAAGAATGGACTTTGTTTTTCTATGTTCCTTTCTGTTCTAATTGTGTTCTTTCTTGTAAAAATTGTGTATATGTTTAATTTATGTTTTTTTCTAGTGATTGCTGCTTATCTGATGCTATGTGCCTGTGATGCTGCTGCAAGTAAGTTTTTCATTGCACCTGTGCAAACGTGTACTTGACGATAAACTTGACTTTGACTTTGTAGTGTAGCAGTTAGCGTAACGCTATTACAGCGCCAGTGACCTGGGTTCAATTCCCGCCGCTGTCTGTAAGGAGT
Organism: Pristis pectinata; assembly: GCF_009764475.1. Taxonomy (NCBI): domain Eukaryota; kingdom Metazoa; phylum Chordata; class Chondrichthyes; order Rhinopristiformes; family Pristidae; genus Pristis; species Pristis pectinata. Next base: position 129,364,855 of record NC_067407.1, on the reverse strand, counting down.
TTGTACGTTCTCCCTGTGTCTGCGTGGGTTTCCTCCGGGTGCTCCGGTTTCCTCCCACATTCCAAAGACGTACAGGTTAGGAGCTGTGGGCGTGCTATGTTGGCGCTGGAAGTGTGGCGACACTTGCGGGCTGCCCCCAGAACACTCTACGTAAAAGATGCATTTCACTCTGTGTTTCGATGTACATGTGACTAATAAAGAAATCTTATCCTCTGTCTCTAAACTCCAACCCCCTTGCAGTAAAGGCCATTATGCCACTTAACTGCTTACTGCACCCGCCTGCTAACTTTCTGTGTTTCGTTGAAGTGTTCCACTCTTTGTGTTCCCCGTGCACTTTAGAAAGGAGCAGTGGTGAAGGCGGGTGCAATCTCCAGTCAACGCAGGCAATCTCCGTTTACCTGGACACACGGGGCAGCAGCTGCCCTCCATGTAGACCGGCTCCAGGCAGGGGAGGGGTGGGCAGCTGACCGTCGAGCAAAGGGTCTGGCCCTGGAGGCAGTAACAGTGGGTGCAGCTATCGATGTCCCATCGCTCCTCATCCGAGTAGGTCTTCTCATTGAAGTGACACACCACTTTGCTCGGGATGGTCTCCTCTGTGGCAGAGAGGGGAATACAAGGAACAAAACAGGGCCACGTTAGGTGTGCCGCCATGGTTGTTCTATCCCTCCTGCAGTGGGCCAGTCCATCAGGCAGCTTCAAGATGAATTCTCTACAGAACAAAAACTACCACAGCTGATCCTTTGGCTCTGCTGTCCGTTTTCTTTCCTGCCAGCTTAGATCCGTAGTGCTTGCTGCCTACTGACAGAGCTTAGAGCCGTAGAGAGGCACAGCACGGAAACAGGCCCTTTGGCCCATGATGTCTGCACTGAGTTAAACTAAATCCCTTCTGCCTGCACATGATCCATATCCCTCAACTCCCTGCATATTCATATTCTAACAGCCTCTTAAACACCACTATCGTATCTGCTTCCACTTAGCACCCCTGGCAGCCCGTTCCAGGCACCCACCACGCTCTGCGTAAAAAACTTTGCCCCAACATTTCCTTCAAACCTCCCCCCTCTCAATGCATGTCCTGCACAGTCACAGAGAGAAACAGCACAGAAGAAGGCCCTTCGACCCATCAAGTCCACGTCAACCGTTTAGCATCCATGTTTGCACTCATCCGCCCCTAACTCATTTACTCTTTGCACATCCCCACCGACTCTCCTCCTGACTCCACCACTCACCTACACGCCAGGGGCAATTATCAATGGCCAACTGACCCACCAAGCCGCACGTCTTCAGGGTGGGGGGAGGGGAAACGGGAGCACCCGAAATCCACGCGGTCACAGGGAGAACGTGAAAGCTCCACACAGACAGCACCAGAGGTCAGGATCGAACCAAGGATGCTGGAGCTGTGAGGTGGCAGCGCCACCAGTTGCATGCGCTCACTTTGCTTGGTGCTTATGAGAGCAAATACTGGTAATTTAAGGGACATTTTAATGATTTAAATCCTGCTTTGCAGAGCAAGGGAGTCCCTCTTTTTAATATTCTCCAGTGGGATACGGGCATCATTTTTAAGGCCAGCATTTATTGCCCCATCCCCAATTTCCCCTGTGAGCCACCTCCTTGAATGTGTGTAGTCCCTCAGGTGAAGGTAATCCCACAGCGCTTCTGGGGAAGGAGTTCCAAGATCTACACCCAGTGACAATGAATGAGTGACGATATATTTCTGAGCCAGGATGGTGTGCAACTTGGAAGGGGAGCCCGTGCATGGCGGTGTTCCCAAGCATCTGCTGCCCTTGTCCTGCTAGATGGTTTGAAAGTGCATTTGTACATCCACGGTGCATTTGTAGGCGGTGCACACTGCAGCCGTGTAGAACTGGCACAGGGAGGAAGACTGGTGGACAGGGTGCTAACCAGTTACTTTTTCTTCCTCTCTCTAGCAGCTGTTGCAGCTTCTGTACCAACATAGAGTCATACAGCACAGATACAGGCCCTTCAGCCCAACCAGTCCATGCCGACCACAGTGCCCACCAGGCTAGTCCCAATTTCCTGCGTTCGGCTCATATCCCTCTAAGCCTCACCCCTCCATCTACCTATCCAAGTGTTTCTTCAATGACACTATTGTACCTACCTCAACCACTTCCTCTGGCGGCTCGTTCCATGTACTCACCATCCCCTCAGGTCCCCTTTAAATCTTTCCCCTCTCACCCTGCCTATGCCCCCTAGTTTTGGACTCCCCTAGCCTAGGGAAAGGACTATTACCATCCACCTTATCTATGCCTCTCATAATTTTAAATGCCTCTGTAAGGTCACCCCTCATTCTCCTGCATTCGAAGGAATAAAGACCTAGCCTGGCCAACCTCCCCCTCTGACTCAAGCCCTCTAGTCCTGGCAACATCCTTGTAAATCTTTTCTGTACTCTTTCCAGTTTAACCACATCTTACCTATAACAGGGCAACCAAAACTGTACACAGTACTCCAAGTGAGGCCTCACCAGTTACTTATTCAACTGCAACATAATGTCCCAACTCCTTTATATTAACAAACTGTTAACAGACCGGCTTCATGGTCTCTGAGCACCGTTGGCATTAGTAACCCATCTGTGGCCACAGAAGAAGTGACAGTGACCCATCTCTCAATAGGGGGTTGGTACAATACAGTACATAGCTCTGGCAGGTGGAGATGTACCAGGATGCTGCCTGGATTGGAAAACATGTCTTATGAGGACAGGTTGAGTGAGTTGGGGCTTTTCTCTTTGGAGAGAAGGAGGATGAGAGGTGACTTGATAGAGGTGTACAAGATGATAAGAGGCATAAATCGAGTGGACAGTCAGAGAACTTATCCCCAGGGCTACAATGGCTAACACGAGGGGACATAATTTTAAGGTGATTGGAGAAAGATATAAGGGGGATGTCGGGGTAAGTTTTTTTACACAGAGTGGTGGATGCGTGGAACACGCTGCAAGTAAAGGTTGTGGGGGCAGATACATTAGGGACATTTAAGAGACTCTTAGATAGACACATGAATGATAGAGAAATGGGGGGCTATGTGGGAGGGAAGGATAAAATATCGGCACAACATTGTGGGCCGAAGGGCCTGTACTGCGCTGTAGTTCAGGCTGGGCTTCTGCAGAGACCAGCCAAAAGTTAATCATAATGGTGTCAGTCTCAAGTCATGTTCAGACCAAGTAAAGGCGGCAACTTTTCTTTCCTTAGATGAACATCAGTGATCTGGATGGACTCTCGTGACAACCTGGCAGCTTTGCAGTCACTGCTGCTGATACTGAGCTGTGGGGGAGTGCTCAGAATATTGGCTTGTGCGAAATGCAATCAGATGGACATATGGTATGCAGTTCTGGTTGCTACACTATCTAAAGGACGTGATTGCACAAGAGAAGATGCAGAGGATATTCACCAGGATATTGACTGGGAATGAAGTGTTTCAGTTATGAGGACATAATTGTATTGATTGTATTTAGATTGCATTTATTTCCCTTGGAGCAAAGGATACTGAGGGGAAAACCTGATAGAACAACATAAAATTATGAGTGGCACAGATAGGGAGTAGTAATAAATATTTTCCCATAGCAGAGGTGTCTAAATCTTGGAGAACATTAGAGATAGGGTAAGGAGGGTCTGAGGAAGAACTCTTTTTTTTTACCCGGGGAATGGTTGGACTTTGGAACGTGCTGCCTGAGAGTGACGGAGATGGAGACACCCACAATATTTAAGAAGCATACGGATGGGGATTTGATAGCTGACATGGACATGGTGAGCCGAAGGCCCTGTTACTGTGTTGTCTGACGCTATGACTCTGGATGCCCCAGGCTGTTAGCTAGTGGTCTGGCACTGGTACTATTCTAACAGAACCGTAGATCTGTACAACTCAGGAGATCTCCCACAAATAAGATGACTGAGAAAAATTAAATGATCCCTGCATGAATTTACTGAGACTTAATATATCTAGCTCCTCTGATCTTCATGCCTTTGGTTTATAGAGCGCCACTAGAGGGAGCAAGAGCACCATGGACAGGAGAGGTCAGTGTGTTCAAAGTCCAGTGTGTAGCACCAGCGCTCCAAGGGTGCAGTGTGAGTAGCATCAGAGGTCCAAGGATGGAGCAGGGTAACAATGTGTGGGGTCAGAATGCGCAGAGGTGGAGGACCATGCAGAGTAGACAGAGCCCTCACAGTGCAGGTCTGAACATGTGGTGGCAAGAGTGTGGGGGGAGTGGTCACAGTGCAGAAGGGATGGTCACACAGTGGTTGAACTACTGGACTAATGTCCAACGGGATGAAGGTGAGGTCTGGTTGAATCCCTTGGTAAAAGTACCCTCGTTAAGCTGAACATCATGAGAGGAAATTCCAAACTGACGTCATCTCCACTGGAATGTCACCAGAATGAAAAAGAAGCATTTTCTGGGGAACGCTGCATTATATGGATTGCTACACATAACTTAAGGGCCAGTTTGCTTCTGCAGTTGGGGAAAAGTGAAACACTCCTCGCACTCTTTTGGGAAGATGCTAATAGCTCATTGGCCTTCTGTTATACTGTTGTTAATAGTGTCAACACACACGTGTTTCTAACGACACTGAAACGCTGGGGCTTCCACCGCTAGCGTTAGGGACTGGCTTCAGAGGTGTTGTCTTCTGGCACTGACAAGTGCTGATAACAGATGCCCTGTGGTTGGGAGAGGGGCTATGGTACTGGTCCCCTCTAACGTGTTGTTCTCCCCAGTCCATCGACACAGTCCTGCACCAGTGGCAAATCCGCATCCAAACTGGGATCGTCGGTGCTGCCAAAGCTGTGCTGAGAGGCATGTAACTCAGAGAATAAAGGCACCGAACACATCAGCTTGGACTTGATGGCTGCTGTTTGTACTGATGTTCCTTTGGACTAAAGGTGGGCTCCAGAGTTATGTCCCCCTCTTGTGCTTCTCATTTTGGGTGGATTTAAAGTGAAGAAAGATTAGTTGCAGGGGAAGGGTGAGGGGGTGGGGTTTTGAAGCTGGGGCTGATCTCCCCGGAGATTTGGTACAGGTGGGGGCACAGGTAGCCGAAGGGTCTGGTCCTCTGCTGTATGACTCCGTTGATGGAGATGGGCAAGATGGTGAGCAGTTTGGAGAGGATAATTATGGAGGGAGTTGTGGGGAGGGGGGTGGAGGTGGGATCTTTCCGAATGACCCAAGGGTCGGGGGGGGGTTAGAGGCTTAAAATTTTGGGTAAAAAAAGAGGAGTTTTGAGGAAAAAAGCAGAGGATACCTAGTGCCTGTAGAAGCGGGGCAACTGAGTCCATCAGCGCCTTCGAAAGGGAATGAGAGTATAATTTGCAGGAATTTCGGGACAGAGCAGGGAAATGGAGTGGCACAGACTCGATGCACTGAACGTCCTCAGAGTCTTACAGATATAGCCCAGAAGCAGGTCCTTCGGCCCACCAAGTCCATGCCGACCATCAATCATTCATTTACACCAATCCTACATTAATCCCATTTTTAAAAATCCTCCCACATTCTCATCACCTCCCCCCAGATTCTATCACTCACCTACACACCAGGGTTTTTTTCTACAGAGTCCAATTAACCTACCAACCCCCATGTTTTTGTTTGGGATGCAGGAGGAAACTGGAGAATCCACTGAAACCCAGGCAGGAACAGGAAGAATGTGGAAACTCCACCCAGACAGCACCGCAGGTCAGGATTGAACCCGGATCTCTGAGGCCATGAGGCAGCGGCTCTGCGCGCTGCGCCACTGTGCCGCCTCCTTCTGTGCCGTAACAATTCGATGAAAAACTGCTCTGAGTCAGCTAAGGATTCCCAAGACCTCCCCCTCGTCGACCAAAACAGGGCAATAAAGGCGGCATCCTCTTAAATAGAGTGGCACAGCTGGTAGGGCCACTGCTTCACAATGCCAGAGACTCAGATTCAATCCTGACCTCCGGTGCTGTCTGTGTGGAGTTGGCATGTTCTCCTTGTGACTGTGTGCTTCCTCTCACATCCCAAAGACACGTGGGTTGCCAGGTTAATTGGTCACTGTAAATTGCCCCCTAGTGTGTAAATAGTGAGTAGAACCTAAGGTGATTGGTGGGAATGTCGGGGGAATAAAATGGGTTAGGGCAGGATTGGTGTCAAAATGGATGGGTGACAGTTGGCACGGACTGAGTGGGCCAAAGGGCCTGTTCCGTGCTCTATGGCCCCATGTTAGAGAGGTGGGTTTGGGAGGTGCGGGAACAACAACTGCTCCAAATTTCCCTAAATTTGGGCTAACCCTTCGTATTCCCTGACAGATGAGGAATCAGCATAATCAGCAGCTGAGTGGGCGGGTGCTGTGTGGCTGGCAACGTACACACTTTATGGAAGCTGCGGAGAGTGGTGGACTCGGCCCAATACATCACGGGCACGTCCCTCCCCACCATCAGGAGCATCTACATGTGGCACTGCCTCAGGAAGGCAACATCTGTCATCAAAGATCCCCACCATCCAGGCCACGCTGTCTTCTCTCAGCTACCATTGGGCAGGAGGTACAGAAGCCTAAAGTCCCACACCACCAGGTTCAAGAACAGCTACTTTCCTTCAACCATTCGGGTCTTGAACCAACCGGCACAACCCAAATCACTACAGTACAGCAACACTATGACCACTTTTCACTACAATGTACTTTTTTTTGTTCAAATTGTGTTCTTTCTTGTAAAAATTATGTATGTTATGTTTAATTTATGTTTTTCTTGTGATGTTTAATTTATGTTTTTCTTGTGAATGTTTTGTATCTGACGCTCTGTGCCTGTGATGCTGCTGTAGGTAAGTTTTTCATTGCACCTGTGCAGATGACAACAAACACGGCTTTGTATGTGTGGTCTGTGACCCCAGAGTTGGAGGGCACTCAGTCAGTGAGGCGAGGGAGGACGGTGGCAGGAGTCACCGAGTACCTGCGCTCCATGCTCCGACTCCAAAGAGCAGCCAGGGAGAAGGTGGAGGTCCCCTTCGCGGTGAAGAGAGCCGCCCTCCCTTTGACCTCCCCCCCCACTCCACGCCGTCACTCACCGATGCAGTAGGGGCAGCACTGGCCCTTCCGCAGCACAGGCCGGGGGCAGGTGACAGCCGGGCAGGACTCGGGGTAGCAGCTGATGATGCCTTCCATGCAGATACAGCTGCTGCACACGTTCGGCTTCCAGGACTCGGCCTCCAGGAAGATGTCGCCCTCGTCGTTCTTGCAGTAGCCGGGTCTGCTCCTGTTGCTGGGCGTCACAGGCTGAAGGGGCTCGTCTGATTACAATCGGCAACAGGTTAGTGATGGGGTAGTGAGCTTCTCCCGAGCTGACATGGAGACACAGGGGACTGCAGATACCGGAACTTGGGAGCAAGGAAACGAGCCGCTGGAGGAACTCAGCGGGTTGGGCATCATCTATGGAGGGAATGGGCAGCCGATGCTTCGGGTCGAGACCCTTCAGCTGGAGGGATCTCGACTCAAAACATCGACTGCCCCTTTCCCTCCACAGATGCTGCCCGACCCACTGAGTTCCTCCAGCGGCTCGTTTTTGCTGTTTAATAAAATGTTGTCTATGCTTAAACTGGAGTCCAGTGTGTAAGAAAATGTCTTTACCCAGAGCGTGGTTCAACCCCTTATTACAGGAGAGGGGGGTGGCCAGTAAAGTGGATAGAGGGAAGCTGCTCCCATTATACAATGGCTCAAGGACCAGGAGACACAGATATAACATTCTGAGCTAAAGATAAAGGGGAAATGTGAGGGCAATTCTGTTTTATGCAGATTGGTGGTATTTGACACTCGCCCTCTGTAGGGATGTTGGAAACAGAGCCAATCGATGCCTTCAAAAGGAATTGGATTGACAGGTAGCAGAATAAGATATAAGATATCTTTATAAGATTTCTTTATTAGTCACATGTACATCGAAACACACAGTGAAATGCATCTTTTGCGTAGAGTGTGCTGGGGGACAGCCCACAAGTGTCGCCGCGCTTCCGGCGCCAACATAGTATGCCCACGACTTCCTAACCCGTATGTCTTTGGAATATGGGAGGAAATCAGAGCAGCCGGAGGAAACCCATGCAGACACGGGGAGAATGTACAAACTCCTTACAGACAGCGGCGGGAATTGAACCTGGGTCGCTGGCGCTGTAATAGCGTTACACTAATCACTACACTACCGTGCCTGCACTGATAATTAACAGGGTTCTAGAGAAAGAGCAGGAGAATGGATTGCTGCATCAGGAACTAGAACAGACTTAATGGACCAAATGTTCTCCGTCTGTGGGGCAACAATTCCATGGTTCGGTGAATACACTGATACATTTAAGGGGAAGCTACCAACATACATATATCTAAGCTGGTGATGCAACCCAGTGAAGAATGAGGCAGGAGTTTTCGAGCTCTGTGGCAATTCACATATGAGGAGCTTGTGTGGAGCAGAGACGTCGCCAAAGACTAGTTGGGTGGGTTGGCCACATTCCTCTGTCGTGGCTTTACAGGCCTCTTCCGTTTGCCCTGAGAACCAGGCATGACCAAAGCTGCCATTTTGAGCTGGGAACCTCAGATGACCTTGTAGAAGTGTATAAAATCATGAGGGGTATAGATAGGTTGAACGCACACAATCTTTTTCCCAGGGAAGGGGTACTAAAAACTAGAGGGCGTAGGCTTAAGGTGAGAGGTGAAAGATTGAACAGGAGCAACTTCTTCACCCAGAGGGTGGTGCATATATGGACAGAGGAAGTAGTTGACACAGGTACAATAACAACATTTAAAATACACTTGGACAGGTACATGGATAAGAGGGATTTAGAGGGATATGGGCCAAGTGCAGGCAAATGAATTGGTTGGCATGGACCATTTGGGCTGAAGGGCCTGTTTCCATGCTGTATTATGACTGGTGAGCCCACAGATCTGATCACCTTGCTGGCATTGGCTTCAGAGCTATTGCTGCAGTCTCCATGTTGGATTTCATAGAAGTTACATTACAGAAGGTGGCCATTCAGCACATTGCTCATGGACTTATCCCACTTCCCAGTTCTTGGAACACAATCTGTGGCTTCCCCATCTGGCAAGAGTTTCTGCCTCCATCAGTCTTTTCAAGAGCAAGCTCCATGTCGCATCACTTTGAGTCATAGAGAGATACAGCACAGAAACAGGCCCTTCCCCACTGACCCTGCTGATCATCAACCAACCATTTACACTAATCCTGCATTAATCCCACTTTTTTCATTCTCCCGACATTCTCATCAACTCCTGAGACTCTACCACTCACCTACACTTGTTCAGCAAAAAAAATCTCAAATCCTGACTAATCCTTAGCTCAATCATTTTTCTTTAACCTAGAGATCACTGTTTAAAATGGTTTTTGTAACTTCACCCCCCTTTCATTCCACCCCCACCCCCCCCCCACCCCCCCCCCAACTTCCCCTTGCTCCTGAACATTATTGAGGAGAGTCAGCTGTATACAAGAGCTTGGTGTGACCTGGACTGATAAGTGTCCTCTGAACCTTGCCTCTGTGCGACCGCCATCAGATTTCTGAACGGTCCATGGACTCGTGAACACTACCTCGTTATTCCTCTTTCGTACTATTTATTTATTTATAATTTATAGTAATTTTTATGTCTTGCACGGTACTGCAGCCGCATAACCACAAATTTCACGACATATGTCAGTGATAATAAACCTCATTCTGATCTCCTGGATGAATCATTTAGGTATAACTGTAGTGGTCAGTGTAACACTATTACAGCGCCAGCAACCTGGGTACAATTCCCGCTGCTGCCTGTAAGGAGTTTGTATGTTCTCCCCGTGTCTGTGTGGGTTTTCTCTGGGTGTTGCAGTTTCCTCCCACATTCCAAATACGTACGGGTTAGGAGCTGTAAGCACGCTATATTGGTGCTGGAAGAATGGTGACACTTGCAGGCTGCCCCCAGCAGATCCTCAGTAACGCAAAAAAATGCATTTCACTGTGTGTTTTGATGTACATGTGACTAATAAAGAAATATCTTATCTTAATCCAAATTGCACTACAGTGACCTTTACAGACCTTAAAGACTGCTTGGTTCACGTGTAGAAATAATTACCGTACAGAACTAGGCCACTGATCAGGACAGCATGTTCCAACTTTATTGATTTGTAAGCTGCTTTAACCAGGAGTAGGAGCTTCCGGGCTTGGTGCAAAGGGAAGGTGAGGTGGGAAAGAGGTCCAAAATTCTGGATTCAGAATTGGCTTGCCTGTAGAAAGCAGAGGGTTGTGGTGGAGGGAGTGCATTCGGATTGGAGGGCTGTGACTAGTGGTGTCCCACAGGGATCGGTTCTGGGACCTCTACTTTTTGTGATATTTATTAATGACTTAGATGAGGGGGTGGAAGGGGGGGGGGTTAGCAAGTTTGCAGACGACACAAAGATCGGTGGTGTTGTGGATAGTGTGGAGGGCTGTCGAAGCTTACAGAGGGATATTGATAGGATGCAGAGCTGGGCTGACAAGTGGCAGATGGAGTTCAATCCGGAGAAGTGTGAGGTGGTACACTTTGGAAGGACAAACTCCAGGGCAGAGTACTGGGTGAATGGCAGGATTTTGGGTAGTGTAGAAGAGCAGAGGGATCTGGGGGTTCATATCCTCAGATCACTGAAAGTTGCCACACAGGTGGATAGGGTAAGTAAAGAAAGCTTATGGGATGTTAATTTTCATAAGTCGAGGGATCGAGTTTAAGAGCCACGAAGTAATGATGCAGCTTTACAAAACTCTGGTTAGACCACGCTTAGAGTACTGTGTTCAGTTCTAGTCGCCTCATTATAGGAAGGATGTGGAGGTGTTGGAAAGGGTGCAGAGGAGATTTACCAGGATGCTGCCTGGATTAGAGAGTATGCATTATGAGCAGAGACTAAGGGAGCTAGGGCTTTACTCATTGGAGAGAAGGAGGATGAGGGGAGACATGATAGAGGTGTACAAAATATTAAGAGGAATAGATAGAGTGGACAGCCAGCACCTCTTTCCCAGGGCACCAATGCTCAATACAAGAGGGCATGGCTTTAAGGTAATGGGTGGGAAGTTCAAGGGAGACGTCAGAGGGAGGTTTTTCACCCAGAGAGTGGTTGGTGCATGGAATGCGCTGCCTGGGGTGGTGGTGGAGGCTGATATGTTGGTCGAGTTCAGGAGATTGTTAGATAAGCATATGGAGGAATTTAAGATAGAGGGATATGTGGGAGGAAGGGGGTAGATAGTCTTAGGAGTGGTTTGAAGATCGGCACAACATGGTGGGCCGAAGGGCCTGTATTGTGCTGTATTGTTCTATGGTTCTATGACGGAAGTGCATTGATGGAGATGATTTGATCCTCTTATTCCTGTAACTTCTTAACATTCACCGAGCTGGTTACCTGGTCATTACACCGTTGCTGTTGTAAATTGGCTACCGTCTCTCCTACCCATCCCACGATGGCTGGACTTCAAAAACAAAACAGTGGCGCAGCTCATCGAGCTGCTGCTTTGCAATGCCAGAGACCCAGGTTCAATCCTGACCTTGGGTCCTATCTGTGTGGAGTTTGCAGGGGTTTCCTCCAGGTGCTCTGGTTTCATCTTGCATCCCGAAGACGGGAGGGTTAGTAGGTTATTTGGCCACTGTAAGATGCCACTAGTGTGTAGGTGAGTGGTAGAATCTGGGAGGATTTGATGAAAATGTGGTAATAATAATTAGTAAATTAATTGTGGGATGAATGGCCTGTTCCTGAGCTGTAATGTTCTGTGTAATAAAAGATATATTTAACATAGGATTACCGCAAGTAGGTGGTTGATGGACAGCAGGAACTCAGTGGCCTTTCTCCAAGCCGTATCCCTCCATGACTCCATGGTTTTGCAGGAATAGTGTGTGGAAGGCGCTATAAAAATGCAACTCTTAGTCCCTCATAAACCTGCTTCGTGTCCTTCTAACACTACTAGCTTTGACGGACAATGCTCCCACGAAGTGGCTTGGGACGTTGAGCGTGCCAACGCGAGGTGCCGTGGGTTGTGCACCTACCTGGGCACTGCGGGCAGCAGGAATCCAGAGTCCTGGTGGGGTTCTGGCAGAGGATGGGAGGGCAGACTTCCGTGTCGCACAGCACCCGGCCACTGTGGCACGTGCACTGGGTGCACGAGTCGATGTTCCAGGTCTCGCCTTCCACGTAATACTCTCCGCCGGGAGCGTGGCAGATCGACGAGTCACTTTGCTCTGGCTTCCAAAGCCCTAGGTCCTCTGAGAACACAGCAAACAGAAGGGTATTAGAAGCCAGGACACTGTAGCAGAAACACCTACCGTGGCAGACACTTAGGTACCAATTACGAATAGAAATAGGTGATTCAGGCTCCTCCACTCAGTAATCTTAGCCCTGCATCCACGTCTACTCCTGATAACCTTTTGTTTATAAAGTACCAATCTACTTCCACCTTAAACTGTTTAGAAAATTGACTTCCACCACCGTTAGAGGAAGAATTTTAACAGAATCTGAAATGAAAATGCTCATGCGATATAAATATAATAAGGTGCATGGAAAGGGCAGAGGAATTCATGAGTGTGTGGCTCGGGTTGAAAAGCCAGCACCCAGACAGGTATGTGCTGAATGGCTTCCCTTTCTTCACTCATTTTCTGTAGGTTGTTAATAAAAAAAAGGGGTCAGGTATCGGGGGGAAGGAAATTAATTTTTTCTCTTGCACATAATAAAGCTCTACATTCATTTCAATTGACTACTCTTTTCTTATGCTCAGAACTTCCACGCATCTCAAGGGCAGAATGCATCACGTGCTGTTGGTGAACTCTGGCTCACAGCTGTGGGAGATCTTCTATCTTGCATATTACCTCATAACATAAGAAGCCGCTTCGGCCCTTTGAGTCAATGCTAGCTCATGGACCAATCTCATTCTCCCACTAATTTTCCTGTAAACTATTCTCCCTACATTCCTATCAATCCCTTCCCATCTCCTACCACTCACCTGTAAACTAGGGGCCAATTAACTTACCAGCACGTCTTTGGGATGTGGAGCATCCGGGGGAAACCCACGCGGTTACAGGGAGAACAAGCAAACTCCACGCAGACAGCGCCAGAGGTCAGGTTTGAACCCGGGTCACTGGAGCTGTGAGGTGGCGGCTCTGCCAGCTGCATGTTACCCCAAACTGGGAGCTGACCCAGTTAGAGGTGACAGAGAAGCAGCAGTGGAGATGAACAAACATCTCCCAGCATAAATTCAAGGTCAAGAGTACACCAGAGAACAGCAAATGGCCCTTTGGCTCATCTGGAATGTGTAGATAACTCCGACAGGGCTCGACAGACTGGATGCAGGGAGGATGGTTCCCCTGCCTGGGAGGGTCTAGGAACCAGTCTCAGCATCTGGGGTACCTCACTTAGGAGTGAGGAGAGGAGAAATTTCTGTCACTCCTAGGTATGAACCGGCGGACTTCTGTACCATAGAAGGGTGGGGAGGCCCAGTCACTTCAACCTGGTAAAACGTACCAGGATACCACAGGAGTGCAATCAATCAAAAATTGACAGAGTCATGTATGGAGATATTAGGACCAGATATTAGGCCCTCAGTTGAATCCCCTGTCTGTACTGAGTTTGTTGATAGCCAGGGTCTCAGGCCCCTGGACTTGAGGAAGGAAAACAAAACAGCCCCTTCCCCTTCCACAGTGGAAGTAAATTTGTGCTGAAGCTTTGCTCTCCCATGCCTGCATTCGTTGGCCCAGTGTGGGCCTACTGTAGGGATTGGGAAGCAGGATTTAACAGTGTGAATGATGCGAGCCTTTTCGTGGGTGCCCGTCTTCTTCAAGGCAATCTCCAAGTATGAACAGCATGGACATGGAGAGGATGTGCGCTCTTGTGGGAGAATCTACAACTAGGTGCCCACTGCTTAAAAATAAGGATTCACCCACTTAACACAGAGATGATGTGAAATCATTTCTCTCTGAGGGTTCTGAGCCTTTGGAACTACCTTTCACAGAATATTTTTATGGCAGAGGTAGACAGATACTTGATAAGCAGGAGGTTGAGGGTACTGTGGGTGGGTACTGGAAGGTATTGGTTTATTATTGCCACATGCACAGCTGTTAGGTAGACACATGCAGGGAATGGAGGATATGGGTCATGTATAGGCAGAAGAGATTTAGTTTAATTTGGCATTGTGTTTGGCACAGACATTGTGGGCCAAAGGGCCTGTTCCTCTGCTGTATCATGTTCTATGTAGTAATAAGATAGCAGTCTCAGCAGCAATGCCCATCGTTTCATGAATGCAGGAACAGAAATGCCCTCCCACTGCTTCCCTCCAGACGAGGGTTGGTTGAATGGTCCTTACCTGGACATGTCGGGCAGCACTGTCCTGGGCGAATGGCAGGGTTCCCGCAGTTGGGCACGGAACAGGTGATGAGCGCACACATCTCACGCCCACTGTTGCAGTAACACTCCCGGCAGCCGTCGTGCCAACTTTCGCCGCTCTCGTGCCGGCGGCCGTCCATGGACAGGCAGGAGCTGGCTTTCACCGGCGGCACCATGGTGGTGGGGACATCTGCGGGGTAAGAGCGAGAGTCAGCCTCTGGGAGGCACAGCATCCCCCCCAAACCACAGGGACATCTTCTGCAACACTGCTGCAAAGTTTTACACAGGAATGGGAGTAGGCCATTCAGCCTGCTCCTACATTTCTGTGTTTACTGCTCTATGTAGTGATAAGATGGCTTCCAGAGTCCTTGATATTAATCATCTGGACACCTGAGTTCAAATCCCACCTTGGCACCTGAGAAATTTAAATCCAAATGATAAAATAAATCTGGTATTAAAAAGCTATGCTTAGGAAAAGTGACCAAGAAACAACTGGTTTGGCAATAAACTCATGCGGTTCCTAAATTGCTACTTAGAACGTAGAACATTACAGCACAGTACAGGCCCTTCGGCCCACGATGTTGTGCCGACATTTTATCCTGCTCTAAGATCTATCTAACACTTCCCTACCACATAGCCCTCCATTTCTCTGTCATTCATGTGGCTATCTAGGAGTCTCTTAAATGTCCCTAATGTATCTGACCCCACAACCTCTGCCAGCAGTGTCTCGCTGTAAAGAACCCCTGACATCCCCCTTATATCTTCCTCCAATCACCTTAAAATTATGTCCCCTCGTGTTTCCTACCTGTTAAGGAAATTTGCTGCCCTTGTCTGAATATGACACCAGGCTCACCAAAGTGTTTGACTCCTCAATGGCCTGGCAAACCATTCCATTGGGGATGGGTGATAAATGCCAGCCATGCCAATGAAGTCCACGTCCTATGGACTCATAAGAAATGATAGGGCGGGAGAGTTGCGCAGCTAGCAGAACCGCTGCCTCACAGTGCCGGAGACCCGAGTTCGATCCTGACCTCGAGTGCTGACTGTGTGGAGTTTGCACGTTCTTCTTGTGACTGCATGGATTTTCTCTCAGTGTTCTGGTTCCCTCCCGGGTCCCAAAGACATGTGGGTTGGTAGGTTAATTGCCCCCCGTGTGTAGATGAGTGGTAGATTCTGGGGGAGTTGATGAGAATGTGGGGAAAATAAATAAAAGAAATTAAAGTAGGGTCAGTGTAAATGGGTGGTTGATGGTCAGCATCAACTTGGTGGGCTGAAGGGCCTGTTTCTGTGTTGTATCTCTGTATGATGCTATGAAATAAAGAGCAAACAGTATGAATGTAGTGCCTTATACACCTCAGTGTATCCCTAGAGTACAAGACAATCCCAATAAAGCTTACAAAATCTTACAGGGCTTGATGGGCGTGACGGAGGGAGGATGTTTCCCCCGGCTGAGTCAAGGTCCAGGGCCACGGTTTCAGGATAAGAGTTAGGCCATTTAGGGCTGGGATGAGGAGAAATTTCTTCATGCAGAGGTAAAGAATCTTGGGAACTCTTATCCCGGAGGGCGGTGGAGGTTCAGTCATTGAGTTTATTCAAAACAGAGATCGATAGTATGCTGGATACAAAGGAAATCATCGGATATGGGGTTAGTGCAGGAAAATGGTGCTGAGGAGAGGGATCAGCCATGACTGTGATGAATGATGGAGCAGGTGCAAATGGCCAACTCCTGATCTGATTTTTTAATGTATGCCTAATATCTCACAGCAAATTAAGAGCTCTTGAACTAGTCACTTCTGAAAAGTTGCACACAGCAAAATCCCACAGTGAGCAATGTGTTAAAGACCGGATAGTCTGTCTTTAGTAGTGCTGAGTGATGGATGAGAGTTACAACTCGTTTGTTCTTCCTTGAAGAGATCGTTCACATCCATCTGAAAGAATACACTGCATATAGTGACACATCCACAGGACACTGAGAGCGCTGCACTCCTTCAGTGGTGCTCTGTTGTGTCAGCCTCAGTCTGGAGAGGGGCTCAGACTTCTCACCTTTGGACTCAGAGGAAAGCGTGTCTCCCACAGAGCCAGAGCTATCATTGGACGCTTCCTTTCCTCTTCCCCAACAATAGGCCAGTCAGAAACCTTGGGCCTACTTTCAATGTGTGACCTCGCTAGCCAGCTGTCCCTTCTTCCGAGAATTCAAAGGACCACTGGGGTCCCGCTTGTAATCTTCAACAATTTCCCTTCCCTCCTGACCCAAATTCACTGTTTTTTGGGGATTAATATTCCGCACAATGGCTCCATCCTTGCAATATCACTTCACCACACTAGTGGGACTCCTCATGCACATCAACCTGATATCATTCATTGCTGGGATTAATGTCTGCAGTGGAGGTGGGGAATTGCTGATAACTTGGTACTAGGCTGGGAATCTGCAGGCAAGCTTCCTATTGACTGTGGCGACATGTAAGTTAGTGAAATCAATTGCTCGACTAAACAGTTCTGTCCAAAAAACCACTTGTTTATCCTGCTGATTTGATGCGTCCAGACATCTGGCTGTTAGACACATTTCCTCACTGTCCCTTTCTGTTTCAACTGCATTTGAGGGCATTATACTGTTACTCAGGGAATTGTGCTTCACAAATCCAACATGGGGCAGAGAAACCATAGAACCATACAGCACAAAACAGGCCCTTCGGCCCACCATGTTGTGCCGTCCATCAAACCACCCTCACACTATCTAACCCTTTCCTCCTGCATATCCCTCTATCTCACATTCCTCCATATGCCTATCCAAAAGACTCTTGAACCTGTCCAATGTATCTGCCTCCACCACCACCCCAGGCAGTGCATTCCATGCACCAACCACTCTCTGGGTGAAAAACCTCCCCCTGACATCTCCCCTGAACCTTCCACCCATAACCTTAAAGCCATGCCCTCTCGTCTTGAGCATTGGTGCCCTGGGAAAGAGGCACTGGCTGTCTACTCTATCTATTCCTCTCAATATTTTATATACCTCCATCATGTCTCCTCTCATCCTCCTCCTTTCCAGTGAATAAAGCCCTAGCACCTTAATCCTTTCCTCATATTCCATTCGCTCTAATCCAGGCAGCATCCTGGTAAATCTCCTCTGCACCCTCTCCAACGCCTCCACATCCTTCCTATAATGCGGCGACCAAAACTGAACACAGTACTCTAAGTGTGGTATAACTAGAGTTTTGTAAAGCTGCATCATCACTTCGCGGCTCTTAAACTCAATCCCACGACTTATGAAAGCTAACATCCCATAGGCCTTCTTAACTGCTCTATCCACCTGTGAGGCAACTTTCAGTGAACTGTGAATATGAACCCCCAGATCCCTCTGCTCCTCTACACTGCCAAGTACCTTGCCATTTACCCTGTACTCTGCCCTGAAGTTTGTCCTTCCAAAGTGTACCACCTCACACTTCTCCGGTTTGAACTCCATCTGCCACTTGTCAGCCCAGCTCTGCATCCTATCAATATTGCTCTGTAAGTTCCGACAGCCCTCCACACTATCCACAACACCGCCGATCTTAGTGTCGTTCGCAAACTTACTAACCCAGCCTTCCACCCCCTCATCTAAGTCATCTGTAAATATCACAAAAAGTAGAGGTCCCAGAACCGATCCCTGCGGGACACCACTAGTCACTGCCCTCCAATCCGAGGGCACTCCTTCCACCACAACCCTCTGCTTTCTACAGGCAAGCCAATTCCTAATCCACACAGCCAAGCTTCCCTGGATCCCTTGGCCTCTGACCTTCTGAAGAAGCCTACTATGAGGAACCTTATCAAACGGCCTACTAAAATCCATATAGACCACATCCACCACACTACCCTCATCAATCTTCCTCGTCACCTCATCTTTACTCAATGCACATACACCCACACACATCTGTCTGTGAGAGAAAAAGATAATCCGTAACTTAATCAATGATACTTCAGGTCTATCCCGTAACATTACTTCTGAGAATGCACTCCCAATGTAATCTGGTTGTCAGGGGAGTTTTAGATTGGAGGCTATAAGGGTCAGCATTAAGGGGTGGTGGAAGAGAGATGTCTTCACACAGAGGGTTGTGAATGTTTGGTTGTGAATGCTCCTGGGTATATTCACAAGACTGAGGCCAAAAGGTATAAGGGAAATACAGGGAAATGGGGATCAGGCAGGAAATGGAGATAGAACATAGAACATTACAGCAGAGTACAGGCCCTTCGGCCCACAATGTTGTGCCGACATTTTATCTTGCTCTAAGATCTATCTAACCCTTCCCTCCCACATAGCCCTCCATTTCTCTACCATTCATGTGTCTATCTAAGAGTCTCTTAAATGTCCCTAATGTATCTGCCCCCACAACCTCTGCTGGCAGTGCATTCCACGCACCCACCACTCTTTGTGTAAAAAACTTACCCCTGACATTCCCCTTATATCTTCCTCCAATCACCTTAAAATTATGTCCCCTCGTGTTAGCCATTGTCACCCTGAGGTAAACGTCTCTGACTGTCCACTCGATCTATGCCTCTTATCATCTTGTTCATCTCTATCAAGTCACCTCTCATCCTCCTTCTCTCCAAAGAGAAAAGCCCTAGCTCACTCAGCCTATCCTCATAAGACATGCTCTCCAATCCAGGCAGCATCCTGGTAAACCTCCTCTGCACCTTCTTTAAAGCTTCCACATCCTTCCTATAATAAGGCGACCAAAACTGAACACAATACTCCAAGTCTGTTCTGACCAGAGTTCTACAGAGCTGCAACATTACCTCATGGCTCTTGAACTCAATACCCCAACTAATGAAGGCCAACACACCATACGCATTCTTAACAACCCTATCGACTTGCACGGCAACCTTGAGAGGATGCAGATTGATGGGCGAAATGGCCCAGCCCTGCATCTATTTGTCATGGTCACAGGTACTGCCGAGTTAACCCTGCCCCGGTGTGGCAGCTCCGATGGTTAACACTAACACATTATTTGATCAGAACGGGTATCAAGCCCAACACTACCCAATTAATAATCACCTAGATAATGATTAAGAGCTAGAAGTTCACCCTCCTCAGAGGGCTGTAAAACAGAAGGTCACTTCTAAAAGCACAATTTAGGACATGGTGTGCACACATTCCAAATTATTTTATTTAAATATTCAGTTGTTTGTAGAGAGTCCCTGATCAAGTGACCTAAATAATTTCTGATTTGCAGTAGAGATCCAAGTGTTTCGAAGTGAAGTGATTAACAGTGGTGTGCTGGCAGGCTCCTTGGAGACACTGGAATTGGGTCATGCACGGGGGTACACTGTGATGTCTTCTTGCTTCCATCATCTTTCTCTATACTCACTCCCGCTTCCCTTCGAGGCACTGATTCCTTCACAATGACTGCGTCTCCACTGGCACTGTCCTCCACTCCCTCAGCCTAGTGGTGGTTCCATCTGCTACAGACTCAGCTCAGACTCTTTCACCATTGGACAGAAGACATCAAGTGTCCTTTACCTTGCACCAGCCACCCTTTATTCATTCCATCACTCCTGCCCGTCACTCTGTCACGGATCTTTCCCTTTTAAGTTATAAGCTCCCATCCATAGCTTCACCCTTCTCCATCTCTGTAATCGCTCTCTGTGAGTATTGGGTTTGTCCCTGCCTTCAGCTGCTGAAGTAGGTTGTCCCTTTAACCCGATAAAGCCTAATTGCCGAGAGTAGGCTCATCCTGAGATCAGTTAGACGCCAAGTATTCTTTAGCCACATCCTGAGATTAATTAGAGACCAATTAGTCCCCACATACCGTGAGGTCAATTAGAGGTCAAGGACTTTCTTTCTTAAATATTGTCCTTTATGAGTGCCTGGAAAATCTAAATGGAAAACCTGCAAAGCCTTCCCATTGGAAAAGGTTGTACAAATCTCAGCTCCATTATCCTGGAATCCTACAGCACACAAGGAAGCCACGGAGTCTGTCATTCCTCTTTCTACCCAGTTGCCCTTCATCTCCCCCACAGCCACACAGAATTCCACATGGTTATCCAGTTCCCTTGCCAGTGAATCCACTTCTACCACCTTTCCTGACGTATTCCAGATCATAATGTTGTGTTAAAAAAAATTCTCATGCCCCCTATGAGAATATTTGCCAATCTTAAATCTCCTGCCAGTCAAAATCAGTTTGCCTCTGACAAAACCCATCGAAATGTAGAACTATTAAATCTTCCCTTAACGTGGAAGGGAATGTAAATACATCTGCTTGGGTACCTAATCCTGCCTCGGGAGGTATCCTGGAGAGAATGGCTCAACACCAGACGTTTAAAATTAAATTCGACTTGGCATGTTGCAAATCAAGCAGGAATCTTCATGCATAGTGAACACTTCCCATCCTTATTCTGCAGTAGGGAAGGCTCCCAACGGATGCGCCACAATTAAATGGAAAACATCCCATTAACTGTAGAATACATTACAGCAGGATAAGCTTGCAGGGGCTGCCATGACTACATGCTTGCAATTTGCCTGTTCCTTAAGTTTAGAGAACATTTTGTGGATTAAGACAAAATTGGCACAACACAGTTGAGGTGACTGCCCCTTGCCGCTGTCTCCCAGTGTCTGAGCCACCATTAGGACTAACTGGGTAGAAAGAGGAACGACAGACTCTGTGGCTTCCTTGTGTGCTGTAGGATTCTGGGAAAATGGAGCTGAGCTTTGTACAAGTAGGCCCACCTTTTCCCTTATACAATGAGATGGACCATGACCTCACGATCCATCTTGTTGTGACCTCGCACCTTAATGCACTGCACTTTCTCTGTAGCTGTGACACTTTACTCTGTACTGTTACTGTTTTTACCTGTACTGCATCAATGCACTCTGTACCAACCCAATGTAACTGCACTGTGTAATGAATTGACCTGTACGATCGGTTTGTAAGAAAAGCTTTTCACTGTACCTCGGTACGAGTGACAATAATAAACCAATACCAATACCACCGTTGGCTCTCTGCACTGCCCTGACTCACAACTACTTCTATTTATAAGGCTTCTTGAATTTGTAAAATGTACCAAGGTGTAATCAAACAAAATTTGATACTAAGTCACATAAGGAGACGTTAGGACAAATGAGCCACAGCTTTCTGGGTACTAAAGGGATTAAATAGTATAGGGACACAGTGGGAATACAATGTTGAGACAGAGGATCAGCAATGATTGTAGTGAATGATAGAGCAGGCTCAAAGGGTCTGTTCCCTCCTCCCAATTTTCTGTCCAGAAAGGAGGTTTTAAGAAATGCTTTAAGGGGAGAGAATGAGGTAGGGAATCAGGGAACTATTTCTAAAGTTTTAGCTCCCAGCTTGGCCGTGAATGACGGAGCAACTGAAAATCAGGTATGTTCTAGAAGACAGAAGCAGAGTTACAGAAATGATTGAAGGGGATTACTGGTAGAAGGAAGTGCGAGCTCACGGAAGGATCCGAAAACAAGGACGAGAAGCTGAGAGTTGCTGAGCGAGCTGCGGCTGCCAGAGTCTGTGGGACTATTACCTCGCTGCCCTCTGGCACATCAGCTGGTGGGCTATGATTCAGCAGCAAAGGTTTGATAGTCACACAATCAATCTACTAATACAAAATAAAAACTTACTGTCAGCGTGCAACCTCTCAATGGAATTCTCAGTCGTTTCACTTACCTGTCCTGAAAGGCAGTCTGCAATACGTAAAGGGTACCTTAGCTGTGTGAGTGATTAGCTTATGCTGTCTACTTCCCTTGAGGGAGATGGGTGCGATCAAAGCCCTTCCGGGAAAGGTGCCTTTGCTGAAGATGACTATCTTAATTAATACCAGAACCGACACTGCAATTTTCCTTCGGTCTCAGAGAACTGGGATTCCCATGACAATTATTATCTCCTTCCTTAAGACCAGTGCAACAATAGCTCAATACACCAGGTAAAAGCAATTAGCTCCCCTACCTCTGCACTTGCAGATAAGGCAGCCATATACGTCCTGCTCGAACCCCATTGGACAATACTTGTCACATGGACGCTCAGGGCATTTCTTGCATCGACAGATATCACAACCATGTTTGTTCTTCCTGTTTTGAAAAGAAAAGTTATTGGAGAACGTAATTTGCAAACTAACAAGTCTGGCCTGTGCAATTTGATGATTATCCCAGAAAGGAACTGCAGTCCGGCTACTTGCATTGAAAATTTCAATCTCTTGGTTGGAGGCTCAGCTACAACCCACTGGGGTTCCACATTATAGCTTGCTGTAGCCTTGATTCTACCAATTCAAAGGTGGAAGGTTTGGGTTACAAAGGAATTCATGGATGCATTAGCTCGTGCAGCGTTTGTCTTTTGCATTTTGGGGTGCGGGTGTTGCTGGTAAACTAGCATTTATTGCCCATCCCTAAAGGTTTGCTCAGACCCAGTCGCCTATCTCAGTGAGAAGGTGATGAGTGAAGGCCAACAACCTAAGGAGAAGGACTGGCAGGGTCTGACCGCACCAATGCAGGGCATTTGGCCCAACCTGTCCATGCCAGCTATTTGAAAGAGCTCCCCAATTAGTCCCATTCCCTTTACCACACCAGAGCATTTTTTCTGCTACAACTATATTTCCAGGCTCCTTTTGGGAATTACCACTGAATGTGCACGGGGCTCTGTAACCCACAGCTTAAAAAATACACTCAGCTTCTTCCAACAATTATTCTGAGTCCATGTCTTCAAGTTAATGACCCTCTGGCTACTTTCCCACATCATCTTCTTGGCAGAAACCTTATCCTGGCTTTGAACATTTCATGTTACAAACATTCAGAAGAAATAGTGTAACTGGACCACTGAGATGAAGAGTGGCTAAGATTGGGAAGAGGTAGGCAATGCAGGGAACTTTAACAGGGAAGTAGACAAAATATTAAATAATTTAGAGAAGGATACGGGTCCTTGATTTTGGTATACACTATTAAATTTGAAAGAATTTTTTTTCAGTTTTCCCAATTAACAATTAAACAAGATAAAGAGAACTGGTTTCTAGGAATTATTGCAAATATCAGAGTAAAAGAGCTGTATTAATTTCAGCAATGATTAATAAAGAAGTAATGCTTTGGTGACTCATAGATTTATAGAGGGCCTTCAGCCCAACTTGTCCATGCCGACCAAGGTGTCCATCTAACCTAGTCCCATTTGCCCGTGTTCGGCCCATTTCTTTCTAAACCTTTCCTATCATGTACCTGTCCAAGTGTGTTTTAATTGTTGTCATTGTATCTCCCTCAACCATTTCCTCTGGCAGCTCGCACCACCCTCAGCGTAAAGAAGTTGCCTCTCACCTTAAATATTTACCCCCTCTAGTTTTTGATTCCCTTTACCTGGGAAAAAAGTGTATGTGTGTGTGTGTGTGTGTGTGTTCCTCACTCCCAATTGGGTTCAGTAGTTTTTCACAGCCAGCTTCTTCATTATGTCAAAGAAAAACATGATGGTGCTGGAGGAACTCAGCAGGCCAGGCAGCATCCGTGGAGAAAAGCAGGCGGTCAATGTTTCGGGTCAGGACCCTTCTTCAGGACTGAAGATAGGAAAAGGGGAAGCCCAATATATAGGAGGGAAAAGCACTGCAGTGACAGGTGGACAAAAGAGGGGAGGTGGGGTGGGCACAGGGTGGTGATAGGTAGATGCAGGTAAGAGACAGTGATAGGCAGGTGCGGGGGAGGAGGGGAGAGCAGATCCACCGGGGGATGGGTCAAAGGTAAGAAGAGAAAGGGAAGAAAAAGGGGCGAGGAAAGGGAAGAAGAGAAGCATGGTGGTGGTGGGGGGGAGGGGGCATCTAGATTCCAGCATCTGCAGTCCTTTGTTTCTCTTCATTATGTTGTCCTGGGAAGGAAGGGTCACCCGGTGTTCCGAGCCCTGATTGTAGCCAAGTTAACCCAGGCAGAGTATAGATGTGCACGTTGAGGTTGGGGAAGGGCAGGACTGGCTTCACTGCAACGGTTGAAGAGCTTGCCAAGATACCATTCCTGAATCAACTATCTTGTAGTACATATTCCTCTTCTGAGAGGCAGGGTAACACAACCAAAGTCCGTCTCAGCCTGTTACGTGTACATCTGCCAATCTTGGCTTCTCCCTAAATCATAGGCATTCACTACCGCATTTAGATCCTATCTTTTATTATTAAATAATTACCTTGCTTAGGCATGGCTCACGATCTGAGCACTGATAAGATCGATGTCTGCTAAAAGCCTCTGCTTGCTTTTGCTTCATTGAAAGGATAGAAATGCTCGTGTGATGGTTCAGTAAGTAAATGCACCGCTGATTTCTCTGGGCCCAGGCGTGGCCCAGGTTTCACCTCTGCAGAGGGCTCAGTATCTGGGGAACAGCAGCACATTACACATGGGGCTGTTGTAGGCAGTAACAACTAACATATAGCCAGGTGCCTGTTACAGGTCAGCAGCATTTGGGAGCAAGCTGGTAGCAATAACTGTATGACAGATATCAAGGGAAGGAAGGGACATTGGGTTACTGCAGGAGAGTGGTGCTGAGGTAAAGGATGAGCCATTGTCTCACTCAAATGCAGAATGGGCATGAGGGGCTGAATGGCCTACTCCAGCTTCTATTGCTTTCATTCTTATGCTTAATCTTGCTGCCTCTAGGGTGGCACAGTAGCTACAGCAAGCACAGTTGCTGCCTCATCGCTCCAGTGACCCAGATTCAAACCTGACCTCTGATAAGTGAAATTTCAGGCACAGTAGTGTAACAGCGTGACGCTATTACAGCGCCAGCGACACGGGTTCAATTCCTGCCACTGTCTGTAAGGAGTTTGTACGTTCTCCCCGTGGCTGCGTGGGTTTCCTCCGGCTGCTCCGGTTTCCTCCCACATTCCAAAGACGTACGGGTTAGGAGCTGTGGGCGTGCTCTGTTGGCGCTGGAAGCGTGGCGACACTTGCGGGCTGCCTCTACTCAAAAGGTGCATTTCACTGTGTGTTTCGATGTCCATGTGACTAATAAAGAAATCTTAAAGGGATGTGGGCTTCACTGGTTGATCCCTGGTTAATTGCCCATCCCTGGTTGCCCTTGAGAAGGTGGTGGTGAGCTGCTTTCCCAAACTGCTGCAGTCCTTAAAGTGTGGGTATACCCCCAAATGCTGTTAGGGAGACAGTGCCTGGAACTTGGCCCAGAGACGGTGAAGAAACGGCGATATATTTCCAAGTCAGGGTGGTATGTGGCTTGGAAGGCAACTTCCAGGGGGTGGTGGTCAGGAGTTTGAATGTTCTGCTTGTGACTGCATGGCTCCACCCCAACCACCTCCTCCCCCCCCCAACACCCCCGAGTGCTCCCGTTTCCTCCCCACATCAGAGTTTCAGAGTGGAGTGTGAGAGGGAAAGTGTTACAGGGAAAATCTAAGGAGATGGGGTTGCTGGTACAGGTTCAATGGGCCAAATGGCCTCCTTCTGTGTCGTAGAGAAGTGCCAGTAAAATATTTATTCTATGGAAGATTACAGGGAAATAGTTTCTGAAGCACTATCACTACTTCCCCTCTGCTAAGGTGGGACTTTATTTAATCCTCTCTGTAAGACAATGAAGCTGATACTGAAACACAGAGTAAATAAACTTTCAGGAAGTCTGCAGTTTGGCAGCTGAGAGAAAGAAACGGCAGCTTTTGAAAGATGTATTTCCATAACCAGTTATAATCAGCGTTTGCTTGTGGGCCAAATGCTGGCTGATGGGACTAGCTTGGATGGGCATCTTGGTCGGAATTAATCAGTTGGGCCGAAGGGCTTGGTTCCCTGCTGTAATGATCCTATGACTCTTTCAGTGGTAGGTTCTCCCTCGGCTTCCTTCTGATTTGCTGAAGTTTCAGGAGAATGAGTCCTTCAGAAGCCTAGCTCTCTGAGACAGTGGAAGAGACTGCTCAGCCCCTTAAGCCTATTCTATTATTTAATGGGATCATGAGTGGTCTATGACCTAATTCCAGAAAGCTGCCTATGCCCCATATTCCCTAACACCATGGGTTATCATCTTATATTTAAAATTCACGATTAACCTGTTGCTTTGGAAAAGAGTTCTGGAATTAGCACCAGCGTCTATGCGTAGAAATGGTTTCTGACTTTGCTCCTGAATGTTGGGCTCTAAGTTTTAGATGTTGGGTCCTGGTCCTGGACTCCCCAATCGGAAGGACCAGTTTCTTTCCATCAAACCTATCTGCTTCCATTCATGTCTCGTAAGGTTCTATCAAATCATAGCAGCCGAGAAAATAGGAGCAGGAGAAGGCCACTCAGCACTTCAAACCTGCGCCACCATTCAATGTGATCATGGCTGATCCTCTGTCTCAATACCGTGTTTTTGCTCTCCCCACCATACCTCTTGTAGTCTTCTGTGTCTAGAAATGTATCCATTTCTTTCTGAATTATATTCAGTGACTTGGCTCCTTTGGCCCTCTATGGTATACAACTCCAAAGGTAAACCATCTCCAGATGAAGAAATCCCTCTTTATTTCAGTCCTAAATCTCTTGCCCTGTGACCTGATCCCTTGTTCTAGACATCTCGGCGAAGGGAAACATCCTCCTGTCACCCAGTCTGTCCAGCCCTGTCAGAACATTGTAAGTTTCAATTAGATTCCCCTCTCATTCTTCTAAACTTCCAAATTATCTCTCACAGGACAGCACTGCCATCCAGGGAAACAACCTGCTGGATCTCTGCTGTACTCCCCTGTGGCAAGTATATTCTTCCTTAGGTAAACCCGCACACAATGCTCCAAGTGTGGGCTCACCAAGGACCTGTATATTTACAGCAAGACATGCTTGCTCCTGTACTTAAATCCTCTTGCTATGAAGCCCATTTACCTTCTTAACCCTACCTACTTGCTTGCTTTCAGTGACTGGTGTACATCTACATGTCCTAAACTAACATTGATTAAATTATATGCCGCCTTTCTTACAGAGCAGGCTTGAGGGGCAGTTAATCTGTCTGTTACGTGCATAAAGCCATGAAAATATCTTTACGAGACAGCAAATGACTCATGCATTCAAAACCAAATCAAGTGAGCATACTGTAGGTCCTAATACATGACATTTTACAAATTAGTGTCACACATCCACAATGGAAAGCAAATTAAGGAGCTTGTAGCTGAAACAACACTGCCAGTTTTACCCACCCACCCCACCCAATCCTCTTGTAACACTGTGTCAGTATTGGGACACACAGGCTCACATCAGGCTCTTGAACTGACCTGCACAACCCGAATCCTACCTCAGCAACGCAACACTATGGACCACCTCTTGCACTACCATGGACTTGTATCTGATTGTGTTTTTTCTTTGCACTAATGTCTTGTTTTGCAGCTTTTCGTTTCTTCATTGTCATGTATAATTTTATGTTCTGTGTGTTGTCTGAATCTATGTACCTGTGATGCTGCTGCAAGTGAGTTTTTCATTGACCTTGTACCTCACCGTATTTGTGCATTTGACAATTGACTTGACATTAGTACATGTCTCCAAATGTAGAAGTACGTACATGTATCCAAATGGACAGTACTTGTCACACACAACAGGCTTGCATCTCTTTGGCCGTGCCCGGCACTGGCAAATTTCACAGCCGTGTACATCAGTCTGCAGGCCAAAGGGACAGTCCAAACCACAGCCTGAGATCAGGCCTGTACAAAGCTCCTCTCCTGCAATTAAGATAAAACAAGATTAAACTCAGGGTCATTGAACAGATGCCATTTAAAGGAAAGGACTACATTTGTATAGCGCCATTTGAGAATTTAGGATGAGTCAAAGGCATTCACAGCCAACAGTTATTGTTGCCATGAAGGGAAGTTCTCCTCCTTTTAGTATAATTACTGGAGCTTCTGTAAAAGTAGTTCAACAGGTCAGGCAGAACCTGTGGAGGGAGGAGAAGAGTTAACATTTCAGTTCGATGACCTTCCACCAGATCTGAAATGTAAACTCTGTTTCTCCCCGTAATCTATAACTGCTGTTCACATCTTCCAAAGGCTTCTTCTGCATCTTGCTTTGGTTGTCTCACCTCCTCCTCCCAGCCATTCTTATGCTCCCATGACTTAAAAAAACAGTTGTAATTCAGTGACAATACACAAAAAGTGCTGGAGGAACTCAGCAGGTCAGGCAGCATCCATGGAGGGAAATAAGCAATCGACGTTTTGGGCCGAGACCCTTCATCAGGACTGGAAAGGAAGAGGGCAGAAGCTAGAATAAGAAGGTGGGGGGAGGAACACACGCAGGCAGGGGATAGGTGAGTCCAGGTGAGAGGGGGAAGCAGGAGGGAGAGAAGATGTAATAAACTGAGAGGTAGAAGAGGCAAAGGGCTGAAGAAGGAGGAATCTGGTAGGAGAGGGCAGTGCACTATGGAATAAAGGATGAAAGTAAAATGCTGCAGATAATGGAAAGCTGAAATAAAAGTAATTAATGGGTGAAAGATGTAGCAGATCAGATCGAGAATGTAGGGAGAGAGAGTGAGTTTCGGATCACTCTGAAATATGAATTGTTTCCACTCCCAGGAATGCTGCCTGGTGTGCTGAGTATTTCCAGAAAATTCTGTTTTTATTAGGAAAAGCTCGTAGCTAATTTGATTCAGAAAATTCCCACAAGTAGCAACCAACACATGGCCAGTTAATTTTATCTGCTGGTGTGGGCTGAGAGAGGAACATTGTCTATGACCTTAGGAAAACCAACTGCTCTTTCTCAATTAGAAACCTGGAATGTATGGATATATAATAATTTCATGGATATAATGCCTCAGTATGGCACAGACTCAAAGAGATGGCATGCCATCGGCACCTCATTCCCACTGGGACATCGAGCCAACAAGGTTGAAAAAAAGACCTTTCTTTGCTTAGTTCTGATCCTATCACTTAAGGGTTATGCCCTGATTTAACTTACTTATTTCTTAACCCTCTGAACCCTTCTGAGGTTGCGAGACCTGACTTCCTCACTTTTACCAGTTTCAATTTAGAAATGAAGGGTCCCTTTAAGATGCGGGTAGATTTAAATTTTAAGATTCATTAAATAAGCTAAAAATTTAAAATAAAAATCTTGCACCTTTGATTGCTTCAGGGTGGCCTCTGCTTTAGTGTTTTATAATGAATCAGCTCTTAAAGTCCTTCCAGCAGGCTAATTAACAAAATGTATGGTAGGAATTCCATTAAATGTGGTGAATGGAATTTTTATTGGTCTTTGAACAAACCATTCTGGCTCTGGGTTAGACACAGCCTGAGAACTAGTGAGTATTCATTACGTGCTGTTAGAACAGACAGCTCTAAACAAGAGAAAGGAAACCTCGCCTAAGATGAGGGAAGATATTCAACAAAGGTACATCTTCCTTTGGAAAAGATAGCGGCAATAGCTTCATTCCCTAGAGACCTGTAAATTCAGGAAATATTTAATGAGCTTCAATGCTTTGAGAGCTGCTCCCCGGATTTTTTTATGAAGGTGGTTCTAGCAAACTTAGGTGAGAGTTTCCTCTATGTAATTTTCACTCTTCTCCCCCTCTCTTCCTAATATCCATTCATGGGACATGGGGTCACAGCAAGGCCAGTATTTATTGCCCATCCGTAACAGCCCTTCAAGAACACAATAAATAGGAGCAAGAGTAGCCCGCCAAGCCCCTGAAGCCTGCCCCACCATTCAAGCTGATCTATGCTGGCCTCATCTCCTCAACCTGAGAAGGTGATGGTGACTCACCTTCATGAACTGCTCCTGGCCAAGGTGCGATTGGGGAGAGAGGATTAATTTCCAGGTCAAAGGAGTGATAATCCCCCTTGGAAATAGATGCTCCCTTCCCGACGACACTTTGAAGGGGAACCTGCTGCTGGTGATAATCCCACGTGTCCACAGTTCCTTTCGGTGGCAGAGGTCCTGAGTTTGGAAGGTATTGCTGAAGGAACGTTGATGAGTTGTTGCAGTGCATTTTGCAGACGGTACACACTGCTGGAGTCCCTTGTGGGGAAATGAGTGGTCCTTCCCTACCTCAGCTGTGACAGCCACACTATAACAGTGACAAGCCAGTTGACCGCAGGGAGCTGAAGTCAATTGCATTCCTACCCAACATCCAAGGGCGGGCATTGGGGGAACTCGGTGACTTTCAGCTGCAGCATCCTGGCCTAGTTTACGTCTTCTCTCTGACTCAAGGATGCTGAGATCACCTGCCACAACCAAGATCAACATAAATCAGAGATTGAAACTGGGAGCTCAGGGTTTAATGTGGTTCGGTTACTTACTGGAAAAACTCACTGAGCCATTTTAGAAGCTGAAGCTATTTTTTCGACAAAAACCAGGTTTTCTTTCAGGCCTTGCTGCCCCATTAATCATTACAAGGACAGGTGGAATTACTGGAGGTGTTATCTTACAATGTTATTTACCTGCTCGAATGGAAACCCTTCGGAACAGGTTACGTCCATTCAAGAGAGACATGCAGAACCCTGATGGGAAATGCCCTGAGCTTGTAAAAGGTGCTACATAAATGCAGGTTCTTTCTCCTACCTCAAGCAGTCCTGAGAGACCTGGCAGTCTCAGAAGCCACTCTGCAGGCTGGTAGGGTACATCTGGGAATGTTACCTGTTAGTGTTGTGCTTGGGTTCAGCTCTCCAGAATATTATTCAAAGTGAATAAACACACCAAAAGGGAATGCAACTTCTCCCCTTTGCCTTTAACACACTTAAAGTGGAGTGAGACATCACTTCACAGTCGCTCTCAATGAGAATATGTGAAGCAGCACCAGGGAAGTGAGCAAACAAAGGCATTTCCCTGGCACGGGACCACAGTTTTGAAGTGTCACAATTACAGCTTTCTAGTTCACTTACTCTGTCTACAAAGACACCTTTTCTCCCAGTCTGATGCCCCACAACAAAAGCCTCGTGAATTGACTATGCGGCAGAGAACTGGAATGAATGATATATTTTCCACTTGTTTGGCTGCCGTTACCAACTTGTGCATCATTTGCTTCACAAATATTTAGCATCTTACACAGAGTGCTATTGCAATTCCTCTTTATAAACCTGTTAATAGATTCGTGTGGCAATGCAGACTGATATCTATCTGTGGCATATCTGCACACAAGCACGTATTCACACTCACAACTGCACACAGAGGTAACCAATGCACAAGTGCACACACACACACACACAAGCACATGCACAAACACATCTGCACAGACACACACTCCACCAGCAAACATGTGCACATGCATACATATGCAGTCACAAACACATAAGATATAGGAGCAGAATTAGGCCATTCGGCCTATCGAGATTGCTCCGCCATTCAATTATGGCTGTTTTTTCTTCTCAACCCCATTCTCCTGCCTTCTCCCTGTAATCCTTAACCCCCCCCCCCCCTTTACTAATCAAGAACCTATCAACCTCTGCTTTAAATACACCCAATGACTTGGCCTCCACAGCTGTCTGTGGCAATGAGTTCCACAGATTCACCACCCTCTGGCTGAAGAAATTCCTCCTCATCTCAGTTCTAAAGGGACGTCCCTTTATTCTGAGGATGTGCCCTTGGATCCTCGACCTTCCTACTAATGGAAACATGCAATGTGCACTTGCATATACACACATACTTGTATCTATACACACACAACTTAATAGCACACACACACACACATGCAAATGTACACATGCAGTCTACCTCACACACACTGAGTTTAGTGTCAGTGGATAGGTGCACTATGGTATACTCACTTGTTTTACATTGGCACTTGCGGCATCCACTGTTGTCCAGCTTGAAGCCATAGATGCAGTCCCTCTCTGTCAGGGTGCAGTTAATCAGCAGCTCACACACTGGCGGCCCAATGGTGATATAGGTCGGCTCTGCAGCGGTAGAGGAGGAGGGGTGGAAAGGGGTGAGAGGTGTCACAGAAGCTCAGACAAACACGCCATTCCCTTCTGCCGTTCAGTTTGGCGACATAACAGTTGTTGGCCCATGTCCCCAACCATAACTTGTGCAGATAAGTCGAACTACGCAGTACTTCCCTGGTGCTGTATTGTCCATTGTCTAAGCTGCTATGAACCATCTGTTCTAATGGTTCAAGTGGATGACAAAGTTCCCCCATGGCACTACTAGAGGAGCTGTGATGTCTGCTAATATCCTGACTAGCAGTGCCGTCTAAGCCAATACTATCCAGGTGAGCAGACTGCAGGCTTATTCATCGTACGGCCAGTTGATGGGTTGTTTCTCAGTCAGAACGGCTATCGAATTTGCCTGTAAAACCCCTTGACTTCAATAGCAATTCACTGCATGTAGCACACTGACACATCCCAAAGTGAATAGCATTGTATCCATGAAAGCCTTTTAAAATTTTAATTGCACATTGTCGCACCTCAGTTAACCGAGTAACATTTCATTAGAAAGCATCCTTTATTGGAATAAAAATAGGAGACACTGGAAATACTCAGCAGATCAGGCTGCATTGGTGGGAAGAGAAACAGAGTTAATGTTTCGGGTCGAAGACCCTTCATCAGAACTGAGAAGGAGAGAAGTTTGTTAAGCTGGAGGGAGGGGGATGTCTCCTTTACTGGAAAGTGCTTCCTTAATCAGGTTGTCCACAATAAATTTTATCCTGCAAATCCAATACCATTCTCACTCACAGGGCATCTGAAAATCTGCATGTTATTTTTCTCTACAGTAACATATACAAGGAGGTGGGCAGAGAATCATACACAGGGGATTGTGTTGGGGTCTTATGGAGTATCATTCAGGAATGTAGTTGGACCAGCCACATTAATACTGTGGCTACAAGAGTGGGTCAGAGGCTGGGTAACTTGCAGAGAGTGACTCACCTCCTGACATTCCAAAGCCTTTCCACCATTTACAAGGCACAAGTCAGGTGTGGGACAGAATACTCCTCCCTTTCCTGGATGAGTTTAACTCCAAACTGAGTGAGCTAGGGCTTTTCTCTTTGAAGCGAAAGAGGATAAGAGGTGACTTGATAGAGGTGAACAAGATGATAAGAGGCATAGATCGAGTGGACAGTCAGATATTTTTTCCCAGGGCGAAAATGGCTAACACGAAGGGACATAATTTTGTGACTGGAGGAAGATATAAGGAGGATGTCAGAGGTTAGTTTTTTTACACAGAGAGTGGTGGGTGTGTGGAACGCACTGCCAGCAGAGGTTGTGGGGGCAGATACATTAGGGACATTTAAGAGACTCTTAGATAGGCACATGAATGATAGAGAAATGGAGGGCTATGTAGGAGGGAAGGGTTAGATAGATCTTAGAGTAGGATAAAATGTCGGCACAACATTGTGGGCCGAAGGTCCTGTACTGTGCTGTAACATTCTATGTTCCAACACTCAAGAAGCTCAACACCATCCAGCTCAAAGCAGCCCATTTGATTGCTATCTCATCCACCACCTGAACCAGCTATTTTTTTCCAGTATCAGGCACAGAGGCTGCAGCGACACCATCTACAAAATACACTCTACTCGCTTAGGCTACACTGGCAGCACCTCCTGAACCTGCGATCTTAGTCACCTGGTATATCCCTATACAGTCAGGTCAGGTCAGCTGTAATCTGTAAAAAGCCAGGACAAGTTAAGGTCTCTGACGCAAGGTGTTCACTGAGCCAGTCACAGGCAACTCTTCAAAGAAAGCAACATGGAATTTTCCTAGTCTCAAGTCCATAATTACACCCTCAACAACAGCAATGACAACTTGCATTTATGGAGCACCATAAGGGCAATTCACTGGAATGTTATTTCACAAAGTTTGTCAGTGATCCAAATACAGAGGCACAGCGGGGCAGGTGGTTGAAGAATCAGGTTTGAAGGAGCATTTAACAGGAGGAAAGAGGGGCCAGAGATGCACAGATTTAGAGCCCAGGTACGGCTGCCAATGTATTGAAATTGGGACCGAAGAAGAACTGAAAAAGTGCTAGCATTCTGAAGGTGTAAAGCTATAGGAATGGGGAGGGATTTGAAAACAGAGATAAGAATTTCAACATCAAGGCATTGCCTAACCAGGGACCAAGGCAAGACAGCAGGCAATGGGGATGTAGGTGAATGGGACTTGGTTTAAGCTCAAAGTCTAAGTCGAGTTTATTGTCATGTGCACAAGTACATGTCTGCACAGGTGCAATGAAAAACTTACTTGCACAGAGCATCATATAAGCAGCATTCACGAGACAAACATAAATTAAACACATTTTTTTACAAGAAAGAACACAATGAGAACAAAAAAACCCACAATGTACATTTTAGTGCAAAGTGATCAAAGTGGTCATAGTGTTGCTAACTGCAGCGATTAGGGTTGTGCCAGTTGGTTCAAGGGAATGGTTGAAGGGAAGTAGCTGTTCTTGAACCTGGAGATGTGGGACTTCAGGCTTCTGTACTTCCTGCCTGATTGTAACTGTGAAAAGATGGCATGGCCCGGATGGTGGGGATCTTTGATGATGGATGTTGCCTTCCAAGAGTACATTGGGATAGTTGGATCCAAGGGTAACAAGTGTATTCTGTACTAACTCAATGTAACTGCACTGTGTAATGAATTGACCTGTACGATCGGTATGTAAGACAAGTTTTTCACTGTACCTCGGTACAAGTGACAATAATAAACCGATACCAATACCAAAGGAGGCCATTACCTGTCAGTTTATTTTGCAGGTTGTGATATGGTTCTATGTAGAAAATCTGCCACATTTTCCTATGTAACAAATATCAGTATGTTCAAGATGTCTGCTGTTCTGAGACATCTGACTTGGTACAATTCTAAATATTTACAAGTGGCATTAATAATGAAATAATGTGGTCAGACATGGGGATGAGTTGTCACATCAACAAACAACCGACTGACTGAAACCTAAATGGATTGAAATGAACTAACGATAAAGCTGCAGTGTGGGAGTTGACTGATAGAAACTTGTCCTCTGCGGTGTTCTCTCAATTCATGATGTAGTAATGTGTGCTCATTAAACTCTGCCACTCCTGCCTTTGAAATTGATGGAACACAATTTCAGAAGTGGTATTCATCATGCACATGTTTACAACATCACACATTTGGCACCTACACTGGTCTGCTTAAACCATTCATGTCCTCAACACTGATAAAGATGTTCTCACACTTTCAACAGTCCAGCAGGAGTTAAGGTACAGGTCAGCTATGATCTAACTGAGAATGGAACAGGCTGGTGGGGCTGACTAGGTGTCTGTGTTGTGTGCGTGCAACAACCTGTGACACCTCTCATAACAAGAAGCAAAATCTCCACCTGGGATGAGAACCGACTTCAGATTTTTAGAATCACAGAGTGACACAGCACAGAAACCGACCCTTCACCCCACCTTGTCCATGTCAACCATCAAGTACCTATCGATACTAATCCCATTTAACAGCACTTGGGTCTGTAACCTTCTACTGGGCAATTCAAGTGCTTGTCCTGATACTTCTTACATGTTGTGAGAGTCTCTGCTCCAGCATCCACTTCAGACAGTGGAT
The DNA here is from genome assembly GCF_009764475.1 of Pristis pectinata. Taxonomy (NCBI): domain Eukaryota; kingdom Metazoa; phylum Chordata; class Chondrichthyes; order Rhinopristiformes; family Pristidae; genus Pristis; species Pristis pectinata. The sequence goes on along the minus strand of NC_067407.1, from coordinate 129,329,161 downwards.
TCCAGACTCCAAGCACCCTCTGGGTGAGAAAGTTCTTTCTCGTATCCTCTCTACAACTCTTACCCCTTAACTTAAACCCATGCCTCTTAGCTTTAGATAACTCTGCTATGGGGAAAAGTTTCCTACAATCTACTCTATGCCCTTGTGCCCTACCTATGGTTCCCCCCATTCATCTATTCTTCTCTGAATTTCCAACCTAGACTGAGAAGAGGGTTAAAGTGTTCAATGCTGCCCCATGCTGAAGGTCACACTTGAAGGAGGAGCAAGGAAACTCAAAATGATGCACTCAGGATTCATTTGAGTCCTGGGCCCTCGCTCAGAAACAAATGTAGGGGGCGGAGGGGTGGAAGGTCGCTGAGGCAAAGGTCAGAATTGTAAGCGTCCTGGAATTCATGTAAAACCTGCGAGATTGATGCTAATTCAAGATTTAAAAATTAACTGGACTTTATTCTACTTAGCCAAGCAATTGAATTGTCCCAATCCTTCCTCTTTTTATTACTGTACTCTCAGTAAACCTGCCAACACCTCAGCGAGGGGAGCATATTTCACATTTCAAGCGAAACTCAATGGCTATTTACGGTGCAAGGAATGTCTCCTGGACTGAAGGTCATGGAGGCCAGAGCGTTGAAGGCCATTGGCATGGCCCATTTGTTACCAGTCAGCTGTGGCTGTGCAGGAGCATGACAGTCCCAGCATAAAATTAACAAAGGACTCAACAAAACAAAGCAACTGATGGCACACCTGGTTACTCGTAAAAAATGCCATTTAATTTCCAGCAGGGCAATATTGGAATCTTAAATCTGGCCAGCTTAATCAGAGGTAGGTGTTTTGATTGGCTGAAGTTCGTGGCACAGGTTGAAGGGAATGAAAATGGATCAAATAAGAGTTTCCATCACAAACAGGATTAAAATCCACTGTGTGCCAAACAGGTAAATGCCTGCTTCAGGTAGGTATGGACTAATGTTTGTACTGATGCCTCTTCTCTGGACTTGAAGGAACTTATTGATAGTGTAACTGGCTGGCACAAATTGGATGTCTTCCTCAATGTACGAGGATGGAAATGTTTGGAGGTAGAGATGACACTTCTGTGACTATATATTTCTAAGCATAATGTAGCCTATAAACTACTGATTGTTGTAACATGGAGAAACACAGCCAGATCCCACATGAATTCAGAGATACCTGACCAGATAATCTGCCTAAGTAATGATTGGGGATTTTTCATTTCCACTCTTTTTCTTAATATACGCTAATGACTTGGACATGGGGCACAATTTCCAGATGCACTAAACTTAGAGATATAGTGAACTAGCAGGAGGATTGTTACTGACTTCATGAATATATGGATAGGCTGGGGGAATGGGTAGTTCAGTGATAGGTGACATTTATTGCTGGGGGAATGGATGGTGAGGTGTTGGGTGACGTTTAATGCTGGGGGAATGGACGGTGAGGTGTTGGGTGACGTTTAATGCTGGGGGAATGGACGGTGAGGTGTTGGGTGACATTTAATGCTGGGGGAATGGATGGTGAGGTGTTGGGTGATGTTTAATGCCGGGAGAATGGACGGTGAGGTATTGGGTGACATTTAATGCTGGGGGAATAGACGGTGAGGTGTTGGGTGACGTTTAATGCTGGGGGAATGTAAAATCTTACATTTTGGTGGGAAGAATTAACTTTTTTCTGGCCACCTGAGGGATAAAATGTTGCAGCGTGAAGACTGCACTGCAGGACACGTCAAAGGTTCCAGACTGGGGCTTGAACCCACAATCTTCTGATTCAATGTAAAGTGGCCATGGTCAATGCTTTCCTGCAGCAACACACCTCTCTGTAACTGAATCAAGGCTTGAGGTACGTATGCCTTCCTGCACTCTCCTAGAATTCCTAAAGTCTCATTGTAAATTAAGTGTTTTAAAGCGAGAGTGACAAATTCCAGGGGAAGGGAAATGGGCAAAATGCAGTTATTCCATATAAGTGTCCATCAATTGTTGTTGGGCATGGTTCCCACTCTTTAATCACTCTTTCGACTCACATTGATGGTACTTGAGAGCAGTATTGGGTTTGGCTCGGCTTCCTTTTCTAGCTGAGTAAGCTGCTGGTCGGTGCTGTCAAGATTCATACATGATAGATACTCCTCTGATGAAGCTCACATTGTACCTTTTGAACTGTAGCCAACTGAGACATCAACTTCTTTGGAAAGAGGAAGTAGCTATTGATTGAGGACCAGGATGAAAAGTTCTATGGTGAAAGATTAGCAAAGTGATCAAGCATTTAACAGAATGCAAAGGTTCGTCAGTATTTTATTCCCTGGGATTTCCTAGCTGTCCAAGAGGACTCCTGACGTCATGGTGGGAAATATCGAGCCATGTTGATGGACCAGCTGCTCCTTCTCTCCCTATCATTTTACACTGTTCTGTACCCATGGATGTGACCACCACTTTCAATCGAATAGCGTGGATCCAGAGTCCCTGACCTTGCTTCTCCTACTTGGTAGGCAGAATTGGTAATGGAGTAACTGCATTCTCTGGTGAATGAGGTGGTTGGGCCAGACAAACATTATGCACTTCATGGTTTTTGCAGTTATTTTATTGCTTGAAGATAAGCTTAAATCGGACTTGGCTTATACTGCATTGGTGGAAGAAGGAAACCTACACTAGGGAGTGCCAACCAACAGGACTCATGGAGAAATACAGCACAGAAGCTGGATAATATTAGGGGGCATGCATTTAAGGTGAGGGGGGAAAAGTTCGAAGGAGATGTGTGGGGCAAGTTTTTTTTTACAGAGAGCGGTGGGTGTCCGGAATGTGCTGCCAGCAGTGGGGGTGGAGGCAAATACGATAGAGGCATTTAAGAGGCTCTTAGATTGGCACATGAATGTGCAGAGAATGGAGGGATATAGACCATATGCAGGCAGAAGGGATTAGTTTAATTAGGCATCATTAGCTTAATTAGTTCAGCACATATCTACAACACACGATGCACACGCAAGGTCTGCAGAATCATAGATGACCCTTCTCATCCCTCCCACGACCTATTTGTCCCACTGCCGTCTGGGCCAGAACTACTAGACTGTACAACAGATCTTTCCCCCAGGCTGTCAGGCTCCTGAATACCCTGGAGGCAGTGTCAGCCAAATGCCGCGTCAAAAGCCCTGGTTTGCACAACGGCGTATAAGAACTTTGGCTGCTGCTGAACATGTTTATACACTTAGTGCAACACACTGAGTTCAGTATTTTCTTCATCCAGCTCGGTTTTGCACTAACCCTGCACTCATTTTGTATTCTGTATATACTGGCTTTGCACTATTTGTACTTGCAAAATTTTTTTGACTGCATTTAGTGTATGTCCTCTGTTGTGTGAGTCTGGGGGAAATGACATTTCGTTCCTCCATGTGTTTTTATAGCATATGGGTGAATGACAATAGACTACACTGTGGGCTGAAGGGCCTGTTCCTGTACAGTTCTATGTTCTATGGAAACAGGCCCTTCAGCCCACTGAGTCTGTACTAACCGTCAACTAACCCACTTACACTAATCTGTCATTAATTCCATTTTTTATTCTCCCCACATACCCATCAACTCCTACCACTCTCGATTCTACCACTCACCTACATGCCAGGTGCAACTTACAGTGGCCAGTTAACCGACCAACCTGCAAGTGTTTGGGATGTGAGAGAAAACCCACTCGGTCACAGAGAGAATGTGAAAACTCCACACAGACTACAGTGGAGGTTAGGGTTGAACCCGGATCGCCAGCACTGAGAGACACCGGCTCTACGAGCTGCATCACTGTGCCACCCGTTACACCATCTTCCCTCTGAGGGATTTCACAATTCCTGAAGCAGGGAGCTGACAAGTGAGCAAAACCTAAACAGATCCACCCTTGACCACCATGGGAATGATGAGCTAAATGGCCTCCTTTTGTGCTGTAAATTTCTATGAGCCTTCTCTCAGAGAGATGTGAGTCATTGGAATTCTCTACCTAGAGATGTGTATAGAGTTCAAAGAGTCATACAGCACGGAAACAGGCCCTTCAGCCCAACCGGTCCATGCTGACCATGATGCCCCATCCAAGCGAGTCCCATTTGCCAGCATTTGGCCCATAAACTTCTAAACCATGTACCTGTCCAACTGTCTTTTAAAAGTTGTTATTGTACCTGCCTCAACCACTTCCTCTGGCAGCTGGTTCCACATACAGACCATCCTTTGTGTAAAAAAAGTGGCCCCTCAAGTTCCTATTAAGTCTCTCTCCTCTCACCTTAAATCTATGCCCTCTTGTTCTTGATTCCCCAACCCTGGGAAAAAGACTGAGTACATTCACCCTATCTATGCCCCTCATGTATCTTGAATCACTGAATATGTTCAAGGCTGTTAGACTGCAGGGGAGTCAATGATTATCGGGAACAGGCAGGAGCTGAGGCCAATACTGAAATTATTGAATGACGGAGTGGGCTCAAGGGGCTGTACAGCTCACTCCTGCTCCTGTTCCTTATGTTTTTATGAATGAGCTTAGAGGGGAATGTATTACTGATAAAGGATGGTACTTATAACACATTAACTGACTTACAGGCCTTGCTTCGAGAAGCAACATGTCAACTGAATGTACATCCTGTTTACAAGTTAATAACTATTTTCCTCCAGGAATTAAGTTTGGTTTATAGCCAATAACCAATGTTACTAATAATTGTATTTTCTGGGGGAGGAAACTTGAGTTTAAGGCATCGACACACATATCAACAGGCTAATAATTTAAAAAAATTTAGCAATACTATTTTTATGTGACAACTTAAGAAATGCAATAGAGGAGAACGAATTACTAAGCCTCTTGGCCATAGAATAACACAAACATTGTTGAGTAAAAGAGAGGGCTGTAAAATATAAATAAGAGAGCAGGCAGGAGAGTGGAAAAAAACACTATTTGAAACGCTCTTGCACAACATTTCCATATTATCCCACGAAAACATTCCATCAGCTTTTCTGCCTCTCATGTGTAACATTCTTTCCACTTGCTCAAATATCTGAGCATTTACAACACCAGTTCCGATTAGGCTGCACAATCCCAGGTATCTGAAATTCCTTGGCAGGAGAAGCATTCACTGAGAAAAGGCTGCCCTGCCATGATTGTTTCACTCATTAGATGGCTCCCCTTCAAGGTCAAAGGCAGTCATGGCGGCTCAGAGTTGCCATGGAGACCCGAATTAACAAGTTATCTGGAGATGGGGGCACTATTAAAGAACAACGGTGAGAGAGACAGACAGACAGACAGACAGACACACACACACACACGTGTGTCTGCACACAAACTTGCATAGAGTACTCATGAAGCGCAAAACACATGCACACACACACGCACAAATTCGTGCACAGAAACACACGCACACACATCCCTGCACACATGCATGCATGTGTAAAAATGTATTCAAGAACACACAACACATACACACACAGACACAAACACACACATTCCCCACTCCTTCCCTATCTACAAATCACTGTTGTCAAGTGCCACAATAACCTGTGGACAATGCCTTGGATTTGCAGGATTGGACAATCCTCCGCAGCCCCACAGCACCATGCTGCAACAGCTGCTAAATGTGATGGCAGGACGCAGTAAAGTTCAGCTTATTCCTGCGATTAATCATCTGAGCATGGAAAATATCTCGTAGCCTGAAGTGAAATTGGGTATTTTTTTTTCATCACTTAACTTTGAAAACGAGAAGCAACGTGAGATGTGGGCCCCTGGGGTCCTGTGTGCAAAAGCCAGATTGAGTATCAACATGACGTGGTTAAAAAGAGCAAAAGTCAATACATGTTGGCATTTAAATCTCATTTTGACTTCTACTTTCCCACAGGGTAACTTCCTCTTGTATTAATTTAGCTGCTACTCTTGCCTGCATTATTAGTGATATAAAACATTCTGCATTTCATGTACTTCACATCAACATTGGCCGCCACATCACCTCTCAGTCGCCCCACGCAGGAGAAATGGTCAGGTCGTCCATCTCCACCACCCACTGCCCCAACTAAAACCAGCGAATCAGAATCAACAATCTGGGAAACAAATCAGCCAATCAGGCATGAGAAGGTTCAATCCACAAAGCAACAACCACAACAAAACTTGTGTCATAAAGAGCTTCCACCTTACTCACATTTCATGTGTTGAGTGGGGATAGACCCAGATTCTGCAGAGGACGATGAGAGAAGTCTTCTTGTCAGTACCCTTCATGAGAAGCCCTCAGCAAGGGTTAACAATACATTGATAGATGAGAGAGACCCTTTGCTCTCTCTCCTGCTAACAGCACGAGGGGTATTTTTACACCTTCTCTTGCTTTGCTGCATTCACTCACATATTCTGCAGAAAGCGGTTGGGACCTGTGCAGTGGGAAGTCTCACCTTTCGCATGGGATTTACAGTAGTTTGACAAATTAGAGCTTCCTTTCTTCCTCTGGGACTATTAATTCATCAGTAGGAGTGGGTTGGTAGTGTCTGGGGCCGCGGGGGTGGTGGGTGGTGAAGTGAAACAGTATGAACAGAATTTCTCTGCCCTGTGCTTAAGAGTTTGATTCACTACTGGGCACTCACTGGCTGCTTTCTCAGTGAGGCTGAAAGCGCTCGTAATTTGTCATTCGTGTACGCGTGTGTGTTGTCATACTCCTGCCTTTCTGAATCCTTCACAATTTCTTCCGTCATGGGATTCATTTTCCTTCCTCCACGGATGATGCTAGGATAGGAAGTTCACCTCTGTGTGCGAGCTGGCTGAAGTCAACAGAATACTGGAAGGGGATTACAATGGGTGGCTGATAGATCAGTGACCATTTAGCATTCGTGAACCATGATGAGCTTCTGACCCTCTGACTCTTGCTGCAACGTGCTTCCACAGATGACTCCGCTGCTAACGCAGAGAATATGAGTGGGCCATTACAAATATGCAAAGCATTGCAAATATCTAGTCCTAATCCTAAACTTCAGACACAATGAAGAGTGAGCTGACAGATTAAATGGCTACTGTACATTGTCCCTGGTGTGTGGATGTGTGTGGAATCTGCATGGAGTTGTGGGAGGAATCCGGAGCATCTACAGGTCACAGGGAGAACATGCAAACTCCACATGGGCAGTACCAGAGGCCAGGATTGAACCTGAGTTCAACAGCAGCTCTACTTGCTGCACCACCGTGAATGCCCATGTTGGTTGAAGGACTGATGTACCTGTTCTTCTTCTCTCCTACAATGGTCATACAACACAGAAGAAGGCACTCCGGCACACCATGTCCCTACTAACCATGCTTTGTTGTCCACTTGAAAGAGCAGACGGGCTGTCAGCCTAAAGAGTGGAAATATTCACCCTCCAAACTGAAAGGTTAACTCTTTCCTTCCTTGCACAGATGCTGCCTGACCTAGAACATAGAACAGTACAGCATAGGAACAGGTCCTTTGGCCCACCATGTCTGTGCCGAACATGATGCCAAATTAAACGAAATCACTTATCCCTCCATATCTTATCCACGTCCCTCCAATCCCTGCATGTTCATGTGTCTATCTAAAAGCCTCTTAAACACCACTATCATATCTACTTCCACCACTACCCCGGCAGCAGATTCCAGGCTGCTCTGTTCCGAAAACTTGCCCTGCACATCCCCTTTAAACTTTCTCCCTCTCACCTTAAATGCATGTCCTTTAGCATTTGACATTTCTACCCTGGGAAAAAGATTCTGTCTACCCTATCTATGCCTCTCATAATTTGATTTCATAGGGACCTGCTGAATGTTTCCAACATTTTCTGTATTGGTACCGGAAATAATTGTATTAGTTTATTATTGTCACTTACACCAAGGTACAGTGAAAAACTTGTCTTGCATACTGTTCATACAGATCAATTCATTACACAGTGCATTGAGGTAGTACAGGGTAAAAACAATAACAGAATGCAGAGTAAAGTGTCACAGCTACAGGAAAGTGCATTGTAGGTAGACAATATGGTGCAAGGTCATAACAAGGTAGATTGTGAGGTCAAGAGTCCATCTCATCGTATAAGGGAACCGTTCAATAGTCTTATCACAGTGGGATAGAAGCTGTCCTTGAACCTGGTGGCATGTCCCCTCAGGCTCCTGTATCTTCTGCCTGATGGGAGAGGGGAGAAGAGAAAATGACCCGGGTGGGGTCTTTGATTATGTTGGCTGCTTCACAAAGGCAGCGATAAGCATAGACAGAGTCCATGGAGGGGAGGCTGGTTTCCGTGATGCGCTGGGCTGTGTCACAACTCTCTGCAGTTTCTTGCGGTCCTGGGCAGAGCAGTTGCCATACTAAGCTGTGATGCATCCAGACAGGATGCTTTCTATGATGCATCGACTTGAACTCACTAGGTGAAAGTGTTACCCATTGAGCTATAGTGAGGAATGGAGAGACTGAGGGAATTCAAGTTCAAAACAGTGTGCCCAACAAGCATGTGAGATCTGCCTGCAGGCGGGCATTATTGGACAGGCTTGTGTGTATATTTTTATTCATGTCAAGGTGCATATTCAAACACTATTTATTTTATGCATGCCTGTGATTAAATGAGCTGCGATCAGAGGACAATGGAAATAATTTCACAAAAAAATGCAGTCTGAAAGAGAAGTATCTGCCCTTTTCACTTCACCAGGCAAGACCTAACACATAAAGCCACAGCCAATGCCAGGCTCCTGCGCACTTGAATAGACAGACATAGCTAACTTGGGAAAACAACGGACAATCTAATCTCTTTTGACTAGTGTGCTCTGATAGTGAAAAAAACAACCAGACTCAAGGGAATAAAAAGGCAGAGGGGGATTGTCTCTGCGAGGGCTGGTGGGGAGATACAGATCCCACTGACCCCGTGAGAGAATCTGTCAATTTAATCCTCTTTGAATTTTCACCATCACCCACCCCGACATACTGACACCTCCTCCACTCTCAAGGATCCTCCTAGTTGCAGGGGTGCAGTTATTTACTGAGACCAAGCCCTCTGGAATGTGCGCTATGCAGGTTTCTCAATAGCTGATTGTAATAGTGCTTATGCTCATAGTCTTATAAGGGTGAGTGCATCTGCCTTGCAACACAGAAGCAAAGCTGGTGTGTGTGTGTGTGTGTGTGTGTGTGTGTGTGTGTGTGTGTGTGTGTGTGTGTGTGTGTGTGTGTGTGTGTGTGTGTGTGTGTGTGTGTGTGTGTGTATGAGAGAGATAGTGTGTGCGTGAGTGAGCATTTGTATATCTGTGTGTGTGCACGAGACAGCTGTGTTTATGTGAGCGTTAGCAAGTATAAAAGTATTTGTGTGAGAGTGTGTGTGTGTGCGCCTGTGTAAGTGATGCAAGTCTGTGTGAAATTGTGTGTGTGTGTGTGTGTGTGTGTGTGTCTGTGTCTGTGTGAGTGTGGGAGTTTGTAGGTGGGTGCGTGCATGGATTTACATTTTATATTTTCCTTATGAAATAAGAATGATTTCATAAGGAAATATAAAATGTTAATCCACGTAAATTTGTAAGAGTAAATCTCAGACAAATGGAGGGTGCAACAGTTCAATCTAAAACCCATGTATTATGCCTAAACAAGAGAGACTACAACGGGATGAGGGAGGAGTTGGCTAGTGTAGACTGGGAACACAGGCTATGTGGTGGGACAGTTGAGGAACAGTGGGAGACTTTCAAGGAGATTTTTCACGGTGTTCAACAAAGGCACATTCCAGTCAAAAGCAAGGATAGTAAGGGTGGGGAGAGCCTGCCTTGGATAACTAAGGAAATAAAAGAAGGCATCAAGCTAAAAGCTCATGCATACAAAGTCGCCAAGAGTAATGGGAAACTGGAAGATTGGGAAAACTTTACAAAGCAACAAAGAACCACTAAGCAAGCAATAAGGAAAAGGAAGATCGAAGTAAACTGGCACAAAATACAAACACAGGTAGTAAAAGATTTTATAATTATATAAGGTGGAAAAGGGTGGTTAAAGTGAACAAAGTTCCTTGGAAGATGAAAAGGGGGAGTTAATATTGGGTAATGTGGAAATGGCTGAGGCCTTGAATGACTATTTTCTATCGGTCTTCACGGTGGAGGACACGTCTAACGTGCCAAATAGAGATGTTATGGATGTGAAACGAGGTGAGGACCTCGATACAATCGCTCTCACTAAAGAGGTAGTGATGAGCGAACTAGTGGGCCTAAAGGTAGACTGATGGGATGCATCCCAGGATACTGAAAGAAACGGCGGAAGCTATAGTAGAGGCATTTGTGATAATTTACCAAATTCTCTGGGCAGGTCCCAGCAGATTACAATTCGGTGAATGTCACATCACTGTTTAAAAAAGGATGTTGGTAAAAGACAGGTAACTATGGTCCAATTAGCTTAACGTCTGTAGTCGGGAAAATGCTTGAAGCTATCATTAAGGAAGAAATAGCAAGACATCTGGATAGAAGTGGTTCCATCAGGAAGGGCAGGTCCTGTCTGACAAACTTCTGGAGTTCTTTGTGGATATAACAAGCGCAGTGGATAGAGGGGAACAGTGGATGTTGTATACTTGGATTTCCAGAAGGCATTCGATAAGGTGCCGCATAAAAGACTTATCCATAAGATAAAGATGCATGGAGTTGGGGGTAATGTATTAGCATGGATAGAGGATTGGTTAACCAGTAGAAGGTAGAGAGTTGGGATAAATGGGTGTTTCTCTGGTTGGCATTCAGTGGTGAGCGGGGTGCTGCAGGGATCGGTGCTGGACCCAGAACTGTTCACGATATACATTAATGATTTGGAAGAGAGGACCGAGTGTAGCATATCTAAGTTTGCTAATGACACTAAATTGAGTGGAAAAGCAAATTGTGCAGAGGATGTGAAGAGTCTACAGAGAGATATAGATAGGTTAAGTGAGTGGGCAAGGGCCTGGCAGATGGAGTACAACGTTGGTAAATGCGAAGTCATCCAGTTTGGAAGGAAAAATAGAAGATCAGATTATTTAAATGGTGACAGATTGCAGCATGCTGTTGTGCAGAGGGACTTGGGAGTGCTTGTGCATGAATTGCAAAAGGTTGGTTTGCAGGTACAACAGGTTATCAAGAAGGCAAATTGAATGTTGGCCTTCATTGCTAGAGGGACTGAATTTAAGAGCAGGGAGGTTATGCTGCAACTGTACAGGGTACTGGCGAGGCCGCACCTGGAGTACTGTGTGCGGTTCTGGTCTCCCTGCTTGAGGAAGGATATACTGGCTTTGGAGGCGGTGCAGAGGAGGTTCACCAGGTTGATTCTGGAGATGAGGGGTTAGCCTATGAGGAGAGATTGAGTCACTTGGGACTATACTTGCTGGAATTCAGAAGAATGAGAGGGGATCTTATAGAAACATATAAAATTATGAAAGGGATAGATAAGATAGAGGCAGGAAGGTTGTTTCCACTGGTAGGTGAGACTAGCACTAGGAGACATAGCCTCAAGATTTGGGGGAGTAGATTTAGGATGGAGATGAGGAGGAACTGCTTTTCTCAGGGAGTAGTGAATCTGTGGAATTCTTTGTCCAGGGAAGCAGTATATGCTACCCCATTAAATATATTTAAGACACAGTTAGATAGATTTCTGCATTGTAGAGGAATTAAGGATTATAGGGAAAAGGCAGGTCGGTGGATCTGAGTCCTTGGTCAGATCAGCCATGATCTTATTGAATAGTGGAGCAGGATCGACGGGTCAGACGGCTTACTCCTGCTCCTATTTCTTATGTTCTTAAGAGGAGACCATTTGGCCCATCAATTATATGTCTTAGCACAATCCTATCTGTCCTATTTCCCCACTTATTGCTCTGCAACTCGTTTGCCCTCATGAGCTCAATAATTGCCCTGATTCTCCTACCATATGCTAGTAGTAGTTAGTAATACTGTATGTTGTGCCTTCCTAATATGCTACCCATACTTAGGATGGAACAGTAGCACAGCTAGTAAAGCTGCTGTCTCACAGCTCCGGAGATCCAAGTTCAATCCTGACCTTGGGTTCTGTCTGTGTGGAGTCTGCACATTCTCCCTCTGACTATGTGGGGTTCTTTTTGTTGCTCTGGTTTCTTCTTACATTCTAAAGATGTGCAGGTTGGTAGGTGACTTGGCCACTGTAAATTACCCCCCGTGTGTAGGTGAGTGGTAGAATCTGGGGGGAGTTGATGGAAATGTGGGGAGAATAACATGGGATTAATGTAGGATTAGTGTAAATGGGTGCTTGATGGTTGACATGGACTCAGTGGGCTGAAGGGCCTGTTTTCATGCTATATATCTCTCTGATTGGGATATTTTACAGTATCCAATTAACCTAATTATGTCAGAGAGTGTGCATGTGTGACACTGTGTGTGAAAGGGGGAATGTGTGTTTGTACATGTGTGAGAGAATGAGAGAGAGAGAAAGAGAGATTGAGCGAAAGAGAGAGATTGAGTGAAAGAGCGAGAGAGAGTGAGAGAGAGCGAGAGAGAGTGAGAGAGAGCGAGAGTAGGTGCATAAGTGTACCTGATTGATAGTGCATGGACAAAGAGCATAGAATGTACTCATGTATAAGTGAGATAATATCTGGCATGGGACCTGTAGGTAAACAAGCTAAAAGCAATTTAATTGTTTTTTTGCACCCACTTTGTCAGCTTGCTGAATCCATGGCAACTAACCTCACCTTGACTGCCCGGCTGCATTGGTAACTCACTGTTCTCCACTGGTCTCGTGGAAGAAAAGGTAAAAGAAATGTGCTCGATCAACTGATGCAAGGGCTGATTGTACATTAATTTAATATGATTTCTGCACTGAGCTGAAACTGAATCTTGATTTGAAATGCAGTTTTCAAATAGTTGCAGACAAATTTATTTTGTGGGATGTCATGGTCAAGGCTTTGACTGCCAGACCCAACTCGTCCAATGCTCTCCATTCTTCCATCCCCCACCTCTTGAATCAAGAGCCCATTTAAGGCTCTCATGCACACATTTTAGTCTTCACCAAGCCCATCTCACTCCCATATGCTTCATATCGATCTTTTACTTTGACCTCAACCATCAGAACACTAATGTGATATACTGGGTTATTCGCAGAATCAAATCTCTCCAAGGCCTCAGTCTACCCACCACTGAAGCTTCTTTATCCCTGAACAACCCTCTTCCTTACCGGTTCCTTGCCTTGGCTACCCCACCAACTTGTTCCCCATCATCAATTGCAATGTCTTCAGCAGCCAAGATGCCACAGTTTGGAATTCCTTCCCTGATGTCTTCTGCCTCTCTATATACTCCATGGGACGTTTATTGTCTATCCATGGACATTCTTCAGAAGGTGGTGTGAGCTGCCTTCCTGAACTTACTCAGTCTGATCTCCCATGGTATTGTTGGACAAAGTGTTCCAGGATGTTGACTCAGCAATGTCTGAGGAACTGTACGCCCAGCTAATGTGGCGTCACTCAGTGGCACAGTGCGCTGGGAGTGCCAAAATGCTGGCATACCATTCCTCCAACCTGACATCAGGAAAAAGATGAAGGAATGGACATTTTATACTTTAAGCGCAGCATTCAACAGATCAGGAACAATGCCCCTGCTCAGGATCTCCACTCTCCTCCAGGAAGAGAAAATTCTTCAGAAGCACTGAGTCATTCTCAAGAAAACTGAGCAACACTTCAGACCATTTACCCATTGTCACATCTTCCCCATTTAACCCTCGCACGCTAACTTCTTGACCATGACCACCACTCCCACCTTTAAAAAAAAGGCTTGTGTGGCACCTTGGTCTGTTTCTGAAATAAAAACAGAAAATGCTAGAAACACTCAGCAGGCCAGGCAGCATCTATGGAGATGGAAACAAGTGTCAACTTTTCAGGTCAAAGACCTTCATTAGGTCTATTACAAGAGGATTATGGAAGTCAGATGTTCTGAGCCATCCACCAGTGTCAGCAAATCTCTTCTAGCCATGTACATAGAACATTACAGCACAGTACAGGCCCTTCGGCCCACAATGTTGTGCTGACATTTTATCCTGCTCTAATATCTATCTAACCCTTCCCTCCCACATAGCCCTCCATTTTTCTATCATTCATGTTGCTATCTAAGAGTTTCTTGAATTTCCCTAATGTATCTGCCCCCGCAACCTCTGCTAGCAGTGCATTCCATGCACCCACCACTCTCTGTGTAAAAAACTTACCTCTGACATCCCCCTTATACCTTCCTCCAATCACAAAATTATGCCTCCTCACATTAACTATTTTTGCCTTGGGAAAAAGTCTCTGTCTGTCCACTCGATCTATGCCTCTTATCATCATGTACACCTCTATCAAATCACCTCTCATCTTCTCTCCAAAGAGAAAAGCCCTAGCTCACTCAACCTATCCTCATAAGACATGCCCTCCAATCCAGGCAGCATCCTGGTAAATCACCTCTGCACCCTCTCTAAAGCTTCCACTTCCTTCCTATAATGAGGCAACTAGAACTGAACACAATACGCCAAGTGCGGTCTAACCAGAGTTCTACTGAGCTGCAACATCACCTCGCGGCTCTTGAACTCAATACCTTGTCTAATGAAGGCCAACACATCATATGCATTCTTAACAACCCTATCGACCTGTACAGCAACCTTGAGGGATCTATGGACGTGGACCCCGAAGATCTCTCTGTTCCTCCACACTGCTAAGTCCTGCCATTAACCTTCTTTCTGCCTTCAAATTGGATCTTCCAAAGTGTATCACTTCACACTTTTCCACGCTGAACTTCATCTGCCACTTCTCAGCCCAGGTCATCTTATCAATGTCCTGTTGTAACCTACAGCAACCTTCTACATTATCCACAACACCACCAACCTTCATGTCATCAGCAAACTTACTAACCCACCCTTCCACATCCTCATCCAAGTCATTTATAAAAAAAATCACAAAAAAACGACCTTGTGTAGTTCTCTCAGGGGTACCACCGGTAAGGCCAGCCCATCCCCAAATTCCTTTGAGAAGATGATGGTAACTTGCCTGCTTGATCCACTGCCTTTTGTACCCACCAAGGTGGAACTTGATCTCACAACGATGAAGGAATTGTGATGTATTTCTAAGTACGAATCCAGTGCACTGGTTTGTCCATCTGGTTTTGTCATAGTATTTTTTTAATTAATTTATTCATGGGATGTAGATATGAGTGGCATTGTGTGCATTTACTGTTCATCTCTAAAGGAATGGAAGATAACTGGAAGATTCAACCACATTGCTGAGTCTGGAGTTACATACAGGGCAGGGGCACTTTCCTTCCTGAAGATAATCAATGAATAAGATGCGTTCCAACATTAATCTGCCAGCTTTATAAAATACATACTTCAGATGTCGTGAAGGGATTTGATCTCTTGTCCTTGGATCAAGTGGCCCAGAACTCCAGCTGACTAATCCAGTAACATAACCATTATGCCACCATACCTCTTTGGCATGGTGATGTAGTACAACTAAATGGCTTCCATAGCCATTTTAGTGCCACTATTGGACATTAAATTGCCTTCCCCAAAAGATCTGGTAAACCAAAAGATGTTTTACAACAAGCCAGATAATTTCATAGCCACTATTACTAATGAAAATCAAAAAACTGCAAATGCTGGAAACCTGAAATAAAAACAGAAAATGCTGGGAACACTCAGCAGGTCAGGCAGCCTCTGTG
The DNA here is from genome assembly GCF_009764475.1 of Pristis pectinata. Classification (NCBI taxonomy): domain Eukaryota; kingdom Metazoa; phylum Chordata; class Chondrichthyes; order Rhinopristiformes; family Pristidae; genus Pristis; species Pristis pectinata. Next base: position 129,313,552 of record NC_067407.1, on the reverse strand, counting down.
GAGAGAGAAAAACAGGTCTGACAAAGTGTTCATCAGGTGCATCTGATGAAGGATTCCAGAGCTGAAATGTTACTTGTTTCTTTTTCCACAGGCGCTGCCTGACCTGCTGAGTGTTTCCAGCATTTTTGGTTTTTGTTTTACCATTATTGAAATCAGCATTTTATATGCTAAATTCTGAAATTAACTGAATTTTAATTACTCAGATACCCTGAAGAGATTTGAACTCACATTACTAGTAAAAGCTACAAGGCCACCATTGTACCAGCCACAAATTCCAGGTTCATTTGCCAACAGTCACAATTTCAGCTTAGATTTCCAAAACAAATAAAAAGTAAAAAAAAACATTAACAACAATGAGGAAAATGTTCAGATCATTAGCTCCAAGTTAGGGATGAATTGTTACCCCAGCTAGTCAGCAAAGACATGAACCAAATACCTTATTGGTGTCTGTAAACATGGCAGGAATCCTCATAGGAACTAAAAGTTCTGAACTTATAAGGATATAGAAATTACAGTCTAAAAGTGGAAATAGTGAATTTGTCACTCATTATACTTCATCGTCTGTCGATACATATTGGGCAGCTCATTGGATATCATTCCATTGTTACATTGTCCAAAATTACTGTCTCCTCTTTCCCTCCCCTCTCCGCCTCCCACCGATGGATTCTGTCATTTCAAGCAAGTCACAGTCTAGCAGAAGTCAATTTCTTCTGTGTCTGATCCCGAGCACCATTCGTTCTTGGAGAGTAGTTGCCGTGCTTGGTTTAGAATGCCACAGTGGAAATGGGGCCCACTGTTGGGGTTTCCTATCCCAACACTAGAAAGATTTTCCAGTGTTTAATGTTTCTCCTACCTTGATGACGCAGGTTTCACCCGGCAACAAAAACGAAGGTTGCCGTGTTTTTAAAACATGTTAACTTCAACTGCTGATGCTCTAATTTATGTTGTAAATACCTTTGTCTATTCTTTCTGATGTTATTTTTGTACATTTGTTTGTCCCGTCCTGTAGTGTACAATGGTTTCCTGCAATCCATTATAATAACATTTGGTTCAATGCACCATCTTATTACCAGGAAACATCTTGAAGTGGTTCAGACAATGAAGTACTTTTGAACTGCACTGATTGCTTCAGGAGATCCTTGCAATTGGCTTAGCAAGGAGTTGTGGGGGCTGGAGGGGGAAGGAATCTCCATGACGATAATTCTTTCGGCGGCTTCTAGGAGACCATGTCTAATGCCCTCATTAATGCTTTATCCAATCCCGTCCATCTCTAATCAGTAAAACAAATTATTAAGACATTGTAGGGTATGACAGGAAATTAGGTCAATAACACAAAGTGATTGTGAGGGTATGCTGGCTGTGTACATTTGCAACAGTAGTTCTGCTGAATATGCCAAGGTATGTCACCAAAGTCCAAAATTCTACTACACTTCAGTGCCCGTGGGCAAAGACTTAGTTCTCTCTGGGGATGCCTCACTAAAATGGGAGCAAGTATTAGGGCAATGGTGTAGGGTCTAGTAGGTTCCTCAAATTGGGTGCAAATTACCAGTCCCCGGATGCTTAAGGAAGAATGAGGGGTGACCTTATTCAAACATATAAGTTCCTAAGGGGGCCTGACAGGGTAGATGTTGAGATGTTTCCACTGGTGGGAGAATCACGAATAAAGGGACAGTGCTATAAAATAAGGGGCCATCATTTAAAACTTGAGGCATGTGGAAACTCCTTCTTTCAAAGGGCAGTGAACTTCTGGAATTCTCTGCCCCTGAGGGTGCTGGAGGCCGGATCATGAGACATATTTAAGATAGAGGTAGATAAATATCGGGAAGATTGAGGAATGGAGGGTTATGGGGATCTGGCAGAAAAGAGGAGTTAAGGGCAGCATAGATCAGCCATGATCATATTGAACAGTGGGGAGGCTTGAGGGGCCTGATAACCTTCCCCTGCTCCTGGTTCCTTGTGTTCTTGTATATAGCAACGAGAAAGATATTTTAATTGTTCAGCATCTAGCTTTAATTATACAACTCATGGGTGATGTTAACCCCCAACTAATTTTGTTTGAAGTACATGTAACTGATACGACAATAAGCATAAAAGTCTGCACTCTAAGAAAATAATGGGCAGCATAGTGAGACAGCTAGCAGAGCAGCTGCCTTGCAGCACCAGAGACCCGAGTTCAATCCTGACCTCGGATGCTTTCTGTTCTCCCTGCAACTGCGTGGGGGTCTCCTCTGGGTTCTCTGGTTTCCTCCCACTTCCCAAAGGTAGGTGGGTTGGTGGGTTAATTGGCCGTTGTAAACTGCCCCGACAGTGGGTGAGTGATAGAATCTGGGGGGAGTTGATGAGAACGTGATGAGAATAATAACGGGAATAATGTAGGATTAGCGTAAATGTGTGGTTGATGGTCAGCATGGACTCAGTGGGCCGAAGGGCCTGTTTCTGTGCTGCATCTCTCCAGGAACTCCTAAAATGTTGGTCCTGAAGGGTGGAATGAAAGTTCCGGACCAGAAATGTTAACCATTTCTCTTTCCACAGATGCTGCTTGGTCTGTTGAGTGTTTCCAGCATTTTCTATTTTTATTTCACATTTCACACAGGGATATGGGCCAAACACAGGCAAATGGGACTAGCTCAGGTAGACAACTTGGTCGGCATGGACGAGTTGGGCTGAAGGGCCTGTTTCTGTGCTGTATAACTCTGTGTTTCTATCCAGCTTCTGCAGTTTTGCTTTAACTTCCATTGAGAGAATGTGGTTCCAAGTTATTTCTAATAACTTTTGCTGAATTCAATTAAATTGTGGAAAAGCAAAATATTCTTGTTTTAGGAAAATGTACCATTTTGTTTTTAGAAGGCTTGAACCATGGCCTCCGCACCACCTCTGTTTCCCTACTGAAAAAGCTCCTGAAGAGTGTCGCTGTGTCTGTTGGTATGTGGGCCTTTGCTTGCAACAGCTGTCATGAGCTAATTCTGAAGTGTTAACCTGTCACTGATGATGTGTTCTGAAAAATGCAACCAAGTTTCTGCTGATTCGCAGAACTGGCAGTCTGGAATTGCTCTTCTCTGTGCGATACTGCTGGCATTAAATCCCACTCTCCTCTCTCTGTTCTGTACTCCCCGGTGTGTATCAGGTGACACGTGGTACACTCCTCCACGTGAATGTGAATAAAAATCTTTCAGCTCGAGATGCTTGCTTACCATGAGCGGATTTCGAAGCTGGAATGCAATAGCACGAGCCATCCTGAATTCTTTCAAAGGAGTTGGATCATGGCAGCTTTGGATCTTTGTGTTAACGGACAACTGGGGTAGGACTGGGCTGTGGCACCTGCTCAGCTCATTGGGTTACAGAGCATTCGTGGGGCTTCATAGAATTATAAAGCACGGAAACAGGCCCTTTGGTCTAACCTGTCCATGCCGACCAAGATGCCTACCTATGCTAATCTCACTTGCCTGCATTTGGTCCATATCCTTCTAAACTTTTCCTATCCATGTACTGCCCAAATGTTTTGAAATGTAATTGTACCCACCTTTACTACCTCCTCTGGCAGCTCGTTCCATATACGCACCCCCCTCTGTGTGAAAGACGTGGCCCATACATTAACAGAACTCAGAGAGGATCCAGCCTCTGATCCCCTTGCTGGGAGCCTGGATCCTCTCTGAGTTCTGTTAATGTTCTTCTCCTCATTCAGAATCCAAAGCTCCACCTCTCCTGGTCTAAGAACAGAGAACATAGAACAGTACAGCACAGGAACAGGCCCTTCGGCCCATGGTGCTGTGCTAAACTAATTAAACTAGTAATTAAACGCCTAAACTAATCCCTTCTGTCTACACAATGTCCATATCCCTCTATTCTCTGCACATTCATGTGCCTATATAAGCACCTTTTAAACACTATCATACCTGCTGTCACCACCACCCTTGGCAGCGCATCCCACACACCCACCACTCTCTACGTAAAAAAAACTTGCCCCACGCATCTCCTTTGAACTTGTCCCCTCTTGCCTTAAATGCATGCCCTCGAGTATTAGCCATTTCGACTCTTGGAAAAAGATTCTGACTATTTACCTTACCTATACCTCTCATAATCTTCTATCAGGTCTCCCCTCCGCCTCCGCCGCTCCAGAGAAAACAACCCAAGTTTGTCCAACCTCTCCTTATAGCACATGCCCTCTGATCCAGGCAGCATCCCGGTGAACATCTTCTGCACCCTCTCCAAAGCCTTCACATCCTTTCTATAATGGGGCGACCAGAACTGAATGCAGTATTCCAGATGTGGCCTAACCAGTGTTTTATAGAGCTGCAACATAACTTCCTGGCTTTTGAGCTCAACACCTCAACTAATAACTACAAACCTTTGTGACTGAATAGACGCAGTTTAGACCCTACAAACAATTTTGGTCCTCATGCCTTGGAGGCAGTGCAGAGAAAGGTCAATGGGTTGATTCCTGGGATGAAGGGGGTTGACTGATAGAGAGAGGTTGAGCAGGCTGGAATATAGTAGAATGAGAGGTGGTCTTACTGAAACATATAAGAATCTGAGTCTGATGCTTGAGAGAATATTTCCCCCAGTCGGAGTATCTAGAACTAGGAGCATTGTTTCAGAGTAAAGGGCTGCCTATTTAAGGCAGAGCTCAAGAGGAATTTGAGGGTTATGATTTTTCGGAATTCTTTTCACCGGAGAGTTGTGGACATTGATTTAAGGTGGAGATCGACAGATATTTTAGGAGGGAGTTGAGGAGTGTGGTGGGAGACAGCACAGAGTTGAAGATCAGACAGGAAGAGCCATGATCTTACTGAATGGTGGAGGAGGTACAAGAGGGTCAAATGGCCTCTCCCTCTCCCGTTTCTTATGTTCCTATGTTATACATACCATCGAAGCTTGGCAAGGGCCAAAATAATAAATGCTGTGGTTTTCTAAAAGAGCCAATTCTCTTCTGCATTTGGGAGAATGGGGATGGAAATCCAAACTGGAATGGTATCAAAATGAAACTGATTTAGGAGAAACATAACTACCCTTAGCTGTTTGAACTGTGGGTGCGATCCAAGGTAGTTAACATACTTGGGAAGTGAGGAAGTTAAGGAAAACAAAGAGTGAGCTACTGGGATTAATAAAAGGGAGCAGCATTGACAAACAAGAACAGTTAAGGAGGCCCGGTGAGTTGTACGGTTTCCCTCTGTTACCACCGTCGGGAAATTCCTAGGATTATGTCCCAGGAAATTCCCAGCTTATGTGTAGAACATGTACACTGGAACTGAGGATAATCAAGAGGAAAAGGGAGAGGGAGAGCTGGAGGGCACTAATTTAACTCAGAGGTTCCAAAAATAAACTAGTGAAGTGCTTCCAGTTTTTGTGATTGAAACGTTGCCACACCTTAATAATATATGCTTGTGTTCATCACTGCTGCTGCAAGATTGTGCTTGTTCTGCAGACTCCCTTTAGGCAAATCTTAGGATGTAATCACTGTTCCATTCCATTGGCACTGACACAGTTCCTCTGTGATGTACTGGCGTGCAGTTCCAAGTCCTGACACCTGTTCTTTCCTTTCTTAAGTGGACACTCCATGACTGGCCGGCCACCAGGCTGACAAGGTATATTGCGCACACCAATTAACAGGAGAACATAAGGAGCAGGAAAAGGCCCCACAGCCTCTCAAGCCTGCCCTGCCATTCAATATGTTCTGCCGCAGGCCTCATCTCCTCTTCTGTGCCTGTTCCCAGGAGCTCTCAATTCCTTGATATTTCTAAAATGTATCTGCTTCCCCTTTAATTATCTCAATGATCCAGCCTCCACTAACTCCCTGGGATGCTGAATTCCAGAGATTCACTACACTATGTGAGAAGAAGTTTCTACACACCTTGGTTTTAACCGATCGACCCCTAATCTTGTAGTCATGACCCCTCGTTTGAGATGCTCTCACTGGTGGAAACATCTTGACATCTACCATGTCATGTCTCTCAATGACCTTATATGTTTCAATGAGATCACTCCTCATTTTTTAAAACTCCAAAGAACATAGATCTACTCTCTTTAGCTGCTCCTGATAGGAGAACCCTCTCATTCCAGGAATTAGCCGAGTGAATCATTTTTGGACTGCCTCTAATGCTGACATATCCTTTCTGAAGTAAGGAGGCCAAAACTATGTACATACTCCAGGTGTGGCCTCACCAGTACCCTCTTCAATTGTAACAATACATAACTTTACACAGGAAGAGGACATTTGCCCCAAAAGTCCAGGCTAGTGCTGACATTCCTCATAAGCTGCTTCCCACCTTTCTTCATTTCACCCTGTTAAGCATGCACTGGCAAATATTTGCATCTTATTTCTAAGAAAGTTAACACAGCTTTTGTTGGCTTGGCTGTGTTGTACATTCTGCTTCTTAAGTTCAGTTCCATTGACTTCAATGGAATGGAATTTTGGCAGTTAGGCAAGATTGGTGCAAAGTACTGAGGACAAATTTATAATTCCCTGACCAAACTGCACAGCTACATAGGAGCCTCTAAGCCAATAAGACGTAAAGGTTTCTTTGTATCTACCTGACAGGGTAGACAGGGCATGACAACTGCAGCATCCCCTTTGTACTCCCCTGGAGTGTCAGCCTAGGGATGATGTGGATGTTCCTGCCTCTGCCACCATTAATAGTCCATCACATTGCAATGGGTCTGGGTTCAACCAGTCCAGCAAGGATGGCAAACTTCCTTCAAAGGGCTTTAATGACTTCCAGTAGTTTCTGGGTCAGCATTACTGATAGTAACTACTTATTCCTTTAGTTTCTCAGCAGGCTTGGTGGGATTCCAAGTCATGTCTCCAATGACCAGTCCAAACCTCGGAACACCAAGCCCAGTAACTTAACTACTATGCTGCAGAGCCTGAAACAATTGCTCAGATCTCTGGGACGGCTCTTGGACTGGTGACATTTGGACTCAGAGAGAGATGGAGAAAAGAAACCTGTACTAACTAACACTTTCAACACTTCTGGATACTGCAAGACAGGTGGGCATGGTATCTGTAGGATGAGGCTCGTAAATGCACTTGTGCATGCATGCACATGCACACACACACACACAAATGAAGGAATGCACATCCATAGTCACATGCGTGCACCTGAACCCCCCCCCCCCCCACACGCGCACACAGATACACACACACACATTCACATATGCACAGTTATACAATTATCACCAATCTTCCATGTCACCAGTTTCCAATGGGAACTTGTCAGACTGAATTACATACTCAGTACAACAAGCCTTCCACTAGAGATACACAGAGGATATACCATAGAGCACAGATCACAGGGAAATAACTCAAGCTCTATCTGTTTCCTTGTTGCCTCAAAGCAGCCACCTGCTAGGCGTGAATTTGAAAATGTACTCTAAATGTTGTTGTAAGATCCTTGTGAAAACATACATATCATTCCAAAAATAACTTTTCCTTTACCACTTGCATTCCTCAGATTCCTGATTTCCCATCTGAAACAGGGGAATGACCTACTTTACTTGAAGCAGTGCTGCCTGGCTTCAGTGAAGCCGCGTGTGTGTGTCTATAAACTAAAGGGGCTGTGTTTCCAGTAATCCTATCTCACAACTACTTCCTGGATTTTGTGTGTGTGTGTGTGTGTGTGTGTGTGTGTGTGTGTGTGTGTGTGTGTGTGTGTGTGTGTGTGTGTGTGTGTGTGTGTGTGTGTGTATGTGCATTGTGTCTTTGCTTCCATATTTGTGAATGTGTTTGCACGGTGTGCATGCATCTGTATGTACACAAAAGTTTGCATGTGTGTTTGTAGGTGTGTGCATCATGTGTACTTGTAGGTGTGTACACGTTTGTGTGTGCATGGGTTTGTGTTCATATGTATTTGCTGTGTGTATGTGTGTTGCTACGTGTGTGGGTGTGCGTACGTGCATGTGCATGCGTGTGTGCTTGTGCATGAGCAGAAGTGATGAAATGATCCTTCCCCCTGCCTCTGGTTTGGAAGCCCATGCATGCTGGGCTGGATTTCAGAAGGTGAATGGCCATCATTGGATCCAGGCCAGGTCCCTGTACACATGGAGGTCAAGAGCTGGCACTACTCAGAGCGGACACTATAAAGATGGTGCTTGCCACCAAATGCTGGTTACACTGGGTGCCCAAGAAGTTGTTTCAGAGAGAGGCGGAGAAAGTCAGACAATGCAGTGTGCTACAGGTTCCCTGTGTCTCTGGAGGAGCAGGTACAGCCCTTCCTCAGGTCTGTCCTGCCTCAGACTTCACACCTTCTCATTGTGAGCACCCCCACACACCAATTCCTTAAGGCCCGGGGCAGCTTCTCTCCTGTCCTGCTCCACATCATTCCGGCCAGCTTCGGGTCAGGAGTGGGAGCTGGAATTCTGCAGCAGAGTCCAGCTGTTAACCCAGGACTGTGGGGCTGGCAGGTCGGGAAACTGGGAGTGGGCTGGGGCTTTGGTTGCAGGTCAGTGCATCTGATCAAGGGTTTCCCCATCCCCTCCAGCAGCATGGCTGCATTGTCACTGTGGCCTTAAAGCTGGCTGCCAGAATGGCCACTCTACACGGGTGGAGCTCTTCCTCGACCACACTTCCCCCCCATTTCTCGGAAGCAGCGGGGCTCTGGGATGGACACAGTAGATTGCCAAGTGCCCAGTCTCCTGGCTTCCCTTCACCTTCTGTCTCCAGCACAAGGCCGGTGTGAAATGCTGGTGATTCCAGCTCCCCTGAGTCCTCTGGACGCTGTTAGCGCACACAGGCCAGGGATGGAGAACTCACATCTGTTGGCAGAAAGATACAAGGGTTAAGCAGCCCCAGAAACGGAGATGGATTTTGGGGTAAATGCAGGGGAGAGACAAGGGCACAGCAAAGAAGCAGATGGACAAGATCTTCCACTATGTATGTCCTTCTATTCTCCAAAGAACATCATCACAACCTTAATCCCATCACACTACGGACCACCCCTTACACTACCATGGACTTGTCCCTGACAGTGTTTTTAACACTAATGTCTTGTTTTGCATACTCTTCACTCTCTGGTATAATTTATGTACAAGTTATACTCTGTGTATTGTTGTCTGAACCTACGTGCCTGAGATGCCTCTGAAAGCAAAGTTCTTCAGTGTTCCTGTACCTCACTGTACTTGAGCACATGACAATAAACTCGACTTAACTTGCTATCAGACTCACCGAAGCAACTGGTAGAAGCATTTAGGTTTCCAAGAATGATTGTCATTACTGACACAGGAGGAGCAGAACATTAACGCACATCACGACCAATTATTACAGTACACATCGGTGCCCTCATTAAAGTGAGGCAGGCCAGTTGCTCAAAGCCTATGACCCGTTGCACTCACTGGCACACTTGATTTCTCAGGGTCCCTTACCTTCACAGACTGGGCAGCACTCTCCGGGGATCTTCACTGGGTTCAGGCAGCTCTGTCCACAGGCCGTGGCCATGCAGTGGGGCTCGCCGTTAACGCACTGGCAGAAGGTGCAGTCGTCCTCTCGCCAGCGGTCGCCATGTGCGCGGATCTGTCCGTTGGCGTAACAGCCGGCAGGGTTGTGGATCGGGTAAATCGGATCTGTGGGGTGGGGGCGGGTGGGGGTTGGGTGGAGAAAGGTACAACAGGGTTAACCAGCTGCAGAAGGGGTAATGGTTTGTCGGGTAAATGGGGAAGGACAGACGAGCGCACAACAAGGGAGCAGGCGGACAAGAGCTGGGCAGCAGCCGCTGGGTGGGTTAGACCGTGCAATAGAAGCAGAGTGGAAACTGGCCCACCCCTTTAAATAAGGGAGCCCAGAGCAAAATCCTGCTTCTGCAGGGTAGAAGATTTGCTGCAACACAGCTCAGTGAGCTGGCTTAATAAACTCAACCTCAGGACCTTAATAACCTCTTCTGTTTTTATTTCTAATAACCTCATCCAGTTAATGAAAACCAGGTGAGAGGGTATTAGAACATAGAACAGCACAGAACAGGCCCTTCGGCCCACAATGTTGTGCCAACATAGCTAATCCCTCCTACCTACAGAATGCCCATATCCCTCCATTTTCCTCTCATTCATGTGCCCATCCAAGCCCCTCAAAGGCCCCCAATGAATTTGCCGTATTGTCATTAATTACCAGGCACAAATGCACTCACATCAGGATCAACATTGCTTTCCATCTTCCTGGAAGTGGGGAGTATTCCCTGCTCTTTTCCCTGATCGTTCAGTCATGTGACTGCAGACATATGATCGGAAACTGAAGGTTGACAATATGTGGCTGGGATCGCACTTCACTTACGAGGAGAGATTGGATGGGCTGGGTTTGTTTTCCTTGGAGCAGAGGAGAGACCTGAATGAGATGTATAAAGCACCGGGGGTCATAGATAGGGTAGATAGTGAAAAACTTTTCTCCAGAGCAGAGATGTCTAAAGACTAAAGGGCATAGGCCGAGGATAAGTGGGGAGAGGTTTGGAGAGGATCTGAGAAAGAATTCTTTCACCTGGAGGGTAGTGCACTGCCTGAGGGTATGCTGGAGAGAGGTACTCTCACAACATTTAAGTATTTAGATGAGAACATGAAAAGAAGGCAAGAAGTCTATGGATCGACGGAGACACAAAAGACTGCAGATGCTGGAATCTGGAGCAACAAACAATCTGCTGGAGGAACTCAGCGGGTCGAGTTCCTGTGGGAGGAAAGAAATTGTCGATGCCGCTCGACTGGTTGAGTTCCTCCAGCAGATTGTCTGTTGCTCCAAGGCTATGGATCAACTACTGGTAAATGGGATTAGTAATAGATGGGTATGTGATGGAAATGGTGGAACAAAGGGCCTACTTCTCTGCTGTATGACTCTATGAAGGTGCATGTTTGACACATGATTGTCTTTAACGTGTTCACCGATTTTTACCACAGGATCTGTGCCCCTACTGCCCTCTCACCCCAGTGAATATGCCCTTAGGTGTTCACTGCTCTGCAGCGTAGTACAAGCAGACTGTCCCAACAGTGGAGGTAGTTCAGAGTGCCAGCCACGCCCAGGTACCTCCTGGCAGAGAGCATTGTAACCAGAGCTGATCATGGATGAGAGTTTTAAACATGGAATTACACAGCATTTCAGCACAGAGGCAGAGTGTGCCAATGTTAGTGCTCCACATGAGCCTCGATACACTCCATCTCAGAGGCAATGAAGCTGACAATAACAGCACAGGCCTTGCCAGTAAAATATAGTGTGGATCTAGGCTTAAACCCAGGGCCCTCTGATCCATGCAACCCGGAGCAAATCCCCAACTCAGACTAATTAACGGGCGTGCCTGTGGCTCAGTATAACAGTGTCGGAGAAGGTCACAGGTTCAAGTCCCACTCTAGAGACATCGGCACTGGACTTACGGCAGTTCTGCGGGGCCAGAGGACCTGACTTCCCTCAGCTGCATATAAAAGATGCTGCTGGCTCAGTAAGAGCAGGGGATATGTTCTCCTCAGTGCCTTGGTAAATGTTTGGGCCCCCCCCCCCCCAAAGCCAACACAACAAGGTTAGCCGGTGATTAACACATTGCCACTTCTGGGATCTTGCAATGGACCAATCTACTGCTGCATTCCCCGTCGCGTGACTGGCCGTAAAATGTTTTGGAGCATCCTGAGGTCACGAAAGGCGCTACGTGAATGCAAATAAGCAATTGCCTTCAACACCTCACTTTCACCACCCCCATCAGGATGGGCAATCTAATACAGCTGATCACCCACCCACCACCATCAGGTTCCTGAACCGACCTAAAAATCCCGAATTCTACCTTGGACTTTATTTCCCTCAACTTGCACTAACGTCATTATGCTTTTTTTTATTTTATCATGTAGGTTATGTATAATTTATGATAAGTTTGTGCAATTTATGTTCTCATGTTTGTAATGTACTGTGTTGCAAAAAGCTAATTTTCAAGGCACTTATACCTATGATAATAAACTTGAACTTGATATGGAGCCTGTTGTTAATCCATTGGTTTTAATGGAAAGGGCTGTGTTACAAGAAGGCTAATGTGTCCCAGGCCAATTAGGGTTGAAGAGGGCTTCTCCCCACTGCCCCCACCCCTCTGCTACCCACGTTCTGTCATCGTGCAGAGAAGCAGGGAGGGTTACCTTCACAGACTGGGCAGCACTCTCCTTCCGGCACGTAGTACCTGTCACAGTGCAGCTCACCACACTGGGCTGAGAAGCAAATGGAGACACCCCCTTGGCACCTGCAGAAGCGGCAGGCATCCATCCGGAACATGTTCCCGTCGTAATATTCCACGCCGTTGAATATGCAGGTGGGCTTTGTCTCTGCAGGGACAGAGCAGAATAAACCAGTTCTATCAGAATCTGTCACATCACAAGTGCACTTAAGGGAAAACTGGATAAACACGAAGGAATGTATGGCAAGGAGAAGGAAACATGTTGAGCAGGGACCTCGGGCTCACATTATTTCTTTTATTTTCTTAGAAGAGGCCATTTGATATATTGAGACACAGGAGACTGCAGATGCTGGAATCTGGAGCAACACAGAAAGTGCTGGAGAAATTCAGCGAGTCGGGCAGCATCTACGCAGGGAAATGGACAGTCGGCATTTTGGGTCGGGACCCTTCATCTGGGCTGGTCCGTCGAGTCTCACGGCGTTCCCATCAGTCGCATTGCCCCTCTCACTTCCCTGTAACATGTTCTCTCTCGCCTGTGCGTCAACTTCGCCCCCCCCCCCCCCCCACCGCTTCTCCTGCCACCCACCTACATCAGGGTTAATTCTACAGAGGGCGATTAAGCCACCGGTACATCCTTGGGATGTGGGAGGAAACCAGAGCACCCAGGGGAGATCACAGAGAGGACATGCAAACCACGTACAGACAGTATCCTAGGTCAGGATCCAATCTGGGCCACTGGAGCTGTGAAGTGGTGGCTCAAACTGCAACGTCACCGTGGCACATTCAGCCTAGGCATAGCTGGATGGCCTCCTTCTATGCTCTGAACACTATGCAATACTATTATTGCTTGGGGCCTGGTTTCCGTCACTTTGTCAGCAGCTGCCTTTTAATCTGCCTTGTTCCAGTTTTCCCTCCTGTTCCTTTGACATTTTAATTCGAGCCACGCTCTCACTCTTTTCCCTCTCTCTTTCATTCTTTTCCTTTGTTTCTTTCCCTCTTTCTTCTTTTCTGCCTCTCTTCCTATCCCTTCCTCCTCCCTCTCTCTCACTTACTCTTTCTCCCTTCTTGAAACAGCTCACCAGCGCCTCCACTTCTTCAGGAGGCCAAAGAAATTTGGCACGTCCCCTTTGACACTTACCAACTTTTATCGATGCACCGTAGAAAGCATCCTATCTGGATGCATCACAGCTTGGTACGGCAACTGCTCTGCCCAGGACCGCAAGCAACTGCGGAGAGTTGTGGACACAACCCAGCACATCACAGAAGCCAGCCTCCCCTCCATGGACTCTGTCCATACCTCTCACTGCCTTGGTGAAGCAGCCAGCATAATCAAAGACCCCACCCACCCGGGTCATTCTCTCTTCTCTCCTCTTCCATCAGGTAGAAGATACAGGAGGCTGAGGGCACATACCACCAGGCTCAAGGACAGCTTCTATCCCACTGTGATAAGACTATTGAACGGTTCCCTTATACGATAAGATGGACTCTTGACCTCACAATCTATCTTGTTATGACCTTGCACCTTATTGTCTACCTGCAATGCACTTTCCTGTATCTGTGACATTTTACTTTGTATTCTGTTATTGTTTTTACCCTGTACTACTTCAATGCACTGTGTAATGAAAATATGTACAGTATGCAAGACAAGTTTTTCATTGTACCTCAGTACAAGTGACAATAATAAACCAATACCAATACTTTTCATACTTCTGCACAAAGTGCCCATTCCGAAAGAACCAGACTGGATATTTCCACAGGCACCAGGGACAGTTGGAAAATGTGGACTGAATGTCAGGAAGATATTCAGTCAGCAAGTCGCTGCTGTCAAACCAGGGAGTTGCCCTCTCCCGACTCAGCTGGTGGGTAGCCGTCCTAAGCTTTCCAGCAAACACTCCGAATATCTGGCATGCTTGGAACTTTGGTGGCACCAGACTGGTAGATTTTCCAGACGATTGGCAGTTATTCCAATTAATAATCCAATGTACTTTTCATTTACTTTTTTTAAAAAGATGTTACACAGCAATATAACAACTTCTCCAGTGAACTCAGTAAGTTTAAAGTAAGCATAGGAAATGGTGCCCTGGTGATATTCAAGGGTGCAACGAAACAGGGCTTCAGGGAATTGAATGGGAGTGCAAGAACCAGAGCCCCAGTGTCTTAAAGGGAGAGTGGGAACGGGGGTCCTGGTGTGTTAAAGGGAACTGAGGTCCTGGTGTGTTAAAGGGAGAGTGGGAACAGGGATCCTGGTGTGTTAAAGGGAACTGAGGTTCTGGTGTGTTAAAGGGAGAGTCGGAACTGGGGTCCTGATGTATTAATGGGAATTGTGGTCCTGGTGTGTTAATGGGAACTGGGGTCCTGGTGTGTTAAAGGGAATTGGGGTCCTGGTGTGTTAAATGGAACGGGGGTCCTGGTGCGTTAAAGGGAGAGTGGGAACTGGGGTCCTGGTGTGTTAAATACAGTGCAAGAACCAGGGCATAGATGTGTTAAAAGGAGTGCAGGAACTGGGGCTCTGGTGTGTTCAAGAGAGAGAGCTCACTGTGGCCCTGGTGTGTCAATGGGAACATGGAAACTGGAGCCCTGGTATATTAAAGGGACTGTGGGAATCAGGCCTTTGGTGTGCTTCAGTGAAATGGAAAATGGGGTTCTGGTGTGTTGATGTGGGAACTGGGGTCCCGATATGTTAAAGGGAGTGTAGGAACCAGTGTGTTAAAGAGAGTGTGGGAATTGGGGCCCTGGTATATTAATGGGAGTGTGGGAATCATTTAGCCAGATGCTGAACTATTGAATAGCGGATTATCAGAGTCTTATGATATTTACACCACCTGTCCCAAAGCTAGGTGTCCTGACCCTAGTTATGTCCCCTACTGCCCCAACTGAGCCCAGCTAGTTCAGCAGAGGACAAGGCACAGAAATCTGAGGCCATGGCACCCAGTGGTGGGCACTGCCCAACTGCTGTGGTCAGGCTGAGCGAGGGAATTATCTCTTCAACTGACTGTTCCATCAACAAAACTGTGGAACCGGCTAACCTTGAGCACTGAGCCCAATCACCAAGTAAAGACTTGAGGCTGAGCTGTCCTGACGAGCTTGCAGCATGAACCCCAGCAGATGTTTTCCAGTGACAAATCCGAGCAGCCAGCTTTCAGAAGAAGCCGACAAGATTCCTCTGAACTGGAAGGCAAAAATAGCCCTTGCCCCCCTGATCACAGTATTTCACGGAACTGACGGCAACAGATCGACAGAGCCGATGAAAATAACTCTGACCTGGCAAATTGACTGCACATGACGTCATTCCCATATTTGGGAAACCTCACTTTGCACAAGTTCAGCATTCAACGTCAGCAAGACCAAGGAACTGACTGTGGACTTCAGGAAGGGGAAGTTGGGAGAACATACACCAGTCCTCATTGAAGGGTCAGCAGTGGAAAAGGTGAACAGCTTCCTGGGAGTCAACATCTCAGAGGACCTATCATGGGCCCAACACATTGATGCAATCACGAAGAAGGCACGCAAGCGGCTCTACTTCGTTAGGAGTTTGAGATTTGGTATGTCATCAAAGACTCTTGCAAATTTCTACAGATGTATGGTGGAGAGCATTCTGACTGGCTGCATCACTGCCTGGTATGGAGGCTCCAATGCACAGGATCGCAAGAGGCTGCAGAGGGTTGTAGACTCAGTCAGCTCCATCACAGGCACAATCCTCCCCACCATTGAGGACATCTTCAAGAGGTGATGCTTCAAGAAGACACCATCCATCACTAAGGACCCTCACCATCCGCGACATGCCCTCTTCTCATTACTACCATGAGGGAGGAGGTACAGGAGCCTGAAGACCCACACTCAACGATTTAGGAACAGCTTCTTCCCCTCCGCCATCAGATTTCTGAACAATCCATGAACCCATGAAGACTGCCTCGTTATTCTTTTTTTTTGCACTACTTATTTATTTTGTGATTAATAGTAATTTTATGCCTTTGCACTGTACTGCTGCCGCAAAACAACAAATTTCACATTATACAAGTCAGTGATAATAAATCGGATCCTGATTCCCAGATTGACATTGGGAAACAGAAGTTGGCACCAACCGGTGCACAGAGAGCCTTGGCTTTGCTGGAGGGTTCCACGCTGAAATGCCTTCCCCGAGCTTACATGGAATTGTGAAAATTCACAGCACTGAAGGCCATTCAGCCCATCATGACCATGCCAGCTGAGAACAGAGCCATCCGCACATACATGCCAGCACACACACACATGCCAGCACACACAACATGCACACACATATATCCCAGCACACACATAAAGACATCAGAGAGAGGGGGGGGGGGGGTGGCGGGAGAGAGAGGATAGAGAGAGAGGGAGAGGGAGGATACATAGAGAGAGCGAAATAGGGAGAGAGATGATAGAGAGAGAGAGAGTGAGAGAGAGGGAGGAGGACAGAGAGAGAGAGGGAGGATATATATATATAGCGAGAGAGATAGGGATGGAGGAGGATAGAGAGAGAGAGAGAGAGAGGGGTAGGATATAAATATATAGAGAGATAGGAAGGGAGAGGGAGGATAGAGAGACAGATAGAGATGCAGTCAAATGGACAGAATGAGATACTGACATTATGGGAAAATAACAAAAAGAGATAACGACAGGGATAGGCAGAAACTTGGAGGACAAGAGAGCCCATTTACTCCAGTAATTGGTGCTTCATTTATCCAAACAGTCACAAACTCTTGTCCCCAGACAGTTAGCTACTGCTGAAGTGAGTCAACAGTCATTATTCAAATTGGAAATAGTGCAATAGACACTGTGTTATAGGGAAAAGACAAAACAAACCAAAAGGCAATCATGCAGGCCTCAAAAAATCCATTATTCACTCTGTCTCGCACTGGTATTTCAACGGTTGCTGCAGGAGCTGTTTCACTCCCCGAGGCTACACCTGGAACATCTTACTGACGCTGAATAATAGCAATCATCTTGCTGATGCTGCTTGCTGAATGTGGCTGGGTAGATCATGGGCACCTTTGGTACTGAGCAATCATCCTGAATAACTGTGCTGGAGACCAGAGAGCTTCCATCCACCTTCGCCCTGAGATATTTAGCTTCGGGGGAGAGGGCTAGCATCGTGGGAGGGAAGCCCTGCCTCGCAAACAACGGCAGCTCCCCAGGAGGAAATAACAAAATAGGAGGAGGTGGAGAGTCGTGTCTCAAGCCAGAGGCTCAATGACGATGTGCTGTGCAGCACCGAGGGAGAGCTGCTTCGTCACCTTTCAGATGAGGTATCAAACCAAGACCCTGTTTACCCTATCACATGGCCCGAGAAGGGGTGGAAGCAGATTGGGTGGGAGGGAATGATCCTGGTGCCCCCCACCCCCCACTTTGTTTTCCCACATTCCTATGGCCCCTTCACCCCTTCTCTTTCCCCATCACCTGCCCATCTCTATTCCATGGTCCACTGTCCTCTCCTATCAGACTCCTTCTTCTTCAGCCCTTTGCCCCTTCCACCCATCTTCCACCCTTCCACTCAGCTTCTCACATCATTCCCTTTTACCCACCTACCGACCTTCCCCCTCTCACCCGGACTCACCTATCACCTGCCAGCTCATGCTCCTCCCCCTCCCCTTTTATTCTGCCCCCTTCCCCTTCCTTTCCAGTCCTGATGAAGGGTCTCAGCCCAAAACGTCGACTGTTCATTTCCCTCCATAGATGCTGCCTGAGCTGCTGAGTTCCTCCAGCATTTTGTGTGTTGCTCCAGGTTTCCAGTATCTGCAGTCTCTCTTGCATCTCCACTTTGCTCCTGGTGTCCTGGTCAATATTTACCACCCCCTCAAACAAGACATCATTAAAAACATCAGAGACGCAAGAGACCTGCATTCTGAAGCAACAAACCATAAGACTATAAAATATAGTACAATTAGGCCATACATCCCATCGAGTCAGCTCTGCCATTCAATCATGACTGACTTTCATTTCAACCCCATCCTTTTGCCTTCTCCCTGTAATCTTTAACCCCCTTATCAATCAAGAACCTATCAATCTCTGCCTTAAATACACCTAATGACTTGACAAACAATCTGCTGGAAGAACTCAGTGGGTTGAGCAGCATCAGTGGGGGTGGGGTGGGGAAGGAACTGTCAATGTTTCAGGTCGAGACTGTGCATCAGGACATCGGTTTGTTTAATGTGAAACCTGTTCGATAGAAATAAAAGCTTTAACTTGAGACTTTTAACATCAGTACATATTTCAGGGGAGTACCACTTCACTGAATATGTGCTGCTGATTTTTGCTTGCTTTTAATTTGAGGACCATTGCCTTGTTTTTTTTATTCGCAGGGTTTATTGCCGCATGTTTTCCACGTGGTTCATGGGATCTTGGTGTGTGCAAACTGCACTTCACAAGTAGCCCGAGGGGTGCCAAGTGCTTTGGGCTGGGTTGCGGTTGGGGGAGGGGCTACACAGATCCAAGCTTTTCCCCTCTGTGAAGGGATCCAGGATAAGGAGGAAGCAGGGAGAAATGGTCACAACCCTGCAGTGGCTCGACAGCCAACATGCAGGTGATCTGACAAGCAGCCCGCCTCACAGGTTTGTCCCTGCACCCTGGGGCAGCTAAGAAAATAAAACACAACATGAAGTGATTTTAAAAAAAACAATTACGTTAAAAGAAGGGAATGCACATCTGCTAACACTACTGGCAATGCATGTCCCCACTGAAGCATGTTTTTATAGAATTAACCGTGATTAGGGAGCCTGTTTTCAGCACGCATCAAGAAAGGTCCTGCTGTGATCTCACATGGCAACACTTCTAACATGGCAATGCAGTCTACAGCCTTCTAAATTGAGAATCTGGAATGTGCTGGGAAGGAGCCAGGGCTCTGGTATCTATTCTCATTTCATGGGGTACCATTTGTGGCAACACTTGCCCGGGTGTGGTCTTGAATTTTGGGTGGGTTCCAATGCAAGGATGAACAAGGAAAACGATGCTTAAAGTCACTGTTATCTCCAAAGGCCCCTCCCACTGCAGACATTCTCTCTTTTCCCCTGTCCCATTGGGCAGAAGATACAAAAGCTTGGAAACTTGTAGCACCAGGCTCAAGGACAGCTTCTATCCCGCTGTTATAAGATGCCTGAATGGAGCTCTTGTACGATAAAGATGAACTCTTGATCTTTCAATGTACCTTGTCGTGGCCCTCGCACCTTACTGTCTACTTGCACCGCACTTTCTCTGTAACTTTAACACTACATTCTGCATTCTGTTGTTGCTTTTCCCTTGTACTACCTCAATGTATTTAGGTATGGAGCGATCTGTCAGGATTTCATGCAAACAAAGTTTTTCACTGTGTCTCAGTACACGTGACAATAATAAACCAATTACCAATATTTAAGATGTTGTTGACGCTTTGTGATGTGCAAGTTCCAGGCACCTAGGTTGTTTTTGGAGTCAGAGGCCTGGCTCAGCTTTGGTTGCCATGGCGAGAACAAATGATGAAGGCAGGCTTGAGTCTGCTGGGCGATTGGGGGACACCTGCTCTAACTTCAGTTGGAACTCGAGATATGGTGCATGCTCGGGACCCCCAGAGTGTGAGCTTTCTCAGCCTTGACCTGGTTGTCTGGGTCAGGGAGGAAAACTGAGGCTCTCATGCATCAGCCCCTCTTCTAGGCCCTGTGCTAGGCCAAGTTGGGTTGAACTGCAGAGTCAAGAGGCTAATGAGATGTTGGTTGGAGTGTCAGATACTGACAGTGGGGCAGGGTGTAGTGGAGTAGTTGAGGTGTGCAGTTAATCGCTCAAAAGTCTGGAGCATGCAGAGTTCAGTGTAAGGCTGGGAATGATTACAGGGCTCAGGTAAATGAAGGAACACTTCCCCACAGAGCACTTCGAGTAAACATTGCAGAAACCATGTTTAGGGTAGGAAGATTGAAACAGGAGGAGGACATTCAATCAGATTATGGCTTCTCTGCATCGTAACACTTATTTGGGCTTCATATACATTAATACCCTTATTCTGGCAGAAACTTATTGATTGCAGATTTTACATGATCAATGGGACTTTCTGCAGGTGATAGTGCTGTAAATCTACAACCTGTTGTGAGAAGTGTTTGTTATCTTCTCTCCTGAACAGACTGACTCTGATTTTAAAGTCATGCCTCTTTATCCCATGTTTTACTTCCACTGCGACACGTTTCACTTTTCCCAATCAATTCCTTTCAAAATCCCAACCACCTCAATCAAATCCTTAATTATTCATATTCTAGGGAATGCAGGATAATATGCTCCACAAAATGGAAACCTTGGAGCTCTGATTATTCTGATGGATCTGCACTGAGGGAAGTGTACACATGGTCAAGCCTGTTGTCCAGATCTGCACACATCTTTTCAATCTGTGATCATCCTCAAACAGTTCCCCTAGTGGGGTGTCATGGTCATGGTTAGAATTAACTCCTGCCTGAGCAAGGACCTGGACCCACTGCAATTTTCCTACCACCACAACAGGTCTATAGTGGACGCAATCTCACTGGCTCTCCACTCGGCTTTGGAGCACCGAGACAACTGCAAGACATATGTCAGGCTGCTGTTTATCGATTACAGCTCGGCATTCAACACCATCATCCCATCAGTATTAATTAACAAGCCTCAAAACCTGGGCCTCTGTCCCTCTCTCTACAACTGAATCTTCGACTTCCTTATCAGGAGATCATAGTCAGTGCGGATCGGTAATAACATCTCCTCCTCATTGACAATCGACACAGGGGCCCCTCAAGGATGCGTGCTTAGCTCACTGCTCTACATTCTCTGGACTCATGACTGTGTAGCTAGCACAGATACACCACTGTTGTTGGCAGAATCTCAGATGGCAATGAGGAGGCTTACAGGATTGAGATAGATCGGCTGGTTGAGTGGTGTCACAACAACAATCTCACACTCAACATCAGCAAGATCAAGGAAGTGATTGTGGACTTCAGGAAGGGGAAGTCAGGAGAACACACACCAGTCCTCATTGAGGGGTCAGCAGTGGAAAAGGTGAGCAGCTTCCTGGGAGTCAACATCTCAGAGGATCTATCATGGGCCCAACACATTGATGCAATCACAAAGAAGGCATCCCAGCAGATTACTTCATTAGGAGTTTGAAGAGATTTGGTACGTCACTAAAGACTCTTGCAAGTTTCTACAGATGTACGGTGGAGAGCATTCTGACTGGTTGCATCACCGCCTGGTATGGAGGCGCCACTGTGCAGAATCGAAAGAGGCTACAGAAGATTGTAGACTCAGCCAGATCCATCACAGGCACAACCCTCCCCACCATCGAGGACATTTTCAAGAGGTGGTGCCTCAAGAAGGGCCCTCACCACCTGGAACATGTCCCCTTCATGTAACTACCATCAGGGAGGAGGTACAGGAGCCTGAAGACCCACACTCAACATTTCAGGAACAGCTTCTTCCCCTCCACCATCAGATTTCTGAATGGTCCATGAACCTATGAATGTACCTCTTTATTCCTCCTTTGCATTATTGATTTATTTTTGTAACTTACAGTGATTTTTATGTCTTGCACAGTACTGCTGCTGCAAAACAACAGATTTCACGACAGATGTCAGTGATAATAAACCCGATTCTGATACAGCGTGTTGTCAGCTCTGGCTTAGTTGCTAACAGTCTGGCCTGAGGCAGAAGGTTGTGGGTTAAAGAGCCATTTCAGGAATGTGATGCCCATAGTCGAGGCTGACTCTGTACTAGTGAGGGCAGGCAGCACTGTTGGCTGCTTTCTCAGGTGGATAACATTTCGAAGAAGTGAGGGGGAGCTCTCCCAGATGCCTTGGCGAATATTTGTTCCCAACTCAACATCAGAGAAACAAATTTATCTGCTTGGTTTTACACTGGTGATTGTGGGAGCTTGCTGTGCACAAACCAGCTGCTGTGTTTCCTACATTACAACAGTGAATACACTTCAGAAGTACTCTATTGGCTGTGAAGGGTTTGGGGATGTCCATGTTGTGGCTGTATAAAACTTTGGTTAGGCTGCACTTGGGAGTATTGTGTACAGTTCTGGTTACCCCATTATAGGAAGGATGTGAAGGCTTTGGAAAGGGTACAGAAGGGGTTTACCAGGATGCTGCCCGATTTAGAGGGTATGAGCTACAAGGAGAGTTTGGACAAACTTGGGATGCTTTCTCCGGAGCGTTGGAGGCTGGAGGGGGAGACCTGATAGATAGATATAAAATTATGAGAGGCACAGATAGCGTAGATAGTCGGAATCTTTTTCCCGGGGTTAGAAATGTCAAATACTAGAGGACATGCATTTAAGGTGAGAGGAGAAAAGTTTAAAGGAGATGTGTGGGGCAAGTTTTAACACAGATGGTAGTAACGTGGGTGCCTGGAACGGGCTGCTGGGGGTGGTGGTGGAAGCAGATACGATCGTGGCGTTTAAGAGGCTGACACATGAATATGCAGGGATGGAGGGATATGGATCACGTGCAGGCAGAAGACATTTAGTTTAGTTCGACGTGTTTGGTGCAGACGTTGTGGCCTTGGGCTCTGTACCTGTGCTGTACTGTAACTGCCCTTCTTCCAGAAATACATGGAATTTGTGGTCAGAAGATTGCTCTGGAGATCGAGCTTCCTGAAACTGCCATCAATTCCGACCTCGCATGCAGGAAATATTCTTTATCTGTACATACAATGCCAGTAATCATTGCTGTGTGGCATGGTAATGTCAGATGTTTTTCCCCTTTTGATAAACTGTTGCAGTGAGTGTGTGTGCATCAATGAAAGGTTATCTATCACCCTCCGCCTTTTTACCTCCCACTTCCTTTGTAATGCGGAAACCTTTTCTTTCATGAGTTATTGCTCTCTTTGACTATTGATCATCCTGTTAAAATATTGATCACCTTTTGTGCTGCTACATATTTTATGAAGTGCTTTCTCTGTGGTAGATTTATCAATGCATGCATTGGGTTTCTCTGTGGCTGCCATGCTGCCTGTCCCCACAGTAGCACTTTGTGGTTTTACGTTTGCTGTCTATCCACTTGCTTTTCTTCTGATAATTTGCAACATGGTTATGCATTCTCCTGGAATCGTTCAGCCGCTCTACACTGCATTCTTTCTGGGAAGCGGAGCTCTGTGTAGGAGTGCTGGAAGAAAGCTCTGGTTTTGTTTTGTGTGCTATTTCCTGAAAATTCCAGACTCGTGAGTATTTCTTCCTGACTGTTGACACCAGGAGCTCGAAAAGCCTGCACGCAGCTCGAAAACAGAATGCTGACAACTTCCACCCCCCCAAGAGCATCCCCCCCAACACCCTGCCACTCCATCCTCCCCCCTCACCACCCCCGCCCCAGCTCCCTCCCTGTGACCCATGAGCAGTACAGTATTGAGTTAGAAATGCACTGCCTTCTTGAGTAAACATATGATTCCACCGTCACTCACTCCCAGTTCCAGCTGCCTCCTCTCGACTGCTGTTTGTACAGAAATGTCCTTTGACTTCCTTTGAGAATTTGCCTGGAAGCCTCTGTGTCAATAACGTGGGACCCACTTGCTTTCTTTTACTCAACAATATGCCAGTCGAGTGACTCTAAGTGTAAACCACTGCATGTTTCACATGGGACATGCCGTCAGTCAAGATCCTGTCTTGTGTCGCTGCCTTGCAATAAATGATTTTCCCTGTTCTACGTGAATAAAGCAGTTCTGCAGTAACGTGAGCAGCACCTTTATTGAAAACAGTCCCTTAGCTGCAACCTCAGCAAAGGTGTCAACAATCGGAAGGCATAGGCTAAGAGTTTAGAGGGAATCTGAGGAAGAAGCTTTTCACCCAGACGGTGGTTGTTATCTGGAATGCACTGCCTGAGACAGTGGTGGAGGCAGGTTCCCTCATACCTCAGAAGTATCTAGACAAACACATGAATCGGCAAAGCATCAAAAGCGACAGATCGATGGCTGGTAAGTGGGATTAATGTGGATGGATATTTATGGAGATGGTGGGCTGAGGGGCCTGTTACTGAGCTGCATCACTCTATGAATGGGATTAGGACAAGAGTTTGATGCTACTGAAATGAATTAAAACCATTTAAAAACCCCTCAGTGATAATTAACACCCCATGAAAATATGAAGCATTGGCTTTAACTCCAAGAATCGTAAGTCTTAGATTCATTTTTAGACAGGCTGCTGTAAAACTGAATTGATTCAGCTGAAGTAAGGCAGGTTTGAGTCCCACTGACAGACCTCAAATTGTGGTTCTGTGTAAATTTTCTTCAAACACTCTGTAAGTAATTGTAACGATATTGGAGACTAGGGGAAAAGGAGGCTGTCTGGGTATGAGTAACTGACACCAATGAGGCAGATAAGTATTTTCAGAATTGACACATGAATGATAGAAAAATAGGGGGCTATGTGGGAGGGAAGGGTTAGATAGATCTTAGAGCAGGATAATATGTCGGCACAACATTGTGGGCCGAAGGGCCTGTACTGTGCTGTAATGTTCTATGTTCTAGAAGAGAGGGATGTTGGTCAAGGACAGAGAGAGATCTCTCCTTGGAATAAAGGAAGGCAAATAATGTAGTGGTTTCCAGATCCCTCTCAGAATGCCCCAGGCAT
The DNA here is from genome assembly GCF_009764475.1 of Pristis pectinata. Taxonomy (NCBI): domain Eukaryota; kingdom Metazoa; phylum Chordata; class Chondrichthyes; order Rhinopristiformes; family Pristidae; genus Pristis; species Pristis pectinata. The sequence continues at coordinate 129,288,874 of NC_067407.1, read as the reverse complement.
ACTTTCCGTTGTAATGTAGCAGATAACATGTGCACAGCAAGCTCCTACAAGTAGCAGTCTGACCAGAATAAGCTGCATTTTTGGAAATGTTAATTGAAGGATATATCATTGAATTAGGTACCTGGGATAATTGCCCTGCTCTTCTTTGAAATAAAGCCAAAGGGTCACTAATATCCACCTGGAAGAGGGGATGGGACCTTGGTTTCTCATCATGTCCAAAAACAGCACCTCTGATAGAGCAACTGAAGCAGCGTCTGTGTGGAGTTTTGTGCAGAAGTGACTAGAGTGGCTGTTGAACCCTGAACCTTGTCTCTCGAGGGCAAGAGTGCCAGCAGCTGGGTTGGGCCTTGCAGTTTGGAAAACCACGGCTTTTAAAGGAGAGGAAGAGCAGGAACATGGGACCACCACCAGGGACAAGTTACACCTTGGAAACATATCACCAGCCCTTCACCATTTCGGGCTCTAAATCCTGATCACCCCTCCCCAGCAGCACTGTGGGAGCAAGGTCACCAGAGGGACTGCAGCAGTTGAAGAGGGCAGCTCACCCCTTCCTTCACACGGGCGATCAGGTATGATCAATGAATGCCAACTTTGACAGTGATGCCCACATCCCAAATGAGAATAAAAGTCATCCATCAGCTCAAAGTCTGCCTGTTTCCTGATTGGTGCGGGGATGGACGTGTTAGTGACCAGTGGCAGGAGTGTGGAGCCACATTATTGGAGTCAGGCGGGTAAAGAACACAGAACATTACAGCACAGTACAGGCCCTTCAGCCCACAACATTGTGCAGACATTTTATCCTGCTCTAAGATCTATCTAACCCTTTCCTCCCACATAGCCCCCCATTTCTCTATCATTCATGTGCCTATCTAAGAGCCTTTTAAATGTCCCTAATGTATCTGCCCCCACCACCTCTGCCGGCAGTGCGTTCCACACACCCACCACTCCCTGTGTAAAAAACGTACCTCTGACATTCCCCCTTATACCTTCCTCCAATCACCTTAAAATTATGCCCCCTCGTGTTAGCCATTTTTGCCCTGGGAAAAAGTCTCTGACTATCCACTCGAGCTATGAGGTGAGAGTATGTGGTGACCAGAAGTGACAGTCTCAGTGTCCAGTTGTGGAGGATATCTAGCTGTTCCGTCAAGCCTGTCCTGTGCACCTGATGGCTTGTAAACCACTTCCAGATACCACCCCAGCCCTTTAGGCCTTTCCATTCCTCCTACCCCTTCCCTGGGCAGTCATGTAATTCTTTGGGAGTTCCCTGAGTGTATGAGGAATGTTTGTGGTTACAGAGGAACAAAATAATTAAATAATATTACAGCACAGCAGGAGTCGATGGTCAGCATGGACTGAGTGGGCCAAAGGGCCTACTTCCATGCTGTATGATCCTATGACCTGCTGGCAGCAAACACTGTACCAAATATATTGCAGGGTCACTTCTAAGTAATAGGATTGAAACTGAAGATGCTGTCATCTTCAAGATCACTATAGTGGAGGGCAAAGAGTTAAAACTGTTCAGAGTCCTGAGTAAGATGTGAGTAATGAGAAAGGAGTCCTCGAGACTGGGTTAAGGTATTTTGACACACAAGAGTATTAAAAACTCACTTCCCCTTTCAGTGACCACCGTGGAGCCAGCACAAAGAATTCGTCCCAAAAACAGTTGTGAAGCATTTACAAATACAACAAAACTTTAAGCCTTTTGTTTTGTTTTGTTTTTTAGTAAAGAAAAAGGCAAGAAAAAAGGCTTAATTTTTTGGCATGGAGTCACATTGTTTCAATGTGTGGCCTCCAGATGTCTGTGACGACTTCCTAACAGAAGCAAGCTCTATGATGTTGACTGCCAACAACCCTTGCACTCTTTCAATTGCGGAGCCCAGCCCTGGTATGGAAATGAGTTTCAGGCTGGTAAACCACAGGAATCTGCGAGTGTCCGTCATCACAGGGTTTGTCTGTCTACTCCTGTGTGCTGCAGTCCTGTTTGTCTGTGTTGTGAATTCCTGAGCAATGACAAAAGAAGCTCAAGCATGAATAAATTCACATCCTCAGACTGGATTTCTCTCCGCCAGCCCACATCCCGCACCTCTCTCCCCCCCTCCGAACAACTGTCCCCACTGCTATCACTGAAATCTCTGCTCCTCTCCATTTCTGGTTCATGTACAACTGCGCACGTGTGGCGAGACTACTTCGGTGTGTGTCACATGCGCAGCAAAGGCAGGGTACAGCCATGTACCTGCACTGCATTGCAATTTCCAGAAATCAGATTCTCTGTCGTCCTGGAACCAGATTTCAGAAGTGGAATGCAACACATGAAAGATAAGATAAGATATCTTTACTAGTCACATGTACATCGAAACACACAGTGAAATGCATCTTTTGCGTGGAGTGTTCTGGGGGCAGCCCGCAAGTGTCGCCGTGCTTCGGGCGCCAACATAGCAGGCCCACAACCTCCTAACCTGTACGTCTTTGGAATGTGGGAGGAAACCCACGCAGACACACGGGGAGAACGTACAAACTCCTTTCAGACAGTGGCTGGAATTGAACCTGGGTCGCTGGCGCTGTAAAGCGTTACGCTAACCGCTGCACTACTGTGCCCGCCCCCTCCGTGTAACACGCACCGAAGTAGTCTTGCCACACGTGCGCAGTTGTACATGAGCCAGAAATGGAGAGGAGCAGAGATTTCAGTGATAGCAGTAGGTGCACAAGTGCCAATAAGCATTTGTCAGTAGACTGTATGCCTAGTCAATATCTGTAAGTGCGTGTGTGTTTATTGGAGTTAAGCAACAATATGTACACCTGTTCAAAACCAAACTGATAAAAGCATCTTGTGGCTAGAATATATTCCATTACAGAGAGCAGGACAAATATAGAGACAACTCATACACGAGCTGGCTACAAACCAAAATATAAACTGGTGGTTGTTAATGGGAATGGCTCACATCAGCTTTTCCAACCAGTTCAGAGATAAGTTACTTCCCCTTTGAGTTGTGCATTAAAATGAGCAGATACAGTAAGCTGGTACAAAATAGAAATTTTTTTTGCTCTGGTTGTCTCTGCAGAGCACGTGGGCATGTAGGGGAATCGTGATTAGTGTTAACAGGCAATTATTCCCCCACCCTCTCAGACAGGCCCCAACCATGAAAAGACCGATGGTGGCAAATACTTTGAGTTGAGATAATCTCTCATAATGGTCTGTGAATGTGCGGTTCCCAGCCCCCCAACTCCTGCCTGGAATAACACAGACTGACCATTAACCCTAGAACTTCTCAGTTACATTAACTTTGTGTCCACCAATATTATCATTCCCCACTGGATTTCAACAGGGCTTCTTGATAATCGACGCACAGAGAACATCTAGGCAATTTCAGCTGAGGAATGCTGAACAAGTTAACACAACATGCCGCTGTCTGATATTCTGTTAGCGTTGTTAACCCATTAAAAAGAATGGAAGCATATCACATGAGCGTGCGAGGTTCTGAATGAATCGAGCTGTGTCTCCTCAATGTGTCTTGTTTTTCTACTTCTGACCACCTATCCCCCGGCAAGAGAGTGGGTAGCAACCTGGCCTATGATATCAAAACAGAAAATGCCCAAAATACCCAGCAGGGAAGGCAGCAAAGGTGGAGCAAGAAACACAGGTGACGTTTCAGGTCTAAGAGAGAAATGGAAAATGCTGGATACACCAATCAGGTCAGGTAGCACCTGTGGAGCAAGAGTTAACAATTCTGTCGAAGGGTCTTCGACCTGAAACATTAACTCTGTTTCTCTTTTCACAGATGCAGCCTGATTTAGGACATAGAACACTACAGCACAGTACAGGCCCTTCGGCCCACAATGTTGTGTCGACATTTTATCCTGCTCTAAGATCTATCTAACCCTTCCCTCCCACATAGCCCTCCATTTCTCTATCATTCATGTGTCCATCTAAGAATCTCTTAAATGTCCCTAATGTATCTGCCCCCACAACCTCTGCTGGCAGTGTGTTCCACGCACCCACCACTCTCTGTGTAAAAAACGTACCTCTGACATCCCCCTTATACCTTTCTCTGATCACCTTAAAATTATGTCCCCTCATGACTTGCTGAGTGATTCCAGCATTTTCTGTTTTACTTCGGATTTCCGGCACCTGTAGTTTTTTGATTTACAGAGCCTTTCATGTAATGAGCCCCTCATACAAACTGGGATTAAAGCACAATCACAAGAGGGTAGAGAATTCCAAGGATTCACTCTCTACTGGGTGAAGAAACCTCTTTGCAAATCTGTCATGAGTGGCCGACCACTTCTTTTGTCACTACGATCCTTGATTCTAGACAGCACTACCAGGAGAAATATTATATCCTATATCTACCCTGCTGAGCCCTGTGAGGATGTTGTACATTTCAATGAGATCACTATAGTGTAGCGGTTAGCATAACGCTATTACAGCGCCAGCGACCCAGGTTCAATTCCCGTCACTGTCTGTAAGGAGTTTGCACGTTCTCCCGGTGTCTGTGTGGGTTTCCTCCGGGTGTTCTGGTTTCCTCCCACATTCCAACGATGTACTGGTTAGGAGTTGTGGGTGTGCTATGTTGGCGCTGGAAGTGTGGCGACACTTGCGGGCTGCCCCCAGAACACTCTACGCAAAAGATGCATTTCACTGTGTGTTTCAATGTATATGTGACTAATAAAGAAATCTTATATTATTCTTCATGCATTTTTCACTCAGAGAGTGGTGGATGCCTGGAATGCATTGCCTGATAGGGTGGTGGAGGCAATTCATTGGGAGCTTTTAAGAGGGGCTTGGATGGGCACATGAATGAGAGGAAAATAGAGGGATATGGGCATTCTGTAGGTAGAAGGGATTAGCTTTGTTGGCACAACACTGTGGGCCGAAGGGCCTGTTCTGTGCTGTACTGTTCTATGTTCTGAATGCTGTAGAATATAGACTCAATCTGCTTTATCTCTCATCATAGGATTAGGTCCCCATCTGAGGAATCAATCCAGTGACCACACCTGTACACCATATTACAAGGGCAGTCTCACCAAGTCCCTATGTAATTGGAGCAAGATGCCTTTTAGCGTTGAAATAAAAGCCATCATACCATTTTGGATTCCTAATTGCTTGCTCCACCTGCATATTAACTTTTGGTAATTGGAGTAAAACTGCACCTGGGTCCCTCTGAACACTTTTCAGTCTCTCAATATACAAAACTCCAGATTCAATAACTGATTTAGAGTTGGAGGGTTATAAGAAGGAAGGCAAAGGGGAGAAAGGGGCCGAGAAGGTCTGGATGTCACAGGTAAGGGCAGCATTTATTGCCCGGGCATAAATGCCCTTGAAAAGGTTACGTTGTGCAGCTGTCCCAGAACCGCTGCGCTCCTGGTGAAAGTACATCCACTGAGCCGATGGGTTTGGGAATCCCTGGAGTCAGACCCAGCAGCGATGGAGGAACAGCGACGTGTTTCCAAGTCGGCATGGTGCGGACCAAAGGAGTGGAAGGTGAAGTAAATAAACAGAAGATGGGTGTGGAGGCGGTGTCAAGGCAAAGAGCAGAATATCTAAAATTACTGGATCTGGGAGGTTGTAATGTGCTAATTCAAAAGGTGAAGTGCTGGTACTAAGTCAATGTTGCACTTTGAATGGTCCATGGGTGGCACCGATCAGCGAACTCCCTTCTTCCCACCCTTTCCATGGTCTCCGTGTGGAGACATTCGCCTGGAATAAGCGCAATACTGCAGCAGTCTGGACAAGGCATTCATTTTCTGTGTCAGCATGAATCTTCCACACTAGGGAGATGTAGATGAGAGAGGCTCATTAAGTAAGGTCTCGTTACTTTACAAGGAAATCTACTGTTTCCCATCAAAGCATCGATCTGATTGTCAAATACTCCCAGAGTTTTTTGCCTCATAGAATTCCCCTCCATCTGTGGATCACTCTTCAGTAGGTTGGGAACCTCGTGATTAATTGGAATGTTCTTATCCTAGCTGTGGTACGATCCTAGATGCATCATCCTGACACATCTTATATGCTGCTCTATCAGTGTACAGCATTCCAGGTTGATACATATTCAACAACAGTATTTAATTGGGTAAATACTGTAAGTGGACAAAATTTGCATAGGTAGGGACTTTGAAAGAGCCAGCCAGAACTCAGTGGGTGAAGTGGCCTCCTTCTCTGCTGTACGTGTACAAGGGCTATCCATGACCTACTTTCAAGCCTGGAGAAGCTTCAGTTGTTCCTCAGTCCTTCTTGCTGCACTACTAAATTATACAACTACTAACTGGCATAAAGAACAACCACTAAATTCTAATAATAGTTGGTGTGGAAATATCATTGCTTACAACGAAACCTCTGCAGACTCAGGAGTCAGGTTTGTACTGCAGCTGTAATTAACCTAAATTCCTCTTTGCTCGACTACCTTGCGACCTTCACAAATGGGGCTTAAATAGAATGCTTGAAGAAAGGAAGGGGAAGAAAATGATTGTCCTGTTGTCAAGTTAGCTTCGTTCTTTGGACTGCCCCTGAAATGCATGCACCTCCCTGCCTAGCTGCAGGTCTGTCTTTAGGACAAAGCTTGGGGTTCTCTCTCAGTGGTCGATGGAATAGCTGAGGATTGGTTCCTAGCTTGAACCATGTGATGTCCACTGCAGAGACAGAATGTAATAAAAACAGAGGATGCTGCATTCAGCAGATCAGGTGGTATCTGTTGAGCGAGCATCAGGGACCCCTGTTCTCTGAACTGAAATATTAATGCTCTTTCTCCTTCTTCAGATACTGCCTGACCTGCTCAGTGTTTCTGTTTTTGTTTCAGATTTCCAGCATTTACAGATTTTTTTTAATTTTCCGAGTCCGAATGTAACTCGCCTTTGCAAAGAAAGCAACTTCATTTATATAGCACCTTTCAGGTCATCTCAGAGCACTTTACAGTCAATGAAGTACATTTAAAGTGTGGACACTGCTGTAACCTGGGAAACACTGTGGCCAGTGTGTGCACAGCAAGATCCCACACACAGTAACAAGGAAATGGGCGGATGGTCTGTTTTGTTTGAAGTGTCCACTGAGGACAAGCATTGTCCTTGACATGAGGGAGAAACCCCCTGGTCTTTGAAATCCATCTGAGGGACTGAAGAGATCTTGGTTGAATGCCTTATCTAGAAGGCAGCACCTCCAACACTGCAGCACCTCCTTGGTACTGCATGGGAATGGAGTCTTGGACTTTTATGCTCAAGATACTGGAATGGGACTTGAACTCACAAACTTCTGGAAGGGAAGCTGGCCTGACTGCTGCATATGATGGATCTCCATTGCCTTTCGAGGTATGTGTTTGTGCATGAGCGTCAGGTGAGGGCAGGACCGCACTTGTCTTCCCTTTTACATAAACCTACTGAAGGCTTTTTGAAGCAGTACAGAAGAGGATATGAGCCCTGAAGCAAATCAGCCATTGAATAACAGGACAGGCTTGAAGGGCCAAGTGGCCTACTCCTGCTCCTATTTTCTTCTGTTCTTAAATATGTAGGCAGCCTTCAGGTTGAATCAAAGAACGTCCAGGTGAGAGTTTATCAGCCTAAAACCCTGTTTCTCTCTCTACACGTGCTGCCTGACCTGCTGAGTCTTTCCAGCATTTTCTGTTTTTATGTCAGATTTCCACATCTGCAGTATTTAGCTTTTGTGTTGTTGAACCAAAAGTGCGATGAGAGGATGCGGGCAGCTTCAAATGCTGAAATATTTCAGAACTACTTTCTTTCAGTGCTGACTAAGTGTCATTGCACAGAGTGTAAGTTAATTGTGTTGTTATCAAGTGGACTCATTTATCCTTCCAGACATTGTTGTCATTGTGCCAAACATTTCAGTAAGACAGAGCACAGCATTCTCTATATTTAGTTTCCATCAAGGTCTAAACATTGGGTTACATTTAAATAGCTAGCTTCTGCTGATGCACAGTGTTGCTATGTTGACTGTTTATGAATAAATGTTATGGTCAAGGCATCCTTCACAAGTTGCAAAGTACATACTTTCCAATACGATTAGTGTTTTCCTACCCCGCCATCTCCATAAATAAGTTGATATCAAATGTGGCAACGAGGGATGATGTAGTTTGCTTGTTCTTTGAGATACTGGTTGGAGAAATGGAAGAGAATTTCAATGCTAAGCCCCGACCTGCTTGGGGACACGGAGGAGTGGGTTCTGCCCAGGTGCTGGATGACAGGGTGTCCCAGTGAAACTGAGGGTCACGACCCAAAATGTTTGACTGCCCATTTCCCTCCACAGATGCTGCCTGACCCCACTGAGTTCCTCCAGGGTGGTGTCTGTTGCAGAGCATTCTCGCACTGGTTTTCAGAAGTGAGACACGGGAGGACTGAGCAAACAGCCTAACCTACCAGGACGTGGGCAGGAGCCTTTCCCCCATCCGAGGGGCTCCCGGGACATGAAGGTGGGGGAATTCCAGTCGCAATGAATGTGGCTTTAAACTCTCCAAAACCTTCTTGATTCCTGAAGCCTCAATGTGGGCCCAGTACATCCTCCTCACAACTTCCTGACATCAGCTGCACTGCTTGTGGGTAGAAGGTACGTAATAAGAAGAAGCAGGAGTAGGCCATTTGCCCCTTAGGGCTTTTCCACTGTCAATGGCTGATCTTATACCTCACAGGCACTCAGATCCAAAAACATATTGGTCTCTGTCATATTGAGCAACAGGGCCTCCACAGCCCTCTTGGGTGGAGAATTCCAAAGATTCACTGCCCTCTGGGTGAAGAAATTTCTTCTCATCTCAGTCCTGAATGGCTGATTCTTTATTTTAATACTGTGACCTCCGGCTCTGGACAACCCAGTCAGGGGAAGCATTAGCCCTGCATTTACCCTGTCAAGTCCTGTAATAATTACACTGCTAACTTGCTTAATGCTCGGGATAGAACATAGAACAGTCCAGCACAGAAACAGGCCCTTTGTCCCATGATGTTGTGCTGAACTAATTAAACTGGTAATTAAATGCCTAAACTAAACTAATCCCTTCTGTCTACAGAAGGTCTATATCTCTCCATTCTCTGCACATTCATGTGCCTATCGAAGAGCCTCTTAAACACCTCTTTTGTATCTGCTTCCACCATCACCCCTGGCAGCACATTCCAGGCACCCACCACTCTCTGTGTAAAAAAAAATGTCCTGCACATCTCCTTTGAACTTACCCCCTCTCACCTTAGATGCATGCCCTCTAGTATTAGACAGTTCTATCCTGGAAAAAGATACTGCTGTCTACTCTATCTGTGCCACTCATAATCTTATAAACTTCTATCAGGTCTCCCCTCAGCCTCTGCCATTCCAGAAAAAACAACCCTAGTTTGTCCAACCTCTCCTTACAGCACATGCCTTTTCATCCAGGCAGTATTCTGATAAACCTCTTCTGCACCCTCTCCATAGCCTCCACATCCTTCCTACGATGGGATGTGTACCCAGGAATGAGAGCGCTAGTGGAACTGGTGCTAAGAGGAATCGATATAACATTATATACGTTTGCTGGTAGTGCTGGAAGCTGGTGAGAACCATTGTTTCCCTGATGCTGTGCACGTAACCTGGCAGAGGCGTGTCCTCCACTGATGCTCCCGCAGCTGTGCAATGGTTAAGGCGACCTAATCGCTGCATGGATCGGTGCAGAGTGCGCAGCGAGCAGAGGGTGATGGTGAGGGCTGCTGTTGAGCAGGTTGCGGTAAGTGGCTTGGCTGTTCGGCCCTGAGATGTGGGGCTCTGAGCTGCACCCTGGCTGGCACGGTGAGTGTGGACCATTGCTGGGACTGACAGCACCTACTCCATGTGTTGACAGACTGCCCCAATCCTACACACTCTCTCATCAACTCTTGTTGGATGTGATGGAAGCTACAGTCTTCCCTGCTTGTTACTTAGCTACACAGCTCTCTCCAGCTCTGAGATTTCTATATATAACAATATCAATATTTTCCCTTTCAACAATACCCTCTTTAACTTCCACAGTTAACCACAGATATATACAATGGCATGCAGAAGTTTGGGCACCCCAGTCAAAATTTCTGTTACTGTGAATAGCTAAGTGAGTAAAAGATGACCTGATTTCTAAAAGGCATAAAGTTAAAGATGACACATTTCTCTAATATTTTAAGCAAGATTACTTTTTTATTTCCATCTTTTACAGTTTCAAAATAACAAAAAAGGAAAAGGGCTCAAAGCAAACGTTTGGGCACCTTGCATGGTCAGTACTTAGTAACACCCCCTTTGGCAAGTATCACAGCTTGTAAATGCTTTCTGTAGCCAGCTAAGAGTCTTTCAATTCTTGTTTGGGGGATTTTCGCCCATTCTTCCTTGCAAAAGGCTTCTCGTTCTGGGAGATTCTTGGGCCGACTTGCATGCACTGCTCTTTTGGGGTCTATCCACAGATTTTCGATGATGTTTAGATCAGGGGACTGTGAGGGCCATGGCAAAACCTTCAGCTTGTGCCTCTTGAGGTAGTCCATTGTGGATTTTGAGGTGTGTTTAGGATCATTATCCTGTTGTAGAAGCCATCCTCTTTTCATCTTCAGCTTTTTTTTTTACAGACAGTGTGATGTTTGCTTCCAGAATTTGCTGGTATTTAAATGAATTCATTCTTCCCTCTACCAGTGAAATGTTTCCCGTGCCACTGGCTGCAACATAAGCCCAAAGCATGATCAATCCAGCCCCGTGCTTAACAGTTGGAGAGGTGTTCTTTTCATGAAATTCTGCACCCTTTTTTCTCCAAACATACCTTTGCTCATTGTGGCCAAAAAGTTCTATTTTAACTTCATCAGTCCACAGGACCTGTTTCCAAAATGCATCAGGCTTGTTTAGATGTTCCTTTGCAAACTTCTGACGCTGAATTCTGCGGTGAGGATGCAGGAAAGGTTTTCTTCTGATGACTCTTCCATGAAGGTCATATTTGTGCAGGTGTCGCTGCACAGTAGAACAGTGCACCACCTCTCCAGAGTCTGCTAAATCTTCCTGAAGGTCTTTTGCAGTCAAACAGGAATTTTGATTTGCCTTTCTAGCAATCCTACGAGCAGTTCTCTCAGAAAGTTTTCTTGGTGTTCCAGACCTCAACTTGACCTCCACCGTTCCTGTTAACTGCCATTTCTTAATTACATTCTGAACTGAGGAAATGGCTACCTGAAAACACTTTGTTATCTTCTTATAGGCTTCTCCTGCTTTGTGGGCATCAGTTATTTTAATTTTCAGAGTGCTAGGCAGCTGCTTAGAGGAGTTCATGGCAGCTGATTGTTGGGACAAGGTTTGAGGAGTCAGGGTATTTATAAAGCTTTGAAATTTGCATCACCTGGCCTTTCCTAACGATGACTGTAAACAAGCCATTGCCTTAACAAGCTAATGAAGGTCTGAGACCTTGGTAAAAGTTATCTGAGAGCTCAAATCTCTTGGGGGTGCCCAAACTTTTGCATGGCGCTCCTTTCCTTTTTTTCTCCACTCTAAAATTGTACAAAACAAAAAATAATATACTAATCTTGCTTAAAATGTTGTAAAAAATGTTTCATCTTTAACTTTATGACTTTTGGAGATCAGTTCATCTTCTACTCACTTAACTATTCACAGTAACAGAAATTTTGACCAGGGGTGCCCAAACTTTTGCATGCCACTGTATCTCTTCCTTACAATCTTTCCTCCTCACCTGGACACATATATTCTGTTGTGTCATTCCTTCCTTAACCATCCACTGCTGGGTGCCTGTCTTTCCTGTTAATCTCTTGGCCCAGACCATTTTAGCCAACTCATGCTGTTATAATTCCATCTATTTAAGTTGAACACGGTTGTTTTCGACTCAAGTTTCTCCTTCTCAAATGGAATGCAAAATTCCCTCATACTATGATTACTACTGCCACCTTCTTCCCCTCCGCCATCAGATCTCTGAACGATCCATGAACACTACCTCATTATTCCTTTCTTTTGCACTATTTATTTATTTTTGTAATTTATAGATTTTTATGTCTTTGCACTGGACTGCTGCCACAAAACAACATGTCATATGTCACTGATGATAAATCTGGTTCTGATTCTGACTACCTGGGGAATCTTTTACTCTGAGATCATTTATTAAACCTGCCTCATTACTCTTTACCAGATCCAAGATATCCTGTTCCTAGGTTAGCTCCATTGCTCCAAAGCTATTCCAAATACACTCTATTAATTCATTCTAATTGCTACCCTTTTCAACTTGATTAATTCAATCTACATTAAGATGAATGTCTTCTCTAATTGTTGCACTGCTCTTTTTACAAGTCCCATTATTTGTTCATTTAAACAGCGTGGTTACAGTTTCCAAATGAACACACCACTTCTACCAGTTCTTCTTTCCTTGGTTGTTTTTAACCTCCACTCAAATGGACTCGATATTGCGCAGCACAGTGGTGCAGTTGGTCAAGCTGCTGGCTTGCAGTGCCAGCGATCTGGGTCCAATCCTGATCTGTCGTGTAGAGCTTGAACGTTCTCCCTGTCACTGTGTGGGTTTCCTCCGGGTGCTCCAGTTTCCTCCCACAGCCCAAAGTTACGTTTTTTAAGGCTTTTCCTTGCTGTTTCTTCTATCTAACAGCTTCGGGTTTTGGTAGTGGGGGTAGATTTTTTTTGTAATAAAATATTTCAATTTTTTCTTCCTTCATTAACTAACTACTACATGTGATTATTGATTTAGAGCATTGTAATCCTAAGTACGATTGTATTCAGTAGTATTTTTACTCTCTTGATGCATGTACTCTGTATTTTTTTTCATGGATTTAATAAAAATATTGTAAAAAGTTATTTAGCGACTGTAAATAGCCCCTAGTAAATGTAGGATCTGAGGGCGACTGTGAATGTACGGAGAATAGATTAAAGTGAAATATTACCGGGGGGGCGGGGTGGTGGTGGGATTGCTCCGCGAACTAGCATAAACTCAATGGGCTGCATGGCCTCCCACGCCTTTAGGAAATATCTCCTATTGCTGTGCAGCCTTCACCATGAGACCAGTCTGCGGCAACTCTCTACCAAGCACCACCACCACAGCATCTTCACCACAAGAGCTGCAGCAGTTCAAGGAGAAGCTCTCGTACGTCATAGAACAAGAAAGTCACCAATATCCCGAGGGTAAATCTGCATGAAAAGGCCACCACCTTGCTTCCCCAATCCAAGCAAACCTCGAGAAAGAGGGGTTAGAGCAGGGTTTACAACCCTGAGAACAAATGGCTTTTCCTATCACCTATCACCATTCCCTTCAAAAGTTCTTAATCATTACATTGGAACAGGCAAAGAGTGTGAACAGAGTAATAAAACAGTTTTAAAGCTAACTTCACTGTAAAGGCAATCAACCAAACCTTGTAAAAAGCATTGAAGGCCTTTCCAAACACTTAAACACGAATGCTGTTTAGACTCCTTTTTTAATTTGACTGAAGTATTATCAATAAAGACCAACAACATCCCACCTCCCCCATGGCCCTGCTTCTCTTTGGTTTGTTTGCCACTTGCTCCAGTACCTCTGCTGCACCTCCTCCCTCCTCTCTGCAGGGGAACATTCCCACAACAGGCCCTTGAAGCATTTTCGTTAAAGTCTGCACATACCGTTGATGCACTCGAACCGATCGCAGCAATTGCCGGGCATGCCATCCCCGGGAGAGATGACCCGAGGCACCGTGCCAGCCTCGCACTTTGGGACGCGGCAAATTCCCAGCAAACACTCACACCTGGAACGCAAAGCAGACACAACAAGTGAGAGGCGGGAGGGCATCGTGACCTGCGGCTGTCCTGCATGAACCCTATGCGCACAAATGATGCATTAATTCGAGTGTCTGAGACAACATCAGGGTATGAGCTATAAGGAGAGGTTGGACAAATTTGGGACGTCTTCTCAGGAGCGTCGGACACACTAATATTAGATATTTATTTATTCATCACATGTACATCGAAACTCACAGTGAAATGTGTCTTTTTTGCGTTACTGAGAATGCTCTGGGGGCAGCCTGCAAGTGTCGTCATGCTTCCGGTGCCAACATAGCATGCCCACAGCTCCTAACCTGTACGTCTTTGGAATGTGGGAGGAAACCGGAGCACCTGGAGGAAACCCATGCAGACACGGGGAGAATGTACAAACTCCTTACAGACAGCGGCTGGAATTGAACCCGGGTCGCTGGCGCTGTAATAGCGTTATGCTAACCGCTACACTACTGTGTTGCGCCTGAAGGGTAAGGAGGGATATAGATCACGTGCAGGCAGAAGAGCTTTAGTTTAATTTGGCACCGTGTCTGGCATGGACATCGTGGGCTGAAGCGCCTGTTCTTTTTCTGTACTGTTCAATGTTCTTACATTCTTTACCACCAGGCCTTTAAAACTCGAGTCTTCTCTTCCATCCAATGCACCTGATTTTCCAATGTGTGGGCTTTAATAGATCGAGGGATGGAATTCATCTTCAAAGCTGCTCTAAGAAGCTCTCCGGGCACCCCTCTGATCTTTGCATCTCACAGAATACTGGGAGTATGCCCCACAGATACACATTCTGAAACACCACGGCTGAAGCAGCAGCCTGAAGCCGTGTTATTCATTCACTCAGAGGATACGCTGTGGCTGACTAGTCCAGCATTCACTGTCCATCCCCGTTGCTCTGGGACTGAGTGTCCCACTTCAGAGGGCAATTAAAGAGCACTGCTGTGAACCTGTGCAAAGACAGCAGATTTCTTTCCCAAGAGGACATAGTGTCGTAGAGTAATACAACACAGAGACAGGCCCTTCAGCCCAACTGGTCCATGCTGACCAAGGTACCCATCTTAGCCAGTCCCACTTGCCCACGTTTGGCCCATATCCCTCTAAACCTTTCCTATCCATATACCTGTCCAAATGTCTTTTAAATGTTGTTATTGTATCTGCCTCAGCTGCAATCTCTGGCAACTCATTTCATATACACATCACCCTCTGCGTGAAGAAGTTGACACTCAGCTCCCTTTTAAATCTTTCCCTTCTCACCTTAAACCTATGCCCTCTGGTTTTTGGTTCCCTTTCCCTGGGGAAAAAGACTGTGTGCATTCACCCTATCTATGCCCCTCGTGATCTTACACACCTCTATGAGGTCACTCCTCAGTCTCCTACCTTCCAAGGAATAAAGTCCTAGCCTGTCCAACCGCTCCCTGTAACTCAGGTCTCAGAGTCCCGGCAACATTTTCATAAATCTTTTTTGCACTCTTTCCAGCTAAAGTAATATGGAGAAATTTTACAACAGCCTAGTAATTGTTTTTCACCAGTTTTGGTGGTTCTAATTCTCTATTTTGGAATTATTTAATTTAATTTCCCCAGGGGGAATGGTGGGATTTGAATTCACATCTCTGGATCAATAATCCAGGCTGCTGGTTGAAGGTCCAGTGAATAACCAATATGCAACAGTACCCATCTCAATCCTTGCCACTGTGTGACAGATCTATCATTTTTATACATTAATCGAAAGGATACTGAATGATACGGAGCCACAGCTGGGAGAGCCACTGCCTCACAGCTCCAGCGACCCGTGCTCAACCCTGACCCAGGTGCTGTCTGTGGGGAGTTTGCATGTTCTCCCTGAGGCTGCGCAGGTTTCTTCCTGGTGCACTCTGGTTTCCTCCCACACCCCAAAGACGGGCAATCGGTGGATTAATCAGCCACTGTAAATTGCCTGTAGCATGTAGATGAATGGTAGAATCTGGGACGGTTGAAGTGAACGTAATGGGATTAACATAGGGTAAGTGGATTTGGTGGGCCAAGGGCCCTGTTCTCATGCTGTATGACACTATAGAAGTGGCGTGCACTTACTCCCTGCCACTTGAGTTCAAGGCAGTTAAGTACAGAGGGAGAAAGGAAATTCTGTCATTTGATAGCTGTATTGGTCTATGTAAGATATGGTTAGGGGTAACCCTATCCAAGTCCTGAAGGGCAGGGCCTAGCCTTGTATTGATTGGCCACTGCAGTGTTGGTATATGGCATGATGCAGCAGAGACTGGTTTACTGAGGTTGGTAATACAGGCATAGATAGCTCAGTGACAAACTCTCATGCTGAAACCATGCTGGATCAATCCAAGGAGTGCTCATTGCTAACACCGGTTACCTAAAGTAGAGAACATGAGGGGCTCAAATAGAAAGGACCCATTTCCTTTAGTGGAGGAGGCAAGAACCAGGGGGGCTTAGGTTTAAAGACTGTTCACCCTATCTATGCCCCTCATGATTTTATACCCCTCCATAAGGTCACTCCTCAATCTCCTACATTCCAAGGAATAAAGTCCCAGCCTGCCCAACCTCTCCCTATAACTCAGGTCTCGGAGTCCCCACTTTACTCTGTACTGTTGTTGTTTTTACCTGTACTACATCAATGCACTCTGTACTAACCCAATGTAACTGCACTGTGTAATGAATTGACCTGTACGATCGGTATGCAAGACAAACTTTTCACTGTACCTCGGTACAAGTGACAATAACAAACCAATACATTCTCATAAATCTTCTTTGCACTCTTTCCTGCTTAAGCAATACAGAGAAATTTTACAACAGTCTCGTAGATTTTTTCACCAGCTTTGGTGGTTCTAATTCTCTATTTTGGAATGATGAAGGGTTTCGGCCTGAAATTTATTTCCCTCCATGGATGCTGCCTGACCTGCTGAGTTCCTCCGGCACTTTTTGTGTATTCCTCCAGATTCCAGCATCTGCAGAATTTTTCGTGTCTTAGGTTGAAAGTAATTGGTAGAAGAATTAGAGGGGAGATGAGGAAACAAATTTCACCCACAGGATGGTATGGTTCTGGGTGGGATGACAGGGCGGTAAACACAGAAGCCCCCTTGATATCTAAACAGTACTTGGATGTGCATTTGAAGACTTGGAGGGCTACAGACCTTGTGCTGGAAGATGGGTTAGGATAGCTCTTTTTCTGTAGCATGACCAGGAGGGGTTGAATGGCCTCCAAATGCATCATAAATTTTCTGTGATTCAATAAGATGCTCCATTAAGTGGCAAGAACATATCTTGGCCAATGAATAAACCAATAATGAGAAAAGGCTTGGAAACAATTACAAGGATTTAACTGATATATTGATCATTCTCTTAAGTATCGAGCCATTTCTTCCCTTCAGGCTCCAATTCTCAACACAGTACAATCCCATTAGCAATACACACAAAAGGTGCTGGAGGAACACAGCAGGTTAGGCAGCATCTATGGAGAGAAATAAACAGTCAACGTTTCGGGCTGAGACCCTTCATCAGGACTGGAAAGGAAGAGGGCAGAAGCCAGAATAAGAAGGTGGGGAGAGGGGGAGGAGCACACACAGGCAGGTGATAGGTGAGTTCAGGTGAGAGGTGAGTCCAGGTGAGAGGGGGAAGGTAGGTGGGTGGGGGAAGGGGGAGATGTAAGAAGCTGAGAGGTGATAGGTAAAAGAGGCAAAGGGCTGAGGAAGGAGGAATCTGGTAGGAGAGGGCAGTGGACCATGGAATAAAGGGATGGAGGTAGGGAATGGATGGGTAGGTCATGAGGGCAGGGGAGGGGAAAGAGAAGGGGGAGGGGGCCACAGGAGTGAGGGAAGACAAAGGAGGGCAGGAAAGGGAGAAAGAAAGGGGGGTAGAAGAGGGGAGGGGTTACCGGAAGTTAGAGAAATCGATGTTGAGGCCATCAGGTTGGAGACTCCCAAGGTGGGATATGAGGTGTTGTTCCTCCAATCTACGTCTGGCCTCAACGTGGCAGGAGAGGAGGCCGTGGATAGACACGTCAGTATGGGAGTGGGATGTGGAATTGAAGTGGCTGGCCACCGGGAGATCCTTGCTTTTGCAGCGGACAGAGCGAAGGTTCTTGATGAAGCGGTCACCCAATCTGTGTTGGGCCTCACTGATGCAGGTGGTTCGGATAAGATGACTGGCGGAAGGTATAGGGGGGATGTCAGGGGTAAGGATTTTTTTAGCAGGGAGTGGTGAGTGTGTGGAACGCACTGCCGGCAGAAGTTGTAGGGGCAGATACATTAGGGACATTTAAGAGACTCCTAGATAGGCACATGAATGATAGAGAAATGGGGGGCTATGTGGGAGGGAAGATATTGGTACAATATTGTGGGCCGAAGGGCCCGTACTGTGCTGTAATGTTCTATGTTCTATGTAGAGGAGGCCGCACCGGGAGCACCGGATGCAATAAATGACACAGGTGAAGCACTGCCTCACCTGGAAGGAATGTCTAGGGCCCTGAATGGTTGTGAGGGAGGAGGTGTAGGGACAGGTGTAGCACTTAGTGCGGTTGCAGGGATAAGTGCCAGGAGGGTCATCAGTGGGGAGGGACGAGTGGACAAGGGAGTCGCGGAGAGGGCGATTCCTGCGGAAAGCGGAAAGAGGGGGTGAGGGGAAGATGTACAGGGTGGTGGGATCCCGTGGGAGGTGGCAGACGTTGTGGAGAATGATGAGTTGGATCCCATTAGGACCGGTTGTCCTGCCATTCCCACCATCCTTTGCACGTGAGGACCCGCATTGAGGGGTAGAAGGTTCTCCGAATGCAGAGGGTCTCACAGCTAATCCCAAAAACACCCCTGCCAGCTGGAATGAGAATTGATCAGGAGCATGGAGGCTGGCTACATGCCCTTTCTTCCTTGACAAAAGCCAATGAGACCAATTGCCCTTGGCCTGATAACCCCCAGCTGAGATGAACATATTCATATAGTTATGTGAAGCAGATTGCATAGAAAATGGCCAAAATCCTCAACTGGTTTGTACCAGTATTTCCCATCTCCAAGCGCTTCTTCCCGCCTTCTTCACCCAAAACCTCTCCATGTTTCCAATTATTCCTTCCTCCACCATGTATTTAACGAGCTTTCTCTTCAGACCGTTGATTCTGTTCACTTTAATTGACTTGGAAATGTTCCGGCTTCCCGATATTGTCGCCGGGTCTAATTCCAGCAACTCCCTCCCCAACGTCACTGTGGGAGCACCTTCACCTGAAGGACTGTGGTCACTCACCCCCAGCTTCTCAAGGGGAACTGTTGTTGGGCAATCGATGCTGGCCTTCCCAGTGACATCCAGATCCCAGAAATATATGAAATTATCCATTCTCTATGGTTGCAACTTCCACATGCCCTTTGCCCTCAGGGTAAAGTTTCTCCCGAAGTCTCTACTGGATGTATTAGTGACTACCTTTAGAGTCATACTTCATGGAACAAGGCCTTTCAGCCCACTGAGTCCGTGCCGACCATCAACCACCCATTCACACCAATCTTACATTAATCCCATTTTATTTTCCCCACATTCCCATCAACTCCACCCACCTACACACTGGGGGCAACTTACCGCGGCCAGTTCACCTACCAACCCACACGCCTTTGGGATGTGAGAGGAAACCAGAGCACCCGGAGGAAACCCACACAGTCACCGGGAGATCATACAATCTCCACATAGACAGCTCCTGAGGTCAGGATTGAAGGCACGTTTTGTGTGGATTTACTGGTGATTATTTTCTATTTATGACCCATAGTTCTATGCAAGTGGAAACATTTTCCTCGCCCTACCCTGTTAAATCCCTTTCATTACCTGGAACTTCCCTAACTCTCCCAACCTTGCCCCCTCTCTCCAGTTAGAATTCGAGCAACCTTGGACCAGGCTGTTCAATAGGTCTCTGTCGTACAGTGCACTTCACCACTCTATTCAAAGTAACTGCAATGATCAGATCTTCCTGACACAGCAACTGAGCATTTAAACAGTAGATCCGGTGTGGGTGTGGGGGCTGCAGGGGAGGGGTGAATCCCCTCACTGAGCACCACCAGCGACAGACTCACCGTATCGGGAGGGTGCAGCAGCCGTCTGCGGTCAATCGGGTCGGAGTCTCGTGGCTGTCGGGAGGGCAGTCGATCTGCTGACTGGCGGGGCACTCCACCGTGCTGCAGTCCACATTGTAGACTACGAGAGGCAAAAGAAAGAGCGTCAACATTGGTCACATTACCCCCGCTCTTTGCTCAGCACCTGGTGACACGAGAGTGAAGCTGCTCGGGCGCTGGTGCACTTGGCATGCCCACTGCTGCTTCGTGCCCCCTCCACATCCTTCTCTACGGGCTGAGGATGGGAGGGAGTTATAGAGAAATACAGCATGGAAACAGGCCCTTTGGCCCACAGAGTCGTGGTTGGGGGGGGGGGGGTGGTGGGCGGGGGGGGTGTTCAATTGGGTGAATGGGAGGGATGAACTGGAGACACAATAGACTGTAAATGCTGGTATTTGGAGCGTTGGGACGTTGGAGGAACTTAGTGGGTCAGGCAGCACCTGTGGAGGGAAATGAACAGTTGCTGCTTCCTAGTCCAGGTGAAGGGTCTCGACCCGAAACGTCGACTGTCCATTTCCCTCCATAGATGCTGCCTGACCCACTGACTTTCTCCAGCGTCTTGTGTGTTGGGAAGGATGAACTTCCCTCCTCAGGGAGGTCAGGAACCAAACCGCAGAGATTTAAGGTAACGGGTAGACAGATTGGGGAGCTGAGGAAATCTGAAGGATGGTGGAGAACTGGAATAGAACATAGTACAGCTCAGAACAGGCCCTTCGGCCCACAGTGTTGTGCCGACGTAGCTATTCCCTCCTACCTACAGAATGTCCATATCCTTCTATTTTCCTCTCATTCATGTGCCCATCCAAGCCCCTCTTAAAAGCCCCCAATGAATTTGCCTCCACCACCCTATCAGGCAACACATTCCAGGCATCCACCACTCCCTCAGTAAAAAACGTACCCCTCACGTCTGTTCTGAACCTACCCCCTCTCACCTTAGATGCATGCCCTCTGGTATTGGATCACTCAATAATGGGAAAAAGATATTGCTTGTCCACACTATCTGTGTCCCTCATAATTTTATACACTTCCAACAGATCACCCCTCAGCCTCCGCTGCTCCAGAGAAAAGAGCCCAAGTTTGTCCAGCCTCTCCTGATAGCACATGCCCTCTAATCCAGGCAGCATCTTGGTAAACCTCCTCTGCACCCTCTCTAAAGCCTCAACATCCTTCCTATAGTGAGGTGACCAGAACTGCACGCACTACTCTAAATGCGGCCTAACCAGAGTTCTATAGAGATGCATCATAGCTTCTTGACTCCTATACTCAATACCTCGATTAATAAATGCAAGCATTCCATAAGCCTTCTTAAACACCCTGTCTACCTGTGTAGCCACTTTCAATGAGCCAAGGACTTGCACCCCAAAGTCTCTCTGCTCTTCAACACTGTTAAGGTTCTTGCCCAAGAGTGTACTGCCTCTCAACATCAGTCCTACCAAGGTGCAACATCTCACATTTATCGGGGTTAAACTCCATCTGCCATTTCTCTGCCCTCATCTGCAGCTGATCTATATCACGCTGTATCCATCGCCAGTCCTCTACACTATTGGTATCGTCTGCAAACTTACTAACCCATCCATCAACATACTCATCCAGGTCATTTATGGAATGTACTGCCTGAAATGCTGGTGGAGGCTAAAAGCTCTACATTTTAAAGGCACCCAGATGAGCTGGTCAACTGTCATAATTCAAGGCCACGGATTGGGAACTGGGAAGGGCAGCCACCCTAAATGGCTCTTTGTTGAGTAGCATAAAAATGAGGGGTCAAATGGCCTCCTACTGTGCCTCTGATATTCATGTTTCTATCAGTACAGTCTTTCTGCGAACAAGATATGTCACCGTATTATGATTGTCAGTTACTCCTGCATTTATCATCAAGCTTGCCCCATCAGTGTAGCCTAAGTGTCGTTCCATTACTCAAGAAGGGAAACAGGGATAATCCTGGAAACTATAGACCGGTGAGTCTCACATCAGTGGTAGGGAAGTTACTGAAGAGGATTCTTAGGGATAGGATTTAAGAGCATTTGGAAAACCATGGCCTAATTAGGGACAGTCAGCATGACTTTGTGTGGGACAAGTCGTGTCTTACCAACTTGATTGAGTTTTTCGAGGAAGTGACGAGGGTGATTGATGAAGGTAGAGCTGTGGATGTTGCCTACATGGATTTTGGTAAGGCGTTTGACAAGGTCCCTTATGGGAAGCTCATCCAGAAGATTAAGATGCATGGGAACCACAGTGTCTTGGCCGTTTGGATTCAGAACTGGCTTGCCCGTAGAAGACAGAGGGCAGTGGTTGATATAATTATTCTGGCTGGAGGCCTGTGAGTAGTGGTGTTCCCCAGGGATCCGTACTGGGACCTCTGCTGTTTGTGATGTACATAAATGACCTGGATGAAAACGTAGAAGGCTGGGTTAGTAAGTTTGCAGATGATACGAAGATTGGTGGTGTTGTGGATAGCGTAGGGGACTGGCAAAGGATACAGTGGGATTTAAATCAGTTGCATTATGAGGGGGAGAAATGGCAGATAGAGTTCAACCCGGCCAAATTTCAAGTGTTGCACCTTGGGAGATCAAATGTAAAGAGACCGTATACTGTTAATGGCAAGACTCTTAACAGTGTTAATGAGCAGAGGGATGTTGGGGTCTAAGTTCATAGCTCCCTGAAAGTGGCTACACAGGTTAATAGGGTGGTAAAGAAGCCATGTAGCATGCTTGCCTTTATTAGTTGAGGAACTGAGTTCAAGAGTCAGGAAGGTATTCTGCAGCTTTATGAAACTCTAGTTAGGCCGTACCTGGAGTACTGCATTCAGTTCTGGTTGCCCCATTATAGGAAGGACTTCGAAGCTTTGGAGAGGGTGCAGAAGATAGTTACCAAGATGCTGCCTGGATTAGAGGGCTTGTGCTAAAAGAGGAGGTTGGACAAACTTGGGTTGTTTTCTTTGGAGCAGCGGAGGCTGAGGGGAGATCTGATAGAGGTTTATAAGATTATGAGAGGCATAGACAGACAGCCAGTATCTTTTCCCCAGGGTTGAAATGTCTAATACCAGAGGGCATGCATTTAAGGTGAGAGGGGTAAGTTCAAAGGAGATGTGTGGGGCAAGTTTTTTTTTACACAGAGAGTGGTGGGTGGCTGGAATGTATTGCCTGGGGTGGTGGTGGAGGCAAATACAATAGGGGCATTCAAGAGTCTCTTAGATAGGCATATGATTGTGCGGGAAGTGAAGGGATATGCACATTGCATAGGCAGAAGGGATTAGTTTAGTTGGGCATTTGATTACTAATGTAATTGGTTCGGCACAGCATTGTGGGCTGAAGGGCCTGTTCCTGTGCTGTACTGTTCTATGTGCTATGTAAGTGTGAATTCTCAGTACCTCTACTAGTGAGGTGGGAGGGATTCCCTCCATCAGCACAAACCCAGTAATTGATTCCTTAGATCCTTCCTGATGCTTCACCCGCTTCTACCTGTACGGAGATCTTGCATTTACGTTAATAGTTACTGAAGTTTGGGAAGCTAATGGGACAAGTTTTGCTCCACACATTACCTTCTGCAACCAATTGGATAGGATGGGGTCCTGCCTTTGGCTATCTTGAATACCAGATCTTACATGGGGCAGTGGGAGGGCATGGGTGTTCATGTATGTATGTATGTCTCTTATGTGTGGGCAGATGGATCAGTGTGCACACATTTCTTTATGCATGTGTGTTTGTCGCAGTCTGTGTGTGTGTGTGTGTGTGTGCATGTGTGTGTGTGTGCATGCATGTGTGTGTATCTGTATTTAAGTATCTGTGTGAGAGAGTGTGTGTATCAGTGTGTGCTCATGCATGTGTCTGTATTTCTCTGGGGGTGTGTGTGTGTGTGTGTGTGCGCACACGCGCATGTGTGTATACCTGTATGTACGTGTCTGTGTGCTCATGCGTGTATCAGTGTGTGCTCATGCATATGTCTGTATTTCTCTGGGTGGGTGGGGGTGTGTGTGTGTGTGTGTGTGTGTGTGTGTGTGTGTGTGTGTGTGTGTGTGTGTGTGTGTGCGTGTGTGCGCGCAATTATGCGTGTCTGTGTGTGTGGTTACTTGTATATCAGTGGCTGTAGGATGGAGGAGGGCAAAATGACTGTCAGTTTCTTGAACCTAAACAGGCACAATGCTCTGTGAATACAAAAAGGCTTGAAACCATGTGTCAGTCTATTAGTAGCAAATGTGTTCATGGTTTCACTTAAAATTCCTCTGTGCTATTTTAAAGACCTCAACCTGTGGATTTTGCAATGACCACACCAATGCTTTTGCTCCAAACACTGCAAAATGCCTTCAGCCCAAGTACTCCACACAGAACCAGGGCACTTTGCTCAATAAGTGTGTCATAAGAATAACCTTGACACAGAGGTAAAGGAGGAGATGTTGTGATGGGCACTGACTGGGTGAAAGGAATCTGAATGGGGTCTGAAGGAGGTCAGAGAGGCAAGGTTTCCGGGAAGAATATCATGATGTGGGGTCTAGGTGAGCAGAATAAATAATGTACAGGAGCCTGAAGCTGGAGAATGCATGCTTGAGGCAGTTACAGAGATAGGGAGGAGAGAGGCCACAAAGTAATAATGCATAGAAAAGGTAAGTTTAAACCTACGATGCTGGGGGAGTGGGTCTAAAATTAGACGACCCAACTGCGAGGTGATGGGTGAGCAGAAAGAGATACAGAGAGGCTCGGTGAGTGGGAAATAAATCTGACAGATGGAGTATTTAGTGGGGCTCTGCGTATTTATCCATCTTGGTAGGAAGTAAAGAAAAGCAGGGTAGTGTTAAAATGGAGAGAGTCTACAGAAGGATCTGTGTGATCTTGTTCAAGAAACATAGGAAGTTAGAATATTGGTGCAGCAAGTGAGTGAAAATGATCTATATAAGTTGATTTTTGATCTATAGGGGTAGCAAGGATTTTGGAATCCAGGTAAATGGAGTTGGGGCCAAGGTCAGAGCAGCCATGATCTATTGGAGAGCAGTGCCGATGTGAAGGGCCACTGTACCATTCGTTATGCTCTGATGTTCTGGTGGAGCCTGAGACCCGAAACCTGTGACCTGGAAGGGTGAGGATCAGGAACGGGTGTAGTCCAAACATGAGAAATTGGGGCTCATCCTGTACCAGGTGTTGGACAAGTTGAGTGCAACTCAAGAGGAAATGGAGCTGGTGAGGCAGGGCTGGTTGAAAGCCAACCACTTGTCCTCTACTGGTACCCTGGCACTGGGGATGAGCAGCAAGTCCTTGCAGTGGAATCCATCCACGCATTCCACCATCCTGTCTACACTTGTGGCCGTCCAACATGGGAGGGTTCCCTCAAGGCTAATCCAAGAACCAGTGGCATCTCGACTGATATGTGGGAGATAGTGATGATCAGCAGAGGCACCAGAAAGCTTGAAGCAAGTTATCCCCAGCTAGCTAAAGTGAGCACAAAGAAATCCAAGGGAAGACCAGGTCCGGATTCCATCTCATATTCTCAAACATTATAGGAGGCCATTCAGCCCATCGCATCTATGCCAACTCTCAGAGCAATTCCATTTCACAGAACATAGAACATTACAGCACAGTACAGGCCCTTTGGCTCACAATGTTGTGCTGACATTTTATCCTGCTCTAAGATCTATCTAACCCTTCTCTCCCACATAGCCCTCCATTTTTCTATCATTCATGTGGCTATCTAAGAGTCTCTTAAATGTCCCTAATATATCTGTCCCCATAACCTCTGCCGGCAGTGCATTCCACGCACCCACTACTCTCTGTGTAAAAAACTTACCCTTGGCATCCCCCTTATATCTTCCTCCAATCACCTTAAAATTATGTCCCCTCGTATTAGCCATTTCCCCATAACCTATTCTCTCTCAGCTGCCCTTTAACTGGTCTCTGATTCTCCTACTACCTAACTACACTAAGAGTAAGTTACAGTAACTAATTAACCTATCAACCAGCACGTCTTTGGGATTTGGGAGGAAACCGGAGCACCTCGGGCAAACCCATGCACTCACAGGGAGAAGGTGCAAACTCCACACAGACAGCACTGGAGATCAGAACTGAACCTGGCTCACTGAGGCTGTGACGTTGTTGAACTAGTGCCCTGTGTGTGCAGAAACCTGACTTTAGCACAGATGGAGGTACAGTAAACTGTCATCACCAACAATGATGGACAAACCATGGCTGAGATGACTACATCAGTGGGTGATACAATGGGAAGACAGAGGGTAAGTGGATAATAGGGTGATTGATATGGTGGGAAGGCAGAAAGGATTACCGAGAATGGGAAGTCAGAGAGTGGCTCACCAGGCAAAGCAATGGGTTTGCTGAGTGACTGGATCTAAACAGAATGGATCAGAGTGATAATAATAGACAAACCGTGGATCATTGGGTCACTGCAAAGTCTTCATGGATCACTGGATAATTTTTTTTAGAACTTCATTTACAGATTGAGGTGTCAGAGGCAAGGCCAGCATTTATTGCCCATCCCAGATTGTCCTCGAGCTGGAGAACCACCTTGAACCACTGCAGTTCTTCTGTGAAGGTACTCGCAGTGCTACCCAGTGACAACAAAGGAATGGCGATATATTTCCAAGTTAGGAAGGTGTGCTACCTGGGAGAGTTTGAGAGGCCCCCTGGCTGATGCAACACTTTGGGGCAATTGAATAGTTTCTCAGTAAAGGCCTGGAGTTTGTCGACCAAGTTGAGTTTATTGTCATGTGCATGAGTATGGTGAAATACAGGTAAAATGAAAAACTTGCTTGCAGCAGCGTCACAGGTACACGGGTACAGACAACACACAGAACATAAATTATACATAAATGATACAACACAGTGAAGAGAAAAAAAGATTGTAAAACAAAAGATGAGTGCAAAAAAAACCAATCAGAGACAAGTCCGTGGTAGTGCGAGATGTCCGTAGTGTTCTGTTGCTGAGGTAGGGTTAGGGTTGTGCAGGTTGGTTCAAGAGCCTGGTGGTTGTAGGGAAGTAGCTGTTCCTGAACCTGGTGATGTGGGACTTCACAATCACAATGATGAAAGTAGTAAACTTCACCCTGTTCCTTCAGCTGCTTACTATTGCACAGTACTGACAAATTTTCTTACTTTGTGTTATACCAGGTGTGGGAAAATTCCAGAACCGGCTGCGTTGGAGGCTTGTTAGCAAAATAAACAGCACCTGGATGTACTGGGGATTGAACTTCGGAATTTGCTAAATGCTGCTGTCGGCAGTTTAAACCAGTGATGAACGTGGGATTGCTACCAGATCCCCTGATCGGCTGTTATCTCACTGCGCAGGAGGCTGGTTTCAATCAGAACTTAAAAGGGATGTTGGGCTTGGTTGGGCCAATTGATCCTAAAAATACCTATGTCCTCATTAGTGCTATTTTTAATCAGGACCCAATTGTGGTGACAACGTATAGGGTGAGGGGGAGGGCTGGGTGGGACGAAGAGGTGGGAAAAGAGGGAAGTGAGCAGAGGGGAGAAATGGGAAAGAAAGCAGGGCTTGGAGATTGGGAAAGACACGGGAATGGAGAAAGGCATGGATTAGGAAACGCATGGGAACGGAAAAGGCACAGGAATGGGAAAGGTATGGGAACAGGAAGGGCCCAATAACGGAGAGATGGAAAGAGCAGTGAAGGTCATATAGGAACAGCAAGCATTGGAAATGTCTACACAGATGGAAAAATGTGACAGGTGCCATTGAGTTTGGTTACTTATCCTCGTAAAATCAGAGGATAATCGTAATTATGGTGGAGTTTGGTGGTTGGAAGCAGTTGGACAGGGGCCTGGGTGATGAGACAACCATTAACACGACTCTTGCCTATGAAAGGATTCGATGGAGGCTGTAGCTGACATGTTGATTATCTCGTGGAGGGTTTCCACTTTCCTCAGTGCCTACCTGTGGCAGCATACCTAATCCTGGGATCTTAGGGCTCACAATCACAGCAATCTGCATTAATATTGCACCTTTAACAAAGTCCCCCCCAGAGGGGCTCATGAAACAACATCGAACATTGAGCCACATCAAGTGACCGTGGACAGGTACCCAAAAACTTGGCCAGTGAGGGTGGTCTTAAGCAACATCATACAGGAGGAGGGAAGTAGGGAGGTTTATTGGATGGATGGGGGTTTGGGGAGAGGAATTTCAGAGCTGATGTCCTTGGCTGCTGAAAGCATGGCTGCCAAATGAGGCGGCATTAAAACCGGGGAAAGATAAGGGGCTTGAATTGGAGGACTGCAGAGATGGGAGGAGGTTACAGAGATATGGAGGGAGACCCTCGAGGGATTTGAAAAGAAGGTTGAGAACTTTTAAATTGAAGTTTATGTGGACCAGGTACCATGAATCAAAGATGTGGTCTCTTATTTTGAAACTTTTCTCTCTCTTTATCTCTCCCCAGCTTCTTTCCTGTCGTTCCATGAACTTTGTCACCACAGCTTGAGCAGTGATTAAGAATTGAACTGGTTTTATTTTACCGAGATGACACAAGCAGTTAACATGGCAGAGCTGCTTATGGTGGCTTTCATGAGAGGAGGAAGGCCTGGCTACTGGAAGTAAAACATCTGAGGTGCATTGCTGTTGGAGATGACAGTCTGTAGGTTGGCATATGCTTGGAAATTTTGAGTTAAATAACTGCTGTTCTCACTTTTTTTTTAAATACTTTGTACACTTTGAAGTAGCACAGATGAAAACCAAAGGCAGGATTTCAATATGTACCAGACACTGGTATACGAGAGGGGCTAACTGTACCTGATAACAATAGTAGCAGTAACTGATCGACTGCCTGTTGAACACCTCTCATACATTATATCATCAGTCTCAAAGTGCTTCTCTTAGCCATGGGCAGATGTTACAACTACCTCAAAGGAATGAATGTACTTGTTGAGCAGAAGGGAGTTAAAGGGGTGGCGATAATGTCGCTTGAGTCTGCAGATGTAACTGAGTCCCAGTCTTAAAGTCACCCCCTCCATCCTTCCCTTCATATAGTACTGTTATGGCCCTCTGGTAAACCGAGAAATACACTTGGCTCCAGTGAAGTCGACCTGGCAGATTAGCAGTGCCGGCAGGAGGGTAACAAGCTTACGGAGACGCTCTTCATTATCAAAGTGCTCAACATTTGTCAAGAAAGTACAAACAGGAACAAGAGAAGGCCATTCCGCTCCTCGAACCTGTTCTGCTATTGTATTAGATTGGCCCAACTCCAGTTACCGAATGCAAAAGGTGGATAAATCTGCAATGATAATGGCAAAAAAATCAAACTGCTGGGGGAGCTCAGCAGGTCAGGTAGCATCTGTCGAGGGAAATGGACAGTCGACGTTTTGGGTTGAGTCCCTTCACCTGGGCTGTCCACATCCCTCTTCAGCTGCTGCTCGACCTGCTGAGTTCCTCCAGCAGTTTGTTTGTTGCTCCAGCTTCCAGCCTCTGCAGTCCCTTGTGTCTCTGGACAATATCGCTGTAACAGTGGAAGACAACACAGACAACAAGTTGTAGACGACACAGGCTGCATGCCTATGATTAGCCTCTGGTTGAAGACCACCTCCTCTTTTGAAAGTGAAAGAGCAATGACTAACAGTGTGAGATGGTCACCCTTAACAAGTAACGTCTAAAAGATGAAAAGGATTTTCCCTCACCTTTCTTGCATTCATAAAGGTCGCAGCATTCCCCTGGCTTTCCTGAAGCCTTGGACACTAGGATGCTCTGGTACCCGGGCTGGCACACCTTCCTCAAGCAGTCAGCTGGATTACACATGCAGCGACTTGGCAGCGGACAGCACTCGCCGGGTGGGGCATAGCCTTCGATCAGGATGGAGTCTTCGGGGCAGCGAGGGGAGAACTGGACCTCACACCTGGCCTTTGAGCAATCTGGCTTCTCTTCTGCAAAGCAAACAGAGGGGGAGGCGTTAGAGAAATGAGGGCGGGCTCCTTGTGTCAGCGCTACGCACCTCCCATTGATGCCTGTGGCATCTGGGTTGCTGGTCTCTTGGCACCCAGCCCCCTGCCCATCTTACCCTTATATGGGCTGCTGCCACCTTGCCCAGCTCAACATCTGCAGCCATGAGACCAGCTGGGAATTCATCCCACCCAGCTGATCTCCATTTTAGAACAAAGAACATCACAGCACAGTACAGGCCCTTTGGCCCACAACATTGTGCTGACATTTCATCCTGCTCTAAGATCTATCTAACCCTTCTCTCCCACATAGCTCCCCATTTCTCTATCATTCATGTGGCTATCTAAGAGTCTCTTAAATGTCCCTAATGTATCTACCCCCATAACCTCCGCCGGCAGTGCGTTCCACGCACCCACCACTCTCTGTGTAAAAAACTTACCTCTGACATCCCCACATACCTTCCTCCAATCACCTTAAAGCTACGTCCCCTCGTGTTAGCCATTGTCGCCCTGGGAAACAGTCTCTGACCGTCCACTCGATCTATGTCTCTTATCATCTTGTACACCTTATTCTTCCTCTCACATATCCAGGTCTTATTGAATGGATCTCTTGTACGATAAAGATGGACTCACAATCTACCTCGTCATGGCCCTTGAGCCTCATTGTCAACCTGCACAGCACTTTCTCAGTAACTGTAATTGCAACACTATATTCTGCATTCTGTTACAGCTTTTCCCTTTGTACTATCTCGATGTACTTATGTTGTGAAATGATCTGTACGCATGGCATGCAAAACAAGGTTTTTCACTGTGCCTCGGTACGTGCGACAATAATAAACCAATCACCAATTGTTCTAGCCTTCTGCAGGAATGTTCCTTCCATTATTTCCTGATATTCTCCTTCCTGCCTGTACCCTCCCATTCTCTCCCTTCATCCCTCTCTTTCCTCCTCCCACACTCCTTACTTTCTTGCTCGCCTTTCTTCCTTCGTCCCTCTCCCTTCCTTTTCCCTAGGAATAATGCAGGACAGCAAGCAGAAGCAGGCATCCCTGACAATTATTTGCCTTGCACAATTGAAGGACATTGGCCTCTCCTGCTGCCCAGGGCTGAGGTCAGTGCTGTTCCTGTTCTCCACCGCTCCTGCACCAGTGCACGCTCGGGAATGCTGCAATGCTCTCTCTTGATTTAACTTTCTTTTTATCTTTTAATATATTTTGTTTATTTTTTGATCTGACATCAGCCTTCTTTGAAGGTCGGCTGAGCACAGCTCAGGCATTAGGGAGATAAGAGGAATGAGGGAGGGAGGGAGGACAGAAGAGAGAGCGCAGATCACACAGGCTTGAAATGATGTAACCACTAAGCAATTCAGTGCAATTTGCCTAATCTTGGGTTGTGGTTAAACACACTGTGCAGTCAGGGAAAATAACCAGCCCCGTGTTGATCCCTGGCTTGTGGATCATCGGCCCAAGTTGGCTTGAGGGAGGGGAATATCCCGCGCAAGGTGGCAGGCTGGAAGACCCCAGCTCCTGACGACAATCTGAAGATACCTGGGGAAAATGTGTGGGGGCTCCGAGCAGCAGGATTGGGACTAGCTGTGTTACTGGAGCAGAAATCCAGAGGTCTGGACTAGTGACCTGCAGACATGAGATCCCATCCTTCCAGTGTATGGGGTGGGAGATTTAAATTCACACAATTAACCAACACTGGAATAGAAGTAATGGTGCCTGTGAAGGTAGTAGATTGTCATCACAAACCCATTTGTGTTTGAAAGATCAACCCCGCCTCTATGCAGGAGTATTAGAGCAGGAGTATTAGATAAGATATCTTTATTAGTCACATGTACACTGAAACACACAGTGAAATACATCTTTTGCATAGAGTGTTCTGGGGGCAGCCCACAAGTATTGCCACACTTCCAGCACCAACATAGCATGCCCACAGCTTCCTAACCTGTACATCTTTGGAACTTGGGAGGAAACCGGAGCACCCAGAGGAAACCCATGCAGACACGGGGAGAATGTACAAACTCCTTACAGACAGCAGTGGGAATTGAACCCGGGTCACTGGCACTGTAATAATGTTGCGCTAATCGCTACACTACCATATCTGCCCCGATGGATCCATGGTAATGTGGTTGATTGTTAAATGTTCTCCGGAGTGGCCCCACACACGTGGCTGGGGATGGACAATAAATGTCTGTTGTGCTGGCTGCCCCAGTGAATGAATAGTGGCACCAAAAACCCACTGGAACCCTCAAAGCTGAATTTCAAGAAGAGTTTTCAGGGAGGGTGGGGAAGTGGAATTGGACAGAATATAAATCAGAGGCACCATGGGCTGAATGGCCTCCTCTGTTGTATGGCACTTTGAAAAGAGCGATAATGGAAATGGGGGCTGTTTGCAGAAGCGTAAGCTTCGCTCTGCTGTTACGAGCCCTCGATACTAGTCAGTGGTCGCTGCTCTGGGCAGGAAATTCCACTGTAGCTTTGCCAGGAGAATCAAGGGCCAACGTTGCTAGTATGATAAGACTATTGAATGGTTCCCTTGTATGATAAGATGGACTCTTGACCTCACAATCTACCTTGTTTGACCTTGCACTTTATTGTCTACTTGCAATGCACATCCCTGTAGCTGTGACACTTTAGTCTGTATTCTGTTATTGTCTTTACCTTGTACTACCTCAATGCACTCTGTACCCTCAATGCACTGTGTAATGAATTGATCTGTACGATTGGTATGCAAGTCAAATTTTTCCCTGTACCTCAATACAAGTGACAATAATAAACCAATACCAATGTACACAGAGCTTGTTACCGAAAAGCTTGGCGATTTCTCATAACCTACTTGTGGTCTCTCCAGCGCACAATTCCAAGAGGCCACTGTTTGATTGAAAAAATCTGCTTGGCTCCACTAAGCTCCCTCCCAGTCCCCAGTCACAGCCGTAAATCGGTCGGCACTTTCCATAATGATGTCCTTAACCCTGTCACTATCACTGCCACACTGGAAGCCATCACTGAGACATCGACGCTGCTCTTTCAGCTCTTCGCCACACAATGTAGCCCAGCGGGACGTGTCCCTGGATAATGGCCACAAAACCAATCTTACCAGCTGACACCTCCTACACCAAGTTAGATTGGATTCTGACACACATTTCATAAATGCTCCTTTTGTAGTCGAAGTACCAGACCCCAGTGACTACCAGCGGAAAAAAAACCTCCGAAAGATGCGGCAAATGCAATTTGAATTTCAAATCTCCAGCAGCAGAACAGTGTCCCTTCAGTCACCTTCAGAGCAAACTAAACTTTGCAGAAATTTTTCTTTTGAATTCTCCTTGTTGTTACCTTCTCCTCCATGCACTCTCTCCCTCCCTCACACACACACACGCCTCACAGCTCAGGTGAGGGTTTTGACTGTATTTCTATATTCCTGGGGTACCATCGCGCAAGTAGTGGAGCGGCTGCCTCACAGCTCCAGCGACCCCGGTTCAATCCTGACCTCCGCTGCTGTCTGCGTGGAGTTTGCACGGTCCCCCTGTCACTGCCAGCCATCCACCCCCCCGCCCCCCACCGCCCCCTGCACCAGGTTGCTCTGGTTTCCTCCCACATTGCAACAACGTGTGGCTTGGCAGGTTAGTTGGCCGCTGTAAATAACCTGTAGTATTGGTGGTTGGTGGAAGGGTCAGAGGGGAATCAATGGGTATGTGAGAGAAAATGGGTCATAGGGAAATTAATGGGGGAATGGGATTGATTGGATTGCTCTGAGAGCTAGTACAGACTCAATGGGCTGAATGGCCTCCTATATTGCAAGGAAATATAAAACATAATACAAATGAGGGCAGGTACGGTAGCATAGTGATTAGCATAATGCTTTACAGCGCCAGCGACCCGGGTTCAAATCCGTCCACTACCTGTAAGGAGTTTGTACGTTCTCCCTGTACATGTGACTAATAAAGATCTTATCTTATCTCTTGTCCAACTGCAAGAACGTGTCTGCATGGCAAAGAATCAATAGTGGGTGCAAACCACAATGGTATCACTGTATCATGCTATTGGGAGGATCTCCTAAGGGACACTGTCTATGTGGAACACTTTTCCCCTTCTCTTTGACACATATCCGTACCGCGTGTAGCTTGCAGAGTCACGGGATAACCTTCTGGTCCTGCTGCCGACTCGGAGGGCCCATTGGCACTCTGGACCAGTGCTGCTTCAACAACGAGAGGGTCAGTCGCAGTGCCTCCTGGTTTCCTGGCACTCGCCTCTCAGTCGCCCTGTCAGGACCTTGGAGTTGGGAAGGTGCAGCTGCCGAGACTGCCCACAGGCACTTGCTGAGCAGCTGTTGTTCAAACAACAACCTGGAGGGTATTATGATGAGTGGCATCACTGAGCGTGGGAATTGGCATGGGACGGGTAGAACTGGGGCATTTCAAGTCCTTGGCTCTTCCACTGTTACATGGAATCATGCAGTACAGAAACCCTTCGGCCCAACATGTCTATGCTAGCCATCAATTACCTATCTATCCTAATCCCAATCCCATTTACTAGCACTTGGTCCATAGCCTTCTCTGCCTTGTCTATTCAATTGCTCTTTTAAATAGAGTGCCTGCCCTCCACCACTCCCTCAGGCAGTACGTTCTTCACCTTCCCATCCCATTGCCTTCTTACTAATATAGTTAGCTACAGCTGTCCTGTATGTAAGATAGAATGATGAAGCCCACTTCCAGCAACAGTGAGCCCACAGACACACTTGGCTCTTCATTTCAATTAGCTTTAATAGGACCACTGACAAAGATCTCATTTTCCATTTCATTTTTCTCATTTTCGTATTGATCAAAGCGCTGACATTTGAGACGATCAAGTGTTCCGTGTGTAAATTTAGGGCAATTAACCTTTGGTATATTGTCAATCACTTTCTACTTTAAAAACCAGGCAATTGGAAAATGAACCCAGCCAACAGAGCGCAATAATTGGTTTCAGTACAAGCTTTCTGTCTTAAAAAAAGGGAATTGATTAGACTGTTTTTAGAGTTTTTAAATTATAACCCATAGCTTGAAGTTACTGCAACATATTAAACAAGGATATCTAATTAAATGCCGTAAGTTAAGGGAAGTCTAGCCATGTGGGAACCCAATTGCCAATCAACATTCTCTCAAGGGAGAAATTGCAATTTCTGATCAGTGCCTCCTCAAATACTTTAACGCCACTTTTATGATGATCTGCTTCTTCCCTTCAACACACGATTTAAATCATCAGCAAATTCCTGCTAAACCCATTGTGGGGAACTCAATTCCCTTTACCATCGGCTATGACTTTAGGAAGGATGGGGATTAAATGTGAACTGGGTTGAGGGTTATTTCTAAAAAACGGCCAGGCTTTGTACCACTTTATACAACCAGTCACAGGCACAGTCGTGGATCCACACACGTAATCACATGCACACTTGCAGTCACACGTACTCACACGCACATGCACAGACATAGAAACACATCCACACTTACATATGCTCATACAAACATATGCACATTCATGCATGCGTGTATTACAGACTTTCATTCTAATGACTTAACAGCTGTGTACAGTTCAGTCAACTGTGAGCGCGCATAATTAAAGAGGAACGCGGGCTATGTGCAAAATGGCAAAATCCAACAAACCTCAGACACAAGAGTTAGCAGAAGCAGGGCTGTGAACGACCTATCCCAATGCGGCTAAGCTCTCTGTAAAAGTTTTATTTGCCACAATGATTCCGTTGGATGGATCTTGTTTTTGTGTAATTGTGTATTACAGGGAGGAACGAGGCAGCTAACCCCATAGAACATAGAACACTACAGCACAGTACAGGCCCTTCGGCCCACAATGTTGTGCCGACATTTTATCCTGTTCTAAGATCTATCTAACCCTTCCCTCCCATATAGCCCCCATTTCTCTATCATTCATGTGTCTATCTAAGAGGTTCTTAAATGTCCCTAATGTATCTGCCCCACAACCTCTGCCGGCAGTGCGTTCCACGCACCCACCACTCTCTGCGTAAAAAACTTACCCCTGACATCCCCCTTATACCTTCCTCACATACTCACACACACCCCCACTGAGGCCCAGCTTTGCCCCACCTCACAAAGCCATAATCTACACCCCATTTTAACCTTAATGATATCTGATCAACCAGCTCAGCACTTTGTTTCCACACCCAATTAATCCCATGTTGCTGGCAGACTGCTGATACACATCTAACAGCAAACTCCTGACTAATTGTTAGATCTAGTGATTAAGGACCTCAGTTCACATGGGGTGGAGTGGACTTGCTGAAGGTGTGCAGATTACTCAAAGAAAAAAACTGCAGATGCAGGAATTCTGAAAAAATAATTGAAAATGCTGAGGACACTCAGCATGACAGGTGGAGGCAGAATTGAAGCTAATGATTCAGGTCAATGATCTGAGCAGATGTAAGGTCATTGCTCTCAAAGGTTAACTTTATTTCTTTCTCCACTAATGCGGCCTGGCTTGTTGAGTGTTTCCAGCATCTGCGAGGTTTAGTTTTGGATGCTTCAATACTAGACCTACGGTACTAGTTTCCTGGAAGCAGCTAATGTCCGAGAGCGAACAAACTAAATCCTTCAACAGTTAATTGATCAGCGCTGCTGGGTGGAGCGGCTCACACTGCGTCCATCTACTGCGTCATGGCAACGGCTGCCGTTGACAAGCACCAGTAGGTTGTGCAGACATTTCAGGGAGTAAACGGAATGGGGAGCATTTACTGCCCATCCCCAATTGCACCCTCAGCTGGGCCATTTCAGAGGGCAGGTGAAAAACATCTGGAGTCAAAGTTAGGGGAAGGGTGACTGATTTCCTCCCCTGAAGGGTATTAGTGAGCCAGATGGTTTATCTTTTATTGAAAAATAAAAAACTGCAGATGCCAGAAATCTGAAATAAAATGGTATCATATCACTGACCTGAAATATTAACTCTGCTTCTCTCTCCACAGATGCTGCCTGACCGGCTGAGTACTTCCAGCATTTTCTGCTTTTGTCAACATCACTGACGTTGGCTTTCCTTTTAATTTGTAATTTATTCATCCACGGTACGTGGATGTCACTGGCAAGGCAGGCATTTATTGTCCCAATTGCCCCTGACTCAATAGGCTTGCTGAGCCTGGAGTCATATAAAGGACAGAGAACAGATGTCCTCTCTGAACAATACTGGTGAACCGGATGGGTTTTTAACTACAATCTGATGGTTTCATGGTCATAGAGTCATACTGCTGGTGACCTGGGTTCAATTCCAGCCACTGTCTGTAAGGAGTTTGTACGTTCTCCCCATGTCTGCGTGGGTTTCCTCTGGGTGCTCTCGTTTCCTCCCACATTCCAAAGACGTACAGAACGGCTATGTTGGCGCTGGAAGTGTGGCAACACTTGTGGGCTGCCCCAGAACATTCTATGCAAAGATGCATTTCACTGTGTGTTTCGAAGTACATGTGACTAATAAAGAAATCTTATCTTATACAACACGGAAACAGGCCCTTCAGTCCAACTGGTCCACGCCGACCAAGATTCCCATCTAAACTTGTCCCATTTGTCCAACATCCATCTAAACTTTCGCTGTCCATTTACCTGTCCAAGTACCTTTTAAATGTTGTTAATGTACCTGCCTCAACCACTTCCTCTGGCAGCTCATTCCATATACTGACAACCCTCTGGGTGAAAAAGTTGCCCCTCACGTTCCTATTAAATTTCTCCCCTCTCACCCTAAACCTATGCCCTTTAGCTCTTGATTCCCCAACCCTGGGGAAAAGACTGTGCGCATTCACCCTACCTATGGCTCTCAGGTCACCATAACGATTCTTGCATTTTATTACGGACTTGTTTAAAAACTTGAGTTTCAATTTCTCGGCTGCCTTGATGGGATTTGAACTCCAGACAACTGGCAACTTAATGACTACGTTACTAATGATAAAAACAATGTTCTGCAAACACTCAGCAGGTTAGGCAGCACCTGTGAAGAATGAAACAGTTAATATTTTAGGTCCAAGACCCTTTGTAAAAACTGAGAAAGTGAGAAAACAAGTTAGTTTTAAGTTGCAGACAGGAGGATGAATGGATCAGACAAATACCTCAGATAATGTGGGGCTAAGAAGCCATCAGGTTTATAGATTAATGAGAGAACTAAAAGAGAGTGAGAAAGCAAAGGAGTATGTTGCAGCTTTATAAAACTCTAGTTAGGTTGCACTTGGAGTACTGCATTCAATGATGGTCGCTCCAATATAGGGAGAATGCGGAGGCTTTGGAGAGGGTGCAGAAGAGGTTCACCAGGATGCTGCCTGGATTAGAGGGCATATGCTATAAAGAGAGGCTGGATAATTTGGGTTGTTTACTCTGGAGCGGTGGAGGCTGAGGGGAGATCTGATAGAGGTTTATAAAATTATGAGAGGCACAGACAGAGTAAACAGCCGGTATCTTTTTCCCTGCGTAGAAATGTCTAATACTAGAGGGCATGCATTTAGGGTGAGAGGAGGTAAGTTCAAAGGAAATGTGTGGGGCAAGTTTCTTTACACAGACAGTGGTGGGTGTCTGGAATACACTGCCAGGGGTGGTGGTGATGGCAGATATGATAGAGGTGTTTAAGAGGCATCTTAGATAGGCACATGAATGTGCAGAGAATGGAGGGATATGGACCATGTGCAGGCAGAAGGGATTAAGTTTAATTAGTTCAGCACGACACTGTGGGCCAAAGGGCCTTTTCCTGTGCTGTACTGTTCTATGTAATATGTTAAAGCTGTGGAGTACAGGTCAGAGATGGTACAAAAAACTGAAACGAAAAGAAGAATGCTGGCAATTCCCAACTAATCGGGCAGTGTCTATGGAGAGAGAAAAACTTAATTAATACTACAGGTGGATAACTTTC
This sequence comes from Pristis pectinata, assembly GCF_009764475.1. Lineage (NCBI taxonomy): Eukaryota > Metazoa > Chordata > Chondrichthyes > Rhinopristiformes > Pristidae > Pristis > Pristis pectinata. The sequence goes on along the minus strand of NC_067407.1, from coordinate 129,250,326 downwards.
TGACTCTGTTACACTGCATCTATCCCTAAATTTAAATTCCCCAGTTGCTATACTGTGATTCAGTCTTATTCAGATCAATAGTCCAAGCCTCTGGATACTGGTTCAGTAACTTTACCACAATGAGAATACACATACCATGCCAGAATATTCAATGTAATTCTACAAGTAGGTTTAATATCACTTTAGGCTTGTGAGCAAATGGGTAAAGATTTCCATTACATTATATAACTAACTAAAGGTATAATTAAATGTGAATACACTTTATACTTTGCCCCAAAACGAGCTCATTCTTATCCTTACTGTGAATAATGAATCTACACTCACAGAAGGAAGCTGCAAAAATAGAAATGCCACTCACAGTTTATCATTAATGTGACCTGTGGTCAGTTTATTAATATGGTTGATCGCAGCTGGATTTGACAATCTGAATGTGATGAATGATCTTCTCTTGGACGCACAGACAGCTTGGTACTGTGATTGGGAGCAGGGGTCAACAGGGGTATAAAATAAAAACCTTATCCAACCAATGGCCAACCAAAGGACTAATATTCTTCCATTCCCAACCTGACCCTGAGGCAATTGCAGAAAAGCAAAGAAAGGGACCTGCTACACTGCACACGCACTGCCATTAATCACACAAATATCGTAAACTGATGCAAATCATCTGGACTTGGATAAAATATGGAATTGGGCTGGCAAGGAATTACCCATCCCAATATGCACCCAACACACAGTCACCCGCTATCAGGCTCAGCTCAGACAGCTAGGCTTGAACTGGGAACACCTCAAGTACCAACGGAGGCACAAGAGACTGCAGATGCTGGAACCTGAAGCCACAAACAATCTGCCGGAGGAACTCAAGTACCAAGCCAGCTGACGGTTATCACTGGCTCCTGCACAAGAAACACTCAGGGCTTGAACGTTTCAGCTCTATTTCTGGTTTAGGTCCTCAGCGCTTTCATATTTATATTAGTGAAAATTGAGCATTTTCAGGCAAAGGAAAACTCAGCTGAAGACATGCATCAAGTTGTGGTCAAAACTGGGCACACCTAAATCAGTAACAATACATTACAGAGTTGATCAGTCTGTAGTTTAATTAGTCCTTCAAGTTCTTCATTTGCCTTCATGTGTCTGCAAACACCTTTTGTTTCTCGACCCACTTTCGGGTGCACTTTTCATCTACCAGTCCCTCTCACCACTGACGTGCCACTGACGAGTGCAAGTCTTGGCAAATAGCCTGTCAGTCATCTATCTGAGCATTTTGAAAGCTTCATGTGGCACTTTTAAAGCAAATTGAATGAAAATGTAAATTCTGGTTCACATTTATTGCTGGCAGCTTCATTGGTGAAATGAAATAAAAACTGATTTTTCCAAATGAACCTTCAAGGGTGCCTTTTACAAATGAAAAATTCAAGACCCAGATAAATTTAAGCACAGATAATTCAAGGAAAAGGGATGATGCTGAAGCTGCCCGCCAGGGTCAGCATGCTTGATGAATTATAGATCAGAGAGTTATTACAGTGGAGGAGAGGTTATTCAGCCCATTTGAGTTGCTGCTATCTCCCACTACAGCATTTCCTTGTGGACCAACAAATTATTCTCTCTCATCTCTATCCAATTCAGTTTTGAAGGCTGTGATTGATTGTGTCCACCATCTCTACAAAAGCGAGTTCCAGATTATAACAAAAGTTTTTCCTCAAATCCCCCTTGTATTTTTTGCCCTTCACTTTAAATATGTGCACCCAGCCCTTGAATGGCCTACTGATGGGAACGCCACCTAATGTTCTATCCATCCTACCTAGATGCAGTCATGACCTTGTCGACCTCTCCTGAATCTCATCTCAACTGCTACAACAACCTCTGCCTTCTAGTTGCCCAACTTCTAGGAATAACGGCATTAAGCTGGAAAGGGTACAGAAAAGATTCATGAGGATGTTACTGCGACTGGAGACCTTGAGTTATAGGGAGAGATTGGATAGGCTAGGACTTTTTCCCCTGGAGCATAGGAGACTGAGGTATATAAAACCATGAGGGGCGTAGGCAAGATGGCTGGTCACAGTGTTTTTTCCTGGGGAGGGGAACCTAAAATTAGAGGGGGAAGGTTTAAGGTGAGGGGGAAAGATTTAAAAGGGACGGGAGGAACAACTTTTTCACACAGAGGTCAGTGGGTGTATGGAACGAGCTGCCTGAGTAAACTGTAGAGGCAGGTGCAGGCAGGAGAGAAGGCAGAAGAATGGGGTTGAGAGGAAAAAAATAAATCAGCCACAATCGAGTGGCGGAGCAGGCTTGATGGGCCCAATGGTCCAATTCTGCTCCTATGTCTTATGGCACAATTACAATGTCTAAAAGTCATTCGGACAGGTACATTGAATGGAAAGGTTTAAAGGGATATGGGCTAAACGCACGTAAATGGAACTAGCTTGGATAAACATTTTGGTTGGCATGGACAAGATGGGCCAAAGGGCCTGTTTCCATGCTGTATAACTCCATGACTTGTTCGTTTCTTCTGAGTCAACATTGAGCGGTTTCAATGAGGGTGCACTCTCGAGTAATCAGATAAGCTCTGCAGTTTCTTTCCCCCCCAACTCTCTCTCTCTCTCTCTCTGGCATCTGCCTGGCCTTTCAGTGTAATATTCTGCTTGACGAATCCAACATTAAAACAACAAAAAAAGCCTCTGGAGCTCGCCTCTGACTGGAACACACTCCCTCAATGGCTCCCAGGAGGGCGGAGGGTTGGGAAGGCAATCTCATGCAAAGATCCAGTGTGACTTCACTGCCAATAACTTAAACGGCGTGCGTTTAGAACACACTGACATCTCAATCCAACTACACTGCCAAAGAACCCGGCGCCTGCCATTTACTTTTGTATGCCAATCTACTCCACCTTGTTTTGGACGAGAACTAATGCTACAAGTTCTCATGTGACCCTGCAGCCAAGCATTAGAGACAATGAGCAGGATCTCGGAACTACCAGAGTGGAAGAAAACACAGTGCTTACAAAGAAAGCTATGAAAGAAACTGTGTACACACAGGGAGAGGCGGGATAAGAAGTAATGAGGATACATTTATGCAACTTTGGCTCAGACCTTTCTGAGCTCATTTTAGTGCAAAGAGAAACAAAGGGCTGCAGATGCTGGAATCTAGATGAAAAACACGATGATGCTGGAGGAACTCAGCAGGCCAGGCAGCATCTGTGGAGAAAAGCAGGCGGTCAACGTTTCGGGTCAGGACCCTTCTTCAGGACTGAAAATAGGAAAACGGGAATAAAAGGGAAATAGGAGAAGCCCAATATATAGGAGGGAAAAGCAGAGCAGTGATAGGTGGACAAAAGAGGGCAGTGATAGTGCAAAGTCTCACAGAGCCATAGAGAGATACAGCACGAAACAGGCCCTTCGGCCCACTAAGTGACCACCAAACACCCATTTATACATTCACCCCATTTTGTACTCTCCTCACATTCTCATCAACTCCTCTCGGATTCTGTCACTCACCTACATACTAGGGGCAAGTTACAGTTGCCAATTCACCTTCCAACCTGCATGTGTTTGGGATGTGGGAGGAAACCGGAGTACCCAGAGGAAACACAAGTAGTCACAGGGAGAACGTGCAAACTCCACACAGACAGGACCCAAGGTCAGGAGTGAAGCCCGGTCTTTGAAGCAGTGAGGCAATGCCTCTACTAGCTGCACCAATGTGCCACCCTTTGTGTTGCATATCTACCCTCCTTTGCTTTTAAAGGCGCAGTCTCTTAGTACCTACCTGGATGCTAGACATTAGTTGTCCCAGGACTCTACTGAGGTGAGATGTTAAAACAAGGTGCCGTTTACTTCCTGGGCTCAAGTAACCATTTTTCTTTAAAGTCAGTCATGTGATGTCTCAAGGCTGGCGTTTATGGGGCATCCTTAACCTCCCATGATGAAGGTGTTCTCACAGTGCTGCTGGGGAGGGAGCACCAGGACTCAGACCCAGTTATTTCCCGGTCAAGATGGTGTGTGAGCTGGAAGAGGGATTGCAAGGTCTGGGGTTTCCAATGCCCCTCTCCTGCTGGCTTTATCCTTCCATGGCCTCTATGTCATGAACCAACTGGGGGCAGCCTCACCCCTGAGTCAGGTGGATCTGAGAACAGTGGAGGCACAGGAGACTGCAGACACTGGAATCTGGAGCAACAAACAATCTGCTGGAGGAACTCAGCGGGTCGAGCAGCATCTGTTGGGGAAAAGGAATTGTTAACGTTTCAGGTCCTGATGCAGGGTTTTGACCCAAAACGTCGACAATTCCTTCCCTCCCACTGATGCTGCTTGACCCGCTGAGCTCCTCCAGCAGTTTGTTTGTTGGATCTGAGAACAAGTCCTACTCAAGGGAATTGGGTACAAAGACTTAGGTTAACTCTCCTGTGCAGTTCTGACCGAATGCCACAAAGTCCAGGGTGCTGTTTAGATGAGATGTTTTAGGCCAAGGTTGCTATCTCAGTTGCACATACCAAAAGCCCTGCAACACAATCTGCAAGGGATAGATTCCTGATTCCTCCGACCTGTAATTATCCCTCAATTGAACTGTGCAGGGCACCGAATACCTTGTCTTTATCACACAGCTGTCTGAGGTATTTCATTGGCTCTAGAAGTTTTATAACCTTGTGAAAGGCACAATGTAAGTGCAAGCTCATTTTTCATCCAGTTGAAGGGTCTCGACCCAAAATGTTCTGTCCACTTCCTCCCCCACAGATGCTGCCCGACCTGCTGAGTTTCTCCAGGTGTTAGTTTGTTGCTCCAGATTCCAGCATCTGCAGTCTCCTGTGTCCCCATCTTTCCTCCTTTACTCTAAGAGGCATCCCCTCTGTGCCTGATCGACATTCCTCCCTCCAGCCTCCCGAGAGCTGGTCATTTGCCTCTGCTGTTTGTTGCTGGCACAGCACTGGCTGTGGCCCCTTGTTTACTGTGCACTGTGGCAATGTTCCTGACATAGTCGAGATACTCTTCAATTGATAATGTGCAATGCAATGAGAGTGTTAATATTATCATGACTGTAGGAAGCAGCACTTCAAGCTGGAGCTGTGGGCTACCCTCTGCTTGTAACTTGGTAGATGAGGCGGGGGCTCTACAAGCACACCTCCTCCAACCCTGCAGCATCAGCCGGAAACACTTAGACACATCAATAAGCGGAGCCTGGCGTCTGTTTCTGCACGAGTTTAGGGGGGCGGTGGTGGGGAGGTGGGAGTGCGGGGAAAGAGGGAGGAGACTTTCTAACTGCCATATTAGCAGCACTTAGAAAAGGGAAGCGTGACGCGCTGTGACTAAACCTGATGGACTGCAATGTTAACCATGTGTGACGGAATCTGATGACAGGCATTTGTTGAGTGTGCACACCACAGGTGGAAAGCCAAAGTCAAGCCATTTCTAATGTACAGCATTTTAATGGTGTCAGCTCAATCATTTCACTGGAGGAGAAATCTAATTGAAGCCTTGCTAATGGGTTTTCGTGTTACTTATGTTGATGATGAGATTAGATCATTCATTTGTTCAGCTTGTATGTGTGTTCACAAGGCCAGTCAACCTTTGCTAGGGCTTTTCACGTTACTTAAGGTTTACTTGCAATGAACTACATGCAATGTCCCTGGGTTCTGTTCTTGAGAACTGTTTGTAACCTGAATTTTTTGTTAAGTCGGAAGTGAACAGTGTGTGGGAGAGGATCACAGAAACGGCCATGGCGGGAGAGCGAGCAGGTGTGGGAGAGTGAGCGGGCGCCAGCCTAACTCGGTGAGTGAGTGAGTGAGTCTGCTCAGTGCTCCCAGCTCTGCTCAGCTGGATGCTGCCCCCAATTGTTGTGGGTGCAGATGGGGAGAGAAGGCACATGGAAACGCCCCCATTCCCATCCGGCAGGAGATGCCTGCAGCCCCACAGCAGTCGGCAAGTCCATTCTCATACATCCTGCCAGTCTCCCAAACACTCGTTGGTATGTATGGGCTGTTCATAAATCAGGCGCTCGTAACCTGGGGACAGCCTGTAACTGGAGATGGTTCCCAGTGAGTAGGTAACTGCTTTCGTTCACACTCCCTCTCTTCTCCCCCTAAAGAAGTTCATGCCTGCCAGAGGTTCCTCTCTCCTGTTCTAAACCTCTGTCTTCCTAAACCCATCCAACCATACCCGTGCCTGCGCGGGTTTCCTCCAGGTGCTCCGGTTTCCTTCCACATTCCAAAGACGAACGGGTTAGGAAGTTGTGGGCATGCTATGTTGGCGCCGGAAGCGTGGCGACACTTGCAGGCTGCCCCCAGCACACCCTACGCTAAAGATGCATTTCACTGTGTGTTTCGATGTACATGTGACTAATAAAGGAATCTTGTCTTATCTTACCTTGTCCCCTCATTTTTTAATTCATTCTCACCTGGATGTATCACTGGCTAATTTGGCATTAGTCCAGAAGTATACTTAATTCATAAAATTTCCAATTACACAATGCAGGACGTTCTTCTGTTAGCATTCAGTGCACCAAGTATATCATTGCGTCTGCTTACAATATTTATATTAGGTCAAAGTGGCATCAATTTTTCTTTCCCAAACTTTCCATCAGCGAAGAGTTTGAGAGGTAATTATACAGGGCACAGCCCCTCGGGATAAGATGGTGGGAGGACCCTAAACTGTGGCCTTTTGCCTGTGTGGTTATTGTACAATCATCAGGGCATCCATCAGCACGTAGTCCTGTACCTCGGAATGTGGCAGTCAGTGGCATTCATTTGCAGACAGTTGCCTGCACTAGAAATCCCACTAGAGAGCACAGAGCCCAATGTGGTGTGGCTGTTGAGACCATGACATCCCTTTACAGACCTTGGTAAATGCACTTTGCAGAAGGAGATGGACAACGACCTAAACTTAACCACAGCCACCTTGAGGCAGTGTGTGGTGGCACTGAGACTCTGGCTGTGCATGAAGGAGATGATAGAGAGGGCTCCACTCATCACCAGCCAAGTAAGGTCTTTGTTCATGTTTGAACGTTCTGGTGATGAGGAATTCTGCCAAGTGACTTTGACAGTCTGCTCGGGGAACTGTTCTGCAGGAACAACTATCCCACGGGGCCCCAAGGCCATTTTGTATAGATCACCGCCTGATAGACTTGCCTGTTTGCCTGCACAAACAGGTGGCATGGTACAATCTAACTGAATGGAACGTTATACGGCAATATGATCAGACCCATTGTTCATAACGTGACGGACAGGTGGTAGGCAATGACACCTGGTGTTTGAGTACCCAGAGTCCATGCACAGCATGATGCAGTCAGACACAATGATAGCCATCAGGTTGCATTGTGCTTCGTTTCTCTGGAGCTTTGTACATCATGTCCCTGAGGACGAGATCTATCTGATCTAAATGAAGGTGGCTAATTTTGCATTTATTGCTCTTCAATCAAGTGGCTTTCTGGACCATTTCTCAGTCTGAAGTCATTTAGAGGCCAGGCTGGGTAAGGATGGGCAGATTTCCTCCCCTACAGGACATTAATGAGCCAGATTGTGTTTGAACATCAGTATCAAACTGTCACTGCTTACCACCAAAATTCCCCATGCTGGATTTTGATTCCCGACTTATTTAATTAACTCAGTTTCAATTCCCCAGATGCCATACTGAGTTTTGAGTTCACATCCCTCGATCATCAGTTCACGTCTCTGGATTTCAAATCACTAATGTGACAGCTACATCACTGTGCCCATTATACAGAGAGCCAGAGCATCTTACAGCACAGAAACAGGCCCTTCGACCCACTGAGTCCATGCCAACCATCAATCACCCATTTACACCAATCCCATTTTACTCTCCTCACATTCTTATCAACTGCCCCCAGATTCTATCACTTACCTACACACTAGGGGCAACCTACAATGGCCAGTTAACCTACCAACCCGCATGTCCTTGAGATGTGGAAAGAAACCCACACTGACACAAGGAGAATATGCAAACTCTACACAGACAGGACCAGAGGTCAGGACTGAACCTGGGTCACTGGAGCTGTGAGGCAGCAGCTCTGCCAGTTGTACCACTGTGTTGCTCAGCCACGCCTCCTCCACCGAGGCAGGGGCTGGGACTGGGACCAATCCTGCCCTCAGCCAATTACCAAGCACAAGCAATTTCCAGTGGGACTCGCGGCTGGGGAATCTGTGCAGACCTTGCTTCTCCAGTTGGAAGAGCAGTGGTGATACAGCTAACTCAGCACCGGACAACACCAACAGCACCACACGGGAGTCTCGTCACAACGGCAGCAATGGCTCAGGATGGCAGCTCTCCAGGAACCACTTAACTCCAATTAGAGCAATTAAATCCTGCCCTTCAAGGCAAAGCCCACATCTCATAAATGAATTCAACTAAACAAGATCTGAACTCGTGACAATCTTGCCTGTAGGTTCAGCTACTCACTATCCAACCAGCCAAGTTTTGCTGGGATCTCCATATTTCCTTATAACATAGAAGGTAGCTATTCGGCCCATTGAGTCTATGTCGGCTCACAGAGCAATCCCATTCCTGCACTAACTTTCCCTTAAACCTGTTCTTCACACATTCTCACCAAACCTTCTCCCCTGCCCCTAGGTTCTACACTTACCAATATATTATAGGCAATTTAGAGTGATCAATTACCTATTTTAGACAGTTTAAAAAAAATCAGATGTAATGTTTAGCATTGCCATTGCTCAACAGAGGGAAGGCAGGTTGACAGTGTGGGTCTCAGCCCTCAAACTCTCTGCAACCCTCCTCTCCATAACAGATAACTGAGACTCTCTTGGCAGCAGATTTGCAGAGTGTTGGGGTACAATGCTGGGGAAGACACCTTTCCTTCAGTCCCTGTGGAAACTATCTCACTCTTGTTCTTTTCTGCGGGAATAAAGTACCTTGTTCTCCTCTCCCTATGGGAGTAGAACTTAGTTCTGGATAGGTGTGTTGGTCCAAATGGTCTCTTTTAGTGCTATACTAGCCTCCATCCTCTACCCCTCCCAAGGGCAACTATGGGATCTCGCATGACTCTGAGCATTTTGCTGCCAGTTTATAAATGAGGCAAGGAATTTTCTCTCAATAAGGTCGTCATTCTCTCAATCCTTTTCCCTCAATAAGGCCGTCATTTGAGTTGTACCATGAAGCAATTCAGCCTGGAGAGGTGGTGGGTTTTGGCGGGGGTGTGGGTTTGCATTGGGAATGTGCTCTGAAAACACACAGGAAATTGTTATCAGCTCACAGCGACTGATGGTTAAGGTACACAAAACTTCACAGCTTATAGTTTAATTCTTCTAATTTCATGTTACGCTAAAATATTAGAAAAATTACACCTGACGTTCAGGTTGAGCTCATTATTAGCTGATGTCAGTGGTCTCTGAATATGATGTGGCATCAATTCACCTTCCTCCCCCGCCACCTCTCCCCCACCCCACCACCTAACCTCCAGCTCTCACTCCTCTCCTCGAAGGTGTGCTGATGGTGCCTTAGGGGCTTGGGACAGTGAAGGGTCAGTGTCGCTTCCCAGGGGCAAGTCTAAATGCTCAGTTGCGGGAGACTATGGTGCGGAGATTAGAAGGATTACATTCAAAAACCACCTTCTTAAACATACTTAGTTCATCATAAAAAAACAAACCATATATAACAATAAAACAGTGCAAACCTTTACATTTGTGTATGGATCAATCATTAGTGTTACCTTCTCTTTTTAAAAAAAACCACAGCACTGATGCCACTCGTGTGGCTCCCTGGGGTGATACCCCAATCCCATATCCACACCACTTCAAGGGTCTTCCTCGCCTGACCCCGCCCCTCCCTCTCCAATGGCGGAAGAACCCTAAATTGTAGTCCTTCCCCATCGAGCCCTTGCGTAGGCTGCACCCAGCTTCAGTGCGTCCCTCAGCACGTACTCCTGCAGCCTGGAATGTGCCAGTCGGCAGTATTCCCCTACGGACATCTCACCTCGCAGTGCTGGGAGACCAACAAGTTTTGGGCAGACCAAAGGGCGTCTTTCACCGAGTTGATGACATTCCAGCAGCAGTTGATGCAAAGGACTAGGCTGAGTCCCAGCACATCCCCAGTGCTGGTCCACGATTATCCTCCAATTGAGCAGCAAACACACCACCTCACACACACACACAAACTGCTCTCTCCTCTTCCTTCACCCATTGAACTTAATTTACATACAAAAATGTTTTTTGCTTCAACCAATGACCCTACATTCCACAGCCGCACAGTTCTGCATAAAGAGCTTTTAACCTTGTCTCTCTCTGGCCCCTTAACTGCAGGAAACATCATGCTTCTAAATCACCCAACTCATCCTTTATTTTAAACAGATCAATCAGCTCACTGTTCCAATTATCCTAACAAAATAACGTCACATTTTCCAAGTCTTTCTGTTTACCTTCATGCCAGTCTGGTCAATCTGCACTGTACCCTTTCTAATGCTTAATGTCCTACTTGTAGTATAGAGATAATTGCACACCTATTTCAAAATCATCCACAAATTTCAACAGAATGCCCTCTAAGCCTACAATGCCAGCTATGGCTCAGTGAGTACCCCTCAAAGCCTGAAAGGTGTGGGTTCTAGTCCCACCTCAGGACCTGAGATCAAAAATTGAGGGGCTGTTGTCACAAGGAGCTTTTGGATGAGATGTTAATGCAGGGTTCAGTCTGGATTTTCAAATGGACGTTTAGGTATGCTAAATCAAAGGATGCATATTATCTAAATAGTGAAAGATTTTAGAGCTGTGAGTTGCAAAGGGATCTGGGTGTCCTAGTGCATGATTCATAAAAGGCTAGTAGGCGGATACAGCAAGTAATTCGGAAAGCTAACAGTATGAACTCCATTAACAGGAGAATCAACCTTTGTTTCCCGCTCCCCCCCAATACCCAATCTGAAATTTGGAACTAACAATTAACTTGTTTTCTTACTTTTCCAGTACTGATGAAGGGTTTTCGACCTGACATGTTGACCCCGTTTTTCTCTCTCCACTGATGGTGCCCGACTTGCTGAGTGTTCCTAGCATTTTCTGTTTTTATTTCAGATTTCCAGCATCTGCAGAATATTATTTATTGCAAAGGGAATTGGACACAAAAGTAGGGAGGGTTCGCTTCAGCTATATGGGACATCAGTAAGACCACATATGGAGTACTGTGCACAGTAGCGGTGTCTTTACCAAAGGAAGGGTGTTGATGGTTTGGCAGGTTTCTAAACTAATACCTGGAATGGACAAGGTATGAGGAAAGGTTAGATTTGTCTCCATTAGACTTTATGAGAGTGAGAAGCAATTTGAATGAAACATATAAGATTCTGAGGGGTCTTGACAGGCTGGATATGGAGATAATAATTCCTATTGTTAGATCTAAAACTGGGCTTCACTGTTTAAAAATAAAATCACAAATGAGATGAAAGTTTTTTGCTCAAAAGGCAATTGGAAGCAGTCTTTGAATATTTCTAAAGCGCAGGCAGAAAAATCAGACCATAAGAAATTGGAGCAAAATTAGGCCATTCGGCCCATTGAGTCTGCTCCGCCATTCGATCATGGCTGATTTATTTTTCCCTCTCAACCCCATTCTCCTGCCTTCTCCCCGTAACCTTTGATGCCCTTACTGATCTAGAACCTATCAACCTTTGCTATAAATATTCCCAATAACTTGGCCTCCACAGCCGTCTGTGGCAATGAATTCCACAAATTCACCACCCTCTGGCTAACGAAATTCCTCCTCATCTCTGTTCTAAAGGAACATCCTTCTATTCTGAGGCTGTGCCCTCTGGTCCTAGACTCTCCCAGTACTGGAAACATCCTCTCCACGTCCACTCTATCCAGGCCTTTCAATAATCGGTAGGTTTCAATGAGATCCCCCACTCATCCTTCTAAGCTCCAGTGAGTACAGGCCAAGAGCCATCAAACACTCCTCGTACATTAACCCTTTCATTTCTGGATCATTCTCGTAAACCTCCTCTGGACCCTCTCCAACGCCAGCACATCCTTCCTTAGATACGGGGCCCAAAACTGCTCACAAAACTCCAAATGTGGTCTGACCAACGCCTTATAAAGCCTCAGCATTACCCCTTTGCTTTTATATTCTAGTCCTCTTGAAATGAATGCTAACATTGCATTTGCCTTCCTCACTACAAACTCAACCTGCAAGTTAACCTTTAGGGAATCCTGCACTGGGACTCCCAAGTCCCTTTGCACCTCCAATTTCTGAATTCGCTCCTGGTTTAGAAAATAGTCCACGCCTTTATTCCTTCTACCAAAGTGCATGACCATACACTTCCCTACGCTGTATACCATCTGCCACTTCTTTCCCCATTCTCCCAACCTGTCCAAATCCTTCTGCAGACTCCCTGCTTCCTCAACACTACCTGCCCCTCCACCTATGTTTGTATCATCCACAAACTTGGCCACAAAACCATCAATTCCATCATCCAGATCATTAGCATATAACGTGAAAAGTAGCGGACCCAACACCGACCCCTGCGGAACACCACTGGTCACCGGCAGCCAACCAGAAAAGGCCCCCTTTATTCCCGCTCTTTGCCTTCTGCCAGTCAGCCAATCTTCTATTCATGCTAGTACCTTTCCTGTAATGCCATGGGCTCCTATCTGAGGGGTCTACTTCTGCTCATTCAGATGTTCCTAAAGGATGTCTCTGCACCAGTTTGGAATAGAAAGGCGCAATCCTCTCTGCCTTCGAGGACATCTTCAAGAGGCGGTGCCTTAAGAAGGCAGCATCCATCATTAAGGACCCTCACCACCCAAGACACGCCCTCTTTCTTTCCGTTTACAATATTTTTATTAATTCCACAGAGAAAATATGGGGTACATGAATCAGAAAAAAGACAATACTACAAAATACGTTGTGTTAAATCATATTAGAAATCACAATACCCTGCATTGATAAACAAAAATAATAGTTAATTAATAACAATTAAATTGGAATAATTTTATTATAAAAAAAATCTAAACCCACTACCAAGACCGAAGCTGTTTGGTAAAAAAAAGGCCAAAGAAACACCCTAAACACATAATAATATTAGCCAATCAGGTTTATTATCACTAACACATGTCATGAAATGTGTTGTTTTGCGGCAGTAGTACAGTGCAAGGCATAAAGACGTGAACATTACGAAAGTTACAAAAGTAAATAAATGACCTCTTTACGTTACTACCATCGGGGAGAAGGTGCAGGAGCCTGAAGACCCACACTCAACATTTACTTTTGTAACTGATCGTAATGTTCACGTCTTTATGCCTTGCACTGTACTGCTGCCGCAAAACAACACATTTCATGACATGTGTTAGTGATAATAAACCTGATTCTGAAAAGTTTTCCTCTGACTGAGTTGTCCTTCACCCAGCATCTCTAAAAACAGATTATCTGGTTATTATCCCATTGCTGTTCGTGGAAACTTGCTGCGCATTAATTGGCTATAACATTTACTACGTTCCAGCAGTGACCACACTTCATGGGGTACCTCACTGGTTTTAAAGTGGTTTTACTGCCTTGAGGACATAAAAGAACCATATCAGTGCAAATCTTCCTTTATAGATCCAAAACATTGACTGACACACATAACTGACAACCGCACACAAGAACTTTTCAGCAGAACGACATGACCATAAGTTTCAAGGTGCAGGAACTTTAAGTAACGTTTTACTTCCACTGCTGCGTGACACGGACATCAGAAGTCCAAGACTAACTATTTCACCACTGATCAGTGATTGCCTCTGTCCATTGAGAGCACTGTGTCAGCCAGGATTTAGGATGGAATGTGTGGTAGGAACTGGGAGATTGGGATAATAGATATAGGGAGAATAGGTTGCAGGGAAAATCAGTGGAGGAATATGACTGCTCTGAGAGCTTGCATTGACACACTGAGCCAAATAGCCTTTTTCTGTGCAATAAGGAGAGATGGAATATGTAAGATTTAACATAAGGAGAAATCTTACACCTGGTGCAGTAGTTTTTAACCTACATCTTAAAGGGGAGAGAGGTATGAGGGGTTTAGAGAGGGAATCACAGAGCTAGGGAACAACAGAAGGTCCTAAAAGCATAAAGGTGGATAAATCCCTGGAGCCTGACCAGGTGTATCCTCGGATGCTATGGGAAATGAGGGAAGAAATTGTTGGGGCCCTGAGAGAGATGTTTGTCACTTTGTTAGCCCTGGGTGAGGTATCAGAAGGCTGGAGGATAGCTAATGTTGTGTCTTTATTTAAGAAGGGGAGCAGGGATGAGGCAGTGAACTGCAGGCCTTACATCAGTGGTGGGAAATTATTGGAAGGGATTCTGAGAGATAACATTTATTTGAATTTGGAAAGGCAAGGAGTGATAAGGAATAGTCAGTGAGATATTCTGTGTGGGAAATCACATCTCATGAATCTGATTGCGTTTTTTAAGTATTGATGAGGGCAGGGCAATAGATGTTGTCTACATGGACTTTAGCAAGGCCTTTGACAAGGTCCCTCATGGAATGGTGGTCCAGAAGGTTAGAACACAGAAGGTATGAGCATTTGGAGAAACATAGGCTGATTAGGGACAGTCAACATGGCTTTGTGAGGGGCAGGTCGTGCCTCATGAGCCTGATTTCTTTGAGGATGTGACAAAGCACATTGATGAAGGTAAAGCAGTGGATGTGGTGTACATGGATTTTAGTCAGGTATTTAATAAGGTTCCTCATGGAAGGCTCATTCAGAAAGTCAGGAGGCATGGGGTCCAGGGAAACTTGGCTGTGTGGATTTAGAATTAAGTCGCCCATAGAAGACAGAGGGTGATTGCAGATGAGTGTATTCTGCCCGGAAGTTGGTGACCAGTGGTGTTCCGCAGGGATCTCTTCTGGGACCCCTGCTCTTTGAGATTTTTATAAATGACTTGGATGAGGATGTGGAAGGGTGGGTTATTGAGTTTGCTGATGACACGAAGGTTGGTGGTGTTGTGCATAGTGTAGGAGGTTGCTGTAGGTTACAAGGGGACATTGATAGGATAGAGCTGGGCTGATAAGTGGCAGATGGAGTTTAACCTGGAAAACTGTGACATGATACAGTTTGGAAGATCGAATTTGAAGAGTACTAGGTTAATGGCAGGACTCTTAGCAGTGTAGAGGAACAGACAGATCTTGGGGTCCACGTCCATAGATCCCTCAAGGTTGCCGCGCAGGTTGATAGGATTGTTAAGAAGGCATATGGTGTGTTGGCCTTCATTAGTCAGGGTATTGAGTTCAAGAGCGTGAGGTAATTTTGCATCTCTATAGAACTCTGGTTTGACCACAGTTGGAGTATTGTGTTCAGTTCTGGTCGCCTCATTATAGGAAGGATGTGGAAGCTTTAGAGAGGGTGCAGAGGAGATTTACCAGCATGCTGCCTGGATTGGAGAGCATGTCTAATGGGGATAGGTTGAGTGAGCTAGGGCTTTTCTCTTTGGAGAGGAGGAGGATGAGAGGTGACTTGATAGAGGTGTACAAGATGATTAGAGGCATAGGTCGAGTCAACATTGAGACTTTTTCCCAGGGTGAAATCTGGAGCAAAGACTAAACCATTGTAGAAAATCAGCAGGGGACAGACAGCGTCCATGGAGGCAGAGGGGTAGTCAATGTTTTGGGTCATGACTCTTCGTCAGGACTGAGAGTGTGGAAGGAAAAGTGTCAGCGTAAAGACAGTGAAGGAAGAGATGGGGGCTGGTAGGCCTAGAGGGATATGGATTTAATGCAGGCAAGTGGGATTAGTATAGATAGGCATGGATGTTGACATAGACACAGTGGGCTGAAGAGCCTGTTTCTTTGCTGTGACTATATGACAAACAAGCTGAATTGTCCATTACAACTGACTGTCTTCAGGTTCTAATTAATTGTTGTCCAGAAATTAGAGAAGAACAGAACAGAACTCATGCAAGAACAAAACTACAGCAGTCTCCTGAGAAAACCAAAGAGATTTCTCCATCAAAATAAGCACATCTCCGGATCGTTCCATATTATAGATTATGTAACACCAAACCCAGCAGTGGGTCTCCTGCAGTTCCTGAAGGGGGAATTACCTAATCATCTCCATTCTGTCTGGGAATTGCTCTGCTACAGGATGGAGCCATCTCCAATACAACACCTTATGGGACACTGGGTCCTCCACACATATCTTTAACCGTTGTCCATGCATCTTTGCCAAGAACTACTGAAGGGAGAACTGTGCTGGCATGGATATGAGTCCATTAGACTTTTTAGACTGGTTTAAAAAGAGTAAATAGAGTCACAGGGTTATACCACACAGAAACAGGCCCTCCTGCCCAACTCATCCATGCCGACCAAATTGTCTACTTCACGTCATGGAAACCAGCCTCCCCTCCATGGACTCTGTCTATACCTCTTGCTGCCTTGCTGAAGCAGCCAGCATAATCAAAGACCCCACCCATCCAGGTCATTCTCTCTTCTCTCCTCTCCCATCAGGCAGAAGATACAGGATCCTGAGGGCACATACCACCAGGCTCAAGGACAGCTTCTACCCCACTGTGATGACTATTGAACGGTTCCCTTATACGATGAGATGGGCTCTTGACCTCACAATCTACCTTGTTGTGACCTTGCACCTCATTGTCTACCTGTAATGCACTTCCCTGTAGCTGTGACACTTTACTCTGTATTGTTATTGTTTTTACCTGTACTACCTCCATGCACTGTGTACTAGCTCAATGTAACTGCACTGTGTAATGAATTGACCTGTACGATCGGTATGCAAAACAAGCTTTTCACTGTACCTCAGTACAAGTGACAATAATAAACCAATACCAATACTTGAGCTAGTCCCTGATGAAGACAAGAATGCCATACACTCTCTTTACCACCCTATCTACATACTGGGTGGAAATCTGTCATTGGGTACTAGTTAAACATGAAATATAGTGTTAGGTATGCATCTTTGCTTCTAAAACTTCTTGCTATTAACTTCACAGTATTACTGCATCACCCATTCATCACTGATGACTGAGGACAGATTCACACTCCATTATTTTTATTTGAAAGCTCTTCCTAAAGATTTTCCACCAGTCTTCTGTGCCGAACTACGTCATTAATTATCAAGGAATTCATAAACCAGCCGAAAATAACCCATCGACCTTGGAAGCATCCAAGCTTCTGTCTGGTTGGCCCAGCCCTGTGGCTACAGTCAAGTGGATCCCTGGTGGAGGAGGTTGTGCTGCCTCAGCCTGGGGGAAAGCTTGAACCACCTTTAGAAGTAAAACAAGAAAACAAATCCACTGCAGCAGTCGTTTGTCTGCCACTAAGAAGGGACAATGAACTGCTTGAACATGTCAAGGCAGATATCGCAACAGGGGCGCTGAGGAATGTCAGCTCGACTGATTGATGACACCAGTTAATCTCAAGTGTCTGCTTATTACCGTGAAGTTGGCAGGCAGCACAAATGGGGGAAATCGGGAGCTACAATTTTATAGATGTATTCGTGACCTATGCTCACATTTAGAAAGGGCCTGTTGCAGGAGCACAGCTCAATGCCCCTCACTTATTTATTAATTGCATTTTTATTTCCCAGCATCGAGTGCATGTAAATGAAATTATTTATGATCATGGATTAAAAATTAACCCGTTGATGTAATCAATTACTGAAATTCCAGTTTGCAGTAGTCCAGCTTCATTACAATCCGGCAATAAAACAGACTGTTTGTACCTATGTAGCTATTCATTGACTGGGAAATAGGATCCAGGCTTCTAGGCTGTCTCCCCGGCCAGTTTGCCAATCACAGCGTAACTGCTGTGCTCCCTCAGTGTCTCTATTCCATGTAGTCAAGATGGGAAATTGCAGTGGAGACATAGGAGACTGCAGATGCTGGAATCTGAAGTGACAAACAATCTGCTGGAGGAACTCAGCGGGTCGAGCAGCATCTGTGTGTGTGTGGGGGGGTGGTGGGGGGAGAGGAGGAAATGTCGACGTTTCGGCTCAAAACCCTACATCAGGACTGGGAGTGGAGAGGGGGGATGGCAGGTATCAAGAAGAGAGGGGGAGTGGTGAAACAGGGGCCTGAGGTGATTGGTAGATCAGATATCTTTATTAGTCATATGTACATCGAAACACACAGCATAATGCATCTTTTGCGTAGAGTGTTCTGGGGACAGCCCGCAAGTGTCGCCATGCTTCCAGCGCCAACATAGCATGCCCACAACTTCCTAACCCGTACGAATTTGGAATGTGGGAGGAAACCGGAGCACCCGGAGGAAACCCTCACAGACACGGGGAGAATGTACAAACTCCTTACAGACAGCAGCTGGAATTGAACCCGAGTCGCTGGCGCTGTAATAGTGTTACGCTAACCGCTGCGCTACCGTGCTTGGACTGAGGAGGCGTGAAAGATGACAGGCAGGTTGAGCCAGGCAGGGGGAGGGGAGGCATTTTTTCCTCATTGTCTGCCTCCCTCCCTCAATTATTCACCTACCACTGGCTCCCGACTCCACTTACACCTGCCCTGGCTTGGTGGGCCACAGTGATCTCAGTGGGCTGAGGGACAGATGCAGCTCCCAGAGGCAGAGAGGGTGGAAATATAAGGGAAGATGATGGCAGGGGTGAGAATGTTCAATTCAAAGCTTCACTGGAATGGATCAGTGAGCACCAGGGTGAGTGGGACTCAACATGAGGCAGGACTTAAGCAATGCAATTCATACCGCTTCCTGTCTGCTGTCCTGCAACATAACAGATATATAACATATATAACATATCTTTATTAGTCACATGTACATCGAAACACACAGTGAAATGCATCTTTTGCGTAAAGTGTTCTGGCGGCAGCCCACAAGTGTCGCCACGCTTCTGGCGCCAACATAGCATGCCCACAACTTCCTGACCCGTATGTCTTTGGAACGTGGGAGGAAACCAGAGCACCCGGAGGAAACCCACGCAGACACGGGGAGAACGTACAAACTCCTTACAGACAACGGTGGAAATTGAACCCGGGTCGCTGGCGCTGTAAAGCGTTACGCTAACCGCTACGCTACCATGCCTGTCCAGAGGCAGCATCAGCAGCAGTTAGCTGGAGGCTAACATGCTCCTGGTGGATATGGCAATTAACATAAGCAGGCTGCAGAACCAGCCTGAGGTAGAGTTACCTTCAGAGCTGTCACTGATGGTGCAAGCAATCTGTAATGATGCATTGTGAGGGTCACATAAACACTGTCACTTGAGTACATGACCTGAAATGTAAATTCTGCAACAGTGAAATGGAACAAACACAAACACACTAAAATGCTGGAGGAACTCAGCAGGTCAGGCAGTATCTGTGGAGGGAAATGGACTGTCCACGTTTTGGGTCGAGACCCTTCAATCTTGACTGATCGATCCCGAAATGTCGACTGTCCATTTCCCTCCACAGATGCTGCCTGACCCTCTGAGCTCCTTCAGCATTCTGTGTATTGCTCCAGATTCCAGCATCTGCAGTCTCTTGTGTCTCCTCATCTATGGACAATACTGGGCAGGTGGGCAAATCTCCTTTGCCTCGTCTGCCAACTACCGATATCAGGAGGTCAGGAGTGCATGGAGTATTCAGATCTATCTAATCACATTAATCCCATAACATAAAACACCCACAGCAGTTACCAACTGCTGTACGGTGTAGCAGGAGGTACTTTCCTCCCACATTCCAAAGGCATACGGGTTAGGAAGTTGTGGGCATGCCAGGTTGGCGCCGGAAGCGTGGCGACACTTGTGGGCTGCCCCCAGTACATTCTACGCAAAAGATACATTTCACTGTGTGTTTCAATGTACATGTGACAAATAAAGATATCTTATCTTATCCCACCTTTGACTGAAAGCACAGCTTTGCACAGAAGTCAATTACTTTGGCTGTAAGAACTACTGAGCAAAACTGTCCAACTTTCTTTTTAATTGTCTATGAGGCACAGAACAGTGGAAGAGCTTTTGGTTAAAGACGCCACTGCCTCTGAATCCACACTGACCAATACTCACTCTCCACCCATTCCCCGACAACCCATTCACATACGGGAAGGCTGTAAGGTGACATGCGGTGCCCCCGACCCTAACACCACCGTCAGCCATCCTGGTTATTGGCGATCTTGGCTGCAGCTTCTGCCCCACTATTCCACAAGTCACCTGTGACAGAAACCCTGTACAGTTTTGGGTCCAGCAAACTGTGAATTATGACCCACGTCAAATTCATCCAGAGGGACAGAATGTGATCGGCACCTTTTATTCATCTGTTTATGGGACGTGGACATCACTGGCAAAACCAGGATTTATTGTTTATTCGCCTTGTGACTTTAGTGGGTTTGGAGTCACATGCAATCCAAACTATACGGGCAGCAGATCTCCTCTCCTGTTGAATTGGTGAGTCAGGTGGCTGTTAACCACAATCCTGTGGCTTCATGATCAGTGCTACTGTTACTCACATCTCACTCCAGACTTACATAAAGACTTGAATTTAAATTCCCCAGGTGGTGCGATGGGACTCAAACTCCAGTCTCTGGATAAAGTCAGTAGAATCAGGAGGAGTAGGCCATTCAGCCCCTCATGGCTGCGTTGTTGTTCAATACGATCATGGAGTCATAGAGTTATACAGCACGGAAACAGGTCCTTCGGCGCAACTGGTCCATGCCGACCAAGATGCCCCATCCAAGCTAGTCCCATTTGCCAGCATTTGGTCCATAACCTTCTAAACTTTTCCAATCCATGAACCTGTCTAAGTTGCTTTTAAATGTTGTTCTTGTACCTGCCTCAGCCACTTCCTCTGGTAGCTCTTTTCACATACAGTACATACCAGCGTTTGTGTAAAAAAAAGTTGCCCCTCAACTTCTTATTAAATCTTTCCCCTCTCACCTTAAACCTATGCCCTCTAGTTCTTGAGTCCCCAAAACTGGGAAAAAGACTGAGTGCGTTCACCCCGTCTTTGCCCTCCATAATTTCATACACTTCTATAAGATCACATCTCAGTCTCCTACACTGCAAGGAAAAAAGCACTAGCCTATCCAATCTCTCCCTATAACTCTGTCCCTCAAGTCCTGGCAACATTCTTGTAAATCTTTTCTTCACTCTTTCCAGTTCAGTAACACCTTTCCTATAGCAGGGTGATCATTGCCAACCTTTCACCTCCGTGCCACTTTCCTGTCCTAACCCCAGATGCCTTCATTACCAAAGTAACCAAAAATCTATCAATCTCTGTCCTGAATATAGTCAGTAACTGAGTTTCCACAACCCCCTTGGGTAGGGAATTCCAGTGATTAATGTTCCTGGCTTGTGGACAGTAGCACAATAACTACCAAGCCACCTTAAGGAGCTAGCAGTGACTCCACCAGCCACAAATAGAACTGAAACCCTCAAGGCTCCAGGTAGAGTGGGAAAGGCGAGTGAGCTCCCCCCCGAGGGTGCCAACCATACAGGAAATATCAGAGGCATAAGCGGACAGAGTACACATCGCCGAGGGAAGTAACAGGCACACAGCGAGTGAGGTGGTGAGGGAAGGCATGCAGGGAACAAAGTGAAAGTCAAAATGGAGCTAGGGACATGCTGAGTTAGGAAGAAGGATTCAGGTAGGGAGATAACCACAGCAAGAAAGGGGGTGTAGGCTGCTCTCACTGAACACTAACATGTATCAGTAGCTGGTTGCATTACCTCCTGCATACTTGGTTCATTTTATGTCAGGTGACAGAAGATCCCCTGGCCACCTGGTGTCAACTATATCCATGAGCAGCACCTCCTGAGATCAATCAGTAAACAGAAGAAAATGACCTTCTGCTTTGAAATGAGGAAAGGCAATTTACTTTCCCTCGAATTCCACAGCGCAGGGCATGTAAAACCACAATGTTACTGAAGTCAGTCATGTTAGCAGCAAACTCAATGTGATGACAACACTTGTAATTAAATTCAGTGGGTTTTGTGGTTTCATGTTTATTGTGTATGGGCTGGTGCTGAGGAGCACTGTCAACTTGATCATCCGTGCAGACGGGTTGGTGGATGTGCCCAAGACCTGAATCGGTCACGAAGCTTGACGAGGCTTCATTTAAGGAATGTATTGTAATCTCCTGGTTGATACCTAGTCAAATTGACAGCCTGACTGGGGCTGAGGTTGAGGCCATTTAGTGGGGAGATGCTTGAGCAAGGGGCAGGAGGTCACAGCCAGGAGAGGGTCTCCAGGAGACCAGGCAGTGCAGTAAAACTAACAACAGTGTGGCTATCAGCCATCATTACTATTAGAAAGCAATTTCTAGTATAGAGAAACAGGAAGTTTTCCATTCATCATAAGCTCCAGATCACTAGCTGATAGAAAGTCTGCTGCAGAGTTTAATGAAAGTCTCCCATCATTCATTAGCCACTGACTGCAAAATCTGGATACTTAGTCATGTATAATGGTTTTGAGTGCTGGTAAGATACTTGGCTGTGGAGACCATCATGGCATGCTCAATCCTCTTCTAACCTATATCCAGAATTCCAACATGGGTAACAATAAAGAGCAGAAACATTGGTTGGTTTTCTCATCTATAACCCAGGGGTTGTGGGTTACTGGGTGTCAGCCCCATGTGGATTAATTCAAGCAACCTCAGGACCAGTTTATAAGAAATACAATGAAAGTTATACAGTTGCACAGCTCTGAAATGGGCCCTTTGGTGCACCACGTCCATGCCAATCCTTTTGCCCATGTACACTAATTCCATTTGCCTGCATTAGGTCCGTATCATTCTGTGCCTTCCCTGTTTAAGTGCCTGACTAAACATTTCTTAAGCAGAGTGGTTGCATTTGATTCCACCAGCTCCTCTGGCAACGTTCCAGCGATCAATCACTCTCTCTGTAAAAAAAAACTTTCCCCTCTAGCCCTTTACAACTCCTTCCTCTCACTTTAAACCTATACCCTTTTGTTTTTGAAACCCCTACATGGGGAAAAAGATTCTGACTATCTATCCTATCTATGCCTCTTAAAATTTTATATACGTCTACCAGGTCACCTGTCAGCCTCCTTTGCTCCAGGGAAAACAGTCCCAGCCTATCCAATCTCTCCTTATAACTCACATCCCCTAGTCCAGGCAAGATCCTCATGAACCTTTTCTCCAGCGCAGCCACAATTTTCCTAAAATATGAGGACAAGAACTGCACACAATATGCCAAATGTGGTCTAATTAGTGTTTTGTTGCAATATAACATCCCAACTTTTATATTCTATTCCCTGACCCACGAAAGCAAATATGCCATATGCCTTCTTCACCACCCAGATACCTGTGTTGCCACTTACAGAGAACTATGGACATGAACCCCAAGGTCCTTCTGTTTATTGATGTTGCTTTGTGCCTTACCATTTATTGTATGTGCCGTGGCCCTGTATGACTTCTCGAAGTGCATCACTTTGCACTTGCCGGCATTAAATTCTGTCTGCCAATGGTCGGCTCATCCTTCCAGGGGATTTATATCCTGTTGCAGTCTTGGATAACCTTCCTCGCTATCCATAACACCACCAATCCTCGTGTCATCTGCAAACATACCTCCTACATTCACATCCATATTGGCAATATATATCACTGACAACACAGGTCCCAGCACCAATCCCTGCAGTGCAATACTGGGCACAGACATCCAATAAGAAAAGCATCCTTCCACCACTACCCTCTACTCCTATCACCAAGCTGCTTTTGGATCCAAATGGCCAGCTTGCTTAAGCTTTTGGACCAGCCTACCATTGCGGGAGCTTGTTAAGTGCCTTACTATGGACAATTTCTACTGCCCTGCCTTCGTCAAACTTTTTCTCCTCAATAAACTCAAAAATTAGTGAGGCAGGATTTTCTCCAGCTTGTAGTTCCCTGGCTTATCCCTGCTGCCCTTCTTAAATAAAGGATCATTATAAATTAATCTCTAGTCTTCTGGCACCTCATGAGATGCAAAAATCTGTGTCAGGGCCCCAGCTATCTTCTCCCTTGATTCCCACAGCAACCTGGGACAGATCGCATCAGACCCTGGGGATTAATCAACCCTTATGTGTCCCATGATATCTAACATCCTCTCCTTCTTTATACTGACCTGATCCAGATTATCCACATATCCCTCTCTGAACTCACCATCTTACATGTCCTTCTTTTTGGTGAATACAGATGATTTGGGATGTCTGCTTCTACACATAGATTACCCTATTGGTCCCTAAGGGGGCCCACTCTTTCTCTGAGTACTCTTGCTCCTGAAACAGAAGCAAACCAGTAATTTATACCCTCAGGCATGACAATGCCATAAGGTGCCTTTCAACCTTTGATTCTTTGATTAAGATGCACTTTGAAAGAGAGCTTTGTGCTTTAATGGAGTCTGACAGTACTGTCACTCTTTCTCAGAGGCCATTGTTTCCTCAAACTTATGGCCCTCTTGTGTTGCTTTAATTAAAGGCTTGCATTAATTCACCACCCCAGGGTTCCCCAAAGTGCCTTCGGCAAACATAGCACATTTGAAGCGTGGCCCCTGCTGGGTACAGCAAGATCCCACAGGCAGCAATGAAGGAACGACCAGCGTGGGTACAAGTGAGCAGAAAATTAGTATTATTGTCTTCAAATTCCATTCAATTACACGCACCAGGCAGAGACCACAAGTCTTGACCAAGGGCAAAACCACAAGAGGAGAGCATCAGACCCAGGCACTTATCTTCTCCTTTTCATTTATGGAGTCAGAGTGCCAAGGTAGGTACTTATTGGTCATCATTAATTACCAGGTCATTCCAGTTAACCTCCTAGACCCTGGAATCACGCTGAGATTAGACTAACAGCAGAAGCCTTTCCCTAAAGGGCAACAGTTTTTATAACAAACCAGTAGGTTCTCAGTTCTTACAGACATTATTATTATTTGATGGAATTTAAATTCCCTCAGTTGCTGGTGTGGGATTTGAACTCTTATCTTCCGACAGTCAAACCCAGGCCAGATTAGTAATGTGGCTGCGCTGCTATAGCACCCCTTAGGCACTGCCAGGCAGAGAAAGATGCGAGTCTTTGTGGTTACAGGGACAGAGCCAGCCAATCATAGAATCTTGGACATGAATTGCCTAATAGAACAGTCACTTCAGCCCCACTCACCCAAAATATTATTTTTCTAAAATTGGCAGAGTTGGGCTGGCAAGTGAATAATGTGAAGACAGGAGATAAGGTAAGATATCTTTATTAGTCACATGTACATCAAAACACACAGTGAAATGCATCTTTTGCGTAGAGTGTGCTGGGGGCAGCCCGCAAGTGTCACCACGCTTCCGGCGCCAACATAGCATGCCCACAACTTCCTAACCCGTACGTCTTTGGAATGTGGGAGGAAACCGGAGCACCTGGAGGAAACCCACGCAGACACAGCGAGAACGTACAAACTCCTTACAGACAGTGGCTGGAATTGAACCTGGGTCGCTGGCGCTGTAAAGTGTTATGCTAACCGTTAAACTACCGTGCCTACCCTTTACTTTTGTTTCTTTCTCTAGCTCATTAATTTATTAAGCAGGCAACCCTATAAATATTGAGATCACCTGGGCATCCTGACTTCATCCTATCAGAGAGATTCCTTCATCCTGTCCGTCCTTCTCTGCACTTCTTGTTCACTCACTTTCCCAGTTCTGGTGAAGGGTCTTCGACCTGAAACATTAACTCTCTTTCTCTTTCCACTGACCTGCTAAGTGTTTCCAGCAATTTCCGTTTCAATTCTAATTTCTAGCAATTTCTGTTTCAATTCATATTTCCAGCATCTGCAGTTTTATGTGATTTTCAATAAAAAAACAAGGGGGGCTTTGGATAGTAAAAGCAGCTTGTAATTGCAAAAAAAATTAGAATTATAGTAAGTAAAAAAGGTTTGTCTGTAAAAGGTGCCATCATTAGCAGCACGGTGGTCTTAATGAAGAGGCACAAGGTGTACTGAGACACTAATAAGCATCTAGCAGTGTTCTGGGCACAATATTGAATTTCACAATTTCAGATAACTTACTTTCTCTGCTTGCACCAGAACTGCTCGTTCTGCTGTAGCTTATCCATCTGTAATATTAATCAGTTTTTCTCTCTCCACTGACACTGCTGATCTCCTGGGCATTTCCTACAGTTCTGACCTGCATTTCACAGCTTTTATCTGTTGCTTTGTTTGTCGTCTCTTTAATCACCCTCATTAATCTATCAACAAGGTGGCCTCATTAACACCTTATCCCCACGGCAACCCTATCCAAGATATTCCCTCTGTCCTATTCATCCCTCCCCACCTTATCTGCAATTTAAAACGACCATAAGACTCCGACAGTCTGCTGTTTGATTGTCTGGAAATCCCTATGGTTTGTTATCTGGCTCACCAGGTGATGCTTCCAGCACTCCCTTTAAACACAGCAGGCCCTCGTTTCCTGTGTGGTCTTTAAATTAAATGGAGTCCTCTTTCCCATGCTCCTTTTAAACTCACCAAGTTCACTGGAAAATTTGTCACACTACTGTGTAAAATCTTTAAAAAAGTGTTGTAGATTTAAATATGCATTGTGTCCAATATTCTGGAAAATCTGCCAGTCCAGATCGTCGCGGTTTTACTATAGCTAGTGTATTCCCTTTCCCAGTTCTGATGAAGGGTCCTTGATCTGAGATGTTAACTCTGCTCCTCCTTCTGCAGATGCTGCCTGCCCTGCTGTGTATTCCCAGTACCTGCTGTTTTTATTTCAGATTTCCAGCATCTGCAGTTCTTTGATTTTCATCAGTAAGCATCCACCTCAAACTAGGCTTATTACTGGTGTCACTACTAAACACCACCACAGCAAGGGAAAATGTGGTATTGATCTATGATTAGAAGCACCACTGCTTTCTAGTGATTGCATACGTAAATAGGAAGCCCTGTCAATAATAATCATTGATGTGTGTTGCTTGGGAGATTGCAGTGGTCCTTGACAGATAGCAGGAAGGACTGGATTTCCTCTTCCAAGGATTTTGAACATATTCTTCAGGTTTTCATTATTGTAACTGCAATAATCTATTACTATCAGAAAGGGACAAGAAACTGTGCTGAAGTCTATTGGCAGAAGGAAAAGATCTCTCTTATTGAAGTCTAGTGGATTAACAAATCACTTTTACGGGCAATATGGATAAATATAATAATAAATATGTCTGAATAATGGTTAAGTATTCCCTATTCAGAAAAAAAATGGAATTACCATTAATATTGAACATCCATAAAAGACATAAAAATCCCACTGCAGAAAAAGCAGCTGCTGAATAGTTTAAGTATCTCCAAGGAAACATTAGGACCCTAGTTTCCATGCTTTACTTTTGACCTTTCATCTCTATGGTAACATTTTGTTCGGGTTGCCATGGAAGCAGGCTAACCAAGCATCTGTTGCCACTAGAGCTTCTGGCAAGGTGACAAGGCCCAGGCTTAGAGCAAACATCAGAAACGTCTCCTGTCTCTCACAATGCAGGTAGAATGCCAAAAGAAAGAGGGAGAATGAAAACAAAGCCATCGCGTATACAAGGAACGATTTGCACTGCTCACAAGTCTTTTGCCCTGGGCTAACATGTCACTAGAAGGGTGCAGCGATATTAAGGAGAGCTCTCAAAGTATGTGTCCATGCAGATAATGTGGTCTACAATGGTACAGGAAGCACGTGCACCCCTTCCTCCAAAATTCAGTTCTGAATTTTAAGAAAAATTTCAAGGAACACTCAGGGAAAGCAAAGGAAACGGGGTGCCTTTACACAGGAGCAACAAACAAGATGCTGGAGGAACTCAGCAGGTCAGGCAGCATCTGTGGAGGGAAATGGATAGTCGACGAATTGCAGGATTAAAGTTGAAGTTACCATATTGTGCGTTTGGCATGAGTAAAACGAGGACATACTTCCATCCCAATTACCCTAGTTTCAGATTGAATACTGTTGAAGTGATGGTAAGGGATAAAAACTAAAGACCTGATAAAAAAGTCTGCAAAATGTCTTAGGCCAGAGGACCAAGGATGTAATACAAAGTCCTCAGGCCCACAGTGTGGCTCAGATGATCGGCAGCCTCACCTCTGACCTTGAAATGCTGAAGGTTCAAGTCCCACTGAAGGTGAGCAGTGAAATGGAGACTGGTGCTCCCACTGCAGTTCTGAGGCAGCACTGCCTTTCAGACGTGATCTTATACCAAGGCCATGTCATCCTCTCAGGTGGGATTCAGAAGATCAGATGGCTCTGACCTAAACAGCAGGCATGCTCAACCCTAGTTCGCTCAACCTATCCTCATAAAACATGCTCTCCAATCCAGGCAGCATCCAGGCAGATTTCCTCTGCACCCTCTCTAAAGCTTCCACATCCTTCCTATAATGAGGCGACCAGAAATGAACATAATACTCCAAGTGTGGTCTAACCAGAGTTCTATAGAGCTGTAACATTACCTCACGGCTCTTGAACCCACCAATACCCCAACTACTGAAGGCCAACACATCATACACCTTCTTAACAACCCTATCAACCTGTGCGGCAACCTTGCGGAATTGATGGACGTGGACCCCAAGATCCCCCTATTCCTCCACACTGCTAAGGGTCCTGCCTTGTATTCTGCCTTCAAATTTGATCTTCCAAAGTGTATCACTTCATACTTTTCCGGGTTGAAATCCATCTGCCTCAGGTTATTCCCCGAGGCAGGGCCACCTATTATCTCCCAATCAACATCAACAATACACATCCCTTGGAGCTTATCACATGGTCGTCTGTTGAAGCTTGCTGTGCACAATCTGACTGACATATTCTCCACATTAGAACAGTGACTGCACATCAAGAGTACTTTGTTGTCTGTGAGCCATTTAGGAATGACATGAAACTGTGGAAAGTCCTGTACAGAGGCAGACTAAAGAGACTGCAGATGTTGAAGTCTGGAGCATCGAGCAAGATGCTGGAGGAACTCAGCAGGTGAGCCTCAACCTGAAACCATTTCCCTCCACAGATGCTGCCTCCCCTGCTGAGTTCCTCCAGCATCTTACTTGTTGCTTCTGTATAAAGGCACCCTGTTTCCTTTGCTTTCCCAAAATGTTTCTTAAAATTTTTCAGCTGGCAGGGCCTAACTAACCAGCATTGGTTCTGTATTCCATATTCCGACATTCCTTCCATTGCAGTTTGAGGACAACTATCCTAATTTTATGCCCGTTAGTTCCTGATTCTGGACGTGTCCTTTTACAGCTTGCTTCTCAAGGTTTTACACTATCTGGGTTCATTTCTCAGGGGTTCCTGCTTTAACCTCCCTGCATCATGGGACAGAAGTAACTAGTGCGTTAGGTGAAACTAGAGCGAGCTGGGATTGGGAGGAAATGAGCTTAGAACATAGAAGCCCAGCTCCATGGGAATAGCTTTAATTTAAACAGCTTTATCTGTTGTCAACACTGACATATGTTCAAAATGCTTAATATGTTGCACCAGAACAGTCTGATGGATATGCCTGTGCCCCGTACATGTTTAAACCAGTAAATAAACCAGAATAACAATGGCGAGTTAATTCATTTTAACTTGTCCCTGCCCTCTCTTCCCTCCAGTTTCAGTACCCACATGTTTCACTTGTCCCTCTGTCCAAAGGCACTTCCAAAGATGACAGATGGAGCCTTCAGGTGCTCCAGAGGGGAGCTCTCTGGAACTGTTGCATCATCAAACCTTCCCCCTACACCGCCCTCCAATCCCCCGACCCTGTCCGACAAACGAACAGGGCTGCTGGAAGTGAAACTCTGCTCTACACCAAGCCCACTGTAACTCTCAGGCCAGTGCTCCAGAGTGATGACCCATCCGTTCCTGGACAGCAGACACACCACAGAGCAGCTGAAATCACCAATGACTCGTGAACCTTGACCAAATTTACAGGTCAGAAGCAAGATTAGCAAACGGCCATGTATGTTGCTGGAAAGGTTTAGCAATACAATAATCCTGTCTTCTCTTTGTATACAGCAAGGCACAGAAATTGAATATAAAACATAGAACAATACAGCACAGGAACAGGCCCTGCAGCCTATGCTGACTGTGCCAAACATGATGCCAAAAACATGATGCCAAATTAAACTAAATCCCTTCTGCCTACACATGACCCATTTCCCCTCATTCCCTGCATATTCATGTGTCTATCTAAATGTCTTTTAAACACCACTGTCATATCTGCTTCTACCACTACCCCTGGCAGCGTGTTCTAGGGACCCACCAATCACTGTGTTAAAAACTTGTCCGACACATCCCCTTTAAACTTTCCCCCTCTCACCTTAAATGTATGCCCTCTAATATTTGACATTTCTACCCTGGGAAAAAGATTCTGGCTGCCTACCCTATCTATGCCTCTCATAAATTTATAAACTTCTGTCAGGTCTCCTCTCAGCCTCCGACGCTCCAGAGAAAACAACCCAAGTTTATCCAACACTTCCTTATAGTGCATACTCTCTAATCTGGGCAGCATCCTAGTAAACCTCTTCTGTACCCTTTCCAAAATCTCCACATCCTTCCTGTAATAAGGTGGCCCGATTTGCACACAGTATCATAGAACATAAAACAGTACAGCACAGAGCAGGCCTTTCGGCCCACGATGTTGTGCTGACATAGCTATTCCCTCCTACCTACAGAATGTCCATATCCCTCTATTTTCCTCTCATTCATGTGCCCATCCAAGCCCCTCTTAAAAGCCCCCAATAAATTTGCCTCCACCACCCTATCAGGCAACGCATTCCAGGCATCCACCACTCTCCCAGTAAAAAACATACCCCTCGCGTCTGTTCTGAACCTACCCCCTCTCACTTTAAATGCATGACCTCTGGTATTGGATCGCTCAATAATGGGAAAACGATATTGCTTGTCCACCCTATCTATGCCCCTCATAATTTTATACACTTCCAACAGATCACCCCTCAGCCTCCGCACGTTTGTCCAGCCTCTCCTGATTGCACATTTTAATGTTACACAGAAGAAGAATACTTCCAGTATAAAATTCACCAACAATTGTTTTTCACTACAGGGGTTAAAGAACATGATGCGTGATGTATAATAGGCTTGTGTTTCCTGTAGTATTGAGTAGTGTCTATGCGCTTAAGATGACACAAGGAATTGGAAAAATGAATGGCGAGCAACTCTTTCTTCTGATTATTAGTCCAATGAAGGTATAACCTTAAGATTAGAGCTTGGTAGGTAGTGATTATCTGAGAAAGCATTTCTCCACTCAAGGCCCAATGATATCCAGAAAACTCTTCACTCAAAATTCAGTTGAGCCTGGTGATGGGTTTTGTGTTAAATTCCAGATTCATTTTTGAAAGGCATTACAAATAAGAGTCAACATAATTAATGTTGAACCACACACAGCAACTCAATGATGGGCAACTCAATGGCCAGATAGAATTGAGAGGGTGAATGGTCTACCCTTTGTGGCTATATCCCAATGGAAAAAAACATTCAGCACTCCATACACAAGGTCTGTGTGAACTGCACGTGAAACTGCCGCTAATCCTGGTATCAGTGCCTTGAATCACTGTAACCAGATGTTGAAAGTCAACACCACTCATTCTCACAGTGGTTCCAAAAACAAATATAGTGTCAGTCGCTCACAGCAGAGCCACTGTAGGCTGATACATTATTACTTCATCAGCAGTATTCATGCAAAGCAGGTAAGGTCTCCAGCTGATTAAACATGGACTAAGCTCCCTGCAAGGACAAACGTGCTTTAGACAGGCAATCCCAGCAGCTTGCAGTAACAGAGATCCACCACAGTACTCTTTACGGGCGACACCCGCAATACGGAGGTGGGGGGGGGGGGGGGGGGAGGGTCGCCTTCCCAGAAAATGGTCTCCCTCGCAACTTTCCGTAATGCAAAAGCGCCTCATCTGCATATGTGTCAAAAACACAAGCAAAAAAAATTAATTTTGTATTTATTTACCTCATTCACATAAATTCCGTGAGAGTGAATTTTATTCCGTATCTCAAATTTTTGGGTAGTGATTTGTGAATTCTGTAAGGGTGAATTTCCATAATCTGAATGGCTGTACCACAGGGGTTGCCTGCATTGGTTTGGACATGTATCTCAGTTGATTTGTTTGGTGATTATATTTTATTTTAAGGACTTGGCCCCCAGAAAACAACATACATTACATGAGGATAGCTTCACGAGGAAGAATATCCAGCCGTAGGTGGTTTCATGATAAGTGGCTTGTACAGTGCAAGCTATGTGCCGGACTGCCACACAGAAATGTCAGTGTTCAGGATTCTTACAGATAACGTTCAACATGGTAAGTGTTTCTTTGTGCAAACATACTTTTTATGAAGACATTATGTCTGCACACATTCTGTTTGTTGTGTGCATGTTGATTGCATAGATGTACTGTAGGCTTGTACCTGTGAGTGGTATGCAGAGTTTGTACCTGTGTTTTACATTATGTATGTGGACTGTACTTGCATGATTGTGCCTATTACGTGATTATGCTTTGTGTGCATGTTGTATGTCAGTATGTGCATCCGGCGTGTGTACTGCAGGTTCATGCTGACTGCTGCATGTGTATTGTGTGTACATTGTGCATGCATGTGTTATGTTTGTGCACTGTACTTATGTATGACGTGCATGCATGTGTTCATACTGTGTATGTTGTATATGCAGTGTATGTGTGCAAGCATATTGTGTTTGTGTGCATGTGCACGTGTACACAGTGCTTACGGTGTGTGTGTATACTGTGTGTATATGCTGTGTGCTTGTGTGTGTAGGCTATGTGCATACATGTACGTGTGTGTGTGTGTGTGTGTGTGTGTGTGTGTTTGTTTGTTTGTCATTGTGTGTAGGTACAATGCATGTATTTAGTGTCTATGGTGTTGGGGGACCCAAGACTTTGTGTTTAAAGGGAGTGTTGGAAGCAGCACCTGGTGAGCCAGATGCCAAACCATCCCAGAGGCTGAGGGGAGACATGACAGAAGTTTATAAAATTATGAGAGAGAGTACACAGCTGGAATCTTTTTCCTGGGGTAGAAATGTCAAATACTAGAGGGCATACATTTAAGGTGAGACGGGGAAAGTTTAAAGGAGATGTGTGGGGCAAGTTTTTAAATGTAGAAGTGATAGGTGCCTGGAATGGGCAGCCGGGGTAGTGGTAGAAGCAAATATGCCAAATCAATACTGGATCAGCATTCACTGGTCCTGCCATCTAGTGTTCTAGCTGCCTTTCAAAGCTTCCCCAACCCCCACACAACAAAAATTAACTCTATCTGCATCATCTTTCAAGAATCCTCAGAAAGCTGCCTTCTTGTAACATGCCTCCAGAATTAGTATTGCAAGGTGACTACAGTCTACGGAAGTCCAATAATGTATCAGTCATTATGCTGGCTGTAAATTTGGTTACACAAGAAACAAGTCCCAGTCTAAACTCTCTGCTGTATATGTCTGAAGTTTTTCCATTGAACTATACAAGGAATTCACTGGCACTTCATCCAATGTTCCCTTCAAACAAATATTCCATTAAGTGGATGATGCAGTGAGTTAGAACACTGTCCTTTCACCTCTGGGAGCAGGGTTTGAAGTGAAGCCACGCTGGGGGACTGAGGTCTTCTCTTTGCTGGCTCTGTATGTCCTATGAAATGATCTCAAACCACAAGGTTTTGTCCCCCAGGACAAAATTGCTCATAACAATATAAGTCAATAACATTCAAAGACTTTCTCTGCTGGGGAATCCTGCGAAAACGTATATATTCCTAGAGACTTTCTGTGCTAAACACTGAAAGAAAAGACCTAAGGAATGTTAATAGAGTATATCAAAATGATTTTAATTGGAACCAAGAACCAGAATCAATAATCAGAGAAACTTATGGCACAAAAGGAGGTCACGGCCTATTCACTCTGTGCCCTACAAAGCAGGGCTACAGCTTGGATCCCACTTCCCCGCTCTTGGGTCCTTGACACAGAAGTTCGAGGATATCAAGTACTCTATAAATGTGGTGAGGCAGTGGTTTCCAGTCCACTCCGCTTCCTCACCCTGCAACACTGCTTGAGTGAGAACATTTCTCCCGAACTCCCCTCCTAATCCTTGCCCAATTATCTTAAATCTGGGCCACCAAATGTGCAAACAAGCCAAGAGGACACAGCACAATTCATCTTGTGTATCACTGGGAACCTCCTGTCAGATGCCGGGGACCGGTTTGGTGAGCAGTAAGCGGGTATAAACTGGCCTGATACAGGAAAAGGATTAATGTTAATGTATGCACCAGACAACATTCCTCTGAGACTGAGGTTGCAGTGGTCTGCTGACAAGAATAGAGTGCTTCTGACTCTGCACCTGTCCTGACAGTGATTTATGCAAACACTCGCTGACACCGAATCCCCTCAGTAACACCAGCATCTCAGTGAAACAATTGGTGCAAAGTGTTGCTCACAGTTGCTCACACTGCTTGAAAAGGAATGCGAGTTTCCCCTCTTCTTTTGTGGGAGGTGGGTGCAAATCCCCGTGTCCTTCAGTTACTCGAAGCGGCTTCACCATTCATCTTGTTAGCAAACAAAGAGATTCAGCACAGAAGTTAGACAACGGGTTTGGCTTATGATGAAGGGGAAGGCATGCTGACTTGTCTCTCTATCCCCTCGCCTTCCCACCAAAGCACCTGGGTGTGTGACTTGATAGGCTGAAGGGCCTGTTTCTATGCTTTATGACTCAAGCCAGCCTGCCAACATCAATGCTCATGGAAACTTGATGAAAAAACAAGATGCTGGAGGAACTCAGCAGGCCGGGCAGCATCCGTGGAGAAAAGCAGGCGGTCAACATTTCGGGTCAGGATCCTTCTTCAGGACTGAAGATAGGAAAAGGGGGAAGCCCAATAAATAGGAGGGAAAAGCAGAGCAGTGATAAGTAGACAAAAGAGGGGAGGTGGGGTGGGCACAGGGCGGTGATAGGTTGATTCAAGTAAGAGATAGTGATAGGCAGGTGTGGGGGAGGTGGGCAGATCCACTGGGGGCGGGGGGGTGGAAGATGGAATCAGGTGGCATGGTGGGAGGGGAGGAGAGGAAAAGGAGAGAAAAATATAGGCGAGGAGAAAAATGAGAGGGAGGCTAGGAACGGAAAGAAGAGGCACGGTGGGAGAATTCAATGTTCATGCCATTAGGCTGTAAGGTCCCAAGCTCTCCCCATCTCCCCCGCACCTGCCTATCACTATCTCTTACCTGCATCTACCTATCACCACCCTGTGCCCACCCCACCTCCCCTCTTTTGTCCACCTATCACTGCTCTGCTTTTCACCTCCTATATATTGGGCTTCCCGTTTTCCTATCTTCAGTCCTGAAGAAGGGTCCTGACCCGAAATGTTGACCGCCTGCTTTTCTCCACGGATGCTGCCTGGCCCGCTGAGTTCCTCCAGCATCTTGTTGATTTCTCATCGAGTTTATTGTCATCTGCACGTACATATATGCACAGGTGCAATGAAAAGCTTACTTGCAGCAGCACCACAGGCACATAGCATCAGATACACAAAATTCACAAGAAAAATATAAATTAAACATAAATTATACATAATTTTTACAAGAAAGAACAAAATTAGAATAAAAGAAAACCAAAGTCCATTGTAGTGGAAAGTGGTCATAGTGTTGCTATACTGAGGTAGTAATTAGGGTTGTGCCGGTTGGTTCAAGAACCCAATAGTTGAAGGGAAGTAGCTGTTCTTGAACCTGGTGATGTGGGACTTCAGGCTTCTGTACCTCCTGCCCAATGGTAGCTGCGAGAAGACAGCCTGGCCTGGATGGTGCCTACATAGCGTATATGGCACAGAAATAGGCTCTTCAGCCCAGCTAACCTGTTCCGGCTCCATGTCAGCCTCTTCACATCTTTCCTCAGCTAAATCGCTCAGCCTAATCCTGTATTCCCTTCTCTCTCATATACTTGTCCAACCCTCCCATAAATGCATCCATACTGCATGCTTCAACCACTCCCTGTGGCAGAGAGTTCAGCAGTCTCACCATTCTTTGAAAGAAAGGTTTCTTCTGAATTCCCTACTGAGCTCTGTCAACACTCCAGGTGCTTAAGCTATTATCCCTTGGAACAAGGCCAAAGGGAATATTCCCACCTTATGAGGAAGTACCCAGTGTCTGGAAGCCCAATCAATTAAGATTGAGGACTTGATATATAAGGAACTCTGGCAACCAGTACATCACAGATCCCTTTCCATTGAATAAGAACCCAGTTAGGTGAAAATGATGCATTGCATAGGAAAGAAATAATGAGGCACATTAAACTGATTAATCACTGAACAGTTGACAAGGAGCTTTCTGAGTTCGAGCTAACATGGAAGGATAATAAACCAGCAGTTCACTCAACAGCCAAATGGGAAGGTAGAGATAAAATCTAACTGATTTTTCACATCCTCCACTTCCTCTGTGAACAGTGAGGAGACAAGAATGTGCTCAGCTGAGCGATCACAACACTCAGTTTATCTGGATCGCAGATGTTTCTTTATGTGTCCAGTAAAGAGACTGATTTTACAGAACACTATTCTTGGCAGCAGGACAGCAAGCGGGTCAAATGGTTGAGGGGGGCGGGGGTTCTATGGAGCCTTCCTGGACACTTTCACTACTGGCTCGGGAGACATAAACAACCAGAGGTCACACCACAGCAGACAATGTGATACTGGTGGTTGCCTGTACTACAGCCTCAACATTGACCCAACGCGAACATTTAGAATTGCCGTTTGATGCGACCAATTGGTCGTTTAGAGTTGGGGTGTGATGCACGTGATCAACTGTTGATCAGCAGTGGTTGGTAACATAAGTAGGAAATAAAATGCAAGCTACTCTGTGTAATAGATATTCATGCATTCTACATGGACGGTGCACTGGGTAGCAAAAATACATTTGATTGTTCTTGCATTGAAATGTTGTCATTCCTGGGGGTTACCCAGATGCAGAGTGGTGATTCCTACCAATCACAACCATCAGTGCCTTCACCATGTTATTGGTATTGGTTTATTACTGTCACCTGTACCGAGGTACAATGAAAAACTTGTCTTGCATACCATTCGTACAGGTCAATTCATTACACAGTGCAGTTACATTGGGTTAGTAGAGAGTTCATTGAGGTAGTACAGGTAAAAACAATAACAGTACAGAGTAAAGTGTCACAGCTACAGAGAAAGTGCAGTGCAATAAGGTGCAAGGTCACAACAAGGTAGATTGAGAGGTCAGAGTCCATCTCATCGTATAAGGGAACCGTTCAATAGTCTTATCACAGTGGGATAGAAGCTGTCCTTAAGCCTGGTGGTATGCGTTCTCAGGCTCCTGCATCTTCTGCCTGATGGGAGAGGAGAGAAGAGAGAATGACCCGGGTGGGTGGGGTCTTTGATTATGCTGGCTGCTACACCCAGGCAGCGAGAGGTAAATAGGGAGCATCACAGGAACATTTCAATTAGAAGTAGACATGGAGAGGAATAAAGAAATGTGAAGGAATAGCCAAAAGCTTGGTCAGAGGAAGAGCTTTGAGGAGGAAAAGAGAGAGACGGCGAAGCAGCATGGGGTGGGAGATTTAAAACCCAAGTGTGTGGCAGTTCTGAAGAAAGATCACCACTCTGAAACATTCAATCCCTCTCTCTCCACAGATGTTGAGTGCTTCCAGTAGTTTCTGATTTTATTTTGGATTTCTAGCATTTGCATTTTTTTGCTGTAGGTTTATTGCAAAACAACATTGCTGCTTATTGTTAAAAGTCCCCCAGGTAGTTCTTCATTAATATCGAAAAAACAGCAGAGATATGCTATCAGGTTTTATGTTAAAACAATTTCCACACTGTTGATGGGTCATAAGAAATGTTTTTTTAGAGAAAGAGCAAATTGATAGTTTCTCGAGGGAGCTCCCCAACACGATGGGCCGAAGGGCCTCTTTCTGTGCTGTTTCTCCCTGACTGTATGACCATACACAGGCACCGGGATGGGCTTCAGAAGGCATTTTGGAGGCCCAGATCTCCATGGGTAATCCCCAAGCTCTCTGCTGCTTCTGTTTCATAAAAAACGATGCGAGTATACCAATTTTAGCTGCTAATGTGGAACAAAAATACCAGCGGCTGTTCAGAAACAAGGGCCTTCAGGCCAGACGAGGGTGATCTGAGACCCTTGGAAAAACTGCTCAAGTGCTCAGCAATGCTCCTGGAATATATCGAGGGTCACCAGTTCACCCAGGATGTGTTTATACATGGGTTAGCCATTGATAAGGTCTGTGGGAAGGTTTTTGCAAGATATTTTCTCTTTTAAAAATAGCTGCAATTAAGCATTAATGTCAAAACAATGTTAAATTATTGGCAGTGAAGCTGGACTGAGCCTCAGCCCCAGGTGGGAGTACAACATCTCACTGTGTATCCCAGCCACACTGTGCTCAGGGCCTGACGGTAACCCTGGAATCTTCACCAGGTGCATTTGGGAGCACTTGTGTCAAACTTGGAAAGCCAACAAACTTAATGGTGGACAATTGGTGGTGGTACTGCATCTACAGCTCACTTGTGTGCATGCGCGCGCACACACACACACGCGCACTCATGCACACGCACAAAGCTTCACATATAAATCCACATCTTTTTTTCACACACAAACTTCCACATACATATACAATCTCTCCCTCTCACACACGCAAATACACAATTATAAGCACACATACATTCCCAGTCTCACAAAAATAATCTGTCTCACATGCACACAAGCATTCAGAAATGTAGGTACACCATTTTACATTCACACACAATGTCAATCTCTCACACACACATACATTCACAAACACAGACACTTACAAACTCTCTCCATACACGATCTCACTAATTCAGTCTCACACATACATAATCACACACACATCTCAGCAGTCAACTGCTTTAAGTCCTCTGATGTTGCTTTACCACTGGTGATCCCAACTTTGTATCCTGCCCTTGCTGGCGTCTGTACCCCAATGAGACAGACCATTTAGCCATTACGTCCTGTCAAACATAGGATTAATGTGCAGAGTAACTTCCCATGCATCCTACATTAAAAGACCAAGTGCTCTGGTTGTTTGGGCTGCTGTAGGCAAACCTGATGCCCATAAGTATACCAAAAGCCAGCTGATGCCCGGGAAGTGCCACAGCACCCTTTAGCAGGAAGGTAAACACAAAGGCTGTCAAGTGGTATTTCACATGGAGTCTGCATAAACGCTGCCTTGCTGGAGGAATCAATTAAAAGTGTCAGCCTCTGCAGCCCTGGTTCTGCTGCTGAGCTGCCAGTCATGGGCAGCGCCTCAGCTGGCTGCTTGCTGAATGTCCGTTATTACTACTACCCCAGACCACAGCAGTACAGCATCTAATTCTCTTATTGAAGTGTGATTCAATAAGAGGCAGATTGCAACACAACAAAACCAGTGATTAGGAAGATAATGGAAAGAAAGAACATCACAGGATTAAATGAAACCCACGGATGCACATAATACACAATAAAACAACACAGCACAGTAACAAAAGAGACTGGCCAAACAGGAAGCAAGGCGATACACACACACACACACACACACACACACACACACACACACAGCAAATTAGTTTTGAGAATTCCAATAAACCCTCGAGGATGGTAATTTTGTGCACATTTTTGGGTACCTTAGCACTGAATAGGAAATTCATCTCCTCATTTTCCATTCTCCTGAGCACTTTTTCTCTGATGTAAGTCTTCCCCAAATAACACCAACAGTGCAACACACAAGGTTTGTCAACAGTGAGATTTTCACCTAAAATGACAGCTCTTATTTTCTCACAAAACAACCCATTTTTGCAAATACCGTGGCATTTAAAGGGCCAACTGCATTCACTGCCCTCACTGAGATCTGTGACCTGCTGGGGCCTCAAGACCCGCTTCACACATGCAGCTTGACTGCTTTGCCCTTGGAGGCCAACATCACCATTTCTCTCAGCTTCTTTTTCTCAGGACCTTTTGAGACAATAAACTAGTGGGGATTGAGAACTGGTTAACATAGGAAACAAGGAGTCAGAGTAGCACAGCATGGAACCAGGCCCTTCAGCCCAACTCGTCCTTGCTAACCATGGTGCCCACCAAGCTAGTCCCATCTGCCTATGTTTGGCCCATATCCCCCTAAACCCCTCCTATCCATGTAAAAACTTTATTTTCAGCACGACAACAGGCCCTTCCAGTTCAATGAGTCCGCGCTGCCCATTTAAACCCGTGTTAACTTACCCGTAGGTCTTTGGAATGTGGGAGGAAACCGGAGCACCCGGAGGAGACCCACGCAGACATGGGGAGAACGTACAAAATCCACTTATCCAAATGTTGTTATTATACCCGCCTCAACCATTTCCTCTGGCAACTCATTCCATCTAGGCACCACCCTGTGTGTGAAGAATTTGCCCCTCGGGTCCCTTTTAATTCTTTCACCTCTCACCTTAAACCTATGCCCTCCAGTTCTTGATTCCCCAACCCTGGGAAAAAGACCATGTGCGTTCACCCTATCTGTACCCCTCATGATTTTATACACCTCTATAAGGTCACCTCTCAATCTCCTACAATCACTCACCTTCTCTACATCACTTCCCTTCAAATGTTTTTACATCCACATCATTCTCACTTCACAATTTCATGTCATTAGTGAACATGGAACTGTCGTATTTTGACCCCTCAGCCAAATTGCTGATACACGTTGAGAATTGTTCGGGTCCAAGCATCAATCTCCGTGGTTCTTCTTAACAGTCCTTAAGGACTGAGGACGATTTACATCCCCTCCAGTTCTGATGGGGCTCGTAAGGTCAATGTGGGGACTGCTGACACTTCCACTGGTGGGGCAGGAGGTACCTGACTAAACAGGTGCCTGGGTAGTTAGTGAGGTGGTGCACTCCACTTTGAGCAGTCATGGGTGAGGGATTCATAGAACAGTACAGCACAATACAGGCCCTTCGGCCCACAATGTTGTGCCGACCTTTAAACCTCACCTAAGACTATCTAACCCCTTCCTCCCACATATCCCTCTATTTTAAATTCCTCCATATGCTTATCTAGTAATCTCCTGAATTTGACCAATGTACCTGCCTCCACTACCACCCCAGGCAGCGCATTCCATGCCCCAACCACTCTCTGGGTAAAAAACCTTCCTCTGATATCTCCCTTGAACTTCCCGCCCACTACTTTAAAGCCATGCCCTCTTGTATTGAGCATTGGTGCCCTGGGAAAGAGACACTGGCTGTCCACTCTATCTATTCCTCTTGATTCCCCAGAGTCAAAAGCCTTTTAGCACATTCCTGAACCTCCTCTGTCCTCCTGGTAAGTTCTTCCCATAGATGAGCTTGGAATGGAGTAGCCCACCAGAGACATCTTGTCAATCTCAGAAGAACCTCTTTATTCCTACTCCTTGAGTTAAAGGGAGCGATTGGGCAGGCTAGATCTTTATTCCTAGAGGAACAATTCAAAGAAACCATTCCATTTTGGAGTCCCAAGCACTGCACAATGTCTATAATGCAGCACTGTGTGTATGTGTAGTGTAAGATGCTGGTCAGGTTTGAGGAAAAGTGCCACCTCTTGGTACCAATGGACCGAAACTACACAGGAAAGGAAAGCGAACACAAGGCAAGGAACAGAGAGAGTAGTGCACATAAATATCACATGTAAGGGACGGGACCAGGAGTGGCTGTGGATGGGGATCAGGAGTGGCTTTAGGGGAGGATCAGGAATGGGTCTGGGTGGGAACCAAGAGTGAGTCTGGGTGGGGATGGGGATCAGGAGTGAGTTTGGATGGGTACGGGGGGGTAAATTTGGGTGGGAATGGGGACTGAGTCAGGGTGGGGATGGGGAGAGGATGGGGAGTGAGAGGGTGGGGATGGGGAGTGAGTCAGGGTGGGGACGGGGCGTGGAGACACAAGAGACTGCAGATGCTGGAATCTGAAGCATATAACAAACAGCTGGAGGGACTCAGCTGGGCAGGCAGCATCTGTGACGATGCAGGGTTTCGACTCAAAATGTCGACCATCCCTCTGCCTCCACAGATGCTGCCTGACCTGCCGAGTCCCTGCAACTGTTTCCTGTTGAGGGTCAGGAGTGGCTCTGGGTGAGGACTGGGACTGGTTCTGGCTCAAGTGTTTCCCTGCTCTAACCCTGAAGTGCTCAACATCAAGCCCAGCCGAAGATCGTTTAGTGCCCTGAGGGAGTGGGATCCATCTGGTGTGCAGCCTCTGTTGTGTCACCACACCAGGGCTGTGTTCAGTTGATGTTTATGCAGGAGGTGTTGAGCCAATGCACCCCATCCCACTACTCAGGAGCAGTACTGTGCTACACCAGCTGACATCAGCTCGCTCAGCAAGCACCTAACACCAAGTCAGCAGGCTTAAAGGTCTGCTTAGCTTAAAGGAAGGGAAAACAACATCGCCTCTCTGTTTTCCAGCCTACTGAAATCCTTTGATGTGCAATTGCTGTTGTAGGAAACATAGCAGCCAAGTTGAGCACGACAAGGTGCTAATTACTAGATAATCTGTTCTGAGTGATGCTGGCTGTGGTGGCAGTCATGACTCAGTGGGCAGAGCACTCACTTCTGAGTCAGAAGGCTGTCAATTCATGTCCTCCTTCTGAGAGAAAACAAACCTACACTGATGTTGCATGTATGATTGCTACACTCCTGGAGGTGTTGTGTTTCAGGTGGGAAGTTAAATTAATGCCCTATCTGATCTCTTATGTGTATGATCATGTTCTGGAGTAGTACTTATGTGTGTCTATATAAGCACTTATGTGTGTATGTACTTCTACACCTCTGAGTGCATGCCAGTGGTTGGGAATGTGTCTGTGTATGTGTGTGTAGGTGTTTGTGTGAATGCATGAATCTCTATCTCTCTGTGGTTGTGTATGGGGAGGGGTGTGTGTGTGTGTGTGTGTGTGTGTGTGTGTGAGAGAGAGAGAGAGAGAGAGAGAGAGAGAGAGAGAGAGAGAGAGAGAGAGAGAGTGTATGTATTTGTGTCAGTGTGTGTCTGTGTGTGTGCATGCATATGTATTCTCAAAGTCTCTGTAAAGATGTCTCTGGGTTCATGACCATTCTATCTAGATCCTATCTGGATGCATTACGGCTCAGTATGGCAACTGCTCTGCCCATGACCACTAGAAACTGCAGAGAGTTGTGGGCAGAGGTCAGCACATCACGGAAACCAGCCTCCCCTCCACAGACTGTCTACACTTCTCGCTGCCTCGGTAAAGCAGCCAGCATAATCAAAGACCCCACCCACCCTGGACATTCTCTCTTCTTCCCTCAGGCAGAAGATACAAAAGCCTGAAAGCACATACCAACAGGCTCAAGGACAGCTTCTATCCCACTGTTATAAGACTATTGAATGGTTCCCTGGTACAATAAGATGGATTCTTGACCTCACAATTTATTTTGTTTCAAACTTCCACCTTATTGTCTACCTGCACTGCACTTTCTTTGTAGCTGTTACACTTTGTTCTGCATTCTGTTATTGTTTTACCTTGTACTATCTCAATCCACTGTGTAATCAATTGATCTGCATGAACAATATGCAAGACAAGTTTTTCACTGTACCTTGATACAAGTGACAATAACAAACCAATTCATGGAGAAGTGTTCCGTTGAGTCTCCACAGTGGGATCACACAGTGACCAGTACAAAACATCGCAGTCTTCTCATCCACCTGCCCCACCAGTGGTATGCAAATATTTACATGAATCAGGAGAAGGCCACTCAGACCCATTCAGTACGATCACAGGTGATCTGATTCTAAACTCAGCTCCACATTTCCGCCTATCCCGGGGAAACGTTCACCCACAGAGTCTGCAGATCGCATGTAGGCCTCAGCTATCTTAGAACCCAGAGTACTGGATCAGAAACAAGGCAACCTTGACCCTGAAGAAGTAGCGTGTTTATGTGTGCGCGCGTGCACATTTGTGTGTGTGCATCTGTTCGTGTGCGTGAGCACAGGCGTGCACGTTTGTGTGTGTGCATCTGTTCGCGTGTGCGTGAACACAAGCGTGCACGTTTGTGTGTGTGCATCTGTTCGTGTGCGTGAGCACAGGCGTGCACGTTTGTGTGTGTGCATCTGTTCGTGTGCGTGAGCACAGGCGTGCACGTTTGTGTGTGTGCATCTGTTCGTGTGTGCGTGAACACAAGCGTGCACGTTTGTGTGTGTGC
This sequence comes from Pristis pectinata, assembly GCF_009764475.1. Lineage (NCBI taxonomy): Eukaryota > Metazoa > Chordata > Chondrichthyes > Rhinopristiformes > Pristidae > Pristis > Pristis pectinata. The sequence continues at coordinate 129,206,324 of NC_067407.1, read as the reverse complement.
ATCTGTTCGTGTGCGTGAGCACAGGCGTGCACGTTTGTGTGTGTGCATCTGTTCGCGTGTGCGTGAACACAAGCGTGCACGTTTGTGTGTGTGCATCTGTTCGTGTGCGTGAGCACAGGCGTGCACGTTTGTGTGTGTGCATCTGTTCGCGTGTGCGTGAACACAAGCGTGCACGTTTGTGTGTGTGCATCTGTTCGTGTGCGTGAGCACAGGCGTGCACGTTTGTGTGTGTGCATCTGTTCGCGTGTGCGTGAACACAAGCGTGCACGTTTGTGTGTGTGCATCTGTTCGTGTGCGTGAGCACAGGCGTGCACGTTTGTGTGTGTGCATCTGTTCGTGTGTGCGTGAACACAAGCGTGCACGTTTGTGTGTGTGCATCTGTTCGTGTGTGCGTGAACACAAGCGTGCACGTTTGTGTGTGTGCATCTGTTCGTGTGTGCGTGAACACAAGCGTGCACGTTTGTGTGTGTGCATCTGTTCGTGTGTGCGTGAACACAAGCGTGCACGTTTGTGTGTGTGCATCTGTTCGTGTGCGTGTGTATGCCAGCAGGAATAACAATGCAAGTAAATACTAGAGCAGGACAAAGTTAACATTGGAAGTGCATAAGATGGATCTGTCTAAAGCTCACCAAGGCCTGCTGAAATTGAAATCTCCATTGAGAAAGGGTGAAAAAGCTGGGCTGTTCCTTCAGAAGAGAGAAGACAAAGGAATGATCTTAATGAGCTGACTTTGAAAGTACTCTACAGAATAGGCAGACCGGATAGGGAGGTCAGAGTGCGCCAGCATTTTATGATGATCACTAATGAATCCAACAGAGAATTAAGGAGTAGTCTTACCAAGAAGGGGGTTAGAATGTGGAACTCAGGCCACACGGAGTTGTTGAGGTGAGTAGCATGGATGGCCTTTATGGGGAAGTTAGATAAATGCAAGGGAGAGAGGAATGGAGGGGGACGTAGATGGGGTTCAGAGTGAAGGGCTCACATGGAGTCATTAGTTACCTGATACAACCCTGACACTCATATGCTGGCCTTAGAGTGCCTAACACTGCCATGCGACTGAAGGCTATCACTCCATTGTTGTACAGTGCACAACATATCCATTTGCCCTCATTTCCATCCAACAATATCCCGACCTACTGGGGCCTCCCCCCTGAAAGTTACCCAAGCGGCCGATGTTTATGTTAGTTCTTGGCTGCATTGTTCAGGTCACAAATCTTTTCATGCGTCCATAAAATTAATTAACCAGTGTAGACACAGTGTATTCTTACAAATTTAAGAAGCTTTTGATGCAGGATTGATTTGTTGCATACTTGCTTCCTTCAAATGAGGGAAGTTCATGTTGCTTTAAGAGACACCAAAAGCCAGCAGCATCACACACTGAGAACTTCTAATCAAGATGCGGATCAGGATGTTCGCAGAGAATGGCCACCCAAGACATAATATTGCCTTTCACGTGCGTAGTGGGCATGACTTTACATCAGAGTCTTTACACATGGATGGAAGCAACAGACAACACTTTCTGCATCAGTTCCTCCCAGGCCAGCTTTAACATTAGAGCACAATGACCAGGTTGTTTAACTGATGCTCCATCTACTGCCTCAGATGGACTTAAAAGATATTGAGGTATTAATCTGAAGAAGCGTTCTCCCTTGTGCCCCCAGCCAATATTTAATGATTTAAAAAAACACACCCCAAGAGAAAAAGAATTGGATGTGTGAGATCAGAGAGATTGTCATTAACTAAAACTTGTGGGGACAGGGTAGGGATGGAGGTGCCCTGTAGCACAAGAAAATGCAAGGACATTTCCAACCCATCACCATCTGGTGAGGGAACCTCAGGGAGTGGTCAGGCACTGACTGCTGACTCAGTTAGCGCCCCCAGGAGGACAACCTCCACCCTCACACACAACAGCTGATGGGCATGTGTGAGAGAGAATAAGCTGCAGAACTGCAGGGAAATAAGGAGGGGGGAATGGAGCACATGGGATTGCTCTTCTGGTAGCCCGCATGTGCCTGAGGGGATAAGTAGTCTCATTTGTATATTTGTATATGGAATGAGCTGCCAGAGGAAGTGGTTGAGGCATGTACAATAGTATCATTTAAGAAGCACTTGAATAGGTACATGGAGGGGCGAGGCTTGGGAGGGATATGGATTGAATGCAGGAAATTGGGAATAGCTGGGTGTGCACCATGGTCGGCAATGGACTGGTTGGGCTGAAAGGCCTGTATCCGTGCTGTATTGCTCTATAACTCTGTAACAATGAAGTCAGTTTGGTTACACAAGGGTACTCTGCTACCCACTTAGGGCACCTACATTAAATTCAAAATATCTAAAATATCCATTAACTCAATGCTAAACAGCTCTCCTTTATTTTTAAAAGTAATATTTTTTTTACACAAATGAGATTCAGATAATGGGAATGACTTCTCCAAATGGCTGAAATAAATGAATGGTTTCACTAAAATCTCATTATCTTTTTCTCACAGGTCATTTCTTAAGGCAAACTTCTCAATTACTGGGGAAAAAACAGAGCTTATACTTCTCCCAAGTATTTGCAATTACGTTCTGACTAACACGGGTTCCTCATGGCATTTATTAGCAGAAGTTCTGCCTACCCTGTGTATCCCTCGATTAAGGTGGTCTTTCTAACTTTAATTACAAGTCTTTGGAGAGAGTGCAGAAGAGACTTACCAGATTGCTGCCTGGGTGTGTTATAAGGAGACATTGGACAAGCTTTGTTTTCTCCGGAGTGGTGGAGGCTGAGGGGAGACCTGATAGAAGCTCATAAAATTATGAGAGGCATAGATAGAGTAGACAGCCGGTATCTTTTTCCCAGGGCCAAAATGTCTAATACTAGAGGGCATGCATTTAAGGTGGGAGGGGGAAAGTTCAAAAGAGATATGCAGGGCAAGTTTATTTACACATAGAGTGGTGGGCGCTTGGAATGTGGTGCCGGGGTACAGGTGGAGGCAGATACACTAGAGGTGTTTAAGAGGTTCTTTGATAGGCACATGAATATGCAGAGATGGAGGGAAATGGACCATGTGCAGGCAGAAGGGATTAGTTTAATCAGGCATCATTAGCTTAATTAGTTTTGCACAACATCGTGGGCCGATGGTCCTGTTCATGTGTTGTACTGTTCTTTGTTCTATGTACACTGAAATAATATGACGTTCAGGTTTAAGTGCCTGGGGAACAACAACAAGGTTGTTATAAACCTGAGTACCACCTTGTGATGGAAAGATATTAGGAGATTATCCACTTTTACAGTTAGGGAGGGGGAGTGGCCAGAGAGAGAAAGGGCAGTGGGACACTGGGAAAGAGAGACTGGAAAGACAGTGACAGGGACTAACAGAGGGAGAAAGTGTAAACTCACAGACCAGGAGAGAAAGAAGCAGAGAGATAGTGAAAGGGATAGAGATGGGAACATGGAGCGTGGGAAAACTGGGAATGATAGAGGGATATAGCAAGCAGGGTAGGGAGAGAGGTAAAGGGGAAAGAGAGAGGTAGTGAAAGATGTTGGGTGAGGAAGAAAGACAAAGAGGGATTGAGAAAGAAAGACAGACACAGACAAAGATAGTCAGAGAGAATGAGAAAGAGATAGTGCATGACAAAGGTAGAGGAACAGAATGTGGGTCAGCAGGCAAAGGGAGGTTTACAGCTGCAGAGGGGAAAGAAGAAGTGAGGTAGAAAGTGGGAAACTATGAGAGACAGGGAGAGAGCAAAAGGGACGAAGAGATAGTGTGCTTATGAGAAAGAATTAGAGGGAGAGAAAGAAAAATGGGAGAGGGGACAAGGGAGAAGGAGAATCACAATGAGTGTTAGATCAAGAGGGACATAAAGAGAGAGACAGTGAAAGAAAGGGGAGAGAAAAATAAACAAAGCAAACATGAGAGGAGACAGAAAGAGAAAGAGAGAGAGAAGGAGAGAGAGGAGAGAGAGAGAAGGAGAGAGAGAAGGAGAGAGAGAAGGAGAGAGAGAAGGAGAGAGAAGGAGAGAGAGAAGGAGAGAGAGAAGGAGAGAGAGAAGGAGAGAGAGAGAGAGAGAGAGAGAGAAGGAGAGAGAGAAGGAGAGAGAGAAGGAGAGAGAGAAGGAGAGAGAGAAGAGAGAGAGAGAGAGAGAAGGAGAGAGAAGGAGAGAGAAGGAGAGAGAAGGAGAGAGAAGGAGAGAGAGAGGAGAGAGAGAGGAGAGAGAGAGGAGAGAGAGAGGAGAGAGAGAGGAGAGAGAGAGGAGAGAGAGAGGAGAGAGAGAGGAGAGAGAGGAGAGAGAGAGGAGAGAGAGGAGGAGAGAGAGAGGAGAGAGGAGAGAAGGAGAGAGAGAGGAGAGAGAAGGAGAGAGAGAAGGAGAGAGAGAAGGAGAGAGAGAAGGAGAGAGAGAAGGAGAGAGAGAAGGAGAGAGAGAAGGAGAGAGAGAAGGAGAGAGAGAAGGAGAGAGAGAAGGAGAGAGAGAAGGAGAGAGAGAAGGAGAGAGAGAAGGAGAGAGAGAAGGAGAGAGAGGAGAGAGAAGGAGAGAGAGGAGAGGAGAGAGGAGAGAGGAGAGAGAGAAGGAGAGAGGAGAGAGAGGAGAGGAGAGAGGAGAAGGGAGAGAGGAGAGAAGGAGAGAGAAAGAAAGAGAGAGAGAGAGAGAGAAAGAGAAAGAGAGAGAGAGAGAGAGAGAAAGGAAGAGTATGTGGCAGACAACAGTTAGGAGGACGTTGAAAGATAGAGAGTAGGTATTTCAGGCTCAAATGACACAGAAATAGACCAAAGAAGATATAGTCAAACAGATGCTTGGGCAGCGAACACACAAATTCCAAGACATGGGGCACATTCAATCTTAACATTTTTCTGATACATTCATTTAGTTTTTGTTGTATAAAGAATTTAATGTCAACTGAACAAGCCTGCAATACTTGTAATTAATTCCCTCAGTTGAAAGGATGCCATTTAGATTATGTAGTACAAAGTAAATCCATCTTTCTTCACATAACTTAAGGAATGTACTAGCAAAGAAAGTATATTTGAAATTCATTTGCTTTGATTTATCACTCTAGTGCAATGCCAGGAAGATTTACTCCTTGAAATATTACTGTTTCATGCCATCAAACTGAATTTGAGAGCAATTTAAATGTTGCTATCCTGCTGATGAACAAACCTTCACTTGTCACACCTCCCGCTGGCGTGAGGTGTATGCCTCATCCACCAAATCTGGGAATGTTGAACTAAACAGCCAGCTCAGAACAGAGGGCATATCCTTTGGGATTTGGTGTGTGGGTGAGGCAGGGGATCTCGACTGTGGTGGGATTATGTGGCTCTGGAGAGCATGGTGAAACCGGCATGGGGTAGCTCCAGGCCCCTCTGAGATACTGCTGGATTATCCCTGTGTTCAACAGGGGCCAAGGACTGCTGTTGTGATGCTTGCTGGCATTATTACTCTCCACCACTGGCTCTGAGCCCACTAGGGCTATCACTGTGTTGGGCTGTATGGCCTGTCCCACAGGGGTGGTAAGTCAGCCACACAGGGCTCGTTCACTGTGCTGGCAGCTCTGTGTCATGGCAGGTAGTGCTGCAGTGTAAAGGTGTGACATGAAGGCACCAGGGTGTTCACACAACATGGAAATGCACCATCAGAGAACGGCCAATCACTCGTTACATCAACACTTAACATCAGAGAGAGATACGGCACCGAAACAGGCCCTCTAGTCTGCCGTGTCCACACTGACCATCAACCACCCATTTACACCAATCCTACACTAATCCCATTTCATTCCCTCCACATTCCCATCAACTCCCGCCAGATTCTACCATCATCTACACCCAAGGAGTGATTTACAGTGGCCAATTAACCTACCAACCTGCACATCTTTGGGACATGGGAGGAAACCGGAGCACCCGGAGGAAACCCACGCAGTCCCAGGGAGAACGTGCAAACTCCACCCAGACAGCACCGGAGGTCAGGTTTGAACCTGGGTTGCTGGAGCTGTGAGGCAGCGACTCTACTCGCTGCGCCACTGACGTGTGGGTAGTAAAGTTTGCCTGTCGTTAAGAAGCCAGCATTGGCCAGTGTGGTCTGATAGGGTGAAGGGGGCATGTGGATAAGTGCTGTGAATGACTCCTCCGACTTTGAACCCCTCTACCCTGGGAGACAGCCGCCCTCTTGCCTCATGTGATCACTCTCACTGCTTGAGCGTACACAGTGCATTGATAAACCAGAGATAGGATTAGGGGAGAGGGGTGGGAGTACATTGGAGATGGTGCTGCAGAGCCCAGTGATAGGTGAATATTGGCAGATTGTTGACCGGTTTCCTCCCACATCCCAAAGATGTGCAGGTTGGTAGGTTAATTGGCCACTGTAAATCGCTCCTTGTGTGTAGATTATGGTAGAATATGGCGGGAGTTGATGGCACAGCCAAGACCTCACCGTACCCATCCGACATCAGACTGGCAGGTAGGCATGAGACAGAGTGGCACTGCAGCTGGTGCTGCTGCCGCCTCACAGTTCCAGTAACCTTGGCCGCTGGGGCTGTCTGTGTGGAGTTTGCACGCTCTCCCTGCAACCGCGTGGGATTCCCCCACACCTCAAAGACACTCGGGTTGGTGGGTTAATTGACTGCTGCAAATTGTCTAGAGCAGGGGGGTGAAGGGAGAACAGGACGAAGGAGAATGTTAGGTTACAGAGAAATAAGTGGAGGGGATAATACTGCTTTGAGACTCGATGGCCAGAATGGCTTCTTCTAGATCACATGAAATGAAATTAATGTGGGAGTTTAAGAGTTGGGATGGGTTGTACAAGACACTGGTGAAGCCTCACCTGGAGTACTGTGTACAGTTCTGGTTGCCACACCACAGGAAGGATGCAGTAGCAATACAGAGAGTGAAGGAGACATTCACCAGGATTTTGTCTGGAGTTATGGAAGTTTGGATAAGCCAGCTTTATTCTCACTGTAATGTCGAAGGCTGTGAGAGTGATACAATTACGAGGGGCATGACTCAGAGTCTTTCTCCTCAGGTGGGGGGAGTCTAAAACTGGAGGGCACAGGTTTAAGGTGAGAGGAAAGAAATTTAAAGGGGATCTGAGGGACAAGTTTTCCACACAGAGGGTGGTGCTTATATGGAACAAACTGCCAGAGGAGGTGGTAGAGGCAGGTACAGTTACAATGTTTAAAAGGCATTTGGACAGGGACTTGGATGGGAAAGGAGTAAAGGGATACAGGCCTCATGCAGGCAAATAGGATTGGCGTAGATAGGCATCATAATTGGCATGGACCAGGTGGATCAAAGGGCCCATTTCTGTGCTGTACAACTCTATGGTCGGTATTGACTTGGTGAACCGCAGGGCCTACCTCCGTACTGTAAGAAATATGGGGATGTAATATGGATCCTGTTGGGCTCTGGAATGAGATAACCTGGTTTTACCAGATAACCTGGTTTTACACAGTGCCTTTCATGACCCCAGTGCTTCATGAAAATGGAGCATTTCTGTGTCCACTAACCACTGCAGCATAGGGAACCCAGCTGTTGAACTGGAGCACAGCAAGCTTCCACACATGGCACCAAGGTAATCATCAGATCATTCGTCTTTTTAAGGCTGTGTGTTTAAGTGAAACACATCAACCAGGGCACTGTGGTCGCTTTACTTCAAAAGACTGTCACAGATTCATTCCAGTCCACCTGAGAGAACAGACAGGCCCTCAGTCTAATGTCTCATCTGAAAGACAGCAGCTCCCACAGTGCAGACTCCCTTAGGCATCGCAGCACGAACCAGGGATCAAAATGGGACTAGGCTACAACAGTGGCTACACTTCAAAAGCACTTCTTTGGCTCTAAAGCACTTTGAGCTGTCTTGGTTGTGAAATGCACGAAGAAATTCAAGTTCAGCTTTCCTTTCCCTGGTGTGTGTCATTCAGTGGCACGGAAGTCAGCGCTGACGTCCCAGCTGAAGCACGAGACTTCCTATTCCTTGTGACTTATAGGTTTATCTACAAAAATATACATATACATCCTCCAAAGAAACAGTACAACTTACACACACACACAAACATGTACCTATACAGAAACTCAAATGTACAGACGTAAACATTCAAACACTCTTTCGCACACAAACTCTCCATTTGTTTACCTCCCTTTCTCTCTCCGACACACATGCTCTCCCTGTGTTTCACTCACTCTCACCCTTTCTCTTCCCCCCTCACACAGACAGACACACAATCTGTTGCTCTCTTTGCAGACATGATCTCCCTGTCCCCTCTGCTTTACTCTCTCACACACACACAAAAATACACACACACTTTCCCTCTCACACAAACACACTCTTCCTCTCTCTCTCACACTCTTTCTTTATCCTCCCCCCTCCTTCGCTCACACCTATACAGACACATGTAAACACACATACACCACACTTGCCTCCAGCTATGCTTGTTAACAGAGTAACCTGTCAAGTTCAGGCAGTCTTCAGAACACCAAAGTTTTCTCAAAATGAAACAAGTTTCTCTTGCTAAGTGCATTTCCGTGCATGCATGTTATCTCAACACCCTGTCACGTAATGCTTATCCTCCAATTACTCAGGTTACCCTGCACTCTTTCACTGCCATTCACCTCCCTCTCACTCTTTCTGCTGACAGTGCCACAGGCTCTCCCGTTACAGGAGCCCTCTGTCAACACTGTGCACACAAAGGAGAAACTTAATCTGTGGATTAAAATGTACTTTAATATATGATACTGTATCTGAAATCCTTTTTACAACATCTGACAGCCACGTAAAATAATACCTTTCTGAAGCAAGGACAGCCCATATAAAATAAATAATACAAGTAACAATGCTCTTAGATTTCTTTGAAAGGTATTCTATCTGATTCCCATTTTTAAACGATAGATTGACTTGAAGGATTCTTTATTTCAGGTTGTTTCAAAGAATGTCAGTGAATTCAGTGTTCAACAAAGGGATTATTAGGGGAACAGAGCAGTTTACTGTGTTTTGTTGAAGCCTGGGGTAGATATCAAACTCCCACAGAGATACAAACACAAACTACTGATGCTGTGACTCTGAAAATGTTCAGCAGTCCTGTCAATAGCCAAGGAGAAAGAAGACAGATGGATGTCATCTCAGGTCCATGATTCCAGTAAAAACCGCTTTTGTGCCACTAGAGTTTTGGTATCCAAAAGGTTTGGCATTGTGGCTCCTGGTCTTTCACCCTTCTAAATCCAGGCTTTTTGTCCTGTTGCTAGGTGTATGATGCCAGGTCATGACTTGGAAAACTCCATACTCCTTTAATGACCCCAGTCCAGCATTCTGAAACCCTGTTGCATAACTTGCTGAAATGGGACTCAAACACATGAGCAGCAAGTGGTACTGGTCCACTTGGATAATATACCCCTTCACTGGGCAGCTATGACTAAAAGGAGGAAATAGTGATCTCTAGGAGAACTCCACAGGATTCCTGTTGATTTTGGCTGAAGGTCTAAGATGACCTGTATTGAACCAGCTGAATTCATCTCTCCCCATTTGAACTTCCATTGAAAAGATTAAACACAAGTGCAATATTCCACAATATTCCAATGGAGACTCAAGACACTGCAGGTGCTGGAATCTGGAGCAAAAAACAAACTGCTGGAGGAACTCAGCAGGTCGAGCAGCAAGCGAAACATCGACCATCCCTTTGCCTCATGTGCTCCTTGACCCGCTGAGTTCCTCCAGCAGTTTGTTTCTTGCAGTATTCCTGTGGAGCATTTCTATTTCCTCTTTTTATCAAGCGGATTTTATCCAAGGAGACCTCCTCTTGGCATATACTCGATCAAGATTCAACGATCATTTTGAAATCTTTACAAGCCCCAGCACTTCTGGGGAGACTTCCTATTTGTTCCACATGGAACGGGTAAAATCTCAGCAAAATATTTTCGACCAAGAAGAATCTCAAAAAATTTTCAAGCTTACAACATTCTGCCAGACTGATAACTTCGAGTGACAAACATCACACCAGATTCAAGTGGAGTCAAATCCCATCTCCAAATTTTATTTGAATATTCATTGAAATGTATGCACACAAGAAACAGGTCATTCGGTGAGCCTGCCTTGCCTTTCAATATGATGGCTGCTCTGATCCTGACCTCAGCTCTATTTTTCTGTCTTTTCCTCATAACCCTTAACTCCCCTGTTATTCAATGACTCAGCTTCTATGGGACAGAGAATTAAAAGAATTCATGGTCCTCCTCCTCATCTCTGAGCCAAATGGATAACTTCTTATTCTGAAACTATGAGCTTCATTCTAGATTCCTCCAGTCATATGTTATGAGAGGCGTAGATGGGGTAGACAGTCAGAATCTTTTCTCCAGGGTAGAAATATCAAATACTAGAGGCTATAGCTTTAAGGTAAGAGGGGAAAAGTTTCAAGGAGATGTGTGGGGCAAGTTTTTTTTTAAAAACACAGAATGGTGGGTGCCTAGAACACGCTGCCAGGATTGGTGGAAGTAGATACGATAGAGACATTTAAGAGGCTGTTAGACAGACACATGAACATGCAGGGAATGGAGAGAAATGGATCATGTGCAGGCAGAAGAGATTTAGTTTAATTTGGCATCGTGTTTGGTGCAGACATCATGGGCTGAAGGGCCTGTTCCTGTGCTGTAATGTTCTATGTTCTATCCTTCATCCTGGGAATCAACCTAATGATCCTTCTTAAAAATGCCTCCAATGCAAACATATTGTCCTTAATTAAGGAGATACAGTACTCCAGGTATGTTCTCCCCAATGTACTGTACAGTTGCGGGAAGGTTTCCCCACTTACATACTCCATTTTATGAGCAATTAAAAAAATCTAGGCACATGGAGACTATTCAGCCCATTGAGCCTGTTCTACCATTCATAGCTGACCTGCAGCTTGCCTCATCCACTTGTCCATGACCCTTAGTCCAAGCCCATACATCCCTAACAAAAACTGACCCCAATTTTGACATTTCCAATCAAAATCCACCTTCCATCACAAAACCTTTCTGAGGAGCCACTGATACAGACGACTGATCAACCTGGCCATTCTTATGAATATCAGAATAACTAACTCCAAATTTTTTTAAAAAGGTTTAAAATTCTTAAAGGGTTGTGGTGAGATTTGAACTCACACCCTCTGGATTATGAAGTGCACGATACTGTAGGCTAACCGCCTGAATAAAAAAAAGGGGCATTTTCAGCAGTCTGCTGTTGGCAACTAGAAACTAGTGCTGTCTGTTTCTGTTTTTCTTTCTAAAAACGCTCCAGAAAGCCAGGAATTGCAGCCAAGTCATGAAGAATGTGTTTTTTTTTGGGTACTTTTTCCATAGTCTTTTTTCTTGTAAGTTTTCATAAGGTTTAAAGCTTCAGCTCCCTCCGAAAATAAAAAGGAGCTAGACAGAGTGGCTGTGTAACAAACCCCTTCAGAACCCTGAAGCAACTCTTTGACACAAATACACACAGTACCACCCCACCCCCAAAATAAATTACACCCAGTTACTTTACATGGGTCAAGAGCATGGCACTCCCTCACAAAGAAAACCTCATAGCACCAAAGGAGCCACAGTCAGTTACTCACTGCGCAGGCACACAAAGGAGTGATTATATTTTTCAACCAGGGAGAACCGACCGCAAGAGGCAAAATCATCAGAGCAAATTCGCAATGTGATCTAACTGAGGAGATGCCACAGACAGGCTGCATCTGACACACCAGGCAGGTAAATCCACTGGTAACCCCCATCTGTCATTGCACTAACAACAGGCAGAGATCAGGCGCCTTAAAAACCAAGGCAAATGAAGAGCCATTCAGGTTTAACAGGATCAGAACGGACATTGCAACAAAGGAGGGGTGGCCAGAGAGCTTGGCCAGAAAAGTGGGTTTCAATGGATGGAGTCATACAACATGGAAACAGGCCCTTCGGCCCATTGAGTCTGTGCCAACCATCATCCCAACACATGCGATCCCAATCCTAACCCATGTTATTCTGCCCACATTCTCATCAACTCCCCCTCCCCCATCAGATTCCACCACTCACCTGCACACTAGGGTCAATTCACAGTGGACAATTAACCCACCAACCTACGTGTCTTTGGGATGTGGGAGGAAACTGGAGCACCCGGAGAAAACCCATGCAGTCACAGGGAGAATGTGCAAACTCCACACAGACAGCACCGGAGGGTCGGGATTGAATCTGGGTCGCTGGAATTGTGAGGCAGAAGCCCTGCACACTGCACCACTTGACCTGTGGAGGGCAGAGGGGTTTGAGAAGGACCCTAAAGTCCCTCACAGCAGTGGAGTAGGAAGAGGCCGTACATAAGGCAAGAAATGAGCAATCTTCGGAGTTGGTGGGGGGGGGGGGGGGAAAAGGGAGCAAAAACCTTAAACAGGAGAACAAGAAACTATAAACTGTGGGAGAGATAGCAGCAGCCACTGTCGGCGACCGAGGATGGGAAGAGAGATGACAGGGAGCTGAATGATTCATGGCTGTCAGAGGGCAAACCACTGACTGCTGGTGTGATTACATAATAAACCACCAAGCAAACTGTGTCTCAAAACCACAAGATTTAACCTACATTTGTCACATTTTTTAATGTTTTTTTCATGGGGTTATGGTAGGACAGTGGTTATATTACTGGTGCCAGCCCAGAGGCTTGCACCATTCTCAGAACCTTAGAGCCACTGTGGCCAGAAGGAGGCCATTTGGCCCATCAGACCTGCAGCAGCATCTGGCAGAGCAATCCCATTAGTCCCATCGCCCCCCCCCCCCCCCCCCCAGCCCTTGTCTTGTAGCCCTGCAAATTATTCTCCAGTGAATCAGACACACTTTCAAACTTCATCACACCATCTGGAGCATTTCATTCCATTAACTAAATTAATTGTGGAATGTAAAGAGCTGGCATCAAGGACAGTAAACACGAAGCTAACAGAAAATAGGATGGTTTTTTGCTTAAAGTCAGAGTCAAACAGCACGCAAACAGGCCCCTCTGCCTACCAAGTTCACGCCAGCCATCAACCACCTACTTACACTAACCCTACACTAATCCCTTTTTTCCCTCAATCTCCCCACATTCCCAAAACTCCATCCAGATTCCGCCACTCACCTACACACTCGGGGCAACATACAGTGGTCAATTAATCCACCAATCCCAATGTCTTTGGGATGTGGGAGGAAACCGGAGCATCTGGGAGAAACCACGCAGTCCCAGGGAAGACGTGCAAACTCCACACAGACAGCACCCAAGGTCCGGATTGAATCCAGGTCACTGGAGCTGTGAGGCAGTGGCTCTACTAGCTGCACCACTGTGCCACACCAGTTCCTCAACCGGTATCATTTACCTGATTTTTAAGTGACTGGGAGGAGTTTGCTGCATGTAAATTGGCTGTTGCATCTCCTATATTACAAACTTCAAACAGGGCTGCACTGGCCTGGGTTGCCCTCAGGTTTTGAAGGACACTTGCTTCAATCGGAGTCATAGAGTTGTAGACTCATACAGCACAGAAACAGGCCTCTCAGCACAACTGGTCCATGTTGACCAAGGTGCCCATCCAAGCTAGTCCCATTTGCCCATGTTTGGCCCTTAACTTTCTAACCCTGAAGTTCTTGGGGTTCCTCAGGGAGAATGAGTGCCTGGGAGGCACAGTGGTGCAGCCGTTACCTCAGAGACCCGATTCCACCCACATCCCAAAGACATGCGGGTTGGTGGATTTGTTGGCCCCCATAAATTGTCCCTAGTGTGTAGTTGAGTGGTAGAATATTGGGGGGGGGGGCGCAGTGGTGGAGGGAGGGGCGACTTGATGGGAATGTGGGGAGAATAACATGAACAAAATGGGCAGGCACGGTAGTGTAGTGGTTAGCATAATGCTTTACAGCGCCAGCGACCCAGGTTCAAATCCAGCCACTGTCTGTAAGGAGTTTGCAGCACGTTCTCCCCGTGTCTGCGTGAGTTTCCTCCGGGTGCTCCGGTTTCCTCCCACATTCCAAAGACGTATGGGTTAGGATGTTGTGGGCATGCTACATTGGCGCTGGAAGCACGGCGACACTTGTGGGCTGCCCTCCAAATCACTACGCAAAAAGATGCATTTCACTGTGTTTCGATGTACATGTGACTAATAAAGAAATCTTATCTTATAACTTAGAGCGGGATTAATGTAAATGGGTGCTTGATGGTCGGTATGGACTCGGTGGGCCAAAGGGCCTGTTTTCCTGCAGTATGACTCCATGCCTTCAGGAAAGGGGGATTGGAACTGCAGGGAGAATGAATGGCTGCAAGGTCGCCCTCTGTGCAGCACAAGTGCTCCGAATCTACGGATATGCTCTCAGCTCGGACCTCCCGCCACTAAGCTTCCCTGCCACGCGTGATAGCCGGGCGCCACTGGCGGTGATTACAGTGTGCGTGCCGTGAGCACGATCCATGATCCCGAGAGCCTGCAGTGCCACCGGGTCACCGGTAATCCTCCAGAAAAGGCTGCAGAGTCTTCACAGCCGCAGCCCAGCTCCACAGAGCAAGCTTTGGCATGCGAGAAAACAGGAACAACGCAGAAACCTCAGATGTGCTAACGTACACATAACAAGTGCTTGACTGCCTGCCTCTGTGGTCAGAAAGTGAAACTGCCTCGGTGTGGAATGCCTGTGGTAATAACAACACCTTGTCACCACAGCGCAGGCACTGCCAGAGCCACGGTAGGCTCCAAATCAGCAGCCTGTTATCTGGGCTGTGGGTGAAATAGTGCCCGGGAGGGGATTGAAATAAAAAAAAGGCGTTGATGGATGCACATTGCTTCCTCTGTCAGCTGGAACCTAATCCTGTCTGCAGTCTAGGGGAGGACGTGGGCTGATATCAGGAGAGACGGATCAGTTCACCTTGGCTGCCACTTTCCTTCCTCTGATGGGCTACGGATCTGATTACAGCAGGAGCAGGGTGGCTCTGCTTGCCAGGCTGGAGGCGAAGTAAACTCGCCTCCAACGCCACCTTCTCGGTTAGCGTAATGCTATTACAGCACCAGCGACCCGGGTTCAATCCCGGTCACTGTCTGTAAGGAGTTTGTACATTCTCCCCGTGTGTCTGCGTGGGTTTCCTCCCACATTCCAAAGACGTACGGGTTAGGAAGTTGTGGGCATGCTACGTTGGTGCCAGAAGCGTGGCGACACCTGTGGGCCGTCCCCAGAAAGCTCTACGCAAAAGATGCACTTCACTGTGTGTTTTGATGTACATGTGACTAATAAAAATATCTTATCTTCTCAAAGACACAGCTCGATCCACAGCAGATCTGCAGAAACAAGAGCCTTCGCCTGCTGGGTGCTGGGAAGCCCCGGTCACTGCCGTGGTGGCAACCGTCCCTCCGAAATCCCAGTCCTAGACCACCCGCGACCGTTGTCCAGACTTCATGGTGGCCACTTGCCAAGGCTTCTCCCCCTACGCTGAGTGCCAGCTCAGAAGGGCAAGGGCCACAGGCGCAGTAAGTACGGCTCTGGCGACCCAGGTTCAATCCTGACCTCTGGTGCTGCCAGGGTGGAGTTTGCTCATTCTCCCTGTGACTGCTTGGGTTTCCTCCCACACCCCAAAGACGTGCGGTTTGGTGCTTGACCTGCTGAGTTCCTCCAGCAGATAGTTTATTACTCTCAGATTAACTGCAGGTGAAGTGGCTGCTGTAAATTGCCCCAAGTATCTGGATGAGTAGCAGGAATGGGGGGCGGGGGAAGTTGATGGGAATGTGAGGAGAATATAATGGGATTAGGGTAAACTGGGTACTTGATGGATAGCAGTGACTCAGTGGGCTGAAGGGCCTGTTTCCATGCTGTGTGACCCTATGACCTTCTCACGGGAACCAAAGGTCAATGCCTGGCAATGTCTACAATCATCTGTGCATCACTGCCTCTTGATCAATGCGAGGGCAAAATCATGGTCTGGTTGGCCTCTGTGTACAAACAAGAGTAACCAGAGTAACTGGAACACCAGATATAGTTGGTGGAAAAGTGAACGAACTTTGCAATTTTCTTTTGGTGTAAGTCACCCATTTAAAGGTATTTTCTCTCTGTTCCTGCCTGTGAGCTCCCAGAGACCAGCCATCCAAGGCCCATTCAGCTCTGGAGATCTCTACCTGTAGACAGACATCAGGACGCCCACCGGAAGAATTAACTGGAACCCTCCTTCCCTGGGCAATGCCTGGTGTTTCTGCAGAGCAGCAGGTCAGAGAACAAGCTTGTGCCCACAATACTCTGGCAGGGAGAGGTTGCCAAGGCTGGGTGTTAGCTGACGGGGTGGGGGGTGGTAGGAGAATTAAGAAGCAGGGACAAAGAATTTGGAGGGCAAATTCAGTACGAGTTGGGAGACAGGGTAAGTTCAGAGAGAAGGAAACAAATATCACAGGGTGAGAATTCAGAAGGAAAGCAAATTCATAGGAAAGATCAATGGGAGGAGAGAATAATTCTGAGGGAGGGGGGACAACTCAAAAAGGCAAGAGGAAGGAATCTGAGGAGACACGGAATTTGGAGGGCTGCAAAAACATTGAGAGAGAGGGAAGGGTATCTGGGAGTGTAAAGGAGCGTTTGCAAAATGGGAGGATTGATCCAGAGGGATGAATATTTGCAAGGTCCATTCCTTGGCCACCCACTCCCAATAGGTTACAGTGTGACTCCAGCCAAGAGTGGGAGTGGATCATGTCCATTCTACTACGCAAGGAGTGCTCTGTGGGCCCAGCAGATAAGATGGTGCAATAATATCACTAAAGCTTTGCAATACTAAACACTGAGCTACTAAAATTAGGAGATAAAGCATTTTAATATACACAGCAGCTCACCACAGCCTCAAGATAGCTAAAGGACTTCACAGCCAATTAATTACTTCTGAAGCAGAGTCACTGTTACGATGAAAGCAAGTGAGCCAGCCAATCTGCACAGGAAGATCCAATATGAGATAGATGACCAAGTGATCTGAGTTTTGGTGGTACTGGTTAAAGGAGGAACATCTGAGGAACTATGAATCTTGCTGTTCATCTTCCTGAAGAGGCCATGGATTAACCAACAACCTGCTGGAGGAACCCTGCATCAGAACCTGGGTTTCAACTCGAAACATCGACAGTTCCTTTCCTCCCACAAATGCTGCTCGACCCGCTGAGTTCCCCCAGCAGATTGTTTGTTGCTCCAGGTTCCAGCATCTGCAGTCTCCTGTGTCTCCGTGAGTTAACCTCTTGCCCAGAAGTTCCACATCTGGCAATACAGCAATCTTAAACAGCCTTCAGCTGACTTAAAGGCAAAGGCAGAACCATTAAAGCCAAGGAACTGTTTAGGATGATACAAGTAATGGTACATGAAGGAGGATTTCATCCATGGAGTTGTTGCCACTTTGAAAGAAGTCACTCTTGCCGACACAGAAGTATAATATTCAGCTTGGACATTAAATGGGCGCACTGTCTGTAGCAGGACACTAATCACAGTAACATAATGCACCAAAAAAGCCATTCAAGGATAGGGCACAGTGGGACTGTTTAAAGTACAGTTCAATGCCACAGTCAGAAGGTTAGGCTCCTGTACCAGGGTGACAACTATCAATGAGTTAAGTGGTCTTTTCATTCTAATTTAAGATTCCTACAACAAATCTATTGCCAATTAATGCTCAGTGATCACAGATGATGGCAAGGTGCCGCAACATCCATAATCAGGAACAATGTGCACAAGAACAACTTCAAAACACAAGATGCCCCAGTCTAAAATTGACACAATACTTGACAATAAACTGTGGTACGGCAGGGATTGATTTCAAGCTCTAGGCACAGGGTGGGGGTTGGGGAGAATCAGATGACAGCTACAAACTGCTAAACACATCCTCCGAATCCCATGATTAGATTAGAGCTGTGTAATCCCCCCTTGTGATGGTAACCATTATTCTCTACTTAGGCCAATATGATTAGGATTCTAATTCATCTCCAAAGAGACTAGGCAAGTGGCAGAAGACTTCTGATGTGTGTGAGGGAGGAGAGTTCTCACAGGGAGAACAGAAGCTTTCAGCTGCCTTTGGTCCTGCTCTCCAGAACACCCTCCGCAAAGATCTTCCCTTTGCCATATTACTCCCTGACCTACTCAAAAGTTAAAACTGTTCCATCCCTCAGCTTTATAATTCTACTGCAATCCAACACACACTTGCCTGCCTGATATCCCATGGATGAACAGCACTGCATTAAAGGTGAATGATCACTGCAAGTCACTGTTCATTGAATCCTAGCATCTCTTCAAAGGTCCTATTAATGTTAGCTGCACTTTAAAAAATATATATACTTCATTTTAAAATGTCAACGTGTCAGAGTTGAGTGCAGAATCCACACAGGGAACTCTGTATTGTCAGAGGTAGTATCGATCAGATATTAAACCAAGGCACCATCAGCTCTCCTGGGGAGGAAGAAGATCCATTAAGGCTCAGATTACTTTTGGCTGCAATGGTTAACAGATACACAACTGGCTCAAATTATGTTCAACTGGGTCTGATGAGGCAGGCCTCACTGTTCGACTACAGATTCCCAACACAGGGATTTTACTTCCAACTCCGTCATGGCAAAAGATCTCCAGGAGAACAGATGTTTTCCAAGCCTCCTTAAAACAAAATGTAGCAGCCTCATTGGTCACAGTCCAGGGATTCCCATAATTCAATCAAAATGGAGCACTAAGGAAGGAACTGAAAAATCAAGTTCCTTCGATAGGACGGACTCTGAGTCCAACTGAAAACAACAGAAGGAATACTGAACTTCTTGGAAAACGCAACCACTTGCCTGTCAAGCACCAGAGTTGTGCCGGAGTCTGTGGACTGGGTGGAAGCAAGTCATCCTTGACCCTGAGGATTGCCTCAGAGAAAAAGATTACCTGGCCATGAATTTTGTGCACAGACTGGCTGCTGTTTTTACTTATAGCAGGTCTGACTGGCTGTTCCTGCTGTGGGCCATTCCGAAAGGTCTCATATCAAATGTGCAAAAGTCAGAAGGGTGGGTAAAGGAGAGGATGAAAGATACCAGGGGTTAATGATTTTCTTAATTAATACTTTCTACAGTCTAGGTTGTTTTTTTAGGTGGGAGAATATTAAAAATAATTGAGTGTTAATGTTTGTATCCGATGTGATGCCACAAGACAGGAGGTACCACGTCCCACTCAAAGCACTGTTAATGACACCAAAAAGAAACTCAACCAGATCAGCCATATAAATATCAGGGCTACACGAGTGGGTTCAGAGGTATCCAACCTCCTGAGACCATAAAGAAGGCACAAGTGACAAGTGTGGCGGAATACTCTCTGCATTGAGTGTGAATGCAGCAACACTCAAGAACATAGAACATTACAGCACAGGCCCTTTGGCCCATAATGTTGTGCCGACATTTTAATCCTGCTCTAAGATCTATCTAACCCTTCCCTCCCACATAGCCCACTATTTTTCTATCATTCATGTGACTACCTAAGAATCTCTTAAATGTCCCTAATGTATCTGCCCCCACAACCTCTGCCGGCAGTGCGTTCCACGCACCCACCACTCTCTGTGTAATAAACTTACCCCTGACATCCCCCTTATACCTTCCTCAAGTCATCAGAAGCTCCACAACATGAAGGAGCTGCCTCGATTGGCACTGCTTCGTAACATTCATTCTCTCCACCGCCGATGCACGACGACTGCAGTGTGCACCACCTACAAAATGCACCAGATTACCCCAACAGCACCCTGCAAACCTGTGACCACCAAACAGGCACATGGGAACACCACCACCCGCCGATTCCCCTCCAACTCACACACAGGCCTGACTTGGAAACGCACCACCATTCCTTTGTCGTCGCGGGGTCTAGATCCTGGAACTCCCTATCCAACAGCATTGTGGGGGTGCCTCCACCCGAAGAAATGCAGCAGCAAAAAGGCAGCAGCTCACCACCAGCTCACAAGGGCAATTGGCGAGGGGCAATAAATGCTGGCCTTGCTAGCAATGTCAGGATCCTACCAATGAGTAAGACTGATCTGTGGAGCTGTCCATTAAGACATGCCAACTTCACTGTTGACTGTGTGAGAGAGAGTGAGCTACACTTAGTGTATATAACTGCAAGGGTAGACGCAGCTGGCACACAGGCAGTGGTGTCCATCCTTTTCCTCTCCTCCTCCTGTTCCCATGGGACTAAAGGGCGATTTCTTTTGACTCCAATATGGAGGAGCTGAAGATGCTTTTGCGTGCACTCCTTTAACACAGGTGCCTGCTGCCTACCTCATGGTCCTGACAGAACGAGGACTTGGCTCAGTGGCAAGGAACTCCCAAGGCAATGAGAGAGCAGATCCTACTCCCCAGACCAAGCACCCATCCATATGTGAATACACACGCACGCACGCACGCACAATATTCCACCAGTTCTTTTCTTTGGGCCACCCCCTTCTTCGACTTCCACAACACTGATTCCCCTCGCTCCCTCACTCTGCCCTCCCTTAGCTTACCTTTGTTCCCTTTCCCTAATTGCCTCCTTCAGTCTTCCCCCTCCTTCATTCCCCTCCCCTCACTCCCTTCTCTTATCTTCTTCCTCCCTTTGTCTCTTTCCCTCACGTTCCCCTGTATTTTCCACCCCGCCTCCAAGTTTCCAAGTGTCACACGCTCAGTCTCTCCGAGAGAGAGAGGCTGCTCACTCCCTCTGCCTTTCGTCCTCTCTGGTACCGTCACCCAATTCCTGCCCTTACCCACCCACCATCCATGCCCTCAGAAGCCTAGGCCAGAACACGTGGAGCTCTCCAAACAATCTGGGGAGAATCTTCAGCCACTTGCCATCCCAAGCATCCTGGGCAAGTTGTAGGGACCTGGTGTGTGATTCCCCAGCCAACGAAGGCGGATTCATTCTGCGGGAGCACGAGCATCCCTCTCGGTGGCCATCGTCACGCAGCAGAATACCCTAACCTCATGGGGTCTCTGTCTCCTGCCTTCCATGAACTCAGGGGGAGATGAAGAGCAGGAAAAGGGACAGGGAGGTTGTGAACTAAAGAGGAACCTGGGAGACAGAGTTCCATCCTCCACATACTGAGGGTGCCAACAAGAGAATCACAATTAAGGTTATGGATTGAATCTACTTTAGTTGCTCTCTGGTTATGTGGGTTTGATATCCACAGTTTGGCATGAAGCTTCACTTCACTACACTGCCTACTAACGTTATCAATCCAACATTAATTAACTGCTCAGACCAGAATTGATTAAATTTAAATGATGCTATTTATATTGAACTTGTCTTTATTCCTGTTGTATGATACCTTTAAGGGTCTCTCAAGCTCAGTACTCCATCAATCACCATTATCCACCCCAGCAGTACAGGATGACAGGAATCTTCTCCACCACAGTGTGGTCCATCTGACCCATGCAGAGCAGTGCTCCTCGAACTGTGGTTCCCGAGCACAACTGATAGACAAGACCTTTGAAAGGCTGAGCAAATAAATCTCATTTGTGCAAATGCTTTTTTCATTTGCTGACTTACCCTGTTTAGATGTTCCGAGCCTGGAGATTTGGGAAAAGTACTGTGTACAGTATCAGCCATTCATCAGAGAGAATAAATCCTCACCAGAACTGCATGTACACAGCTTGCTCTTCTGTTTTATGCACAAGGTCACCAACACTCTGATGATACTATTAAATTCTGCATAAGACCAACCTGTAAGTGGACACTCATTCTCCGCACAGTAATTACTGTGCAGCAGCAGGTCTGGAGCCCAGGCATAGGAGCTGGTCACTTAACCCTTTGTGTTATTGAAGGGGATCAAACTTAATGCATCACTTAACTCTGTCAACCTGCTTTAGTTCCATATGCCTTACTGAACAGCATACTTTTGAAATCCCTTCCTACATTTCAACAGTGACTGCATGCAAAAAGAACTAAAGTGCTTGAGTGTGCAAGAAGTGGTACATAAATGCAAGCTCTTTTAAAGAAAAACTGACAGCCAGTTGCATTTTGCTTCTGAAGTTCAGTCCCAGTTGATCAAACAGAATATCAGAAGGACATGACAATGTGACATATGTAACATACATGTGACAATGTAACATATGAGGAGCTTTTGATGTCTCTGGTCCGGTGACTGATGGAGTTCAGAAGGATGAGGGGAATCTCATTGAAACCTGCTGGATACTGAAGGATCTGGATAGAGTGGGCACGGAGAGGATGTTTCCATTAGTTGGAGAGTCTAGGATCCGAGGGCACAGCCTCAGAATGAAGGGATGTCCTTCTAAAGCTAAGATGAGGGAGAATTTCTTCAGCCAGAGGGTGGTGAATCTGTGGAATGCAGAGGGCTGTGGAGGCCAAGTCATTGGGTGTATTTAAAGCAGAGATCGATAGGCTCTTGATTGGTAATGAGGTCAAGAGTTACAGGGAGAAGATGGGAGAATGGGGTTGGAAACAAAATCAATGGCGGAGCAGACTCGATGGGCTGAACAGCCTAATTCTACTCCATTACCTTATGGTGGCTGAGACTATCCCACACCCGCAATCAAGGCTCAGTTCCTACCTCTTGTTCTTCCAAGCAGTGAAGTTATGAATTTTTAAAATGTTAGAACGAACTGTAATTGTAATGGTAGTTTTTCCTGAGTACAGTTGCATTCCAAGGGTAGCTCCCCCAGCCCTTTCTAGCCCTCCATACCCGTCTCTACTTGTCTACCCCCTCCGCCACTGATAGCTGGCACTCTGTATGCCTGTGACCTGCACAATTTACTCATAAGCCAGGACAACGGGTGTCACCTGGCAACTGGGACATGTGGATGTCAAAGAGGTGCGGTGACCCGACTTCACCCGGATCCTGTGCCAGTGAACAGAGAGTTGCAGCCTTCCAGTGCAGCGCCAGCAACCACAGGCATCCTCCAGGAAAGCAAGGCTCTCCCCTGACCTTGTATCTCCTTCACCTCCCCCCACATCTCACCAGCACAATAAAGCCTTCACTGCTTAGAAAAAGCACTGGTATTTTTGTATGCGGAAAATAGTTAATCACCTATAGACTAAACACAGCCAGAACACATTATTATAAACTCGACAGCACCAATGCAATAGCTTATTAAGGTTTGTCTTCCCCTATTAAAATGAGGCTGCAGCTCCAGCCACAGAAAAACTTGTGATAATGACAGGAGTGTAATAATAGTTTGTCTTTGGTGGATGGGGACCATGGGAGGTGGCAATAATTTCTGTGCCTCAGGAGACAGCAGACGTCATCCGACTGAATGAGACATGTCGAGGGTCACCAGGTGCATTTAGTAACCCATCTGATCACTCCGATTTGCCATCTGGTATATTGTGTGGATCCATTCATTTTCCCTCCCAGCCCTTGGATCTAAGTGCATTGGATGGAGTGTTACTGAAGGCAGCAAGTGCATCAATGTGTAGCAACAGCTAAGTCCCAAGGGGACACATCCTTATGTGTGGAGATCTGGCCCAGAGTGGCATGGGAATATCTTTTTTTAACCTCAGAGACTTTCATTTTCAGAGTGCCTTCTTGTCCCTTTGGGTGATCCCCTGACCTTTACATCCAATGTATTTTCACTGCTGTCATTATAATGTAGGACATCAGAAACCACAGAGTCAGAGAGCAGCCCACCAGGTTGAAGCTGACAGTTACACCCATCGATACTAGTCCCATTTACCACATTGGGTCCATATCCTTCTATGCCTTGGCGATGCAATGTTTCTTAAGTGATGTGAGAGTACCTGCCTCCTCCTTGGGAAGCACATTCCAGATTTCAACCATTCTCTGTGTGAAGATATTCCCTTTCAGATCCCCCCTAAACCTCCCACCTGTCACCCTAAGACTACGCCCTCTTGACTTAGATATCTCCATCATGGAAAGAATATTCTTACTACTTACCCTACCCCCACCTCCCTCATAATTTTGTAACATCCATCGGGTCACCTGTCACGACAGGGTCTTTTAAGAGACTGTTGGATAGGTACGTGGAGCTGAGAAAAATAGAGGGCTATGGGTAAGCCTAGTAATTTCTAGGGTAGGGACATGTTTGGCACAGCTTTGTGGGCCGAAGGGCCTGAATTGTGCTATAGGTTTTCTATGTTTCTATGTTTCAGCCTCTGCTCCAGAAAAAACAAACCCAGCCTACCCAATCTCTCCAATTTGTGTGCAGAAACAGCAATACAATAATGACTAGACAAAGCTTTAATCATGCAGATCAAAATCCACCAGGATACATGGATGGCTCCCTTGTTCCATAAAGGCTTCTGCAGGATCTTTAATGCCACCTATGAGAGGTCTGGTTTAACATCTTCCCCACCAACAGTGCAGCACTGGCCTTGAGCTTTGAAGGCACGACTGTGGAACAGGGCTTGAACTCAAAATCCTTTGAATCTGAAGCAAGAGTGCTGACAAATGGATCACAGCTAATAAATTCAAAATTCCCTTGTGGTCACCTTTACACCAAGTCAGCCCAGCTGAGCATGAACCTGGGTCCCAGTAACACTGCACGAGCTATGGTTGGACTACAGTAGACCCTGGGAGTCATAGAGTTATACAGCACGGAAACAGGCACTTCAGCCCAACTCATCCATGATCACCAAGTCGCCTATCCAGTTAGTACCATTTGCCTGTGTTTGGCTCATAACCTTCTAAACCTTTTCTATCCATGTACCTGTTTAAGTGTCTTTTCAACATTGTAATTGTACCCACTCACCTTAAACCTATGCCCTCTAGTTTTAGACTCCCCTACCCTGGGAAAAAGACTGGGACCATCCACTTTATCTATGCCCCTCATGATTTTATAAGTCATCCCTTAGTCTCCTACGCTCCAGGGGAAAAAGTCCCTGCCTATCCAGCCTCTCCTTATAACTCAAACCCTCCAGTCCCAGTAACATCCTCGTGAATCTTTGCTGCACCTTTTCTGGCTGAATGATATGAGAAATAGTACCAGGCAGGGCATTGCCGTGAAGGGAGCACCACTGCACACTAGACCATCTGAAAACCTTCCCTCCAAGCAAGCAATGCGACAACAACTCTTGCCAGGAACAGGGAGTGTGCTTGTCTCCTGAGGTTAGGTCATCTACCTTAAGTAATAGTCTTCACATCGAAAGCATTGGGCACTTGCAGTTAGCGGCACTTCATCAGTATAAATCTGTCTCCTGTTTTAACTAAACCCTACAAACTGTCAGAGTCAATAACCTTTACCCAGGCAGGCTCCCTGATGATGTCGACAGTTAATTAACAATATTGTCGGGCGCGCAAAAGGAGCCAGAGGAAATAGACAGAAATTAAAAACACATGCTAATGTTCATTGCTAATTCTGCTCTGAAGGTGCATGATTCTCCCAGACAAAGCTTTCCTAATGGCAACACTCACACTTTAAGCAGCACTGGTTCATCGCTGCTCCACACTGCACTGAGTTCAGGAAGATGACTGCCTATCAGCTTGCCCTACAGCTCTGTCCCAGAGGCACAGGGCTCAATGCTGCTGAGTGTGTACATTGACAAACACAACCTTAACCCAGGTTCACTATCATATTCCAAGGGCAAACAGAAAGCTCGTGACCAGCCAAGATGATGAACTGTGGAAGCTTTCTGTACAGTGAAGTAGGCATTCCTGCAGTTCGTCTGTTGTTATGCCTGCAAAAGACAGCTTTGGGCATTGGTAACACAGAGACTGTGAAAGCCCTCACTCTCCAATCCCAGAGCACAGTTTGGTTACACGCAGTAACCCTGTGTTCATTTCAGAGCCACTGAAATCTTCAGTCAATTTGGTACAGCTGGAATAAATCCAACCCACCACCCCTTCCATAACCGCCTCCTCACCTGGGTGCTCTGGGCTCTGACGATCTTTACACAGAAGTTTGTTTTCAAGCTGAGAGGCACATCGAGTGAGCTACAGCATCCTGGCAGTGCTGACTCATTCCAACACGAGGGAAGAGGTCTCATGCCTCAAGGTTGTATCCTAGGTGACTCTACACTAACAACTGCAATTACTTGGTGGCCCAGAGTTTTGGTATTTTGCATAGACTGTTCTGCCAATCCATTTATAAACAGCAGTAAGCTCCCAGTTACAAATTCCTCTTAAAAAATAACCAAGTGTTTTAGACAACATGGTTTGTAATTCTGCAGAAATCAATACTTCCAGTGGCTCTGAGATGCTGAACATATTATCATCAGGGTCCCTGCTAATGTTTCTTGTATTGCATAAGCCAGTGGTCTAATGCACCTACTTGCTGCCCACGTAGT
Organism: Pristis pectinata; assembly: GCF_009764475.1. Lineage (NCBI taxonomy): Eukaryota > Metazoa > Chordata > Chondrichthyes > Rhinopristiformes > Pristidae > Pristis > Pristis pectinata. The sequence continues at coordinate 129,180,186 of NC_067407.1, read as the reverse complement.
CACCTCCACGTGGTTAGACAACAGGAGCATGGCAGGTTACTGGATTAGTATCCAGAGATTTGCCTGTACCATTTTTCCAGCATTAAAATGGTGTTAGCAATCTTTTCTATTGTGAATTGTTTTTAGCATCGGTACCAAAACAGGGCTGGTGGTGTTAACGCAAGGGAGGCCAGCATGTTTCAACAATGTTCGGTGAATTTCTCTACCATTTTCTACAGAGCTCTGACCTGAGTAAGGGTCACAACACAATCCAGCTGGCTCTCTGTTGGCCATTACTGAGGGTTGGCAAGGAACGAAGGCACACAGCAATGAATGCAGGTGGGAGAAAGGGGTGTGGTGATGTGATTGGAAGAGTCCTCTCCAGGGAACAGGGCCCTGGGAAGTTTAAAGGGAGTATGGGAAATGGGGCCCAGGTGAGTTTAAAAGGAGAATGGGAAACGGGACCCCAGTGATTTTAAATAGAATGCAGGAAATGGGGCCCTGATGTGTTTGAAGTGAGTGTGGGGAACTGGGTCCCAGTGATTTTAAAGGTAGCATGGGAAACAGGGCCTTGGCGATTTTAAATGGAATGTGGGAAACAGGGGCCTGTTATGTTTAAAGGGAGTGTGGGAGATAGGGGCCTGGTGAGTTTAAAGGGAGTGTGGGAAACAGGGTCCTGGTAAATTTAAAAGGTAATGTGGGAAATGAGGCCTTGGTGAGTTTAAAGGGAGTGTGGGAAATTGGGCTCTGGTGAATTCAAAGGTAATGTGGGAAACGGGGCCCTGGTGAGTTTAAAGGGAGTGTGGGAAACACCAGGTGAGCCAGATGCCTGACCATCGGGATTTCCGAACAGTAGGATGGCAAACTATCAGAATTTTACTGTAATGACTGGTGTTAACTCCCACTGAAATGTGCACACAACTATTTCATGTGGTTTTGATCTGTGCAATGCCAGATTTTGGGTGTTGTGCCGAAAAATATCTAGTTCCTGGACTTCTAATCTGAAAGTGCAAATCTGAAGTGGTCTATGAAGTCAGCCATCCAATTCAAGCACAAATGGGGATGGGCATTAAGTGCCAGTGCAGCTGCCCACATCCATGAATGAAGTGACAAAAACTCCCTCTGTTGACCCGTGCAATAGCATCAGCTGGTATTCAGTGGGTAACTCTGCTGCCTCTACGCCAGAAGGATCTCCACTCTGAAGAGCTGAGCCGAGGTTAGACTAATCCGAGATGGAGGTGCCAATTTTCAGGTGAGAGGTTAATCTGAATACTGACGTACAGTATACTTCTTTGTTTCTTCCTATTTAAGGAGGATATACTTGCAGTGTAGAACAGTGCAGGTTGATTCCTGGAATGAGTGTGTTGTTGACTGTGGAGAAGGAACCTAAACTGTCTGGACCTTTGAAGAATGGGAGATGCTGGGCATCTTGGTCAGCATGGACGAGTTGGGCCGAAGGGCCTGTTTCCGTGCTGTATTACTGTGAACACCACTATGAACACTTAAGCTCACTGAAACAGGTAAGGGTTGGAAGGGAGCGGCTGGGGGCTCAACAAGGTATGTGGGTGTGTCTCCTGCAGAAGCAATCTAGAACTAGGGGACAGCCTCAGGATTCGAGGAGTTAGGGATATCTTCCCTCAGGTGGTTGTCAATCGTTAGAGTTCTCTTATCCCAGAGGGCTGTGGAGACTGGGTCACTGAATCCATACAAGGCTGACATGGACAGATTTTTGAACTCTAGGGGAAATCAAGGGTGATAAGGATCAGGCAGGAAAATGCAGAGGAAGCCAATGATTAGATGAGCTGTGACTTCATGCACTAACAGAGCAAGCTAGAGGGGTTGAAACAAAAACAGAAAATGCTGGAGGAACTCAGCTGGTCAAGCAGCAGCTGTGGGAAGAGAAACCAGTTAACATTTTGGGTCAGGGACCCTCCCTCTTTGGTTTCTCTGGAGACACAGGAGACTGCAGATGCTGGAGTCTGGAGCAACGAACAATCTGCTGGAGGAGCTCAGCGGGTTGAGCAGCATCTGTGGGAGGGAAGGAATTGTTGACATCTCGGGTCAAAACCCTGCATCAGGACCCAAAACGTTGACAATTTCTCTCCCCCCCACCCCACCCCAACAGATGCTGCTCGACCTGCTGAGTTCCTCCAGCAAACTGTTGCTCTTTGGTTTCTGTTTTTGCTTTAGATAGAAACATAGAAAAACTACAGCACAATTCAGGCCCTTCGGCCCACAAAGCTGTGCCGAACATGTCCCTACCCTAGAAATTACTAGGCTTACCCATAGCCCCCTATTTTACTCAGCTCCATGTACCTATCTAACAGTCTCTTAAAAGACCCTATCGTATCCGCCTCCACCACCGTTTCCGGCAGCCCATTCCACGCACTCACCACTCTCTGAGTAAAAAACTTACCCCTGACATCTCCTCTATATCTACTCCCCAGCACCTTAAACCTATGTCCTCTTGTGGCCACCATTTCAGCCCTGGGGAAAAGCCTCTATCTACCCGATCAATACCTCTCATCATCTTATACACCTCAATCAGGTCCCCCCTCATCCTCCGTCTCTCCAAGGAGAAAAGGCCGAGTTCCCTCAGCCTGCTTTCATAAGGCATGCTCCGCATTCCAGGCAGCATCCTTGTAAATCTCCTCTGTACCCTCTCTATGGCTTCCACATCTTTCCTGTAGTGAGGCGACCAGAACTGAGCACAATACTCCAAGTGGGGTCTGACCAGGGACCTATATAGCTGCAACAATATCTCTCGACTCCTAAATTCAATTCCACAAGTGATGAAGGACAATACACCATATGCCTTCTTAACCACAGAGTCAACCTGCGCAGCCGCTTTCAGCGTCCTATGGACTCAGACCCCAAGATCCCTCTGATCCTCCACACTGCTAAGAGTCCTGTCATTAATACTATATTCTGCCAACATATTTGACCTACCAAAATGAACCACTTCACACTTATCTGGGTTGAACTGCATCTGCCACTTCTCAGCCCAACTTTGCATCCTATCTATGTCCTTCTGTAACCTCTGACAGCCTTCCAAACTATCCACAACACCCCTAACCTTCGTGTCATCTGCAAACTTACTAACCCACCCCTCCACTTCCTCATCCAGGTCGTTTATAAAAATCACAAAGAGTAAGTGTCCCAGTACAGACCCCTGAGGTACACCACTGGTCAACGACCTCCACTCAGAATATGACCCTTCAACAACCACTCTTTGCTCTCTGTGGGCCAGCCAGTTCTGCAACCACACTGCAATGTCCCCTTGGATCCCATGTCTCCTCACCTTCTCCATAAGCCTCGCATGGGGTACCTTATCAAGCACCTTGCTGAAATCCATATACACTACATCTACTGCTCTCCCTTCATCAATGTGTTTAGTCACATCCTCAAAAAATTCAATCAGGCTCGTAAGGCAGGACCTGCCCTTGACAAAGCCATGCTGACTATTCCTAATCATATTATATCTCTCCAAATGTTCATAAATCCTGCCTCTCAGGATCTTCTCCATCAACTTACCAACCACTGAGGTAAGACTCACCGGTCTATAATTTCCTGGGCTATCCCTACTCCCCTTCTTGAATAAGGGAACAACATCCGCAACCCTCCAATCTTCCGGAACCTCTCCTGTCTCCATTGACGACGCAAAGATCATCCTCAGAGGCTCCACAATCTCCCCCCCTGTCTCCATCGACGACGCAAAGATCATCCTCAGAGGCTCCGCAATCTCCACCCTCGCCTCCCACAGCAACCTGGGGTACATCCCATCCGGTCCCGGCGACTTATCTAACTTGATGCTTTCCAAAAGTTTCAGCACCACCTCTTTTCTAATATCTCAATGCTCAAGCTCTTCAGGCCGCTGCATGTCCCCACTACAATTCCCTAGATCCTTTTCTGTAGTGAATACTGACGTTAAGTATTCATTAGGTACCTCCCATGCTCCTGTTTCTTATCTTTCTCTGAGGCTCTACCTGGAAGTATTTCAAAAAAGAGCAGGTGTCCTGACTAATATTTATTTCTCACTTAACATTACTAAGAGATTAGATCATTATTATGTTCCTGTTTGCAGCAGCTCGTTGGTGTGCAACTGGCTGGTGCACTTCCTGAATTCTTTCACTTCTTAGACAGTCCCTCGGAGTTAAGGACGACACGCTTCCACTCCCACCTTGTGGGTTCTGAGGTGATTGTTGAGGCCAATGTGGGAAATGTGGACTCTTCCACAGATGGGGCATGGCTGTGTGGGTAAGTAATATGTGAGGCAGAGTTCTCCTTCTGCTATTTATGCTGAGTTTCTGTGTACTCCCAATGCATGGACTCTGGGTTCTACATGCCATCTGAATGTTCCTTCTCTTCTTTGACCAATCATGGGTCAGGGATTCCCAGGAGCAGTGGGGAAGTTGCATTTTGTTTTCTAGGGGAGCTCTGAGAATATCCTCGAATCTTTTTCTCTGTCTATTTGGCAATCCCTTCCCATACACAACTTGGAACAGGGTATCTGTCTCAGGAGTTTGATGTTGGGCATGCAAACAACATACCTGCCCCAATGGAGCTGACCGAGTGTAATTAGGGACTCAATGATGGAATGTTGGCCTGGAAGAGGACGCTGATGTCGGTTTGCTTAACCAGCCAATGGATTTAACAGATAGTGTTGGGAGTATCTCTCCAAGTCAAGTCCACAAGTATGGAGAGGTACAGGTACAATAGAAAAAAAACTTGCTTGCAGCAGCATCACAGACATGTAGGTAAAGACAATACATGGAATATAAATTATACATCATTTATACAACAGTGAAGAGAAAGAAAAAAAATGTGCAAAACAATACCTTAATGAAAAAGACAAGATACAATCGGAGACAAGTGCAAGAGGTGGTCCGTAACGTTCTATTGCTGAGGTCTATTGTCTTAAGGTGCCTGCATTTCCTACATGTTACATTTCTATGGTACAATAGCTACCATACTTCAAAAATATATCATTGGCCTTAAGGTACTTTGAAATGATTTGAAAGGTGCTATATAATCACAATAAAACCTACTCAACTGGAGGAAGGAGTTATTTACAAATTGAGCCAGGCATTGTGTAGAACCAGAGGGAACTGGGGAGCTCTCGCATTAGGCAATGAATATGGCAAGGCAACTGGCTTGACATCCTGCTGTCAGGTCCCATCCATTTGCAGCACTTAGGCAGCTCATTTGCATCAGCTACAACTGCTATGCTGGAAAGCAGGAGAGTTACCATTCGCACATTAAAAAGAAACCCAAACATTAACAACCCACAACTTTGACACACCATTGTCTCCTTATTTTCTCTCCTGTCTATACCTGTCATTTGGGTGAGTAATTGGCCAAGACTAGAACAGAAGTGGCTGGGAGGGGTTACAGAGGATGGCAGCATGACGGAGCTGAATTAGGATCAGCAGTGATGCAAACATTAATCCTGAGAGAGCCCACAATTGTGCCACTGTAACGGTGCACGATAATTCAGCTGCCTTGCAGTTCTGATTGTGGCAGCTTCTCTCTGATGATTTTGCTGCCTCTCACCCTTTCCAAAAATAAATATGAAATTTAATCACAATTTCTTGTGGCTGTGTTTTAACATAAGTCCTGAGAGTGAGAGGCTCTACCCCCCCCCCCCCATTAAACAATGCAAATGCTGACATGAATAGCTTTTGTCTGAAGCTGAGGAGGCTGACTATAGACCAGTATATTCAAGAAGAGAGCAAACAGTTAAAACACTGCAAAGGGGCACTGGAGTTCCAGAACAGTGCCAAGTGACAAGCCAGACAGGCTTCTCAATCTCTGACACGTTCTGAACCAAAGTTGCCAAGCAAGGCTTCACTTCTTTGATGGGAAGGAGGAAAAATGTTACTCAACAACAACAACATGCATTAATATAGCATCGTTGATGCAGCAAAGCAGACCTATGGAGCCTCACTGGGTGGATGGTGAACCAACTCACACAGAGCATGGAGTGGTACTAGAACTGGTGACCAAAAGCTTGGCCAGGGATGTGGGTGGTCTCAAAGCAGGGCGAGGTGGAGAGGCAGAAATATTCAGGGTGGCTACTCCACAGCTCATGGCCAAGGCAGCTGGAGGCAGCAAAGCCAACAGTGGTGAGACAGCAAAAATCAGGGATGCACAAGATCAGTTTCCAAAACATCATCTTGCTGCCTGGTACAGAAAATCCATGGAAGGGGCAGAAGCCAAGAAGCAGAGAACCACGTGGGGTGATGGGGGAAGGGAGGCGAGAAAAGCAATCATGTAAAATGTCTCAGTGTGACTGGACAAGCAAATGAACCACGTGACTGGGAAGCCTGTCAAAACTCTGGGCTCTGCTGTTGCACTGCTAGAGAGGCCATTGAGAAGAAGGAGTGGTTTCTAAGCACAGCTGGAATCCACAAGGTGTTGTTTCCCCCACAACTTCCTTATGAAACAACAAATTATTCAACAGCGCCAGGCCCAGAGCAGAGAGCAGCAACATGTTGCTCTTGGCACTCATGACTGTTCTTCGTCCACACAAAGGCTTCTACAAATAGCAAGGCTAGCTGCATGGTACAAATATTCATTACAGTTACCCTGCCAAAGATTATAAAGACACAAAAGCAAAGCAGTGGAATGTGAAACATTTTCTCTGCAATGTCCTCTATTGAGAAGGTCGAAAGACCAGAGGAGTACAGTTCCGAATTACTAACTCCTCCTCGAATATTTTTCTGGGCTTGCCGAGCCCCACACAGAGACCATTAAAACAACATTTGTTTTGCGGAGAACATACATTTAACACCAGATCTGCATGCTCGGCGTTGCTCATTACATCTTGACAGTGTGTAACATCTCAGCACATCTCAGAAAGTAAACCTTCACTAAGTCAGTGGAAGCAGGGGTCAGAATCAAAGGAATTGGAGTCAATACCTGGGAATGCAGTAGGGGTTATTATACAGCCTCAAAGCTCCAATAACTGGAGACTCATAGACATGAACCCACGATGGCAGACATCACCTCAGCCCCATTTAGGTACCAAAAACTTAAGTAACAGCCCCATCCATTTTATGTCCTCCACACATGATCAATAAAAAAAACACTGCAAAAATAGTAGCAACAGGTTTTAATCTGTGTCTAAAATTCACAAACTATTGGATCCTACATGTGAAGACACGAGAGATCAAAGGATTAATCTACCCGACGATGTGGAAAATTGCCCAGGGACGTCCTGTTCAGTAAAATCAGGACAAATCCAATCAGGCTACTCTCAATCATCAGCGGAATGATGTGAAGTCTTGTCGACAGTGCTATCACGTGGCACTTACTCAACAATAATCTGCTCACAGAAGCCCAGTTTGAGTTTTGCCAGGACCTTGGGGCTCCAGACCTCCTCACAGCCTTGAGCCTATTTCAACATGGCCCCTGCACTTTATTTGCCTACCTGCACTGCACTCTCTCTGTAACTGTAACACTATATTCTCCATTCTGTTTTCTTTTTACTCCTGCAATGTACTTATGTACGGCATGATCTCTCTGGACGGCAGGCAAAACAAATGCTTTTCACTATATCTCAGTACATGTGACAATAATAAACCGATACCAGATCAGCAATAAACTTAAGTGGTGGAGAAGGCTTGAAGGGTCAGTGCTCAATCCTGCTTCTAACTCATATGTTTGCAAGTTTGTATACAACATTCATTGCCATGAAAATGCCAGGCAATGACTATCTCCAACCAGAGAGAGTATAGCAACCTAACCTTCACCTTCAATGACATTGTTATAGCTAGTGTCCCAATTACGTGGGCCACCAATAACCACAAGAGTGGGTCTGAGGCTGGGGATCCTGTGGTGAGTGACACAATTCCTCACACCCTGAGATTTTTCCACTGTCTACGAAGTGCACAACAGGAGTGTAATCACTCAGTCCCAGTGCATCCTCCCAATGCTCGATCCTGTGCCTTCTCTCAGCCCACACTCCTGCTGCTGGGTGCCAGCCCTAGTGCTAGTTGCCCAGCCTTGAATCCCAGTGCAGATTCACAACACACAGTCACTGTGCCTCTCACCAGCAGTCAATCCCAGTGCCTTTTCTGAACACTCAATCGCAATGGTTGAAAACACTCAGTCCCACTGCTGGTTCCTGATGCCTAATCAAGGCAATCTATCCCAGAGCAAGTTCCCGACAATGCATCCCAGTGCTAGTTCCTAAATTTAATCCCAGTGGCTGTTCCCAACACCAAATCCCAGCACCTTCTCTAGACACTCAGTCCCATCATTCAAACTCACTGCCTGTCTCCAACACTCATTCCGAGTACCCTCTCAACAATCAATTCCATTCCTTTGTTTCACATTTAAACCCACCATTTTTATCTGCAGCGTCTTTGATTGGAGTTGAATCCCTCTCTCTCATTAACAGTCGTGATAAGGAAAATGGTGTTAAATTAAAGTGAGAGATATTCAACGGAAAGAATTAGTAGACTAGGCGCTCCAGAAAACTGCTTCATTTAACTGGCAGCAGAGGTGTTTGATCAGATGCTTTTTCTTTTGTTTAATTAGCACCTTGCATATCTCCACCTTGTCCTGCAGAGGTGAAACAATGCAGTCGCCTCTGCCAATGTTTAAAATAACAACAGGGAAAAGCTTCTGAAGCCACTGCAGTGCAATAGTGCCACTTTCTAGATTCAGAAGCTGGGCCTCTCGATGTGTGAACTTTGGTTTCTGATAGTTTCTAAGCCCTGTGCTTCTAATGGAATGAAAGGAAGAGCAGAGAGGCAGGGATGAAAGTGTGCTCAGAGCAACCACCGAGTGGTTTACATCTTAAATTGATCCCAGATGGCTTCTTCCTGACCGTTTATGGAGCAACATGCTGAATCACTTCCAGGTCACAACACCAAGATATCAGCCAGTTAAAATGTACGGAGGCGGGAAAGAGAATTCTTCCCCTCTTATGCAAACAGTTCTGGGTGTGCACACGCATCAGATATGTGATTTTTTTTAGCATAACTTTGGAATGGATTTTAATACCCTAGAGAGTTTACAACTGTTAGATCATGCAAATAAAGGAATGTGAATGAAGAAATGATTTTTTAAAAAAATTCTGCATATACTGAAATTCATACATGCATTGGTAATAATGTACAATTTATGGGGTCCCTACACAACCTCTCCTCTCTAACCTGCCTCCATTTCAAACAGTCAAAGAAACTGCATTATCTATAATGGTTCAGGATAAGAGCTTAACAACCTAATTAATTAAAACAAACATTATCCTTATTTCTGTTGCTCTGCCTGCTGTGTTGAATAGATAAACGACTAAATGCAAAGGGAAATGTTGGTACCAATCTGGTATTTAGTATGCAGGAAGGTCTGCAGCTCAAGGCTGTTTAAAGCAAGGCCCAGAAGTACAGCCATTCCTCGATTCACGAACATTTAATGCTGGTCCTCCCCACATCACAGCAGGGTTCCATTCCTGTGAACTGCTCGTAACCCAAACAGTTCGCAAGCTGGATATGTGAGTTCCCACAAGGCAGGAGATGCCTGCAGCCCCACAGCAGCCGGCAAATCCGTCCCATGAGTCTCCCAAACGCTCGCTTGCATGAAGGGGCTGTTCATAAGTCAGGCATCCGTAAGCTGGGAGAACCTGTATATTTACTGATTTGTGCTATAATGCCATCGACTCTGTGGGGTACATATCTTCAATTCATGGATCATAGGGGCCAGATCATTGTAGTATTTAAAGATGAGGCAGAAAAATTATTGAAAGATCGGGGATTTGAATGCTATGAGGAACTGGCGCTTGAGAGAAGATGAAGCCTGCAGCAGAAGATCAGCCACGATCATAATGAATGGCAGGGCAGACTTAAGATCAGATCTTTATTAGTCACATGTACATCGAAACACACAGTGAAATGCATCTTTTGCGTAGAGTGTTCTGGGGCCAGCCCGCAAAAGTGTCGCCATGCTTCCAGAGCCAACAAAGCATGCCCACAACTTCCTAACCCGCAAGTCTTTGCAATGTGGGAGGAAACCGGAGCACCCAGAGGAAACACACGCAGACACGTGGAGAACGTACAAACTCTTTACAGCCAGTGGCGGGAATTGAACCCAGGTCGCTGGCACTGTAAATCGTTATGCTAACCACTACACTCTGTGTTCTTATGGTCTTATGTCCTACTTCTCACCATAATGAACAGCACAACGACTCTCTGGCCATAGGATGACATGGTACCAAAATTCCCACAATGCACTTCGCCTATCCATTCACTAAATTTTATTTAATGAAATGGTTTCCAGGAACCAAAGAACCTCTAATGGACTAGTCTTAGCCCAAGCCAGCTGAGCCCTGACAAGACCAGAGTAAGACCCCAATTTTCAATGCTAGTCACAGGATAACAGGTCAGCTGATGACAAGTCAATGGAATCTAAAAAATGTAGCAAGATTTTAAGCTGATTTTAACATTAAAACTGCTCAACAAGTATCAAAGGATCCATTTGACAAAGGCAGATTAGTCCATTCAGCTACCACCTTCAAAGACCCATACACATGAACCCCAAGGTCCCTCTGTCCTGTACACTTTTTGAACTATGTCATCACGTGTGTAATGCCTCTTCTCGTACCTTCAATAGAAATATGTCACCTCACATTGCTCTTTACTGGCAACCCCCAGGTTATGGGGTGGGGGTAGGGCTGTATTTGGGAAAAAAAGTCTGTACCCCAAGTTTCTGTAACGTGAAGCATCATCTGTGCATGTGTCAAGAAATGCAAATTGAAAAATAAAATTTTGTTTATTTACTTTTTTCAAACCATGGATTCCATGAGAGTGAATTTTATTCCATAACTCAAATTTTTGGGTAGTGATTTGTGAATTCTCTGAAGGGCAAATTTCCGTAACCCGAACGGCTTAAACATTGGGATCACCTTATAAAGTTCATCTACCACTTGCCTGCCCTTTCTGAAAACCTCTACATCCTGTTACTGAACTTCACCGTAGTCAGGAGATCTTCCAAGGGACTTTATCATAAACTTTCTCAAAGTCCATATGATTAATGTCCATAAACCTTACCTTGTTTACTACTTCAGACAACCCTTCAAAAAAGTTAAAGCTGGCTTGTTAGAGTTATAAGATAAGATATCGTTATTAGTCACATGTACAGTGAAACACACAGTGAAATGCATCTTTTGCATAGAGTGTACTGGGGGGCAGCCCGCAAGTGCCGCCACGCTTCTGGCGCCAACATAGCATGCCCACAACTTCCTAACCCGTACGTCTTTGGAATGTGGGAGGAAACCGGAGCAGCCGGAGGAAACCCACACAGACACCCACAAACTCCTTACAGACAGCGGTGGTTATCCATCGTTTACTAGTCTCTGTAGACCCTCTGATCAATTGAAAGTTTCCAGGGTGTTCAGTTACACACTAATAACAGACTCTAGTAATTTTCTATCAGCACATTGTCTATAGTTGCATGGGTTCCCTATTTCACCCATGCGAGAACCTAGTAACATTCTAATTAGGCCGTGAGCAATGTCCTCATCTATTTCCTACAAATCTTTGGAAAATTTGGTCATGGGGACCTGCCACTCGTTAGACCCATTGCTTTTTTCCTTCTCTGCCATTTTGGCCTGTTAATTTTGGTGATTCCTTGCCTCAATTCCGCCCCGAGTTTCCCCAGGATGTCGAAGATGCCATTTTCTCTACGTACTGCAAATACTGAAGCAGGAAATTCAACATTTCCACCATTCCCAATTTTACGTGCAATGTTGTGATTATCCATTTTAAGGGGTCCACCTTCATTCCAACAGCTTTCCTCTTCCTAATTTGAATGTGTAGATTCTGATAGCTCTAGTATCTTTTTTTTGCCCCCTCATTTTAGCTTCCATTTGTTTCATTACGTTTTGCATTTCTCTCAGTCCCACGGAGCTCCCAAAGCTTGAGTACACACCGTCCCTGGGTTAAGAATGCCCAACTTACTGACACTCATTCATACCAATGAGCTCCCATAATATTATTAAATTTCAAAAGTTTGATGCACACACATACATTTGCTCCTTCGAGTGGCAGAATTAGTTTCCTCTCTCGCTCTACTTTTAATAAATGTTCTTTCTTGTCAGTCTTCTGTTTTTGATGCCAGTCAGCACAATACTGTGGAGGTATGGTTACCATATCGAGTGATTTTTGTGTATTTACCGACTTATGGATAAAATTGACTTAAAGACGTCTGTAAAGCAGAACCCGTTCATTACCCGGGATGGCCTGTATGTCTGTCTGCTCTATGTGTTGCTTCCATTTTGCCCCTCACCTCTTTCGTGGTCTGTGGCTTTGTTTGGCACGCACAGCTCTTTTCCCTTAGGTGCATATACTGGCTTTGAATCACATTAAATTCTTTTGTGAATGCCTCCTGCTGATCCTCTGTCATTTTACCCATTATCGGATTAACTCAATGTACAGTAGACAGTCTCTCTCATCGTGTCGAAGCCGGCCTTTCATAAATCTAGAATCACAGCAGCTGTTTTGCATACCTCACTTTCAAACATTACACTGTACTCAATCTTATCATGATCACTATTGGATAACTGTTCACACACTATTAGGCCATTAACCAAATCTGCCTCTTTGCTCATTGCTAAATCTAATACAGCCCACTCCTGGCGGTTCAAGGGCATATCATCACAGAACACTATCCCAAATACACTCCAGAGACTAAGTGTCCTTCAGACACAAACTTATCTGCTTATCCCAATCTATGTGAAAGTTAGCACCCACACCCTTCTCTGGCTTTACTAGATGCTTGACCAATTTCCACTTCTGCACATTCTTTAACTTCACAGGTGCTGCTGTGGGCCCCACTGCAGAATTAAACCTTTCTGTATTTGTTAACTCTACTCTGGCTGCCTAGGCAGCTGTCAGTATAGCCTCCCTTATCACCGAAGTGATTCCAAAGAGAAATGGAATTTGCATTCAAAAGCAAGATATTTCACAGTGCATAGTTAAAATTGCAATTATCAAGCACTTTCCAGTCATGTTTCCTTCATTTGTTTCACATCCTTGTTTAGATAATCGCCACCCAACCCTTAAGACAACTTATTACTTGCAAGCTCACATCCAGCACCTTGCCATAGCTATTACCTCAGCGCCTGGACATGCTAATTTTTCTAAACCAATCATTCGACCTGACTTCACCATCAGCAGTACTAAACTGCTCCTCCCCTCACTACAATCCTGAAAAATCAAAGCAGACAGACATAAATTCACGTACATGTAGCCTGGCTCTGTGGCATTTAAAAAAAAACACAAGTCAAAAGACTCAAAGATCGAGGCGACCACATCGTCCTCTCTCACTGGGAAACATGTCTTTCCCACATTTCCAACATACATATCTCTTGGATCAATTACTGGCACGGTATGCCAAGTTTGTCGAGCAAAATGTGTGCTGCCAAGTAACAAAAGAAGTGGTCCAACACAAGTTCTCAAACCATTAACAGAGAACATTGCTTCCAGTGGTTGATTGGTTCAACTGCTGGGTTCCTGGAAATGAAACAGGAGTGTGGAAAGAGAAACTGGGTGGAGCTGCACATTAGATCATGCAATTTGTGGACACAGCCCAGCACGTCATGGAAACCAACCTCCCCTCCATGGACTCTGTCTGTACCTCTTGCTGCCTTGGTGAAGCAGCCAGCATGATCAAAGACCCCACCCACCCAGGTCGTTCTCTCTTCTCTCCTCTTCCATCAGGTAGAAGATACAGGAACCTGAGGGCACGTACCACCAGGCTTGAGGACAGCTTCTACCCCACTATGATAAGACTATTGAACGGTTCCCTTATATGATGAGATGGACTCTGACCTCACGATCTACCTTGTGACCTTGCACCTTATTACACTACACTTCCTCTGTAGCTGTGACACTTTACTCTGTACTGTTATTGTTTTTACCTGTACTACATCAATGCACTTTGTACTAGCTCAATGTAACTGCACTGTGTAATGAATTGACCTGTACGATCAGTATGCAAGACAAGTTTTTCACTGTACCTCGGTACAAGTGACAATAATAAACCAATACCCTTCCAGTGCGGAATGGGGCACAAACCCACTCCAGATCCACAGCAGGAAACCTTCCTGAACTCCCCTCCCAACAAATTGGCCTGACAGCTCAACAGGTTTCGAGCAGTATAGACTTTCCTACAGAGGTACAAACTTTAACTGACACTTGGTAGGCGAACACTGCCATTGATGGTAGTAACAAAGCTAGGCTCTAAAGAAGTTAAATGTACATTGAAAACCTTGCACTGAGGAAGTTACATTGCCTACTCAAGCTTCCCAAGGTTGGCTGAGTTAGAAATGGGAATGGTGTATCGAGGACAAGAGGGTTGTTTTCAAAGAACTTGGGAGTGAGAGAAAGTAGGAGCTCGCTCTCTACATTAAACACCTACCACTCCGAATGTTTATCCTGTCATTGGGTGCATTAGCTGGAAACTTATTCAACTTCTCATCACCTTACTTACTGACTGAGGAGTTCAGTCAAAAGAAGGAGGCAGTGGTGGGAGCAGAGGGTTAGCGGTGGGAGCAGAGGGTTAGCAGGGAAGGGGAAAGGCAGTCAGGAACAGAACCACACTGGACAACTTGCAGCAAATTCCACAGGCTGCTCCATCCCATTTTGTTTTTTCCACAGACAGGTGGAGCCTTTTCAAACGTTGCTCATCCCCAGTGAAAGAACGAGAGAGCCGAGCAGCGATCTGCCAGCACCTGCACACCAGCAGCACTGCAAACCCAAACAAACCCACCAGGTATTTGCTGACAGCAGATCCAGACCAACAAAATAGTTTATGGCCCGCTGTAAAGTAACTGGATGAGGGTGCTGGCTGAGGTTTATCGGCAGTGATACCTCTCGTAGATACCGTCACAGCTGATCTGCAGCCACAAAACTGGCAGCACTTCCCAGTGGTTCTGAGAGAGAATTCAGAAATCCACCTGTGTACACACCACAGACTCACATAGACATTCACTCACACACACACTCACAAATAGACACAGGCATACACACTCACGCACAAACGCCATAGCCAGGCACAAACAATCACAGGCATACACACACAATCACAGGCATACACTGACAAATTCAGAAACACAACACAAAACCAAACATGCACTCATGCACAATGACACCTGCAGGCATGCACACCCTCCAACTCACACTCGCATAGTCTCATTACACACACCCGACGTGACGTGTACATTCAAAATCACCCATGCACACTCATCCTCTCTCTCTCACACACACGCCCAGACATGCCCAGTGCACACAAACATGGGTAAACTCACATACAACCCTCAATACATATACTCCCATATACACACATGGCAAAGTTATGCACGTGTATGTACAAAACACACACAAAGATGCCACCCTGGCGCAGACACAATCACAACACTTCCGTCCCCCCAGAGAGCATAAACACATACCTATCCAAGCATGCATACATGCATATCCACACTTACACTCCACTCTCACACCCACACATGGGCACACGCAAACCAGACCCCGCCACATACACACTTAGATATATCCACTCATATATGCACATTCACACACACTCATCCATTACCCCAGCACTGATCCCAGAGGAACACCACTAGTCACAGGCATCTAATTACTAAAACACCCCCCTGGGCCCTAACCTTTCGGAGCACGTGGGAAAGGCACTTCAGAAACACAAGTTATTTCCTTTGAATAAAGGAAAAAACATGCTTCCCAAAAGAAAATCAGGGGGAAATTGATAAGCATATGAGAGAGAATTGGTTGGTGAGAAATAAGTAAAATGGGATTGCTCCTAGAGCTGGCATTGACTTGATGGGCCAAATGGCCTCCTCCTCTATTGTAAGACTATGTGAGGAATTATCAATTTCAGAGCTTCCAGTCCCTTGCTCCATCACTTTGATTGCCTCTGTAAACCCTCTGTCATTGGGTGTTCCTTCCCACCTTCAATGGCTCCTAACAACCACAGAGCTCTTGCACAAATCCCGGTCCTATTTCTGACCAGGTGGGCTTACCAGATTGTAAAGTCATTGGAGCAACCACTGAATGGTGCATTAAAAGCAGCTCTCCTTGTATAAATGGTGATTAAGGGAAGAAGGTGAAGCAGGAATATGGGATTCCTGTGGCAAGCTCCAGCATGGGTTAAACAGCTACCATTCCTTATTTCCTTGAGACAGAAGAGGCAACATCGCCATTGAGTCCAAGCCAGCTCACAGAGCAATCATATTCCCCCACTAATTTCCCCAATAACCTACTCTCCCCACATTTCCATCTCCCCCAGATTCTATCCACTCATCTACAAATTAGGGGCAAATTACAGCGGCCAATTAACCCACCAATTCAAACCCTTTGGGACATGGGAGGAAACAGGACCTCCTGGGGGAAACCCAGTGCCACCTCACATCTGCAGCTACCAAAAATGCCAAAACTTCTCAAAAACAATTCGAGAGAAAACTTGCATTTATTTTGCAGTTTCCGGACCTTCGGGATACCCCAAAGCGGATTACAACCAATGCCATTCTTGTAGAGTGTAGGCACTTGGAACATGTGGCAGGCAAGCATATGTAGCAAGCTCTGATGGACACCAGGTAACAGGTTTCAATGATGCTGGTTGAGGAATGAACATGGGGCAGGACGCCTTCAAGAACCCCCCCCCACTCTTCAACATAACTAGCTTGTTCACAGAAGGCTGAGAGGTGACTGTATAAATTTATGAGGGGCATAGATAGGATAAACAATCTTTCCCTGGGTAGGAGGGTCGAAAACTAGAGGGCATAGGTTTCAAGTGAGGGGGGAAAGATTTAAAGGGACAAGCTTTTCCCCACACGGAGGGTAGAGGGTATATGGAACGAGCTGCCAGAAGAAGTGATAGTATTGGAGACAATTACAATGTTTAAAAGACTTTTGGACAGGTAAAATGATAGGAGAGGTTTTGAGGGATAAGGCCAAACGCAGTGTCAGAATGAATGTGTTAGGACGAAGGGCCTGTTTCTGTGCTGTACAACCTGCGACTCTATAGCGCCATTGCTTCTTTAATGTCTGTGTCGGAGGGCAGGCATGGCTTGGTTTAACTGGCTTGTTTCAAAGAACATGGCAGGGCACTGCACTGGATTGTCAGCCTGGATTTTTTATCCTTGAACTTCTGGAATGAGATTGGCGTCTTTGTGCTTTCAGGCTTTTGTATGGGAGAGGGGAAAAGAGAGAATGTCTGGGGTGGGTGGGGTCTTTGATTATGCTGGCTGCTTTACTGAGGCGGTGAGAAGTGTAGACAGAGTCCACGGAGGGGAGACTGGTTTTCGTAAGTGCTGAGCTGTGTCCACAAGGAGAGTTTCTATCCCACTGTTATAAGACCATTGAATGGTCTCCTTGTCCGATAAGATGGACTCTTAACCTCACAATCTACCTCATCATGGCTTTGCACCTTACTGTCTGCCTGCACTGCACTTTCCCTGTAACTTTAACACTTCATTCTGCACTCTGTTATTACTTTTCCCTCATACTACCTCAACATATTGATGTGATGAAATGATCTGTATGGATGGCATGCAAGACAAAGTTTTTCACTGTACCTTGGTACATGTGACAATAATAAACCAATTTAGCAATTTACCTTATAAAACTACAGAAATAATAGCTAGGTAACAAATAGACGTTCAAGAAAAACCTCCTCAATTTCCACTACCCATGGGCACAAACACACTTTGCAGGTGAAGTCGTGATTCTGTTATACTTCTTTCAAGCTTAGTACACAGTATACACTGTTCACAATACAATCTCTAAGTCAGAACTATTTTATGTGTACCTGATTAATAGTTCAAAGCTTTTGGTAGTAGTAAGCTGTCAAAGTCTGGGGGTGTGTCCTCAGGGTAACCCATATAGTAACAAATTGTTACCACTCGTGAACCACTCTCCTGTATGGGACAATCATGCCAATGAGGTCTGAAGGATGTTTGAACTGTAAGTGTGCCCACAAGAATAGCTGGGCTCTGGGAGGTTACAGACGTGTGTCTGATCCAGCATAATCCTGCTCAATCCCTTCTGCATTTTACGCTTCCCCAAACTTTTCCTTTTTCCTCCCTTCCCAGTTTCCTCTGCATCTAGCTTTAACTCTTCCCAGTAGAGATGAATGGTCAATGCGAGCTGAAACATCAACTCTGTTCCAGTCTCTACAGGTGCTGAGACAGAGACAGAGAGAGAGAGAGAGACAGAGATACACACACAGACAGAGGGACAGACAGAGAGAGAGAGAGAGACAGAGAGAGAGACAGACACTCAGGGAGAATGATAGCTGACCTTTGGTAGCCATGGCGACAGAGGTCGACCTATGGACTCTACTGGAGGACCTCACCAACCCTGCACCTGCCCACACCCACAGTTTACAACGTGTGATTTCTTGGGACAGTACACAACGCCAAATTGTACAGCTCCAAATCCGAGGCACTTCACCATCATTTCCGTGCTTACTCACCTTCAATCCGCTTTAGAGCCAAGAGGCAGCTTTCCCGATCGGGAAAGCCAAAAGGATTGCTACAGGTCCGAATGGTATCGCACTCGCACTTCCCATTGATAATATTGCAGCCTGTTGCTAGGTTTTTATTGCAGGGCTCGACTCCAAGAAGCTGGTCGTCCTCCCAGTTCTCATCTGAAAGAAAAGTATTCTCAGAACACGGCCAGGATCAAAACAAGCTCACAATATACACGCTGCTGTAAACGGGGCTCAACCATTAAACCATTCACAACCTTGGCATCCGTTTAGTCACCAATTTATGTAATTGCTGTAATAAACATTTATGTGGACATGTGTAGGATCGTTTTAGCTGTGTTACACACATGTGGACTCCAGGCAAAAGTAAAAGTAGTTAAGTAACTGGACTGGCAGCCAGACTCCTGCACCAGTGACCCCAAGCCATGAGTTCAAATCTCATCACTGCAACAGGAGGATTTAAATTCAAGTGGTTCAATAACTCTGGAAGCAGTCTCAGTAACTCTCCTATGAACCTCCGCATTGTCGCACAAACCCCTTTGATTCACTGTAACGTTCGTTAAGGAAGGACCTATATGTGGTTGATTTTTAAGTTTCCTCCTTGGTTCAGGGGCAATTAGGGATAGATAATAAATTCTGGCATTGCCTGCCACATCCACCTCCTGTGAACAAATGGAAACAACCGGTGGCTGGATTCATGTTATGCAGTGATAGTATACACTGTTTTACTCATCAGGCCATCTATGCTCAGTTAGCAGGCAGGTACACTTTTAACAAAACGGACCTCATTTCTTCTCTTCCTGCACTGCCTTGGAGCCTCAATAAACACAACCAGCTGAAGTGTTTGACAGAATCCAAGCTTATATGATGTATAGATTTCCCTTTGCCTTTGTCTGGATACCCAAGTATAAGTCTGCTTACACTGTGGTACTCTTATATTGCAACAGGATTCATGTTAAATACTCTACCACAGTGGCAACAGATCTGCTGGACTTTCCCAATGACCACAAGAAGACAAGAACACAACAGGAGCAGGAGTAAGGTGGCCCCTCAACCCTACCCCGCCATTCAATATGATCATGGCTGATCGACCCCAGGCCTCAACTCCTCCTTTGTGTCAGATCTCTCAATTCCCCGAACTTTCAAAAACCTAGCTACCTCCACTTTAAACACTTGTAGTGATCTCGCCTCCACTACTCTCTGGGGTAGAGAACTCTGGAGATTCACTAACCCTGTGAGAAGCTGGTGCCAGTAATTATGCTCCCACAGCGGCGCTGCATCTCGTCCTGGTTTGCACTTTCTTGCTTCTTGCTGATATCAAAATGTGCCAAGAGCTTGTGCCAAGTTCTCCCACCACCCTTGACTCCTGTCCCGCCCAAAGCCCCCAACTCAAGGGACAATCAATCTATCCTCATTGTTCCCTTCGCTGAGAGTATTCTCTTCAGAGCATACTGGTGAATAAAAGTGACCTTTCTCAAGAGCTTTCTGCAAAAGCACTCCTCATTTTACCATGAATAAAGTCCCCTCTGCAATGTATTTTTATAGTGGAGACTCACACCTCCTCTCTGGACACCAGTACAGACACGATGGGCTAAACGGCCTCCATCTGTGTCACAAGTTTTCGATGAGTCTATTCCTACAAATGCTTCATAGTGATAACATCGGAGTCAACACACCAACGTAAAATGCCAGGAAACTGAAAGTAACTTCATAGTCATAGAATTACACCCAGATGTTTGATCTACACATGTTGTTCCACATGGTTTGGCTGCCAGAGTTCTTTAACATTTTCTTTCTTTAAAGAAAACTCAGTCTTTAAAGAGAAATACCAGCATGGGTAGGAAGAAATAAATGGAAGTACTTAAATTCCTCAGATCTGTTCTAGAATATTTACTTTTTGAGTAGCATTTTGCCTTTAAAAATAAATTAGTACATCTGAATCTCTCCCCACCAATGGTAGCCATTCTAGACACACAAGGACTAACTGCTGCAATCCATTTCCCCACTTTCCATTCATGTTCTTCCCTTTCAAATACTATCCAACTCTTCATAAGCGATGATAAAATCTCAGTGGGCCTTGTGGTGAAGCATTCTAAAGTCTCCAGATAATCCTCTGTGTGAAAGCATTTCTTCCAGCTTCCCCTTTCCATCTGGTGACATCAGCACGTTGTAATGCTTGGTCCAGGGTGGCACAAATTACAACGTTAGCTGCTGTAATCTCCACCACGCCTTTCCCTTTTGCTAGCTCTTTTGACTTTAACATGTGCAAAGTGCCGGGCCTCTGCCTGTCTCAGGAGCCCGAGCAACGGAGGAAGCCATCACCGGCGACAATAAACTTGCTCTTGCAGTTTACAGAAACTCCATTACAGCCCTGTGCAATATCCAGCACAATAATTATTCAATAGAAGGAACCTCATGGGGCAAAGATCTGTGTAGAAAGCACCTTTTTTACAGGAGCTTTAACTTTTAGCCTTCTTAAATCTAACTGGGGTAATAACTATCCTACTATCTAAAAATCTTTTAATAATTACTTTATTTGACACCTCAACGATTATACAATCAGATGAAGGGTCTTGACCTGAAACATTGCCTGCCCATTTCCCTCTACAGATGCTGCCTGACCTGCTGAGTTCCTCCATCAGTTTTTTTTTGATACATTCAGGTTTGTAAGATTCACAACACTTCCTTCCTGTCATATGTTCTTATTCACACTAGGGTTTGATCGTGCAGACCCTGGTAGAAACACCATTTCCTTATACATTGTTGCTGTTACTTTCTTTTATTTGTTCTTACAATAGGCTGAATGGCCTCCTTCTGTGTCATTATGAGTATGAGACTGGGACATGGGCATTTCTGGCCCACCTGTCCTGGAAAAGTGGGATGAGCCGTCATGTTGAACTGCTTGTTACCAGACCATTGGTGAGTCTGGTGATCTGAAGGGAAGGTTGGACCGTTTCAGAGGCAGCAGAGTCATTTACACTGAGGAGCAGATCAGGGGGCAGATTTTGGAAAGGTGCAAAAATAACAGGTTTGTTGTCATGGGTGATTTCAACTTCCTTAATATTGACTGGCACCTCCTTTGTGTAAAGGGGATAGGTAGGGCAGAGTTTGTTAGGTGTGTCCAGGAAGGATTCCTGACACAGTATGTGGACAGGCCGACTAGAGGAGAGGCCATACTGGACCTGGTAGTAGGCAATGAGCCTGATCAGATTTCAGATCTCTCGGTGGGAGAGCATTTTGGAGACAGTGACCATAACTCCTTGACCTTTACCATAGTCTTGGAGAGGGATGGGAGCAGACAATGTGGGAAAGTATTTAATTGGGGGAGGGGGAACTATGATGCTATTAGGCAGGAGCTTGGGAGCGTAAATTGGGAACAGATGTTCTTGGGGAAGTGCACAACGGGAATGTGGAGGTTGTTTCGGGAGTATTTGCATGGTGTTCTGCATAGGTTTGCCCCATTGAGGCAGGGTAAGGATGTTAGAGTGAAGGAACCATGGTTGATAAGAGATGTAGAATATCTTATCAAGAGGAAGAAAGCTTACCTAATGTTTAGAAAGCATGGATCAGACAGGATTAGAAGGGGGCATGAGGCCTTGGCGAGTAGGATTAAGGAAAACCCCAAGGCATTCAACACATATGTGAAGAATAGAAGGATGACTAGAGTGAGGGTAGGACTGATCAGGGATAAAAGAGGAAACATGCCTAGGGAAGAGGTAGGGGAGGTCCTTAATGAATACTTTGCTTCGGTATTCACCAGTGAGAGAGACCTTGATGTTTGTGAGGATGAGTACAACAGGCTGATGTGCTAGGGCATGTCGACGTGAGGAAAGAGGATGTACTTGAACTTTTGAAAAACATTAGGATGGAGAAGTCACCGGGGCCAGACGGGATATAT
This sequence comes from Pristis pectinata, assembly GCF_009764475.1. Taxonomy (NCBI): domain Eukaryota; kingdom Metazoa; phylum Chordata; class Chondrichthyes; order Rhinopristiformes; family Pristidae; genus Pristis; species Pristis pectinata. Next base: position 129,157,802 of record NC_067407.1, on the reverse strand, counting down.
CCAAGGTTATTACGGGGAAGCGAGGGAAGAGATTGCTACGCCTTTGGCGATGATCTTTGCATCCTCACTGGCCACAGGAGTAGTGCCAGATTATTGGAGGGTGGCAAATGTTGTTCCTTTGTTCAAGAAATGGAGTAGGAATAACCCTGGGAATTACAGACCAGTGAGTCTTACTTCAGTGGTGGCACAATTACTGGAGAAGATTCTTAGAGACAGGATTTATGGGCATTTGGAGAAGCATAGGCTGATTAGGGACAGTCAGCATGGCTTTGTGAGGGGCAGGTCGTGCCTCAAGAGCCTGATTGAGTTCTTTCATGATGTGACAAAGCACATTGATGAAGGTAGAGCAGTGGATGTGGTGTACATAGATTTTCGTAAGGCGTTTGATAAGGTTCCTCGTGGAAGGCTCATTCAGAAAGTCAGGAGGCATGGGATCCAGGGAAACTTGGCTGTGTTGATTCAGAATTGGCTTGCCCGCAAAGACAGAGGGTGGTTGTAGATGGTGCATATTCTGCCTGGAGGTCAGTGACCAGTGGTGTTCTGCAGGGATCTGTTCTGTGACCCCTGCTCTTTGTGATTTTTATAAATGACTTGGATGAGGATGGGTTAGTAAGTTTGCAGATGACATGAAGGTTGGCAGTGTTGTGGATAGCACAGAAGGTTGCTGTAGGTTACAACAGGCCGCAATAGGATGCAGAGCTGGGCTGAAAAGTGGCAGATGGAGTTCAACCCGGGAAAGCGTGAAGTGCTACACTTCGGGAGATCGAATTTGAAGGCAGAATACAAGGTTATCATCAGTACTCTTAGCAGTGTGGAGGAACAGAGCGATCTTGGGGTCCACCTCCATAGATCCCTCAGCGTTGCCATGCAGGTTGAGAGGATTGGTAAGGTGGCGTATGGTGTGTTGCCCTTCATTACTCGAGGTACTGTGTTCAAGAGCCGCGAGGTAATGTTGCAGCTCTATAAAACTCTGGTTGGACCACATTTGAAATATTGTGTTCCGTTCTGATTGCCTCATTATAGGAAGGATGTGGAAGCTTTAGAGAGGGTGCAAAGGAGATTTACCAGGATGCTGCCTGGATTGGAGAGCACATCTTATGAGGACAGGTTGAGCAAGCTAGAGCTTTTCTCTTTGGAGTAAAGGAGGATGAGAGGTGACTTGATAGAGGTGTACAAGGTAAGAGGCATAGATCGAGTGGACAGTCAGAGACTTTTCCCCAGGACAAAAGTGGCTAACATGAGGCATAATTTTAAGGTGATTGTTGGACGGTATGGGGGGGGGGGGGAATGCCAGAGTCAATTTATTTATTTATTTTTAAAGAACACAGAGTGATGGGTGCATGGAACGCACTGCCAGCAGAGGTGATGGAGACAGATACATTCAGCACATTTAAGAGACTCAGATAGCCACATGAATGATAAAGAAATGGGGGAGGGGAAGGGTTAGATAGATCTTAAAGCAGGATAAAATGTCAGCATAACATCGTGGGCTGAAGGGCCTGTACTGTGCTGTCACGTTCTATGAAGTCACATCAGCTTCCTTTTTAATAGTCCAGCAACTCTACAAGCACCATCACTGTTGCTAAATTCTTAATCTTAATTCCCTTAACAGCCATGGTGGGACTTGAACTCATGTCTTTGGCTGTGAATTAGTAGTCCATTAATTTAACCACTACACCACTGCAGCAATGGATAAGCCGGTCTGGTCTGATTTCAGCTTGCTCCATCAGCCTTCTGGCTGAGGCCAGTGTACGGGAACAGTGCACTTTCCCTGCCCCAACCCCAAAGTTGTTGAGGGCAGCCACAGCATCCCGAACACAGTGAGTGTTATAATCCACAAGTACCTGCCTCAGCTAACTCGCTCAATAAAGACAACACCATTAATCGGCCTGCCTCTGTCAATTTCTGTCCTGGAGTTTCAAACCAAATCTCAGAACGAAAAGAAAACGCATTGTTTTGTTTAAAAGTGAGGGAACACAGCTTTTTTTTTTGAGTTCAGCTGAATCCACATTCCTTCGTGACATTTTGAGTGGGTAACTCTTGTTTTGCGATATCATTTGCTCAGGGTTTGGAACCATGCCTGAAAAGTTCCCAACGGTACTGTAAAGGAAATCCTTGGGATGTGAAGGAGAGGGCGAAGGGTTCTAAACCTCCAGGATAAGAAAGGAAAAAACATTCTGCTGCCGAGGAATTTGGAAGAAAATCCCTGTGCCCAATACCAGAAGTTGTTACCTTTGTAAAAACAAACGTTTCTCAAGACACTACTCCCAACCACTTTCTCCCGCCCCTTTAACAAATGCTAAACTGCGACTGTAGCCAGACGGGGAGAGTCCGCGACGGATCTAAGTTCTTGGAGAAGAAATTTTGAATTCAGCTATTGTTTTGTTTGTTTCATCGTGAGAATTTCTCTTGGCCGACTCTCTGCTGCCGCCTGTCTTTCAAGGTTGAAAGCACGTCGCCTCTGCAAGTTCCTCCACATGAAAAATAATAGTGAGAATTAACGGGGTGGGGAGCTTCAAAGGTTGCAGTATTTTTTTCTAAACTGCAGTCCTAGCGATAAAAGGTATTTTTTTTTACATGAAAGGACTTCGCTAACTGAGTAAAATTAACGGATCACACTGAAGTCAGATTTAGAAAATGCAAGTGTTTCCAATATATTGGGGGGGGGGGGGGAAATTGGCTGACATTTATGTTTTTATTTCTCTAGCCAATTTCATTCTATGAAGTTTCCAAAAAACAGACCCTACATTTCAAGTCACCCTTTCTTCTTTGCAAACCCAGGTCTAGTGCAAGCCAGCTTTGATGCTACGCTAACTGTAAACTGTACCCTGATTGATCACTTAGAAACACGGCGTTTCGTCTTCATATATTAAGCTCTTAAGATACTAATCAATACTACATCAAGTGGCTAACGCAGGATCCACATCTGGAGCGATGCATTCTCTTTTTCAGGAAATAACGGCACAGCTCCGTGTGCCCGACGCTAGCGGAACGGGTGAAAGTTGCGATGACAAGTTCCCCTTGCGTAGTTTTAATCCACGGACTGTTCTGCAGTTCGTTGAACAAGCGGAGAGTGAAGCCGCTCGCCAGCTCGCACTGTCTCTGCAGTCCAGTCCCTTCCTTGAGGCATAGTGTGGCTTCCAAATCTGGGATCCGATCCACCGAGCAGACATAGCAAACATTCCTGTCAAACCTTCCCCCACCACCCCCCCCCCCCCAAACAGTCCACAGTAGTAAAGGAGGAAGGCATGGCAGTGCCGAATCCAAAAACAGCAAGGAATCTGTTATCGACAGCTAGCAACAACAAAAAATCATTCGTGCATTTCCCCCCAAACCCCGTCTAATTGGGGAGGGGAGCTATTGTCTATTAAATATGCATTTTATTTTAACAAGGAATCCTTTGCAATGCAAGTCAGCAGCGAGCATCACGTCAATGCAAAGTAAAATAAACCTGCAATCAATGTACTGATAAGAGACACAGCATAAAGCCGCAGAAAGGTGCATTAGTTTTTTTTTGGGGGGGGGAAGAGAGAAACAGTAACTAGGACAACACGGTCCGCAGTTCAGCTTTAATAGGGTGCGGGCAATGTAGAATTAAAATTACTGCGCATCTTATTCTGTAAACATAAGTAGACGAATCCTCCCTTTCTCCCCCACTGCGAACAGTAACCGGAGTTAAACTTCAAAAGTTACAGTTTGCCATTGCGCCATGTTAAAAGTCGCCGCTGCACAACCTACCTTGGCAAATCCCAACTTCGTAGCCAGTGATGGAGCCGCCGCTGAAAGGAGGTTTGATAACGCACTGGAGCCCGAGATCGCAAGTGCCGTACAGTCCGTAGACACCGCCGCAAGTCTCGTTCTGCTGCTTAGCGCAAGTCGCGCAGCAGCCACAGAACCCCATCAGTATACTCCCCGAGCAATTCTTCGGCTCCTCGCATTTGGATCCATCGCAGGGCAAGCACACCAGCGCACGACCACTCTGAGCCAATAAGTTAATAAGGTGCAGAACTCCCAAAAACCTCACAGCCAGGTACATCCAAGAAGGGGCCATTTCCACCACTTTTCAGCGTTAAAGCAAATTATTTTTTTTAAAAAAACTGTGTCCTAAAAAAAGTCTTTCCCCTCCCCAAAAACAAAAAATCACAGCCAAAGTTTTAAAGAAAAACTCTTGTAACTGGACGTTGGCGGTGAAACAACTCACATGCAAAGGCGAGCCCTGGGATATTAGACAGCACTGTGCGGAAAAGAAACGAGATCCCCCCCCCCCCCAACCCCTCCAAAAGAAAAAAAAAGTTTCTTCCTGGTTAGAGACCAGCAAAGTTAAGCCGGTTTGTGATGTTCTTCGTTCTCGCTCGGCCACTATTGCCTCTTAAACTTCTGCAGTTTTTCCCCCCCTCTCTATTCCTGTTCCAAAATTGACTTTGCTTTTTTCTTCCCCCCCCCCCCCTATAGATGCAAACGATTCTTCTGCTGAAGATGAACAGGGTTCCTTCCCCCCCCCCCCCTCCCCGCCCTCTTTGAGGCTGGGACGAGCGGTCTAGCGAACAGCGCCTGGGCTGCCTGTCATACGAACGTGGAGCCGACCGCACGCCTCAGAACTGAGTGAGCGGCGCTCGACCCGCAACACACACGGACATACACACTGGCCCCCTCCGGCCAATCAGCTCGCTCGCACGCCAGTCAATCCACCCACGCCGCTATTGTGACGTGGCCTCAAGGCCCCGCCCTCCCCTCCCCCAATGGCTTGGGGTTGGGAAGGCCCGCCCAACCCGGGACGCGCAGTGCGCCTGCGCGCATTCCGCACATTGTTACACGAGCAGAGCCGGCGAGCGGGCTGTGCTGCAAGTTCTTCGCTTCCTCGAATATTTCTTGCCGCCCTGTCGCGTATTTTCTTTTAAGATCCGCAAGTGCAATGCACGCGTGAGATAGGCAGAGTCTGGGTATTGTTGGCGATTGCACAGGGCACATTTTCAGAGCCTACTCATTTCTCAGGTAACCAGCGAGGCACAAGAAGGGACGCATCCTGCAGACATCAGATGGGAATAAACACGTATTAAACCGAAAAAAAAGGTTCACTTCCCAGAGCAGCGATTAAAGGCTTGTACAAGAGTTGCATTTCTTTGCCGAACGGATCCTTTCACATTTAAACATTTTGCACCTGACCAGAACCAGATCTTCTGACATTTACGCCAGGCTTCCAAATGAATGCAATATTTAGCGACTGGATGCACTTCAGTGGCAAGACGGGGGAGTGGGGGTGGTGACTCACTTAAATTGCAGGAAGTAACTGTATGAGCTGTGCAAGAAAGAACTTATGAAACATGTAGTTTTATTCCTTAAATCTCTGCCAAGAGTTTTAAATACTTGTAATCCACCAAATGCTTATGTCCTTTTCTCCTCGTCCCGTTCCCTTGGCCCAAATAAAAAAAATACCCCACAAATAGCACGAGTAAATGAGGTAAAGAAGAATTTTCTGTGCAACATTCCAATGGGGTTACTCAAATACTTCTCCCACGTGGGGCTCCAGTTAATCCTACTTCCAGTATGTGCAGAACTGGAAAGGGACAGTATTCCAGCAACATTTCCCAGATTTCAGGAAAGTCACTAGTGTAACCTGTGAAGAGAAGAAGAATCCACTGCAGTGTTTAGTTTGGGAGCCTGAAGGGAAATTAAGGCCGCACTGTGGCGACTTTGTAATTCAGCTGTCAATTCAGAGGGATCTTGATGGTGTAGTGCCTATTTCTGCTTGTTCCAACGCTGCCCGCCTCCATCAAATAAACAAAAAAAAAGACTAATTTGCATTGTCATCTGAAGTGGCGAACATTAAAGTTACAGCGAATCTGAGTGGAGCTGGAGAGAAATCCTCTTTCTTGGGGTGTGAACATTGCTCCCCAGATCAGCCTTTACTGCTTTCTCCTGTTTGCCCTTGAAACCACTGCAGTCCTTGTGATGAAGATATTCCTACAGTGTTCTTTCCTGATTTACACCGAGTGACAGTGCAGTAATGGTGATATATTGAAGAGTGGCGTGAACCTACAGGTGGGGGTATTCCCATGTGTCTAGACCTTTGTCCTTCTGGACGGTGGAAGTCATGAACTAGATGCAAATATATATAGAGAGAGAAATATCTATTGGAGTTAATATTAGATCCTCTCTGTGGCTCTTAGGCAACTCACCTGAGCCATACTCACCATAAGGTAATGGAATCATAGAATTGTTGCATACAGTAGGTCATTCAGTCCATCAAATCTATGCCAGTTCCCCATAGAGCAATCCCATTGGTCACATTCCCCTCTCGTTACCCTATAAACCTGTAAATTATTCTGTCTCAACTGACTTTCTCGTTTTCCTTTGAAAGGCCTGATTCAGTTTGTTTCCATCACCCCTACAGGCAGAGAGTGCCAGATCATAAAATCTCAGTGTGTAAAATAATTCTCACATTTCCTCTGTGTCTTTGGCCCAAATTTTTAAATTTGCACCCCCAATCCTTGACTCATCTGCAAATGGGGTCAGTTCCCCTCCATCTGCCAGTAATGATTCTGTACCTCTGTATCAAATCTCCTCTTAACATGCGTTGCAATGAGAAAAAAATAATTCCAGTTTCTCCAGTCTGAACTCATAGAGTCATACAGCATGGAAACAGGCCCTTTGGCCCATCTTGTCCATGCTTGACCAAGATGTCTATCCAAACTAGTCTCATTTGCCTGCATTTGACCTATATTCCTCCAAACCGTTTCAATCCATATACCTGTCCAAATGTCTTCTAAACATTGTACCCGGCTCTACACCTTCTCTGGCAGCTCATTCCATGTGCACACCACCATCTGAGTGAAAAAGGTGCCCCTCAGGTCCATACCCTGGGACAAAGGCTGTGACCCTATCTACGCCCCTCATGATTTTATGAACCTCTGTATACCTAACAGATCCCTCATCTCTGGAATCGTTGCAGTAAATCTTTTCTTCACCCTCTCCAGGACCTTCTTTCCTGCAGTAAGCTGAGCAGATTGGACACGATACTCAGCTGTGGGCATACCCGTTTTTCATGCTGGTTCAACATAACTACCCTTGCTTTTGTTCTGCGTGCTCACATGTGGTTGGAATCCCACAATCCCAATGCTTTACTAGTCAACAACCAAGACGCTGGAGAGTCCAGCAGCATCTGGGGAGGGTAATGGACAAGGCGACGTTTTGGGTCGAGACCCTTAATCTGGACTGAGATATAGAGGGGAAGTAGCCAGTATAAAGAGGTGGAGCAAAAACCGGCAAGCGATAGGTGGATCCAGGTGAGGGGTGTCTCCGTTTTACTACTGCACTGTGAAGTCTCTTCAAGGTATGCCCACTTTGAAGAAGTTTTTCTCCTCTCTTCGATGGGAGTTCTGTGAGACCCTCTCTCACTGCTCCCCCTCCAGTGGTTTCCACTGCTCTCTGCTCGTTGCCTCTCTTCCCTCCTCCGTCTGCCAATCACCACATCCTCACCTATCACTTTCCAGCTCTTGCTCCACCCCTTCACCTCTTTACGCTGGCTACCTCCCCTCAACCTTTCAGTCCAGATGAAGAGTCTCAACCTGAAATGTCGACCGCCCATTACCCTCCACGGATGCTGCCTGACCTGCTGAGTTCTTCCAGCATCTCGTTTGTTGCTCCAGATTCCAGTACCTGCAGTCTCTTGTGTCTCCGCTTCACCAGTCAATCTCTCAGCATGCCCTGGCACTTCAAAGGAACTTATGCAGATATACACTGTTCCTGCACCCCCCTTTAAAACATTGAGTCTATATTGTCTCCCTTGCTCCCTTTGCCTGCCACCTGTCCACTCATTCTCCCAGCCCATGTCCTTTTGCAGTCAATGACTAATCTCCCCACTATTTACCATGCTTCCAAGCTTTGAGTCATCCCAATGTCTAAGTCATTAATATATCAAACCATGCAGTGACGCAACACTGACTCCCAGAGCATCACAATCTACCATCCTCACATCTGAAAAACAACTGTTCGTTTATATTTTCTGCCTTTAATTCATTCATTCATTTGAATTAAAAAAAATAAATTATTTTAATGTATCTTGTTCATTAGGATAAATGTGTTCCATCTGTTAATTTACTTTTCCCTCTGGCTTATTTTCTAGATAGAGTCAAAGATTCATGCACCACAAAAGCAGGCCCTTCGGCCCACCATGTCTATGCCAACCAATAAGTACCTATCTATGCTAGTTCCGTTAACTAGTGTGTGCTTCTTGCCACCAGCACCACCAATGTTCAGCATCCTGGCTGCCTGACAATACAAACCATGTGACAGCCATGCAGTGATTCAGAGAGAACTGGAACTGAACATTTGGGGAAAGGTTTTCTGGGATTGGTATTGGTATTGGTTTATTATTGTCACTTGTACCAAGGTACAGTGGAAAACTTGTCTTGCATACCATTCACACAGGTCAATTCATTACACAGTGCATTGAGGTAGTACAGGGTAAAAACAATAACAGAATACAGAGTAAAGTGTCACAGCTACAGGGAAGTGCATTGCAGGTAGACAATAAGGTGCAAGGTCATAACAAGGTAGTTTGTGAGGTCAAGAGTCCATCTCATCGTATAAGGGAACCGTTCAATAGTCTTATCACTGTGGGATAGAAGCTGTCCTTAAGCCTGGTGGTATGTACCATCAGGCAGGATGATACCAATGTTGGGATCTTGAGTTATTTGAAGTGATTTAAACAGCCGGCATTAACTTCAACATAACTGCCTTTAGAGGAGGAATGGTTAAGGGGAGACAAAATAGAGGCATCAGTCATTTTTATAGAGTGACTGGGGGAACTTAATTCCTCTGGCAAGTGAATTGGTAGCAACTGGTCTATCCCAAGGTGATAAGACTATTGAACAGTTCCCTTATATGATGAGATGGACTCTAGACCTCACAATCTACCTTGTTTGGCCTTGCACCTTATTATCTACCTGCAATGCACTTCCCTTTAGCTCTGACACCTTACTCTGTATTCTGTTATTGTTTTACCCTGTACGACTTCAACGTACTCTGTACTAACTCAAAGTATCTGCAGAGTGTAATGAATTGATCGGTACAAACATTATGCAAGACAAGTTTTTCACTCTACCTCGGTACAAGTGACAATAATAAACCAATACCAATACCAAATATTCTGACAGGGCTTGACAGATCAGATGTAAGGTGGATGTTTACTTAGGATGGAGGGAGGGAGGGGTAGTCCAGAATGTCGGGTCACCATCTCAGGATACAGTCCAAGACATTTAGGACTGAGATGAGGAGAAACTTCTTCATTTCCGTTCAGATTTTCTAAGGGACTTGGTTAGTTCATTGTAGATAGAGTCATGGAGAGTCATAGAGTAATACAGTGTCAAAATAGGCTCTTTAGCCCAACCTGGCCATGCTGACCAAGATGCACATGTAAGCTTTTCTAGCACCATTTTCTAGTCCCTAAGCTAATCCAAGAAGAAGAGATTTCAAGTTCTAGCTGATAAGTTATAGGATGTTTAGATGGCACTGCAGTTTTCTGGAGTTTGCTTGATTCCCATAGGCACCAGGGAAGAATTTCACTAAAAAATCCTTAGGTTTTCCCTCAAGTCTATGAGATTGTGAGACAAAGTATGTGTGTTAATGGTGGGGAACCCACCCCATATCTGAAAGAGGTGGGCTTGAGGGACCAGCTACTTTCTCCGTCGTTAACCCGAGACTAGTGGACTCTGCCCAATACGTCACGGGCACATCCCTCCCCACCATTGGTAGTGTCCACAGGAGGTGCAGTCTCAAGAAGGCAACATCCATCATCAAAGTTCCCCACCATCCGGGCCATACCATCTTCTTTCTGCTACAATTGGGCAGGAGGTACAGAAGCCTGAAGTCCCACACCACCAGGTTCAAGAACAGCTAATTCCCTTCAATCATTTGGTTCTTGAACCAACCAGCAAAACCCTAATCACTACAGTTTAGCAACACTGTGACCACTTTTCTCACTTTGCACTATGGTGGACTAATTGTCTTTCTTGTAAAAATTGTGCATAATTTATGTTTAATTTATGTTTTTCTTTTGAATGCTGCTGATGTGATACTATGTGACAGTGATACTGCTGCAAGTAAGTTTTTCATTGCGACTGTGCATACATATACTTGTGCAGATGACAATAAACCTGACTTTGACTTTGAGACACCACCTGTCTGCAAGCATGTCTATCAAATCCCATGACTCTACCTCGGGGAAGAACAGTGAGCTCTCTTGGCATCTCCTCTGCAACCTGACCCTCAATAAACATCACACAGATATATTAATCTGATACGTTTGTGTGACGATGCAGTGTGTATGCTGTCTTCTGCATTCACTCACATAGGTCATACTCACACCAAGACGCAGAAGGCTAGGGCCAACTTCTGATAAATGGGATTAGTATAGATGGTTGGCGTGGGTGTAGTAGGACATAGGGCCTGTTTCTGTAAGGTAAGACTATGACATATCAGTCGTAAGTACAGTTCAGAACTGATGGGCTGGCTGTGATACATGTTGGAATGTCCTTTGAAATATGGAAGTTCTGCCAGCCTTGTTAAATTATGTTGAACATGTGCACAGTTCCCATGCTGGCGTGTGTTCCTGAGTGAACCACAGCTTATCTTTTAGCCATTTAAGTGAGATAAGATAAGATATCTTTATTAGTCACGTGTACGTTGAAACACACAGTGAAATGCACCATTTGCGTATAGTATTCTGGGGGCAGCCCGCAAGTGTCGCCACGCTTCCGGCGCCAACACAGCATGCCCACAACTTCCTAACCCGTACATCTTTGGAACGTGGGAGGAAACCGGAGCACCCAGAGGAAACCCACGCAGATATGGGGAGAACATACAAACTCCTTACAGACAGTGGCCGGAATTGAACCTGGGTCGCTGGCGCTGTAATAGTGTTACGCTAACCGCTATGCTACCGTATTTTGTGTCTGTTGATGTGCGAGATCCAAAAGGCAGTTTTACAATTGTGTGTTACTGGTGTGAAGTTTCACCCAGTGACTGAGAATGTGCAGGTAACCTACTCCTGTATTTTAGTGAGAATGAATTCCTGCTTTGGATGGTTATCAGCATCAAAGAGGCATAGATCGAGTGGACAGTCAGACTTTTTCCCAGGGCAACAATGGCGAACATGAGGGGACATAATTTTAAGGTGATTGGAGGAAGGTATAAGGGGGATGTCAGGGGTAAATTTTTTACACAGAGAGTGGTGGGTGCGTGGAACGCACTGCCGGCAGAGGTTGTGGAGGCAGATGCATTAGGGACATTTAAGAGATTCTTAGGTAGTCACATGAATGATAGAAAAATAGTGGGCTATGTGGGAGGGAAGGGTTAGATAGATCTTAGAGCAGGATTAAAATGTCGGCACAACTTTATGGGCCAAAAGGCCTGTGCTGTGCTGTAGTGTTCTATGTTCTAAATACTCCTTGATCAGGTGTGGTATTGTCAGCGGGAGAGTACCCTGAACTCTGTCCCCCACAGCCACAGAAGGAATCTGCCGTTGACAGGTCAATAGTACTCTTGGCTCTGAATCTGAATTCCAAGTTATGCTCCAAGATCCTGAGCACAAAACTGTATGCGGACACTCTCGAGGTGCCACCTATCAGGTGAGATGTTAAAATGAGGCCCTGTCTGCCCACTCGGGTGGATATGAAAAGTCCCAGGGCTATTTTGAAGAACGGCAGAGATTTTCCCAGTGTCCTGGCCAATATTTATCCCTTGCTCAACATTGCTACAAAACATTGTCTGATCTCATTACCATTTCTGGGATCTTTCTGTGCACACATTGGCTGACGTGCTATCCTTCACTCCAACATTGACCACATTGCAAAACAGCACTCCACTGGCCAAAAAGTCCTTTGGGATGTCCTTGAAAGGGATGCGAAAGGTTCCACATGTCTTTTTCTTTAATTCCTGACCATATCAATATCATATTATCCCTCAGTTCTCTTCTGCTGCAGTTTCTGTGCACGTTCTCTGTGAGACTGACAGCCAATGCACAGATCTTTTCTCTGCAGGTCTGCATCTGCTTGGAACCGGGCTGAGTCTGACAAAAGCCAGTTTGATTAGGACTGTCAAAGAGGTGGAGAGGGGAAAAAAATCCACCTTATTTGGAGCCAAATCTGTATCTCAGGGATGAAAGGGCAGCGTGTGAATCCACTGCACAGCCCTGCGATATCCAGCCCCTATGGAGCCACAAATTATACCTTTTAGAAGTGTATTCAAAATCCAGCTCTTAACAATTGAGCAGTGAACAGTGAATTCCTTGTGAAAAAGTGCTTGGATATTAGCTGGTACTACAGTTTAAAGTGGCAGCTTTCAGTTTCCTGATGGAGGTTAGAAAAGCTACCTTGCAACAGTGTAGCATGGCCTTGCAAAGTCACACATTTTATAAATTCATAATGTGGAATGTGCACTCAGTGTATTTTTAAAAGAAGGATATCCTGTTTCCCTTTAATGTGTTTTGGAGTTTGTGATCCTTAAATGCAAAAAAAGCAGAAAACAAGCACAGTGAAGTAAATCATGCAAATTTTCAACTTTAATACCTGAACAACCTGGATATTTTAATTACTTTGCTGCAAGCAGTGTTAATGTAACTACCCGCGGATGGATACCTCATGTTCATTAATGGGATGTGGCAAGACCAGCATCTACTGGCCATCCCGAATTAATCTGGGGAAGTTATTGGTGAGTTGCATTCTTGAAGTCCTCCTGGTGAGGGTATTTCTGTAGTAATGTTGGGTGGAACTTGCAGTTAAACTCTGATAATCTGTTATCCAGCCATCTGGAAATCCCGATGGTGGTGAATCTCTCTCAAAGGTGATGTTTTCCGCCTCCTCTGTCCAATCATTGGGGCCCCATTTCCTGCCTTTACCTTCCATACACTGGGGCCCTGGTTGCACACTCCCCATGCACTCATTGGGGGCCTGGTTCCCACTTCCCTTGTCATTCACCAGGGCCCTGGTTCCCAGGCGCCCTGTAAATTCACCCAGATCTGTCAGCGGCACTCCTTTGAAACTTACCTGGTTCACTGAAATGTTACTGTGTAGCATCTTTTTATAAAGTGAATTAAAAGTATGTTGGAATATTAAATTTAAAAAATCCAATTGTCTGGAAAACCAGCTAGTCCGGCAACAGCATACTGGATTAACGGAGTTTTACGGTGCATGCAATAGTGATGAAAGAACAGCAGTGTAATTCCAAATCAGGATGGTGTGTGGCTTGGACAGGAACTTGAGATGGTGCCAACTTCATGGCTGTCTTTCCAGGTGAGAAGTTCCTAAAACTTTTTTTAACTGTATCCCGCAGCAGAGGATTTGACCTTCTCTGATCTCCACTCCACCCCTGCTATTCTCCTGTCCAAACAGCACATTAAAAACTGTTCTCTTTTATAATTACTTCTAACTTTACCGCACTCCCTTGGAGGGTGGGGATGTACCCCTTCCCATCTGAGAACCGAGGTGAATCTAGGTGGTAAAGGTCACTGGGTGTGTGGTTGGTGAATTGCTGCAGTGCATTAGGTGGATGGCATACACTGCAGGCACAGTGCACTGTGTCTGGGGCAGTGATGGACTGACTGTCAATTAGTCAGGTTGCTTTGTCCTGGACGATGTTGAGCCTCAAAAGTATTTCTGCTCACTCAGAAGAAAAAACTACAAGCCAACTGCAAACTATTACAATGGTTGATGTACTCCCATCTAGAATGTGGCATGTTCTCTCAAAACAGGCACAGCACATTCTATTAAAGCTTATATCTTAAGTGTGAATTTCATTCTTTCATAAGATAAAGGATAGAGGCTCCAGTTCCATAGAGTTTTGCACTTGGCACTATAATTAATTATTTCACTTAACAAGCATTCAAAATCGAATGAGGGATGTTCAACTTTAATTTATCATTGCAATTACATTGTCAGTGGAACAGCAGTTCAAGTGGATTCAAACTTTCCGGAAATGGGCATTTTCATGCTGGGAAATGTATAATTGCTGTGTCCAGAAGTGTTTCTTTTCATTTAAGTTTGATTTTTATTGAGGGCATTCAGTAAAGCATCTTTGCATCTATTAAATATAATTCAGTTCACTCAGGCACTTTAACTCCTCCCAGTCAATTTCCTCCTGAGATGTAACAGGTATTTGCTGTTAAAGCAAACGTTAAAGGTAAAATGTACAGAATGGAAAAAGTTAATTTCTGAAAGCCTGTACGATTTTTAAAAGGGTTATTGATAGTGAAACTTCCTCTGTAATAATGCCAGACCATATAAAAGTGGCTTGGTGGGAACAGCAAACCACATAGCCAGACGGTGGCTTCTGGATTGATCCTGACACATGAAGCAGCTGTTATCAAAAGAAGTTTGTATCCTTATCAAAGTTATATCATTCTCAGGATTTTTTTGGAAAGAAAGTGAGGCTACCATTTCGTAGTCTTGGTATATATTGGTACTGATATTGGTATTGGTTTATTATTGTCACTTGTACAGAGGTACAGTGAAAAACTTGTCTTGCATACCATTCATACAGATCAATTCATTACACAGTGTATTGAGGTAGTACAGGTTAAAAACAGTAACAGAATGCAGAGTAAGGTGTCACAGCTACAGAGAAATACATTGCAGGTAGAGAACAAGGTGCAAGGTCAAACAAGGTAGATTGTGAGGTCAAGAGTCCATCTAATTGTATATGGGAACTGTTCAATAGTCTTATCACTGTGGGATAGAAGCTGTCCTTGAGCCTGGTGCTATGTGCCCTCAGGCTCCTGTATCTTCTGCCTGATGGAAGAGGGGAGAAGAGAAAATGACCCAGGTGGGTGGGGTCTTTGACTATGCTGGCTGCTTCACCAAGGCAGCGAGAGGTATAGACAGAGTCTATGGAGGGGAGGTTGGTTTCCGTGATGTGCTGGGCTGTGTCCACAACTCTCTGCAGTTTCTTATAGTCCTGGGCAGAGCAGTTGCCACACCAAGCTGTGATGCATCCAGATAGGATACTTTCTCTGGTGCATTGATAAAAGTTGGTGAGTGTCAAAGGGGACATGCCAAATTTCTTTAGCCTCCTGAGGAAGTAGAGGCGCTGGTGAGCTTTCTTGGCTGTGGCATCTATGTGATATTACTAGGACAGACTATCAGTGATGTTCACTTCTCAACCCTCTCGACCTCAGCACCATTGATGTAGACAGGTGCATGTACACCGCCCCCCTTTCCTGAAGTCAATGACCAGCTCTTTTGTTTTGCTGACAGTGAGGGAAAGGTTGTTGTCATGACATCATGTCACCAAAGTCAAAGCCATATACCAAAGTCTTAGAGTGGTACAGCACAGAAACAGGCTCGTTGGCCCACTATGCTGACCTTCCTGCCCAGCTACACCAATCCTATTTGTCCACAGTAGGACCCTCTCCTTCTCGCCTATTTAAGTATCTGTCTAAATACCTCTTAGATGTAATGATTGTATCTGACTCCACCATTTCCTTAGGCAGCAAGTTCCAGATATCAATCACTCTCTGTATAAAAAATTTTCCCCTCAAATCTCCTTTAAAACTCCTTCCCCTCACAAATCTATGCCCTCTTGGTTTTGCTACCTCTGCCATGGTGAAAAGAATCTGACTATCTACCCTATCTAAGCCTCTTATAATGTTATATATTTCTATCAGGTCACCCCTCAGCCTCCTTCACTCCAGGGAAAACAATCACAGCCTATCTAGTCTTCACCATGATTAAAGTCCTCCAGTCCAGGCAACATCCTGGGAGATCTCCCCTGCACTCTCATCAGACAACCATATCTTTCCTACAGTGTGGCAAACAGAACTGGACACATTACTCGAAGTCCGGTCTGAACAGTGCTTTGTAAAGTTGCAACAGAACGTCCCAACATTTATATTCTATGTCCCGACCTATGAGGGCATGTATGTCAATCACCCTATCTACCTGTGTCGCAACTTTTAGGGAACCATGAACTTGAACCCTAAGGTCCACCTGCTCATCAACATTCCTTAACACCCTACCATTTACTGTATACGTCCTACCTCAATTTGTCTTCCTAAAATGCATCATCTCGCACTTGTTGGGATTAAATTCCACCTACCAATGACCGGTCCAACTTTCCATCTGATCTACATCCTGCGGTAGCCTCGGACAACCTTCCTTGCTAGCCACAGCACTGCCAACTCTTGTGACCTTTCGAGTCAGTGAAGCCCTTTGTCAGTGAACTCACTTTATTTTAACATAGTCGGCCAATTTGCACACGAGTTCCCATAAATAGCAACGTGATAATGATCAGCTTACCTGTTGAAGTGATGTTGGCCGAGAGATGAACTTATATCAGGACAAGAGAACCAAAGGACTGTAGATGCTGGAATCTAGATGAAAAACACAATGATGCTGGAGGAACTCAGCAGGCCAGGCAGCATCCGTGGAGAAAAGCAGGTGGTCAATGTAAGTCTGAGTGACCTCATGGTCGAGGAGCTGCCTGGCCTGCTGAGTTCCTCCAGCATCATCGTGTTTGTATCAGGAGAAGTTGGGAACCTACCTTGTTCTTCTTCAGAAGGTTGTCATGGTTCCCGGGAGGGCTGATGTGGTCTTGATTTAAAATCTCATTCCAAAGATGACGTGTTCAATATTCCCCACCCTGCACTAACAGGCCAGTCAAAATGACATGGGGGTCATTGGGGTGGGATTTAAACTCATGATCTTCTGAGTCAGAGACAAGAATGTCACATGTTAAGCTATAGCTAATTATACCAATGCACATTTGGCAGTTGGCTGATCGTTATGGCATACTTGTAAAACTGCCACAGTATCAGCAACAGCTCCTGGGCAACAAAAGCATTTGTGTCATTGGGGAGTAAAATATGTTGCCAAGAAGTGAGCCCAGCCTGTGCCCCTACTGCAGCGTTAACACATCTTGTTTGATGCTTGAGGTATTGCTTTCAAAGGCCACAGGCAAAGCCTCCACACTCAGCCTCAGCAAGCTTTGGCTTATGCCAGCTGTGCAGAACCTACATCAGTGATTGGGGGGGGAAGTGAATCTGCCCTAGAGGAAACACTTATAGTCTGCAGCTTTCTAAGGTCACTTTAAAAGTGGTTTCAGCTGCTGTGGAACTGTCCCCACCGAATAAACCCAAGACTTAAGCACAACAATTGGAACAGCAGGCAGTGTTGTAGAACCATACATTGCCTTAACAAAGTGAGGCACCACACAACACTCAACAGGAGCAACATCAAGCAAAACTTGACACTGCACCATCAGGAAAGAGGACCTAGTGCTGGTCAAAAAATAGGTTTAAAGAATCTCATCAAGGAGGAAGGAGTGGCAGAGGGGTTTAGGGAGGTATATTGGTGAACTTTACATGAGTGGAAGGGAAATTGTTGGAGACGATTCTGAGGGACAGGATTTATGTTCACTTGCAAGACCAGGGACTGATGAGAAAGAGCCAGCATGGTTCTGTGCAGGGAAGATCACGTGTCACAAATCTGATTGAATTTTTTGAGGAGGTAATTAAGAAAATTGATAAAGGCAGAGCAGTAGGCATGGTTTACAGAGACTTCAATAAGGCTTTTGACAAGGTTCTGCATGATAGGTTAATCCAGAAGGTTAAGGCACAAAGGAACTGAGATATGTTGGTAAACTGGATCCAAAATTGGCTTGGTAATAGGAGGCAGAGGAAAGTGGTGGATGGGTGTTTTTCTAACCAGAAGCCTGTAACCAGTGGTATAGCACAAGGATTGGTGCTGGGGCCTTTGCTATTTGTAATCTGCAGGTGACTTGGATGAGAATGCAAGTGGTCTGATTAGTAAATTTGCAGACAACACAGAAATTGGCGGATTTATAGATATTGAAAAAGGTTGTCTAAGGATACAGTTGGGCAGGGATCAGCTGCAAAATTGCATGAAGGGGTGATAGATGGAACTCATTCCAGACAAGTGTGAGGTAATGCACTTTGGGAAGTCAAATTCTGGTCGGACATATAGAGTAAATGGCTTTAGGAGCATTGATGTGCAGACACCTTGGGGTGCAAGTCCATAGCTTGTTGAAAGTGGCGACACAGGTGGTTAGGGTCATGAAGGTGGCATTTGGTACATTTGCCTTCACAGGCTGAGGCATTGAGTATAAGAACTGGGACATCATGTTGCAGCTGCACAAAACACTGGTTAGACTACACTTGGAGTATTGTGCACAGTTCTGGTCACCACACTGAGGAAGGATGTGGTGGCAACAGATCGAGTGCAGAAGAGGTTCACTGGGATGTTGCCTGGAATGGAGGGCTGTAGTCATAAGGAGAGGTTGGACAGGCTGGGTTTATTCTCACTGGAATGTAGGCACTGAAGGATGACCTTAGAGATGTTCATAAGATTATTAGAGGCATAGATGGAGTAGATACTCAGACTTGTTTTCCTAGGGTGGGGAGTCCATAACTAGAAGGCACAGGTTTAAAGTGGGAGGGGAGAAATTTAAAGGAGATCTGAGAGTTAAGTTTTCACACAGAGGTTTGTGGTTATCGAGCTGCCAGAGGGGATGGTACAGGCAGATACAATTACAATGTTTAAAAGGCATTTTGACAGGTACTTGGATGGGAAAGGAACAGAGGGATATGGGCCTGATGCAGACAAATGGGATTAGTATAGATAGGCAGCACAGTTGGCATGGATGAGATGGACACAAAGGGCCCCTTTCTAAGCTGTACATTTCTACGATTCTATGACTTCCAGAGCCTTGGCATCTGTAGGCTCTGTACCAGTTGATGGAGCCATGTAAACTTGGGATGGCTAAGAAGCCAGAATTGGAGGAGCACAGATATTTTGAAAACTTGAAGGATATACAATTGCTTTGCAATTATATGGTATCAATTTTTGGCACACTAAAACATAACTGTGTTTAGCATAAACGCCCAATCTGATCCCCTGCCAAAAAAGAGACATAATCCAGTTTGAATCCATTAGAGGAGCAACCTCCCTTATATAAGGTGGGACCTACATGATTCCTGATGGGACCTCACTCATGTTCACACACCTCCTGATATTCTTCTGTGTAGCAATCAGAAAAGGATGTTAGCCCTTGAGGGCATGCACCATGAAGCAGTCACAGTTTGGTTGTTATGGAGGAGACATGGTCGCAACAAGGAAGGTGAGAGCTCCCAAAATCACTCAAAGGGACATGCAAGTCCTGGTCAAAGAAGATACAGGCCAGAAGGAAGTCATGTACTCAGGAGAGTCGCAAGATCTGCCAAGCTCATCATCAGAAGCATGAAGAAACTTCCCGACCTGACAAAATATGTCAGGGTGATGTGCTCACTACTATTATAACCCGAAGAGCAGAGATCTTCAGAGGAAATACCTTTAATGCAGATGTCTGAGCTCCTGAAGCGAGGTGCACACATCAAGAAATTCAGAGATGTTATAGCAAGTTATTAAAATCATCAGAGCAGGGATTCATTCTTTCATGCACTATATTTTCCCTCTATCTGCTCTGTCTATACCCTTTATGAATTTAAAAATCTCTATCGGATCTTTTCACAACCACCTCTGTTCCTAGGAGAACAAACCCAGCTTCGAGACACAAGAGACTGCAGATGCTGGAATCTGGAGCAACACACAAAGAGCTTGTGGAACTCAGCAGGGCAGGCAGCATCTACGGAACAAAATGGACAGTCGACGTTTTGAGTTGAGACCCTTCATCTGGACTGATGAAGGGCCTCGACCCAAAATATCGACTGTCCATTTCTCTCCATAGATGTGCCTGACTCTCTAGTGTATCCATATATCTAAACTCCCTCATCCCTGTAATTATTTTGAGAAATCTCTTCTGCACCTTCTACTAAGGCTTCGGATTTTTCCTAAGGTGTGGCTCCCAGGACTGGACACAGTATTCCAGTGTGGCCAAATCAGTGTTTAAAAAAAGTTTGTCTTTACTTCCTCTATTGAGTATTCAATGCCTCTAGTTCTAAAGCCCAGGGTTCCACATGTTTTTTTGTAACAACTTTCTTAACTTGGCCTGCCAGTTTCAATGCACTGTGCACATAAACTCAGATCTCTCAGAAACAGAGTTAACACTCTTTATCAGGCCTTGAGACATGGGGTTTGAAGTAAGTTATTGAGGAAGAGCTTTCTTCTGGATTTAACAAGTGCCTTGGCTGATCTCGAGTGGATGATGTTGGGTGTTTGAAATAGAAAGGTACATCAGTTCTCTCAACAACATATAAAAAAAATCTCAAGTTAACAGGCATAAAAAGGATATCTCTACACGTGCTACCTGGCTGTGGAGTGGTTTGTGTATTAATTTAGGTTTTCACCATTTGCAGTTTTTTGATTGTAAAGAGATGAAACTTGCCATGTAATGGCTCAATGTACAGGTTTGATCTGTGATCTACACATCTAGATGGCCTTAGCCAGGGTGGCTGCAGCAGTACTTGAACTGGCCTGTTTCCCTCTGACCCCACCCTGTTTAAGGAGAAGAAAAGTAGTAAGGTTTCTACATCCTTCCTGAGGTGTGCAAGTTTAGACAATGATCAGTGGGGAGGATTGGGCTCAGGAGAGTCAATTAAGCAGATTCAATTTGCTGGTTCATTCAAGGACACTTGGGCAAGTTATCAGAGTGCTTCCCACAAATAAGGAGCCCAACTGTGTAGGGGTCTGGGCCTCCCTGGGAGACAAAGGGAAAACTGGGACAAATAAAAGGAAAATATGAACAGTGTAATAATCTTCAGCTGTCGCAGGTTTGTACGGGCATGAAGGGGGTCCAGTAATGATTAATGCGATAGCTTAAATCTGCAGGATGTGACTGCTAGTGCAAGTTGACAGGGCCTGGGTCTGAACACAGCTCGATTCTGTATCCAGCACAAGAATCAACATGCAGTAGAGAAAATTTGCAGTAACCATGAAGAAACAAAAACTATTAGGCTTTAAGTGATGATTCATTGTATTAATTTCTTATTAAGCTGCAGTGTGAAATTAGGCAGTTATGTTCACAATATTACTTTGGGAATGAGAATTGCTGAACTATTTCATTTATCAAATATGAAGCATAAAGAATAGTGACTGATTTATTCCTGCACTCATTTTGGCCTGTGGAATCCCTGAATAATCTCAACAGGAAGCCCATAAATAAAGCTAAATTGAGGAATGCTTTATTACAATGGGTAGATTAATGCTCTTAAACCTTTAGTGCCAGAGAGATGGGAAACATAATGTGTATGCAGACCTTGTTGTGCAGAAAGTCTGAGTTCTCATCAAGTTATTAACCACCTTTGCCATGAGTTGATCATTTCAACAAGGCACACCAATGGGTGACGAGTAAAATGGAAATGCCACCCTGCTACTGCTGGATGTTGGCCTCATAGCTGGAGTGTCTACATCATGACCTCACCGGCTGATCTTGTTGTCACTGTTTAACAATGGAACTGAGACCGACGTGACTGCCAATGGAAGAGTCCATGACTTTGTGGATGGAAGAAGTGGGATATTGTATTTCTCACCTGGGTTTGAAGAACATTGCTAAGGTATTGAGGAGAAGCTTTCCACTGGGTTTAACAAATGCCTTGGCTGGTCTGGAGTATGATGTTGGGTGCTTGAAGCAGAGAAGTACATCAGTTCCTAGACATCTCTCAGGCTAATCTCCAAAAAAAATTACCTCAAATTAACAGGCATAAAAAAATCTGAATTTATTGGAATTTTATTAATAAGGAATTGTGTCGCAGGGTTGTTAACCTTGATTATATGATTCAGCTTTCTCTCTGCTCCCACCTCCCCAAAGCTGGGAGTACTGATTTCACTTTATCTCTAGTTGTTCTCTTTGCATACCTGTCCTGTCTGCTTCAATATCAGGATGAGGTGACCACTTTGTATTGTGTTCCTGAACAGCAGGTAACTTGGTAAATGAGATAGTGTCAGTAGTAGTCCCAAAGCCCAGCTCTGGGACAGGAGCCAGTAATAAACTCTTCATCTTGACCCGAAACGTCGACTGTTTATTTCCCTCCATAGGTGCTGCCTGACCTGCTGAGTTCCTCCAGCATTTTCTGTGTGTTGCTCTGGATTCCAGCATCTGCAGAATCTCTTATGTCTCCAGTATAATAAACTCTTGTTGCTTCTGTCAGCTATTTCCAGAGACTTACTGAACCCTCACAACTTTGAAGTTCATTAACTGCATTTTTATACAACTCTTTCAAAGTTCGTTTTCAGGTCCTTACTGCCTGTCTGCTGGGTTAATTGTGACTCAGTTTTTTTTTTTAATGAGGGATCCCCCTTTTATTGAAACTCTCCAGAGACACATATTAGCTTAAGCCTTTTGGAACTCACTCCCAATGATTTAATTTTGACGTCCACGAGCTTCTCTGCACCACGGTAGTTCTTGCTGCAGAAACTGACTAAATTATTCTCATCAGCTGCTCTGAACAAGGTAGAAGAAATCCGTATTTTCCTACAATTCACATCCCGAAACCATGGTGAGGAGGTAGAGGTGGGTTTGCTGAGAATTATGCATGGGGCTTAACAAAGAAAATCGTGGTTGTAGCACTGCAGAAAATGAAGATGTTGGATAATTCCCCTTATTTTTTTTCCTTACTGGATCCTGATTTGAAGAAAAAACATGCAGGTAAATTCATGATGAAAAGTCATAATTATGTTAACATCTGTAAAATTGCATTGTCCTGTTCACCTCTGAGGATGAGATGACATTATCACTTTAGTAATTCTCCAGTGACCTGGAGTCTGCTGATATTAAAACCAAAAATGCTGGGAACACTCAGCAGGTCAGGCAGCATCCATGGAAAAAGAAACAGTTAATTTTTCAGGACCAGGAGGACCCTTTGTCAAAACCAAGACAAAGAGAAAATCAACTTAGTTTTCAGTAACGAAGAAAGCTGGGGAAGGAGAGGTAGAACAAAAGGAAAACCTCTGGCAGGGTGAATCCAAATGGGTTCTTGGGGCAGTTACCAGCACTTTGTTCAATGTGTTGTGAATAGTGAGACTGTGGGACATGCTCAGCAGGCCAGACCATATGAATGGAACAAGAGAAAATGAATCAATATAATGACAGGCAGAAATGGCTAAGAAATTGTAAGTTACCTAAAGTTGGAGGATTCCACCAACCCCTCCCTCCCTCAACTTCTCTGTGTTATGTTTGTTCTTCATCAAGAGACAAACTTCGCGTGGGTTTAACATCTGAACATTTTATTAACCAACACCAGAGTGGCTTGCTTTCCCTCTCTTTTTAGAGCCACTTCCTGTTCCTCCATGTGACCCCTTGCATTGCCTACTGGGAACTGTAGTTCTTTATTATAACTACATAATAACACATCTTCCCCCTTTAAAGAAAAACAAACACAATACTTTGTCCTTATAAATCTGCCAAGAACCCTTGTCCAGTCAGCAGCTTTCAGCAGTTGCACTCAGCAGTCTCTGAGGTGGTTTAATGGTCCTTTTTGGTCTGGTACTTACTTTTCTCTCTTTCCCAGTTCTGATGAAGAGTATTGAACCTGAAACGTTAATTGTTTCTCCTTCCGCTGGTGCTGCCTGACTTCCTAACTGCTTCCAGCATTTTCTGCCTTTATTTCAGATTTCCAGCATCTGCAGGTTTTTGATTTTCACTTGAAGTCTGCTGATGCCTCGTTTAATTTGGTTATGTCGGGCTGCTGAACTGAATCCCATGCACTCCCAGTCCTCACATTCCTCCGGGCCTCCTGGACAGTGTGAAGTCTGGGGGACTTTTCCACCTCACCCCCCCTTCCATATCCAGGATACCCACTTCAATGGGAAAGGACTTGCATTTATTTCATGCCTTTCACAACCTTCGGATGACCTCATCACTAACGGAGTACTTTTGTAATGTGGCAGCTAACTTGTACACAGTAAGGTTCCAGAAACTGCAGCAAAATATGCCATCATGTTTGTTGAGGGCTAAACAAGACAACTCAAGACAAGACTTCTTTATTAGTCACATATATATTGAAACACTCGGTGAAATGCATCTTTTGCGTAGAGTGTTCTGGGGGCAGCCTGCAAGTGTCACCACGCTTCCGACGCCAACATAGCATGCCCACAACTTCCTAACCCATACATCTTTGGAATGTGGGAGGAAACCCACTCAGACACACGGGGAGAACGTACAAACTCCTTACAGACAGTGGCTGGAATTGATCAGGACACTGGAGGAGCTCCCCACCTCCTCTTGGTATTGTACAATGGGATCTTTTCTATCCACCTTAATGTGCTAACTGAAAGATGGCATCTCTGATGCACCACCTCGCCCCTAGACTGGAATTTTATTTTGTGTTATGCACTCTGTAGTGAGGATGCTGTCACTGAGCCAAGGGCAATGCCCAATATCACTTCAATCAAGACACATGTGCAACCTTCTATGCCCATATAAATCAGTATTGAATAATGTGCCGTAGTTATTCACTAAAGAAGTCCCATGAAACCATTTCTTCACTGTCACTGAAACCACAAAACTTAATCACAGCATGCACTGTTGATTTAGGAACATGCCCATTCTAACTTCTAGTTTAAATCAATTATTTTATGAGAGTGGTGACTAATTAATTATTTACAAGCATTTTAAATGTGATAAGATGAACACTTGTGATTGAAAAATGATTACAACCCTGCCATTAGATTCTGAGGATTGAGTGAAACGGTAATTTCCTCTTTCAACCTCCATCCCAAATATGAAACCTTCTGCTTATGAAATTAATTTGTTTTTATTTCATTTTCTATGACAACCAAAATTGCCTTAATATTTGTAGATGAAAGCTAATTAAATTCCAAATGGTGAAACCCAGATTTAAATGAATTCACAAAAAAGAAAGATGACTCTAATTGAGAATTGCAATAACACTTTACCAGAGAGGGGACTGCTTTGCTGAGATGAGCAACGTTCTTGGGTTATAATAATTACAGTCTTGCTCTTTTGACTTGCTTGAGTGGAAGATTTGTAGGATCTACTTATGCTAGCAATAGGCTTAAACTGATGTGCGTACAAGAGAATTCTTGCACTCTTTCTGAGCAAGTTATTCGGAGCCTCCTAGAAGGTTTTTTTCTATAATCCCAGAGAATCGTTATCATCTGTGGCTCAGTGGTCAGGAGTTCCACCTCCGTGTGCATTCAAAGCCCACCCCAGAAACCTATATATATGTCTGGTTGCCCTGTACAGGAGAGGTTGCTTTCCTTTGGATGTTAGATGAGACCCTTTCACCCACTAGAGGTGGATATAAAAGATGCCACGTTGTGACTTCGAAGAAGAGCAGGGGAGCTACCCTGGTCTTCCACCCAATATCCATTCCTCAGTTAGCATCAATAAAACAGATTATCCAGCTGTTACCAAGAATGCTGCTTGTGTGGGTTTGCTCTGCTTGAATTTGCCATTGCATTTCCCATACTGGGTTGGTACACTCCATTGTTATCAGTTTTGTTTGGCCATTCCATGTAAAGGCTGCTGTATAATGCAAGTCTTTCATTCTCCACATGTCCAGTTAATTACGAGGCACTGACCTTGCCCAGAGCTGACAGAGTATTAACGATTTTAAAATGCCGCTGATGGAGTCTGGTGCCGTTTAAAAAGAAATGTAACATTACAAGTACAGAGTGGCCACTTGCTCCAGACAACAGGATCTTTTACTGTGGACACTGGAATTCCATGAACCAAGTGACCGATTATAACTTCAATACCTCAGTTGACCTGTGGCCCCAAAGATCCAATCACTTACATTTCTATTAAATCTGCTGGCTGAGTTGAGAGGTTTAATAGCCACTCTTTATCTCACCTAATATGGCCTGAATATCAAAGATCACAGGACCCACCTTTCTACCAGAATTAATGGCCAGAGTTAGATGCCCAAGGGTCAAATTAGACCCCAATGGCTGTATCTGTCAATCTAAATACAGAATCCCAATCTTATTCTAATTGTAATACTATAATTGTATTATCAATATAGCTCTTCTAAGTGGGAGGCAATGAAAATTCAACTCTGTTAACATGGTAAGAAACGATATTTGTTAAAACTCATTACCCCACCATTGCTTCCTATCTTTGATGCATTCTTCATCCTCTTTGTGACTGTCAATGGCACTTCCAATATCTCTCTGCCAAGTGCCAATAAGGTAAGCTTCCAATTATACCTGATAACTTGTAAGGCCTTTGCCCATCACCTCTCCACACCCACCTTCACCCACCCCTGTTCCAATGTCACAAGAGCCTTTTTCACCGGCATTTCAGGACAGGAGAAATCAGGTAGTGGCCAGGCAGGAGATCAGATATCATTACTAATTTCCAACCTTATTTCTCCTTAAGTCAAAGATGGAGGGGAGATTTGACAAGATCTGTAAGGTCGTGTCTGGTTTAGATGGGATAAATAACATTTTTGGCAAAAGATGCAAGGGAGATCTGAGAAAAAATAATATTTATTCAGTTGTAATGATCTGGATCTCACTGCTTGCAAGGTTGGTGAAAATTGTTTCAATCAGTGCTTGCAAGAAGGAGTTGGATATACACTTGAGAAAAAATAACTTGGGGAAAGAGCAGGAGAATGGGACTGATAGAATTGTCAAGGAGCTGTCATAGGCTGATAGGCTGAATGGTCTCATTCTGTGCTGTAACAGTTCTGTGATTCTGTGTTTCTACAACCTGTCTTGCCTATTTTAACCAGACTTTACCTCTAGGGCCATTAACTCTCTGGTTATGCCATATTTCACAAATATAACGTATTTCAGGGATAAAAGAGGAAACGTGTGCCTGGAGTCGGAAGAGGTAGGGGAGGTCCTTAATGAATACTTTGCTTCAGTATTCACCAGAGAGAGAGAGCGACCTTGATATTTGTGAGGATGGTGAACGACAGGCTGATACGCCAGGGCACGTCGACGTGAGGAAAGAGGATGTGCTGGAACCTTTGAAAAACATTAGGATAGATAAGTCATGGGGGCTGGACGGGACATATCCAAGGTTATTATGGGCTCGAGGGAAGAGATTGCTGTGCCTTTGGCGACGATCTTTGCATCCTCACTGGCCACAGGAGTAGTGCTAGGTGATTGGAGGGTGGCAAATGTTGTTCTTTTGTTTAAGAAAGGGAGTAGGGACAACCCTGGGAATTACAGACCAGTGAGTCTTACTTCAGTTGTGGGCAAATTACTGGAGAAGATTATTAGAGACAGGATTTATGGGCATTTGGAGAAGCATAGGCTGATTAGGGACAGTCAGCATGGCTTTGTGAGGGGCAGGTCGTGCCTCACGAGCCTGATTGAATTCTTTGAGGATGTAACAAAGCACATTGATGAAGGTCGAGCAGTGGATGTGGTGTACATGGATTTTAGTAAGGCATTTGATAAGGTTCCTCATGGAAGGCTTATTCAGAAAGTCAGGAGGCATGGGATCCAGGGAAACTTGGCTGTGTTGATCCAGAATTGGCTCGCCCATAGAAGACAGAGGATGGTGGTAGATGGAGCATATTCTACCTGGAGGTCAGTGACTCGTGGTGTTCCACAGGGTTCTGTTCTGTGACCCCTACTCTTTGTGATTTTTATAAATGACTTTGATGAGGATGTGGAAGGGTGGGTTAGTAAGTTTGCTGATGATAAAAAGGTTGGTGGTGTTGCAGATCGTGTAGAAGGTTGCTGTAGATTACAACAGGATATTGATAGGATGCAGAGCTGGGTTGAGAAGTGGCAGATGCAGTTCAACCTGGATAAGTGTGAAGTGATACAGTTTGGGAGATCGAATTTGAAGTCAGAATACAAGGTTAATGGAGGACTCTAAGCAGTGTGGAGGAACAGAGGGACTTGGGGTCCACATCCATTGATCCCTCAATGTTGCCACGCAGGTCGATAGGGTTGTTAAGAAGGCGTATGGTGTGTTGGGCTTTATTAGTCGGGGTATTGAGTTCAAGAGCTACGAGGTAATGTTGCAGCTCTATAGAATTCTGGTTAGACCACACCTGGAGTATTGTGTTCAGTTCTGGTCACCTCATTATAGGAAGGATGTGGAAGCTTTAGAGAGGGTGCAGAGGAGATTAACCATGATGCTGCCTGGATTGGAGAGCATGTCTTATGAGGATAGGTTGAGTGAGCTGGGGCTTTTCTCTTTGGAGAGAAGGAGGATGAGAGGTGACTTGATAGAGGTGTACAAGATGGTAAGAGGCATAGATCGAGTGGACAGTCAGAGACTTTTACCAGGGCAAAAATGGCTAACATGAGGGGGCATATTTTTAAGGTGATTGGAGGAAAGTATGGGGGGATGTCAGAGGTAAATTTTTTACACAGTGAGTAGTGGGTGCATGGAAATTGCTGCCACTTCTCAGCCCATCCTATCAATGTCCCGTTATCACTCTCGACAACCTTGTACACTATCCACAACACCACCAACCTTCACATCATCTTCAAATTTACTAATCCACCCTTCCACTTCCTCATCCGTCATTTATAAAAATCGCAAAGAGCAGGGTCCCAGAACACATCCCTGTGGAACACTACTTATCACAAACCTCCAGGCAGAATACGCTCCATTTACAACCACCCTCTGCCTTCTATGGGCAAGCCAATTCTGAATCCAAACAGCCAAGCTTCCCTGGATCCCATGCCTCCTGACCTTTGGAATGAGCCCATCATGGGGAGCCTTATCAAACGCCTTAATAAAGTCCATATACACCACATCCACTGCTCTACCTTCATCAATGTGCTTTGTCACATCCTGAAAGAATTCAATCAGGCTCATGAGGCACAACCTGCCCCTCACAAAGCCATGCTGTCTCTAATCAGCCTATGCTTCTCCAAATGCCCATAAATCCTGTTTCTAAAGTAAGACTCACTTGTCTATAATTCCCAGGGTTATCCCTACTTCCTTTCTGGAACAAAGGAATAACATTTGCCACCCTCCAAGCATCTGGCACTACTCCTCCGGCCAGTGAGGATGAAAATATCATCGCGAAGGGCTCAGAAATCTCTTCGCTCACTTCCCGTAGTATCCTGGGATATATCCAATCTGGCCCCGGGGACTCATCTATCCTATTGTTTTCCAAAAGTTCCAGCAGATCTTCCTTCTTAACATTGACATGATCTAGCTTATCAGCTTGTTTTACGTTGTCCTAACAAACATCAAGGTCTCTCTCACTGGTGAATACTGAAGCAAAGTATTCAGCCCCACCTCCTCTGCCTCCAGGCACATAATTCCTCCTCTATCCCTAATCTGTCCTACCTTCACTCTGGTCATCCTCCTGTTCTTCACATATGAGTAGAACGCCTTGGGGTTTTCCTTAATGCTACTCACCAAGGTCTTGTCATGCCCCCTTGTAGCTCTCCTAATTCTGTTCTTAAGCTCCTTCCTGGCTGCCTTGTAACTCTCTAGAGCCTGATCTAATCTTTGCTTCCTGAACTTTAAGTAAGCTTCTTTCTTTCTCTTCACTAGATATTCCACATCTCTTGTCAACTATGGTTCCTTCACCCTACCATCCTTTTCCTGCCTCAATGGGACAAACCTATCCAGAACCCCCTGCAAGTGATCTCCAAAAAACCTCCACATTTCCATTGTGCATTTCTTGGAGTACATCTGCTCCCGATTTACACTCCCAAGTTCCTGCCTAATAGCATTATAATTCCTCCTCCCCCAATTAAATACTTCCCATACCATCTGCTCCTATCCCTCTCCAAGGCAAGGGTAAAGGTCAGGGAGTTGTGGTCACCGTCTCTGAAATGCTCACCGACCTAGAGATCTGACACCTGACCAGGTTCATTGCCTAGTACCAGATCCAGAATGGCCCCTCCTCTAGTCAGTCTGTCTACATACTGTGTCAGGAATCCTTCCTGGACACACCAAATTCTGCCCCATTTGAACCTTTTGTACTAAGGAGGTGCCAATCAATATTAGGGAAGTTGAAATCACCCATGACAACAACCCTGTTATTTTTGCACCTTTCCACAATCTGCTTCCCGATCTGTTCCTCTGTGTGTCTGTTGCTATTGGGGGGTGGGGGGGGGGGGGGTGGTCTGTAGAATACTCCCAATGGAGTGATCACTCCCTTCCTGTTTCTGACATCCACCCACACTGACTCAGTAGATAATCCCTCCAGGACTTCTTCCCTTTCTGCAGCTGGGATACTATCCCTGATTAGCAATGCCACTCCCCCACCCCTTTTACTTCCCTCCCTGTCCCTTTTGAAACATCTAAACCCCAGAACATCCAGCAGCCATTCCTGCCCTTGTGACAGCCAAGTCTCTGTAATGGCCACAACATCGTAGTTCCATGTACTGACCCATGCTCTAAGTTCATCACCCTTGTTCCTGACACTTCTCGCATTAAATTAGACACACTTCAACCCATCCAACTGACTGCAATTTGGCCCAATCAAATGCCTATTCTTCCTCACAGTCTCTCTGCACGCTGCATCAACCTGTACACCAACTCCTCATTCTCTGACCTATCACTTAGGTTCCTATCCCCCTGCCAAACTAGTTTAAACCCTCCACAACAGCTCTAGCAAACCTGCCCGCAAGAATATTGGTCCCCCTCCAGTTCAGGTGTAACCTGTCCCTTTTATACAGGTCATAGTTTCCTGTGCTGTGGACCCGATCTGAGACATCCCTGACCCTACCACCCAGGAGGCAACATATCATCTGGGAGTCTCTTTCATGTCCACAGAATCTCCTGTCTGCTGCCCTAACTATAGAGTCCCCTATCTATTGCTCTCCTCTTCTCCCCCCTTCCCTTCTGAGCCATAAGCCAGACTCAGTGCCAGCGACCTGACCACTGCGACTTTCTCCTGGTCGGTCTTCCCCCCGCTCCCCCCCCCCCCATCAGTATCCAAAGCATTATACCTGTTATTGAGGGGAACGGCCACAGGGGTACTCTGTTCTACCTGCCTATTCCCTTCCCCTCTCCTGACAGTCACCCGGCTACCTGCCTCCTGCAACTTAGGTGTGGCTACCCCCCTGTAGCTTTTATCTATCACCTCCTCATTCTCGCACATGAGCCATAGGTCGTCCAGCTGCAGCTCCAGTCCCCTAACACGGTCTGTAAGGAGCTGCAGCTGGATGCACCTCGTGCAGATGTAGCTATCAGGGAGACTCAAGGTCTCCCAGATCTCCCACATCTGGCAGGAAGAACACACTACTGACCCTGGAACCGTTGTTACTACTTTAGCGAGGCACTAGAGACCGAGATTCCCGCTTCTTGCTCCAAGTCACGGCTCTCACTACCTGGAAAACAAGACAGAGACCTGCCAAATTTTGGTCCCTCCAAGATCCTTTGATATATCAGTAGCACCTATCTCTAAATTAAATTTAAATTTAAATTTTATTTACAGCGTGGTAACGGGCCCTTCCGGCCCAACAAGTCCGCGCCACCCATTTTAAACCCAAATTAACCTACCCCTATGTCTTTGCAATGTGGGAGGTAACCGGAGCACCTGGAGGAAACCCACACAGACATGGGGAGAACGTACAAACTCCTTACAGACAACGACGGGAATCGAACCTTGATCGCTGGTGCTGTAATAGCGTCGTGCTAACCGCTACGTTACCGTGCCGCCCCACGACAATCTGTGGACTTTTTTTCAAACTGGAGTTAACCTAGACTTATTACCTAAGACAAAACTGTGCACAGGGAACTGGGATAATACTGACTGAATGCTGATGATTGTACTCCCCAAATGGAAGCTTTACCCCCAAGTGTCACTGGGCAATCACTTACAAAAGAAAATTGTCAGATCCCCATGAATTCTGCCCTTCTTCTGCAGTCTACAAAGCAAATTTTGGCAATGCCAGTCATTCCCTCTTGATCATTCTTTCCAATGTTAAACTGATGCTTATTGCCCCAGAGTTAATAGTCTGGCTCAGTCCAAGCACTGAGCAAAGTTTGGACCCAGTGGTGCAGATCTCCCAGCAGAGACACAGTTGGTTTAATCCCTCACTGCGAAGATCTGTTTGTCAGTCAGGAGGGAGGAGTCAGGGCAAGAAAAGCTGAAATCAAAGTTGACACCCAGCTTAGCTTGATAAACATTCTAAATGCTTCTGGAA
Organism: Pristis pectinata; assembly: GCF_009764475.1. Classification (NCBI taxonomy): domain Eukaryota; kingdom Metazoa; phylum Chordata; class Chondrichthyes; order Rhinopristiformes; family Pristidae; genus Pristis; species Pristis pectinata. The sequence goes on along the minus strand of NC_067407.1, from coordinate 129,125,808 downwards.
TTCATAAACAATTGAAGCTATTAAAAACATTAAAAAATTAATTCAAAAATTTTAAAAGATAAAAAAACCCGAATACACTTAAGATCATGTATATTCAAATCATTTAAACAAATCCTGATAATAAGTATTAGTTGCTTTCAGCTCTGCCCGCCACTGAAATTGGTGGAGACAGAAGGGGCAGCACTGGGTGTCGAGGCAGATATGCCATTGGATTGGGATCTGCCACAACTTGCCACTCTCTTACTGATTTCAGGAGTTCAGCATTGGAGCATTGTGGGAAGAAGAGTGGCAAACAGCTTACCACAATGTTGGGACTTCTGTCTCTGTGTGTTTTACCTGGAGTGACTAACAATGACATGGGCAAATGATCATTTAAGATAAGATAAGATATCTTTATTGGTCATATGTACATCGAAACACACAGTGAAATGCATCTTTTTGTGTAGAGTGTTCTGGGGAGCAGCCCGCAAGTGTCGCTGCGCTTCCGGCGCCAACACAGCATGGCCACAACTTCCTAACCCGTACGTCTTTGGAATGTCGAAGGAAACCGGAGCACCTGGAGGAAACCCACGCAGACACAGGGAGAAGATACAAACTCCTTACAGACAGAGGCCGGAATTGAACCCGGGTCGCTGGCGCTGTAAATCATTACGCTAACTGCTACACTACCGTGCCTGCCCGCTATCCATAACACTGCTGTCTCCCTGCAAAGCCAATGGCCTCAGTTTGCAAAAACTACAAAGAAATCAACTTTGGGGTTTGACAGAGTGATTCATGTGTGCTGCACAGAAGTCTTGCAAATAAATCCATGGTTTGTGGTTTTAGAGGGAATGTGGCAGCAAGTGTAGGAGGTGGAATGAAATGCAAAAGATAGAGGACTAGTGGAATTACTTTTGGATTGGATGGATGTAAACAGTGGGTTCTGCAGGGGTCAATGTTAAGATGATTGTCCTTGTCGATGTACATAAATGCACACTGACAAAGCTGTAGTGGAGAAAGAATAAATATTCCCAGATGACACAGAAATTCAGCAGTAGGCACTTAAGATGGCCAGACCACATAGAAATGACTAATGTTGTTATACTTGATGGAACACCCTCAACCCTAAGTTACAAGTCCATAGACTCCTAACAGGGACTAAATCAATAGATCTTTCAAACAGCAGGTGGATTGAATGGTTTACACTCTGCCACAAATTCCTGGGAAACGAATCAATCAAATTAGTTGAAGGCCGTAGATGGTGCATGCAAGACTGTTGCGATTGGCTGAAGGAAGTGACTAAAAGCCTTTCAGAACAATCACATCAGCTGGTGGGCAGGAATGGAGATGTTGAACTAATAAAACGATACAGTAAGGAGGCCATGAGGGCTGTTGTGTTAGGTCTTTGATGGAGTTATCCAATAGTCCCAGTCTGCTATTCTTTCTACATTACAACTAGTCTCCCAACAGGTAGTTTCATTTCCCTTTTTAAAGTACCATTGAATCTATCATTCTTTAAGGGAATTGACTGGTGGTTTTCATTTTGAAACTCAATTTCCTGGTCACATCCCATTTACTCCTAGAAACAGTTTCTCCTGATTCACTCTATTACCAAAAAGAGAACCCTTCACTGCCTTCTCTGTCTGCTCTAAGAAAGACAATCCCACATCCTCCAGCACTGGTTTTGAATGAACTTAAGGCCATTAATTTTGAAATATTATGTTGGTTTCAGAGATTAGCAGTTCAAGGTGTGTCCCTGATGTCCATCCGTCTGAACTACCATGGACTTGTCACTGATTGTGTCTCTTTTTACACTAAGATCTTGTTTTTGCACACTTTTTTTCTTACTCTCTTCACTGTCTTGTATAATCTATATTCTGTGTGTTGTCTGTACCTACATGCCCGTGCACATGACAATAAACCTGACTTGACTTGAAATAGTGGAATTTTGGAGCACGACCTGAGCACTTCATAAAATAGGTGGACAGGTCTGTCTGGACAGAGGAGCCTCAGACAAAAGCTTTTCCTTTATTGTATAATAATTCTCCTAAGGGAGACCGGACAGTCTGACTAGTGTGAGGGTTCTGCTGTGCAAGTGCACCCAACTTTGAACATACGCTGAATCAAACTGGGGTTATTGTTCACTCCTCAATCCCACCCACTATTGGAATTTCACAGCGGACAGTGGAGTCTGCCACAATTTTATGTTGCAACTAACCACCTCATAAAGTTATATATGGGGTTAAAGTTTGTCCTTAATAGCTGTGATAAGCCATATATTAGCATATGGGAGTTGAACTACACTTCCAAAATTTTGCTCAATGAACCTGAGTTTTGGAAGTGGAGCACAATTTGCATATGGTATTGCTATTGGTTTATTATTGTCACATGTACCGAAATTCAGTGAAAAGCTTTTGAACATAGAACACAGAACAGTACAGCACAGGAACAGGCCCTTCAACCCACGATGTTGTGCCAAACTAATTAAACTAGTAATTAAATGCCTTATGAAACTAATCCCTTCTGCCCACACAATGTCCACATCCCTCCATTCTCTGCACATTCATGTGCCTATCTAAGAGCCTCTTAAACACCTCTATCGTATTTGCTTCCATGACCACCCCTGGCAGTGCACACACCATCCTGTGTAAAAAAACTTGCCCCACACATCTCCTTTGAACTTTCCCCCTCTCACTTTAAATGCATGCCCTCTAGTATTAGATATTTTGACCTTAGGAAAAAGATACCCCTTGTCTACTCTATATATCCCTTATAAATTTCTGTCAGGTCTCTCCTCAGCCTCAGCCACTCCAGAGAAATAAATGCAAGTTTATCCAACCTCTCCTTATAGCACATGCCCATTTTGTTTGCTCGCCATCCAGACAGATCATTCCACACATTAGTACTACAAGGTAGTAGAAAGGAAAACAGAACGCAGAATAAAGTAAAGCGTACTGCATTAAATGGGTGGATGTGGATATATTTCTTTTTTCTAGGAAATGCTATTTCAAAACGTACCCAGGTACACCCTCCACCAGCGGGACACTTTGGCCTTGTACATGCCTGCTGTAAAATGCACCTTGTCAACACTTCAACTACTACATGGCCTGAACGGTTCCTGCATAGGCCACTCAACCCATCTAGTTCATTGCTGCTTCCTGTAAGAACATTGCAGCCTGCTCCCTAGAGCCCTGCAAATGCTTTCCTTTCACATACTTATCCAGTTCTCTTTTAATTGCTATAATTCAATCTGCCTGCACTACTATAATCCATTCATAGAACATAGAACATTACAGCACAGTACAGGCCCTTTGGCCCACGATGTTGTGCCAACATTTTATCTTGCTCTATTATCTATCTAACCCTTCCCTCCCACATAGCCTTCTATTTCTCTATCATTCATGTGGCTATCTAAGAGTCTCTTAAATGTCCCTAATGTATCTGCCTCCACCACCTCTGCTGGCAGTACATTCCATGCACCTACCACTCTCTGTGTAAAAAACTTGCCTCTTGTATCCCCCCTATACATTCCTCCAATCACCTTAAAATTATGTCCCCTCGTGTTAGCCATTGTCGCCCTGGGAAAAGGTCTCTGACTGTCCACTCGATCTATGCCTCTTATCATCTTGTTCACCTCTATCAAGTCACCTCTCATCCTCCTTCTCTCCAAAGAGAAAAGCCCCAGCTCACTCAACCTATACTCATAAGATTGGTCAATTGTAACTTAGAATGGATTGAAATGAAGCACATGGGTCCAGCTGGTACATTGGAACATCATCTCCTGTACGTCCCTGTCTGAGTCACAAACTATCCTGACTTGGATATATATTGCTGTTCCTTCATTGTCATTGGGTCTAAGTCCTGGAATTTCCTCCCCCCAACAACCCCCCCCCCAAACCCCCCACTCCCCACTCTCCCAACAGCACTGTTGGAGTATATTCACTGGAAGAAAAGAAAACCATTCCGTCCCACCTTCTTTAGGGCAATGAGGGATGATCAATACATGCCGACCTTGCTACTGATACCCACGTCCTGTAACTGAATAAAATATGAAGGCTCAGAAGAAAAAGCCAGAGCCACTGTAATTTTGCAAGAATAGCAGTACTACTGAACAATATTTTAACATTTGCTACAAAGGAGAAGGAAAATGTGGATATGGTTCATGGACGATCTTAATGAGCACTCATGCCAGTAAGCCCAGCTTTTGTCTGATACAGTTATATAACTTTTTAACTCACGGGAATCCATTTATTATTGTAACTGGTGATTTTAGGGTGTGATGGATGGATTGTTTAATCACATGCAAGAAGGTTTTCTCAGTCACCTAAGGCTAGGCTTATGGCTAAACTATATAAAGGTCATTACTGGCTAAGGCAGACCTGAGGTGGCGTGTGGAGGATGTGGGCGTTACATTTATGGCTAAAGTTCTATGGTAGACTTTAACTGAGGTGCGTAGGAACTTCTCGTTCCTCGTGGTGAATCCCTGGAATTTCCTGTCCCAGAGGATTGTGGCGGCTGGATCATTGTGGGATTTAAAGAGGAGGGAGATCAATTTTGGAAAAGATGGGAGAACTGAGTGCGGTGTGGAACTGGAGGCCTGAGGCAGATCAGCCATGAGGCAGGGCAGGCTTGATGGGTCAGCTGGTTACTCCTGCTCTTACTCTCTTGTGTGCTTGTGTTAACTGTTATCAATACCCAGAGGAAAATATTAACATCCTCACATAATTTTTGTGCCTCTCAGTTCCTTAGTTTGCTCTCCCACTTTGTGTCCTTTAGTTGATATCTTGACACCAACCATCTTTCCATCTCCCGTCACAATGGGGCATCATTGCTCATTTCTACAGGTATCGACTCCGGATTTTGATGCCATGGGTCTGCCCACTGCACTCGCCTCTGCAAGTCACCAGTCTGATGAACTTACTGTATCGAATCCAGAGCCCAGTCTTACCTCTCCAGATATTTCTGGAGTTGAGTGGCAAGATCTGAATTACCAGCAGGGCCTCAAACACTGTACAGATGGGAGGAAGCCAGAATCAACCCTGCCCACAAAACTCAGTCACAGAGTCACATAGCAATAAAACAGGCCATTTGGCCCATCGAGTTCACATCAACTATCAAGCACCCATTTACACCAATCCAATGCTGATCCCATTTTATTCCCTGCACATTCCCATCAACCACCCCCCCCCTTCAGATTCTACCACTCACCTCCACACTACGAGCAATTCCAGGACGGAAACCAGCCTCCCCTCCTTGGATTCTGTCTTTACATCTTGCTGCCTTGGCAAAGCAGCCAGCAAAATCAAAGACCCCACCCACCCGGGTCATTCTCTCTTCTCTCCTCTTCCATCAGGTAGAAGATACAGGAGCCTGAGGGCACGTACCACCAGGGTTAAGGACAGCTGCTATCTCACTGTGATGACTATTGAACGGTTCCCTCATACGATGAGATGGACTCTGACCTCATGATCTACCTTGTTGTGACTTTGCACCTTATTGCCCTGCATTTTCTCTGTAGCTGTGACACTTTACTCTGTACTGTTATTGTTTTTACCTGTACTACCTCAATGCACTCTGTACTAACTCAATGTATCTGCACTGTGTAATGAATTGACCTGTATGATCAGTGTGCAAGACAAGTTTTTCACTCTACCTCGGTACAAGTGACAATAATAAACCAATAATAATTCACAGTGGCCAATTAACCTCCCAATCTGCACATCTTTGGGGATGTGGGAGGAAACCGGGGGCACCCATGGGAAACCCATGTGAGGGGAGAAAGTGCAGACTCCATATAGACAGCACCGGAGTTCAGGATTGAACCTGGATCTCTGGAGCTGTGAGGCAGCAGCTCTACCAGCTGGGCCACTGCGCCACCCTCTACTTTGACAGCTGGCAAAGCAATATCCCCAACTTTGACATTTAGAAACATTTAAAAGTTATTAAGAACAAAATAAAGTATTTCAAAAAGTACAGTGGTTAAATTACCATTCCAGTAACCAAGATGCCTACACTAACAATCCAGAAACTGTTCAATTCCCACCACTGCAGCTGTGGAAGCTAAATCCAGTTAATAAGCTGAAAAATTGCAGGAACAACAACAACAACTAGACTTAGTAATGATGACCACAAAACCTACTGGAAAGCAGTAAAAAAATCCGTCTGGTTCATTCCTTCAGGGGAGGGAATCTGCCGTCCTTATTTGGTCTGCTGATATGTGACTCCAGACCCACTTAATGCCCTCTCCAATAGCCCAGCAGATCTGGGTGTGGGTGGATCACTACCATCTTCTCAAAAGACAAGTAGGGATGGGCAATAAGTGCTGTCCTTGCCAGCAATGCACAGCTTCTGAACAACAAATAACAAACAATAAAAAAACCACACAACTTAAAAAAGAGAACTTGCCATAATCTTCCCTGAAGTTCAAGAATCTCTTTCACTAGGTTTATCCTGGCCTAGAATGGAGGGCAGATTCTCCAGAAAAACAGTTAGGAAACCTTAGCAAGATCCAGCTCCAATGCTGGACCCCACCACATTCACACAGGGATCCTAAACTTGTCAGCAGTTACATGGAGAGATGTAAGCAGTTTCGTGAGGAGCTGCTGGCATTTACCAGTAAAGTCTGGGCCCATGTTTCAGCAGAATTTATCCTCAAGGGCTGTTTTATTGTGGATTCTCTAACCTTATAATCATACACTACTCTTAATGTTCTCCATACCATTTTACATCTGTGACTTAATTTAAGTCCCATGTGTAGATTTTGGGGATTGTTGTTCTCCTAAAGAGGCAACTACTAACTTCTGTAATAATGCTCAATCATATTAATCAAGATAAGGTTATTGTTTAAAGAAATACATGTGTATTCATACCTGGATTTTCCTTTTAAAAGATATTTGTTTTTTGTGTGTATAAATGCGGTTAGACAATGTACCAAAGTGAACAGGCGCTCTGTGGAATCTCACTCCAGGAAAGGGTGGCCACGATTACCCTTCAATGACCTCACTGCATTAGGTTAGTGACCTTGCATTGCTCTGGAGCCTTTGGGAATTAATTTCCAAGGTGTTGCTCTGAGTAACTGGTGATATTATTAATGATTATTTTTTTTGAATTTTGTTTGAACATTTATAAATTAAAAAAAAAATCTGGAAGGGGGTGGGAAGTGGTTGTTTGACTGATGGTCAAGAATTTATCCCATTTGCTAAGGAAGAGTTCATTTATTTTGCAAATTGGGTTGTGCGAATGGCAGACCGGTCAGCCAATGGCAGGAATCTGAGGAGAGGTTAATAGGTCGTGTGATGACACTCTCTGATAGATGTCCATTCAGAGCTGATGATACCACCACAGTGCCCCTGAGCTGTTTGCCAGATGCACCCCTTAAGATGTGGAGAAAGTCGGGAAGGATGAATCTGCATGGTAATTGGTTTATTATTGTCCGAGATACAGTGAAAAACTTTGTTTTGCATGCCATCCATACAGGTAATTACAAAACATAAGTACATTGAGGTAGTACAAAGGGAGATGGAATATCAGAATGCAGAATGTAGTGTTACAGTTACCATGACAGAGAAATGCAGACTTGCACACTTGACCAAACTCTTGATCTCTCAATCTACCTCGTTGTGGCCCTTGCACCTTATTTTATTCCCAATACAAACTGGTGCTGTGGTAGTCTGCCATTGTATGGGCAGGAAGGTGCATACTGGGTGAGGATCACTTTTGCATTTTTGTGAGCGGGATATTAAGAGAAACAAGGAATATCGTGTTAGTGCAAGGAAGTGGTCAAGGATCAGCAGTGATCTCATGAAATGGCAGAGCAGGCTTGAGGAGTTGAAAGGGCCTCTACTGCTTCTATTTCTTATGTTTTTGTACAGAAGGTGCACAATCTGTGCCTTCACTTCAGTGCAGTCCTGAGGGAGTGCCACAAGGATGTGGTGTCTTCCTGGATGGTCCCTACATTCATTCCCAGCACAGACTGTCCCTGGGTAACAAACAGGTTCCCTTTTCATAGACATCCACAAGTCGATTTTGTCTGTAAGTCAGGAAATAGACGAAAATCATGCCATGTGGTAACCATACCTGCACAGTATTGTAATGAATGACATCAAGAGATTGCCCGCCGCTGACTGTAAGAGTTTGTACGTTCTCCCCATGTCTGCGTGGGTTTCCTCCGGGTGCTCCGGTTTCTTCCCACATTCCAAAGACATACGGGTTAGGAAGTTGTGGGCATGCTATGTTGGTGCCAGAAGCGTGGCGACACTTGTGGGCTGCCCCCAGAACACTCTACGCAAAAGATGCATTTCACTGTGTTTCAATGTACATGTGACTAATAAATAAATAGATAAGTAAGAAAGAACATTTACTTATTTACTTAAAGTAGAGAGAGAGAAAGGAAACTAGTTCTGCCATTCGTAGGAACAAATGTGTGTACATACATCGGACTTTTGCAATTTAATAATATTATGGGAGCTCATTCTTATGCATAGGGTTCATAGAGTCATCAAGTTATACACCACAGAAACAGGTCCTTCTGCCAACTCGTTCATGCTAACCAAGGTATTTACCTGAGCTAGTCCCATTTGCCTGTGTTTGGCCCATATCCCTCAAATTCTTTCCCATCTGGGTGTCCATAGTTAGGCATTCTTAACCCAGGAATGCCCTGCAGCACATTCTACTCTGCTTCTGAACTGGGATTCTATTTAAATTCATTTTGGCTCCACTGACCAGGGGTAAGTTTCAAGGCAGCTGTCTTATGGATGAGACATCCTGTCTATCCTCATACTAATGTAATAGAGTCCATGCTGTTTCAGAAAGGAAAGAGCTATTCCTTTAGACACCCTGACCTATACTATAGAGGTGTAAAAATTATGAGGGGCATAGATAGGGTGAATGTACATGGTCTTTTTCCCAGGGTTGGGGAATCAAGAACTAGAAGGCATAGGTTTGTGAGAGGGGAGAGATTTGAGGGGCAACTTCACCCAGAGGGTGGTCAGTTTATGGAATGAGCTGCCAGAGGAAGTGGTTGGGGCAGGTACATTAGCAGCATTTAAAAGGTACACAGATAGGAAAGGTTTAAATGGATATAGGCCCAATGGGACTATATTAGATGGGAATCTTGGTCAGCATGGACCATTTGGGCTGAAGGGCCTGTTTCCATGCTGTATGATTCTATGACTTACCCTTCATGCACATTCACTCAAAAGTGAGTAGCTGATTACTAACCACTGCTTATGTGGGGAACTTGGTTGAAGCTGAGGACATAATTGCCTGTTAAGTGCTTTGGGACATCCTGAATTTGTGAAAGGGACCATACAAATCCAGGTCCTTCTAAGGAATGGGCTGACAGATGTGAAATGTGCAAGGGGAGTTCTTTCTGGGGATTCAACAAGCCTGTGCTTGGAGAAGGACAACGTGCAAGTATCTGAGAACTGAACTAAAACCGGGAGGAGGCAGCAATAGGCGATCTGTGGGTCAGGCCAAAGGGAAGTTCCATCATGTAGGCCTTGGCTGGGAAAGCTGTGCTCCTCTCCTGAGAGCTGTTGCCGGTAAATGGCAGCTGCTGTACACTGACCCTGAACCTTCCTTCACCAGGGGCCCTCCTCTGTGAAGCTGACAACAACACGTACGTCTTATGCAGCTGGTCGCTTCTTGGCAGCCGTTGATGGTCAGTGGTCATTGGCAGCGAGTCAACATTGCTGCATCACACAGGTCATGGATACCCTGTCCATGTGTGCCTCTGACATCATTCAGTTCCACAGGCACTGAGCAAAGCTGACAGCATCTACGCCTTCCAGGTGGCTACAGTTCGACAAATCTGAGTTGCCATGGAGAAGACCCTTGTGGCCATAATCATAAAGACCACACCTGATGGCTTCATTGGCAGGAAGTGATTTCATTTCCTGAATGTCCAGCTGTACTGTTGTTTACTGAGGGAGCAAAGGGGCAGACCTAGCAACTATAGACCAGTCAGTCTTACATCAATAGTGGGCAAGGCCGTAATGGTACAACTAAGTAGCTTGACAGGCTACTTGGGAGGCTATTTAGGAGTCAACCACATGGGGTACATCTGGGTAAGGATTACAGACTGGGGAAGGATGACAGATTTGCTTCCCTGAAGGGGATATTAAGTGAACCAGATAGATTTCTATGACAATGCAATAGTTTTGGTGGTCACCCTTGTTAAGATGAATTGTGTTTTTCATTAAGTTCCGGATCATAAATTTAAGTTTAAATTTAATGGAAATATATTGCTGTTCCTTTATCTTTGCTGGATCTAACTCCTGGAAGTCCCCATCCAATAACAGTGTGGGAGTATCAAAACTAGAAGGACCACCACCTGTTTATCGAGGGTAATTAAGATGGGTAATAAATGCCAGCATTTATTGTCCAGATCCCGAAAATGAATAATAAAAAAGTCAAACAAAAATCCTGAGGGGTGGCATGAATCAAAATTTAGAAAGATAGTTATAGAGTTAAACAGCATGGAAACAGGCCCTTTGGCCCACCTTGTCCATGCCGACCAAGATGTCTACCTGAGCTAGTCCCATTAATCTAGGTCTGTCAGCACAGATTTGTGAACAGAAGCTCCTGATTGACTAACTCTGCACCGACCATCAAGTACGCATTTACACCTATCCTCCTCTAATCCCACATTCTCATTGACTCCCCCTTGATTCTACAACTCACCTACACACTTGGGGCAAGTTACACTGCCTAATTAATCTACCAACCCACACACCTTCGGACATGGGATGAAACCAGGGTGCTCAGAGAAAAGCCACGTGGCCACAGGGAGAATCAGGTAGAGTGGCAGAATATTATCACTACCTCCTTCCAATAGAGAAAGTGCTCTTTGTTTGTAAGACACAGTCAAGTCCTCAGGACCTATTGAAAAACACGATGATGCTGGAGGAAATCAGCAGGCCAGGCAGCATCATTGGAGAAAAGCAGGCGGTCAACATTTCGGGTCAGGACCCTTCTTCATGTCTCCTCTAGATTCCAGTTCTTTGTTCCTCAAGACCTATTGTGTGGCTTTTGGACAATCATTCAATTAATTTGCAGCATCTCTGATATGCTCTCTGTGAGAAGACATTTAGAAAGAGTAATCAACATAATAAGAGAATGGGAAATAGGAAACTAACGGGAAACTTCATTGGGTGGGGTTGTGCAAAAATACACTTCAACATATCAAATTGCTACCTCTATGCCCTGTCATTACCGCTACCATCATGACTGCACTTGGGCCTAATTTTTACTCATAAGCCCAACATTTTGTTCCTCTGTGATGCAACTGGAGTGTGGTTGTCAACTTGTGGGACCGTGTGAGGGGGCTCTCAAGGGATCAGAATCAGAATCAGGTTTATTATCACTGACATATGACATGAAACTTGTTGTTTTGCAGCAGCAGTACAGTGCAAAGGCATAAAAAAACTATAAATTGCAAAAATAAATAAATAGTGCAAAAAAGAAAGGAATAACAAGGTAGTGTTCATGGGTTCATGGACCGTTCAGAAATCTGACAGTGGAGGGGAAGAAGTTGTTCCTGAATCATTGAGCGTGGGTCTTCAGGTTCCTGTACCTCCTCCCTGATGGTAGTAACGAGAAGAGGGCATGTCCCGGGTGGTGAGGGTCCTTAATGTTGATGCCACCTTCTTGAGGCACCGGCTCTTGAAGATGTCCTCGATGGTGGGGAGGGTTGTGTCCGAGATGGAGCTGGCTGAGTATACAACCCTCTGCAGCCTCTTGCGATCCTGTGTATTGGAGGTTCCATACCAGGCTGTGATGCAACCATTCACGATGCTCTCCACTGTACACCTATAGAAACTTGTAAGAGCCTTTGGTGACTTACTGAACTTTCTCAAACTAACGAAGTAGGGCTGCAGCATGTGGGATTTACAGAGTGCAAAGCTCGTCCACTTGCCTGGATGAATGCAGCTCCGATAACACTGAAGGAGCTTGATACCATCCAGGACAAAGCACCCACTTGATTGGCACTCCATATATCAATCAATCCTTCTATTGTGGCTGCAGTGAGTACCACCTACAAAATGCGCTGTTGTTACTCACCCAGGCTAAGGCCAAAAGCACCTCTGAAACCCATGACCTCTACCACCAAGAAAGGTACATTGGAACACCACTGCCTGCAGGTTCCCTTCCAAGTCACACACCATTCTGAATTTGGAAAATATCGTCAATCCTTCATTGTCACTGGGCCCAAACCTCGTAACTCTGTCTCCCACCGCACAGTGGGAGTACTTTCACCAGAAGAACTGCAAAGGTTTAGGGTAACGCGTCACTGCCACCTTCTGAAGGCAGTCAGGGAAGGCCAATAAATATCATGTCACAGACATCTGGTAAAAAGTGGCAGAAAAAACAGGCCAAATTGGTGGGACCCAGAAGCTTTGATGGGTCATGGATAGAGTACTGATCAAGCGAAGAGTAATTTTCTTTTCATCGCTCTTGTTTCAAGTTTCATGGAACAGACTGTCTTTGCTAATGAGAGCAGATCTGTTCTTTGTGCCCTTCCTTCATACACACTGATTTAAGAATTGCCATCATCCATATTACCTTGCTGCTTTCTTTTGGTGATGATCAGATCCTGAGATAAACTACTTAGCTTCAGGGGTAGAGCAGGTCAGAAAAGACCAGAAGAGTGAGAGACACTAACTTCATTTTATACCCCAAACAAAATAGTATTATTACAAATAAATTGTATATTTTCTTAAACAATTAAAATAATGCACTTAAATGGTTTTGCTCCTAAAATAATAAATTGACTGTAAACCCTTATGATCCAGCAGACCTAAGGTCATCATTTTGAACTGGTTTCATGGCCTCTTGGATTTTAATTGTACTCTCAGTACTATTTTTATGAAGGTTACAGACGAACGCTTCAGGAATTAACTTATTGAATGCAATAAACAATAGCACACAAAGTGTTTCACTGCCAATTTTTGCATGCTTTCAATGTCCTTTCTCTAGCAATATTCTAATTAGATATGATTTGCATAGTGGGCATTATTAGTGAACTACCCCAGGACTTCAATGAATTAATTGGAACTGAACAAGCTTGGATATAAAGCTCACACAGCTTTCTCCTCTGTGTAATGTGACTTAATTAATTTGGAGGACAAATGTGAAAATACAAATTGCACCCACAGGGAAGTTTACATTGCATCAAATGCTTCCACTTTTCTTGTATCAATGTTGGTGTTAGCAGGAGGGAATAGAAAAAGTGACATGGACACAGTCGACATATCAACCCCCACCTAATCATTGTAGGATTTGCTCAGTGAATGTGTTTCATTGATTAATGAAGGCAGTTTTAATTTGGGCACAAACTGACCTCATTCTCACCTGCTTAACTCCTGAAGCAACGACACTCGCCTAGTGGAACCAGTGACAGCTCTACCCTCACAAGAGCGAAGCCTCAGTCCCGTGGTGAGAATACTTATGATCACACAGTATGGCATCAGTGCCACTCTGAATGAGACCCATTGGTTTTGTCTGTTACATGTTGGTTTTGATGCTGAATATAAAGACAGATCTGTGGCTTCACCAGGTTGGAATTTCACTTCAGATGTGATTTGCAGGGTGTTCTGAGGCTCTGAAAGGCCTATCTAACTGCAAGACTTCCTGGTTTTGTCATTGTACTTTGCAGGCCAAATCTGTGCAACCTTGAGCACCATTGGCTCTATCAGAATTGGGTACCACCACAGTCTGTATTCTCATGACCTGTGAATACTATCGCTGCAGCATTACATAGAATATAGAACAGTAGAGCACAGGAACAGGCCCTTTGGACCATGATATCTGTGCCAAAATGGTGTCAAGTTAAACTAAATCTCTTCTGCCTGCACATGATCCATATCCCTCCATTCCCTGCCTGTTCATGTGCTTATCTAAAACCCTCTCGAATGCCACTATCACGTCTGCTTCCCCTACCACCTCTGGCAGTGCATTCTAGGCACCACCAATCTCTGTGTAAAAAAAACTTGCCCCGCGCATCCCTGTTAAACTTTCCCCCCTCACCTAGTCTCCACCAGGTCTGCACTCAGCCTCCGAAGCTCTAGAGAAAACAATCTAAGACTGTCCAACCTCCCCTTATAGCACATGCACTCTAATCCAGGCAGCATCCTGGTAAACCTCTTCTGAACCCTCACCGAAGCCTCCACATCGTTCCTGTAATGCGGTGACCAAAATTGCATGCAATACTCCAAGTGTGGCCTAACTAAGGTTTTGTACAACTGCAACATGACTTCCTGACTCTTATACTCTAAGCCCCCGGTGACAAAGGCAAGCAATCCATGCAGCTTCTTTACCACTCTGTCTACTTGTGTTGCCACTTTCAGGGAGGTATGGACTTGGACCCCACGATCCTTCTGTAATTAGAGTCACAGAAAGATACAACATGGAAACAGATTTTACAGCATTCATTTTTACACTAATCCTACCCTAACCTGTTTTATTCCCCCTATATTCCCATCAACTCCTCCCCTCCACCCCACCTCCACTTACATTAGAGACTACTTACACTGGACAGTTAACCTATCAACTTGGATGTCCATGGGACGTGGGAGGAAACTGTAGCTCCCAGCCAAAAGCCACGTGATCACAAGGAAGACCGTGCAAACTCCACACAGACAGCACCGAAGGGCAGGATTGAACCCAGGTCGCTGGAATTGTGAGGCAGCAGTGTTACTGGCTGTGCCACTGTGCTGTCCTCACCTTTAAGGTGGGACACCCCATGCTTCAGTGGCTAGCGTAATGCTATTACAGCGCCAGTGACCTGGGTTCAATTCCAGCCACTGTCTGTAAGGAGTTTGTATGTTCTCCCCGTGTCTGTGTGGGTTTCCTCCGGGTGCTCCGGTTTCCTCCCACATTCCAAAGACGTACGGGTTAGGAGGTTGTGGGCATGCTATGTTGGCGCTGGAAGCGTGGCGACACTTGCCGGCTACACCCAGAACACTCTACGCAAAAAGATGTATTTCACTATGTGTCAATGTACATGTGACTAATAAAGATATTCTATCTCTTATAATTAGGAGTTGACATCAAGCATCATTCTATGACTTCCCATTCCTCGTCTAGCTGTGACATTGGCAGAAACTGACAATTTCAAATATCATTCTGGTAAAGGCAGAATGAATCTAACACTGTCAATTTATTGGAACCATTGAGTTGTACAGCACCAAAACTGGCCATTCCGCCCACCATGTCTATGTTAACCTTTCTGTCCATCCACACTAATCCCATGTGCCCACATTATGACTGTCTCCTTCCACGCCTTGCCTATTTAAGTGTCTGTCTAAATGCCTTCTCAGCGTAGTAATTGTATCTGATTCCACTGCCTCCTCTGGCAGTGTGTTCCAAGTTCTTGCAAGTCAACCCACTCCCAATAAACAACAAATTAGCATACTGCAGCATATAAGCCAATAACTTTCTCAGTGAGGCAGCTTGCAGTCTCCAGGATCCCTCAGAGTCACAGCTCCAGTCCTCGGGTCTGACGGAGGCCCTCACTACACAAGGTGTACCCATGGAGAGCAGTGGTTTTCTGCCCTCTGCCAAGGTAGCACTTAACCAAATGCTGTGCCACGGAGCCCTGCAGATGTGAAGTCAACCTGGATCATGGGAAACTCCTGCAGTGGAAGCGATCAAAGGAAGGTGATTGTGGCTGTGACACTGCGGGGTATTACTGTTGGACTCCCTTCTGTTAGATGACCCTCAGCTAATTCTTTGATGACTTTCCTTCCAGCAGTAGCTCAGGGGATGGATGACACTTCACTGATGGTCTTCAGCTGCAGTCACAGCTTTCCTGATAATAAAACATTCTGTGACAGGATATGAATAAGATCCAGACTTAAGCTGACAACTAGGAGGTAAAATCTTCTTCTTATAATGCCGATCTCCAATCAAATAAATTGATGATTAACTAACCACTAAATCACATCTTCAGCAACAAAAACCCTTTGACAATAACAAAACTCCCTGGAGCAGATGAGCCAGGGCAGAGATGGACTGGATGATGCTACATAGGTAGTTTTAGTAATGGTGTGGTTACTTGGTCTAAAGCACATCTTAGGCTCAAGTATAACTTCAGCTTCAGGCAGTTGCCAGGAAGAGGAATGAAGGGTGGCACAGTGTCGCAGGTAGTAGAGCCACTGCCTCAGACCACCAGGGGAACCAGGTTCGATCCTGACCTTAGGTGTTGTTTGTATTGAGTGTGCGTGTTCTCCCTGTAACCATGTGGGTTTCCTCCAGGTGTCATAGAATTATAAAGCTGTGTGGCACAGAAACAGTCCCTTCAGCCCAACCAGTCCATGTTGACCATGATGCCTGTCTACGCTAATCCCACTTGACTGCACTGGGCCTGTATTCCTCTACTCCTTACCTATCCAAATTGGGAGCTCTAGGTTCCTCTCACATGCTTGTTGGTTGGTTAATTGGCAACTTTAAATTACCCATAGTGTGTAGGTGAGTGGTAGAATCTGGGGAGAATTGACAAGAATGGAGAGGGTATTAAAAAAATGAGGTTAATTTAGGATTAGTGTAAATGGATGGTTGACGGTCAGTGCAGGCTCATTGGGCTGAAGGGCCTGTTTCCGTACTGTGTCTCTGTATGATTCTATGGTTCTAGGTGGTAACTCAGTCATGCAGTTTGTGATGGGAATCTAGGACTATAAATTCAGTCTTTGCAGTATTTAGTTGGAAGAAATTTCTGCACATCCAGACTTATCAGTTGGACAAATAGTGTGATCATTTAGAAACAGGGGAGAGGTCAGGAGGAATGATTGTGACTTAGAGATAGACCTCAGCTGGCTTATCAACACTGTGTGTCCAAGGGAAAGACAATGGCTGTTTCATCATCACTTCCTCACTCCGAGAGTCTCTTCACAACCTACAGGTCTTGGATCAAATTTCTGATGGAATACTGACCATTCATTTGAATGAACTCAGTTGCAGTAGCAGTCAGGAAAAGTCATTACCACATGGATGAACACTGTATGCTTGATTGAGAATCAATAATCAGCTTAGATCCTGAATATCCACCTGTCTTACCATTGGTGCTGTGGCTACAAAATACTCATTACAGGAACTGCTGCAACAAATTTACTTTGACAACACCTCTAGTCCTTGTAAGTGACTATAGCAGCAATATCACCATCACCTCCAAGTTACACATCAACACTTCATTACTTATCTTCATCCTTTCATTATCATTGGGTCAAATCTTTTAATTGTACTCCCTATCCATTGCTGAGAACCAAGATATTCCTGTATAAAGTATTCACTAAATGCATATATAAACATATATATATTGTCTATCTGCAGGTATTTTACAGTTATGGTTGTATAGAGCGCAACACTATAAATTACTTATTTATGGGATACCAGGATTGCTGGCAGGGTTGTCATTTATTTTCCTTTGCTAATTCCCCCAAGAAGTTGGTGGTGATCCACCTTCTTGAACTGGTGCAGTCCACTTCTGGAGAAGGTGCTCCCATACTGGAAAAGGAGCCCAGGTTTGAGACCCAGAAACAATGAAGAAACAGTGACATATTTCCAAGTCTTCACAAATATCTTCATAATCACACCTCCTCCATTACCTTAATTTTAAAGGGAAATTGTGAAAGCATTTCCATCAGACGTCTGGTAAAGCTATAGCGTTGAAACCAGAAATCCCCAGTCTATTCATGCACAGAATCTAAAACACGTGTGTGTATTAAAGCTGGAAAGGGGCAGGCTACAAACCAAGTCCCAATAAATCCAGAGGACGTAACCCCATCCTTCCTGGATCAAAGGCCAGCGGATAGCTAAGCTAGGCACTTCTATGAATTGAAAGAAAAATTAGCATTTTTATTGCACTTTTTACAACATCTCAAGGCAGAATACAGCCAATTGTAATAAATTTGCCCACAACATCCCACAAACTACACAGGAATAATGAACAGACACATGTATTCTTTAATAACATTGGCTGAGGCATAAATGTTGAAGAATTTTCCTACTTTGAACAGCACCACTGCATTATTTTACATCTGAGAGAGCAGGGAGGCTTAATGTATCAGTCAAAAGTGCTGCACAAGAATCTCAAACCAGGTCTCCAATTCGGCTTAAACCTACATAATGAGGGCTCAGATCCAAGTTTACTCAAGTGAGCCATAGCTGACCTTGTGTGCAAACATACACCCTAAAAATCTTTGTATCAGGTATAGAACTAGAATAAACTACAGACAAATATACCCGGATAAGATTACAAGCTCTGCACATATGCATAGACTAATTTATATGCACATGGGTATAGACAAAAATATATACAGTGAATTAAAAACTTGTTTCCTTCACCTTCAACAAATTGAAAACTAGTGCATTTAATATTCACCACGAGAATCAATTACAATCTTACCTATGTATTGAAGAATTACAAACATGAGTATTTGAAAAACACAGATTATGCACTGAAGCTTTGGAATGAATTAATTAAAATTACCATACCATAAAAATAAGTAAAAGCCTGAACCCCTCAGGTTTGACAGGTGTCTCTAGTCATACTGAAAGATGGGAAATATAGTTTATTAATAATAGATCATGACAGAAAAAGTATTTCAAAAGGAGAGCTTATGAGAACTCAGGCAGAGATATTAAATTATTCCATGAAGTGGGGATTAAAGACAGATTTTACAAATGGGGAAACATTAATTAAATCTAACAAATTGAGACCAGGATGTATTAGTTCACTGACAGCAGGTAGCACATATTACAAGTTAAAGAATAAGTTTAATTACCATAAAACCCAAGGCTTAATTCTGCATGTGGACAAATTGCTTCTTTACTTCCACGGATGGCAGAAAAGTAAGAAAATGCAATCATATATGTTAGCATAAGTGAGAATCTTAACACCTAGACTGAAGCTTATCCAACCACTGTTGCACTGGAAGCTTCTACAGCATCAGTTTAAATCCTGTGATACATCTATTACTTAAGGCCACTTTAAATTTTCGTGGTCATATAAATAATATTTTTATATATAAAAGGCATATATGCAATGTGTCCCAAGACTGTACTATATCTTGAGTATTGAATGACATTGGTTAATTACTCAAGCTTTATTCCTGTCATCTAAGAAACCATTGTAACCTCTCAATGTCTCATAACACAATCTTGTTTATGTGTCAGCCCACATTACATATTACTGCAGGCAGCATCTCTTATCATACCAATAAAATTTGTTTCCTATGCTCTGCTTTTGATTTCACACTGTTGCACTTGTCTGAGTGAGTTCAGGGAGCTAGGCAGAAAATTGAGGAACAGGACCTCAAGGGTAGCAATCTCGGGATTGCTGCCAGTGCCACGTGATAGTGAAGGTAGGAATAGGAGGAGGTGGCAGATAAATGCGTTGCTGAGAAGCTGGTGCAGGAGGGAGGGTTTTAGATTTCTGGATCATTGGGATCTCTTCTCCGGAAGGTGGGACCGTACAGAGAGGACGGGTTACACCCGAACCAGAAGGGGGCCAATATCCTTACGGCGAGATTTGCTAGGGTGGTTCGGGAGGGTTTAAACTAGTTTGTGAGGGGGAAGGGAACCAGAGGAGTAGGTCAGAGGAAGAAGGGAATGGGGAAAAGTTAGATCAAACAGGTAGAGAGGCTTTGGGGAAGGAGAAGCAGAATACAGGCTATAAAAGTAGTAAGGTAGATGGACTGAAGTGTGTTTACTTAAATGCAAGAAGTGTCAGGAATAAGGGGGATGAACTGAGGGCTTGGATAAGTATGGGGGACTATGATATCGTGGCTATTACTGAGACGTGGCTGACGTCAGGAGAGGAGTGGATATTGAATATTCCTGGTTTTCGGTGTTTTAAGAGGGATAGGGAAGGGGGGAGAAGAGGAGGAGGGGTGGCGATACTGGTCAGGGACACTGTTACGGCTGTGGAAAAGATGGATGTTGTAGAAGGATCATCTCTAGAGTCCGTATGGGTGGAATTAAGGAACAAGAAAGGAGCAGTTACTCTACTAGGAGTATTCTATAGGCCCCATGGTAGCAGTAGAGATATAGAGGAGCAGACTGGCAGGCAGTGTTTGGAGAGAAGCAGAAATAACAGGGTTGTTATAATGGGAGACTTCAACTTCCCAAATATAGACTGGAACCTGCTTAGTGCCAAAGGTTTAGATGGGACGGAATTTGTTAAATGTGTCCAGGAGGGATTCCTGACGTAGTATGTTGACAGGCCGACTAGAGGGAATGCCATGTTAGATCTAGTTTTAGGAAATGAACCGGGACAGGTGAAGGATCTATTGGTGGGTGAGCATTTGGGGGACAGTGACCATTGCTCCATAACCTTTAAAATTGTCATGGACAGGGACAGGTGCAGAGAGGACAAGAGGTTTTTCAATTGGGGAAGGGCTAACTACGAGGCTATAAGGAGAGAACTTGGGAGTGTAAATTGGGATGTCCTTTTTGAAGGAAAATGTACCATGGAGATGTGGTCGATGTTCAGGGATCTTATGCAGGATGTTAGGGATAAATATGTCCCGGTGAGGCAGAGAAGGAATGGCAGGGTGAAGGAACCGTGGGTGACGAGAGAGGTGGAATGACCTGTTAGGGAGAAGAAGGTAGCATACGTGAGGTATAAGCAGCAAGGTTCAGACAGGGCCCGTGAGGAATATAGTTAGCGAGGAAGGAACTTAAGAAAGGGCTGAGGAGAGCTAGAAGGGGACATGAAAAGGCTTTGGCTAGTAGGGTTAAGGAAAATCCCAAGGCCTTTTTCAAGTATGTGAAGGGTAGGAGGATGGCTAGGGTAAAGGTAGGTCCGATTAAGGACAAAAGTGGGAGAATTTGCCTGGAGGCGGCGGAAGTGGGAGAAGTTCTGAATGAGTACTTCTCTTCGGTATTCACCAGGGAGAGGGGTCTTGATGATGCGGAAGGGAGTGCTGGTAGGGGTAATGTTCTCGATGTTGTAGATATCAAGAGAGAGGATGCGTTGAAGTTGTTAAGTAATATTAAGACAGATAAGTCTCTGGTGCCTGACGGGATTTTCCCCAGGCTGCTTCGAGAGACTAGGGAGGAGATTGTTGAACCGCTGGTAAGGATCTTTGAGTCCTCGTTGTCCACGGGGGTGGTGCCGGAGGATTGGAGGGTTGCGAATGTTGTCCCCTTGTTCAAAAAAGGTAATAGGGATAGGCCAGGGAATTATAGACCGGTGAGTCTCACGTCTGTGGTGGGTAAGCTGTTAGAAAGGATTCTAAGGGATAGGATTTATGAACACCTTGAGAATCATGGACTGATTAGGGACAGCCAGCATGGCTTTGTGAAGGGAAGATCTTGCCTCACAAGCCTGATAGAGTTCTTTGAGGAGGTGACCAGGAAGATTGATGAGGGCAGTACGGTGGATGTGGTTTACATGGATTTTAGTAAGGCATTTGATAAGGTTCCTCATGGTAGGCTTCTTCAGAAGGTCAGAGGCCAAGGGATCCAAGGAAGCTTGGCTGTGTGGATTAGGAATTGGCTTGCACGTAGAAAGCAGAGGGTTGTGGTGGAAGGAGTGCCCTCGGATTGGAAGGCAGTGACTAGTGGTGTCCCGCAGGGATCGGTTCTGGGACATCTGCTTTTTGTGATATTTATAGATGACTTAGATGAGGAGGTGGAGGGCTGGGTTAGTAAGTTTGCGGACGACACTAAGATCGGAGGTGTTGTGGATAGTGTGGAGGGCTGTCGGAGCTTACAGAAGGATATTGATAGGATGCAGAGCTGGGCGGACAAGTGGCAGATGGAGTTCAATCCGGAGAAGTGTGAGGTGGTACACTTTGGAAGGACAAACTCCAGGGCAGAGTACTGGGTGAATGGCAAGGTACTTGGCAGTGTAGAGGAGCAGAGGGATCTGGGGGTTCATATTCACAGTTCATTGAAAGTTGCCTCACAGGTGGAAAGAGCAGTTAAGAAGGCCACTGGGATGTTGGCTTTCATAAATCGCGGGATTGAGTTTAAGAGCCGCGAGGTGATGATGCAGCTTTACAACACTTAGAGTACTGTGTTCAGTTCTGGTCGCCTTATTATAGGAAGGATGTGGAGGCGTTGGAGAGGGTGCAGAGGAGATTTACCAGGATGCTGCCTGGATTGGAGAGTATTGAATATGAGGTGAGGCTTAAGGTGCTAGGGCTTTATTCACTGGAAAGGACGAGGATGAGAGGAGACATGATAGAGGTATATAAAATACTGAGAGGAATAGATAGAGTAGACAGTCAGCGCCTCCTTCCCAGGGCACCAATGCTCAAGACGAGAGGTCATGGCTTTAAGGTTATGGGTGGGAGGTTCGGGGGAGATGTCAGAGGGAGGTTTTTCACCCAGAGAGTGGTTGGTGCATGGAATGCACTGCCTGGGGTGGTGGTGGAGGCAGATACATTGGACAGGTTCAAGAGCTTGTTGGATAGGCATATGGAGGAGTGTGGGGATGGGGGGATATGCGGGAGGAAGGGGTTAGGTAGTGTGAGGGTGGTTTGATGGACGGCACAACATGGTGGGCTGAAGGGCCTGTTTTGTGCTGTATGGTTCTATGGTTCTATGGTTTTTAAATTAGTTTTATTCTTGTTGCTAGCCCAGAAGAGCTTGCAGCAAGAATTATATTGGAGCCTGCCCCACTTTCACCTGGTGACCAGAGTCATATGTTTCCAGTGTGGACAGCAATATAATGATCAGGATTGGGAATCCCAGGCTAACATGACCTTGTTGAGTCAAGTTTGCTGCAGCCCTTACAGTGGTACTTACAACCATCGCTATTATGCCACCACCAGTCTTCTGTGCTGACATCCCAATGTGAATCTCACACAATGTGAGCTCATCAGCCTGTGAAGGGGACCACATGACCTGTATTCATGCACTGATGACATCAGTGGTGGAGGTACACCCCTCTCCCCCAGAGTACCCGAGTGATTTTGCACCTGAGCTTTCTCAATGTGGCCACTTGCCTCTCCAGGACTGAGGACAACACTCTGTCCCATTGCATGCAATCCCTTTCCCCGAGGCACGATTCTAAATTCTTCCTTCTCAGCGCTCATCAAATGTATTGTGCATTCTTAAATATAGTTATGTAATTGCATCCACTGTGCAGAATTAAAACCCTGCACAGTTCTTCATGCTGAGAGTTTTATTTGTAGAGTTGTGCTGTGCCTGAATCAATGTGCGGTATGCTGGAATAAATAAATGTTTTTCTCTCATTTAGCTGCGTGGTTTAAATTTTAAATTTTTAAAATTTTATTTACAGCGTGGTAATGGGCCCTTCCGGCCCAACGAGTCTGCGCTGCCCATTTTAAACCCATATTAACCTACTCATACGTCTTTGAAATGTAGGAGGAAACCGGAGCACTCGGAGGAAACCCATGCAGACACGGGAGAACGTACAAGCTCCTTTCAGACAGCGAGGGGAATCGAACCCCGATCGCTGGTGCTGTAATAGCATCGCGCTAACTGCTACGCTATCGTGCCACCCATAAATGGCAACATTTAGAACTTTTGCATACGTAATATAAAATAGAACGTAAGAAAATCTGATGAGAGCTATCAAGTTCAAGATGGAAGTGCAAAGCTATTTAACACAATAAAAACATTTAGGGTTTGAGTTGCGAAGGATCATTTTGTGAGGTAGAGTCACAGAGTCGTACAGCGCAGAAACAGGCCCTTCGGCCCACCACTTCCTTGCTGACCATTGTACCCATCTATATTAATCCTATTTGCCTGCATTAGCCCCTTGGCTTCTATGCCTTTGCTATTCAAGTGCCAATCCAGATGCCTCCTAAGTGTTGTGATTATATCTGTCTCCGTCACCTCCTCTGGCAGAATGTTCCAGATATCAGCTGCTCTCCCTGTGAAAAACTTTCCCCTCTGATTCCCACAAAACCTACTCCTTCTCACCTAAAACTCACCTTAAATGCAGACCAGGTGACCGTTTTGCAGAACACCTGTGCTCTGTCCGTAACCGTGACCTGCATCTTCCCGCTGCCAGTCACTTCAACTCCCTCTCCCACTCCATCACTGATATGTCAGTCCTCGGCCTCCTCCACTGCCAGGAGAATTCCGAATGCAAACTGGAGGAACAGCGCCTCATTTTCCGCCTTGGAACCTTGCAGCCTAATGGCATGAACATTGAATTCTCCTACTTTAGGTAATCCCCACACCCCTTCCCCACAACCCACCCCCTCCCCACCACCATGCTTCTTCTCTTCTTCCCTTTCCTAGCCTAATTTTTTTCTACCTTTTTTCCTTTCTCTCCTTACCTTTGACATCCCCTGATGGATCTGCTCTCCCCTCCTCCCCCGCACCTGCCTATCACTATCTCTTACCTGCATCTACCTATCACCACCTTGTGCCCATCCCGCCTCCTCTCTTTTGTCCACCTATCACTGCTCTGCTTTTCCCTCCTATATATTGGGTTTTCCTCTTTTCCTATCTTCAGTCCTGAAGAAGGGTCCTGACTCAAAATGTTGACTGCCTGCTTTTCTCCACGGATGCTGCCTGGCCTGCTGAGTTCCTCCAGCATCATTGTGTTTTTCATCTAGATTCCAGCATCTACAGTCCTTTGTTTCTTTAAACTTATGCCCTCTTGGCACCCCCACCATGGGAGAAATGTCCTTACCATATACCCACTGAATACGTCTGATAACTTCATATACATCTATGAAGTTACTGCTCAGCCTCCTTCGTTCCAAGCAAAACAAACCCAGCCTATTCCAACCCCTCCTTATAACTGAAATACTCCAATCCTGGTATCATATTAGTGAATCTCCTCCGCACCTTCTCCACAGCAATCGCATCTTTCCTATACTGTGGTGACCAGAACTGGACAGTAGTCCAGCTTGGCCTAACCAAACTAGTGATCACAATATGATTGAGTTCAGTTTCAAATTTGACAAGGAGAAGCTGATAACTGGTGTATCGATATTTCAGTGGAACAAAAGAAATTACAGTGGTATGAGAGAGGAGTTGGCCCAAATTGATTGGAAGAGTAAGCTAACTGGAGGGACGGCAGAGGAGAAATGGAAGGAATTTCTACAAGAAATAAGGAAAATGAAGGATAGATATATTCCAAGAAAAAAGGTTTTGAATGGAAAAAAGGCATAAATGTGGATAACGAGAGAGGTGAAGGCTAAAATAAAAGCAAAAGGGAGGGCATACAAGGAAGCAAGAATTAGTGGGAAAACAGAAGACTGGGAAACTTTTAAAAACCTGCAGAAAGAAACTAAGAAGGTCGTTAGGAAAGAAAAGGTGGATTACGAAAGGAAGTTGATGGATAACATTTGAAAGGATACTAAGAGTTTTTTTAAATATATAAGGAGTAAAAGACAGACATGGGTTGATATAGGACCAATTGATAATGGTGCAGGAGAGATTATAATGGATGATAAAGAGATGGCAGAGGAACTAAATGAGTATTTTGCATCGGTCTTCACTGTGGAGGACATCAGCAATGTGCCGGTTAGTCAGGAATCTCACAGAATGGAACTGAGTTCAGTTAAGATTACTAGAGAGAAGGTGCTAGGAAAACTAAATGGGCTAAAGACTGATATGTCTCCTGGACCGGATGACGTGCATCCCCGGGTTCTGAAGGAGGTGGCTTTAGAGATAGCGGAGGCATTGGTGATAATTTTCCAGGAATCGATAGACTCTGACATGGTTCTGGAGGACTGGAGGGTCGCAAATGTAGTTCCGCTGTATAAGAAAGGTGGGAGGCAGCATAAAGGAAATTACAGACCTATTAGTCTGACGTCAGTGGTGGGAAAGTTATTGGAATCTATCCTCAAGGATGGGGTTTTGGAATACCTAGAGGCGCAAGGCAAGATAGGTCCTAGCCAACATGGTTTTGTGAAGGGAAGATCCTGCCTGACCAACCTATTGGAGTTTTTTGAAGAAATCACAGGTAGGACGGATAAGGGAGAGGTGGTAGATGTTGTGTGTTTAGACTTTCAAAAGGCCTTCGACAAGGTGCCGCATAAGAGATTGATTAATAAGATGAGAGGTTGTGGAATTACGGGTAGGATAACAGAATGGGTGGAGCATTGGCTGGTTGGCAGGAAGCAAAGGGTGGAAATAAAAGGATCTTGTTCTGGTTGGCTACCGATTACTAGTGGTGTTCTGCAGGGGTGGGTGTTGGGGTCGCTTCTTTTTACCTTGTACGTTAACGATTTGGATGATGGAGTAAATGGTTTTGTGGCTAAGTTTGCGGATGACACCAAGATAGGTGGAGGAGTAGGGAGTATTGAGGAGACAGGAAGGTTGCAGAGAGACCTAGATAGTTTAGGAGAATGGGCAAGGAAATGGCAGATGAGATTCAATGTTGAGAAATGTGCAGTTGTACACTTTGGAAACAGAAATAAACGGGCAGATTATTATCTAGAAGGAGACAAAATTCAAAGTACAGAAGTACAAAGGGACTTGAGGGTACTCATGCAGGATACCTTAAAGGTTAACCACCAGGTCGGATCAGTGGTAAAGAAAGCAAATGCTATGTTGGCATTCATTTCGAGAGGTATAATATATAATAGTAAGGAAGTGTTGATGAGGCTCTAAGGGGCACTAGTGAGGCCTCATTTGGAATACTGTGCACAGTTTTGGGCCCCATATCTTAGGAAGGATGTGCTGATGTTGGAGAGGGTTCAGAGGAGATTTACGAGGATGATTCCCGGAATGAAAGGGCTTACGTATGAGGAGCATTTGTCGGGTCTTGGACTGTACTCACTGGAGTACAGAAGGATGAGAGGGGACCTCATAGAGACATTTAAAATGTTGAAAGGAATGGACAGAGTAGATGTGGCCAAGCTGTTTCCCTTGGTGGGTGAGTCCAGGACCAGAGGGCACAATCTTAGAATTAGAGGGTACAGTTTTAAAACAAAGATGAGGAGAAATTTCTTTAGCCAGACAGTGGTTAATTTGTGGAATTCCTTGCCAGGTACGGCAGTGGATGCCAGATCATTGGAGATGTTTAAGGAAGAGATAGATAGATATCTAAATAGTCAGGGTAGCAAGGGATATGGGGATAAGGCCGGAAATTGGGATTAGAATAGTTTTTTTTTCCTCCCCCCATTTCTCATTTCTTTTTCTTTTTTCCCTTTTCCTTGGTGCAGACTCGATGGGCTGAATAGCCTACTTCTGCTCCCTTGTCTTGTGATCTTGAACCAATGTTTTGTAAATGGCCTCAAGATTTGGGGAGTAGATTCAGGACAGAGATGAGGAGGAACTGCTTTTCCCTGAGAGTCGTGAATCTGTGGAATTCTCTGCAGTAGAGGCTACCTCATTAAATATATTTAAGACACAGTTAGATAGATTTTTGCATTGTAGGGGAATTAAGGGTTATGGGGAAAAGGCAAGTGGGTAGAGTTGAGTCCATGGCCAGATCAGCCATGATCTTATTGAACGGCAGAGCAGGCTCGATGGGCCAGATAGCCTCCTCCTACTCCTATTTCTTATTTCTAATAAAGCTGTAACATGAGACCAGGCCAAACTTAGAATTAGTCTTCAGTGTACCACCCACAGCATCCCACTCCACCCCTACCAGGTGTTGTCTGGTGAAGCTGCAGGCCAGAATAGATTCTTACAAAATTATTATTACAGGGAAATGTCATGATATTTTTCAAACCATGCCATAGCAGATGGGTTGTAAAGATTGCAAAGATTTCAGAGCTGTGTTACCTGGCATTTCTCTACACTACCACCAGCCAGTGGGAGATTCTGCACTACAGAATATTGATTCTCTGCTAGCACCTGCTACAGGGGACTACACTTTGCCATTTCGATATGGAAGCATTTTGGGACGACGTTGCAACAAAGAGTAGGAATGAAATGTTCTGAGATGTAGAGACAAGATGTAGAGATTTATTATCTGGATTGACTTGTAAACTGGTCTACATTTACTGAATTTATCTGAATTTATATTGCAGTATGTTGTCAACTGTAATAGTACTTTATCCTTCTAATTAAGAAACCCATAGTCAGCACAACAAATGTTACACCTTCATTTGTTGTTTGCATCACTCCTCATGTGTTTATCCCCACCTAAAACTTGCTGACGTGGTTAGATAGGGTTTAATATCATAACCACAATTCCACTGGTATTGTTAAATTCTTTTGGATACACAAAAATTGCTTAACTTTACAGAAATTGCCTTCTTGTATTTTTAAAGTACTGAGTTTTCATGCACTGAAAGCAATTTCTGTAAAGTTAAGAATTTCCTATACATAATTAGAACCCTGGGTTGAGAGAGATTGGAAAAAGAAGTTGGCAACTTCATTTGATTAGTTTCAAATGGACGATTGCTCAGTAGGTTTCTGTGAGCTCTCTCCGTATTTCAATAAGAAACCTTAACTCCACGTTACTGTACTTGTTGTCAGAGGTAATTAAATTATCCGTAGGTTCCTAGTCCAGAACACTGGGGGCTAGGCTCAAGAGAGCTTGGTCCTGATGATCAGAAGGCATGGTGCCACCCATCATTCATCAGTGGGTGGATTGGGTGGTAAGGAAGGTATACAGCATGCTTGCCTTCATCTGTCAGGGTATTGAGTATAAAAGTTGACAAGTCATATTGGAACTCTATAAAACTTGGAGTATCGTGTGCAGTTCTGGTTGCCACATTACAGGAAGGATGTGGAGGCTTCGGAGTGGGCGCAGAAGAGGTTCACCAGGATGTTGCCTGGATTATGGAGTACTAGTTATAAGGAGAGGTCGGACAAACTTGGATTGTTTTTGTTTCAGCATAGGAGGCTGAGGGTGAACCTGACCGAAGTGTATAAAATTACAGGAGGCATAGATAGGGTAGATGGTTGGAGTCTTTTCCCCAAGAGTCTTTTTCCTAGGGGGGCATAGGTTTGAGGGGAAAGTTTAATGAAGATTTATGAGGCAAATTTCACACCCAGTGGGTAGTGGATGCCAAGAATGCACTGCCAGGGGAGGTGGTGGAAGCAGATATGATAGCAACGTTTAAGAGGCATTTAGACAGGCACGTGAACAGGCAGGGGATGGAGGGATATGGACCTTGTGCAGGCAGATGGGACTAGATAGATTGGCATCCTGGTCAGCACAGACATGGTGGGCTGAAGGGCCTGTTCCTTTGCCCCTAATTTGAAAGTTGGCACTACTTTGTCTGTTGATAGTGGTTATATATGTTTCAGGTATCCGACCAAATGATGCGTTCACTGTGGTCCCGTAGATGTAAAGAAATGATTCAATTGTTGGACACTGAAACTTTTCTAAAACTTTATTTATACAACGCAATAATAGGCCCTTCCAGCCCAACGAGCCTGCCCCGCCCAATTACACCCATGTTAACCTGCTTACCCGTATGTCTTTGGAATGTGGGAAGAAACCGGAGCACCCGGAGGAAACCCACGCAGTCACCGGGAGAACGTACAAACTTCTTTCAGACAGCGGCCGGAATTGAATCCCGATCGCTGGCGCTGTAATAGCGTTACGCTAACCACTACGCTACTGTGCCACCTAGTTGGGGCCAATTCTGACCTTGCGTAGAATCATAGGAAACCCATTCAGCCACTGTATGTAAGCCTGACAAAAAGATGCTGTTCATCTCAGTCAAACCCCAGTATTTTAATTCACATTTTGGGGTTTGTGTGTTGCTGGTGAGGCCAGCATTTATTGTCCATCCCTAACCGTCCTTGAGAGGGTGATGGAGAGCTACCTTCTTGAACCACTGTAGTCTCGCTGCTGAAGGAAGCCTCATAGTGCGGTTGTGTAGGGAGTTCCAGGGTTTAGACCTGGTAATGATAAAGTAACAGTGATATATTTCCAAGTCAGGATGGCGTGTGACTTGGAGGGGAAGTCCTTCATGGTGGTGGTGACCTTGTCCTTCTTGGTGGTAGATACTGGAGGTTTGGGAGGCTCTGATGGAGTAGCTTAGGATTGTATTGTCATTTATATTGAGCCATATGATATTTTTTATATTTCCAATAATGCATCTCCATTGCTTGCACGCTCAGAGGTACCAGCTGAGTTAACCTTTGAACACAAGGCTGGAACAGAAGACGGTCTGATTGTATGGTGCAGCTTCTCACTGCTTTTTAACTAGCTGAGTTATTGGCTAATACAACTGTTTAAAGAAAGGCTTTACAAGGCCAAGCTGTAGATGTAATGGGTACTACATTCATAAAGAAAACACTGCAAAGAAAGTGAAACATTCTAACTTTGTATGAACACGATGCTTGGTAATTGTTCCATGAGGAAACCAAGGTCTGTTTTTTTGTGCCTAACACAGTGTACATCTGGTGCTAAGCTCCCCCAGTTCAAGTTCAACAGGGCATAATTCAGATCAGATTACGTATGGTTAAAAAATATGACGATTAAAATCTGTGCATAAAATTGCACTGTTAGCACAGGAACATCTGTACCAATACTTGCCTAATCCTATATGTTGGACCGAGGAGAAATGTCACAAGCATGAAATACGTCACTGAGTACTCACACTGGAGATTTACTTTTGGGTTAGATTGTTGAACCTTGTAAATAGTGAGTGGGAAGGGTGGGGATGTT
Organism: Pristis pectinata; assembly: GCF_009764475.1. NCBI lineage: Eukaryota > Metazoa > Chordata > Chondrichthyes > Rhinopristiformes > Pristidae > Pristis > Pristis pectinata. The sequence continues at coordinate 129,095,312 of NC_067407.1, read as the reverse complement.
GTGGTGAGGGCTGTTGATGAGAAACAAAATGTCTGAATAATCTGAAACTTGGACCATTACCTCATCCATTGTCTAACTCACCTTGGACAACAGGACAAAATAACAAAAAAAAACTTCAATTTGCTTCAGTAAGTCACACAAGTCAATTAAAGAGGATGCTCTTGAGTTTGAGAAAATTTGACATGTTTGGTTAGTTCGAATAGGGAAATGGATTGATTGCACTGATCCTCATGACTTCTGTCTTCATCTCTGCAATTTCTTTAGATTTTTTACCCTCCGTCTCCTGTGTCCTTTTAAAACTCCTCATCCCAATCCTCTTATTTTCTTCCTGCCTCTGTTGCTAGCTGAACCTTGCCCAATCAGTTCTTTTCCCATCTTTTTGTCCAATTTCATTCCAGCTTTCATTCCAAGTGCAAAAAAAATGGCAGCTGAGATTCTTAGATCAGTCACAGGAGGATCTTATTGTCAGTATTTATTGTCCCTAAACAAGATTTGCTGAATATCTGTGCTTGTGTGCATGATGTGTGTGTGTGTGTGTGTGTGTGTGTATGCTTGTGTGCTTACACATGCAAGCATGTGTCTAGTTTATTGGGATGTGAATGTCACTGATAAGGTCGCTATCTATTGTCCATCCTCAATTCTCATTGAAAAAGTGGTGGTGAGCCCCTTATTAAACCGTTGCACTCCTTCTGAAGTAGGCTCTGCCATAGCGCTGTTCAGAAGGAAGTTCCCAGATTTAGACCCAATGAGGATCTAAATCAGGACGGTACAGGGCCTTCTACTTTCCTGCTAATACTGTTGCACTTAGCCTTCCCATGACTTAGCACTTGCAGCTGAGTATATGCGAGGCCAGTTTTTTACACAGAGAGGGGTAGGTGCCTTGAAAGTGCTGCCAGGGGAGGGGGTGGAAGCAGATATGATAGCAACGTTTAAGAGACATTTAGACAGACACAGGAACAGGCAGGGAATAGAGGGATATAGACCATGGGACTTGTTAAATTGGCGTCATGATCCGAACAGGCATAGTAGGCTGAAGGTCCTTTTCCTGTGCTGTACTATGTTCTAGGTATTCATTTAAGACTTTGCCCATTCCATATGCCTCCACACAGAGATTATCACACTGATCCTTAAGGAGACCTACTCTCTCCTAGCTACCTTTTTACTCTTAATATACATATAAAATCTTTCAGGACTGTCTTTTATTGTATCTGCCAGGAATATCTCATGTTCCCTTTATGCTCTCCTAATTTCCATCTTAAGTGTACATCCCTTTTACTCCTTAACCATATTTCCATTATAGCTACAATATCACGTACCCATGTGCTGATCCATGCTCGGGGTTCATCTGCCTTACATTGTCAGACTTCTTGCATTAAAGTAAGCACAGTAAACCCTGTCAGACCTTCTATGCTCCCTGTTCTACCCTTACCTGGCCTGCCTCCTGCACCTGCTTTCTTTAACCTCTATATTTGCTTCACGTTTCTCATTTGATACACAACTACTTTGGGTCCCAACCCCCTGCCTGACTGACTTAAACCCTCCTGAGTAACACTAGCAAACTTCCACTTCAGCTGCAACTCAGGATAAAAGCTACAGGTAGGAGATTAAAAGCTACAGGGAGGTAGCCACACATAAGCTGCAGGAGGCAGGTAGCTGGGTGACTGTCAGGAGAAGGATGGAGAATAGGCAGGTAGTGCAGAGTACTCCTGTGGCCGTTCCCCTCAACAACAGGTGTACTGCTTTGGATACTGTTGTGGGGGGGAGGGTGGTGGTGGGATGGGTGGGACCTACCAGGGGAAAGCCGCACTTGTCAGGTTGCTGGCACTGAGTCTGGTTCTAAGGCTCAGAGGGGAAGGGGGGAGAAGAGGAGAGCAATAGTGATAGGGGCCTCTATAGTTAGGGCAGCAGACAGGAGATTCTGTGGATGTGAAAGAGACTCCCGGATGGTATGTTGCCTCCTGGGTGCCAGGGTCAGGGACGTCTCAGTTCTAAAAGGGGAGGGTGAGCAGCCAGAAGTCGTACACATTGATACCAATGATGTAAGTAGGAAAAAGGATGAGGTCCTGAAAAGTGAATATGGGGAACTAGGTAGGAAGCTGAAATGGGGGACCTCAAGTGTGGTAATCTCTGGATTGCTGTCTGTGCCACGCGCCAGTGAGAGTAAGAATAGGATAATTTGACAGATGAATGTGTGGCTGAGGAGTTGGTGCAGGGGGAAGGGTTTCAGATTTGTGGATCATTGGGATCTCTTCTGGGGAAGGTACGACCAGTACAAAAGGGACAGGTTACACCTGAACTGGAGGGGGACCAATATCCTTGAGGGCAGGTTTGCTAGAGCTGTTGGGGAGGGTTTAAACTAGTTTGGCAGGGGGAAGGGAACCTGAGTGATGGGTCAGAGGATGGGGAGTTGGTGTACATGTTGATGCAGCGTGTAGAGAGACTGTGAGTAAGGATAGGCATTTGATTGGGCAAAATTGCAGTCAGTTGGATGGGTTGAAGTGTGTCTGTCTTAATGTGAGAAGTATCAGGAACAAGGGTGATGAACTTAGAGCATGGTCAGTACATGGAACTACGATGTTGTGGCCATTACAGAAACTTAGCTGTCACAAGGGCAGGAATGGCTGCTGGATGTTCCGGGGTTTAGATGTTTCAAAAGGGAGAGGAAGGGAGGTGAAAGAGGTGGGGGAGTGGCATTGCTGATCAGGGATAGTATCCCAGCTGCAGAAAGGGAAGACGTCCAGGAGGGATCGTCTACTGAGTCACCCTACTGAGGGTGGAGGTCAGAAACAGGAAGGGAACGATCACTCCATTGGGAGTATTCTACCGACCCTCCAATAGCAACAGATATGCAGAGGAACAGATCAGGAAGCAGATTGTGGAAAGGTGCAAAAATAACAGGGTTGTTGTCATGGGTGATTTCAACTTCCCTAATATTGATTGGCACCTCCTTAGTGCAAAAGGTTCGAATGGGGCGGAATTTGTTGAGTGTGTCCAGGAAGGATTCCTGACACAGTATGTAGACGGGCCAACCAGAGGAGAGACAATTCTGGATCTGGTACTAGGCAATGAACCTGGTCAGGTGTCAGATCTCTCAGTGAGTGAGAATTTTATAGACAGTGACCACAGCTCCCTGAACTTTACCCTTGCCTTGGAGAGGGATAGGAGCAGATGGTATGGCAAAATACTTAATTGGGGGAGGGGGAATTATAATGCTATTAGGCAGGAACTTGTGAGTGTAAATTGGGAGCAGATGTACTCTGGGAAATGCACAATGGAAATGTGGAGGTTGTTTAGAGATCACTTGCAGGGGGTTCTGGATAGGTTTATCCCATTGAGGCAGGAAAAGGACGGTCGGGTGAAGGAACCGTGGTTGACAAGAGATGTGGAATATCTAGTGAAGAGGAAGGAAGAAGCTTACTTAAGTCTCAGGAAGCAAGGATCAGATAGGGCTCTAGAGAGTTACAAGGTAGCCAGGAAGGAGCTTAAGAATGGATTTAGGAGAGCTAGAAAGGGGCATGAGAAGGCCTTGATGAATAGGATTAAGGAAAACCCCAAGGCATTATGCTATGTGAAGAACAGGAGAATGACTAGAGTGAAGGTAGGACTGATCAGGGATAGAGGAGGAAACGTGACTGGAGTTGGAGGAGGTAGGGGAGGTCCTTAATGAATACTTTGCTTCAGTATTCACCTGTGAGAGAGACCTTGACGTTTGTGCGGACAGTGTAAAACAGGCTGATAAGCTAGAACATGTCGATGTTAAGAAGGAAGGTATGCTGGAACTTTTGTAAAGCATTAGGACAGATAATTCCCCGGGGCCAGATGGGATATATCCCAGAATACCACGGGAAGCGAGGGAAGAGATCTCTGAGCCCTTGTTGATGATCTTTGCATCCTCACTGGCCACAGGAGTAGTATCAGACAATTGGAGGGTGGTAAATGTTGTTGATTTGTTCAAGAAACGGAGTAGGGATAACCCTGAGAATTATAGACCAGTGAGTCTTACTTCAGTGGTGGGCAAATTACTGGAAGAGATTCTTAGGGACAGGATTTATGAGCATTTGGAGAAGCACAGTCTGATTAGGGACAGCCAACATGGCTTTGTGGGGGGCAGGTCATGCCTCATGAGCCTGATTGAATTCTTTGAGATTGTGACCAAACATATTGATGAGAGTAGAGCAGTGGATGTGGTGTACATGGACTTTAGTAAGGTGTTTGATAAGGTTCCCCATGATAGGCTCATTCAGAAAGTCAGGAAGCAGGGGATCCAGGGAAACTTGGCTGTGTGGATTCAGAATTGGCTTGCCCATAGAAGACAGAGGGTGGTGGTAGATGGTGCGTCTGCTGCCTGGAGGTCAGTAATCAGTGGTGTTCCGCAGGGATCTGTTCTGGGACCCCTGCTCTTTGTGATTTTTATAAATGACTTGGATGAGGAAGTGGAAGAGTGGATTTGTAAGTTTGCAGATGAGATGAAGGTTGGTGGTGTTGTGGATAGTGTAGAAGGTTGTCGAGGGTTACAATGGGACACTAATAGGATGCAAAACTGGGCTGAGAAGTGGTAGGTGGTATTCAACCTGGAAAAGTGTGGAGTGATTCACTTTGAAAGGTCAAATTTTAGGGCAGAATACAGGGTTAATGGCAGGATCCTTAGCAGTGTGGAGGGACAGAGAGACCTTGGGGTCCAAGTTCATAGATCCCTCAAAGTTGCCGTGCAAGTTGATAGGGTTGTTAAGATGGCATATGGCATGCTGGTCTTCATTAGTTGGGGGATTGAGTTCAAGAGCTGTGAGATAATGTTGCAGCTCTATAAAACCCTGGTTAGACCACACTTAGAATATTGTGTTTGTTTCTGGTCGCCTCACTATAGAAAGGATGTGGAAGCTTTAGAAAGGGTGCAGGGGAGATTTACCAGGATGCTGCCTGGATTGGAGAGCATGTCTTATGCGAATAGGTTGAGGGAGGAATAGGGCTTTTCTCTTTGGAGAGAAGGAGGATGAGAGGTGACCTGATAGAGGTGCACAAGGTGATAAGAGGCATAGATCGAGTGGACAATCAGAGACTTTTTCCCAGGGCAGAAATGGCTAACGCGAGGGGACATAATTTTAAGGTGATTGGAGGAAGGCGTAAGGGGGATGTCAGGGGTAAATTTTTTACACAGCGAATGGTGGGAGCGTGGAACATGCTTCCAGGGGTGCTGGTAGAGGCATATACATCAGGGACATTTAAGAGACTCTTAGGAGGTACATGGATGATTGAAAAATGGAGGGCTATGTGGGAGGGAAGGGTTAGATAGATCTTAGAGTAGGTTGAAAGGCTGGCACAACGTCATGGGCCGAAGGGCCTGTACTGTGCTGTAATGTTCTATGTACTATGTTCATCTCTCTTGGTCTGAGAGGAGCTGCAGCTGGACGGCCTTCCTGACTGTCCATTTCCCTCCACAGATGCTGCCTGACCCACTGAGTTCCTCCAGCTCCTCTTGTGTTGCTCCAGATTCCAGCATCTGCAGTCTCCTGTGTCTGCACTTCCTGCAAACGTAGTCATCAGGGACACTTCACTTTCCCCATCTCACAGATTAGATGTGGCAGTAGTGCAGAGCTGTGATCTAATTTATTGTTTGTGAGATCAGTTAGCTGTATCTACTGCTGTATCTGCCATTTAGCACACATGTAGTCCTGTGCTGCCCATTCACTATGCTGGCACTGGTACCCCTGGTGCTGCTCCTGGCGTGTCCTTCAGCACACCTCATTGAACCAGAGTTGATCCCCTGGCTTGACTCGAATCGCTGAGTGAGGGATCTGCTGGGCCATGAGGTTACAGATTATGGTGGTGTACCTTTCTGCTGCTACACATGGTCCACGGTGCCACATGAATGCCCAGTGTGTGCTGCCACATCTGTTCTGAATCCTTCCTATTTAGCACAGCTGAGGTGCCACACAACACGAAGGATGGTGTCCTCAGCCTGAAGATGGGACTGTGTGGCAGTCACCCCTACCGGTGCTGTCATGGACAGAGGCACCTGCCGTCGGGAGATTGGGGAGGAAAATGTCCAGGGTGTTAATCCTTGCGTTGGTTCACAGACCCAGTCTGGCAGCTTTGTCTTGGGGACTCAGCCAGCTTAGTCTGTTTTAGGTGCTCGTGAGCCCATCCCTGGTGATAGACATTGAAGTCTTCCGCCCAGAGGACATTCTGTACGCTTGCTGCTTTCAGTGATTCTTCCAAGTGGTGTTCAACATGGAGGAGAACTGATTCATCAGCTCTGCATGTGTGTGTGTGTGTGTGTGTGTGTGTGTTTGTGTGTGTGTGTGTGTGTGTGTGTGTGTGTGTGTTTGTGTGTGTGTGTGTGTGTGTGTGTGTGTGTGTGTGTGGTTGCACAAATGGAAGTGTATGAAGTGTATGAATGTTAGTGATTGGATGATTGTGCTTCTCTGTTAATATTTATGCATCTGTGTGTGTGGGTCTTTATGTGGTTAAGCATATTTGTGGTGTGTGTGTTCGTGCGCACACACGGGTTCAAGGGTGCATGTATGTGTGTGCATGGGTGCACTGCAGTCACAGTCTGTTTCTCAGCTTACTGCCCCAAACTGTAGTTCACTCAGGGAACTGCTACACTTTTAACTGTTCGCTGAAATATTTCACACCAATAAATCCGTACATGTGCTGCAGCATAGCGAATCATAGCTCACGTTAACAGAGAGCAAGTAGGTTAAAATATTTCTTATCTATTCTATCCAGATTTAGGAAGCAATTCACACCTTGAAATACCTCAGTGGTATGTTGTTGATGTGCCCACAGCCATATAACATTGTATGAAGAGAACTTCCATTCATTCAGGAGTGTGAAGTTGGAGTGGTTGAGTAACAGCAATGCTACAACACACAATCCAAAGACAAAGGCAATTTTCTTCTGCTGTCCAGTGCATAGTCTAGGTTAGGCAACATGCTTTTGGGATCTAGTCTTCTCATTGTTAACTGGTTCAGTTAAACATCGACCTCCCTGAAAAGTCACACCTTAGAAATAAATCTTAAATTTTAGTTGTCACCATACTGTGAGAGATACCCATAGTTTTGTCAGCTCTATATGTTTTACCTGCAACAGAGCTTGGAAGCTCTCATGATGGATCATTTGGTAAATATATCAAACTTGCAGGATAACCCCCAAAATCATTTTCAGCCAGGGCGATGGGAACTGCTTTCTGTTGCTCTGGACTGAGGAACAGGGGGTTCTTCATTGCCATCCAGTTAGAGTGGAGAAGCTGGGGTTCTCCTCCTTGGGTCAGAGAAGGTTGAGAGATTTGATGGAGGAGTAGAAGCTCATGGCTGATTTAGATGTGGTAATTAGAAGCTGTACCCATTAGTGGATGGTTTAATTATCACTTGGCACCAATGTGAAGGGAAAAAGATGCAAGGAGAAAGGATGACACATTTTTTAATTTAGGGAATAACCAGGAATTGTAATTCATATGGAACAACCACAGCAGCTATGGATGGAGATAACTAAATGATGGCAGCCAATGTTGATTGATATACTGCCTCTGTTACAGACTTTGCATTGCATATTAAGAAATTGACTTCAAAAAAGTTAGTTCATCTGCCTGTGGAGAGGCTTTGGCACACGTGACAGAAAGAGGTGGTCATGTCTCTCCCAACTGCCTCCAAGTCTAACACCACCTCTCCCTCCTCATCAACTTACTCACCTTCCCCATGACACACATCCAACCTCTTTATCTCAACTGAAAATCAAAACAAAACCTGCAGATGTTGGAAATCCAAAATAAATACAGTACATGCTGGAAATACTCAACATCAGATGGAAGAGTGATGTGTTTTGCTTGCCCAAATTAGTTTCATACTCTCTTAATGTTACAGTTCCTGGCAGATTGCCAATAATGTGGAACATTGGCATATTGAAGGGAAACTACCCAACAGTTGGAGCAAATTTCTTATCACGCCATCTGTTCTTCAACACAGAGGACAGGTCAGTGCTACCATTTAGTTCTAATTCTGGATGCTGTACATTTTTCGGCATCTAAGCTGAAAGCTGCGACATCAAATGTGTTAAATGGCTTCAGCACCATAAGATTCGGTTTTCTCTCTCCTGTGAGGTTCACTTGAATGCTTGGGAAGCTGTGATTACACTGCTGTCAGCTGCACATGCCCTCTAGTGACAAAAATGATACAAAGAGAGAATGCGCTGTTGATTAGTGACAAGAACCTGGTAAGTAAACCTAGAAAATCATCAGAACTAGCATAAGATTTAAGACTCACTGGAGTTTAGCAGGTTGACTGAATAGTGGAGATTATAATCCTGGACGGTGTCTGCATCCTGCAGGAAGTTAATGTGAATAAACTTCAGAAGGATGAGGGGAATCTCATTGAAACCTACTGAATACCAAAAGGCCTGGGTAGAGAGGGTGTGGAGAAGATGTTTCCATTAGTAGGAGAGTCTAGGATCCAAGGGCACAGCCTCTGAATGAAGGGATGTCCCTTTAGAATTGAGATGAGCAGGAGTTCCTTCAGCCAGAGGGTGGTGAAGCTGTGGAATTCATCGCCACAGAGGGCTGTGGAGGCCAAGTCTTTGGGGCAGAGATTGACAGGTCCTTGACTGGTAAAGGGGTTAAGGGTTACAAGGAGAAGGCACGAGAATGGGGTTGAAGAAAAAGTCAGCCAGGACTGAATGGTGGGGCAGTCTTGATGGGCCGAATGGTATAATTCTGCTCCAATATCTTATGGTCTAATTGATCCAGGTGCTTTGAGCCTAAAACAGGCAGTGATGACATTTTCAATGCATTCAGGTGGACATGAATGGCACTCAGGCAGATACAAGTCATTAGATGGGTGCTGCATGTGAATGAAGCCCTTCATAGTTACTGGCCTAGCTGGGGCCATGAATGACTGTGAGGATGCAGTGGAATTAACACTGGCTGGTAAATGTAATGGCTTCACAAGTGCTTTACCTTTATCCAAAGAGGTGATGCTGTTTGAAAGACTGATAACTATTATTGTGGGGTGAAGGGCCTGTTCTTGTACTGTACTGTTCTATTAAATCATTTTCATGCTGAGACTGAGCTGGTAGATTGTTGGTGAGATTGTTACATTGCTGCAAAGCAGGCACATGATATGACTCTCCTGTTCAAAATGATCATAATATAAACACATGTGAGAGAACATTTTTCTTTCTAAAGCAACAATGATATCTGTTCAATCAATAACAATTTAATATTTAGTCTAGTAAATGGATTTTGGGGCCTTCCTGATCTCCTTCCAGACTTTGGTGTTGAACCAACTTTTGGATTGTTTGTTTCTGAATATGAACTCAATGAAGGTTTTGTTTCTTTGTTAGACATACTGGGATTTCTACAGATGTACGCTGGAGAGCATTCTGGCTGCATCACAGCTTGGTGTGGAGGCTCCAATGCACAGGATCACAAGAGGCTGCAGAGGGCTGTAGACTCAGGCAGCTCCATCATGGGCACAACCCTCCCCACCGTTGAGGACATCTTCAAGATGCGGTGCCTCAAGAAGGTGGCATCCATCAGTAAGGACCCTCACCACCCGCGACATGCCCTCTTCTTGTTACTACCATCAGGGAGGAGGTACAGGAGCCTGAAGACCCACACTCAGTGATTCAGAAACAGCTTCTTCCCCTCCGCCATCAGATTTCTGAATGATTCATGAACCCGTGAACACTACTTCATTATTCCTTTTTTTTGCACTCTATTTTTGTAATTTATAGTAACTTTAATGTCTTTGCACTGTACTGCTGCTGCAAAACAACAAATTTCACGTCATCTAAGTCAGAGATAATAAATCTGATTCTGATTCTGGGAAGTCTGTACTGGAGACAACTTACTGATCAAGTGGTTCGCCATCCAGACTTGCTTCGTCTCGAGTAGATCGACATGAATCCTTCAGATTCTGTCACCCATTTCAACCATATACCTCTTAGCTCCGTAAACATTTACCATAGTTCCTACCTTCCACTTGTGGAGTGTGAGCTGGACTTGATGGGTGCATTAAGGAAACACACGTGCTCAGTTTATGTGAAATGCTTACTTTCCAAATAATGTTATTTTGGTATTTTGACTCATCTGCTTCTGTTCAACTCTAGGAGCCATACTTGATTGACCAAGGCCAATCTTGACACCGTTAGGAGTTCTGCTGGTTGGGCCCCTCGGTAGAAGTTCTGCACCACACCACACCAAGAAGTTGGCTAAGATTTTGAATTTCCTGCAATCACAGCTTTTTGAGAGTTTCCTGAACTATAGTGGCTGACCTTCCCACTGCTCCATTTGAAGCCAGAAGATGTGAAAGAATAAGAACATGCTTGACACAATCTGTTGCATAAAGTTAGCGAACAGAGTAGATCAATTGGGGGTGGGTTCAGAAACAAGCTCTTCAGGTACACTATGAAACGCATGTGTAGACCTCAAAACACTCATAGTTTGTTCAGTTGTGGTACATGGACCCATGTGCTTCACTTCAATTCATTCTGAGTTACGATCGACCAATCTTATGAGCATAGGTTGACCGAGCTTGGGATTTTCTCTTTGGAGAGAAGGAGGATGAGAAGTGACTTGATAGAGGTTCACAAGATGAGAAGAGGCACAGATCGAGTGGACAGTCAGAGACTTTTTCCCAGGGCGACAATGGCTAACATGAGGGGACATTTAAGAGACTGTTAGATAGACACATGAATGATAGAGAAATGGGGAGCTATGTGGGACAATATTGTGGGCTGAAGGGCCTGTACTGTGCTGTAGTGTTCTATGTTCTATGTTCCAATATTAGGAAATGGTTATTTCCTTTTTGACACTAGTTCTCTCTAAAAAGGTCCAGTAAGCCATGATTATAACCACAGAGGAGTTTTTGGTGGCTCGCTTCCATAACTTTGTTAAACATTGCATTTAGAGGCATGAGAGAAGAGCTGGCCAAAGTTGATTGGAAGGGGAACCGAGCAAGGATGATGGTAGAGCAGCAATGGCAGGAGTTTCTGGGAGTGATTTGGAAGACGCAGGATCAGTTCTTCCCAAAGAAGAAGAAGCATTCTAAAGGGAGGATGAGGCAACCGTGGCTGACAAGGGAAATCAAACACAGCATGAAAGCAAAAGGAAGGGCATATCATATTGCAAAAAATAGTGGGAAGCTAGAGGATTGGGAAGCTTTTAAAAACCAACAAAAGGCAACTAAAAAATCAATAAGGGGAAAAAAGATGAAATGTGAAGGTAAGCTAGCCAATAATATAAAAGAGGATACCAAAAGTTTTTTCAGATATATAACGAGTAAAAGAGAGGCAAGAGTGGACATCGGACCACTGGAAAATGATGCTGGAGAGGTAGTAATGAGGAACAAAGAAATGGCGGACAAAGTGAATAAGTATTTTGCGTCAGTCTTCACTGTGGAAGACACCACCAACATGCCAGAAATTCAAGAGAGTCGGGGGCAGAAGTGAGTGTAGTCGTTATTACTAAGGAGAAGGTGCTTGGGAAGCTGAAAGGTCTGAAGGTAGATAAGTCACCTGGATCGGATGGACTACACCCCAGGGTTCTGAAAGAGGTAGATGAAGAGATTGTGGAGGCATTAGTAGTGATCTTTCAAGAATCACGAGAGCCAGGAATGGTTCCAGAGGACTGGAAAATCGCAACTGTCACTCCACTCTTTAAGAAGGTAGGGAGGCAAAAGATTAGAAATTATGGGCCGGTTAGCCTGGCTTCAGTGGTTGGTAAGATGTTAGAGTCCATTATTAAGGATGAGGTTTTGGGGTACTTGGAAGCACATGATAAAATAGACCAAAGTCAGCATGGTTTCCTTAAGGGGAGATCGTGCCTGACAAATCTGTTGGAATTCTTTGAGGAAGTAACAGGCAGGATAGACAAAGGAGAGTCAGTGGATGTTGTTTACTTGGATTTTCAGTAGGCCTTTGACAACGTGCCATACATGAAACTGCTAAACAAGATAGGACCCCAAGGTATTACAGGAAAGGTACTAGCATGGATAGAAGGTTGGCTGACTGGCAGAAGGCAAAGAGTGGGAATAAAGGGGGCCTTTTCTGGTTGGCTGCCAGTGACTAGTGGTATTCTGCAGGGGCCTGTGTGGGGTCCGCAACTTTTCACGTTATATGTTAATGATCTGGATGATGGAATTGATGGCTTTGAGGCCAAGTTTGCGGATGATACAAAGATAGGTGGAGGGGCAGGTAGTGTTGAGGAAGCAGGGAGTCTGCAGAAGGACTTGGACAGGTTGGGAGAATGGGCAAAGAAGTGGCAGATGGAATACAGCGTAGGGAAGTGTATGGTCATGTATTTTGGTAGAAGAAATAAAGGTGTAGACTATTTTCTAAACGGGAAGTGAATTCAGAAATCAGAGGTGCAAAGGGACTTGGGAGTCTCAGTGCAGGATTTCCTAAAGGTTAACTTGCAGGTTGAGTCAGTAGTGAGGAAGGCAAATGCAATGTTAGCATTCATTTCAAGACGACTAGAATATAAAAGCAAGCATGTAATGCTGAGGTTTACAAGGCAATGATCAGACCACATTTGGAGTATTGTGAGCAGTTTTGGGCCCCATATCTAAGGAAGGATGTGCTGGCATTGGAACGGGTCCAAGGAAGTTTACAAGAAGGATTCCAGGAATGAAAGGGTCAACGGATGAGGAGCATTTGATTGCTCTGGGCCTGTGCTCACTGGATTTTAGAAGGACAAGGGGGATCTCATTGAAACCTACGGAATATTGAAAGGCCTGGATAGAGTGGACGTGGAGAGGATGCTTCCAGTAGTGGGAGAGTCTAGGACCAGAGGGCACAGCCTCAGAATAGAAGGACATCCCTTTAGAACAGAGATGAGGAGGAATTTCTTCAGCCAGAGGGTGGTGAATCTGTGGAATTCATTGTCACAGATGGCTGTGGAGGCCAAGTCATTGGATATATTTAAAGTGTAGGTTGATAGTTCTTGATTAGTAAGAGTGTCAAAGGTTATGGGAGAAGGCAGAAGAATGGGGTTGAGAGGGAACAATATATCAGCCATGATTGAATGGCGGAGCAAACTTGATGGGCCGAATGGCCTAATTCTGCTCCTATGTCTTATGGACTTTATGTGCCAATGATTCAAGGTCATTTCCAACCAGGAGAATAAACAAAGCTTCTTGCAATTACTTTCATATTGCCTATTCCTGTGCATTCAGTGTGAAGTTTGGCCCAAACTCTTTTGCCTCAAGGTCATAGACAAGAGCATAAGAAAGAGAAACCACCCTTGCACCTGCTCCCCCATTCAATAATTTCAGTGCTGCACAAGCCTGCACTAATCATTTATCCTAGCCTGCATTAAGCATAGATTGCTTGATTCCCTTAATATCCAAGAGCTATTGATTTCTGTCTTGAATATATCAAGCAACTGATCCTTCACAACCTTCTTAGGGAAGATGTCCAAAGAGTCACTGTCCTTTGGGTAAAGAATTTCTTCTCATCTTAGTCATGAATATCTTTACTCTGAGTCTGCGACATCCCAGCTGGGGAAAACATTATCCCTCCATCTACAGTGTCAGGCCTTGTTCATTTTTTCATGCCTCAGTGGGATCAACCTCTTTCTTCTAAACTTCAGAGCACCAGGCCTAGCCTGATTAATCACTCCCATCCCAGGAATTAGTCTGGTAAAACTCTGTTGCTCTTCCTCTATTGCAAATATATCCTTCCTTAGGCAAGGAGACCAAGTCTGCACACAATATTCCAGGTGCGGTCTCACTGGGACACTATATAATGGTAGTAATACAGCTTTACTCTTGTACTCAATTCCTTGCAATAAAGACAATACTGTCATTATATATTTGTCTTCCTAACTGCTTGTTTTTACCTGCACGTTAACTTACCGCAAATCATGTACAAAGGCATCCAGGTCCTTAAACAACTTTTAATCCCATACCAATTAAAATAACACACTGTTTTTCTATTTCTGCCAAAGTAGGTGAATTCACATTTTTCACCAATGTATTCCAGCAGGCAAGTAGTCCCCCATTCACTTAGCCTCTCTATACCCTGCTGAAGTCTTGCTGCATCCTTCTCATGACCCACACTCTCACCCACCTTTCTATTATCAGCAAACATTGATAAACTACACTTGGTCCCTTCATCCAATGCATTGATATAGATTGTGAACAGCTGGGGCTCCAAAACTGATCCCTGAGGCAAACCACCAGTCACAGTCTCTCAACCTGAAAATGGTTGGTTTATTCCTACTGTTTTCTGTAGGTAATAAAACATTAGTGCACCATTTCCTTCCACCCATCACACAGCAACTCATTGCGATTATCGCAGAAAGATTCTAATTCCGCACCGGGACACTGATCACATTCTGCCCTTCCTTTCAATGTCTGTTCATGGATGCTTTTCAACACTTCTTATGATTTCTGATGTGGTCAACTGGGATATCCTCGTAAATCACATTAGCAAAAATTATGAATTTCACTTCCAACATCAGAGTTTTCATGTATAGTTGTGGCAGAACATCTGAAATGGTGTTCTGCTTGGATAGCTTCATATGCTTCTTGGTATTTCTCATGTACATTTTGATGCTCCTTGTTCCACATCTATTTCTCACCCCTTTTGAACAAGCAATGCAATGTTCTGGAAGGAATGATGAATAGCAGTGCACTATTAATAGTCAGCATGGTTTTGTGTGTAGGAGGTCATGTCTGACGAACTTTATGGAGTTTTTCCAAGCGGTAACTAAGGGGATAGATGAAGGTAGGGCAGTGGATGTTGTCTATATGGACTTTAGTAAAGTCTTTGACAAGGTCCCACATGGCAGGCTGATTTGGAAGGTGAGGTCACATGGGATTCAGGGGGAACTAGCAAGGTGGATTCAGAACTAGCTCAATGATAGGAAGCAGAGGGTGATGGTTGAAGGTCGATTCTCCGACTGGAGGCCTGTGACTAGTGTTGGGACATCTGTTATTCATTATTTATGGATCCATGGAAAATTGGCTGTGTGGATTCGAAAATGGCTTGCCCACAGAAGGCAGAGGGTGGTTGTAAAAGGGGAGTATTCGACCTAGAAGTCGGTGACCAGTGGTGTTCCGCAGGGATCTATTCTGGGATCCCTGATCTTTGTGATTTTTATAAATGACTTGGATGGGGGTGTGGAAGGATGGGTTGGTAAGTTTGAAGATGACACAAAGGTTGGTGGTGTAGTAGATAGTGAAGAAGGTTGTCGTAGATTGCAATGGGATTTAGACAGGATGCAGAGCTGGGTGGTGAAGTGGCAGATGGAGCTCAAGCTGGAGAAGTGTGAAGTGATACCCTTTGGAAGAACGAATTTGAAGGCAGAGTACATGGTTAATGGCAGGATTCTTAGCAGTGTGGAGGAACAGAGAGATCTTGGGTCCAAGTACATAGATCCCTCAAAGTTGCCACACAAGTGGATAGGGTGGTTAAGTGGGCAATGGTGTGCTGGCCTTCATTAGCTGGTGGATTGAGTTCAAGAGCTGAGAGGTAATGTTGCAGCTATTTCAGACTCTGGTTAGACCACACGGAGCATTGTGTTCAGTTCTGGTCACCACATTATAGAAAGGATGTGAAAACTTTGGAGATGGTGCAGAAGAGATTTACAAGGATGCTACCTGTGTTGGAGAGCATGTCTTATGAGGAGAGCTTGAGCGAGCTAGGGCTTTTCTCTTTGGAGCGACGGAGAATGAGAGGAGACTTGATAGAGGTATATAAAATTATGAGGGGCATAGACAGAGTGCACAGCCAGCATCTTTTCCCCAGGTTGATAATGGCCATTACTAGAGGTTACCCATTTAAGGTGCGTGGAGGAAAGTTCAGGGGAGACGTCAGAGGTAGGTTTTTTACACAGAGTGTGATGGGTGCGTGGAATGCTCTGCTGGGGGTGGTGGTAGGGGCCGATATGATAGGGTCATTTAAGAGACCTATCTAATATAGGCACATGGACGAAACAAAAATAGAGGGTTATGGGAGGTGAAGTAGAGGGGGGGATAGACTGAATGGGGATAAGGTTTATATAGATTGCCACAACATCGTAGGCAGAAGGGCCCGTACTGTGCTATACTGTTCTATGTTCTATGTTTAAATGATTTAGGTATGAATGGACATGGCACGATAAAGCAAGTTTACAGATGACACTAAATTAGGGGATCTTGTTGATAGTGAAGCAGGTTACAATGAATTGCAAAGAGATCTTGATGAGTTAGGGAGATGGGCTGAGGAATGACAAATGGTTTTCAACTTAGATAAATGTGAGATATTGCATTTTGGACATTCAAACCAGGGTAGGACCTATACAGTGAATGGCAGGGCATGGACAAGTGTTGTGGAACAGAGGGACCCAGGAGTACAAGAGCACAGTTCGCTGAAAGCGGCCACGCATGTAGACAGGGGTGGTGAAGAAGGCGTTTGGATGCTGGCCTTCATCAGTCGGGGCACTGAGTTCAGGAATAGTGACATTATGTTGCAGTTAAATCAGTTGTAGGTGAGGCTGCACTTGGAGTATTGTGTACAGTTTTGGTCACCCTGTTATAGGAAAGACATTATCAAACTGGAGAGGGTGCAGAAGAGATTTACAAGGATGCTGCTGGACTAGAATGCCTGAGTTATAGGAAGAAGTTGGTTACGCTGGATCTTATTCCTTGAAGCGTAGGAGAATGAGAGGTGACCTCATAGAAGTTTATAAAATCATGAGGGGTGTGGATATGGTGGACGGTCATAGTCTTTTCCACAGGGTTGGGGACAGCACAGATACAAGAACAAGTGGGGCGAGATTTAAAAGAGACCTGAGAGGTAACTTCTTTACACAGACAGTAGTGAGTACCTGGACTGAGCTGCCAGAGGAAGTGGTCGAGGTGGCTACAACTGCAACATTTAAGAGGCATTTGGATAGGTACATGGAGGGGAGGGGCTTGGAGGGTTATGGCTGAATGTGGGGCAACTGGGACTAGCAGGGAGGATGCTGTGGTTGGCATGGACCAGTTGGGCCGAAGGGCCTGTTTTCTGTGCTGTATTACTCTATGACTCTATTCTTAGGAACAATCGTAGTTCTGCTGTATTTACTGGCTCTGATTCATTGGTTATGGCGTCTACTATTTCTACTGTCTACTTCTTCCTTCACTGGTTGCAGGCCATTGGCACGAACCTTCAAATGAAAGGACCACTGCTCATTAAAAACACACACATTTGTTTCACTTTGGATTTGCATTATACTCAAACTCCTGGACACACCCTCCTAAATCAGATGGATTTCTTTCTCTCTGCTCGTGGCAATTAACAGATCATGCTTACACCAGCAATACTCCTCTCCCTCTGGCCTGGGAAACTTTGGGCAAAGACCTGACTCCTTTCGAATGAGCAGACCCCTTTGTGCCTGCAGATGATCGACCCTGTCCATCGAGGCTACCAAGATGGACAATCTCCAGCGCAGGAGTTCCAAGCAGAAACGCTATTACAGATGCTCTGTCGCACTTTTGTTGACATTCAGTTATGTGTAGGTATGGGAGATACCCAGTTTTGTGACTACCTTTGTTTTCGGCTAACTCCATATACAAGTACGAAGTGGATAGATGATTTCAATTCATCATCTTCCGCTTGGTTTAATGTCACTTCGTAATCTCCACAAACTGCACGTTGTTTTTCTGCCTTAGACACGGTTACTATTATCCTGGCACAATCACTCTGGACCATTTTAAGAAGAACACTATTTACTTCTTCTAGTTCCTACCCAGCTAGACCCTTCAGAGTGACGGGGCTAACCTGTGCTTGAAATAGACTGGCTTTTGCATCTGATCTCTCCTGCAAATGTGTGCAATGTATACTGCTGCAGATTTCTTTGAAAGTATCAGCATCATATCTTTTCAACTGTGTGTTAATATGCAACTTTGAAGCATTAATGCGGAAAACATTCCTACAATCCAGCTTGAATCATCCCAGTCAGTCCTTTACCATTAAGGTAGCTGTGACACTTTACTCTGTACTCTGTTATTGTTTTTACCTGTACTACCTCAATGCACTCTGTACTAACTCAATGTATCTGCACTGTGTAATGAATTGATTTGTACGATCGGTATGCAAGACAAGTTTTTCACTGTACCTCGGTACAAGTGACAATAATAACCAATACCAATATTTCATAGTTTGCTGTGGTCATTTTCCAGTGTGTTGTACTGTGGAGTCCATTTGTCCTCATGCCTATAAACCTCAGCCAAGCAGGTTTTCAGTGGGAGGCTGTTTTCTGTCAACAGTATCTGGCTGAGCTTGCTACAATAAGTGTCAACTTAACATTGAAGCATCTGCAGCAGTATTAATTTGCATGTTAATCAACACCTTTACTCAAAAGTCTGTCTGCTTGCTGCCATTTACTGCTTGTGGCGGAGTTATGTACAATCCCAATTCCCCACTGTCTGAATGAATTTCCAAACCATGAGGTCCTCCTCTCTGATAACTGAATTGCTTTTGTCACTTGTCCTGGCCTTGGATCAGCTGGCTGTCAAAACTTGACCATTGTTTTGGCAGCTGACAAGACAGTGCGGAGAATGGCCATAACAACAATAGCAGCAGATGGAATCTGTTTCATTGTGACACTTTAGACTTGGTTTCATATCCTTGAAGTATGCAACAGCTCCCTGACTGTGGACTGTGGCTCCAGCAGTCGTTTGAGATGGATGAAATTCTCTGGCATCCTTGGGCTCGTCCTGGGCACAGCAATTTTACATGGATGTTTTAAACGTCAGGTTTTGCGTGTCTAACAGCTTTGGCTGAATTTGCTTATCTGCCCTACCCACACACAAACTTATTCAAAGATGCACTAAAATTGCAATGCAAGGATAAGTTAAAGTCACAGAGAGTCATAACAGCAGGAAAACAGGCCCTTTGGCCCACCAAGTCCATGCTGGCCAAGCATCTATTTACACTAATGCTAAACTAATCCCATTTTATTCTGGAGACACAAGAGACTGCAGAAGCTGGGATCTGGAGCAGAAAAAGATAAGATATATTTATTAGTCACATGTACATTGAAACACACAGTGAAATGCATCTTTTGCGTAGAGTGTTCTGGGGACAGCCCGCAAGAGTCGCCACGCTTCCGGCGCCAACATAGCAGGCCCACAACTTCCTAACCTGTACGTCTTTGGAATGTGAGAGGAAACCGGAGCACCCGGAGGAAACCCATGCAGACATGGGGAGAACGTACAAACTCCTTACAGACAGTGGTCGGAATTGAACCTGGGTCGCTGGCGCTGTAAAGCGTTACGCTAACCGCTGCACTACTGTGCCTGCCCTCAAACTAACTACTACTGGAGAACAAAACAAACTACTGGAGGAATTCAGTGGGTCAGGCAGCATCTATAGAGGGGAATGAACAGTCTTGACCTTAAACATCAACTGTCCATTTCCCTCCACAGACGCTGCCTGATCTGCTGAGTTTCTCCAGCAGCTCATTTTCTACCCCCTTTTTATTCTTCCTACATTCCCATTTAATTACTTCAGATTCCACTGCTCATCTTCACACCAGGTGCAAATTTACAGCGGCCAATTAATCTATCATCCTGCATGTCCCTGGGATGTGGGAGGAAACTGGAGCACCCAGAGGAAACTCATGCGGTCACAGGGAGAACGTGCAAACTCCATGCACAGGACCAGAGGTCAGGATTGAACCTGGTTTCTGGAGTCATGAGGGTCAAATTTAACTCACTAATTGTCTCATTCTGAATCTGGTTCCTTCTCCCAACTCCATAGCATCAGCCATTTCTAATTGCTTTGGATTAAAGTACCCATTCAGTTTCTGCATAACATCATAGAGTCAGAGAGGTCATAAAGTTGTACAGCATAGAAACAGGCCCAGCGTGTCCCTACCAACCAAAGCTAATCCGATTTGCCTGCATTTGGCCCATATCCCTCTAAACCTTTCCTATCTATGAACTTGTCCAAAGACATTTTTTGCTGTGGATGGTGTGGGAAGATTTATCAGTGTGCTGTCTGATTTTGACTCAATCTCTATTAGGAGTATTGCTCTGTTAGGCTTGTACATCACACTCAATTTGTTCTCCCATGAAATCACCTTCTTCTTCAATCTCCACGAGGTGTTTTATCTTTTAAGAATATATCCACTTGCTCGATATACCAAATGAACAGTCTTCAGCTTGGTCATACTTGCTGAGGCCCCTGTTGTAGTAATTTGGGGCAGCAATGTTGCACCCTTCTATTCAACTGTGGCACAGATAAACTTGATGTGTGTGGAAGTCTAGAAGGCACAGAGGGAACTGCAAACTCTTTGTGTGAAGAAGCTGCCCCTGATCTCTCTTGTAAATCTCTCACCTCTGATCTTAAACCTATGCCCTCTTGTTTTTAGCACCCCCTCCCTGGGAAAAAGACTCCGTGCTTTCGCCCTGTCTACGATTTTACATACCTCTATTAGGTCACCCCTCGCCCCTTGTGTTGACCATCAACCATAATTTACACTAAGCAACAAACATCTACTGGAGGAACTCAGCAGGTCGAGCAACATCTGTGGGGGGGGGGGGGGCAAAGGAATATTCGATGTTTTGGGTTGAAGCCCTGCATCAGGATCTATGTCACCATTTACACTAATCCCATTTTATTCTCCCCACAACATTTTGACTCTGCCACAGCTGGGGAGGAGGTGACTGCTGGGGTGGGTGGGTGGGCAGTTTGGGAAGTCATCATAAACACGGAAAACAAAGTCCTGCCAATGATTGTCCCTGGGGGCAGACAGGTGGGAGACCCCCTCCACAGTTCCTGCAATTGGATTTGTTTCCTTTCTTGAAGATGGTTGTAAGTGTGGCTCTCTGCTGTCGAGCCCAGTGGGCTTGCCTTTGCTTGGATCCACTGTTACCTTTCCAAATGTCCAACACCAACTCCATTCATAACTTTCCTTCCCATGTTATAATCTCCAGAATTTCCAAGGTCACACTCTTGCTGCCCCCCTCCTCTCCCTCACCTACTTGGGTACTCTCGAGAATATTTCTGCACTAAATATTGCAACGAGTTAGACCGGAACTTGTGAACTATTTCTCCTGTTACTTGGGTTCCAATGCAGCACGTTCAGGAGAGCTAGGCAGGAGGCTTGTTTGCATATCTGCACCCACCATGTGACTCATTTCCTGACACAGCTCTGGGTAGTGATGAGGAAAGACTCATACACTTCGCTTTTGTGATTTTGATGAAATCCTCCACAGACACGGGTCACCTCCCACATACAGAAGCTGACAATGGAGCTCCCATTTCTCCTTCGACACACCTGATCCCTCTGGCACTGGGAAAGAAGAAATGATTTTACCATCACATTGTAGTTTGTGGGACTTTTCTGTGCCTATATTGGCAACCACACTTCCTATTTTACATCTACAACACATCTCAGAAAGCACTTTGACTATAAAGCACCTTGAAGCAGTGTAAACATTTGGTACATACACAAAACCCTTTCTTTTTATGACATAGATTATCTAAATTATGACTGCCCTTGAAACATTAATCTGTTTTCTGCTTCTCAGCTGCTGAGAATGTCATATTTTTTTCAACATTTTATGGTGTTATTTCCCAACCAGTTTTATTTAACACAGACCATAATTCCAGGGATATATTACCAGCACCCTCTCACTTGTTCTGACGGTATACCTCAATGGACCCAATGTGTATGAGGAGGTCTGAATGGACCTTTGAAACAAAATCAGAAAATGCCGGAACACTTCAGCAGGTCAGGCAGCATCTGTGGAGAGAGAAATGATTAACGATTCATGTCCAGGACCTTTCACCAGAAGAAAGAAAACTGGTTAGATTTAGGTAGCAGAAAAGGTTAGGGAGGAATGGGTAAAACAAATGGAATATATCTGATAGGGCGAGACTAATTTAAGTGCGGTTAAGATCAGATTAACCTTCTTTGCCTGTGTAATGTGTTGCTAAGGGTAAAACTATGGGGCATCCTCTGAAGGAGCTGTAGCTTTTAATGTTGGGGTGGGTGGAGATGAGACATTTATTAATTTTACAGCAAAGGAAAGCCATCCAATCCATTGGATCTATGCCAGCTCCCAGCTGACCAATCCCGTCAACTCTTTGTTTAGCTCCACTTCATCCCACATGGGGTTCTAGACACAGAGAAGGGAGCTCAACTTCCCCTGAACTGTCCCATTATTTCACCCCTTCAGAGACCTTCCCTTTGTTCCATCCATCTCCCTCCCCACCTTTGCTGCTACATAAAACTAACCAGTCCCTGATGAAGGGCCTTGACTTGAAATGTGAACTGTTTTCTTTCTTCACAGCCTCTGCCTGATCTGCTGGTGTTCCACCCTTCTCTGTCCTGTTCTTCCCTGTAGCTCTGCAACCTATTCCTGCTCACATGCCCATCAAGTGATTTGCTTTGTCACTGACCTACGCAGGGGTAATTTACAGCAGCTGATTAACCTACAAACCCACCTTTCGAATGTGGAGGGAACCCAAGCCCCTGGTGGAAACCTACCTGGTCACGAGAAGAGCGTGCAAGCTCCACATGGACAAGCACCGAGGTCAGGATTGAACGTAGGTCCCAAGTGATTCGAGGCAGCAGCACTAACTGGCAAAGTTACCTCTCATTATAGGAACATTCAAATGGCAAACTCCCACCACCTGGGCCATGCCCTCTTCTCGATGCTGCTATCAGGCAGGAGGTACGGGAGCCTGAAGACCCACACCTCAAGGTTCAACAACAGCTTCTTCCCCAATGCCATCAGGTTCTTGGACTGGAGAGACAAAACACTGCAGATGTTGGAATCTGAACAGATTCCAGGTTCTTGAACTGACCTGAAAAAACCCTAACACTACCTAGGACTATATTTTTCCTCCCTCAATCTGGCAATGCTGTCATTATGTTTACTTTGTTGTTCATCTTGCACGTTTGTAAGTTATGTATAATCTGTGTTAATTTAGCTTTATATTAACTTAAGTTTGTCTTCATCTTTTAATGTTGGCACTGGAAGAGTGGTGACACTTGTGGGCTGCCCCCAGCGCATTCCCAGTAATGCAAAAAGATGCATTTCACTGTGTGTTTCGATGTACATGTGACTAATAAATAAATATCTATCTCATATCTTATCTACTGTGCTGCTGCTGCAAAAGGCTAATTTTCATGGCATTTATACCCTGTTTATGTATGCCTATGACAACAATAAACTTGAACTTGAACTCTCCTCAAGAAGGCAGCATCCATCACTAAGGACCCTCACCACCCCTGGACATGCCCTCTTCACGTTACTACCATCAGGGAGGAGGTACAGGAGCCTGAAGACCCACACTCAACATTTCAGGAACAGCTTCTTCCCCTCCGCCATCAGATTTCTGAATGGTCCATGAACCCATGAACTCTACCTTGTTATTCCTCTTTTGCACTATTTATTTATTTTTGTAACTTATGGTAATTTTTATGTCTTGTACTGTACTGCTGCCGCAAAACAACAAGTTTCAAGACATATGTCAGTGATAATAAACCTGACACTGACTCTCTCCTTTTCTAAGCAGCTTTCTTGGAGACCACTGCCCCAAGCTGTCTAAGCAAGGAGAATAAATTGGTACATTGGTCAGACTTATGCTGCAGTGGGGCACAGATAAAGCTGTCTGTTCCATGCACAGTGGGTCTCCTGGAGCTAGAAGTGTGGAATTGTGAAGCCATTCAAAGTCTTATTGGCAAAGCATGAACTGTTCTGTGAGTTAGACAGAGGCTGGAATATGGACAGAATCTATGCGTGGGCATGTATCTTCAGCCGCTGATCTTCCAGGACTCCTCTGCCAGAGTATGTGCATTACCCGTGGTTGTGGCAAAAGCAGTTCAGATTCCTTCTGCATTACCCTGAAGTCTCCACCTTTCCCATTCCCAGTGTCATTGAATCTTTGAAAGTCAAACTGATACCACAGAGATGACTGTGGTGAAAGTTAATAACTTTCATTTATATTATGCCTTCTGCAATAAAGCATCTCAAGGTACTTCACAGGAGGGTTACCAAGGAAAGATAAGTGATGATGTACTTAAAGATTGGCAGGCATAAAACCCAGCACAAGAGGAATGTTTAAAGAGGGTTAGAAAGGAAGTGAGGTTTAGAGGGGGAGTTTCAAAGTTAAGTCTGTATCTTTCCTCTAGTTCATGACCACACTTAGAGTACTGTGTCCAGTTCTGGTCGCCTTATTATAGGAAGGATGTGGAGGAGTTGGGAAAGGTGCAGAGGAGATTTACTAGGATGCTGCCTGGATTAGAGAGTATGGATTATGAGGAGAGACTAAAGGAGCTAGAGCTGTTCTCATTGGAGAGAAGGAGGATGAGGTGTACAAAATACAAAATCTACATGATAGAGGTGTACAAATATTAAGAGGAATAGATAGAGTAGACAGCCAGCGTCTCTTTCCCAGGGCACCAATGCTCAATACAAGAGGGCATGCATGGCTTTAAGGTAATGGGTGGGAAGTTCAAGGGAGACGTCAGAGGGAGGTTTTTCACTCAGAGAGTGGCTGGTGCATGGAATGCGCTGCCTGGGGTGGTGGTGGAGGCTGATACGTCGGTCAAGTTCAAGAGACTATTAGATAAGCCTATGGAGAAATTTAAGATAGAGGGATATGTGGGAAGAAGGGGGTAGATAGTCTTAGGAATGGTCTGAGGGTCAGCACAACTTGGTGGGCCGAAGGGCCTGTATTGTGCTGTATTGTTCTATGGTTCTATGGTTCTATGTAGGCAGTTTTTTAAAGAAGATTGGTGTGTGATGCAGCTTTTGGAGTAACTTGGAGCATCTGAGTTGGAGGTAACAATGTTTGGAATACGTAACTTGGCATTTATCTGCCAAAATGCTGAAAGGTTGTGATCTGACCTTTATGGAAAAGCTGGTCTGTCATGGCAACCTCAGTCTTATGACAGCCTCTGAATCCATTCTCACCGGGAAGAAAGGATTTAAAAATAAAACTTTCTAAGGGACATTCACTCTGCCAGATGGTGGTGATTTTTTTAAAGTATGGGTCCAATGAAAAAGAGTTAAAACAAGGAATGGTATGAACATGTTTAATGTACAACAACATATCATGTTGTACTTCTAAGCTAGCTGGTAATAATGGTAAGCATCAGTACAACATTTTATTATGTATATTTAAAAAAAAGAAATTGTTACTTTTTAATCAGATTCAACAGCAACAGTTTGACTAAACTTTCTTGAAATAGTTTTTGATCATTTATGATTTGGGAGGATTACTGGTTGAATATAGAACATAGGACATTACAGCACAGTGCAGGCCCTTCGGCCCACAATGTTGTGCCAACATTTTATCCTGCTCTAAGATCTATCTAACACTTCCCTCCCACATAGTCCTCCATTTTCCTATCATTCATGTGGCTATCTAAGAGTCTCTTAAATGTCCCCAACGTATCTGCCCCAACAACCACTGCTGGCAGTGCGTTCCATGCACCCACCACTCTGTGTAAAATACTTAGCTCTGACATTCCCTTTGTATCTTCCTCTGATCACCTTAAAATTATGCCCCCTTGTGTTAGCCATTTTTGCCTGGGGAAAAGGTTTCTGACTGTCCACTTGATCTATGCCTCTTATCATCTTGTACCAAGTCACCTCTCATCCTCCTTCTCTCCAAAGAGAAAGCCCTAGCTCACTCAACCTATCCTCATAAGTAATGCCCTCCGATCCAGGCAACATCCTGGTAATCTCCTCTGCACCCTCTCTAAAGCTTCCACATCCTTCCTATAATGAGGCAACCAGAACTGAACGCAATACTCCAAGTGTAGTCTAACCAGAGTTTTATAGAGCTGTAGCATTATCTTGAGGCTCTTGAACTCAGTACCCCGACTAATGAAGGCCAACACACCATACGCCTTCTTAACAACCCTATCGACCTTGAGGGATCTCTGGATGTGGACTTCACAAGATTCCTCTGTTCCTCCACACTGCTAAGAGTCCTGCCATTAATCTTGTATTCTGCCTTCAAATTTGATCTTCCAAAGTGTATCACTTCACACTTTTCCAGGTTGAACTCTATCTGCCACTTCTCAGCCCAGCTCTGCATTCTAGCAATGTTCTGTTGTAACCTATAGCAATCTCCTGAAAATGAGTTGCTCAAGGGACAACTCATTTTCAGGATTTAATGAGTTTCATAGGAGACTGTAGATACCTTGCAAAGAATATTCTGAATTATATGTCTCTTTGGCAGTTCCTTGGGATCTAGGATGGCTTGCTTCAACTTTGGGTTTGTGGGTTCTGAGGTAGCTAGTGAGACTAATGTGGGAACTGTAGGCTCTTCCACAGGTGGGTTGGGAGGTGGTAGATGAGAGGGTTGGGTGGGTAGTTTGTGAGGTTGCGTGTTCCCTTCTGCTGCTTATGCTTCTGTGGGCTCCCAGTGCATGGCCCTGAGGTTCTCAATAGCATTCTGGATGCTCCCTCTCCACCTGGAGCGGAAATATGCCAGAGAATGGCAGGGGTCAACTGATGTTGGCACTTCTTCAAGGAAGCTTTGATTCAGATCGGTTTATTGTCATTTACACCAAGGAGCGTGAAGCTCACAGAGTAAACAGCGTACACACTGCCTTTACCTCTTGCTGCCTTGGCAAAGCAGCCAGCATAATCAAAGACCCCACCCACCCAGGTCATTCTCTCTTCTCCCTTCTTCCATCAGGTAGAAGATACAGGAGCCTGAGGGCACATACCACCAGGATCAAGGACAGCTTCTATCCCACGGTGATAAGACTATTGAATGGACTCTGACCTCACAATCTACCTTGTTGTGACCTTGCACCTTATTGCACTGCACTGCCTCTGTAGCTGTGACACTTCACTCTGTACTGTTATTGTTTTTACCTGTACTACATCAATGCACTCCGTACTTACTCAATGTAACTGCACTGTGTAAAGAATTGACCTGTACGATCGGTATGCAAGACAAGTTTTTCACTGTACGTCGGTACAAGTGATAATAATAAACCAATACCAATACCAATACATGGTAATAATAAATACAACAATAAGTACAACAAGGAGTGCAAAAACAAAAAAATGGTTGCAAAGCGCAATAGTGCAAATGAGGTAGTACAAAAGAATGGCTAAAATGTAATAGGTAGAATTTAGGGTTTGAGAACATGGCAATATCACCAGAAAGGGGATGTGAAGGAGCTGACTGGTTCAGAAGTCTGTTAGAAGTGGGGAAGAAGCTGTTCTTGAGTCTGGTTGTCTGGACTTTCAAACTCCTGTATCTTCTCCTCGAAGTTAGAAAGGGGAAAATGGAATGGCCAGGGCGGCAGCCATTGTTGATGATACTGTTACCCTCCCTGAGGCAGCACACTGTGAAGATGGAAGTGAGGAGCCTGTGACGGACTGGGTAGTGTTTACCACTCTCTGCAGGTTCCGACGGTCTAGTGCAGAGCAGTTGCTGTACATAGCTTTGAGCACGTCTTTGAATCAAAATCTCTGTCCGCCTTCCATGACATAGCTCAGAACAGAGTGTCTGTTGTGGGAAAACTGGTGACAAGCATTCGAGTGACATGGCCTGCCTGATATAGCTGAATGAGCACAACTGGGGCCTTAGTGAAGGTGATGTTAGCTCAGGAGAGGAAATTGACTGTGGTTCACTTATCCTTCCAGTGAATTTGGAGGAGAGTTACACATAATATTGTGTTGAACTTAAGAATGGAACAAATGGGTTGTCCAGAGGAATCTTGCTGTGCTGGTTCATGAAACATATTGGTACTGCAAGCAATTAGGAAGACAAATGGTATATTGGCCTTAATTGGGACTGGAGTACAAGAATAAGGAAATTTTGTTGGACAGGGCTCTGGTGAGTAATACAAGCAGGTCTGGTCTCTGTAACTAAGGAAACTTGTCTTGTCACTGGCGCTGGGAAGATTCATGGAGATGATTCTGGAAATGAGATGAAAGGAATCCTCTGAGGTGAAATTTTGCCGAATTTCCGCAGTTCAGATGAATGGGAGGGGAGTTCACTGAGGCACAAGAGCCCGAAAGGGGCTGAACAGGGTAGGTACTGGGAGGCACCTTTCTCAGGCTGGAAAATCTACCACTAGTCATTGGGGTGAGGGTGGACAGTCCCTGAGGATGGCAAAGCTGTACATGTTCAGAATTCTTATGTGCCTAGTCTGTATGTATTCCAGGCTTAGATCAGTAGATTTTTTGGACATTTATTGGTATTGGTATTGGCATTGGTTTATTGTTGTCACTTGTACAGAGGTACAGTGAAAAACTTGTCTACATACCATTCAGACAGATCAATTCATTACACAGTGCATTGACGTAGTACAGGGTAAAAACAATAACAGCACAGAGTAAAGTGTCACAGCTACAGAGAAGTGCATTGCAGGCAGACAATAAGGTGAAAGGTCAAACAAGTCCATCTCATAGTATAAGGAAACCATTCAATAGTCTGATCACTGTGGGATAGAAGCTGTCCTTGAGCCTGATGGTACGTGCCCTCAGGCTCCAGTACCTTCTGCCTGATGGGAGAGGGGAGGAGAGAGGATGACCCCGGTGGGTGGATCTTTGATTATGCTGGCTGCTACACCAAGGCAGTGAGAGGTATAGACAGTCTGTGGAGGGAGGCTGGTTTCTGTGACGTGCTGGGCTGTGTCCACAACTCTCTGCAGTTTCTTGCGGTCCTGGACGAGGCAGTTTCCATACCAAGCCGTGATGCATCCAGATAGGATGCTTTCTATGTTGCATTGATAAAAGTTGGTGAGTATCAAAGGGGACATGCCAAATTTCTTTAGCTTCCTGAGGAAATAGAGGTGCTGTTGAGCTTTCTTGGCCGTGGCGTTTAAGGGAATGAAGTGATGTGGGGACCAGATGGGTAGGTGGATGATTTAGAGAATCAACGATAGAGCAAGCTGGAGAGGCCACATGTGCGTTTCCTCCTTTAACTGCTTATGTTTTTGTGTGGAGCCTGCTTGTTATGTCTGTGGGTTCCCACGTCACACAGACATGCTGGCTGGTAGGTTAACTGCCCCTAGTGTAGGAGAGTGGAGAAGACCTGGGAGTCAATGGAAATATGAAGGAGAATAGTTTACAGGGAAACCCTGGTCATTCCCTTCGCTACCTTCTGGGAGAACTTACAGGAGCTTGAATGTCCAGACACACAGACTCAAGAACAGCTTCTTCCCCACTGCTGTCTGAACCAACCACCTCTTTCATATCCCCTTCCTGGTGGTGCTGCCATGTTCTCAGTCTCTTAATTCTACCTCTCTTGGTCATTCCGTTGCTGTAATTTTAGCTTTTCTTTTTGCAGTACTTCAGATTGCACCACAATCTTTGCACTATTTTGCTGTTTTGCACCTATTGTTGTGTTTGCATTTAATTATTATCATGTACACTGTTTGCTCTATGTGAACGAGGAATTTTATTGTCCCCTGGTGTATTTGACAATAAACTAACCTAATTTAAATAAGTGGGGGAATGGGACTGATGGGATTGCTCTGAGAACTGGCATAGATTCAATGGGTTGAATGTCCCCCGATGTCATCCTGTAATATGAAATATATTCCTATTTCCATAGTTTTTAGAATGGTGATATTCCAAGTTTTTATCAAGGGAGGGGGTTTGAGGAGGAGCAGAAACTGGAGTTTATTCATGGGGGCACATTACCAATTCCTGCTGGGGTCATCGGTTTCCATGGTAACATTAAGATAAAACATGCAAATAGGACCGCCAATGATAGGATGGGATCCACATGTAAAACAAAAAATACCATGCTGCTGGATTTCTGCATTATTCTCCTGATCTCCCAGTGAGAAATTGGAGGAATCTTTGGAATGCATGGCCAGATTTTCAGAGATTTTTCCGTTCTCCCTCTGAGGAAACTGCAGAAGATTCCATCAGCGATCTTGTTCAAATAAGTTATGAACCATTAAAAGAACGTGGTGGATAAGGATAACTCTCCCTAGTGGGTTAAAGCGTTCTGTAAGTGGCCACCAAATAATTCAAAGTGAACTTAAGACATTTAATCATGTGGTAAAACTATTTTACATTGTCCAGAAAATTGCAGAAAGTTGTTGACAGTGATGCACCAGCAATTTCTCTCTGCTTTTAAAAATAACTAGCAATTTTAGTCAGATGCATTGGTATCCATTATCCAGGTTCCTCCTCCCCTTATTCATTCACATGTAGTTGTGGAGGTGGTAGGTAGAAGGTTGTAATGATGGAACTGTAACTACTGCTATTGTCGTTGAGAGGTGTTTTGCCAATATCCTGGTGCTTGCAATACTGAGGAAGTTGTAACTGCTGGGAGACAGTTCCCAGGCAGAGACTTACTGGGTTTACTGGAACAGCCCTGTAAACACCTAAAGAGTGCATTGTTCAATGAGGCCTTGTGAGTGGCATTGGTGCTTTGTATATAGAATGCATTAATTTGATGATACTATGGTCATATAGACTTGACAACACTATGAATGCATGAATAGGATGACACAATGAAGGTAAAGAAGGCCATGTACTCCTTTGCATTTCTTGTATATATATTTCTCATAGATAAAGTTTATTTTGAAATAAAAAAGAGAGTTCACTAGCCTTGGATCAGACAAGCAAGGCTGATGTTCTTCAGAGGGAAACTCCAGAAAAACTGGCATAGAAGGCCACCTTCTATTCAATTTTCCTAATTCTTCCAATGGAGAAACCCCTGCAGGAATTCCAGGACTATGAAGTTCACTGGGTGGACTTCCTGGAGAGACTTTGAATCAATTTAATCAATTAATGTCATTTCCTGGGGGCCATGACTGGATGTTCTGAGAGGTGAGCTGTGGGTGAGGCAGCAAATAGAGTTTGTTGCTGTGTTTCTCATTACTTACTGTTTACGACTGTAGTCAGCTAACTCTGAGAGTGCTGCCGCCTCTATTCCAAGCAAGAGTGCTTGCAGCCCAATATCGTTAGGCGCTTGCACGTTGATTATAACCATTTCAAGTTTTGGGAGGATCACATTTGGGGCTCTGCTTTCCCCTGTGGACGAGGGAGCTAATCTGCCTTTACTCACAGAGTCCACAGAGAACGAGCATGTGGTACGGTCTCTCCACGTTTGCATAATTATAACTGTCCCTTCATCCTAATAGAAGAGCTAACACCAATGGTCTCATAATTGTAGCAGTATGGAAAATCGTAGCCAGGAAAGAAGCAATAAGCTATGTTTTCTTTGGGACAGAAGAGGCTGAGGGGAGACTTATTTGAGCTGCATAAAACTATGCAGGGCCAATGGAAAATGGGAGTGACTTTAAGGCTTTAAAGGAATACTTCTCATCTGTATTCACTATAGAGAAGGACAAAGTATAGAACATAGAACATTACAGCACAGTACAGGCCCTTCAGCCCACAATGTCGTGCCGACACTTTATCCTGCTCTAAGATCTACCTAACCCTTCCCTCCCACATAGCCCTCCATTTCTCTATCATTCATGTGTCTATCTAAGAGTCTCTTAAATGTCCCTAATGTATCTGCCCCCACAACCTCTGCTGGCAGTGCGTTCCATGCACCCACCACTCTCTGTGTAAAAAACTTACCCCTGACTTCCCCCTTATATCTTCCTCCAATCACCTTAACATTATGCCCCCCTTGTGTTAGCCATTGTCACCCTAGGAAAAATGTCTCTGGCTGTCCACTCGATCTATGCCTCTTATCATCTTGTACACCTCTATCAAATCACCTCTCATCCTCCTTCTCCAAAGAGAAAAGCCCTAGCTCACTCAACCTATCCTCATAAGACATGCGCTCCAATCCAGGCAGCATCCTGGTAAATCTCCTCTGCAACCTCTCTAAAGGTCCCTCATCCTTCCTATAATGAGGTGACCAGAACAGAACACAATACTCCAAGTGTGGTCCAACCAGATTTTTATAGAGCTGCAACATTACTGGCAACATTTCCACAGATGCAGCCTGACTTAGGACATAGAACACTACAGCACAGTACAGGCCCTTCGGCCCACAATGTTGTGCCGACATTTTATCCTGCTCTAAGATCTATCTAACCCTTCCCTCCCACATAGTCCTCCATTTCTCTATCATTCATGTGTCTATCTAAGAGTCTCTTAAATGTCCCTAATGTATCTGCCCCCACAACCTCTGCCGGCAGTGCGTTCCATGCACCCACCACTCTCTGTGTAAAAAACTTACCCCTGACTTCCCCCTTATACCTTCCTCCAATCACCTTAAAATTATGTCCCCTTGTGTTAGCCATTGTCGCCCTGGGAAAAATGTCTCTGGCTGTCCACTCGATCGATGCCTCTTATCTTGTACACCTCCATCAGGTCACCTCTCATCCTCCTTCTCTCCAAAGAGAAAAGCCCTAGCTCACTCAACCTATCCTCATAAGACATACTCTCCAGTCCAGGCAGCATCCTGGTAAATCTCCTCTGATTTAATTGGAGTTGGAGTTCAGTAGTTGGAGAATTTGGGGAAGAACAGTAAAATTCTAGAATAAATGACCATTGACAAGCAGGAGGTATGAGATGTGTTAGTGGTCTTAAAGTTGGATAAACCCCCAGGACCTGAGGAGATGTATCCCAGACTGCTATGGAGGCAAGGGAGCAGATTGCTGAGGCTCTGACAGAAATTTTCAAGTCTTCTTTGGCCAAAGAAGAGGTGCCAGCTGATGGAAGATAGTGAATGTGGTGCCTTTTATTTAAGAAGAGCATCAAGAATAAGCCAGGTCTGTGATTCTAATATCAGTGGGAGATAAATTATTGAAAAGATTCTGAGGGACAGAATTAATCTGCATTTGGAGAGACTTGTACTGCAAATAATTAAGAAGGCTGACAGAGTGCTATTGTTTATTGCTGTGGGAATTGAATGCAAAAGTAGGGAGGTTTTACATTGGTTATATAGGATAATTGTGAGACCTCATCTGGAGTGATATATACAAGTTTGGTCTCCTTAATTAAGGAAGGATTTTAGTACGTTGGAAGCAGTTCGGAGAAGGTTTACTGAACTAATTCCTGGAATGGGTGGATTGTTTTATGAGGAAATGTTGGACAGACCAGGCTTGTATCAGCTGGAATTTGAAAGAATGAGAGGGGTTCAATGAAAACATAGAAGATCCTGTGAGGTTTTCACAGGGTGGATGTGAAAAGGATGTTTCTGTTTCTCAAAGATAACGGGTCACCTATATAGGACAGAAATGAGACCATTTGTTTTCTGTTTAAGAAGTTCATGAATCCTTAGAACTCTCTTCATCAAAGGATGATGGAAGGAGAGTCTTTTCATATGTCTGTAGCAGAAGTAGAGTGATTCTTGATAAGAGAGTGTAGTGAAAGGTAACCACGGTAGACAGGAATGCAGAGGTGAGATTACAGTCCGATCAGACAAGACTTTATTAAGTGGCAGGCTTGAGGGGCTGAATGGTGTATCACTGAACTGAATAAACTTTTAAACCTGGGAATAGAAAAGCTCTGGAAACTGCTACCTAAAAGGGTGACAGAGACAGAAACTGATTAGAATTGCAAAATTATGTGGGGCATATACAGGGTGGATTGAAATGATTTTTTCCTCTAACCAAGGGGAAAGGAATTTGAAGGGATAGGCATGGAGAGAAATCTCCCATTTGGATGGATCCAATTAAGATTATAAATTACAAGGTTATAAATATAAACTAAAAACAGGACATCCTGGAAATACCAATAGGTCAGGCAGTTTCTGTGGCGGGAAGCACAGGGTTAATATTTCAAGGCAATGCCTTTCAGCGGAACTGGTAAAAGTCAGGGATAAAACAAATTTTAAACCACAAAGAAAAGGGGAATGACTGGAGAAAATGAAAGGGAGAGATGTGAAAGGGTAGAAGGCAGGGGGGATTAAATGGATAAAGGCATGTTAATCCAGAAAAAGAAGGTGCTCTGAGAAACAAAAGATTAATCTGACAGAGCTGTAATTGTATTTGATGACTCATTTAATCTCTTCTGTTTTCCACCCTATCACAGAACCTCCCCTCCCTCCTTATCAGCTACTTCAAACTTTATCTCAATTTTTTCCCAGTTGAGGCAGAAAGCCTTATCACAGTTAAACAGTACTTGGATGTGTATTTGAGGAGCTGTGATTTGCAGTGTCTATTGCTGCTAGGTAGGAACAGGTTGGCTAACTCTTGTTTGATTGGCACACATCTGATGGGCCAAAGAGCCTCTATGTATGTCATAAATTTTCGAGATCCAAGATAAGATATCTTTATTAGTCACATGTACATCGGAATGTACATGTACACACAGTGAAATGCATCTTTTGCGTAGAGTGTTCTGGGGGCAGCCCGCAAGTGTCGCCACACTCCGGCGCCAACATAGCATGTCCCACAACTTCCTAACCTGTACGACTTTGGAATGTGGGAGGAAACCAGAGCACCCGGAGGAAACCCACGCAGACACAGGTAGGATGTACAAACTCCTTACAGACAGCGGCGGATTTTGAACTGTGTCGCTGGCGCTGTGATAGTGTTATGCTAACCGCTACACTACCATGCCTGCCCCTATCTTATGCATCCAAGGGATATTTTCCCCCTGTTCTGAATCAAAGTTGTAAACCTGAGACATTATAAATAAAAGATAGTCCAGCAATAATACCTGATAAGGAAATCAGCAGTATCTTATTTACCAGTGGAGGGGTTAGAATTTAGATGTTGTTACCACCGAGAACAGTTGAGATGAATAACACGAATGTGTTAGAGGAAGAAGGGAGTAGAAAAGTATATCCTGGAAAAAGAAGGAGAAGAGTACACTGTACGAACAAAGCTGCAGATGCCAGACATCTGAAATTAAAACAGAGCATGTTGGAGACACTCAGCAGGTCAGGCAGCATCTGTGGAGAGAGAGTTAAATTTGCAGCAGGATGACCTTCGATCACTACTTTTTGGAATTGGTATTGGAATTGGTTTATTATTGTCTCACTTGCTACCAAGGTACAGTGAAAAACTTGTCTTGCATACCATTCATACAGATCAATTCATTACACAGTGCATTGAGGTAGTACAAGGTAAAACAAGAGTGAACACGAGGAAAGCACCTGGCCCAGATGGTGTCCCGGGCCGCGTGCTCAGATCTTGTGCTGATCAGCTGGCAGAAGTATTTGTGGACATATTCAACCTCTCTCTGCTTCAATCTCAGGTTCCCTCCTGTTTTAAGAAGACCACTATCATCCCTGGTACCAAAGAAAAGCAAGGTAACATGCCTCAATGACTACTGACCAGTGGCTCTGACATCCACAATCATGAAGTGCTTTGAGAGGTGCTCATGGCACGCATCAACTCCAGCCTACCAGACAACCTGGACCCATTGCAATTCGCCTATCGCCGAAACAGGTCTACAGCGGATGCCATCTCCTTGGCCCTTCACTCAGCTCTGGAGCATCTGGACAGTAAGGACACTTACGTTAGACTATTGTTTATTGACTACAGCTCTGCCTTCTATACAATAATTCCAAGCAAGCTTGTCACCAAACTCTGAGACCTAGGACTCAAACCTCCCTCTGTAACTGGATCCTTGACTTTCTAACAAACAGACCGCAATCAGTGACGATAGGCAGCAATTCCTCCGGCACGATTATTCTCAACACTGGTGCACCTCAAGGCTGCGTCCTCAGCCCTCTGCTCTACTCCCTATTACACTCATGGCTGTGTGGCCAGATTCTGCCTCTAACTCCATCTACCAAGTCTGCAGATGATACTACCGTTGTAGCAGTATCTCAAACAGTGATGAATCGGAGTACAGGAAGGAGATAGAGAGCTTAGTGGAATGGTGTCATGACAACAACCTTTCCCTCAATGTCAACAAAACTAAAGAGCTCGTCATTCACTTCAGGAAAGGGGGCGGTGTACATACCACCTGTCTACATCAATGGTGCTGAGGTTGAGAATGTTGAGAGCTTCAAGTTCCTGGGAGGTGAAACATCACCAACAACCTGTCCTGGACAAGCCACATGGACTGCCACGGCCAAGAAAGCTCACCAGCGCCTCTACTTCCTCAGGAGGCTAAAGAAATTTGGTTTGTCCCCTTTGACTCTCACCAACTTTTACTGATGCCACCATAGAAAGCATCCTATCAGGTTGTATCACGGCTTGGTATGGCAAACTGCTCTGCCCAAGACCGCAAGAAGCTGCAGAGAGTTGTGGACACACAGCCCAGCGCATCACGGACACCAGTCTCCCCTCCTTGGACTCTCATTGTCTTGGTGAAGCAGCCAGCATAATCAAAGAGCCCACCCACCCAGGACATTCTCTCTTTCCCTCTCCCATTAGGCAGAATATACAGGAGCCTGAGGGCACGTACCACCAGACTTAAGGACAGCTTCTACCCCACTGTGATAAGACTATTGAACAGTTCCCTTATACAATGAGATGGACTATGACTTATGACCTCATGACCTCACGATCTACCTTGTTGTGACCTTGCACCTTATTGCACTGCACTTTCACTGTAGCTGTGACACTTTACTCTGTACTGTTATTTTTTTTACCTGTATTACATCAATGCACTCCGTACTAACTTGATGTAACTGCACTGTGTAATGAATTGACCTGTAAGATCGGTTTGTAAGAATAGTTTTTCACTGTACCTCGGTACAAGTGACAATAATAAACCAATACCAATACCAATAAGTGTAACAACTACAGAGAAAGTGCAGTGCAAGTAGACAATAAGGTGCAAGGTCATTATGAGGTAGATTGTGAGGTCAAGAGTCCATCTTATGGTCTAGGGAACCATTCTATAATCATAACAGTGGGATAGAAGTTGTCCTTGAGCTGGTGGCACGTGTTTTCAGGCTTTTGTATCTTCTGCCCACTGGGAGAGGGAGAGAAGAGAGAATGTCCAGGCTGGGTGGGGGCTTTGATCATGCTGGCTGCTCTACCGAAGCAGCGAGAGGTTATAGACAGAGTCCATGGAGGGGAGGCTGGTTTCCATGATGCGCTGAGCTGTGTCCACAACCCTCTGCAGTTTCTTGCGATCCCAGGCAGAGCAGTGCCATACTATGCCATGATGCATCCAGATAGGATGCTTTCTATGGTGCATCGATGCACCATTTGAAAGAAATCTAAGTATATTCATTTCTCCACAGGAGCTATTTCCCACTTACGTACAAGTAATTCTATCAGCCTACACTACTGATTAAATTGTGATCAAAGGCCACTCACCTGAAAAGTGAACCTCTCTGATGGAAACAGTTATAAGAAATAGAAGCAGGATTAGGCCATTTAGCCTCTCAGCGCTGCTTCAATATAGGTTTTTACCAAGGCCCTCTATAGCTGCAGTTAGACATTTTAACTTCTATACTTAACAAGATCTGTGTGGCCAGATTCTGCTCTAACGTCATCTACAAGTTTGCAGATGATACCACCATAGTGGGCCGTGTCTCAAATAACGATGAGTCAGAGTACAGGAAGGAGATAGAGAGCTTAGTGACATGGTGTCATGACAACAACCTTTCCCTCAATGTCAGCAAAACAAAAGAGCTGGTCATTGACTTCAGGATAGGGGGTTGGTGTACATGCACCTGTCTGGGCAGGCACGGTAGTGTAGCGGTTAGCGTAACGCTATTACAGCGTCAGTGATCCAGGTGCAATTCCCCCCGCTGTCTGTAAGGAGTTTGTACGTTCTCCCCGTGACTGAGTGGGTTTCCTCCGGGTGCTCCGGTTTCCTCCCACATTCCAAAGAGTTAGGAAGTTGTGGGCATGCTACGTTGGTGCCGGAAGAGTGGCGACAGTTGCGGGCTGCCCCAGAACACTCTATGCAAAAGATGCATTTCACTGTGTGTTTCAATGTACATGTGACTAATAAAGATATCTTATCTTATCTATATCAATGGTGCTGAGGTTGAGAGGGTTGAGAGCTTCAAGTTCCTAGGAGTGAACATCACCAATAGCCCGTTCTGGTCTGACAACATAGACACCATGGCCAAGAAAGCTCACCAGTGCCTCCACTTCCTCAGGAAACTAAAGAAATTTGGCATGTCCCCCTTGACACTCACCAACTTTTATCGATGCACCATAGAAAGCATCCTGTCTGGATGTATCACGGCTTGGGACGGCAACTGCTCTGCCCAGGGCCGCAGGAAACTGAAGAGAGTTGTGGACACAGCCCAGCACATCACAGGAACCTCCCTCCCCTCCATGGACTCTGTCTATACTTCTTGCTGCCTCGGTAAAGCAGCCAGCATAATTAAAGACCCCACCCACCCAGGTCATTCTCTCTTCTCCCTTTCCCATTGGGTGGAAGATACAAAAGCCTGAAAGCACGTACCACTGGGCTGAAGAACAGCTTCTATCCCACTGTTATGACTATTGAATGGTCCCCTAGTATGACAAGATGGATACTTGACCTCAAAATCTACCTTGTTGTGACCTTACATCTTATTGTCTACCTGCACTGCACTTCATCTGTAGCTGTGACACTTTATTCTGCAATCTGTTATTGTTTTACCCTGTACTACCTCAATGCACTGTGTGATGAATTGAATGAACAGTATGCAAGACAAGTTTTTCACTATACCTTGGTATAAGTGACAATAATAAACAATTCCAATTCCAATCTTGGTGATATTCTACCTCATCACCATTTTCCTGCACTAACCCCATATCTCTTGATTCCTTCAAAATCCAGAAATCCACCAATCTCTGTTTTGAATGAACTCAAAGACTGAGCATCCACAGCCCTCTGAGGCACACAATTGCAATGATTCACCACCCTCTGTGTGAAGAAATTTCTCTTCATGTGACCCCTGGTTCTAGACTTCTCATTCAGGGAAATTATCCTCTCTGCATCAAGCCTACTAAGCCCTGTAAAAATGTTATAAGCGTCAATTAGATTCTCCTAAACTCTGGAGAGTACGGGCCTTGTCCTCATAATCTCTTCAGAAACAGCAAACCAACCATCCCTGGAACCAATCTAGTAAATCTTTACTGCACTTCCTCTATGACAAGTATATCCTTATATAGGGCCTTGGTGAAAACATAGATTTCTCCAAGGCTCTCTGTATAAGTACAGTTAGACGTTTTTGCTCATGTACTTAAATCCTCGTAATAAAAGCCATTAGACCATTTGCTTTCCTGATCATTTGCTACCTTTGTAGGCTGGGTATCAGTGACTTGTACACAAGGATAACCAGCTCACTTTGACCATCAGCATTTGAGAAATACTCTGCTTTTCTGTTTTGTGCCTCAAAGTGAATAAATCTACATTTTTACACATTATATTCTTGCCCACTCATTCAGCTTGTTGATATCTCACCTAGTTTTGTACCATCAGCAAACTAGGAAATATGAGATTTGGTCTCCTTAGCTAAATCATTGATGTAGTTTGTGAATAGATGAAGCCCAAGCACTTATTCTTGGGGTACTCCTCCAGTTACAATCTGCCAACCCAGAAAGATCCATTTATTCCCACTCTTTGCTTTCTGTCTGATAAGCAATTCACAATCTATGTTAGTATATTATCCAGACTCTGCCTGCTCGAAGCTTGTTGACCCACTTCCTCTGAGGGACCTTATCGAGAGCCTTAAGAAAATCCAAATACATCTCATCCATTAGTTCACCTTTATATAATCTACTGGTCACATCCCCATGGACCTCCAGTACAATAATAGAACATGATTTTCCATTCATAAGCCCACACTGACTCTGCTCAATCTATTATTCTTTACAAGGTGTTCTATTATTACTTCCTCATGGAGTCATCGAGTAATACAGCATGGAAGCAGGCCCGTCGGCCCAACTCGCCCATGCCAACCAAAATGCCCATCTATGTTACATACAAGATGCTGGAAGAACTCAGTGGGTCAGGCAGCATCCATGAAGGGGAATGGACAATCGAGCATGAGGACAATCTTCATTAGATAGTCAAGCATTTTCCTGACTATTGACATCAGGTTAATGCATTGGTAGTTCCCTATTTTCTTTCTCCTTCCTTTCTTGAATAATAAGGTCACACTTGCTTTTTTTAAATCCATAGGAACAATTCCAGAATCTATAGGACTATAAAGAAGATGAAAGCAAGTGAATCCATTATCACTATAGCAACCTCATTCAAAACTCTGGGATATGAATCATCAAATCCTTGAGATTTAAGGGCTTTTAGTGTGACCAACTTCTCTCGAACTATTCTCTCAGTAGCATTCATTCCCCTCAGTTCCTTGGTTCTCTAGTTTCCTGACCAGGGGAGCTACCTAAAGGAAACTCTGGCCTGCTTGTTGACATGGTGAACCGGTCTAGTGATGAAGGCAAAGTTATGTTTTTAGCAGCACACTGTTGTAGGAGAGGGGCAGGCAGCATTCATCTCAATTACATCCCGAATCAAATTACATAACTGTTAACTTATTGGATTACATGTGGGAAGCAAAAACAACTCAAATGTTGTTGATATGAATGGCAGTGGATTATCCAAGCTTCATCTATAACATGGTTTGAACCAAATGCTTTCCTAGAATTTTAATATGTAACATTATTTTCATCAGTTCTGTGTCTCTGAAAATCAATTGTTTTCAGAGTGTAACAAACTCACAACCATTTCCTCATGGAACTGTGCTGGAAACTGCATTGGATGCTTCCTGTCACCAATCATCCTTGTTCGTCAGCAATGTCTAGACCGACAAGTATCCAATGACGTTATTCTCTGCGTTATGCTCCTCTTGGATTAGCATTGGGGAGATCAGCGCACGTTGATCCGAGGATCGTCTGTTGTCAGGCACTCTTGGAACAACGCCGTTCTGGGCTGGGACCCCCTCAGGGAAGCCCCATCGTTTACCTCCTCACCTTCGGACCCCACTGCCCACCATACTATCAGTTCCCTCCACTCTGTCTGCCACTCTCACTCCTCTCTCCACCCTAACCTCTGATCTGCTCTTGCCACTTCCACTGACCTCTGGATTCTGTGACCTCCAGAATTCCTTGACTCCCTGACACCACAAACCACCCAGGTGACTCGTCTCCCCAACTCTCCAAGCCCCTTCATCTCTCCAGAACACTCCAAGGGCACAATGTGCTGATCTCAGCCAGCTCACCCTCCCGGCCTTGGTGCCTCAGGCTTCAGGCAGTGTGGAGGCAGGTCCATGTTCTGAACAGGTAGGCATGCTACACAGAGACCCGAGAGTCCACTCTGATTTCAAGCCCACAAGTGGTTTCAAATCAGCACGTCCAAATGTGAGAATTCTAAGTACCAATAAGACATCTGGATTTCTGATATCGAAATGGTGCATTTTCCTTTCTGTAATGAAGAACAAAAGACTTTTGTTTCCTGTGCAGGACATTCCTAACTACATTTGAAAAGCTTCCTCTCCTGTAGTGTAGGAAATGTGGCAGCCAGTTTGTGCACAGGAAGCTCCCACAATCATCATGGAAGGAAGCCATTCACCCATTGAACCTCTGAATGAGCTACCAATTATTCCCACCTTGCACCATAGTACTTTCCTCTTTAGTTCCCTTTAGAACATTGCTGTTGAACCAGTGAAATTAAATTAAATTATACCTGGAATTTCAAGTACAAATCTGCTCTTGCTCTCAAAGGAAGGTTATACTTGTAAAGGAGGGAGTACAACAAAGGTTCACCAGATTGACGGGAGAGCATTGTCCAATGAAGCAGATGTGACCTGCACTCTTGGGAATCTAGACAGATGGGAGGAGACCTCATAGAAACACACAAAATTCTTACGGAACACCTCAGAGTCAATGCAGGGGTGATGTTTCCCTTGGCTCGGGTGTAAAGAACAAAATTACAGTCTCAGAATAAGGGGCCAGCCACTCAGGACTGAAATGAGAAGAATAGTTTTTTACTCTGAGGGCAGAGAATCTTTAGATGCTGTGGAGGATCAATGATTGAGTATGTTTAAGACAGAGATTGATAGATTTTTTTGTTATTAATGGGATTAAGGGATATGGGGTCAGTGCAGGAAAGTGGTGCTGAGGTAAAAGATCAGGCATGATCTTATTTAATGGTGGATCAGGCATGAAGGGCTGAATGGCCTACTCTTACTTTTATTCCTTATATTCTTCTATCCTCTTTCCGGTAGTACATTCTATATTAAAATTAACATTGGACAGCACAGTAGTGTAGCGGTTAGCATGACGCTATTATGAAGCCAGTGATCGAGGTTCAATTCCAGCCACTGTCTGTAAGGAGTTTGTATGTTCTCCCCATGACTGCGTGGGTTTCCTCTGGGTGCTCTGGTTTCCTCCCACATTCCAAAGACGTACGGGTAGGTTAACATGGGTTTAAATGGACAACGCGGGCTCATAGGGCTGGAAGGGCCTGTTACCGTGCTATATAAATAAAGTTTTTAAAAATGCATTCACAATTTTGCAACTGATAAAGAATGAAGACAGAATAGTGCATAAAGTGCCTCCTGAAATGTTAAGGTTGGAAGGTGATTTGACATCATTTCTCCTTCAAAAGAATGTAAGTCTGCTGCTGACACTGTGCGGGAGAGCAGCACAGATAAGGGGGATGAGCTGCAGTTCTGCACCATGTGAATGTCACAGAGTTACTGGTCCATGACTGGATGAAGGCGCTGTCATAGAGGTGAAAGGGTTCATCAAGGATGACAGGCACAGAGACTGCATAAGGATTGCTTGGGAAAGAGATAGCAAAGCACATGCAGAGAGCATGAGAAACAGAGAGTGGAAATGGGGGAATGAAGCGGAGAATGGCAGCACAGCAGGATTCCACTACTGAACAGGGAAAACACTGTCTTTAAGAGACTGAGGTCAACACATTTTAACTTGTGCAAACTCATTTGTTGGAGGTTAGCTTAGTAAAAGCATTGAAGGAAATATCAGACTTAGGGTATTTGCGGCAATTTTCAAACCAAAGCAGTTACACAGACTGTGTCAGTGAGCCAGTAACGTGGCGGGATTGGGCTGTGCAAACCCGACGCAGGTAAATTTGAAATCATGAATTCCTTGCTCGGTTCCCCTTTACCAACTGAATAACTAGAGCCACAAAAGGCTTTTGTTGATTGGAGATTTGTTTGGTAGTTTAAAAAATTGACACCAGAGACAGTTTGGTATCTGTTGGGCTTCCAACTTGTGGAAGAACTGATGGAATGCTAATATAGAGGAATCTTGGGTGACATTTGGAAGCATGAAAATATTACAGCAGAATTGTTTAAATGGCTGACAAGCCTAAATGGGGTGAATAGGAAGGATCTATTTTCCTTAGCAGAGAGGTCAATAACTGATGAATGTAGATTTAAAGTGGTATTAAGTCTTTTGTTGATGAATTTTATTTTTGCCCAGAGTGTTGAGGGTTTGGAATTGGAATTCACTTGATTGATACAGGGGTCTCATGATATTTTAAAAGTTACTTGATGCATCTTAACCAGGCTATGGGCCGAGAGCTGAGTTTCAACAGCACTAATTTAGAGCTGACATAGAAACGAACTGTACTGTAAATGTCTATGCTTCTATGAGAAGCTTCTCCACTGGTATAAGATGGTATAAGAAGTATTGAGATCCATAAGAGTGTGAGAAT
This sequence comes from Pristis pectinata, assembly GCF_009764475.1. Taxonomy (NCBI): domain Eukaryota; kingdom Metazoa; phylum Chordata; class Chondrichthyes; order Rhinopristiformes; family Pristidae; genus Pristis; species Pristis pectinata. The sequence goes on along the minus strand of NC_067407.1, from coordinate 129,051,879 downwards.
CACCTTAACAACATATCTTGGAGTCTTAAAGAGCAACTTAACTGCACTTTCACTGAAACAATCGCCTAGCCTAGCCTAAGGCAGCTAGAAGGACGCAGTGAATTTTGCTAGTCTCATACATCTCGATATGTCACTGGAAAAAAACTCATCTCCTGAGCTTTTTACAAAGATGGTTGAAATAATATTGTGTGTTATTAATATTAACAGTGAATGCATTAACATGTTTTTCCAAGGCCCTGTTTTTTTTAAGTGTACATGAAGGAACTTTATTGAAATGGATTTGTTGCCAAAATTGCACTGTCAAATTTCACTCTTATTCAATAAGAACAGACAATGGGCTACACAGAGATAAGATTGTATCACTGATATTGATCTTTACAATCTTTACACAACACTTGTTTGGCAGCAGATTTAACCTTGCCCAGCAATAAGGAATGGGCTAAGTGAATGATTAGAATAATGGACAGACATTCTTAATTAACTCCACTCACTTACTGCCATTTTAGTGGAATGATTTTTTGATTTTGTGACAGGAACTTGCCAGAGGCAGGTGGGGAGACTGTGAAAATATTAATATTGGGCTCCCTGGAGGCAAATTAAGTCTCACGGAAGTCTCAGACAGTGGTTGACTCACCAATAACATCTGGCTGGATTGGTTGCTCAGAGCAATTGCAGCTGTATATAAGGGGGCATGTTATACAGCTCCCACAAAACAATGGGCTGCATAACCTAGTCATGCATCTATATTGTAATTAGGCACTGTAGCAACAGAAAGCCTCATGAGGTGAGAGAGACAAGGCAAAAGGCAAGGGAAAAAAGGTCACTTCAAAGAAATGGAACGGGAGACATAAGGGACTTGCTCACTTCTGAGCGGTCGGACTGACCTCATTCTGTGTCTTGATAATGTACACTGAGCTCCTCTGCTCAATAGTCCTTGAGACCTCCTTCACCACTGCCTTGCTCCAGTGTGAAAGAAGATTCAACCCATTCAGCTTCTATGTTAATGACACACCAGTAATGCAGCCCGAGCAGTTTCTATTAAGCCACTCTGCAAGGCAAATTACCAAGTGTGTTGAATGGGGGATTAATTCAATGGCAAACATTAGAACTTCAGTCTATTCACTGAATATTTTACCTTAAAGAGTGACTAACTTCAGTCTGCATGCCTTTCTTCTGGGTGCTCTGGTTTCCTCCATGCTGGTTGGGAGGGGAGATGGCTACTCTAAACTACCCCTGGTGTAGGTGGGTGGGAGGAGATTCCATGGGGATGTGATGAGTTGAAATCTCCAGGAATGGGATTGATGGCATTGTTCTGAGAGGTGGCATAGACTCGATGGGCCAATTGGCCTCTTTTTATGCTGCATGAAATGCTGTAGAGATATGCTCCAGGGATATGTGCATTGGAGGGCTGTGACTAGTGGTGTCCCACAGGGATTGGTTCTGGGACCTCTACTTTTTGTGATATTTATTAATGACTTAGATGAGGGGGTGGAAGGGTGGGTTAGCAAGTTTGCAGATGACACAAAGATCGGTGGTGCTGTGGATAGTGTGGAGGGCTGTTGAAGCTTACAGAGGAATATTGACAGGATGCAGAGCTGGGCTGACAAGTGGCAGATGGAGTTCAATCCGGAGAAGTGTGAGGTGGTTCACTTTGGAAGGACAAACTCCAAGGCGGAATACAAGGTAAATGGCAGGATTCTGGGCAGTGTAGAGGAGCAGAGGGATCTGGGTGTTCATATCGATCACTGAAAGTTGCCACACAGGTGGATAGGGTAGTTAAGAAAGTTTATGGGATGTTAGCTTTCATAAGTCGTGGGATCGAGTTTAAGAGCCGCAAAGTAATGATGCAGCTTTACAAAACTCTGGTTAGACCACACAAGAGTACTGTGTCCAGTTCTGGTTGCCTCATTATAGGAAGGATGTGGAGGTGTTGGAGAGGGTGCAGAGGAGATTTACCAGGATGCTGCCTGGATTAGAGAGTATGGATTATGAGGAGAGACTAAAGGAGCTAGGGCTTTACTCATTGGAGATAAGGAGGATGAGGGGAGACATGATAGAGGTATACAAAATATTATGAGGAATAGATAGAGTGGACAGCCAGCGCCTCTTTCCCAGGGCACCAATGCTCAATACAAGAGGGCATGGCTTTAAGGTAATGGGTGGGAAGTTCAAGGGAGACATCAGAGGGAGGTTTTTCACCCAGAGAGTGGTTGGTGCATGGAATGCGCTGCCTGGGGTGGTGGTGGAGGCAGATATGTTGGTCGAGTTCAAGAGATTGTTAGGTAATCATATGGAGGAATTTAAGTTAGAGGGATATGTGGGAGGAAGAAGTTAGATAGTCTTAGGAGTGGTTTGAGGGTCGGCACAACATGGTGGGCCGAAGGGCCTGTATTGTGCTCTATTGTTCTATGGATCTATGGTTCTATGGACCCCAGCACATCTGGAGGAAGACTACCATTCCTCAGAGTGGGAGGAGGAGAAGAAGCTCACGACCAATGAGTTCTGGGTGCCAGAGCCTGTGATATGTCCTTGGTTGCAGCCAGGGCAGTCCAGGCCAAGCTGACCTGTGGCTCATATCTGCACAGCGGTCATCCAAGCAGCTACCAAAGCCTCACCTGCCCATTGTTTTATCGATTGGAGTGATTGTCCACAGCCAGTCATGGGTTCCCACCAGAGGAAGAGTAGTCTCTTCCAGCCTGCTGCAAGCATATCACAGCTGTCTTCAATCTTCTTTGAAATAAAACACTACGGTGAGAAATGAATGGAATCAATCAGTGTTTTTATTCACTCAATGTAAATATTGTACCTTGATTTGCTAATAGAAAGTTGTGCTCTTTGGCATGGAGCTCACAGTTGTGAGTATTTTTCATTTATTAATGGCAATTCTTCTTGCTGCTCTCAGTATTTCTTTCCAGCTTTGCATTAGCCCCCACAAACCACCACATTTCCAACACCACCAAATCTTTCGAAAACAAATTTACTTCTTTATTACAAACGATATTTGAGCTGTGATTCTTGTTTGCGTCAGCTGTGTATTTTCGATCAGTTGCTTCAAAGGTACTTAAAATTTAAAGAGAAAATGGAAATCATGTGCCACTCAGAGACTTAAATATTAGGTCTGAATTAAACAAAAGAGAGGCAAATCACTTTACCGAACTACCATTAAATTAAATTAAATTATAGTGAGAATGCACAATTTGTTTATCTCAACTGCTGTTCACTTGACTGTCAGAAAGTAATGAAAAATGAAGAATATTTTTCCAAGTGAAGGTTGAAGTCAATATGATTGACAGCTTTGTATTATGATTTGTGGTCTGTAAGTATTTTGGGACTTGAGGCATCTTGGAGCTTTGATTTCACAATAATTGCACAGTCCATTGTATCAACGTATTGTGGTTATTCTAGATAGTTAATGTTGAATGATGTTTAGCTAAATATGTTACTTAAACAGTGATTTAATAGGTAGGCTTCTGACTGGTCCCATAGTATGAACAGTAGATATTCTAATACTTTAGTTGGAGGCACACGTGTCTGATCAATTTACAATACGTGATGGATGGAATGGTGTGCACGTGTTCTCCACTAATTCTCTTTTGATGAAGTATCTGTCGAATGGTTACAGGTAGTAATCACTCTACCCATTCAGCAGGTACACAGCAACACAAATCATGGAGAATATGAAAGAGGGTGGGAAGGCTGGTTGTCTGACCAATGCTCTGAGGCATTCGCCAGGTCTGTTTCACAAAGCTGCACATGCCCAAATTAACTCTTCACCAAACACAGTAAAATTGATAAGTTGGTTTATTCTTGTCACGTGTTCCGAGGTACAGTGAAAAACTTTGTTTTGAATGCAATCCATACGGATCATTTCATCACATCAGTACATTGAGGTAGTACAAGGCAACAACAGAATGCAGAATAAAGTGTTACAGTTACAGAGATAGTGCAGTGCAGGCAGACAATAAGGTGCAAGGGCCATGACGAGGTAGATGACAAGGTCGATTGTGAAGTCCATCTTGATGCGATGGGTACAGAGAAGGTGAGGAAGGATAGGCAGGGGACGGAGCATAAATGCAGTCAGTTAGATGGGTTGAAATGTGTTTAATGCGAGAAGTGTTAAGAATAAGGGTGATGAACTTAAAGCATGGATCAGTACACTGAATTACGATGTTGTGGCCATTGCAGAGACTTGAGTGTCGCAAGGGCAGGAGTGGCTGTTTGAGGTTCTGGGGTTTAGATGTTTCAGAAGGGATAGGGAGGGAGGTAGAAGGGGAGAGGCCAGTGGCATTGATAATCAGGGATAATATCACAGCTGTAGGAAGGGAGGAAATCGTGGAGGGATTGTCTTTTGAGTCAGTGTGGGTGGAAGTCAGAAACGGGAAGGGAGCAATCACTCTACTGGGAGTATTCTGTAGGCCCCCCAAATAGCCATCCGGACACTGAGGAGCAGATCAAGAGGCAGATTTGGAAAGGTGCAAAAATAACAGGGTTGTTGTCATGGGAGACTTCAACTTACCTTATATCGATTGGCACTTCCTTAGTGCAAAAAGTTTAGATGGGGCAGAATTTGTTAGGTGTGTCCAGGAAGGATTCCTGACACAGTATGTAGACAAGCCAACTAGACGAGAGGCCATGCTGGATCTAGTACTAGGCAATAAACCTTGTCAGCTGACAGACCTCTCGGTCGGCGAGCATTTCTGGGATAGTGACCACAACTCCTTGACCTTTAGTATAGCCATGGACAGGGATAGGAGCAGACATTATTGGAAAGTATTTAATTGGGGGAGGGCAAATTACGATGGTATTAGGCAGGAACTTGGGAGCGTAACTGGGAACAAATGTTCTCTGGTAAATCCACTGCAGAAATGTGGAGGTCGTTTAGGGACCACTTACATGGGGTTCTGAATAGGTTTGTCCTGCTGAGACAAGGAAAAGATGGTCGGGTGAAGGAACCATGGTTGACAAGAAAGGTGGAAGGTTTAGTCAAGATGAAGAAGGAAGCATATTTAAGGTTTAGGAAGCAAAAATCAGATAGGGCTCTTGAGAGTTATCAGGTAGACAGGAAGGAGCTTAAGGAGGGGCTTAGGAGAGCTAGAAGGTGGTGACGGTCCTTAACGATGGATGCCTCCGTTGAAGGTGTCCTTAATGGTGGGGAGGGTTCTGCCCGTAATGCAGCTGGCTGAGTCTACAACCATCTGCAGCCTCTTTCAATCCTGCACATTGGAGCCTCCATACCATGCAGTGATGCAACCAGTCAGAATGCTCTCCACTGTACATCTGTAGAAATTTGCAAGAGTCTTTGGTGACATACCGAATCTCCTCAAACTCCTAATGAAGTAGAGCAGCTGGCATGCCTTCTTCATGATTGTATCAATGTGTTGGGCCCAGGATGGATCCTTTGAGATGTTGACACTCAGGAACTCGAGGCTCCTCACCCTTTCCACTGCTGACCCCTCAATGGTATGTGTTTTCCTGACTTCCCATTCCTGAAGTCCACAATCAATTCCTTGGTCTTGCTGATGTTGAGTGCGAGGTTGTTGTTGTGACACCGCTCAACCAGCTGATCTATCTCACTCCTGTACACGTCCTCATTGCCATCTGAGATTCTGCCAACAACAATGGTGTCTTCGGCGAATTTATAGATGGCGTTTGAGCTGTGCCTAGCCACACAGTCATGAATGTAGAGAGATAGAGCAGTGGGCTAAGCACGCATCCTTGAGGTGTGTCTGTGTTGATTGTTGGCGAGGAGGAGAGTGGTACCGGAGGATTGGAGGATGGTAAAATGTTCTTCCATTATTTAAGAAAGGTAAAAGGGATAATCCTGGGAATTATAGACCAGTGAGTCTTATATCAGTGGTGGGCAAACTATTGGAGAGGATTCTTAGGGACAGGATTTATGAGCATTTGGAGAAACATAGTCTTATCAGGGATGTCAACATAGCTTTGTGAAGGGCCGGTCATGCATCATGAGCCTAATAGAGTTTTTGGAGGAAGTGACAAAACAAGTTGATGAAGGTAGTGCGGCAGATGTGGTATATATGGATTTTAGCAAGGCATTTGGCAAGGTTCCCCATGGTAGGCTCATCCAGAAAGCCATGAGGTATGAGATCCTTGGAGAATTGGCTGTGTGGATTCAGAATTGGCTTGCCCACAGAAGGCAGAAGGTGGTTGTAGAGGAGAGTATTCAACCTGGAGGTCGGTGACTAGTGGTGTTCCGCAGGGATCTGTTCTGAGACCCCTGCTCTTTGTGATTTTTATAAATGACTGGGATGAAGAAGTGGATGGGTGGGTTGGTAAGTTTGGCAGATGACACAAGGTTGGCAGTGTAGTAGATAGTGAAAGAAGGTTGTTGTAGGTTACAACAGGATAAAGACAGGATGCAGAGTGGGCAGAGAAGTAGCAGATGGAATTCAATCTGGAGGAGTGTGGAAGTGATACACTTTGGAAGATTGAACTTTGAGGCAGGTTACGAGCTTAATTGCAGGATTCTTAGCAGTGTGGAGGAACAGAGAGATCTTGGGGTCCAAGTACATAGATCCCTCATAGTTGCTGTGCAAGCTGAATGGGTTTGTTAAGAAGGCAGATGTGTGCTGTGTCTTTATTAGCTGGGGGATTGAGTTCAAGAGCTGAGAGGCAATGTTGCAGCTCTATAGCACTCTGGTTAGTCTGCACTTGGACTATTGTGTTCAGTTCTGGTCGCCTCATTATAGGAAGGATGATGGAAGCTTTGGAGAGGGTGCAAAGGAGATTTACCAGGATGCTGCCTGGGTTTGGAGAGCATGTCTTGTGAGGAGAGTTTGAGAGAGTTAGGCCTTTTCTCTTTGGAGCGATGGAGGGTGAGATAAGACTTGATGTATAAGATTATGAGAGGCATAGAATGAACAGCCAGCATCTTTTCCCCAGGGCTGTAATGGCCAATACTAGGGAGGTCACCCGTTTAAGGTGCATGGAGGAAAGTTCAGGGGAGACATCAGAGGTAGTTTTTTTACACAGGGAGTGGTGGGTTCCTCGAACACACTGCTGGGGGTGGTGGTCGGGTTGATACAACAGGGTCAGTTAAGAAACTATTAGATAGGCACAACGGATGAAAAGAAAAATAGAGGGTTATGGGAGATGAAGTAGAGAGGGGGATAGATTGAATGGGGATAAGGTTTATAAAAGTCAGCACAACATCGTGGGCAGAAAGGGCCTGTAGTGTGTTGACTGTTCAATGTTCCATTGTTATCGTACAAGAGGGCCGTTCAATAGTCTTATAACAGTGGGATAGAAGTTGTCCTTGAGCCTGGTGGTACATGCATGTAAACATAGATATCAAAGTTCTTTTTTGTGTTGGGATACTGTGAGATGCCAATTTGTGCAAATTTGAAGTGACTTTTTTCCCCCTGGGTCCAGTTCATCTCTATTTCCACCCTTTACATAACTCCATCTGCCTACCACCCCTCCCCACCTGGATCCACCTATCGCTTGCCAGCTCTTGCCCCATGCCTACGCCTCACCTGTCTATACTGGCTATCTCCCTCTATCTTTCAGTCCAGATGAAGGGTCTCAACCCAAAACGTTGACTGTATGTTTCCCTCTACAGATGTTGCCTGACCCGCTGAGTTCCTTCAGTAGTTTGTTTCTTGCTCTGGGTCCAGTTAAGCTGGAAACTCAGCTGTTCATTGAATTAACCAGCTGAGTTTCCAAAGTTGTGCTTCAGTTATTTCGTGTCTTGTGTGTGTGTGTGTGTGTGTGTGTGTGTGTGTGTGTGTGTGTGTGTGTGTCTGTGTGTGTGTCTGTGTGTGTCTGTGTGTGTCCGTGTCTGTGTCTGTGTGTGTATGAATGTTGTGCATCTGATGCTATGTACCTGTGATGCTGCTGCAAGTAAGTTTTTCATTACTTGTGCTTATGACAATAAACGACATCTGTAGTACTGTGTTCAGTATTGGTCTCCTTGTTTAATGATGGAAGCACTTCAAAGAAGGTTCTCTAGACTGATATGTGAATGGGTGGGCTGCCTTGTGAGGAAAGTTTGTATAAGTTTGACTTGGAATTTAGAATCTGGAATTTAGAAGAGTAAACAGGGGCTTCATTTAAATCTGAGGGGTCTTGGCAGGGTAGATGTGGAAAATAGAATGGGGGGGGGTTCAGTGTTTCAGAAGATGGGGTCACCCATTTAAGACAGAGATGAAGTGCCTTTTTTCCTTCAAGGGATTGTGAGTCTTTAGAGCTCTTTTCCTGAAAAGGGTGGTGGAAACAGATTCTCTGAATATTTTTAAGGCAGAGGTAGATAGATTCTTAATAAGCAAGAGGGTGAAACATTACCCCAGATAGATGAGAATGCAGAGTTGATGTTACAATCAGATCAACTGTTATCATTAAATGGCAGAGCAGGCTTCGAGCGGCCAAGTGGCCTACTCATGCTTAATATGTGCTGTTTGACTGGAGGTCTCTTCTGCATGCTTGATTGCTGGTGTGATGACATCTGTCTCTCCACTTCACAGGAAGGGTTGCAAGAAAGTTGTCACCTTGCACATCAATTTCCACAGTGAAGATGGATGGAACAAAGCCTGGAACAAAGACATTGCCTGAAGCAAGGAATTCTCTGAAGACCCAGTGGCGAGGTTCTTTGAGTTTCACGGCCTCAGAGCAGATGGGTAGTTCTAAACAGGATCCCGATGGGACAATGGTGATGTGGTCACCTCATGCATATGTGAAAATCAAACTCTGCTCTGCCTGTGAATGCAGTAACTTGGATCAAACAGTGGATTACATCCATCACATCATGCTCTTCATACAAGTTCATTGGAGATATCTTTGAGATAAACTCCCTTTCCAAGATGGTCACAACCCTCAAAACCAATTTATAAATATTGCTCTGGCCCAATGCAAGAAGAAGATGAGCAGATGAACTGTTGTGGGAATCAAAGCTCAGACCTCAATCAAGTACAGTTAAAATGGAGGGAGTCATGTTAAGCAGGGAAGATAACAAAGTTAAGGCAATGGTAAGAATACAGAAGCAAAATGTTGAAAACCTGAGTTAAATCAGTAAATACTGGGAATACTCAGCAGATAGGCAGGAGTCCATGTCTCTTGCAAATATGGAGACAGGAGAAACCCATCTGAGAATATTGGTATTGGTTTATTATTGTCACTTGTACCGAGCTACAGTGAAAAGGTTGTCTTACAAACCGATCGTACAGGTCAATTCATTACACAGTGCAGTTACATTGAGTTAGTACAGAGTGCATTGAAGTAGTACAGGTAAAAACAATAACAGTACAGAGTAAAGTGTCACAGCTACAGAGAAAGTGCAGGGCAATAAGGTGCAAGGTCACAACAAAATAGATCGTGAGGTCATAGTCTATCTTATTGTATAAGGGAACCGTTCAATAGTCTTATCACAGTGGAGTAGAAGCTGTCCTTAAGTCTGGTGGTACATGCCCTCAGGCTCCTATATCTTCTACCCGATGGAAGAGGAGAGAAGAGAGAATGTCCCTGGTGGGTGGGGTCTTTAATTATGCTGGCTGCTTCACCAAGACAACGTGAGGTAAAGACAAAGAGTCCAAGGAGGGGAGGCTTGTGTCCGTGATGCGCTGGGCTGTGTCCACAACTCTCTGCAGCTTCTTGTGGTCCTGGGTGGGGCAGTTGCTGTACCAAGCCGTGATACATCCTGATAGGATGCTTTCTATGGTGCATCGGTAAAAGCTGGTGAAAGTCAAAGGGGACAAACCAAATTTCTTTAGCTTCCTGAGGAAGTAGAGGTGCTGGTGAGCTTTCTTGGCTGTGGCATCTATGTGGTTTAACCACGACAGGCTGTTGGTGATGTTCACTCCCAGGAACTTGAAGCTTTCAACCCTCTCAACCTCAGCACCATTGACGTAGACAGGTGCATGTACACTGCCCCCTTTCCTCAAGTCAATAACCAGCTCTTTTGTTTTGTTGACATTGAGGGAAAGATTGTTGTCATGACACCATGTCACTAAGCTCTCTATCTCCTTCCTGTACTCTGACTCATTGCTGTTTGAGATACGGCCTACAACGGTGGTATCATCTGCAAACTTGTGGATGGAGTTAGAGCAGAATCTGGCCACACAGTCATGAGTGTATAGGGAGTAGAGTAGATGGCTGAGGACGCAGCCTTGTGGGGCACCAGTGTTGAGAATAATCGTGTCAGAGGTATTGCTGCCTATCCTCACTGATTGCGGTCTATTTGTTAGAAAGTCAAGGATCCAGTTACAGAGGGAGGTGTTGAGTCCCTAGGTCTCGGAGTTTGGTGACAAGCTTGCTTGGAATTATTGTACTGAAGGCAGAGCTGTAGTCAATAAATAATAGTCTAATGTAGGTGATTTTACTGTCCAGATGCTCCAGAGCTGAGAGTAGGGCCAGAGAGATGGCATCTGCTGTAGACCTGTTTTGCCAGTAGGCGAATTGCAATGGGTCCAGGTTGTCTGGGAGGCTAGAGTTGATGCGTGCCATGACCAACCTCTCAAAGCACTTCATGTTGGTGGATGTCAGAGTCACTGGTCGGTAGTCATTGAGGCATGTTACCTTGCTTTTCTTTGGTACCAGTATGATAGTGGTCTTCTTAAAACAGGAGGGAACCTGAGATTGAAGCAGAGAGAGGTTGAATATGTCCGCAAATACTTCTGCCAGCTGATCAGCACAAGATCTGAGCACGCGGCCTGGGACACCATCTGGGCCAGATGCTTTCCTCATGTTCACTCTCCGGAAGACTGATCTTACGTCCTCCACTGTGATCACAGGTTCAGCTGTGTTGGTGGCTGTCAGGGTGGATGGTGACAATCCACTTCCCTTTTGTTCAAAACGCGCATAGAATGCGTTAAGTTCATCAGGAAGGGATGCGCTGTTGTTAGCTATGCAGCCCCGACTTCGTCTTGTAGCCTGTTATGGCATGTAAGCCCTGCCATAACTGGTGGCTGGTCAGGGACTCTATTTTGAGTTGGTATTGCCTCTTGGCATCCCTGATAGCTTTCCGAAGGTCATACCTCGATTTCTTGTACAGATCAGGATCACCAGATTTGTGTGCAGCAGTCCTCTCCTTCAGTAGGAGAATAACGTGGATCCAAATATCAGCCAAGTTGGGAAGGATAAATAGCCTCAAGTGAACACAAGGCTATTCACAGAAACCCTTAAAGGATAGAGAGGATAAAACTATCTGCATTCTTCAGAGAAATAGATTTACGAGGATGTTACCAGGACCGGAGGGTTTGAGTTATAAGGAGAGACTGGAGACTGGATAGGCTCGGATTTTTTTCCTGGAATGTAGGAGGCTGAGGGGTGACCTTAAAGAAGTTTATAAAATCATGAGGGGCATAGATATGGTGAATAACAACAGTCTTTTCCCCAGGGTAGGACAGTCCAAAACTAGACGGCGTAAGGTTAAAATGAGAGGAGACCCGAGGGACAACTTTTTCGCACAGAGGGTGGTGAATAGAGGCAGGTTCAGTTATGACATTCAAAAGACATTTGGACAGGTACATGGATAGGAAAAGTTTAGAGGGAATTGGACGATTAGTTTGCAAGACAAGTTTTTCACTGTACCTCAGTACATGTGAGAATAATAAACCAATACCAATACCAATACCAAAATGGGACTAGCTCAGTTAGGCAGCTTGGTTGGCATGAATGAGTAGGGCCGAATGGTCTGTTTTCCATGCTGGATAGCTCCATGACTTTATAAATATGGGGTCTCACTTCCAAGGCTTCTCTTGGTGGGCAGGCATGTCCTGTGGTGTTCCTGCTTTGAACATCAAGTCTGTGGCAGGAGCTTGAAGGCTCAACATGTAAGTTCAGAGTTATATCTTGTAAATAAATGACCACCTCTTTTGAACAGCATGTATATGCCTTATTGCTTTGTGAAGATGTTACAAATTGGTGAGAAGGACAGTATCTTGTACAGCTATCCATCAAGGTTGCTGAAGGATAATGATGGCTCTCACTTAACAGGCTTTGGGTGTTTTTAGCATCAAAATAGAATTTATATCCTACTTTCAGAATCAGAATCAGGTTTATTATCACTGTCTTATATGACATGAAATTTGTTGTTTTGTGACAGCAGTACATAAAAAAAGACATTAAAAACTGTAAATTACAAAATAAATAAATAGAGCAAAATAAAGGAACAAGGAGGCAGTGTTCATGGGTTCATGGACCATTCAGAAATCTGATGGTGGAGGGGAGAAGTTTTTCCTAAAATGTTGAGTTTGGGTCTTTAGGCTCCTGTACCTCCTCCCTGATGGTAGTAATGAGAAGAGGGCAGGTCCCGGATAGTGAGGGTCCTTAATGATGGATGCCGAATTCTTGAGGCACCGGCTCTTGAAGATGTGCTTGATGGAGGGGACGGTTGTGCCATGATGAGCTGGCTGAGTCTACAACCCTCTGCAGCCTCTTGTGATCCTGTGCATTGGAGCGTCCATACCAGGCAGTGATGCAACCAGTCAGAATGCTCTCCAGCAAACCATCTACAGAATTTGTACAGAGTCTTTGGTGACATACCAAATCTCCTCAAACTCCTAAGAAGTAGAGCTGCTGGCTGCCTTCTTCGTGATTGCATCAATGTGTTGGGCTCAGGATAGCTCCTCGGAGATGTTGATTCCCAGTAACTTAAGGCTGCTCACCCTTTCCACTGCTGACCCCTCTATGAGGACTGTGGTGTGTGTTCTCCCGACTTCCCCTTCCTGAAGTCCACAATCAATTTCTTGGTCTTGCGTGACGTTGAGTGCAAGGCTGTTGTTACGGCACCACTCAACCAGGCCCCGAACTATCTCACTTCTGTAAGACTCCTCATTGCCATCTGAGATTTTTGACCAACAACAGTGGTGTCATCTGTGAATTTATAGATGGCGTTTGAGGCTGCTCCTGTGACCACTTGCATTGAATCTTGTTGTGTGACGGTGAGAGTGCAGTGGTATGGCCAGCAAGAGGCAAGGGACAGAGCTGTTGACTTACGCTAGACCATTGCACGCAATCAATTTAGCTGGATGTGTAGAATGGGCAGTACAGTGGACCCATTAAGCTAGCCTTGCTGCCTCACAACCCCAAGAACCCATATAGTTCAAACCTTGACCTTGGGCACTGTGTGGAGTTCCAGCAAAACGCAGGTGTTCTGCATCTCACAGTTCATAGAACATAGGACATAGGACATAGAACATAAACAGTACAACACCAGAAGAGGGCCCTTTGGTCCACGATGTTGTGCTGAACTAATTAAATGCCAAACTAAACCAATCCCTTCTGCTTACACAATGTCCATATTCCTCTATTCCCTGCACATTCATGTGCCCATCTAAGAGCCTCTTAAACGCCTCTATCATATTTGCCTCCATTACCAGCCCTGGTAGCACATTCCAGGCACCCACCACTCTCTGTGTAAAAAAACCTGCCCTGAACATCTCTTTTGAACTTACTCCCTCTCACCTTAACTGCATGCCCTCTAGTATATTAGACATTTCGACCCTGTGAGGAAAAGATTCTGACTGTCTGCCCTATCTATGCCTCTCATAATCTTCTAACTTCTAACAGGTCTCCCCTCAGCCTCCAGAGAAAACAACCCAAGTTTGTCCAACCTCTCCTCATAGCGCATTAATCCAGACAGCATCCTAGTAAACTTCATCTGCACCCTCTCCAAAGCCTCCACGTCCTTCCTATAATGGGGCGACCAGAATTGAACACAATATTCCAGATGCAGCCTAACCAGAGTTTTATATAGCTGCAATTTAACTTCCTGACTCTTGAACTCAGTGCCTCGACTAATAAAGGTGAGCATGTCATATGCCTTCTTTACTACACTGTCGACTTGTGCAACCACTTTCAGGGAGCAATGGAGTTCAAGCAGGTTCTTTTATATTTTGTCCCTCTCTAGCTCGACAGCTCCAAAAGCATCGTGTCACCCAGATAACCTTTGGGTCTCCACCCTATCCTTCTGTTTGCTCCCATCCCTCCCTCTCTCCACAACATAAAACACATTTGTTGTTCCCAGTGGTGAAAGGCAATCGACTTGAAAACAGTATCCCTGCTTCTCTCTCCCAATTGCCAACTCACCTGCTGAGTATTTCCAGCATTTGCAGCTTTAATTTCAGAGAGTGCGTCTTGGTTGCAGTTTGGGAGGGGAGTGGTGGTGGTGGTATGGTGGCAGAAGTGGGGGGTGGTGCGGAGATTTGCTGAGATCGATACTGACTGGGTAAGTTAACAAATGTCAGGTGCCCCTAGCCCTGAAGCCTACCAGTTTTGCTAAATAACATTCAGATTCAGTTTAGTTTATTGTCATATACATCAGGGTGCAATGAAGTTCCTTGCTCACATGAAGCTCACAGAATAAATGGTATATATGGTAATAATAAATTCAACAATAAATTCAGTGATGAGCGCAAAACAACAGAATGGTGCAAGGATTGTATGCAATCTGAAATAGTGTATAAAGAAAAGCTAAAGTGATAATATGAGAAATAACTGAGAGAGGTCGAATTAAGAGTCCAAGAAGGTGGCACCTCCACTGTGAAAGAGGTGATTGGTTCAGGTGTCTGATAGCAGCGGGGAAGAAGCTGTTTTTAAGTCTGGACATCCAGGCTTTCAAACTCCTGTTTCTTATTTCAGAGAGGAAAAGGAATGGCCAGGGAGTGCCCTCACCTTCACAGGGGCACTTTTCAGAATCGGACTAAAGCCCAGCACCAGGGTGAGATGCAGTTCCTTGTTATATGTTGGGCTTTGGCATCAAGGTGCCGACTCCCAAAGTGTGTGTTACAGCACCAGCAATCTGCTCTCTTTGCTGCTCAGCATCAGCATGGCCTTGAATATTTTTGGGGCTCAAAGCTTGAGGAAGCTGGTGAGTCACAGAGAGATGCAGAAAGGAAACAGGACCTTCAGCCCACTGAGTCCTCGCCCACCATCAATTGCCTTAATCCAACTTGGAAATGTGAGTGAGTTTCATAATCTAAAGGTTCTCTGGGGGGTATGGGTGGGGTGCTTTAATTCAGTGGAAAATAGATGACATCTGGTGTAACAGTAATTTTCTGTTCTGGGTCATTTACTTTCCAGTAAAGTTAGTGGAAAGTAGAATTGAGTGGAGTTCAAAATTGATGTTCCATCTGATCATCTGCCAAGTACATTTCTTCAGAATATCTACAGTGACACTGTGAAGGATGAATGGGCTCAGGGTAGCCTCCATAGTTTGCTTTACTCTTTGGCAATATGGCAAACATGTGGGAATTTTCCTCTTCCCAAGAATTCCCACCATAGACAAGTTGAATCTGTATCCTCCCAATATGCGAACTCATTCTTTCCCCAGATATGTGGAATTATTAACATAATATTTGTTACGCACGTGTAGCTCTCAAATGCTGCAGTGAAGGGTCCAAAGTGATTGAAACTACACCCAGGATTTTAATGCTTTCTTTTGCAATGAGCCTTGAAAGCAGCCACAGCAATATCTCTGCTAAATTTGATGCTATTGCAAGTTAATTTTTCACAGGCAAAACTCTGCATTCTTGTTACAGAAGCGATTTTTATTTGAAAATCGCTTTTTTTCCTTCATGTCATTTAAATAGAACAATTTAACAAAAAACGTTCAAAGCGCAACAATGCGGAACAATGGTCCAATGAAATCATCCAAGCCAATCGACAATGGAAGTGAATGCACCATTAAATCCTTCCAAATAAGTAATTACAGTCAAAATTCTTTACCCCTTTACAAAATATAAATCAAATGCATCATCAAGAAGCATAGAATATATGATTTGTATTTCCCTCGTGACAGTAATAACAATATGCGCCCTTGCTGTTTGAAAGAAATGTGGTCTGTTTGTGTAGATGATTTATAGCCCACTGATATTATTTCAAAAAATGTCTGTATTTTGTAGGAGGGAGTTAAACTGCTTCTACTCATGCAGAAACGGTATGTTTTGTTTCATATTCTATCTCCTTGTCTTTGGAGAAGGCCACTTTCACCTGCACTTAGATGTAAATAGAAAGGAACCTATAGATGATAATTTACCTCAAGAGGCTCAGCATGTCAAGTAGATTCTGGGTGCAATACATATTTTCTGCTTCTGGACATCTTTGTCAGCGGCATAAAATTCTGCATTTTTTTTAGCAGAATTAGGATATATTTAAGTGGTGAATTTATGAGAATTCAAAGTCTTAATTTGAAGTATTTTGTCTGACATCAGGAGTCCCTGGCTCATTTATATTGCTGCTGTATGCCTTGCACCATTTCCTTTGCTCTGTTTATTTTTAATCATCTGTTGTCTCTGGGTGTTATTGTTCAGTTTCCTCCATTTTTGCCTGCTTTCTCTTCGGGAACGATAATACATGCTAATGGCATTCATCTGCACTCTGCATGTAATGGCTTTTGTGAGTAACCACTGGATTGGTTTCTCAAAGTGACCGAGTGCTCATCAGCTTTTCCTTTCAGATCTGTCCTGTACTTGACCTTACAATTCTGACCATCTTTCTCTCTCTTGCTTTACTTAAATTCTACGGTGGATTTCACTGACACCTATTGCAACAGCTGTAACTTCCTTATTAAATCTACCTGCATCTTACTTGCTATTTCAGAATACATCTCCTGACCAAATTTCTGGTCATATTTCCTTGTTCTCTGACAAAGGGCACGCGTCTATATCTTTTTTTATTCGATAAATCATTTCTGAGCCCACCTCCAGGTTTAAGACGCTTCAAGAGTGCAAGTTGTTTGTTAAGTGGTGGGTGACTGCATACGTGTTAATAAGAAGCATTGATATTCAATAGGCTCCAACAAAGTGCTATTGGACGGCACAGTGGTGCAGTTAGCAGACTGACTGCCTCACAGCGACAGAGACCCCGGTTCAATCCTGACCTCTGCTGTCTGGGTGGAACTTGCACGTCCTCTCTGTGACTGTGTGGGTGTCTCCCAGATGCTCCAGTTTCCTCCCACATCCTAAAGGCGTGCAGATTGATAGGTTAATTAGCTACTGTAAATGCCCCTAGTGTACAGGTCAGTGGTAGAATCTAAGGGGAATTGATGAGAATGTGGGGAGAATTAATGTAGAATTAGTGTAAATGGGTGATTGATGGTCGGCACAGACTTGGTGGGCTGAGGGGCCTGTTTCCAAGCTGCCTCTGCCTGTGATTCTATGACTAAAGTCAATGAGATCAAATACAAATTATTGATCTACAGGCAGTATAAGACATCATTTGAAAAAGCACACAATCATTAATACTCAGAGTAAAAATAGAATTGAATTTACAGCATAAAGCATCATGGGGTCTTGCATTTTATAACCAAGACACTTTGTTCATCTAGTGAAGCTGCAATGTTACAAATGAACTACAGACCCAGAAGAAAATGCAGCAACCCTTTTACCCAAGTAAAATCTGAAGGAAATTTGTACAGTGTAGCTTAGTTTCAAGTTTTCTAATGCAACGTGCAGCATCCCTGCAATTATAAATGATTTGCGACCAAACTTTTGTGTACAAGAGATACAAGCATGTACGCTACTGCAGTCTGAGAAAGGTGAAAAAGTCGTTGGGCAATACTGACTTTGTGTCATCATAAAAATCGGCAGTGCAATGCTCTCTTTTTGCATGTCATCAGCTCTCTGAGTGGAATACGGGTCAATAAACAAATCTGAAGTGCGGTAGTTCTTTACGACATTAAGCAGAGATCTGAACTAAAGGCAGAAGCTCCTGTGAACCATAGGGTCATTTGGCACAGAAGGAGATTTTTCAGCCCATGGTGGCTACGTTGGCTCTCTCTTGAGGAATCCAATCATTCTCCTCCTCTTTCCCTGGAGTCCTGCAAGTTATTTTGAAGTGTCTGTCCAATTCCCTCATGGAGGCCCTGAATGACTCTGTTTCTACCACTTTCACAAGCAGTGAGTTCCAGATTGAAAACACTCGCTGCATGAAAACTTCTTGCAGGAATGCTTCACTTTCCCCCAAAGCTGGGGTCTCCTGATACATGAAACAGCCACTAACGGGAATCACATTAAACAGCAAGCAATGGCTGAAAACTGAAGAATTATTGCATGGTTTACAAGAAATGCATATTCCTTTAAGGCATAGAAACCTGACAAGTAATCCAGAATGATCCAATCCAGTAATGCAATCCAGTGATGACGAAGGGTCTTCAACCTGAAACACCAACTCTATTCCTCTTCCCCACAGATGCAGCCTGACGTGCTGATATTTCCAGCATTTTCTGCTCTTATTTTTATTTTAGGTTACAACCAACTGCAGCTTTTGTTTGATTTTCTGTTCTGGTTGATTCTACTCTCCAGTAAAGTTAGTGGAAAGTAGAATTGAGTGGAGTACGAAACTGGCATTCTCTCTGATCCTGTGCCGGGAACATTGCTTTTGAATGTCTACAGTGATATTGTGAAGTATCAATGGGGTTTAAGGATTTTCAAAAGTTATTCAAATGTGGCTAACAGGGAAATTAAAGGTAGTGTTGTAAAGATTGAAAAGGCTTGTAATGCTGCCAAAGAAGGCAGCAAGCCCGAGCATTGGGAAAGCAGAATGTAGCAAAGGGGAACCAAGCCATTGATAAGGAATGGGAAAATGGAGTAGTGGAGTAATGCAGCAAGTTAATATCAAAACAGACTCCCAAAACGTCTATTGGAAAAGCAACAAAAAATCAAAAGTTAACCTGGATTCTTTATAGGATGAGACAGGATGGGTAATAAGTGCAGACAACATCCATATCCTATGAATGGATAAGAAGAAAAAAAATCAGAAGACCATGAAGGTGGGAGCCAACTTTCCTCTTGGGCTGATTACCATTATAGTGGGACCTGTCCTGGGGAACCAAGATCTACAACATCAGAAGTCAGTACAAATCAGGATGATAATGAAATGCCTCGGGTACTTTTCTTCAGCGCAAGGAGGTTTGAAAGGAGATTTGATACAAGATCATTATATGTTTAGACAGAATAAATAAAGGGAAGTTGAACCCATTAGATTGGGTCATATTCAAGACCGAGATTTGTACAGCATAGGGGAGTCAAGTGTCTCAGCAAGAAAGTGGAGCTAACCCCAAGAACAGATCGGCTATTGATGGTAGCTCAGTCTTGTTGGGTAGGAGGGGTTGGTGGTGGGGGCTGGCCTACCCTTCTGTTTCTTCTCTCTGAAACGTATGCCCTTCTCTACCCTCCTTGCTTCCTGCACTTGAACGAAGCTTAGGATTTCATATACTCTGGGCCTTCATTTTTCAAGTGATGTTGACATCAAAACTCATCCATTGTAAAGTGGCCCCCAGTTAATATTCGAGAAGCAACTGTATCCTTCTTTGAAGTGGTGCAAGTAGGATAGACTGGATACAACTTGGTTGGTGTGCTTCATTATTCCAAGCATTTAGATGCTTCTCACTGGAAGAAACATGTTTCCCAAAGACAAGCAGATTCTTAATACATGTTTAATAGCAATTATTCTCTTTATCACCTCACATCAGTGGTGGAAAAGTTACCGGAGGGGATTCTGAGAGTTAGGATTTATTTGCATTTGGAAAGGCAAGGAATGATTAGGGATGGAAACACAGGAGAGTGCAGATACTGGAATCTGAAGCAACAAACAATCTGCTGGAGGAACTCAGTGGGTTGATCGGCATCTGTGGGGGGAAAGGAATTGTCGACATTTTGGGTTGAAATCCTGCATCAGGACTGCAGACTGCAGAAACGTTGACAATTCCTTTCCTCCCACAGATGCTGCTCAACCCGTTGAGGTCCTCCAGCAGATTGTTTGGTTGACTGATTAGGGATAGGCGGCACGGCTTTGTTTGTAGGAGATCATGTCTCACAATGAAGATTGACGAGGGCAGGGTGGTAGATGTTGTCTACATAGACTTTGGCAAGGCCTTTGACAAACTCCCACATGATAGGCTGGTCCAGAAGATGAGATCCAGGATGAGCTAGCAAACTGAATACAAAATTGGCTTGGTGGTAGGGGGCAGAGGGAGATAGCGGAAGGTTGCTTTTCAGATTAGAGACCTATAAACCAGTGGTGTACCACAGCGATTGGTGCTGGGCCCTTATTGTTCATCAAATATAAATGACGTGGAACAGAATGTAGGTGGCATGATTAGCAACTTTGCATATGACATCAAAGTTAGTGGTATAGGATCTAGATCAATTGAGGAAGTGGGCAAGGGAATGGCTGATGGAATTTAACTCAGACAAGTGCAAAGTGATGTATTTTGGGAAGTTAAGCCAGGGCAGGACATGCACTGTGAATGACAGGGCCCTGGGGAGTGCTGTGGAACAGAGAAACCTCAAGGTACTAGTACATGATTCCCTGAAAGTGGAGGCAGAGATAGATAGAGCGATGAAGAAAGTGTATGGTACGCTTGTCTTCATCGACCAAGGCATTGGGTACAAGAGTTGGGACCTTATGTTACAGTTGTACAGGGTGTTTGTTAGGATGCATTTGGTGTTTGTGTGCAGTTCTGGTCACCACGCTATAGGAAGGATGTGATTAAGCTGGAGAGGGCGCAGAAAAGATTTACTGGAATGGACTGAATGGCTTGAGTTATAAGGAGTGATTGGATAGGCTGGAAGTTTTCTCTGGAGTAGCAGCTGCTGAGGGGTGAACATAGAGGTTCATAACATTATGAGGGTATAATATTATAAGGAAGACGGTCGTTTTCCCAGGGTAGGGGAGTCTAAAACCAGAGGGCATAGGTTTAAGTTGAGAGGGGAAGATTAAAGGGGATCTGAGGGACAAGATTTTCCACACAGAGGGTGGTGGGTATATGGAATGAGCTGCCAGAGGAAGTGGTAAGGGTGGGTACAATTACAGTGTTTAGAAGACATTTGGATGGGTACATGGATAGGAAAGGTTTGGAGGGATGCTGGCTAAAAGCAGGCAGATGGGACTAGCTTAGATGGGTATCTTGGTTGGCATGGACTAGTTGGGCCGAAGGGTCTATTTCCGTGCTGATAACTCTGTGAATCTATGAATCTAAACCCTTTGGCCTGTTGTTCAATGACCACTGATTTGCCACCACAGTAAACCACCCTGCTATAGTGGGAGACCATGGATACCAAGTGAAACATTCTACTTATATTTCTTTGGATGAAAGGAATGGCTTCTCTGTCACGCTCACTCTACTTAACATTAGAGGAGCTGTACAGATGCTGATTAGAGTAATGCAAAGGATTTTCCATTTAGGTTGCACTGAATCTTGTCTAATTCTCTGCAGAACCAAAGGTCCACATCTAATTGCAGCTCAACATATGGTTATTCTCAATGCTTCAAGAAAGCTGCAAGTTAACTGAAAATGTTCCCAATGAAAACATAATATCAAGTCATAGAGAGATACAGTCCACCGCGCTGACCATAATTCGCCAATTTACACTAATCCTACATTAATCTTATTTTTTTTATTCTCCTGACATTCCCATCAACTCCCCTTAGTCTCTACCACTCAGCTCCAAACTAGCAGCAATGTACAGTGGCCAATTAACCTACAAACCTGCATGTTTATAGGATGTGGGAGGTAACTGGAGCACCTGGAGGAAACCCAGCTGGCCACTGGAAGATTGTGCAAACTCCACACAGACAGCGCCCAAGCCCAGGATTGAACCTGGGTCTCTGGAGCTGTGAGGCAGTGGCTCTACCAGTCATACTGCCCACAAGTGAAATCTAAAAATATGGATAGCCTAGAATTCCACGGTCAAAGGGGAACCAGGCAGATGGGAGCCCAGAAAACCACAGTGTTTCCCACTCACTTCGAAGTCCCATTTTCCCCCAGCTTTGGTGCCCATGTATGATGGCTTCTTTTATGTGGCATTTCAATGTCAATGCACTGTACGATTACCCAAACTACAATGGGGTTGTTGGATTTGACCGTTTTAAGTAGTTTTTTAACACGTACAGTGTTTAATACACCTCAAGTGGCTGCACAAAGAATGGCCACTTCCTAGCTTATTGGTTTGTCCGTCAGGTGAATAGTTTTCTCAGTGGTTGGTTTTGCCACAGGTATCTAATAGGTTTTCTGACTGGACAATTGTTAGCTAAGGAGTACCTCTTATCTCAGGAATAAAAGATGTCGTTTTTTGTTAATCTCTCCCTTGCTCTCCTCCCCCCCGGCTGTAGCTCATCTTTAGTTCCTTTGCCTCAGCTCATCTCCTTGTAGTAAAGCTAGTGCCATGTGCTCTGTGACTGTTTCTTTTTTTTAAACTTTTCCAATAAAACTTTGTGAAGCACCAAGTTGTTTTCAACTCATTCTTAGGCTCCTGAAAGAACCTGAGGGTTCAAAAATAACCGGATCTGACAGGGTGAAAGCTGGGGGCTGGGTTGGGGAGTCATTCTGGTGTTTTACATACATTCTGTGTACCCTGGCCTCTGCAGGAACCCTCTCAGTAAACAGTAACATAGTGCAGGTCTGTGGTACAATACTGTAAGCAAACATGGGTCCTTTAAGTTCAGGTAACAACAAGTGCCATCCTAATAGAAAGGGAATGAGAGAAAAATTAAGGCAACCAATCATGTACAGGAAAAAAGTGTTGGTTCAACAAGTTTAGGTCACCTTTGGTACTCAGGCATCAGGTGACAAAGCCAGAACTGATTGGGCAGCCTTACAATGCAACCTCCTGCCCCATTGCACAATATCCTTGGAGTGATTGTGATCCGCACAGCTCACGTACGTCTGCATCTCAATGACCAGCACAGCAAGCTGTGGCAGAGGAGAGGCTGAAATCGCCACTGGGGATTGAGTGGCTGTAGCAGGAATATGGCAAGGAACTTTGGCAGTACTTCAGTCTATTGTTTAGAGAATGCCACAGTTACTTGGTACAAATCACATCCATCAAGTGACTGAGCACTAACTACCTTGTCCAACACATTCACACACTGCTTTACAAATATCATTTATTATTTTATAGTTGGCTCCCACTTGGCTATGAACAATGACCAAAGTACTCAACACAGTGTGGCTGATGCATGTAAGACTTTTACCTTAGTTATGTTGTGATGTGCAAATATGGGAGCTTGTGTTTCAAAAATCCATGTACAGGATGTGACTGTCCTAACCCAAAAACACGGTGGAGGTATCATCACCAGATAGGCAATAAATGCTTGCCCTGCCAGCAATGCCTAAAGCCCATAAATAAATAGAAGAAAATTACTGCCCATCCTTAATTGTCTGAGAACTTGGTGGTGACTCTGGTGCAGCAGTTAGTGCTGCTCTCTCACTTCTCCGGGGTCCTGTGTTTGATCGTGACCTTGGGTGCTGACTGTGTGAACCTTGCATAGCCTTCCTTGAACTGCCTGGGTGCCTGCTGGGTGCTCTGGTTTTCTCCCACCTCCCAGAGCTGTGCTGGTGGGTTACTTGACCAATATATATGATTGCAGAATATTCAATTCCATTCACAACTCCTCAGCAAATGAAGCAGCCTATGCCCGCATGCAGCAAGACTGAGACTACATTTAGGCACAGGCTCATAAGTGGCAAGTAAAATACCAGGCAATGGTAATACAATTATCCCAGTCCCTCACCATCAATGTACTGATATCATTGACCAGAAACTCAATGGGACCAGCCACATAAATATCATGACTACAAGAACAGTCAAAGACTGTGTATCCTGAGGCAAATGACTCTCCTCCTGACACTGCATCATCCACAAGGCACAGGTCAGGAGTGAGACTGAATACCCTCCACCTGCCTGGATGACTGCGGCACCAAAATCTCTCAAGAAGCTTGAAACCATCCACAAAGCGTTTCACTTGATTGGCACCCTATCAACCACCCTAAATATTAATTCCTTCCTCCACTTGTCCACAGTGGCTGCAGTGTGTACCACCTACAAAATCCACTGCAGTTACTCACCCAGGCTACTCCAACAGCACTTCCCAAACACATAGCCTTCATCACCCGCACGGGAGAACCACTACATGCAGGTCCCCCTCCAATTATACACGGCATCCTGACTTAGAGTCATGGAGTCGTGCAGCACGGATACAGCTATTCAGCACACTGAGTCTGTACCAACCATCAAGCACCCATTTACACTGATCCCATTTTATTGTCCCCACATTCTCATCAACTCTCTATACACTAAGGGCAGTTTACAGTGGCCAATTAACCTACCAACCCACATGTGTTTGGGATGTGGGAGGAAACTGGAGCACTTGGAGGAAACTCACATGGTCACAGTGAGGACATGCAAACTCCACCCTTAGGTGAGGTCAAGATTAAACCCTTATTGGTGGAGCTGTGAGGCAGTGGATTCATCCTTCTCAGTGGTAGAATTAGAAGTTTTGGGATGTAATGCCAATGAAGTCTTGGTTAGTTACGGTGGTACAAACTGGAACCACAGTGTACCAGTGCAGGGTTTGATTATGGACCTAAACTGTATGTTGTAGGTGGCCTATTCTGTCAAATTACCTCAACTTGATCTATGATGTGAATGAAAAGCAGATTATTCCTGTTTTATGGTGATTCCTCTTAAAAAGGCTCAGGAACTACTGCAGTGTGGCAGCAATGACATTAGGTAAGGACCCACTGTGTAAACACAAGCAAAGAGTACTGAGGACAGGTCTTCACAACCAGACTGTTAATATATATTTCTCTCTGCAATTGGCAAACCCACTGTGTATTTCTGTTTTATATCAGTTCTTCAGGAATTGTATAGTTTTCTGTATTTATACCCTGAGGCAGTTGTTCTTGCTCAGCCGATTGCTGATCCAGTCATACTTTTTACTAATAGAGGCTTGGCACTAAATTTCACTCAGATAGCTTCTGTCATGTGAGTAGTTCCATGACAATCCGACGGTGCAACGGTATGACGGTTGTAAATCATCTCTCTTCAGCTCTACTAATTGCTCTGTCAAAGCCTTTTCCTTGACAGTAAGAGGTAGGGCAAAGGGTTGGAAGAAACTCCTGTGTTTGCATAATCTGGTGAAGGGCACTGTGAGAAAGGTAGCAAACACAAGATAAGAGCTAATGGTATAATTTCACATGCAACATTATACATGGTTTCAAAGGGTAAGTAGCAACAATAACGCACTGTTGCAGGACAGCATTTGAGAAGCATTTAATTTTAAGACAGGCAATGCAACATCTGTTTTACCAACAGCTTGAGGTCAAAGATCACACCCTGGTTTACCCTGCCTCTCAGAAAGACTTTTGCACCTTGAATTTTTTTTCTGGACTATAATATTGGACAATAACACTGAGCACTGGGAGAGAGGTACCCTTCAATAACCCATATGCAGTTGGACAAGGGGACCTACTGACAGGGAGTGTGTTGGAGATATCCGTATATCTGGCCCTCAAATGCATGCAGCCTGTAATATCAGAAAACAATGAATGTAAATGTAATGTTATAAAAAAAACAAACCTTTATGTTCACAGCATGAAATAAATGTCTTCACTTCTCTGGGACTTGAAATGAAGTGTTACACTGCAGTGCATCTTAACACCAACTGAGAGTCATTTCAGCCTGCCAGGTTGCTTTAATGGTCTTTGATGTGAGGGGTAACTGAGAGTAGTAAGCCAGGACCAGACCCACCCTGCTGCAGGTGAATGCAAAGAATCCCTGCAAAGAATGCAAAAATCTCAGAACATATGTACTGTATGTAACACTGCACTGTAAATGTACTCCATGTGATATCAACCTAAAGCACAAGGAAATTAACATGTCAAGGAGATGTTTCACTTCTCTCTAGTGTCTGGATTTAGCTTTGTACTAGTATCGAAGGGACAATTAGTTTATAGCTGATTTTTAAAAAATTTTAGTTACAGCGTGGTAACAGGCCCTTCCAGCCCAACGAGTCTGCACCGCCCATTTTAAACCCAATTAACCTACCCATACGTCTTTGCAATGTGGGAGGAAACCGGAGCACCCGGAGGAAACCCACGCAGACACGGGAGAACGTACAAACTCCTTACAGACAGCGACGGGAATTGAACTCTGATTGCTGGTGCTGTAATAGCGTTGCGCTAACTGCTATGCTACCGTGATTTTGCAGACCCAACCAAAATGGTTTTTGACTGAAGTCTTTATTGGTGTATTGTGTGATGCTTGACCCTTCATGTTGGTCCATGAAGTCAATTAAAACGAGACATTTGATGACTAATGTGGAAAATGCCCCTCAAAATATCAGTTGTTCTCAGAGGTGACTTCAGGTGAGGAAGAAAAGTTAGGTAGCCACTGACTAATGAAGCAATGGAAAGATAGTTCTACGACAATTGGACTAACTAGGGGTCAGACACATGAACTATTCACTAGCAAAACTGGATCAAAAGAGATGAGGAATGATTGTCACAGAAGAAAGAGATTTAGGTGAAACCAGAAGATTGAAGGATCAAAAATTGGATCATCAGTCAAACTGCAAAATTCAAAGCTGTGTATGAACAGTGAAAGACTTTTAGATGGACGGTAACTCATGGCACTTCAATCTTCTTCTAAATCTGTTTCTTTGTGTGCCGGTTCAGTCTATTGTATCCCAGCAAAAAAACTATACGTTTATGTGGCAGCGTTGAATTTGTATGGCATATCTGTCCTACATAAAATGTTGTAGTGTTCTTAAGTTTATGTGCAGTTCAAATAAGATGTAAACAAGGCTGGTGTTTAGACAGGTCAAACTTGCAAGAAGGTGATGCATAGCTATAACACAAAATCTTACTGCCATGAGTTTTCTCCAGGGAAGCACTGAAAATAAATCAGCAAGTGACTAGGGTTATAGTTACTGAATTTCTAATTGGCTAGATGATGATTCATTTTCACTGGACTAGTGCTTTGGAGGGATAATGAAGAATGTTTC
Organism: Pristis pectinata; assembly: GCF_009764475.1. NCBI lineage: Eukaryota > Metazoa > Chordata > Chondrichthyes > Rhinopristiformes > Pristidae > Pristis > Pristis pectinata. The sequence continues at coordinate 129,025,137 of NC_067407.1, read as the reverse complement.
CATTGATTTCACTTTGAGCTCAACTTGCAGCGTAAGTAATACAAACATTTGTGTAATGAATAATATTTAGTAATGAAAGTGGGGATTTGCCTTTATATGGCACTGTTCATGATCTCAGTATGTCCCAAAGCATTCCCAAGTGATTTTGAAGTGTAATTACTATTGCAATACAAAAACCACATCAGCCATTTCAGCACAAATAACAAGATAAATGGTTTGTTAATTTGTTTTAGTGAATTTGATTAAGGAATAAGAATTTGCTGAGAAGTTGGGGAAACTTCCTGGTTCTTTGTTGAATAGTGCTTTGGGATCTTTAATGTATACTTGATTTAGTTTAGATTTAAAACCTCATTCAAAGTAAAAGGAACTTGAAGCATTAATCCATTTGTGCTGCAGTGAAGTATCAGCCTGGATTATGTACTCAAATCTCTGAATTGGGACTAGCCACTTATTTCTATATGAGTATCTTCCACTGAAAAGAGATGAAGTTACACAGTAAAACACTCCTGGTAGCATTTCACAAGCCTACAGTGTGTAAAGAAGAGTCTGTTCTGATGTGTAGCAAAACAAAATAGAAATCTATAGTCACTTGCTACAAATATATCCAGCTCATTACATCATTTATGTGATCTTTTGAAACATGAATAAATTGCATAATTTTTACCTCAGTTCGGTGCTTTATCAACAAAGCAACCCCTGTCATGAAAGGAGTCATCTGAATTGATTTTTCTGTGCGCTATTGAAAAATCTGCTGTCATTTGAATGTTAAATATATAATGGAAATGATGAACTAGCAATTCTATAACCAACGGAAATACTATTTGGCTTGGCAACACAGACCTCAAAAATAGCCTTTCTATTCTGATATGAATCAAGGGTCAGATACAAATAAGTTACACAGACTCACAATGATTTACTTTTCAAGGTTTGAGATACAACATAGATACAAGAAAGGGGTGAGGCCCAAGCAAGCGGTAACATTATAAATTGAAAATGCTTTCAAAAAGAGTGCATAGAAAAGCATTGTTTGTCAAATTTGAGCTCTCCCTAAACCCTGGATCTTCAGAGATAAGAATCATAGCAGGTGGTACATTTATTTTGTAATCTGCGATTCAGTGACTGTGCTGAGGGCTCAGAAGAAATGACAGGAAGGCACAATTGTGTGTCTAATCAAATGCCATTTTCTCCATTCCTCAGGTTTTAAATGTAAAATATCCTCCTTCAGAAATAACAGGATTTGCATGGTAACACACCCCAGAGGATATTGGATGGGAAGAAGAGTAGGAGGAAAGGAAAGTAAATGACAACAGTCAAATTATTAATTGATAACATACAAAACCTTACAGGCGTTTTCTACAATGGATGGTAAATTATTTCTCAATAAGCCTGCCATATCGCTATTGTTAATCTTTCATTGTGAATGCCATTGCACATCAGTGACGTAGCCTTGACACTGAAGGCCAACGAGCTCTGACAGCAGCTGCTGACATCAAAACTGACTCAAGGCTAAACAAATTGACTCCATAAATTGTTACAATACATCAACTGCAGTGATTACTAAGCAGATAATCTAATTTTGGGAGAAGGGTTATAAACTGCTCTGCTCACATGGTTAAGGCATCCTTCTCAATGAAACCTGCTGACTTAAACTCGCCACTTCAATATTTTCCATACAACTTGTACTTATATTTCATATTATTCCACATACAGAATTAACTACTACACGGCAGAATGAAATTTGGGTCAGTAGCATCTGTTGTTTGCATGACATGGTTGTGGTTTCTCTCGCATGTCCACTGACCAGTGGTGCAAGTCACGGTGTGACTGTCTCTGGTAATTGGTTTATTATTGTCACATGTACCGAGATACAATGAAAAGCTTTTGTTTGCGTGCCATCCAGACAGATCTGTCCATACGTAAGTACATTGAGGTAGCACAAAAGGAAAATTGAAACAGAATGCAGAATATAGTGTTACAATTACAGAGAAAGTGCAGTGCAGGTAGACAAGAAGGTGCAAGGGCCATGATGAGGTAGACTGAGAAATCAAGAGTTCATCTTTATTGTAGGACAGGTCCTTTCAAGAGTCTTATAACAGCGCTATTGAAGCTGTCCTTGAATCTGGTGGTACGGGTTCTCAAACTTTGGTAACTCCTGCATGTTGGGAAGGGGGAGAAGAGAGAATGACCAGGTTGGCAGGGGTCCTTGATTACGTTGGCAGCTTTCCCAAGGCAGTGGGGAATGTAGACAGAGTCAGTGGAGGGGAGGCTGGTTTTCCTAGCAGCCACTGGAACGTGCAGCTGAGGTAGAATGTTTTACCGATGATTTGACACAAGTGCTGCCATTGTGGAGATTGACTCTCACCTGCACACACACAAGTGTTCAGCAGGGGAGAGGATCCTCCCTTGCACTATTTGAATGGATCATCCATTAGTTGCAAGGAGAGCTGGTGCTTGTTCTTTTCCTGCTGTCACTGTGATGCTCCAATGCCTTGACCATTTCTGGGGTTGTTTGCTCAGTTGAAGCAGCGCAGGCTACCTTTATATGGTGAAAATCGAAAATAAAAAACTGCAGATGCTGGAAATCAAAAAAACAAAAACAGAAAATGCTTGAAATACTCAGCAGGTCAGGCTGCATCTGTGGGAAGAGAAATAGAGTCAATGTTTCAGGTGGAGACCCTCTGTCCAAACCCTGCTAATTTAGCCATGTTAATTGGAATATAGAACATAGAACATAGAACAGTACAGCACAGAACAGGCCCTTTGGCCCACAATGTTGTGCTGACACAGTTATTCCCTCCTGCCTACAGAATGCCCACATCCCTCTATTTTCCTCTCATTCATGTGCCCATCCAAGCCCCTCTTAAAAGCCCCCAATGAATTTGCCTCCACCATCCTATCAGGCAAAACATTGCAGGCATCCACCACTCTCTCAGTAAAAAACATACCCCTCATATCTGTTCTGAACCTACCCTCTCTCACCTTAAATGCATGCCCTCTGGTATTGGATCGCTCAATAATGAGGAAAAGATATTGCTTGTCCACCCTGTCTATGCCCCTCATAATTTTATAAACTTCCAACAGATCACCCTTCAGCCTCTGCCACTCCAGAGAAAAGATCCCAAGTTTGTCCAGCCCCTCCTTATAGCACATGCCCTCTAATCCAGGCAGCATCCTGGTAAAACTCTTCTGCACCCTCTCTAAAACCTCGACATCCTTCCTATAGTGAGGTGACCAGAATTGCAGGCAATAATTATTTCCACTCAGATAGTCATCTAACTCCCTCCCAATTGAAACTGCTGCAACTTAAACTCCTGGCAGTTCATTCCAGACCCTAACCACTTGCTGTGTGGAAAAGTTTGGTTCTTTTGCCAATCACCTTCTTCTGTCACCTTCAGGTACTTCTGAAATGCCTTCTATTTTCCCGAACCAAGGCTTCCCCTCTACCCTTGTTAACAAAGCCCTTGACAACAGCTCATCCATTTCTCGTGCCTCTGCTTCTCACCTCCTCTCCTGGGCAGGATAAGGATAGAGTGCCCCTGATCCTCACCTTCCACCCCACCAAACGCCGCATTCAACAGATCACTCTCTGCAAAAAATTGGGCGGGGGGGGGGGGGCGGTGCGGGGTGGGTCTCCCAGCTGAAACATTGACTCTGTTTCTCTTTCCACAGATGTGCTCTGACCTGCTGAGTATTTCCACCATTTTCTGTTTTTGTTACCATTAACTGGTGTTGGTGACACACAGTTAGACCCTTCCTGAAGGATGCAGCAGTTATACAGAGTGATTAACACTGGAATCACTATAATTGGCAAGCAGCATGCAATAGGTAGGGTCTCTGCATTTTACTGAGCGAGCAGGGTTAATTGTGCAACATATTCTCTGCACCTGTTTAAATGATCTCTCAAATTTACCTTGTTTCCCACCCCACTCCCCACACCCATTGTATTTTAAAGCAATGTATGCTGGCAGGTGAGGAAAATATCATTGTTGCTCTGAATTCAGGGAGATTTCTTCAGACAGAGAAAGCTTCTCACTATTGTCTCCAAGGTTACATTAGTTTTTATATTTGGTATCATATTCAGTAGCTGAATGCTTTATCCCAGACTTGGTTTTAAAAAGAAATCTCCTTGCAAGAATTGAACTTGATAGATGATTCCTATAGAACCAATGAATGTTAATGGCTTTTGCACCAGCCATTCTCAAGTAATGTTGTTTTTCCATCAGTTGTTTTTAAAATTTCATTAATCTTTATGTTTCACCTGGTGATTTATGGGCAGTAACCGTCTTGTCGCAGAGCTTGCTCTGACTCCTCCTGTCTGGACAATGTCCACATTGTGCTGCTAGTGTAATCTTTCAGCCATCAGGATGGTACACACACCAGCAATCAATTTTCCCCATTCATAGCAAAGCAGAAGCAGGCATTCAATCCCTCAAGCCTGGTCCACCATTCATTTAGGTTAAGGCTGATCTCTGTCTGAAAGCTATCTGCCTGCTTTGGTTCTGTAACCCTTAATATCCTTGCCGAACACAAACTTATCTATCATTGTTTAAATTTTTCAATGACACCGTTCTTTAAAGGTGAGGTAATACAAATACCCCAAAATAACACAGAGACAAATTTCTGGTAAGATGTGTCACAATCTGTAAACAGAACTTATGGTACACTGGCCAACTGTAATTTGGAGATGACCATTATTTTCCTTCAGGAATATGATGGGGATAATGTGTAGATTTATTCCAAAGATGGGTTGAATGCTCCCAGCAAATAACTTAAGTACTTTTAAAACAGCTGAAATCAAGACTCAATGTGTGCTGATGCAGGATTTCAGCCTGAAACGTCGACTATTCCTTTTCTCCCCACAGATGCTGCTCGACCCGCTGATTCCCCCCAGCAGATTGCTTGTTGCTCCAGATTCCAGCATCTACAGTCTTGTGTGTCTTCAAATCAAGACTGGATGGGCTTCCTACTGCAAAGTCCTGTTGGGCAACAGTTTCAACGGCTCCACAGCCCACTGTCTCATCCAAGTGGCCATTCCTTTATAATTCATGTGGGTGTTGCTACTGAGGTTGGTATCTATTGCTATCCCAAGCTGCCCTTTCTTGCCTAATGAATAATGATGTCTGCTGAAGCTGAAACTTTAACTCTGTTTTTCTTTCAACAGACGTTGCCTGACTTGCTGAGAGTTCCCAGCATATTCTAATTTATTTCAGATCTCCAGGATCTGCAGTTTTTTGATTTCCAATCACAGAACAATTGCCTGTTGTGTATTTCACATCGATAGTGCAGGTGCCTTCATCAGGTCCTAGATATGCCTTAAAGAATGGGTATTGGCAGGTTAATTTACTGTGAATGGCATCAATACTGAGTCCGCTTATGATCCACAAAGGGGATAAGTTTCATTCTTGGGTGGGAACCCTTCTGGTGGCTAAATGGGGAGAAGATGGAGTCAGATGCACGTGTGGTTTACCACCATCAGTTTGCCGCTCCAACTGAAGATGAATATTAACCCCCTTACTGATTATTCCCAACAAAGGTCATCTAACAGCAATTAGGAAAATGAAACCTGGCTGAATTTTTATGAACTGAATTGCCCCCTTCCCTGCCTGGAGGTAAAGGTTCCTACAGTAAATCCCAGAGCCTTTCCAGACAACGGGGGTTGAATGTGAGGCCCTGTATGACTCAGACCTCATCAAGAATTCACCCACTAATCAACAGACTCTATTCCCATCAACTCCACCCCCCATAGATCCTACCACTTACAGTAGCTAAGTAACCCACCACCCAATGTATCTTTGGGGTGTGGGAGGAAACTGGAGCACTCTGAAGAAACCCATGCAGTCACAGGGAGAACGTACAAACTCCACACAGACAGCACCGGAGATCAGGACTGAATTTGGGTCTTTGGGGATGTTAGGCAGCAGTTTTACTGGCTGTGCCACTGTGCCAGCCTTGTTCATTGATCGTTAACTGGGTGGGATGCCTGTTCCCAGCAGGATGTGATAAGGCTGTCGAGTAGTCCACCAACCACATGCAATTTCACAACGTCAAGAACAACACGTAACCATAACTGCTCTGATTGATGTTGTTATATTTTGGTTCCAGTGACGTCAGCAGATGGGTGGCCTTTCAAACTGAGCTATGATCTGCCTCAGTTCCTGTGTATTGGGAGGGACACACAAAGAAGAAATTCTGCCAAGCTTCCCTGTCACAATGTTTGGACATATGCCCCAACACCCAGCTGCCGGCCTGACCCATGAGGAAATACCTACGAACTGTCCTCAGGGTACACTGGAGCAACTCGCTTCAGCTTTGACTGTGTGTCTCCTATATCCACGACTTCCAGCACGTAGAAGTTCAAGGACAATGGGCCCCCCAAGCTCCCCTCTAAGTCAGACCCCAGTCTGCTTGAACTGGCGGCACCGTTCCCTCATCATCATTGAATCAAGATCACGAACCTCCATAGCCAACATCGCTTTGGAAATATCTCTACCATATGTACTGCCGTGGCTTACTCAGGGGCAGCTGGGGATCGCAATAGATGCCAATCTCAGTGGCAATGCCCACATGAACTATAAGAATAGCCACTTGGATGAGGGAGTGGGCTGTGGAGCCCTTGAAACTGTTTCCCAGCAAGAGTCTGTAGTAGGAAACACATAGACATTGATTCAAGCTATTTTAGTCTTTTTACTTCATGTAATCCTATTCAAATCGTTCCATAGCTCATACACACTTTTCTCCCTGACTTTGTCAACCTTATCTCCCTGTTTCCATTATCTCCTTCTAGCACACCTCATTCTCCTCAAACAATTCAGAAGGACTTTCTCTTTGACTTGTCCATTCCTTCCTCCTGCTCATTGCCCACACTACTGCCTCCCATAAGTATTGATCGCAAGAGACGTGCAATGTATTGTGCTGTCTCCCATTCTTTTCTTTGCTCAGCCTTGCATTCCTCTCTCTGCCGTAGTTACTAATGGTTACGTTCCATAAACTATCAATTCTATTTAGTAGCATCAGCTATTGTTTGCTGCAGTGTGTGACGTTCTGCAGGCTTATGGTGTGAATGGTTTTGACAATACTAGCTTGTTCTACAACTGGTTTATACAAAAATAAAACAAATGCTGGTTGTAGGTCCCACAGCCTGTTTGGGTGAGGCATTCAGTCCAATGTTACCTAATTGATGTTCTTGTAATTTTCCTTTACATCCATATTGTCCTTTATTAAGGGGGGGAGGGCGCTCATCGTGCTGTGTCATAGACTTGTAGAGTCATACTGTACAGAAACAGGCCCTTCAGCCCACCGCATCCATGCTGACCTTTTCGTACATTTACATTATTCCTATTTGCCTGCATTAGGACCTTTCTATACCTTGTCTACTTGTGTCTAATTGCCTCTTAAACATAGTGATTGTATCTGATTCCACCATCTCCTCTGGCAGCACATTCCAGATATCAACCACTCACTGTGTGAAAAGCTTATCCCTCAAATCCCCTTTCAGACTCCTTCCTCTCACCTTAAACCTTGTTTGTTTGACACCCCTACCATGGGAAAACATTTCTGACCATCTATCCCATCTAAGCCTCTCATAATCAATCTATCCTATCAAAGCCTCTCATATCTAAGCCTCTCATACTTCTAACAGGTCACCTCTCAAGCCTCCTTTGCTCCAGGGAAAACAAGCCCAGCCCGTCCAATCTCTCTCCATAACTGAAGTCCTCCAATCCAGGCAACGTCCCGGTGAATCTCCTCTGCACTCTCCCCAGTTGATCATATCCATCCTATAATGTGGCAACCAGAACTGCACACAACACTTTAATTGTGGTCTAACCATCGTTTTGGAAAGTTGTAACATAATATCCCAACTCTTATATTCTATACCCCGACCTATGACATATTTATAAATCAATAAACACATTAAAAAGTAACTAAAGTTGACAAAAGATTAAAATAATGTGTAAAAGGTAAAGCATTTACCTATGAAGACACAGACGCAAGAAATTCTGCAGATGCTGGAATCTGGAGCAATACACAAAAAGTGCTGGAGGAACTCAGCAGGTCAGGCAGCATCCATGGAGGGAAATAAACAGTTGACATTTCGGGCCGAGACCCTTCATCAGGACTCCTATACACCCTTTTACAAGTGTTACGGACTCAGTGAAAGTCCCTTTAAGATAGAGAGTGTGTGTGTATGTGTGTGTGGGGCGTGCTTACGTCAATAGAAGATAAAGGACGTAATGACGTTGTTGAAGAAGTCAGAAGAAGAAGAAGAAGGAGAGAGAGAGAGAAGGGAGAGAGACACCAGCCTGCTTGTTTTCTCTATCGATGGATGAGAAACAATAACTGTGTTTGCCACTGAAATCCATGTATGGAAGTTGGAAGTAATCCGGTGGAGTTCACTTTGTTGCTGACCTGTAGAAGGAAACAGGTATTTGTGTGTGGACGACCACGGTTCGGATGCTTTTTGGGGTGAGGAAGTCACTACCGAGTAAACACTGAAGTGTCGTTTGGGTTCCATCGTGGAACATTTGGATTTCGTATGTACTCTCTCTATGTTTTTCTACATCTACATCTTATCTTCAGACAACGGTGGTTGTTGAAGAAGCCCTTGCTCATGTTACACCTTATGGTTTGCGGAACTGAACTTTAAGAACCATTCCGGAACTGGGAGTTTTGGACTTTGTCACACACACACACACGAAGAGTTTAGTTTTGGGGTTAACGTTCAAGGTTTAACATTTTTGAATTCTAACATACTAACATTTTTTTTAACTTTTATCTTACGTATTATCATAAGTAGTGATTAATAAAATAGTTTTTAACACTGAATCATGCTCAGTGTGTTTCTTTTGTTGCTGGTTCATGACACAAGGAGCAAAGGAAGAGGGTCTGTAGTCCTACACCAATCTTCTCTGGCATAGAGCTGAGGTGCAGATGCAAAGTGGATCTGGTCCCTTGCCTCAGTGAGTCACTATTGGGTCCAGGTATGGGACAGGCTGTCAGGTGCCCGGCCATCAGATAGAGGCCAGCACCATTTGACCCAGTGAAAGGCCTTCAATCATGAAAGAGCTACGTGTTCCTCAAACTGCTGTTTACTAGTACTGGACTGGAACTACACATCCACCAAGGAGGTAGTGTTAATACCTATGATAATATAAGTATTTTACAAGAGTAGTAAATAAAAGGAATAGTGAGATTCTTTAAGCAGCTGAGTTCCTAAACGAAGCATGCAGGTTAGGTACACAAACTTTAGGCAGACTGGTTGCCTCAAAATTGTTCTCAGCCAATTTATTGAGCCATACGGTCAAATAGAAAAACAGCAATGGAAACAAGGCCTTTCAGCCCACCAGGTCCATGCCACCCAGTTTTACACTGACCCTACACAACCTGTTTTATTGGATGTTAACATTTTTTTATAATTTTGTTATTGCGCTTTCAAGATAAACCTTTGGTCAGTCCATCATTAAATGCATTTGGAGCAGGCATCAGGACACTTGGAAAGGGGCTTGGAAGTGAAACTGCTGATAAATTACTTTCACATCCCTACTTATGGTTCCAAAACAGTTGGCTGAAGTGCAGTGTCTCATTTTGTTAAAGACACAGTGGTGTTACAAAGTGTGATCTCCTCGGTTAATTGTGCAATGAAGGAAGTATGCACGTATGTGGCAGATTCAACACTGCACAGTCCTCTCTATTGGTACTAGTATTGGTCTTTTTAAGTCACATGTACTGAGATACTGTGAAAAACTCAGTTTTGCAAGCCATCCATACAGATCATATCAAAAACTTAAGGTACTTCGAGGTAGTACAAGGGAAAAGCAATAATGGAATGTAGAATATAGTGTTGTACTTACAGTTACAGAGAAAGTGCAGTGCAGGTAGACAAAGAGGTGCAAGGGCCATGACGAGACAGATTGTGAGCTCAAGAGTTCATCTTTAATGTACAACAGGTCTGATCAAGAGTCTTATAACAGTGAGATAAAAGCTGTCCTTGAGCCTGGTGGTGCGTGTTTTCAAGCTTTTGTATCTCCTGCCTGATGGAAGGGGGGAGAAGAGAGAATGTCCGGGGTGGGTGGGGTCTTTGATTATTCTGGCTGCTTTGTCGAGGCAGCGAGAAGCATAGACAGAGCCCATAGAGGGGAGGCTGATGTCCGTGATGCGCTGGGCTGTGTCCACAACTCTCTGCAGTTTCTTGCGGTCTTGGGCAGAGCAGTTGCCATATCAAGCCGTGATGCATCTGGATAGGATGCTTTCTATGATGTATCTATAAAAATTGGTGAGGGTCAATGGGAACATGCCAAATTTCCTCAGCTTTCTGAGGAAGTAGAGGCACTGGTGAGCTTTCTTTGTTGTGGCGTCTTTGTGGTTGGACCAGGACAATCTATTGTTGATGTTTACACCTAGGAACTTGAAGATCTTAACCATCTCCACCTCAGCACCATTGATAGAAACAGGAGAGTGTGCTTCGCCCCCACTTCCTGAAGTCAATCGAATTTAATCAAATCAGGTTTATTATCACTGACATATGTCATGAAATTTGTTGTTTTGCGGCAGCAGTACTGTGCAAGACATAAAAATTACTATAAGTTACAAAAATAATTAAATAGTGCAAAAGAAGAATAACAAGGTAGTGTTCATGGGTTCATGGACCATTCAGAAATCTGATGGCGGAGGGGAAGAAGCTGTTCCTGAAATGTTGAGTGTGGGTCTTCAGGCTCCTGTACCTCCTCCCAGATGGTAGTAACGTGAAGAGGGCATGTCCCAGGTGGTGAGGGTCCTTAATGATGGATGCCGCCTTCTTGAGGCACCACCTCTTGAAGATGTCCTCGATGTCGGGCTCTTTTGTCCGGTTCCTTTGTTTTGCTGACATTGAAGGAAAGGTTGCTGTCCTGAAACCATTCCAGTAGGCTCTCTATCTCCTTCCAGTACTCCATCTCATTGTTGTTTGAAATCTGGCCCACTGAGCTGATATCATCTGTAAACTTGTAGATGGAGTTAGATCAGAATTTGCCTGCACAGTTGTGAGTGTACAGGGAGTAGAGTAGGGGGCTGAGGGTGCAGCCTTGCAGGGCACCAGTGTTGAGCATAATCGTGGCGGAGGTTTTGCTGCCTATCCTTACTGTTTGTGGTCTGTTGGCCAGGAAATTAAGGATCCAGTTGCAAAGGGCAATGCTGAGTCCCAGGTCTAGGTGATTGGTGATGAGCTTGTTTGGAATTATGGTACTGAAGATGGAGATGCAGTCAATAATTAGGAGCCCGATGTAGGTGTCTTTGTTATCCAGATGCTCCAGAGATGAGTGTTCCAACACCTCCAAAATATTATACATATGGGTTGACTTTTTCACAAGAAAATGGCAGCAAGAGGAGGTTACCTGGCCCCTTACGCCTACCCTGCCATACAATATGATCATGGCTGATCTTCCCCAGTCCTCAACCACTCCTCTGTGCCAGTTCCCCATCACTCTTAAATCCTTGACCTTTCAAAAATGTATCTACCTCCTCCTTAAGCACCTCCAATGATCCAGCCTCCACCACCCTCTGGGTTAGAGAATTCCAAAGATTCACCACCCTCTGCAAGAAGTTCCTACGCACCTCAGTTTTAGCTGACCAACCCCTTATTATGTAACTATGCCCCCTCATTTGGGACTCTTCTCAATATTGAGAAATAGCTCAACATCTATCCTGTCAGGCCCTCTTAGGATTTTGTATGTTTCAATAAGATCACCCCTCATTCTTCTAAACTCCAAAGAATACAGATCCAAATTCTTTGGACATTCTCATAGACACACCTCCTTTGCATTACTACATTGGGGAGGAGGTACAGAGCCCTGAAGACCCACACTCAATGTTTCAGGAACAGCTTCTTTCCCCTCGCACCATCAGATTTCTGAATTGTCCATGAACCCTACGAACACGACCTCGTTATTCCTCTTTTGCAACTATTTACTTATTTTTGTAACTTATAGTAATTTTATGTCTTGCACTGTACTGCTGCCACAAAACAACAAATTTCATGACATATGTCAGTGATAATAAACCTGATTCTGATTCTGATAGAACACGGAACATGGAACAGTACACCACAGGTACAGGCCTTTCGGCCCACAATGTCTGCATTGAGCATGATGCCGAATTAAATTAAATTGCTTGCTTGTGGGTTTGTGGACACAGCCCAGTACATCTCAGAAACCAGCCTCCCCTCCATGGACTCTGTCTATACCTCTTGCTGCCTTGGTGAAGCAGCCGGCAGAATCAAAGACCCACCACCCACCTGGAACATTCCTTCTTCTCTCCTCTCCCATCAGGCAGAAGATACAGGAGCTGAGGGCACATACCACCAGGCTCAAGGACAGCTTCTATCCACTGTAGATAAGGCTATTGATATGGTTCCCAGCATAATCAAAGGACCCCACCCACTCGGGTCATTCTCTCTTCTCTTCATCTTCCATCAGGTAGAAGATACAGGAGACTGAGGGCACAATACCACCAGATTTAAGGTCAGCTTCTACCCCACTGTGATAAGACTATTGAACAGTTCCCTTATACGATGAGATGGACGTCTGACCTCTCAATCTACCTTGTTGTGACCTTGCACCTTATTGCCCTGCACTTTCTCTGTAGCTGTGACACTTTACTCTGTACTGTTATTGTTTTTACCTGTACTACATCAATTGCACTCTGTTACTAACCCAATGTAACTGCACTGTGTAACGAATTGACCTGTATGATTGGTATGCAAGACAAGTTTTTCACTGTACCTCGGTACAAGTGACAATAATAAACCAATACCAATACCAATACCTTATACAATGAGATGGACTCTTGACCTCACAATCTACCTTGTTATGACCTTGCACCTTATTGCCTACCTGCACTGCACTTCCCTGTGACACTTTACTCTGAATTCTGTTATTGTTCTTACCCTGCACTACCTCAGTGCACTCTGTAATACCTCAGTGTACTGTGAAATGAATTGATCTGTATGAACGGTATGCAAGACAAGTTTTTTCACTATACCTCAGTATGTGTCAAAAATAAACCATATACCAATACCAATATCACTTCTGCCTGCATGTGAGCCATATCCCTCCATTTCCTGCATATTCATGTGTCTATCTAATGCACTATTGTATCTACTTCCACCACCACCCCTTTGCAGCCCATTCCAGGCACCCACCATTCTCTGTGTAAAAAAAAACCTTGCCTGGCACATCTTTCAACTTTCGCTCTCACCTTAACTTTAAGTCCCCCAGTAACTTGACCTTCGTAACCTGGGAGAAGATTCTGACTTTCTACCCTATCTATGCCTCCCATATTTTTCTTTTTCTTAAGGTTACTGCAAATGGATTTCAAACAGGGATGTAGTCAGATGGTTCTTCCCATTTCTGTGTGGGATGTACTGCTTACTTGCAATGACAATGGTGTGGCCTGGTAAGGATGGGGAATTTTAATGTTAATATGCCTGCCTAATGTGAAGGGGCTGTCACAAATTTAAATTTAAACTGATTTTATGGAGACTGGGAAGGTTGATATACATCTCTGAGAAAGTTTGTTTTCAATTTGCTAAAATGTTTATTTCTGCCAAACAATAATGAAAACTGGAAAAAACATCCATAAACTGAACTAAAACTAAAAAGCAAGAAAGTCAAGGCCTAATTGTGCTGCACTGAAAGGTTCCTTCAGTCCACTTTCATCTAACCTGACTGTCACTCCAACAAATCTCCTGATCATTATTTCATCAATCCGGCAAGACAGAAAAGAGTACATCTGTCATGTTGTGGTCAAAGCATGAAAGGCTGAAGTTCCAGAGAACAGATAGGAGAGGAAGTGCTGAGTAATTCACCCCACAGTGCTGACAGCAACAACTGTATGTGTCACAAACCAGCAACAAAAGAAACACACTGAGCATGATTCAGTGTTAAAAACTATTTTATTAATCACTACTTATGATAATACGTAAAATAAAAGTAAAAATGTTAGTATGTTAGAATTCAAAAATGTTAAACCTCGATACGTTAACCCAAAACTAAACTCTTCGTGTGTGTGTGTGTGTGACAAAGTCCAAAACTCCCAGTTCCGGAATGGTTCTTAAAGTTCAGTTCCGCAAGCCATAAGGTGAAACATGAGCAAGGGCTTCTTCAACAACCACCGTTGTCTGAAGATAAGATGTAGATGTAGAAAAACATAGAGAGAGTAAATACGAAATCCAAATGTTCCACGATGGAACCCAAACGACACCTCAGTGTTACTCGGTAGTGACTTCCTCACCCCAAAAAGCATCCGAACCGTGGTCGTCCACACACAAATACCTGTTTCCTTCTACAGGTCAGCAACAAAGTGACACTCCACCGGATTACTTCCAACTTCCATACATGGATTTCAGTGGCAAACACAGTTATTGTTTTCTCATACCATCGATAGAGAAACAAGCAGGCTGGTGTCTCTCTCCCTTCTCTCTCTCTCTCCTTCTTCTTCTTCTTCTGACTTCTTCAACAACGTCATTACGTCCTTTATCTTCTATTGACGTAAGCACGCCCCCACACATACACACACACTCTCTATCTTAAAGGGGACTTTCACTGAGTCCTGATAAAACTGTATGGATTCTCACTCCAGACTCTTCCCCAGTAGGTCTATAGATGACAGGCACCCTCTGTGGTGGTGTTTGGATGTGTCCAGAATACTCAGGGTCCCATAGGGAAACAGCAATCTCTTTAATTCTTGCACATTTAAAACCTAAAAGCTAAAGTTAACATTTTGCAATAATTAAAAGACATTTGACTGCCCAATACAATGGCAGCAATAACATTCAGTTATACACAGGTCGAACCTTTCTAGTCCGCCTTTCTGTGGTCTGTTAACTCCCCTGCTCTGGCATGTTTTGAATTGTAGTACAGATGCTATGTTGGCACCGGAAGCGTAACGACACTTGCGGGCTGCCCCTAGAACACTCTATGCAAAAGATGCATTTCACTGTGTGTTTCGATTTACATGTGACTAATAAAGATATCTTATCTTATCTTAGTGGTTAGCGTAACGCTATTACAGCACCAGCAACCTGGGTTCAATTCTGGCCGCTGTCTGTAAGGAGCTTGTACGTTCTCCCTGTGTCTGCGTGGGTTTCCTCCGGGTGCTCCGGTTTCCTCCCACATTCCAAAGATGTATGGGTTAGGAAGTTGTGGGCATGCTATGTTGGCACCGGAAACGTGGTGACACTTGCGGGCTGTCCCCAGAACACTACGCAAAAGATGCATTTCACTGTGTATTTCAATGTACATGTGACTAATAAAGACATCTTATATTATCTATACTAATTAACTAATTCTAACTAAGATCAAACTAAGACCTACATTTA
The DNA here is from genome assembly GCF_009764475.1 of Pristis pectinata. Lineage (NCBI taxonomy): Eukaryota > Metazoa > Chordata > Chondrichthyes > Rhinopristiformes > Pristidae > Pristis > Pristis pectinata. The sequence goes on along the minus strand of NC_067407.1, from coordinate 129,009,788 downwards.
ACTGCAGCTAATTCTTAATAAATATTTTAAATATCTTAAATATTTTAAATATCTTATCTTAATTAACCAACCAGTGCAATTTTTGTCATCTCAGCCAACAGTGATCTCAGCAGATGTTGTTTCCGACTTACAGAAACTTTGGGTTACCAACAATTCTCAGAACATTTATGTGACCCGGACATAAAAAGAACACTTCTCCTGCTCTGAGGAAGATGATCAGGGGCATCTTCTGTGGTCTGGATTTTCTGTGGTCTGGCACTGTAGCAGCAAAACATCTCAAGGCACGTCACAGTAGAGTTATTGAATAAAAATTGACATCAAATCACAAAGGTGAGCAGAAGCTCGGTCAACTTTTCTAAAATTAATTTTCAGGATCTGGCTTTCACTGCAATGCCAGCATTTATTGACCATCCATAATTGCCTCCAGAAGGTGAAGGTAAACCACTTTTTGAACCGCTGCAATCCTACTGCACTCCCACAATGTTGAGGAGAGATTTTGTGTATTTATTGGTATTGGTATTGGTTTATTATTGTCACTTGTACCAAGGTACAGTGAAAAACTTGTCTTGCATACCGTTTGTACATATCAATTCATTACACTGTGCATTGAGGTAGTACAGGGTAAAAACAATAACAGAATGCAGAGTAAAGTGTCACAGCTACAGAGAAGTGCATTGCAGGTAGAAAATAATTAAGTGTGAACCGTGGCAAGGAGCCTGCAGGAGATGATGCTGCCCTTGTCCTTCTTTGCGATAGACATGGGACTACTTCCAAGGGGACAAAGAAGGTACAAGATGTGAAGATGTTTATGGAGGGAAGTCCAGTACAATAGAGTCATAGAGACAAGCAGCAAGGAAATGGGCCCTTCAGCCCACTGAGTCTGCACTGCCCACCAACCACCCATTTAAAAGTGTGCAGGGTGGTTCATTTTCTCCCTAGCTTCCAGAACCCTTAAACCAATATTCCCACCTGTTTAGTCCCTTTTCTTTCTCCAACCCGAGGGACAAAACGTTCTATAATTCCAGTTATCAGAATACGACAGGCACGAATTTATGTCAGGTTTACATTTGATGAAGTGGCTCCACAGACACAGATATTTAGAAACAGGAAGGTAGTGCGTGCGGGACATACTGAGGGGGAGAAATAGAGAAGAGACAGTGGAAAGGAAACTTGCTGATAAAAGTACAAAGACACTAATGGAAGTACAATAGGTGACGGAGCATGAGAGGAAGACAAGCACTGAGAGAAATGAGACACGAGGCAAGCTGGAGCACAACTGGGTGGAGGGAGAAAACAAACAATAGTTCTTTCTGAAGCTTGCAAAAATGGTTGTGGTTTGCATCACAGAGTCATAGAGTCCCAGATTCATAGAGTCATACAGCACCGAAATAGGCCCTTCAGCCCAACACATCCATGCTACCTAAAAGCTAGTCCCATTTGCCCCTGTTTGACCCATATCCTTCTTCACCTTTCATACCAATGTACCTGTCCAACGTCTTTTGAATGTTGTTAATGTACTTGCCTCAACCACTTCCTCTGGTAGCTCCAGTTCCATATACAGACCGCCCTCAGGGTGAAAAAGTTGCCCATTAGGTTCCTATTAAATTTCTCCCCTCTCGCCTTAAACCTGTGCTCTCTTGTTCTTGATTCCCCAACCATGGGAAAAAGACTGAGCGCATTTGTCCTATCCATGTCCCTCATGACTTTATACACCTCTATAAGATCACCATTCATTCTCCTATGCCCCAGTGAATAAACTCCTCGCCTGCCCAACCTCTCCCTTTAACCCAATCCCTCGTGTCCTCGTGAATATTTTTGATCAACACATTGGAGGATCCATCCTGGGCCCAAAACCTTGATGCAATCATGAAGAAGGCACGCAAGTGGCTCTACTTCCTTAGGAGTTTGAGGGGATTCGATAGGTCACCAAAGACCTTTACAAGTTTCTATAGATGTACAGTGGAGAGCATTCTGACTGATTGCATCATAGCCTGGTATGGAGGCTCCAAAGCACAGGATCACAAGAGGCTGCAGGAGGGCTATAGACTCAGCCAGCTCCATCACAGGCACAACCCTCCCCACCACTGAGGACATCTTCAAGAGGCAGTGCCTCAAGAAAGCGGCATCCATCACTAAGAGCCCTCACCATCTGGGACATGCCCTCTTCTCGTTACTACCATTGGGGAGGAGGTGCAGGAGCCTGAAGACCCACACTCCCCGATCTAGGAACAGCTTCTTCCCCTCCGCCATCAGATTTCTGAATTGTCCATGAACAAGACCAAACGCAGACTAGGTGACCGTTTTGCAGAACATCTGCGCTCTGTCCATAGCAGACATCTGCATCTCCCCGTTCCCAATCACTTGAACTCCCCCTCCCACACTATCACTGATATGTCAGTCCTCAGCCTCCTCCACTGTCAGGAGAATTCCAAGTGCAAGCTGGAGGAACAGCACCTCATTTTCCACCTTGGAACCTTGCAGCCTAATGCCATGAACATTGAATTCTCCCACTTTAGGTAATCCCCGCTCCCTACCCCACAACCCCCCCCCCCCCCATTCTCTTCTTCCCTTTCCTAGCCTCAATGTTTCTACCCTTTTTTCTCCTTTCACTCCTTACCTTTGACCCGTCCCCCGGTGGATCTGCTCTCCCCTCCTCCCCCGCACCTGCCTATCACTGTCTCTTACCTGCATCTACCATTCAGTGCCCTGGGCCCACCCCACCTCCCCTCTTTTGTCCACCTATCACTGCTCTGCTTTTCCCTCCTATATATTGGGCTTCCCCTTTTCCTGTCTTCAGTCCTGAAGAAGGGTCCTGACCCGAAACCTTGACTGCCTGCTTTTCTCCACGGATGCTGCCTGGCCTGCAGAGTTCCTCCAGCATCATCATCTTTTTCAACCCATGAACATTACCTTGTTATTCTTTTTTATTGCACTATTTACTTAATCTGTAATTTATAGTAATTATTATGTCTTTGTACTTACTACTGCTGCTGCAAAAAACAAATTTCACAACATCTAAGTCAGTGATAATAAATCTGATTCTGATTCTGATGCCTGCAGGTGTCGATGTCAGCCCTTCCCCTCATGCGGAGGCCATCATTATTCCTTAAGTGTCAGTTGGCAAGCTTTGCCCACATTGATGCCAACACATAACTTACAGATAAAAGTCCCCGTCCTTCTGGGCCACAAGAGTTTGTAACCTTGGCACAAACGAGGGCTGTCACCCTTCTCAGGTTACCCTGGCAACTCCAGAGATTGAAGGCACAATTCCAGGATACTATGGGTTCTTTCCTGGAATGAGGTAATAAATATTCCCTTTCAAACCAACAGTTTATAAAGTCATAGAGTCATACAACATGGAAGCAGGTCCTATGGCCTAACTGGTCCATGCCAACCAAGATTCCCATCTAACCTAGTCCCATTTGTCCATGTTTGGCCTATATCCCTCTAAACTTTCTATCCATGTACCTGCCACAACCACTTCCTCTGGCAGCTCAGTCCATATACTGACCATCCTCTGGGTGAAAAAGTTGCCCCTCAGGTTCCTATTAAATCTCTCTCCTCTCACCTTAAACCTATGCCCTCTAGTTCTTGATTCCCCAACCCTGGGAAAAATACTGTGTGCATTCTCCCTGTCTATGCCCCTCATAATTTTATACACCTCTAAAAGGCCACCCCTCATTCTCCTACACTCCAATGAAAAAAATTCCTTACCTGCTCAACCTCTCCCTATAACTCAGCCCCTTAAGTCCTGGCAACATCCTCGAAAATCTCCTCTCACTCTTCCCAGCTTAATGGCATCTTTCCTATGGCAGGGTGAGCAAAACCAAACACAATATTCCAAATACAGCCTCACCAACATCCTGTACAACTGCAACATAACATCCCAACTTCTATACTCAATGCCGTGACTGAAGAAGGCCAGCGTGCCAAAAGCCTTCTTCACCACCCTGTCTACCTGCGACGCCACTTCCAGGTAACCATGTACTTGTACTCCTAGGTCCCTCTGTTCTACAACACTCCCCGGGGCCATACCATCCAGGGAACTCAGCACACTGTGGTCCTGGTGGCAATCCAAAACTGAGAAGGAATGGAGCAGATACATGACGGGAGAGGGTGAGGAGGATTTATGTGTTAATGCATGATTTGACTAGTCGGTTACAGGAGTTGATACTTCTAGATCAAAGAACAACCACCTTTGAAAACAGCTTGGATTTTCTGAAGACTTGTCCAGTGCCAACATATGTTTCATATACACGATCCCAAATCCCTCTGTATATTCACATTTCTACGAGAATGGGAGTGGAAGTCAAATCAAGTCGAGCTTATTGTCATGTGCACAAGTAGGGTGAGGTAGAGGTACTATGGAAAAACTTGCTTGCAGCAGCATCACAGGCATATAGGTACAGACAGCACACAGAACTTAAATTATACATAAATTATATTTTTAGGATTAGGATGAAAAACACGATGACTCTGGAGGAACTCAGCAGGCCAGGCAGCATCCGTGGAGTCAACGTTTAGAGTCAGGATCCTTCTTCAGGACTGAAGATAGAAAAGGGGAAGCCCAATATATATTCTTCAGGACTTCCCCTTCTCCTATCTTCAGTCCTGAAGAAGGGTCCTGACCCAAAACGTTGACCGCCTGCTTTTCTCCACGGATGCTGCCTGGCCTGCTGAGTTCCTCCAGCATCACCTTGTTTCTCATCTAGAGTCCAGCATCTGCAGTCCTTTATTTCTCTTTGTAGGATCAAGCCAGGTAGTAAAGTATTTCCTAGGAAGAGTGCCTGTCTGCGGTCAAAATTGATTAATTTTTAACCAAGATTAATGTCAGCATTAGAAGTGACGCTGGAGTTTCAGCGTTGTTACACATATGCAGAAGTCCCTGAATTCCGACTCGGGGTAATGCGAGAGAAAAAAGCTTTGACTATTTCTTTTTGTAATTTATGTAAACCTCTCGAACCCAGAGAAAGGATAGCATGTGACTCACTAATGCGGTAGTGTTGTACATCACGCATAGTCTGAAACATCCCCTCCAGGCATCCAGTGAAATTTGACTAGCAAAGTTGTTAGCCAAGGTGTTGTGCACTTTGCTATTGGTGCTTGGGGCGGTGGAGGGCTGTCCGTCCGAACCACAACCGGACAGGTCCCGCCCCACCGCTCACCTGTCTCCCCCATTCACATGCGTCCCATTGCCCGGAGTTGGTTCGAAGTGGCTCGCCTTGTCCTCTTGACACTTGAATGCGTTGGAATGAATCCGAGAGCCATCGTTACGGTGGAGCCGGTGGTGTTCTTGTACTTGATGTCTACCTTTCTCAGCACCTTCGGTGTTCAGCAGCTAATATTGGTTAAGGTGAGTTCGAAGCTGCTGAACGGTGCCGTGTGGTGGAGTGAGGCTGCTTCTATTCTTTGCTGAAAACGTTTGCTAGTTTACCTAACGCATTACCTCTCCAGTGACAACCACCCGCAAATCGAGAACCAAAAGCATTTCCCCAACGTTTCCCTCGTTATTAGACGGTTAGGTGTGGCTATAAATGACTTAGACTTTAATATTCCCTTTCATATCCTCCTAGAACTATGTACCGGCAGGAATGTAGTTTCATTTTTTAAATTGTAGTCAATATTGTAACATAGGAACCAATTAGTGAACAACAACAGTTCCGCAAATAACAGTTTTAACCGCCAGATAACCTGCTTGAAAATAATTGAGGAATAAGCCTTGATCGAGACTCCCGCTCTTCTTGGGATCTGTTACGCATACCTGAGAGAGCTGTTTTACATTAATACCTCACCCAGGTTAGAATGAAAGGATATGTATGCCTGGGAGGGGAGCCACTCGGCCCACCGTCCAACACTTACCCGCACTAGGTATCCACTTGGCCACCGCTCTTTAAGTGCACACAGAATACTTTTAAATGCGACAGATGTTTCACCTTCTACTACCTTTCCAGACCCCTTCCTCCTCCTGGGTGAACCACAATGCCCCCATCTCTCCTCTCCCCTTTCTACCAATTACTTCAAATCTACAGTAAAAAAAGAGGAGGGGGGGGGGGCGGTTAAGACGCTGGAAAAGCTCAGCAGGTCAGGCAGCATCTGCAGAGAGAGAAACCGAGTTCACACGACAGGTTGAAGACCCCTTGTCTGCACCGGGAATCTCTTTCCACAGATGCCGCCTGACCTGCTGAGTGTTGGCAGAATTTTGTGTTTTTATTTCAGATTTCCAGTATCTGCAGGTTTTGTTTTCGATTTTCATAAAGTTAATCCATACCCCCTCATTATTAACTTTCCTTCTGAGGGAAATGGGTCTGTCTTAATTTTATGCACTTGATTTCATGCACTTTTATTCTTCTGTTCCAACGGAGACAGCCCTAACTTAGACAAACTTTCCTCATGATATAATTTTCCATTCCCAGTGAAATCTTTGTAAATCTTCCCCACCTCCCCCCCCCCCCCAACCCAAGGGTGCAGAGGAGATTTACCAGGATGCTGCCTGGATTGGAGAGCATGTCTTATGAGGATAGGTTGAGTGAGCTAGGGCTTTTCTCTTTGGAGAGAAGGAGGATGAGAGGTGATTTGATAGAGGTGTACAAGATGAGAAGAGGCATAGATCAGTGGACAGTCAGAGACTTTTTCCCAGGGTGAAAATGGCTAACATGAGGGGGCATAATTTTAAGGTGATTGGAGGAAGGTATAAGGGCATGTCAGGGGTAAGTTTTTTACACAGAGAGTGGTGGGTGTGTGGAACGCACTGCCTGCAGAGGTTGTGGGGGCAGATACATTAGGGACATTTAAGAGATTCTTAGATAGACACATGAATGATAGAAAAATGGAGGGCTATGTGGTAGGGAAGGGTTAGATAGATTTTAGAGCAGGATAAAATGTCAGCACAACATTGTGGGCCAAAGGGCCTGTACTGTGCTGTAATGTTCTAAGTGCAGTCCCATTGTTCTGGTACAATGCTGACTGTGCTCAAGCCATGGCCTAACTTGTGTTAGAGCAAAACCTCCCTGCTCTTATATTCCATACCTCAGTTAAAGAAAAGGAAAACATTCCGTGTCTTTTTTTAACCATCTTAGTGACATTAGGATAAGGTCACCCTAGGATCTGTGAGATTCCACAGCACACTTCAGTCAAACCACTGCTGAATAATTGCTTAGGTGACGTCAGATAAAAATTCAGAATTCAACGCCATCATAAAGCTGTTGACAATTCAATAATTGACCAAAACGCGTTGCATGCTTGGGGTCCTTAAACAACCCCATCTCACGACAGGGAGAGATTCTAGAAATTCCCTCATTAATTAATGTTTGGTTGTATTGAATAACTCTATTTCCAAGGATTCCTGATAAAAGATTTCCATTTTTCGTGTTCCATAGCTCTTTCTCCTTGTTCCATTTGCTTTGTTTTGGTGCTAGCCTCAAGCTTTTTATAATGTTGTAAGATTATGCTTTTAAGTTTCTGGAATTGGGTCCAAAGGTGTGGAGGCTGCTTGGTTTACAAACTCGGTGATCTAACTTGTACATAACTTTGTGTGTATTCTAGCACATGATCGTACAGTAATTGCTTTATCAGTTAAATGATGGCACCATTGTTGCTGCCCTTCAACCAGTTATGGTAGATTGCTGCTGGGGTTGCGTCCTCTTTGGAAGAAACTTTGATTTAAGTGGATGGTGTTGTAGAGTCAGAGTTATATAACACAGTGTCACAAACCAGCAACAAAGAAACACACTGAGCATGATTCAGTGTTAAAAACTATTTTATTAATCACTACTATTGATAATACGTAAAATAAAAGTAAAAATGTTAGTATGTTAGAATTCAAGAATGTTAAACCTCGAACGTTAACCCCAAAACTAAACTCTTCGTGTGTGTGTGTGACAAAGTCCAAAACTCCCAGTTCCTGAATGGTTCTTAAAGTTCAGTTCCGCAAGCCATAAGGTGAAACATGAGCAAGGGCTTCTTCAACAACCACCGTTGTCTGAAGATAAGATGTAGATGTAGAAAAACATAGAGAGAGTACATACGAAATCCAAATGTTCCACGATGGAACCCAAACGACACTTCAGTGTTTACTCGGTAGTGACTTCCTCACCCCGAAAAGCATCCGAACCGTGGTCGTCCACACACAAATACCTGTTTCCTTCTACAGGTCAGCAACAAAGTGAACTCCACCGGATTACTTCCAACTTCCATACATGGATTTCAGTGGCAAACACAGTTATTGTTTTCTCTATCGATGGATGAGAAAACAAGCAGGCTGGTGTCTCTCTCCCTTCTCTCTCTCTCTTTCTTCTTCTAACTTCTTCAACAACGTCATTACGTCCTTTATCTTCTATTGACGTAAGCACGCCCCACACACACATACACACACACTCTCTATCTTAAAGGGACTTTCACTGAGTCCGTAACAACAGAAATAGGTCCTTCGGCCCAACTGATCCATGCCAACCAAGGTGTGTACCTGAGTTATTTGCCTGCGTTTGGCCCATATCCCTTTAGACCTTTCCTATCCATGAACCTGTTCAAGTGTCCTTTTAACATTGCAATTGTATTTGCCTCCATCATTCCCTCTGGCAACTCATTCCATACACCCACCATCCTCTGTGTGGGGAAAAACTTGCCCCTCAGTGTCCCTTTAAATCTTTCCCCTCTCACCTTAAACCTCTGCTCTCTGGTTTTGGACTTCCCTACCCTGGGAAAAAGACTGCGACCATCTCCCTTACCTATGCCCCTCGTGATTTTATATTATAACGTCACCCCTCAGTCTCCTTTGCTCCAGGGAAAACAGTCCCAGCCTCTGCAGTTTCTCCTTATAACTCAAGCCCTCCAGTCCAGGCAACATCCTCGTGAATCTTTTCTGCAGCCTCTTCAGCTTAATCACATCTTTCCTATAGCACAGTGACCAGAGCTGCACGCAATATTCCGAGTTCAGTCCCACTAATGACTTGTACAGCGATAACATGATGTTGCAATTCTTGTACTCAATGCCCTGACCGATGAAGGCAAGCATGAGATATGCCTTCTTTACCATCCTGTTTACCTGGGTCACCACTTTCAGGGAACTATGTACTTGCTTCCCTAGGTCTCTCTTTTCTACAACACTCCCCAGGGCTGTGCCATTCAGTGTATATTCTGGTCTGGATTAACCTCCCAAAATGCATTACTTCACCATTTCAGTATGTAGTTGATGTACTGTGGTGCAGTTATTGGTATTGGTTTATTATTGTCACTTGTACCGAGGTACAGTGAAAAATTTGTCTTGCACACTGTTCGTACAGATCAATTCATTACACAGTGCAGATACACTGAGTTAGTACAGAGTGCATTGAGGTAGTACAGGTAAATCAATAACAGAATACAGAGTAAAGTGTCACAGCTACAGGGAAGTGCATTGTAGGTAGACAATAAGGTGCAAGGTCATAACAAGATAGATTGTGAGGTCAAGAGTCCATCTCATCGTATAATGGAACTGTTCAATAGTCTTATCACAGTATGATAGAAGCTGTCCTTGAGCCTGGTGGTATGTGCCCTCAGGCTCCTGCATCTTCTGTCTGATGGGAGAGGGGGAGAAGAGAGAATGTCCCGGGTGGGTGGGGTCTTTGATTATGCTGGCTGCTTCACCAAGGCAGCGAGAGGTATAGAGGTATAGAGTCCATGGAGGGGAGGCTGGTTTCCATGATGCACTGGGCTGTGTCCACAACTCTCTGCAGTTTCTTGTGGTTCTGGGCAGAGCAGTTGCCGTGATGCATCCATATAGGATGTTTTTTACGGTGCATTGATAAAAGTTGGTGAATGTCAAAGGGGACATGCCGACTTTCTTTAGCCTCCTGAGGAAGTAGAGGCGCTGGTGAGCTTTCTTGGCCATGGCATCTACATGATTTGACCAGGACAGGCTGTTGGTGATGTTCACTCCCAGGAACTTGAAGCTCTCAACCCTCTCGACCTCAGCACCATTGATGTAGACAGGTGCATGTACACCGCCCCTTTTCCTGAAGTCAATGACAAGCTCTTTTGTTTTACTGACATTGAGGGAAAGGTTGTTGTCATAACACTATGTCACTAAGCTCTCTATCTCCTTCCTGTACTCCGACTCATTGTTACTGTTTTTAATACAGGAAGAATAGCAGTCAATTTGCACATAACGCTTTCCACTGATACTGACCAGAGAACCTGAATCAGAAGCTTAGGTTGAGGGTGAAATATTGGCCAGGACACGGGATGTTTTCAACTCCTATCAAGGGATCTTTTATGCCTTCTTTTAAAGTCCCATCCAAAAGATGGCAGCTTTGACAGTGCAGTGACATGACAATCTTGATTTTTGTGCTCGGATCTCTTAAGAGAAACACGGATCCATAACCTTCTGACTTGGCCAAGAGTACTACCCTCTGCGAACACATTAGAATATGTATGGGATCTTGATTGTTCTCTATGGAATAGATGAGACTGTGACGGATTCTCATGAAGGTTGCAGATAGAGAAGCTTCTCCCATTGAGTCAAGTGGTGTCGCAACAACAATCTCGCACTCAACATCAGCATGACCAGATGACCATTGTGGATTTCAGGAAGGGGAAGTTGGGAGAACACACACGAGTCCTCATTGAGGGATCAGAGGTGGAAAGGGTGAGCAGCTTCAAGTTCCTGGGTGTCAACATCTCAGAGGATCTGAAATGTTGATGCAATCACGAAGAAGGCACACCAGCAGCTCTACTTCATTAGGAGTTTGAGGAGATTTGGTATGTCATCAAAGGCTCTTGCAAATTTCTGCAGATGTACAGTGGAGAGCATTCTGACTGGTTGCATCACAGCCTGGTATGGAGGCTCCAATGCACAGGATCGCAAGAGGCTGCAGAGGGTTGTAGACTCAGCCAGCTCCATCACAGGCACAACCCTCCCCACCATCGAGGATATCTTCAAGAGGTGGTGCCTCAAGAAGGCAGCATCCATCATTAAGCATCCTCACCACCCAGGACATGCCCTCTTCTCATTACTACCATCAGGGAGGAGGTACAGGAGCCTAAAGACCCACACTCAATGTTTTAGGAACAGCTTCTTACCCTCCGCCATCAGATTTCTGAACGGTCCATGAACAGTACTTCATTATTCCTCTTTTGCACTCTTTATTTATTTTTGCAACTTATAGTAATTTGTATGTCTTGCATGTATTGCTGCCATAAGACAACAAATTTCACGGCATATGTCACTGATTCTGAACTAGGAGAATATCACAGGCAAAAGAATGTGAAGTGACATGCTGAAAATTTTATAGAGCGATGGGAGAGTGCTAGTGCACAGAAACAGACCCTTCAGCCCATCATGTTCATGCCAGCCATCAAGTACATATCTATACTAATCCCATTTAATATCACTTGGTCTGTAGTCCATCATGCCTTGATTCAAGTGCTCATCGAGTTGCTTCTGAAATGTTGAAGCTGCCTCCAGCACATTCTCAGTAACATAAAAAGACTCATTTCACTGTGTGTTTCAATGTACATATGACTAATAAATAAATCTCTTGTATTTTGTTTCCAGAATGAGTGGTTAGGATCTGGAATGCACTGCCAGAGGTAGTAGTGGACACAGATTCAATGGTGATGTCTGAAAGGGAGCTGGATAAATAGCTGAAAGGATTTTTTAAAAAAATCAGGGCTTTTGGAAGAAGGTGGGGGAATGGGATTAACTCTTGTGTAGAACCAGGATGAAGTGGATAGTCCGAATGGCCTCTTTCCTTCCTCCGAAACCAGCTCGAGGATTAAGCAGTTTTCAGTGCCTGGAGTCATTCAGTAACTCACTGTGTCTCATCCATGACTTGTGTGTGCACGATTATTATTTCAAACGTTCTTAGTCTGATTTAGGTGTAGGCCCAAACTTCAACATCCAGGTATGTTTATAGATCAACAGGGCTGGTGTACCTGGCCAACAGCTGGACTCAAACAAATGCAAACTGCTTCCGACGTAATATCATTTCCCAAAAGTATCCAGTCAGCTTTAGAAGCTTAGTTTGCATTCAGTTGATGTTTTACTTTAAAATATTTTAAGCCATTTAATTATTGGTACTGGTTTATTATTGTCACTTGTACCGAGGTACAGTGAAAAACTTGTCTTACATACTGATCGGACAGGTCAGTTCATTACTCAGTGCAGTTACATTGAGTTAGTACAGAGTGCATTGATGTAGTACAGGTAAAAACAATAACAGTACAGAGCAAAGTGTCACAGCTACAGAGAAAGTGCAGTGCAATAAGGTGCAAGGTCACAACAAGGTAGATCGTGACGTCAGAGTCCATCTCATCCTATAAGGGAACCGTTCAATAGTCTTATCACAGTGGGGTAGAAGCTGTCCTTAAGTCTGGTGGTACGTGCCCTCAGGCTCCTGTATCTTCTACCCGATGGAAGAGGAGAGAAGAGAGAATGACCCGGGTGGGTGGGGTCTTTGATTATGCTGGCTGCTACACCAAGACAGTGAGAGGTAATGACAGAGTCCAAGGAGGGGAGGCTGGTGTCTCTGATGTGTTGGGCTGTGTCCACAACTCTTTGCAGTTTCTTGCGGTCCTGGGCAGAGCAGTTGGCGTACCAAGCCGTAATGCATCCAGATAGGATGCTTTCTATGGTGTATCGATAAAAGTTGGTGAGAGTCAAAGGGGACAAACCAAATTTCTTTAGCCTTCTGAGGAAGTAGAGGTGCTGGTGAGCTTCCTTGGCTGTGGCATCTACGTGATTTGACCAGGACAGACTGTTGGTGATGTTCACTCCCAGGAACTTGAAGCTCTCAACCCTCTCGACCTCAGCACCATTGATGTAGACAGGTGCACGTACACCGCCCCTTTCCTGAAGTCAATGACCAGCTCTTTAGTTTTGTTGACATTGAGTGAAATGTTGTTGACATGACACCATTCCACTAAGCTCTCTATTTCCTTCCTGTACTTCGACTCATCGTTGTTTGAGGTACGGCCTACAACGGTGGTATCATCTGCAAACTTGTAGATGGAGTTAGAGCAAAATCTGGCCACACAGTCATGAGTGTATAGGGATTAGAGTAGACGGCTGAGGATGCAGCCTTGTGGGGCATCAGTGTTGAGAATAATCGTGCCGGTGGTGTTGCTGCCTATCCTCATTGATTGCGGTCTGTTGGTTAGAAAGTCAAGGATCCAGTTACAGAGGGAGGTGTTGAGTCCTAGGTCTGGTGTCAAGTTTGCTTGGGATTATTGTATTGAAGGCAGAGCTGTAGTCAATAAACAATAGTCTAACGTAGGTGTCTTTACTGTCCAGAACCTCCAGAGCTGACCGTAGGGCCAGGGAGATAGCTTCCGCTGTAGACCTGTTTCGGCGATAGGTGAATTGCAGTGGACCCAGGTTGTCTGGTAGTCTGGAGTTGATGCGTGCCATGACCAACCTCTCAAAGAACTTCATGGTGGTGGATGTCAGAGCCACTGGTTGGTAGTCATTCAGGCATGTTGCCTTAAGATAATTCAAGAAGGCAATTTAAGGCTGCTTGATTACTTTGATATTTCTGAAAACAGACGCTGTTTGTATCTGAATGTTACTAACAGATTCAGTTTGGCTCTTGAGGGAGTTGTAATCTTTATTTCTTTGCCTGATCAAGTTAGCCAAAGACTTTCCACTATATATCTGCATATATGTATGCATCAGTTAGATTTCTTATTTGTTGGAAATGTGAAACAATTTATTCATTAAGGTTTGAGATACTTTATTACCTTTGCAAGGAGATCTCATGGAAGCATGAGACATCTCAGCAACTTAAATCAAATACTAAACAAGTTTAATTGGGCACAATATTGAAAGCCTTCTTTGCTTTCAGGGCAAGGATGGCTATTCTGCTGGTATGGGGAGTTGGTGCCCATGAGGGTGAATTAAAAGTTGAGCTGAAGTAACCTAGGTTGAGAAAAGAGTGAAAGACATAACATTCAGTGTAAGTGCTGTGTAAAAGGTAATCTGCAAATACTGAATATACCAGCAGTCCCATTTCTACTGATACTATTTATAATCTAGAAGATCACAAACAGGCAGAACAAACTATCCAGTCAATCAGATCCATCACTGGAAAATATACAGAATTGAAGTAATGTCGTGGTGTGGATTGAGGTTTGCTTAATAGATGGAAACAGAGTAGGAATAAAGGGGTAATTTTCAGGTTGTGAGGCTGTGACTAGTGAGGTACTGTGGGATCGATTGCTGGTGCCACAACTGTTGACAATCCACTTATCAATAATTTGGATAAGGAGATCACGTGTGATATATCCACATTTGATACAAAGCTGAACTCTGAGGAGGACGCAGAGAGGCTTTGGGGATATTGACTGGTAAGTGAATGGGCAAGGACTTGGGAAATGGACTATAACATGGAGAAACTTGAGCTCATCCACTTTGGTGGAAGAAATAGGAAAATGGAGTGTTTTTTTTAAAGGATGAGAGACCAGAAGGTGTTGGTATTCAAAAGGAACTGGATGTCCTCATACAATAATTACTGAGGGTCTGCATTGCATGTACTGCATGCAATAAGGAAGGTAAATGGTACGTTAGCCTTATTGGCAAGAGGATTTGAGCACAAGTGTAGAAGCACAGTGCTCCAATAATGCAGGGTCTTGTTGAAAGCACACTAGCACATTTGTAAGGTCTGTTCTCCCTACCTGACAAAATCCTTGTGAAAGAGGGGGTCTTCCCCCTTTTTCCCCCGTGTGTCTGCGTGGGTTTCCTCCGGGTGCTCCGGTTTCCTCCCACATTCCAAAGACGGACGGGTTAGGAAGTTGTGGGCATGCTGTGTTGGTGCCAGAAGTGTGGCGACACTTGCGGGCTGCCCCTAGAACACTACACAAAAGATGCATTTCACTGTGTGTTTCGATGTACATGTGACTAATAAAGATATCTTATCTTTTATCTTTTATCTTTTATCTTTTATCTTTTATCTTTTATCTTATCTTTTATCTTATCTTTTATCTTATCTTATCTTTTATCTTATCTTTTATCTTGTCTTATCTTATCTTATCTTACAATGAAGACTAACCAGATCGATTTCAAGAGTGCCAGATTAAGCAGACTGCACGTATGCTCACTTGAGTTTGGGTGATCTCATTGAAGTACACAAGATTCACATAGGACTTGGCAGAGGAACCATGGATATGATGTTTGTATTGGCTGGCATGTGGAGAGATTGGGGTTACATTAGCAATATTAGGGATTCAAGAGAAGAAATCCCTTCACCCTGAGGGTAGAGAACCTTTTAAATTCTCTAACCCGGAGGGTTGTGGAGGCTCAATTCGTGAGAATATTCAGGGAACCAGGGATATTAAGGGAACAAAGGGATATGGAATGAGGGCAGGAAAATCATACTGAGGTAAAAGATTAACCATGGGCTTATTGAATGGCAGGTGCCAGGTGGTCTACTCCTGCTTCCATATCTTGTGGCGTGTGACCTCAGATGAATGCAGAGTAAATCACCAAGATCTGCAAAGCAAATCCTACAGAGATTCTGACCTAGTCACAGAACAAGGTGTAAAATGCAATTTAAAAATGCTGTGTTTTGGAATGAAAAATGCATTGTTCTATTCTTGCACCTAATTATATGGTGCTCCAAAAAGTATTGTAATTGCTGCTGCAACGAATGGAAGTAACCTACTTTTATTGACCAATTACTTCTTCAGCAAGACATCACATTATGCAAATGGGTTGTTTTTTCTCCCGCCCCCACCCACAAGTTTTCATTGCTTTCTATTCTGCAAATCTATAAAATACATTTCTTTCTGATCACCTAATTTTAGAGGATGTGAAAGTCCTGGAGAAAGGTGCAGAAAAGATTTACTTGAATGGTTCTGTTGATGAGGGATTTCAGTTACAAAGTTAGACTGGCGCAAGCATAGAAACTGGATTTGTGTACAGGCCTTGGGGTCCTTCGAGGTTGCTTCTTCATTCCAGTCATGGCCGATCATCTTTCTTAATACTATATTCCTGCATTCTCCCCCTACCTTTTGCTTCAAGGATGTCATCTGTCTTTTTCTTATTAAGTGACTTATTAAGATATCTTTATTAGTCACATGTACATCGAAACACTCAGTAAAATGGATCTTTTGCGTAGAGTGTTCTGGGGTCAGCCCACAAGTGTCGCCACACTTCCGGCACCAACATAGCATGCCCACAACTTCCTAATCCGTACGTCTTTGGAATGTGGGAGGAAACTGGAGCACCCGGAGGAAACCCATGGAGATACGGGGAGAATGTACAAACTCCTTATAGACAGTGGTCGGAATTGAACCCGGGTCGCTGGAGCTGTAATAGTGTTACACTGACTGCTACACTACCATGCCTGCTCTCTGTGGTAGCAAATTCCACAGGTTCACCAACCACTGAGTGAAGAAAGTTCTCCTCATCTCGATCTCTTGCCCTGTGAAATTGTGAGCCTTGTTCGAGACACCTCAACTAAGGGAAACATTCTACCCACATCCAGTTTCTGTAGCTCTGTCAGAATTTCATAGCTTTCAATTGGATCGCCTTTCATTCTATTGAGTTCTAGTCAATACAAACCTAATTGACTTGTCTCTCCCCACATAGCAATCCTAGGGATCAGTCTGGTGAATCTTTACTGCACTCCCTCTATAACTAGAAAAGAGCTGGAAATGGAACTGATGGGACTGAGGAGCGCTTGATGGCTCTAGACCTGTTCTAGATGGAGTTTAGAAGGATGGGGGGCAGGGGAATCTCGTTGAAACCTACCAAATACTGAAAGGCCTAGATAGAGTGGACATGGAGAGGATGTTTCCATTAGTAGGAATGTCTAGGATCCGAGGGCACAGAATAAAGGGACATCCCTTTAAAACTAAGATGAGGAGGAATTTCTTCAGCCAGAGGGTGGTGAATCTGTGGAATTCATTGCCACAGAGGGCTGTGGAGGCCACGTTATTGGGTATATTTAAGATAGAGATTGATAGGTTCTTGATTGGTAAAGGGGTTAAGGGTTACAGGGAAAAGGCAGGGTTATGGTCTTGGAAAAAAAATCAACCATGATTGAACGGCAGAGCAGATGATGGGCTGAATAGCCTAATTTTACTCCTTTGACTTCTGATTGCTCTACTAGACGCACCCATAAACCTGATGCACACAAATAGCCTTCATCTTGCAGCAAGTTTATGATTCTACCATCCTGCAATTCCATAAAATTCACTTTTGTTTAACTATCCCATCATAATGTTGAATTGTTGATGTGTTTTTGTTTTGCAGATTTGTGAAGAGCTACACTACAAAGAGGATGTGTGTGGCAACCTCTCGCACCATCCGCAGGAGTCTCTAGTGGTTCAGAGCAAAGCCTCCTATGTTCAGCTACTCCACACGGCTGTCCTTACCTTCTTGTCCATACCTACATCAATCTTACTTGGCGCCTGGTCGGATCAAGCAGGTCGTAAGCTTGGCATGATATTGCCCAGTGTCGGGGCACTAATTGGCGGGGTTACTTTGACAGTGATGGTGCTGGTGAAAGAAACGTCTGTGTACTGGTGCATTTTTGCGTCTGCTTTTATAGGAATCTTTGGAAGTTATGCTGTTATTTTTCTTAGTGTCTTCAGTTATATGGCTGACATCACTACTGCTGAGAACCGAACCAAGCACCTTGCCATTGTAGAGGCAATGACTTATATTGGGGCAACTGTTGGATTTCTATTGACTGGATGGCTGCTTCAGAATTTTAGCTTTACACATGTTTTTGGTGTGTACTGTGGATGCCAAGTACTGTCTATTTGCTATGTACTGCTGTGGCTGCAGGAGTCAAATTATTCCACTGAATGGACACATTTGTCTGATGAAACTCCTCCGGCCAACACAGATGGAATCCTAAAACAATCCTTGTTATTATATGCCTCAAAAACATGGGAAACTTTCTCGAAGGCACGAGAAGGACAAGATCGATTGAAGCTGTATCTCATTTTCCTTTGTGTCATCTTGATATATGTTTGCAGTGCTGGTAAGTTGGATTTTTTCTTGTTAGAGGCAGCCTAGTGGCCTGGAGTGTGAACCTGCTTGGTTTGGGTTTGTGCTTGACTTCATGTGGCTAATGGCACAATGCGAGCCACCCTTGACAACTTAACTGATTTTAATTTTTGTTTAATCTCATTTTGATTTTAATTGGTCCTTTTCCCTAGCTGACTATGTTTTGTTTTATTTTAGGAATGAATGTAGACCTTTGTTCTTTTTTTATTTTATCTATCTATCTCTCTGTCTATCTCTCTGGATTGCATTGGGAAGATTTGTGGTAAAGTCTGTAAGTTAAAGAGATCAAGGAAACTGAACATATTTATGAGGGAATTGCAGATTAAAAACAAATTGGTGTTTATTTATTTACTTATTAAGGTACAGAGGCCATTCAGCCCATTGGGTCCATGCCAGCTCCCAATTTCCAGTTGAGTAATCCCATCAATCCCATTCACCATCCCTTTTCTCCTGTAGCTGTAAAACTTAATCTCTCCTGTGTACAGTCAAATCCCTTTTGGGACTTTTGTAATGTACCTACACCCAGGGTTAATTTACAGCAACCAATTAACCTGCCAGCACGTCCTCAGGATATGGGAGACCCACGTGGTCAAGTCCCGTAGTCCTGGGGAGAAGGGACAAGATCCATACAGGCAGCACTCAAGGTCAGGATTGAATCCAGATCATTAGATCTGTGAGACAGTAACACTAACTACAGTTCCACTGTACTGCAGAGGATATGACCGAACCAAGATTGACCAATCATGTTTAATAATGTCAGAGAAATTTGAGTGTTAAGCCTATGGTGAAAGGAGGATTATTGTGAAAAGATAAAATTGTTTGAGAAAGGCGAGTGTTATTATTTTGTTTTCTATTATGGCGTTCTTGGTTTCAAGATTAATGTTACCAAGATATTTATTTATTATATACCTAAATTTGCTCTCTTTTTCCATGTCCCTCTGTATTGCCCCACTAAAGTTACGGATAACTGGTTATCCAAAAAAAAATAATATCCTGATATTCCTACATGCTAAATCATTTCGAATACTTTTATTTTGCAGGTGAACAGTCGATTCTGATTTTATTCCTGACGTACCCACCACAACACTTTTCACCAGAACTATATGGCGTGTACAATGCAATTAAGATGTTTCTTAATGTAAGTATCAGGCAAGTCTGACAAGGGTACACAGCTCCCTTGCATGTTATATTTGATTCTCCCATTGTCAGTTTAGATTTATTACTGGCTCTTACGTGAAGGATCAAATCCCAGTATGAGATGGTTGAGTTGAATAGACTATTTTTGTGCTACAAATCCTATGTACTTCCATGGGGCAAATTTTGCATGAATGTAATTCAAACATAGTTGCATGTATCCTTGCATTCCAAAGCACTTTTGCACTTTAGTATTTGGCTTTGCTGTCTTTTGTTAATTACTTAAAGATGAACTTTTTCACCTGTATTCTTTCCCCCCCCCCCCCCCATCCAATTTTCTGTTACTTTCTTCTTTCCTATTTTGAAGCTGCTTCTTGTTTGAACCATGAGAGTGAATCACAGCAGAGTCCAGTTCTGACTTCACTAGATGATTACACATATGTATTCCTACAGAGTGTCTGACAGCAGTCAGGTGTAGGAGTCTTGATTCTTTTGTCTTCCTCTTCTTCTGGTTTAAATACATTTGACAGTCCAACCTAATTATACACAGAACAGGGAGATAACTGACAAGCTTCTCATTTTCTTAAGAGTCTTTATCAAAATATGTGGCATACTTAACTATTGGTGGCCCTAGTTTCATTTGAAAAAGGGACCAGGGTTAACAATACATTCTGCTTAAAATATTGTTCTTGCAAAAGGTCTGGGATTATTTCCCCTGGAACACAGATGACTGAGGGGGTGATCTTATATGAGGGGCATAGATAAGTGGATGGTCCCAGTCTTTTTCCCAGGGTGGGGGAGACTAAAACTAGAGGGCGTAGATTTAAGGTGAGAGGGGAAAGATTTAAAGGGGACAAGAGGGGCAATATTTTCATTCAAAGAGTGAGTGGTGGTTATGTCGAACAAGTTGCTAGAGAAAGTGGTAGAGGCAGGTACAATTACAGCATTTAAAAGATGGTCAGACAGGGGTATGTAGATAGGAAAGGTTTAGAGGGATATGAGCCAAATGCAGGCAAATGGATCTCGCTCAGAGAGGCACCTTGGTCAGCACGTAGGCTGAAGAGCCTGTTTCTGTGCTGTAAAACTCTGTGGCTTGGAATAGATTCACTGAATACCCGAGGTAGTATATCAGAAGGTAGTAGCATGCTATGGTTTTGTTTTTATCACTTTCTTTGAGCTCTGGGTGATTAGTTTAGTAATAGGCTCTGTGGGAGTATTACCTTTCTCACAGCCTCACTCAGCTCTTTCCCCAGTTTGTATGCTTTTTCACTTTCTTTACAAATTCTCCATTCATCTTTCAATTCTGTATCTGGAACCTTGTAGACCATCAAACGTTCTTGTTGAAATATTTTGATGATCGCAGACTAAATACCTTCTGTTTCCTTTGTCCCCTTGGGCCCTTCGGCAGTTTCAGTGGGAAGATTTGCAAAGGCTGGAGTGAAGGTATTGCAAGGAGTTAGGAAAACTGTTAGAATGCCATTGGTTTTTGCTAGAGAAATGGAACACAAAAGTAAGCAGGTTGAGTTTCAGTTAGTTCAAGTTCATTATCACAGGCATACATACCCAGGGTATAAATGCCATGAAAGTTAGCTTTTTGCAGTAGCAGCACAGTATGTTACAAACGTAGGTTAACCAACTTAAATTAACATAAATTATACATAACTTGCATACACAAATAAGTATAACAACACTAGTGCAACTTGAGAGAGAGGAAAAGAAATATAGGGCAGGCACGGTATGTAGCGGTTAGCGTGATGCTATTACAGCGTCAGCGACCCGGGTTCAATTCCGGCCGCTGTCTGCAAGGAGTTTGTACGATCTCCCCGTGTCTGCGTGGGTTTCCTCCAGGTGCTCCAGTTTCCTCCCACATTCCAAAGACGTACACGTTAGGAAGTTGTGGCATGCTATGTTGGCGCCAGAAGAGTGGCGACACTTGCGGGCTGCCCCCAGAACACTCTACGCAAAAGATCCATTTTACTGAGTGTTTTGATGTACATGTGACAAATAAAGATATCTTATCTTACCTTATAGTCCAAGGTGCTATTAGAGTTTCTCAGATCAGTTCAAGAAGCTGATGATGGGGGGATGAAGCTGTTGTTGAACCTTGAAGTGTGGGTCTTCAGGCTCCTGCACCTCCTGTCAGCATCAAGCGGAGGGTGTGGCCCGGATGGTGGGGGTCCCTGATGATGGATGTTGCCTTCATGAGGCCTCGTCTCTCATAGATATCCTCGATGGTGGGGAAAACCATACTAATGGGTCATTAATGAGACCACATCTAGAATACAGTGTACAGTACTGGTCTCCTTTTTTAAGAAAGGATGTTAACGTATTGGAAGGAGTTCAGAGAACGTTTCCCACACTGATACCTTGAATGATCGGATTACCTTATGAGGCAAGTTTGGACGGACTTGGCTTGTATTTGCTGAAGATTAGAAGACTGGGAAATGACTTGATTGAAACATAAAAGATCCTGAGGGGTGGATGTGGAGAGGGTTTGCTTTCCCCTTGTTGGAGAACCTGGAACTCAGGGGTCCCTGTTTAAAACTAAGGGTCACCCTTTTAAAACTGAAATGAAGTGAAAAGTTTCCTCTGAGGGTTGTGAGTCTTCGAAACTTTCTTCCTCAAAAGCTCAGTGGAAGCGGAACTTTGAATATTTTTCTGGCAGAGGTAGATGGTTGATAAACAAGGGAATGAAAGGTTGCCATGGGCTGAGGGGAAATGTGTTGAGGTTACAAATAGATGAGTGGCCTTGGTTAGATCTCAAACCATATTTGGCCATCCTCAAGCAGTGGGCAGGTCAAAAGACAATTCCCAGAATTCTACCTGGGTCAGTCTTTGTTTCTTTGATTCATGTTGGGCCAAGTCTGTCATTTCTGTAATACTTTCCCCTCCCTGACCCAGTGAGGCGTCGGTCAGTCCTTTGGTACATGACCATTCTCCAGTTTTATTTGCTGGAGATCAAATTGCCTGTTACAATAGGTAACTGAAAAATATTTTCAATTTTCCTAGCATTTCTGGAACACTTTAAGATGGTCAACAACACTGAATTAATAAATGCAAGACATAGTGGACATCTATGGCCAGGAGCCTTTGCAACTACTATTACTGTGGCTGTCAGTGCCTTTGTACAATGGACCATTGTGTGATTTGTTTGCATTTAATTAACCTGACACTCCAGTTCAGTTCTTGTACAAACAGGTATAGTTTGAAAAGCAACAATAAAGACTACAGATGCTGGAAATCCCCAGTATCTTCTGCTTTTTCTTCATGTATAGTCTGGTCCATTTAATAAATTTTTTCCAGGGATTGGAGTTTATAGTGTGTTGCAATACATCTATTTACCTTCAGGAGGAAATATCCAATTTTAACTGGGACAGAGGTGATGGATTATCCACTCTCCATCGAGAATGTACTTGTCCTTAGGTGATTATTAGCAATCGTTTTGTGTTTCTAGTTGCATTGCTCAATAGCACCCTCATTTTACAGACGGGTCAGCCATACCGTATCATCTCAAAGTGCCAGTGTGAGAGGACATGTCACAGAAGTTAAATACTTCCTTCAGATCACGAATCACTGCTACACTGTGTATTAGTCATGAGAGGGTCTCAGCTGACAGCTGCTATGTGTGACCTGAAGGTGACGGGGGCAGTCACGGTAGTGTAGTGGTTACCATAATGCTATTACAGCGCCAGCGACCCGGGTTCAATTCCGGCCGCTGTCTGTAAGGAGTTTGTACGTTCTCCCCGTGTCTGTGTGGGTTTCCTCTGGGTGCTCTGGTTTCCTCCCACATTCCAAAGACGTACGGGTTAGAAAGTTTTGGGTATGCTATGTTGGCGCCAGAAGCGTGGCGACACTTGCGGACTGCCCCCAGAGTACTCTACGCAAAAGATGCATTTCACTGTGTGTTTCGATGTACATGTGACTAATAAAGTTACCTTAAAATGGGGTTGATCTGGGATGGGTAGATATATGGTTGTGCAATAGGAGGAAATAGCCTCCAATGCAAACTGTTCTTCAAAATATGTGCTCCTTTGCATTGTTGAATCACACAATGGAAAAATCCAGCATGAAGCTAATTTTTCATCACTTAGACGATGATATCTTGTTTATGTTTTGGGCCAATATTGTTTCCCGGTCAAACAGTGGTCCCAGGTGGGGCATGTTATTCAATTCTTGATTGCATCAATGTGTTTGAATGTTGGCACATCACTTTTGAATAATGAGCCCCATTTGGGACCACCTTTCAAGGGAACATTCCTGAAAGGTAAAAATGTGATCACTCCCAGGATGAAAAGAACAAAGTAGCAATCTGGTTTTCTGTACCACACCATTGCACTATGTCCATAACAGAAGGTTCTGCTTAAGTCATTTAAGTACAGCTATTTTAGCAGTTGGACAGCCCTCTTTAAGCTAACTCATTTGTAGAGTTTCCCCATTATTATTGTTGCAGTTGGCCAGATAAATCCACTTGCATTGCCCCCAACTATTTTCAATAATGTAGCTATTCAGTTCTCTGGAGACTAATGGACTAACTTAAAGATTCAATACCACATCAATCTTTCAGAGCTATGCTGAACAATTAACACACTTCTGAAAGGAATAGCAAATCAAATATTTTGAGGATTGCTTCAACAAACAGCTTTACCATTGTCAAGCAGAGTAAATCCCCATTTGGATAAAGTTCTTATCCTATAAATACCACATCCTGAAAGATGTCAATTCCTTATTTATTTAATTCTAACAATGCCTGAATTTGAGAAGGATTTGGGAAAGAGAAGTAATCCAGCCTGAATTTATCTCTTTGTATTTCCATTTGTGACATTTGCTGAATTGATATTTTTGCTCGTTCAGTAGGCTTAGCACAGTTTTTTTTCCACATAAAGGAACATTATGCTTTCCTTGTATAAGGATTCTTCACTGAATTTATCATGTTCGGACTATAATATAGCAACCGAAAATCTGATTTGGTTGATCACACTCAGTTGGACTGATTTTGGTTTGCGTTTGGGTTGTATTGGGCACTCTGATGTAGCATCTGGTGCTGATGTGGATGAGCAAGCAAGTGAAACATCTTGGTCCTTCATTATTCTTTTATAGTTGAGGTTCCGGAGTGAGGTGGAGATCAGCAACTGCATTTAGTTTATGCAAAATTACTCTAACAAAAGTGCCTTCTCCCTATTTTATTTACCCAAGTGTACAAACTATTAAAGCAGTTCACATGTTATCTCAAGTTGCTCTGCAATGAATCTCATGCTGATGTGCATGCATAATCTAGCAAAGATAAGGATATTCAAGCAGATCTTATTTTATCTGCTATAAATATTCAGTGGTAAGCCTGCTTTTTGTGCGTGTTTTCATGGAGAAAAGAGGGGTTGCAGTGAGCTGCTGTCATGTTAACACTTTGTCAGGTCCCTTGCTACAAAGTACTGATGGTGATTTGTGCATGTAAAAGGATTTGCTCCAAACACTAGAGATGGGATGGAGCAAGTAGCTATGATCTGTGCAGAGGGAGAGAATAGCCTTTTTTCTGGAGGATACAGATGGATAAACTATTGGATACCTTGTGCTGCTGTGAGAAATCCCTGTCACAGACCATGTGCTCAGTGGAAAAGCAGCTAATGCTTTCTTGTGAGTGGAGTGTCGTACAGCTTCGGCTCATCTGGTCCATGTCAACCAAGATGCCCATATCCCTCTAACCCTTTCCTATCCATATGTATTCTGAACGTACCCGCCTCAACCACCATCTCTGACAGCTCACTCCATATACAAACCACCCTCTGGGTGGAAAAAAATTGCCCTTCAGGTTCCTATTAAATTTCTCCCCTCTCTCCTTAAACCTATGCCCTCTAGTTCTTGACTTCCCACCCTGGGGGAAAAGTGCATTCATTCACCTTATCTCTGCCCCTCTTCTGTTCTGCCCCTGTACTGTTCTGTTCTATTTAGTTATCTTTCCCTGCCATGGATGCCTTTCCTTCATGGTCAGGTGACCCACCAGTGCTTGTTGTCCAGACTCCCAAGAAGAATTGGTGGTAGGCAGGGGAGCAATGGGTTGTTGCAACCTGTGGAATGATCACAGAAGCAATTAACATTACAGAGAATGGGAGGGAGAGGTAAGAGAACTGGAAAACGTCTGGTGTGGCAACCCAGTTATCATCAAGAACTTAACGTCCATGCACTGCAGCACCTTTTACCATCTTCAGGTAACCCAATGTGGTTTGTAGCTGGTTGAATTCCTTTACTAGTGGGGTTCCCCCAGCAGTGGGGTCCTTCCAGCAGTGTACTTAAACCCAGGAGTCAATTTACACACAGCACGCCCCACAAATGAGGAGTGATAAATGACCAATAATCTGATGGCAGGCAGATAAACATCAGCCAGGACTCAGAGGATTCACACGGCCTTCCCCAGATAATGCCTTGGCATTACATAGGCTCGACTGAGAGAGCTGATTGTTTAATATCTGGTCTGAAAGATGGCAGGTCTGACTGTAATGCCCTGAATTATCAGCCTGTGCTGAAATACCCGGAGTGTTGCCAGAGCCTATCACCTTTTGAATAAAATAAAAGTACCAAGTACCAAAGAAGCTATCAACAGAGGGAGGGTGCGGTTAGGGGAGGAACAGCGCAAATTGTTTGATTATATTTTACTGATAGCTTATGACATTGCCAAGAGCATAAATAGGATGGCTTCATGGCCCAACCAGAAAGTGTTTGAACTCCATAGATAAGATAAGCTATCTCTATTGGTCACATGTACAGCGAAACACACAGTGAAATGCACCTTTTACATAGAGTGTTCTGGGGCCAGTCCGCAAGTGTTGCCGCGCTTCCAGTGCCAACATAGCATAGCCAACATAGCATGGCTACAACTTCCCAACCTGTACGTCTTTGGAATGTGGGAGGAAACCGGAGCACCCGGAGGAAACCCACACAGACACGGGGAGAATGTACAAACTCCTTACAGACAGTGGTAGGAATTGAACCTGGGTCATTGGTGCTATAATAGCGTCACACTAACCGCTACACTACCGTGCCTGCCCTCGCCATAGACATTAAAGTCCTTTCTTTAGGAGTAAAAAAAGTAACAGAGAGGGAGTTGCAGTAGCTGTAATGGATGCAGAACAGAGGAAAACACAGAGACATAAGTAATCACACTCTTGCAGTGAAGGATGTTGTGGAAACAGACCACTGCACATGGTTTGAACTTTTCGAAGACTAATCTAATTTAGATTTTTATGAAATATTTCCTGATACCCCTGATTGATGGCAACTTTCATCAGCTGAACTCCTGTTCTAAAATTACCCCACTGACTGAAGCATTGTCAATAAGAATTCTTATTTTACTCCTCAGATGGCTGTGTGGGGGAAATGAATAATGTTAGTGTTATGTGAATAGTGTTTTAATGCCACTTAACTCTTCCTGGCTCAGTCCCTGTTCATTAGTAAGATTCTTGATTATTGTTGGTTTATTGGGACATATTCACCGGCCTGGTGTGTAGGAGGGAAGGTAGGGTGACTGTGGGTCCCACGGTCAAGATGAGGTTCCATGTCTGCTGAAAGAGACAGCACATGCTGGAATCTAGAACTAAAAAACCACACTGGAAGATCTGAGCAGGTCAAGCATGTAACAAGGGTGATGCAGCAATCATGAGGAATTTTCATTTGCATAGAGACTAGACAAACCAAATCGGCAGTGAAAGTGAGGAGGATAAATGCATACAAATGGATTTCTGGATTAGGATGAGAAACAGAACACTGGAGGATCTGGGATAGCTGGTTGGTGATAGGTGGAACCGACTGGGGAAGGGGTGATGGGTAGATGGGACCAGGTGCGGGTGGGATGGGGTTCAGACTTTGGTATAAATGTGGTATTTTCCAGTTTCAGGTAACCCACACCCCTGGTGCTCTCCTCCCTCACGCACTCCACCTACTTCTCTCTTTGTTTACCCTTTGCATTCCCTCTCCCACCTGGTTGCATCTGCTCATCGTCCCCTCTCCATCTGGTCCTACCTATCCCACCACCCCCCAACACCGCCCCCCACCACCCCCCCCCCCCCCCCCGCCGTACTGCTATAAAACTGGAAATTTTTCCTGTTCTCTCTTAGTAGGGATTAGGTTAGGCGTTTAATTAGAGGTAAATCTTTCTTTGTAAGAAAAATTTGTAAGAAAGGATTTGGCACCACATCGTGGGCTGAAAGACCTGTTCGTGTGCTTTACTCTTCTACGTTCCCAATGCAGGATTGTGTCCCAAAACATCGACTTCCACCTTTTGCTTCCACAGACGCTGCTCAGTCTGCTGAGTTCTTCCAGCGTTCTGTTTTTGTTCAGGGTTCCATATCTGATTACTGCCCAGTGACCCACATTAGTGTGGTCGTGTTTCCAGTTAGGTTACTTTCCTGTTTCTAGTGCACTGTCAGAGATGGGCCCTGTTAGACATTCATGATGGAGAAACCCAAGGGATTGTCATAAGGCTGCCACAATCCATCATGGACCAGCAGTGAGTGTGAGCAATGGTAATTCAAGATGTGGAGAAAATCTGAATCATCCCCAGCTTGATGAAATTGCAGCATCCCTTAAAGTGAAGACAATAATTTTTATGCTTTGTAAGTGAAGGGTTTTGTAACAAACTGCTCTAGTGTGCAGTGATCACACTGTGTTTTCCCTCTATATACAATGCCATTTGAGACAGAGGAGATGAACATTTGTATCATTGTTTTTGTTTGTTCTTGGAATGTGGGTGGTTCCAGCTGGGTCATACCTGTTGCTTATCCTCTGCCTTCCTGGGAACGTAGTGGTGGGCCGTAAATTGTCACATTCCTTGTGTATATGGAGTTGGTGTCTTCAGTAATTCCAGGTGTTCACCAAATGGTGATGAAAGGCCTGCGAAAGGAAGTGACATCGAGGCAGGCTTGGAGACGACAATGTTCCCATGGCGTTGTTGATCTCGGCCTTCGTGTTGCAGAACTGTGGGAGCTGGCAATGTAGTAATGACACAAGAACAATGCCGGAAGAGCACAGCCAATCAAGCAGCATCTATGGAAAGAGAAACCAGTTAACCTTTCAGAACTAAGGCAGTAATGACTATTTATTTATTGGTTTATTATTGTTATGTGAAAGGCTTTTGCTTTGCCTGCTATCCAGACAGATCATGCCATACATAATTACATCGAGGTAGTAAAAAGACAACAGAATGCAGAATATAGTGTTGCAGTTACAGAGAGAGTGCAGTGCAGGTAGACAATAAGCTGCAAGGGCCATGATGAGGTAGATTGGGAGTTCAAGAGTTCATCATTTAGGGTACGGGAGGTCTCTTTCAAGAGTCTGATAAGTGGGATAGAAGCTGTCCTTGAGTCTGGTGGTCCATACTCTCAGGCTTTTCTATCCTCTGCCTTGGTGACTGGGGTGGGGGGGGGGGTGTTGTCAAGTGTAGTGGCAGGAATGGATGCCTTTGGTCAGGACTGGGTTATCCTTGTTGAGCGTTAGGCTTGTCCCCCCCACCCAGAAGGATGTTGAACCTTCCATCTCGCTTCTGACCTGTGCCTTGTTAATATTGAGAGGGCTTTGAGGGATTGTGTTTGAAGGGATAAAACAGTAATAAATCAAGTGTTTCCTTTTTCTATTTAGATCCTCTCTGAATCTGGATTCCTATTGCTGTATTTTAAATTCTGAACACTCTAATGCTTTAATCTGAAATCTCCTTGCATGCTCTTTTAAGAGGTTAGCCTGGAAAATTAAATGAGTTAATGCTTCTGTCAAAGAGCATAGTGAGGAATTTCAAACTAACTCGTTATTAGTATCACAAGGTGCACTTTTAGGGACTTGGTTTGCCACCAGGCTTTACTTTAAGAATGACAGTACCACCAATTTCAGAAAGCTAAGAAAAAATTCCTCTTCCTCTTCTCCCATAGCACTCTGGCTCCTTCAGGGTTGTATTAGTTTCTTAAATGACCAAGTAAAGATCTGCAGGCTTCCTAGTTTATTAATTTATCAATCTGTCCATCTCACTGGTGGAAATAACCTTCTGAGTTGGGTGGAAATTCTCCTCCTTATGGAGGAAGCCCCCTTTTAGCGGCCTCCATCAGTGGAATTAAATGTGGGGGAAAAACAGAAAGGAAATGTCCACAAACTGGTTTGGAATGTCAAGCTCCCATTAGTTTTAAACTTAATCCAAAAATAATAAAATCCCACTCACCCTGTATGGTTCCAATTAGATTCCTGAGCCGTGTTTGCTGGAAGCATGAATTCTTCCAGGTGTTCAGGTGTGTGTTCAGCCGACTTTCAGGAATAGCAGGGAGCTGACACAGCTTGGTAAACACTGCAGGTTGTGTAACAATTTAAAATAAAACTGCTGCACACTTAAAACATTGAAATGAGGGGTTTTGTGTGAAATGCTCCATTTTACCTGAAGTAGTGCCGGAACTGGCTATGCTTTTGAAGGTAGCTAGACAAATATTTTCCTAAGAAAAACATGGGATGTTTGATTTTTTTTATTAATGGAGGAATATAAGCTGAGAAAGTAAATTGCTTAGTTGCAAATTTTTGAGTGCTGTAGAATCCATTTTCTATGAAGAATAAAATGTGAATGTTGATCAGAAACTTAGTGTGTGGATGGCCAGAGTTTTAGAGAGAGCATGGAAACTGTTTGTCGACCTTTTTAAAATTTTATTCCTTTGTGTATCTGCTTCTCATTGCATTGAAGAATTTTTTCACCATCAGTTCAACAGCAACAATTAACTTTTATGAATGGAAGTCTAGATGCTGGGACATGTGGCCATCGCTGAAGCTCAATGCACGGGTTGCACTCTCAGTATTTTCATCCATGTCTGTGTAGTCAGAGGTCACGCCTGGAGGTGCTACCATTCGATACCTATGAGGGGCCATCTTCTGTACAACTTAAGGGGGACCTTCCAATGTGAAATGGAGGTGGAACCTTCACAGGGATTATATATATTTTCAATGCTGCAGGAAGCATGCAGAGGTACAGAACTTATGTCATCTCTTTGATAGTGCTGTTTAATAAGAACATAAGAAATAGGAGCAGGAGTAGGCCATCTGGCCCATCGAGCTGTTCTGCCATTCAATAAGATCATGGCTGATCTGGCCGTGGACTCAGATTCACCTACCTGCCTTTTCCCCATAAACCTTAATTACCCTACTATGCAAAAATCTATGTCTTACGCATATTTAATGAGGTAGCCTCCATTGCTTCCTTGGGCAGAGAATTCCACAGATTCACTACTCTCTGGGAAAAGCAGTGTCTCCTCATCTCTGTCCTAAGTCTATTCCCCCAAATCTCGAGGCTATGTCCCCTAGTTCTAGTCAAGCCTACCAGTGGAAACACCTTCCTGCCTATTTTATCTATCCCTTGCATAATTTTGTATGTTTCTATAAGATCCCCTCTCTTCTGAATTCCAGTGAGTACAGTCTCAGGCGATTCAATCTCTCCTCATAGGCTAACCCCCTCATCTCCAGAATCAACCTGGTGAAGCTCCTCTGCACCGCCTCCAAAGCCAGTATATCCTTCCTCAAGTAAGGAGACCAGAACTGCACGCAGTACTCCAGGTGCGGTGTCACAAGTACCCTGCACAGTTGCAGCATAACCTCCCTGCTCTTGCATTCAATCCCTCTAGCAATGTAGGTCAGCATTCCATTTACCTTGGTAATGTGTAGCACCTGCAAACCAACCTTTTGCGATTCATGAACAAGCACTCCCAAGTCCCTCTGCACAACAGCCTGCTGCAAACACCACCTCATCATCCTATACATCGCTTTCGCCCAGCTGAGTGGAATTGGCTTTGCCTGGTCCTTCTAGAAGGGTCCTGGTAAATAAAGAGTTCTTGATGGGTGTAGGTTTGGTATTTGCTTAGATTTACATTTTTTTAAAATATTTATTTGTCCGTGGGATGTGGGTGTGGACTTGGTGGGCCACAGGGCCTATTTCTGTGTTGTACAGTTCTATGACTAATTCTAGCTTTATGTAACTGAAATTTCTAATTCTAGTTCAAGTTTATTGTCAGAGGCATACATACACAGGGTATAAATGCCATGAAAATTAGCTTCTTGCAGCAGCAACACAGTACATGACAAACATAAGTTAACATGAACTTAAATTACATAAGTTAGACATAACTTGCACGACAAAATAAACATAAGGACATTAGTGCAAGTTGAGAGAGAGAAAAAGGAATATAGTCTGAGGTCATGTTCGGGTATATCAGGTCGGTTCAAGACCCTGATGGCAGTGGGGAAGAAGCTGTCATTGAACCTTGAGCTGTCGATCTTCAGCCTCTTGTACCTCCTGCCTGATGGCGGCATCGAGAAGAGGGCAGGGCCCTCATGGTGGATGTCGCCTTCCTGAGAGATTGTCTCTTGTAGGTGTCCTCAATGGTGGGGAGAGCTGTTCCTATGATGGAACTGCCTGAGTCCACTACTCTCTGTAGCATCTTGCATTCTTGTGCACTGGAGTTTCCCTAGTGAATCATCCCCTGACCTGAGGAGTGCGCCTGGAATCATGTACAGACCAGACTGGATAAGGATGGGAGATTCCCTTTCCTGAAAGGCATTAGTGAACCAGAATCGGTAACAGGACGAGAGGCAACGTGAGGCACTTCATACAGCGAATTGTGATCAAGAAGGCATTGCTTAAAAAGTTGGTAGTAAATACTTGAAACAAAAAATTCCATGGCTTTGGGGAAAGAGAAGACTGACTGGAAAGTTTTACCAAAGAATTGGAACAGGTAGCAATAGTGTCCCTCTGAACTTGGCATTTTATGACACCAGTGATTTTTTTCCCTCTGGAGCTACAGGCTAGTATTAATCTGAGTCTTTGCATTTAAAATATGTTGAACTGGCAGTTTTTTTTAGAGTAAAGGCCACGATGCTACGAATGGAATTGCTATCGATAGATTAGCAATTGCTTGTGCCCTGTTTTCTGATGAGAAAGCAGTAGAGCAAGTGAATTCAATGGGTCCAGCCAGCTGAATGATTGATTGAAAATCCAATGTTCCAGTCATTAATCTGCCTAATTTTTAAAGGGTATTTATCAAAGTTTAATAACATATTGAATAAAGAACACATTGGAAGTAAGGGCTAAACTACATGTAGACATTATGAGTTTTACAGCGGCTTAAGGAGGAATTGAGTGGGACAATAAAAATATTTTAAAAATTATATTTTTCCCCTCAGTTCAAAACTGGTAGTTCCAGTTTTAGGGCAATGTTTTCATTGATTCTCTGATGCGAAGAAAATCAAAAAAAAAATCCAGACATAATACAGTGGTATAAAAAAATGAAAGTAGTCCTGATGAGGAAAGTAGTCAATCTAAATCATTAACCCTGTTTCTCTCTCCACAGATGCTGCCTGACCTGCTGAGAGCATTTTCTCTGTTTCAGTTTCAGCTTTGGAGAATTTGCAGTTTTTTTGCTTCTCAAGTGGGTATCTTACAGTTCCAGCATCTTGTATTTTTGTTTATTTTCATTCATTTCCTTCCAATTTCATCTCCTTTTCTTCACAAGCTTTCATCGCCGTCCCTCAGCCAGCACCACCACCACATGTGTCATTTAGTCTCTCTTGGTCTCCCTTCTACCACTGACATCCCCTTGCGTTTTCTTCACCCCTCCCTTTCTCTGCAACATAAAGCATTTTATTTCATTGTATAAAATCATGAGGGGCATAGATAGGGTGAATGCACACAGTCTTTTTCCCAGGGTTGGAGAAACAAGAACTAGAGGGCATAAGTTTAAGGTGAGAGGAGAAAGATTTATTAGGACCTTGAAAGGCAACTTTTTTACACAGAGGGTGGTATGTATGTGGAATGAGCTGCCAGAGGAAGTGACTGAGGCAGGTACAATAACACTTTTCAAAAGTCAGTTGGACAGGTTCATGGATTGGAAAGTTTAGAAGGTTATGGGCCAAACACTGGCAAGTGGGACTAGCTTGAATGGGGCATCTTGGTCAGCATGGACCAGTTGGGCCGGAGGACCTGCTTCCATGCTGTATGACTCTTTGACTTCTAAATTTTCTCAGTCCTGGTGAAGGGAGTTGGATCTGAAACATTAACTTTTTTCTCTCCACAGATGCTGCCTGACCTACTGAGTATCTCCAGCACTTTCTGTTTCTGTTTTAGATTTCCAGTGGTTGCAGTTCTTAGTTCCTCAATGTATTGTACAGAATCCTCTTATGACTTGTACAGTTCCCGAGTTGTATAAGTTATATAGCTTGTAATGGATCAAAAAGGGGATTTTAAAAAGGGTTACATTCTTTGTTTTGGTATCAGAATTGCAAATCAAATTGCAGGTGGTAGAGTGGAGCTGAGGCCAATTTCAACCATAATCAGACTGGAGACACACTGGAGAAGCAAAAATTGCAGATGTTCCACATCTGGAAAGAAAACAGAACATGCTGGGAGTACTCAGCTGTTCAGGCGGTATCTATGGAGAGAGAAACGGGGTCAATGATTTAGGTCAATGATTGGCTGAGCAGACAAAGGGATACATAGCCTTGGAAGCCAGTGAACCTTTGTAATCCCCTAACCCAGAGGGCTGTGGAGGCTCGGTCACTTGAGTTCACTCAAAACAGAGACAGAACCATAGAACCATAGAAAAATACAGCACAATACAGGCCCTTCGGCCCACCATGTTGTGCTGCCCTTCTAACCACACCTAAGACTATCTAACCCCTTCCTCCCACATATCCCTCTATTTTAAATTCCTCCATATGCTTATCTAACAATCTCTTGAACTTGACCAACGTATCAGCCTCCACCACCACCCCAGGCAGCGCATTCAATGCACCAACCACTCTCTGGGTGAAAAACCTCCCTCTGACATCTCCCTTGAACTTGCCACCCATTACCTTAAAGCCATGCCCTCTTGTATTGAGCATTGGTGCCCTGGGAAAGAGGCGCTGGCTGTTCACTCCATCTATTCCTGTTAATATTTTGTATACCTCTATCATGTCTCCCCTCATCCTCCTTCTCTCCAATGAGTAAAGCCCTAGTTCCCTTAGTCTCTCCTTATTATCCATACTCTCTAATCCAGGCAGCATCCTGGTAAATCTCCTCTGCACCCTCTCCAACGCCTCCACATCCTTCCTATAATGAGGCGACCAGAATCGGACACATTACTCTAAGTGTAGTCTAACCAGCGTTTTGTAAAGCTGCATCCTCTTAAGCTCGATCCCACGACTTATGAATGCTAACATCACATAAGCTTTCTTAACTACCCTATCCACCTGTGAGGCAACTTCAATGATCTGTGGATATGAACCCCCAGATCCCTCTGCTCCTCCACACTGCCGAAAATCCTGCCATTTACCTTGTACTCCACCTTGGAGTTAGTTCTTCCAAAGTGTACTACCTCACACTTCTCCAGATTGAACTCCATGTGCCACTTCTCAGCCCAGCTCTGCATCCTATCAATATCCCTCTGTAAGCTTCGACAGCCCTCCACACTATCCACAACAGCACCGATCTTTGTGTCATCTGCAAACTTGCTAACCCACCCTTCCAGCCCCTCATTTAAGTCATTAATAAATATCACAAAAAGTAGAGGTCCTAGAACTGATCCCTGTGGGACACCACTAGTCACAGCCCTCCAATGCAAATGCACTCCCTCCACCACAACCCTCTGCTTTCTACAAGCAAGCCAATTCTGAATCCACACGGCCAAGCCCCCCTGGATCGCTTGGCCTCTGACCTTCTGAAGAAGCCTACCATTTGGAACCTTGTCAAACGCCTTACTAAAATCCATGTATCCAACATCTACTACACTACCCTCATCAATCTTCCTGGTCACCTTCTCAAAGAACCCTATCAGGCTAGTGAGGCAAGATCTTCCCTTCACAAAGCCATGCTGGCTGTCCCTAATTAGTCCATTTTTCTCTAAATGCTCATAGATCCTATCTCTTAGAATCCTTACTAACAGCTTGCCCACCACAGACGTAAGGCTCACTGGTCTGTAATTCCCTGGACTATCCCTACTACCTTTTTTGAATAAGGGGACAACATTCGCCACCCTCCAATCCTCCGGTACTATTCCCGTGGACGACGAGGACTCAAAGATCCTAGTCAATGGTTCAGCAATTTCCTCCTTCGCCTCACGCAGCAGTCTGGGGAATATTCCGTCAGGCCCCGGGGACTTATCTGTCCTAATATTTTCTAACAGCTCCAACACATCCTCTCTCTTGATATCTACATACTCTAGAACATTACCCTTAGCAACACTATCCTCAGCATCATCAAGACCCCTCTCCTTGGTGAATACTGAAGAGAACCTCACCCACTTCCACAGCTTCCAGGCACATCTTCCCACCTTTGTCTTTAATCGGACCCACCTTTACTCTAGCCATCCTTCTGCTCCTCACGTAGGAGAAAAAAGCCTTGGGATTCTCCTTAACCCTACTTACCAAAGCCTTTTCATGTCCTCTTCTTGCTCTCCTCAGCCCCTTCTTAAGTTCCTTCCTTTCTACTCTATATTCCTCGCGAGCCCTGTCTGATCCTTGCTGCTTACACCTTATGTATGCTGCCTTCTTTTTCCTAACTAGTTGTTCCACCTCTCTCGTCACCCACGGTTCCTTCACCCTGCCATTCCTTCTCTGTCTCATTGGGACAAATTTATCCCTAACATCCTGCAAGAGATCCCTGAACATCGACCACATCTCCGTAGTACATTTCCCTTCAAAAATGTCATTCCACTTTACACTCTCAAGTTCTCACCTTATAGCCTCATAAATCGCCTTTCCCCAATTAAATATCTTCCTGTCCTCTTTGCTCCTATCCCTGTCCATGACAATTCTAAAGGTTATGGAGCAGTGGTCTCTGTCCCCCAAATGCTCACCCACCGAGAGATCTGTCACCTGACCCAGTTCATTACCTAAAACTAGATCCCTCCTGCACCAACTTCTCAGCCACGCATTTATCTGCCATCTCCTCCTATTCCTACCTTCACTATCGCGTGGCACTGGCAGCAGCCCCGAGATGGCTACCCTTGAGGTCCTGTTCTTCAGCCTTCTGCCTAGCTCCCTAAACTCACTTTTCAGGACCTCATCCCGCTTCCTGCCTATGTCGTTGGTACCAATATGAACCACGACTTCTGGCTGTTCTCCCTCCCGCTCAAGAATTCTGTGGACCTGATCAGAGACATCCCGGACCCTGACACCTGGGAGGCAACGTACCATCCGGGGTTCATGCTCACTGCCATAGAACCTCCCATCTGTTACCCTGACTATCGAGTCCCCTATCACTACTGCCTTCCTCTTCTCCTCCCTTCCCTTCTGAGCAGCAGGACCGGTCCCAGTGCCACAGACCTGGCTAATGCTGCTTAGTCCCTGCAGGTTATTCCGCGCCCCCCCCCCCCCCCCCCCCCCCAACAGCTTCCAAAGCGGAAAACCTGTTATTGAGGGGAACAGCCTCTGGGGTCCTCTGCTCTGCCTGTTCCCTTTTTCCTTTTCTCTCCCCTGACAGTCACCCTTCTGTCTACTTCCTGGACTCCAGAAGTACCTGCTCTAAGGGGGGTGACTGTCTCCCGATGTACAGTATCTACATAACTCTCTCTCTCCCTGATGCTTCGCAGTGTTTGAAGCTGCAACTCCAGCTCATCAATTCCGAGCCAAAGTTCCTCCAGCCTCAAGCACTTACTGCAGATGTGGCCATCGTGGACCGCAACAAGGTCCACGAGCTCCCACATCAAGCAGCTGCAGCACACCACCATGTCCTCCATCTGAACTAATTCTTTCCCTACCTAGTTTTTTCCTACTTAAAAATTTATAACAGATAACAGGTAAACCTTACCTTTACTTAGCAGCTACTCGCCTGCCTCACCACTTTACGCTGAAGCCCCTTGAGGCAAAGCCCAAAGCACTCTGATCCCACTCGCTCAACTGCCCGCTCCGATGCTGCCCGCTGGATATGGCAGTCTTCTTTTTAAACTGTTCGCGCGCTACCGACTGACGTCACGCGCCTGCGCAGTTACTCCCCGCTATCCCTGAACCGTTAGAAGAAAAAAAATGTATATGTTCGGGACTCCTCAGCTGCTTCCGCTCGCTCGCCTCTCGCTCCCGATCGAAAACGCCGAAGACTTCCCTTCTCTTTTTAAACTGTTTGCGCGCGAGGTGGATAGACAGACAGATGGAAATGGGGATAGAGTAGGAACATGAAGTTGAACTAGAAGCTCAGTCATGATCTTGACAAATGGCAATGTAGGCTCAAGGGGCCAAGTGGCTTACGGCTGCTTCTGTTCCTTATGTCTGTGTGACACTGTGTTCTCTCCTCCCTTGTGCATGTATCAAGCTGCCTATTAAATGGCATCTCCATGTGGTAGTCACTTCTACACGGCATGCAAGATCTTCCTCCTGAGCCCTTTACCTGATGTTGCTAACTGTGCCACATTTACAGTACTTTCTCCTGCAGTCACTGGGTTTCGCTGCATTCACTCTAATCAAATCCTTTTGTAATTTGAATGTACACCTCTCAGGTCCTGACCTCTCTGCGGTCTTTCCGGAGAAAATAGTCTCCGCTGCTCCACTACCTCTAGCGTTCACTCAGTGCTCCCTGTTGTACAAAGACTAACACCCGGCATTTGTGTGTCACCTTTAAAGTCAGCAAACATCCTCAGTCTTTCATGGGGCGTGAGGGGACAGTCCTCGACGATGAGACGAGGGAGAAATACTTGATCAGGTGACCAAGACATTGTTGAAGAGGTCTATTTTGTCGTGAGACTGAATGCAGCAGGAGAGATGGCTGGAGTGGCAAAGAGAGGGGAAGTTTAACAATTTGGGGACCAGAAAGCTGAAGGTATGGCTGCTATTGTGTGGTGAGGGTGTGGGGTGGGATCCACAAGTGTTTGGATTCTGAGCACTCCAGAGGTCTGGGAGTGTTGTAAAGCCCAACAAAGTTCTAGCGTTTTGGAATGATTTAGACAATGAAGGGAATTTAAGATAAGATTTCATCATTAATCACATGTACATCGAAACACACAGTGAAATACGTCTTTTGTGTAGAGTGTTTTGCGTCAAGTGTCACCACACATCTGGCACCGACATAGCATGCCCACAACTTCCTAACCTGTACATCTTTGGAATGTTGGAGGAAACCAGAGCACTTAGAGGAAACCCACGCAGACACGGGGAGAACGTACAAACTCCTTACAGACAGTGGCTGGAATTGAACCCGGGTCGCTGGCGCTGTAATAGCATTACGCTAACCGCTACAGGAGATAGTATGACAGAGCAGGTGATGTTGATGCCTCACGGATCCAGGGATCTGGGTTTGGTCCCAACCTCTGCTGCTGCCTGTGTGGAGTTTGCAGGTTCCATCTGTGAATGAATCTCTGGGTGCTTTGGTTTCCTTCCACATCCCAAGGATGCACAGCTCGATTAACTAGCTTTGTCAAATCGGCCCATAGTTTAAGAGCAGGAAGAATGAAAGGGGAGTTGATGAGAAAGATAATAAGTTGCAAGAAAGCAGGGAAATAGGATGAGGTGGAATGTGGTAAAGGGATTGCTCTCCCCTGGGAACCATCACGGACTTGGATCGTAACTGAGTAGGACATGGCACGGGTTTTCTTGAGCAAAAAACAAACTGCTGGAGGAACCCAACAGGTCGGGCAGCATCTGTGGAGGGAAATGGACAGTCAACGTTTTGAGTCAAGACCCTTGATTTGTACTGAAAGATAAGAGGGGAGCTGGCCAGTACAAAGAGGCGAGGGGAAGGGATGGGGCAAGAGCTGGCAAGCAATAGGTGGAATGAGGAGAGGAGGCCAACTTTTGCCCCACCTCTCCCCCTCGCTTCTTTCACCTCTCTTGGCCCAAAGTGTTGAATGTCCACTTCTCTCTACAGATGTTGCCTGACCTGCTGAGATCCTCCAGCAGCTCGTTATTTTTGCTTCCGGTTCCAGCATCTGTAGTCTCTTGTATCAGAGTTCTTTTGACTTTGCGTTGATGAGGATGTAAGATGGGAAGTTCCCAGAAGAGCTTCTGAGTAGTAAAGTGTAGAGAGACTGAGGGGAGGGGCAGAGACGAGTCATGTAATGGGTGAAAGTTGGTGGCCTTACTAATGAAGATGATACTGGGTCTGAGGTTCTGTTCAGCAGGTCAGGTAGGGTACAAAGGTTCTGCGCGGTCTGGTTCTGACTGAGATGATTGCCAGGGAGGGGATCGAGTGGGTGGCGAATTTGCAGAGTTGATAGCGCACAGAAGATGCAATGACTTTAATCCTTCCAATGTTTTATTAGATGACATTGCAGCTCATCCAGGACTAAAATGTTGAAGAAAGATATGGAACCTGACTGCCTGTTCACTGAGGAGCAAAATACAATTGGGGAAAAAAATGAAGAGGTCAGGGATAGTTGCTCAAGGATCTCCAGTTGGTCTAGAAATGCTATTGCAGGAGATTCTTTACCTACATCTAGAGTGGAGCTAACCTTGAGCAGCTGGACATTGGAAGAGAGCACTGGAGGACAATGGAGGTTAACTTGCACGCTGAGCAAACTTAGCTTTGTTTCATTCTCCAGATGATGGCTTCCCTGGCAGTTTTAATAGATTCTGTGATTCTTGCAGTACAAAGAGTGACTATTAAATCCATTATACTTGTATCTTCTCTTTGAAAGTACTATCCAATTAGTCACACATCCCTTTTCTTTACATTTAGCACTTCAGACAGTTCTCTTTAAAGTGTCTGATGGTTCTCTTTACAAGGTTACTATTAAATCCACTTCCACTGTCCTTTGAGGTAGCGAATTCCTGCTCGTGCTTGGCACTTTTCAAAATACATCACCCTTTCTGCTTCTTGTGCCATTTAGCTTTAATCACTTGGGTTATTGATCAATCCTGTCAGCACGACCAGTTTCTCCTTCTGCTCTCAAAACCCTTAACGATATTAAATCTCTCCTTTGCCTTCCCTGGTCCCTTGATTCTTTGGCGGCATGTGGCACAGCCAGTAGAGCTGTTTCCAGCAACTGTGGTTCAATTCCGGCCTTCTGTGCTGTCTGTGTGGAGATTGCATGTGCTATACTGCACTGTGACCACATGGGTTTCCTTCAGGTGCTCTGGTTTCCTTCCACGCTCCAAAGACTCGTGGTTTGCTAGGCTGATTGACCACTGTAAATTGCTCCCCTTGTGAGGGTGAGTGGTAGAATCTGGGAGAAGTCGATAGGAATGTGGCGGTTAGCGTAATGCTATTACAGCGCCAGCGACCCGGGTTCAATTCCTGCTGCTGTCTGTAAGGAGTTTGTACGTTCTCCCCGTGTGTCTGTGTGGGTTTCCTCTGAGTGCTCCGGTCTCCTTCCACATACCAAAAAGACTTACGGGTTAGGAGCTGCAGGCACACGATGTTGGCGCCGGAAGAGTGGTGACACTTGTGGGCTGCCCCCAACACATTCTCAGTAACGCAAAAAGGCGCATTTCACTGTGTGTTTCGATGTACGTGTGACTAATAAATATCTAATATCTTATATCTGAATCATGCAGATGGATGCTTGATGGTCAGCATGAACTTTGTGGGCCGTAGGGCCTGTTTCTGTGGCATGTGGCTCTATGACTAATTCTAGCTTAATGCAACTGAAATACTTGTCTAATTCCAGTAAAACTCTTCTGTATCCTCTCCAGAGTCCTGTTATCCTAAAGTATGGGATTTGGTCACATTATCCCATCGAAGGCCAAGCCCCTAAGTTATCATGGTTTGACATAGTTTTCAATAGTTAATTTTGCACTGACTGATTGAAGTGCAGAATGTGATCTGTTTCACTACCGAGCCCAAATTATTCTGGTGGGTACAACAGAATGAGCTTCGTCAGCTCACAGTGATGGATCTGAGACTGCATACTAATTTGAGGCTTGGGCTTCCATTAAAGGACTGGTTCATTCGGGTTAGGATTAGATGAATCTCACAGTATAAAATCTTATTGTCTTGGAAATCTCCTAAATTGTGATATAATATTAAATGTTGTTAATAGTTGGAGGGACTTGGCTTAATGAAGAAAGTTTAAGAGCATTTAAGATTATATTCCAACCAATAGTTTGAACAAATTGATTTTTTTTTATTAGTATCAGCTTTTCCTGAGAGGTTCAACTTTAGTAGATATGACAGAACAGTGATTAAGTCACTGTAGTTGTTTGCAGAAGTCCGAAATATTGATCTGGAAAATGAGTTTGAATCCCACCAAGGCATCTGGGAACAATAATTAAATAAATATGGAGCAAAAATCTAACAATAGTTTTTCATTAATAGCCTTCAGGGAAAGAAACCTGCCCTTTCCCGATCTGGCCCATATGTAGGGCATGAATTTCCTGGTGTCCTTCATGGCTTTAATTGGTCTAGGCAAGTGGATTCGTCAGTCATCCGTGTGTGCACTTGGAAACCATGCACAGCATTCTTAAAGGAAAAAAGATGAAATTCTGTTCCGTTGACATTTTATTGCTGACACGGTTTTATCAGTGAAAAGAAATAAAAACACATTTTCCAGCTATACCTTACAGGCAACCTGCTTCCCCTGTGTTCCTTTTCACTCTCCTCCTGATCTACCCAGTTCCTTCTACACCCATTTCCCCAGCCCCTCCATCACCAGGTTTGATTCCCCTTCTCTGCCCACCCACACAATCTTTTGACAGGTTCCCCGCCCCTACTCTTCCCATCTGGCCTCCTCACCTCCCTTAATTGTTTTACCTTGCTCAACCTACCTTTCCTATCAGATTCCATCATCTTCAGCCCTTTGTTGCCTCCATCTATCACCTCCCGGCCTCTGTTGCTATTTCCACTCTCCCCTCCTCCTTCTGCCCCTCACCCCACCTCACCTGGATCCACCCATCACCTGCTGGCTCTTCCCCTCACTTCTTTATAGGGCTATCTCGCCTCTATCTTCCAGTCCAAGTGAAGGGACTTGACCTGAAACATCGACTGTCTATTTTCCCTCACAGATGCTGCCTGACCTGCTGAGTTCCCCCAGTTTCTCATTTTTTACTCCAGATTCCAGCATTTGCGGTCTCTTGTGTCTCCTGAATAAACAATGTCTTGTTCCCATGTCCTTTCTAGTTTGCAGTATGTTTAACTGTTCGTCTTCCAACTTTTTGTTTTTGTGTATTTCAAGTTGACCACTTTTAATTTTCTTACTGTTTCTCCAATCCCTGAAGGTGACAAAACACATAAATTAGATAATTCAGAAGGCAAATAAGACACTTGGTGTTATTGGCTGAGTAGCAATGATGTCATGCTGGAACTGTACTGAACATTAAGGCACAGCTGGAGTATTGTGTACAGTTCTAGCCAGCACACTGCTGGAACATAGAGGTAGCACGAGAAGGGGTCCAGTGATTTATGGGATGTTGTCAGCACTGGCAAGTTATAATTATGAGGAAAGACTGTCTGGGTGAGGTTTTTTTTTCAGGTGCAGGAGACTGAGGGGAGATTTAATTGAAACGTATAAAATCACGAGAGCCCAGTGCAAGGCAAGCAGTAAGAATTGTTTCACCCGGAAGCTAACTCAAGAACCATGGGACATAGATTTAATTTGTAGCATTGGAGGGGAGTTGAGGGAAAATTGAACTTGCAGGTTGGAAGGGAAGTGGCCCGCAGTAAGCCACACCACATTAAGAAGGTATCTGAATGAGCATTCCAAGGTCCATACTCATTAGGGTTATGGGCTAAGAGCTGCAGTGGGATTAAGCTTAAGTCCATATGTACATTGATCAAATGGCCTAGTGCCATGAACTTCTATGCTTCCATGAATATCAGGGTAATACAGTGAAGTATTACCCTGCAATTCTAGTGGTGAAGAATAAGTACATTAGATTCAAATTTTATAAGATAAGATTTCTTTATTAGTCACATGTACATCGAAACACACAGTGAAATGCATCTTTTGCGCAGAGTGTTCTGGGGGCAGCCTGCAAGTATCACCATGCTTCTGGTGCCAACGTAGCATGGCCACAACTTCCTAACCTGTACGTCTTTGGAATGTGGGAGGAAACCGGAGCACCCGGAGAAAACTCACGCAGACACGGGGAGAACATACAAACTTCTTACAGACAGTGGCCGGAATTGAACCCGGGTCACTGGTGCTGTAAAAGTGTTACACCAACCGCTACACTACTGTGCCTGGCCATTTTAGCTTTTCTTGTCAGAAAATGTAACATTTCTTTTATTGATTCCCATGAAGGAAGTAAATAGAGTTCACTAGCAAATTCTTACTATAGACAAAAAAGAGTAATAACCTCTGATCACCTGTCTGCCTGTATCCTTCTTTTAAAACAAAATGCACTGAAGACAGCTTCCTGGTTGGAACTTGTCTCTAGGCTGTTGTAAAATCATTTGGTAAAAGAAGCTTGGGGATAGTGCCTGAGGAAAGACTGTCGCCTTGTACTCATCCTTCCCCACCTTTATAACCTCCTCCCACATATCTGTACACTTCTCCCATTATGGCCTCCCTTACCTCTCTGATTTTCTTCACCCTTCCATC
Source organism: Pristis pectinata (assembly GCF_009764475.1). Lineage (NCBI taxonomy): Eukaryota > Metazoa > Chordata > Chondrichthyes > Rhinopristiformes > Pristidae > Pristis > Pristis pectinata. The sequence continues at coordinate 128,966,222 of NC_067407.1, read as the reverse complement.
AGCAAGACCATGGACAGAGACTCTTTGTCAGAACTTGAATGGCTGCTCCTCTTCTTTCGTGAGCCAGTAAAAGCACAACAAGCATTGACCTGAACATGGAGTGGGCTGTCTTTCCGCACAAGCACTGAGAGCTGGGAGTTACCAACACCAGGCCACCACCCGCAACCCTTCCCTGTGCCCCCATCCCACCCACCCCACCATCCATTCAGCCAGAGCTGGACTTGGCCTAATTTCCTGGCTTTGTGTTTTATGTTTCTATACATAAATCCAAGGATCCCAAACACAGCACCAAGGATCCCTGGGAAAGCACTTTAATGGAGTTCCAAGGAGCAATTCTACATTGGTAGGGATCACACCTGACAATGAAGGAAGAACGATGGACTAGTTAGAGGCCGATCAGGTAGTTCCTTAACCATCAGCAGAAGCAAATGGCCCACTGCTGAGGTGTACGTTTCTCAGACTAATTACCCCCCTCCCTTCCCATACCTACACCACCGGCCTCTATCCAGTAATCTAATAGCTTACGCTCACCTCCCATCGAAATCAGGCTCACTCCACCCTGAACTTGCCCCTCATTCCTGCAGAGTATTCAGATATTTGCTGCCTTAAAAAAAAGGACACCTAATTTGTTACTAACAAGTTATCATGGAAAGAGCCTCAGTACTTTATTTCTCATGTACTGTGGAAAATCAAGTATTCAGCCAACTTCTCCTTTTCCACATTCTATATTGCTGCACATTTACGCATTCCAGGACTCCACCACTAGCTGGCTTTTCAAAGACTCTTAGATTAGCACAGCACTATTTTCTTTCCCTCCCTCCATTTAGCTAACTTTTTTTAATGTCTTATTTTCTTTGGAAATTTATTTTATCCCTTTTGATGCAAATATGCATTATGAAAAAATTTAAATGGATCTTAAAATAAGAAGGGGTCCATTACTTGGATAGTCATTTCTCAGTCTGGTTTGGTAAATTGGTTTATTATTGTCACACATACCGAGGTACAGTGAAAAACATGTCTTGCATACTGTTCATACAGATCAATTCATTACACAGTGGACTGAGGTAGTACAAGGGAAAAGCAATAACAGAATGCAGAATAAAATGTTATAGTTACAGGGAAAGTGCAGTGCAGGCAGACAATAAGGTGCAAGGTCATAACAAGGTAGATTGTGAGGCCAAGACTCCATCTTATTGTACTAGAGAACCATTCTGTAGTCTTATAACAGTGGGATACATGCTGTCCTTGAGCCTGGTGGTACATGCTTTCAGGTTTTTGTATCTTCTGCCCAATGAGAGGGGGGAGAAGAGAGAATGTCTGGGGAATGTGGGGTCTTTGATTATGCTGTCTGCTTTACCGAGTCAGCAAGAGGTATAGACAGAGTCCACGGAGAGGAGGCTTCCATAGAATGATTATTTCTTTTTTTAAATGAATATTAGGCTTGCAAAAAGTCAGCACCACTCAGTGGCATTATCTCTCTACAGGGAGCTGTGTTGGTTGGACTCTTTCCATTTTTGTTGCGTTGCACTAAAGAAATGACACTGGCCAAACTGGGGGTATTGGTGAGAATGATTTCTTTCATCCTGCTGGCCTTGTCCACCAGTACCTGGATGGCATTTCTGAGTAAGTCAACCATTCAGAATGAGAGTCTGGAAATTATGCTGTGCAATGTGTTTGTCTGAACGTTTGTATCAAATTGATAGCTAATGTGTCAAGGAATCAGACCCTGCACCCCACTGTCTTCCTCAGAAGGCTGAGGAAATTTGGCATGTCCCTGATGACCCTCATCAATTTTTACGATGCATCCTTTCCAGATGCATCACAGCTTGCGTTGGCAACTGCTCTGCCCAAGACCGCAAGTAATTTCAGAGAGTTGTGAACGCAGCCCAGTCCATCACGCAAATCAACCTCCCTTCCACTGAACCTGTCTATATTTCTTGCTGCCTTGCTAAAGCAGCCAACATTATCAAGGATCCCACCCACCCCGGACATTCTCTCTTCTCCCTCTTCTTGTAGTGCAGAAGATACAAAAGCCTGAAAGCACATACCACCAGGCTCAAGGACAGTTTCTACCTTGCTGTTATAAGACTTGAACGGACCTCCTGTATGCTAAAAGATGAACTCTTGATCTCCCAACCTACCGTACACCTTATTTGTCTACCTGCACTGCACTTTCTCTCTAACTATAACACTAGATTTTGCATTCTGTTTTCCTTTTTACTACCTTATATAGAACATTACAGCACAGTACAGACCCTTCGGCCCACGATGTTGTGCCGACATTTTATCCTGCTCTAATATCTATCTAACCCTTGAGGTACTTGTATATGGAAAGATCTCTCTGGATGTCATAGAAGCAAAAGCTTTTCTCTGTGTCTCTGACAATAATAAACCAATGCCGACCATCTAGCACCCAGTTACACTGTATGATCCGTCTGTTATTTCAATTAAGCTTCTTTTAAAAAAAATGTATAATTTCACATTCTTTAAACTTCCTCTTAAAAGCAGCAGGCAAAGGCATTTCATCAATTGCGTTAAACTTTCATATAATTATAACTCCTTAATTATGATATTCAGACATTGATCTCTATTCTCATAAATTATCCTTGCTCTTAACCAGCAATGATCCTCAGAAATTTGTATTTATGTATCAGAACTTGAAACACAAATATCTAAACTTATCTCAACGTATGTGAGCTTCAGACATACAAGTGTGGATATATGAAAATAAACGCCAGCACACATTTATGGCTGGTTACCTATTTATTTGGATGATCCCCTTGATGATCCATTGAGTATTATTGGTCATTCTGTACTTCCATTATTCATTTAGCGTGTGTGAACCCTAACCCTATTAGCAAGCAGTGTTTTGATTTATTCAGTAGTGAAGGCTTTAGCTGTGCAAAAGAAATAGTTGGACAATGGGGAATAGTTGAAAAACCAGATCATTACATATTTGTGATTTTTTTTAACTTAAAAGTCCAGTTTGACACCGCAAGTTGAAAACCAAATAGGTGTTAGCTAACTGGGCATTGGAGTAGTGCCATGACTAAAATAGAAAAGCTTTTGAATTTTCCTTCAGTGAATCGCTGAGTAAAATGCAACAGTTGTGGACCATTGGAAATGTTAGTATCTGACTCACCCCATTAATTGATCAGTTGGTTTTGCCTGTCCTTTCCAGTAACTTGGATCTGAGATAGGAGAACTTGCTTCGAAGGATAAATTGCAGATGTCTCTTGTGTAACGTTCTCTAGCTAATGAGGAATTCTGACGGGAAAGAAAGGAGGGGATAATGGTCTCATGGTTGCTTCAAATTTAATTCATTTATCTGTTCAGATTAACCCTTAATCAACCCACAGGAGAGGTTGCTCCTGAATCGAGTGCTCTGGAATAATATTCAGTCAAATGGGTTACAGATTTGCACTTGCAAACTGCAGTAGCTGAAAGAATGAAAATTTGAAAGAAGAAAAACTATAGAGTTGCGGGAGCATACAGCACAGAAACAGGCTCTTCAGCTCACTGAGTCCATGCCAACTATCCCATATCCATGGCATGGACTCAGGGAGGTCATAGCCAACCATTTACACTAATCCCATATTAATCCCATTTTTTATTCTCCCCATATTCCCCCCAATTTACACTTCCCTAGTGCGATAAAATGGACTCTTGACCTCACAATCTACCTTTTTCTGACCTTGCATCTTATTGTCTACCTGCACTGCACTTTCTCTGTAGCTGTGACACTTTACTTTGTATTCTGTATTGTTTTACCTTGTACTACCTCAATGCACTCTGTAATGAATTGATCTGTACGAACGGTATGCAAGACAAGTTTTTCACAGTACCTCAGTACAAATGACAATAATAAAGCAATTCCAATTCCCCTTAGATTCTACCACACACCTACACACGAGGGGCAATTTACAGTGGCCAATTAATCTACCAACCCACATGTCTTTGGGATGTGGGAGGAAACCAGAGCACTCAGAGAAAACTCTTGTGGTCACAGGAAAAAGGTACAAACTCCATACAGACATCACTGGAGGTCAAGATTGAACTCAAGTCACTGAGCTCAATGAATGCTTGTGCTGACCTGAAATATCTGGTAAATTACCTCTTCCAAGCAACTAGAAAATGAAGGCTTTAATAATTAAAAAAAAATTAAATGGCTGTAGGAATGCTTACAGATGATGGTTTTTTGATTATAATTCCTTGACAATGATCTTAGTGAACGAGAAAAGCTACTATGAGTTTAATTCTGTCATTCCGCTTAATTTTAGTTCCAATAACAAGTAACTTGGGATGGTTTTAATCATGCATTGGAGTATCAAATTAACTACTGAAATAAAAATACTACAAAGAAGAAGTAAAAATTTCTCTATTGTACTTCCCAAGTGTAGAAGGACAGTTGTGAAGAAAATGTCATGGTTACAGTTGAACAAGAGGGACGGATCTTATCAAGCTTCACTCAGGGATCTTACCTTAGAGGTACACTCAGTGATATTGTGACCAGGTTATTGGTAATTGGTTTATTATTGTTACATATACCAAGATACAGTGAAACACTTTTGCTTGAGAGCTATCCAGGGAGATCATGCCATAATAAGTACATTGAGGAGGTAAAAAGAAAACCAGAATGCAACATGCAGTGTTGCAGTTACAGGAAAAGGGCAGGGCAGCTAAACAATGTAAATTGCAAGTGCCGCGATGAGGTAGATTGGGAGATCAAGTGTTCATCTTTAGTGTATGAGAGCTCTGTTCAAGAGTCTGATAACCATGGGATAGAAGCTGTCCACGAACTTGGCGATACCTGGTCCCAAGCTTTTGTATCTTCTGCCTGATGGGAAAAGGGAGAAGAGAGAATGACTGGGGTGGGAGGGGTCCTTGATTACATTAGCCACTTTCCCAAGGCAGCGGGAAGTATAGACAGAGTCAGTGGAAGCGGGGCGGGGGGGGGGGGGGGGGGGGGGGGGGGGGGGGGGGGGAAGCTGGTTTGCGTGATGGACTGGGCTGCGTTCACAACTTTCTGCAATTTCTTGCGGTCTCGGGCAGATCGGTTGCCACACCAAGCCGTGATGCATCCGGACAGGAGGCCAGCTGTTCACTGGGCGTCCAAGGAAGATTGAGGACCAAACTTGCGGAATATGACTATTTCAAACAGGAAGAGTGACGGAGTGTATGTGGATTCGAACAGCAATAATCCAGGGAATGGGGAATAAGGGTTGGGGAGAGGGATCAACCACTTCAACCAAATTGTTGTAGTTGCTACTGGACCATCCAAGTAGTCAGTGGAGAAGACGACAACCCAATAATTATTGCTGGCATGGGGCGCCTGTGATTTGAGGTATACAAATCAGGCTGGCAGTGTACTAGCTCTGCTCAGAATAAAAAGTGATGGATTCAATGTTTTCAATTGTTTGTTACATTCAGAATTACTACAGGCAGTTCAAGCCTCCAAGTTTAGGGCGACTTTCTCTAATTTTATTTTTGTTATATCCACTTCTCTGAGGGTGATACCTCATTCTTGATCCCACTCCTAAGTCAAGGAGCAATCTTTATGCAGCTCTTCCAGAGGAGCTACAAGTAATCGGTGACCATGAGCTATCGGCCCGTGTGACCAATATACCTTAGTGCTGATGCTCACTTTTCCAGCAGGAGTTACTGAGTGGTTAATGGTATATTTTATTTGCTCGTTCCTCCAGTTGGAGTGTGTAAAAGGAAATTGTAGTTTCCTGTTGGCAAGCTGGTTGAATCCAGTCAGTGCAGCAGAGACGTGGAGCTGAGCTTGGATAGTTCTGTAACACATAATCATATTGTATTTTCCCACTTCACCGCTGTGGAGCAACCAAGAATTTTGAACATTTGCTGGGTTGGGACACTGTGGTTTGACACGCAGAAGATTTATCAAATACGTGGAAAGGATGTAAAGTTGGGTTTGCAGCATAGGTAGCAAGGAAGGGTGGAAACAGTACTGACATTGTCATGTTGCTGACTCTTGTGTGAGGGCAAATCAATAACTGTGATGTACAGAATAAATCAAATACCCTTTAGCACCTATGTACTCTGCACCGATATCAAATGGCATTCTGTGCACTGGAATCTCAACTCAATGTTTCAGTCCATAGGATTCAACAATCATTTTGAGTCACATGGAAAATAAATAAGTAATAATTTCCCTCTTCAATTCTCCAATCCCCTGTCTACTTGTCTTGTTTCTGCACTAACACGCAGTCAGTCAGTGACTGGACGGATGTGTGTTTTTTTAAATGAGTTAGACTCCAGCATATCTGCAGTTTGAGTTCCTTCAGATCAAGAATATCACAAGTTGAGGCATGGGGGATGTTGGGGGTGGTGGTGTGGGGGTGCGGTGGGGGAGCATACAACTTGTTTGCTCAGGATCACAATGATCCCTCGGCAACAGTAACACCACTGTAGGGAGTCTGTCTTCAGAGCCACCCTAGTTCCAGGCTATCTGGGTTTGAATCAGATTTTTTTTTATAATACATAAACGTTTTGAGAATTAACAACTTTTTCTCTCAATTTGAAAAAAAGTTAGGATTATTTAATAGTGGTGGAAGTTTCAGAAACAAATGAATGGTTTGTGCAAACTGGCAACCCTTAAGTAAATATGCACAATTAGCCACAGCTACTGCTTCCTGGTTAGTTTATTCTTGAAAAAATAATTTTAAACTTACCTTGTTTCCTTACAGCTTTTAACTCTAAATATTAGTTTCCACTTCAGATTTGTTCTGGATCTTTATATTTCACTTATTTTTGATGCAAGTTAACTGTGAGTAATTGTTTTCCCAATACTAAATACTTAGTTGTGGTGCTCTTTCTATTAATAAACTGTTAACTTTTCTGTGTTCATAAGGCACCAGATATCCAAGTTCTGTCTGCAACTTTCCATTGCAGTTAGTTGGGGGATGTAAAAGAGCCCATCTGATTTTTCTTTTCTCATTCTATGAGGTCCACTTCACTACAGGGAAGGGTTAGATAGATCTTAGAGCAGGATAAAATGTCGGCACAACATCGTGGGCAGAAGGGCCTGTATTGTGCTGCAATGTTCTATGTTTGACCTTTTATCTCTCACTTCTTCACCATTCCACCCCTCCCCCCACCCATCTGCCTACCTAACAGTTGGGATGACTAACATAGTGGATAAGAACACAAGAAACAGGAGGAGGAGTAGGCCAGTCTATCACTCCTGTTCCATCATTCAGTAAGTTCATGGATGATCCTTTCCTTCACCACTCTCCTGCACAAACCCCATGTCCCGTTAATCTCCAAATACTCAAAAACCTCTGGCTCTCTCTGTAGATTGTACTCAGTGATGGAACCTTCACCCTTGCGGGTAGAGAATTCCAAAGGTTCACCATCCTGCACTTTCAACTGTGTTCTTTCTTGTATAATTTAGTATAGTTTATCTGTAATGTACATTTGTCTTGTGAATGCTGCTTATGAAGCTATGTACCTGTGATGCTGCCGCAAGTAAGTTTTTCATTGTATCCATGCATACGTGTACTTGTGCCTATGACAATAAACTCAGCTTTGATATTAGCCTCCCAATCCACTATAGCTAATTAATGCCTCACACTCATTCGCTTTTAGATCTATGGCCCTAATATCAGATTGAACTAAGTCACTTGCAATCTTCATATAAAATTCTATCAAATTATGATCAATATTCTATGAAAGTCCCTTAACTATCAGATCATGAATTAACCCCTTCTGCAGATCTGAAATAGCCAGTTCCCTCCTAGGCTCATCAACATTCTATTCTACAAGACAAAACATTCTGTAGATGCTGGAATCTCAATAATAATTTAAAAAAAAATCAGAATGTTAGAGCTCAGTAAATCAAGGAGTATCTATGGACGCAAAAGGTGTAAGTTGACATTTTGGGTCCAGACCCTGCATCAGAGCACGAGGGAAGAGGGAAGGTAGACAGTATATGAAGGAGGGTTGGGATGAACATGGAATTTTCCAGCTTCAGGTAACCCTCACCTTCCGTGTTTTCCTCCCACACCCTCACCCGTCCACCTAGGTTTCTTCTCCCTTTTTGCATCCCTCCCCCCACCTGGTCTCATCTGTCCATCATCCCCTTCCCACCCGGTTCCACTAGCCTCTGTCTCTCCCCCAACTCCTTCCTTCATACTGCATTGGCCCCACCTCACCAAAACCCCTTAAGCAGAGAGCACATCCTGCAGACACCACTCTCAGTGGATACCACACACCGTGGTGAAACATCCTGTGACTTAGTGGTGAAACATCCTGTGACTTTGCACAGCCACGGATTTAAAATCCCTGGCCTCACACTTTGTATCGGGCTGGCTTCACTTAACCAGTTATAACTAGTTACCTAATCACCTGATAGGCTAAAGGCCAGTTGATTACCACATTATACTACATGTTTGCACTGGAAATGAAAATTATTGGTCCACAAGAATCCAACAGTTAAATTAAACAATTAAATAATTTTATTGAAATCACCCCTTTACCCACACTCCAGTCAGTAGTAAAACATCTAGTTACTGAACTAGCATCCAGAAGACTAGAACTACTGATCTGGTGATATTGAGTTCCCCATAGCATACTTGAATTTAACTAATTAAAAAAAATTAGAACTGGAATTGGTTTATTATTGTCACACGTACCAAGGTAAAGTGAAAAACTTGTCCTGCGTACCGTTCATACAGATCAATTCATTACACAGTGCATTGTGGTAGTACAGGGTAAAAGCAATAACAGAATGCAGAATAAAGTGTTACAGTTACAGATAACATGCAGTGCAGGCAGACTATAACGTGCAAGGCCATAATGATGTAGATTGTGAGGTCAAGAGTCCATTTTATTGTACTAGAGAACCGTTCAATAGTCTTATCACAGTGGGATAGAAGCTGTCCTTGATCCTGGTGGTACGTGCTTTCAGGCTTTTGTATCTACTGCCTGGTGGGAGAGGGGAGAAGAGAGAATGTTCAGGGTGGACTGGAATCCTGGATCCTGAAATCCTGGAAATAAATGGTTAGTGACAGTAATGGTGATCATGAAATGAATGAATTGTTGTAAAGGGTCCACCTGGTTTACGAATGACCTTAGAACCATAGAACCATAGAACAATAGAGCACAATACAGGCCCTTCGGCCCACCATGTTGTGCTGCCCTTCAAACCACTCCCAAGACTATCTAACCCCTTCCTCCCACATATCCCTCTATCTTAAATTCCTCCATATGCTTATCTAACAATCTCTTGAACTTGACCAACGTATCAGCCTCCACCACCACCCCAGGCAGCGCATTCCATGCACCAACCACCCTCTGGGTGAAAAACCTCCCTCTGATGTCTCCCTTGAACTTCCCACTCATTACTTTAAAGCCATGTCCTCTTGTTTTGAGCATTGGTGCCCTGGGAAAGAGGTGCTGGCTGTCCACTCTGTGTATTCCTCTTAATATTTTGTATACCTCTATCATGTCACCTTGGTAAATCTCCTCTGCACCCTTTCCAACGCTTCCACATCCTTCCTATAATGAGGCGACCAGAACTGGACACAGTACTCTAAGTGTGGCCTAACCAGAGTTTTGTAAAGCTGCATCATTACTTCGTGGCTCTTAAACTCGATCCCACAACTTATGAAAGCTAACATCCCATGAGCTTTCTTAACTACCCTATCTACCTGTGAGGCGACTTTCAGTGATCTGTGGATATGAAGCCCCAGATCCCCCTGCTCCTCTACACTACCCAGAATCCTGCCATTTACCTTGTACTCTGCCTTGGAGTTTGTCCTTCCAAAGTGTACCACCTCACACTTCTCTGGATTGAACTCCATCTGCCACTTGTCAGCCCAGCTCTGCATCCTATCAATATCCCTCTGCAAGCTTTGACAGCCCTCCACACTATCCACAACAGCACCGATCTTTGTGTCATCTGCAAACTTGCTAACCCACCCTTCCACCCCCTCATCTAAGTCATTAATAAATATCACAAGAAGTAGAGGTCCTAGAACCGAACCCTGTGGGACACCACTAGTCACAGCCCTCCAATCCAAATGCACTCCCTCCACCACAACCCTCTGCTTTCTACAGGCAAGCCAATTCTGAATCCACACGGCCAAGCATCCATGGATCCCTTGGCCTCTTGACCTTCTGGAGAAGCCTACCATGTGGAACCTTGTCAAACGCCTTACTAAAATCCATGTATATCACATCTACTGCACTACCCTCATCAATCTTCCTGGTCACCTCCTCAAAGAACCCTATCAGGCTTGTGAGGCAAGATCTTCCCTTCACAAAGCCATTCTGGCTGTCCCTAATCAGTCCATGATTCTCTAAATGCTCATAGATCCTATCTCTCAGAATCCTTTCTAACAGCTTACCCACCACAGATGTAAGGCTCACTGGTCTGTAATTCCCTGGACTATCCCTACTACCTTTTTTGAATAAGGGGACAACATTCGCCACCCTCCAATCCTCCGGTACCATCCCCGTGGACAACGAGGACTCAAAGATCCTAACCAATGGTTCAGCAATCTCCTCCCTCGCCTCACGCAGCAGCCTGGGGAATATTCCGTCAGGCCCCGGGGACTTATCTGTCATAATATTTTCTAACAACTCCAACACATCCTCTCTCTTGATATCTACGTACTCTAGAACATTACCCTTACCAACACTGCCCTTAGCATCATCAAGACCCCTCTCCTTTGTGAATACTGAAGAGAAGTATTCATTGAGAACCTCACCCACTTCCACAGCTTCCAGGCACATCCTCCCAACATTCTCTTTAATCGGACCTACCTTTACTCTAGCCATCCTTCTGCTCTTCATGTACCTTCAGTGATGGAAATCTGCTACCCTTACCTGGCCTGTGTGCACAAAAAATACCAGAACCACCAAGAAGAGCAGAATACAAGGAATAGGAGAAGAAAGCCACTTGGGCTCAGCTCCAACATTTAATGTGATCGTGGCTAACCTGAGCTTGGCTTCAGCTCCATTTTCCCACTTATTCCCTATAACCTTCAATTCTCTGGCCATCTCTGCCTCAACTCCTTTCAATGATTCATCCTTCATAGCTCAGAAAGGTGGAGAATTCCGAGTATTCATGAATATCTAAGGAATTTCCCCTCACCTCCATCTTAAACAGGTGACCCATCATTCTGCAGCTGTGCCCCCATGTTCCAGATTCTCCAGGAAGGGAAACACCACAGTGGTCAACTTTTAAATGCAACCCCCCCTGAAATGACTCAGCAAGCCACCCTATCCAAGGGACAACTAGGGACAGGCAATAAATGTGAAGTTGCCAGTGAAATCCACATCTTTTGAACTAATAAAACAAAGAGAGCTTTGGAACAAAAGTTGGCTTGCCTGTGATTTCCTCTGCTTCCTCCACAAATCTCCCCAGACCAACTTTACACAATGGGCTTCAATGTTCCCACCTTAAACTGGCACTCAGTGCAGAACTGTGAAGGACATCATCTTTCCGGATCAGTCTGTCTCTGACTTTCTCACCTGCCCATTGCAGTTGGAAGTCAGAGAGCAGCTGGAGGTTGAACGTCGGTGCATCCGACTTTTAGCTCTATTGCTGAAGTCCAGAGGAGGAGCATAAATGCCCTGAGCTGAGTTGTCAGATGCACTTCACACCTGGCCTCTCAACTTCACACCAGCCATGTGCGTAGTGTGGCCCTGTTCACTTCAATGAGGTTGCTGATCGTGATTGGGAAAGAAGAAATATCTTGAGGTAAATGGTTAGCTAACTTTACTTCCATATTTCTGTACAATATAGAAAGAGGCCATTTGGTCCATCAAGTCTATGCCAGTTCTCAGAGCAATTCAATTCCCCCTAATTTTCCCTGCAATCAATTCTTCCCACATTCCCCCCTCCAATCCCAGATTCTACAATCCACAGACACATTGGGGGCAACTTACATTTACTACTTAACCTATCAGCCTGCATGTTCTTGAGATACAGGAGGAAACTCATACAGTGACAGGGAGAAACAAAGGACTGCAGATGCTGGAATCTAGATGAAAAACATGATGATGTTGGAGAAACTCAGCAGGCCAGGCAGCATCCGTGGAGAAAAGCAGGCGGTCAAGGTTTTGGGTCAGGATCTTCAGGACTGAAGGTAAGAAAAGAGGAAAGCCCAATATATAGGAGGGAAAAGCAGAACAGTGATAGGTGGACAAAAGAGGTGGACAAATCCCACTTTAGGTAATCCCACCCCCCTTCCCCACAAACCCCTCCCCCCCACCATGTTTCTTCTCTTCTTCCATTTCCTAGCCTTTTTTTTCTACATTTTTTTCCTTTCTCTCCTTACCTTTGACCCATCCCCTGGTGGATCTGCTCTCCCCTCCTTCCCCACACCTGTCTATCACTATCTCTTGCCTGCATCTACCTATCACCACGCTGGGCCCAAACCACCTCCCCTCTTTTGTCCACCTATCACTGCTCTGCTTTTCCCTCCTATATATTGGGCTTCCCCTTTTCCTGTCTTCAGTCCTGACTCAAAACGTTGACCTCCTGCTTTTCTCCACGGATGCTGCCTGGCCTGCTGAGTTCCTCCAGCATCATCAGTTACAGGGAGAACGTGCAAACTCCACACAGACAACCCTTGAGGTCAGGATTGAACCTGGGTGTCTGATGCTGTGAGCTAGCAGCTGTACTTGCTGTTCCACTGTGGGTTCCATGTTTTAAAAAATTAATTTCCTATCCTTCTAAGATGTAAGTATATTTATTTTCCATTTTTAATCTTTTAAGCGAATTAGATCTACTTGAACTGCTTTGAATGGCTCCAATCATCAGAGATATATAAATATAATTTAAAGGCCTTTGGCAGGACAGGTAGGATCCATCACCTGAGGCCTAGATGCTGTTTGCAGATGGCATCTCCTTGCAGGATGTTTATGGCAGCCAAGCCTTCAGCTTGATCCATGGGTCGTTGCTTGAACAGCATGGGGGGGATGTGCAGGTGGGAGTGGAGAGAGCATGTGTGCATGGTAGGCTGGATCATTCCTCAAGAGCTGCTACCTCACAGCGCCAGAGATTTGGGTTCAATCCTGACCTCAGGCGTTGTCTGTGTGGAGCTTGCAATGTTCTCCCTGACTGCATAGATTTCCTCCAGGTGCTCTGGTTTCCTCCCATATCCCAAAGGCATGCTAGTTGATAGGTTAATTAGTCACTAAGTGGTTGATGGTCAACATGGATTCTGCGGGCCGAAGGGCCTGTTTCCTCGATGGTAGAGACCTTTCAGTCCAGATGAAAGGTCTCAACCCAAAACGTCGACTGTCCATTTCCCTCCACAGATGCTGCCTGACCCGCTGAGTTCCTCCAGCATCCTGTATGTTGCTCCAGATTCCAGCATCAGCAATCTCTCGTGTCTCTGTCCTGTTTCCATGCTCTGTCCCTCTGTGACTAATTTGTGGAAAGTGAAATGTCTAAAGTTGAGCTGTGGTGAAATGTAAGAACAGCTGAATGGTAGCCTGTGGGTTGAGCATCTGTAGCTGGCTACATATGAAGTGGTGCGGGAGTGCTGCAGAGAGGATGGATAAAAGTCGAGTTTATTGTCATATGCACAAATACATGTGTGCACAGGTGCAATGAAAAACTTACTTGCAGCAGCATCACAGGCACATAGCATCAGATAAACAGCATTCACAAGAAAAACATAAATTAAGCATAAATTATACACAACTTTTACAAGAGAAAACACAATTAGAACAAAAAGCAGTCCATTTTCATGCAAAGTGATCAGCGTGGTCATAGTGTTGCTAAACTGTAGTGATTATGTAGTGATGTAGTGATGATCCTGGTGGTGTGGGACTTCAGGCTTCTGTACCTCCTGCCTGATGGTAGCTGCGAGAAGATGGCAGGGTCCGGATGGTGGGGATCTTTGATGATGGATGTTGCCTTCTTCAGGCAGCACCTCCTATAGATACTCCCGTTAAACCCGAGTCCAGTTCACCTGTTTTGGTGGACACAAAAGAGCCCATTGTCCTTTTGGGAGAAGGTCAGGGAGTTCTGGTGTCATGGTCAACATTCAATTCTCAAACAGTACCAGGCACCCTTTGCTTTCTTCAGATAAACACTGATGAGATTATGCAAAATGTTAGTTTACGTATTACCCATTATGAACACTTGAGGCTCATTGATTTATAATTCCCAGTTTCGTCCCTCTTTTTTTAATTTTAGTCTTCAAAAACCGCTTCTGTGGTTACGATCTCGACTGTTTCCTGAATAATTCTAGAAGGGATCCCATCTGGTGCAGCTCTTCTGTAAACAAGCAACGGGCATCACTATAGAATCTTTAACATGGTGAAACATTCCTATGGACGTTACAGGAATATTGTCAAACAAAATTTGATACCAAATCATGCCAGGAGATAGATAAGATATCTTTATTAGTCACATGTACATCGAAACACACAGTGAAATGTGTCTTTTGTGTAGAGTGTTCTGGGGGCAGCCTGCAAATGTTGCCACACTTCCGGCGCCAACATAGCATGCCCACAACTTCCTGACCCATACGTCGTTGGAATGTGGGAGGAAACCGGAGCACCTGGAGGAAACCCATGCAGACACGGGGAGAATGTACAAACTCCTTACAGACAGTGGCTGGAGTTGAACCCGGGTTGCTGACGCTGTGATAGCATTACGCTAACTGCTACACTACCATGCCTGCCCTCGCCACAGACATTAATGTTACGCTAACCACTACAGGAGCAAGTCACTAAAAGCTTTGTCAGAGAGGTAGGAGAGTCCTACAACTAGGAAAGGGAAGAGGGTAAGAGATTTAGTGAGGGAATTCCAGAGCTCAAGATCTCAGCTGCTGACAACAGACAGCCAGGTAGAGAGGGAGTAAAATCACGGATGTGTATAAAAAAACAGGAATGGATGTGTGTGTGGAGATCTTGGGAGGTGCAATTCCTTGCTGCAGCTTTGCATGGACTACATTCCTTTGCCAAGAGGACTTTATGTTGAAACTGAAGGCTGATTCTGAAAGTGTACTTTTGATAAATTCAATTTACTTCCAGTGCAGTGCTCATTGTTCACTAATGTTCTGGATGGTGAGCTGTGGGATATGTCAGAACCTAATAAAGAATCTCTTCCGATTTCAGCCTGCTATTGAAAAACATGCATTAAGAGCCTGCTGGAATGGATTTAATTAACTTCAAGTAGTTAAAAGTCAGGAAAGGCAAAGCTACAGATACCTGATCAAGTGATAGATGTAATGTTACACCATTAAGGTATGCTGACATAAGCCAAGAATGAAGTTAGAAAGCATTGTGGTCAGACAGTATCCATGAATAATTTTCTCATGTAACCAATAAAATCATTTGTGGAGGTTTTCAAGGACGTGTTATGGTGCTTATGTTTTAGTCACATGGAGGAGATGATGTGGAAACCCTATGATTGTCTTCCAGGAAGGGGCTGAAGTATTAAACCTATCCATGTGCAATTTTTGTAGCATCACCAGGCATTCCTGGTGAGGAAACCTCAAAATAGAATGCTGCACTGCAGAATAATGCCAGAGTACAGTGGGCTTTTTGTCCCACCAATTTGTTGCAGACACTTGAATTATCATGCAGGGACATGTGCTTAATGAGCTAAAAATTCTTGATGTAAATCCAATGTTACTTTAGAGCAGATGACCGGTCTCTCCTTTATTGACCGTTAAAAGCAATTACTTTCAAGTATTTTACACCTAGATCAGCAGGATACACACTTAAGGTTGCTGTGAAACATTTGGTGTTATAAATTTTGTTACAGTGAATGTTCTCCCATGTTCAGAGTTGTACACTGCTCCTATTAGCAGATAGCATGCACCCTCTGGTCAATAGAGCAGACTTCTTGCCCTGTATCTAGATGTGTAAGAAATCTGAAATAAAAATCGCAGCAGTTTCTGTAGTGGTGTCCATGAGAAGAATGGAATGTTGCTAAATCTACTTGCTTCACTTATGTCCTTTGGGGAAGGAAATGTGCTATCTTTAGCCAGTCTTATCTATGTGGCTCTAGGTATACAGGAAGGCGCTTGGCATTTAACTGCCCTTCCAAATGGGTCCTGGCAAGTCCTCAATTCAAGCCCAATTGCAGATGGGCAATAAATGCCAGCTGGATTGAAAGTGTGGATAGAGAGGAAGGTTGTCTAAGGATACAGCAGGATACAGATAAGGTGGAAAAGTGGGCAGAGCATTGGTAGGTGGAATTTAATCCTGACAAGTGCGAGGTAATGCACTTCAGGAAGTCAAATAGGGGGAGAATGTATACTGTAAAAAATAGGGCACTAAAGAATGTTGATGAACAGAGGGACCTTGGCGTTCAACTTCATAGTTCCCTGAAAGTGGCAACACAGGTAGATTGGGTGATGAAGAGGACATGTGGCGTGCTTGCCCTTATGAGTCAGGGCATAGAATATAAAAGATGGGATGTTATGTTGCAAATTTACAAAACACTGGTTGGACCTCACTTAAGAATGTTGTGTGCAATTCTGGTCACCACACTGAAGGAAAGATGTGCTTGTACTGGAGAGAGTGCAGAGGAGATTTGCCAGGATCGGAGGACTTCAGTTATAGGGAGAGATTTGGAAGGCTGGGCTTGTTTTCCATAGAGAGGAGTCTGAGGGATGACCTGATAGAGGTATATAAAATTATAAGAGGGGTAGATATTGAGAATCTTTTTTCCATGGTAGGGGTACCAAAAACAAGAGGATATGAGCTTAAGGTGAAAGGAAGGAGTTTTAAAGAGGAAAGTTTTTCACGCAGAGTGTGGTTGATATCTAGAACTCACTGCCAGGGGAGGTGGTGGAATTGGATGCAATCACTATATTTTAAGAGACATTTAGACAGCCAGATAAATAGGAAAGACATAGAAGGATGTGGTCCTAATGCAGGCAGATGATATTAGTGTAGGTGGGCAAAAAGCTCAGCATGGATGCGATGGGCCACATGAGTGTCTGTGCTGTACAACCCTATGTCTTAGTGTGTAAACATCTCACTGACTGTGATCAATGAAAACTTTGCCATAATAACAATAGGTGATGTGATAAAATCGTAATCACGTTCTGATGTGATATGCAGAAGTACACTAGCAGATGTCCGTGGTGGCCGGTTTGTTTATCAGCTTGTCCTATGGAGAAACCAAATTGATGTTTGAACATTGTGCAGTTCTTGGAGTCTGATATTATGTCAAAATGATGACATAGATTAAAGGTAGTCCCCTTCAATAGGTAAGAATCTCAAAGTGAGAATTGGATTAGATAGTTTACAGAAAGAGGCCTTGGTAAGCCTCTTTGCATTAGAACAGTTCAAATCCCGTCTGGGACTTTATATAATTTAGGATGACGTTTAAGTCCAACATTGAGTGAGTGCTTTTGATTGAAGCATTATACCGTGACCCTCTTGCATTAAAGATCCCATGGCCAAAATGGAAGAAGAGCAGGGGGCTTTTCTCTGATGTCCAGGCAAAAATTTATCTTTTAGTATCACCAAAACACATTATTTGGTCAATCTCTCTATTTGTGCATCTTACTGCATGCAATTTGGCACAGTATAGTACATTACAGCACAGTAGAGACCTTAGGGTAGAAATAGTCCTCAATAACATGTTAAATGTACAGTGTAGTGGCAGATGCATGTTAAATTCCATATCTGAAATTTTAGCTGCAGAGTATGTGCCTGATATTGCAGCATTACTAATTTGAAATCAAAAAGTGCTATGTAAACACAGTATTTTTATTTTTAACTGCACCACCCTCTTGTAGTCACCTGTGTAGGAAGAAGCAAAATTGATCTGCATTTCTTTATGAACAAAATACAATGATTATATTCTTGAAATATTCATCTTTCAGGTGCCGTAATGAATAGTCTCTCTGGATTCTCTGGGCCGGTACTCAATTCTGTGGCATCACGTATTGTGGAACAAAATGAGCAAGGTCAATATTGCAATTTTGCTTGTGAAATAATTACCTTTAATGATTTTGTTATAATTCAGTTTGACTTGCTTTCATTACAAATGGCTTGAAATGTGATCTTAATCTGACTTCTTTAATATTATAGCATTAAAACTTTCACAAGTGTTCAATATTTTGTTATAAATCTTCCAAAGTAACTCCAAAAAAGGCATGGATGATTGCTTTCTGTTGTGCTAGGAATAAATGGTGATGTAGCCATGTTTGCTCACCCTTGTCCAAAGTACACAACGAAAGTAAAACCATTATGAAAAATAAAACAACTGCAGACGCTCCAAGTCTGAAATAAAAACAGGAGACGCTAGAAATACTTGGTGTGTCAGGCAGCAGCTGCAGGTGGAGAGGCAGAGTCAATATTCAGATTGATGTCTTTTCACCAGTTCTGTTTTTATTTAAGTAAAAGCTTATACTTCGCTGGAAAGCCGAAAGTTGGAGGTTTTCCAGGTTGTTTGTCTATTTCTGAAGAAAGATCCTGAAATGTTTTGTTATACTTTCCAAAGACCTAAGGGACTATTTCCGTCAAACTCGAAACAAACACTGAAATAAAGGCAAAAGTGCTGGAAACACTCAGCTGGTGAACAGTAATTGTGGAGAGGGAAACAGATGTATGGTTTCAAGTTGCTGATCTTTCATGGAAACTTATCAAGCTGTGAAGTTATTTCTATGTCTCTCTCCTCGGATGGCGCCTGACCTGCCAATTATTTCCAGCGTTTTTATTTTTATTTCAGTTTTCCCTGCATCTGACTTATCTTGAAAATTAGAAAACAACAGTAGATACTGGGAATCTGAAACCGAAACAGAGGAGGGCAGCATGTGTAGTAGAGTGTGTCCTCCCAGCTCCAGTGATCCAGGTTCAATCTTGACCTCTGGTGCTGTCTGTGTGGAGTTTGCACACTCTCCTTGTAAGTCCCTGCACGGGAGGTCCTTCCAGACACTCCAGTTTCCTTCCACGCCCCAAAGACGTGCAGATCGGTAGGTTAATTGGCCATTGTAAGTTGTCCTTAGTGTATGGTGAGTGGAGGGAGATGAGGGGAGAATGAAAATGGGTTTAGCGTAGGATTAGTGTAAATGGGTGCTTGATGGTTGGCATGGGCTCAGTGGGCCGAAGGTGCTGCCTCCACGCTGTATGACTCTCTGGATCTCAAATACTGGAAACATTCAGCAGGTCACGGAGCATCTGTGGAGGTAGAAAGAGACAATCTCCTCAGATGCTGCCTGACCGGCTGAGTATTTCTAAGACTTTGTTATTATTTCTGGCTTATTTTGCATTTCCAAATAAGCACTTGCTTTTATCCACTCTTTACTTCACCTCGTAGTTTCTTTTCTCACCTTGTGCACTGTATATCGCTGTGCTCCTTAACTCATCCCATCTGTTATGACGGTCCCGATGAAGGGTCTCGACCCGGAACGTTGACTGTCCATTCCCCTCCATAGATGCTGCCTGACCCACTGAGTTCCTCCAGCTCCATCTTTTATAATGCTCTTTCTCAGCCAGCTCTCCAGCTACTTGCATTGCCGCTAACTGCATCTGAGAAGCTGATGGTCATTAAGGCATGAAAGATTGACCAGTTTTTCTATCTTTTAGTATTCCAACTTTGTTGCAAACTCTTCTGCTCTGCGCATGAATTCTAAATGTACTTGTTTATTTTGTCGATGAGGGGGGCAAGCAGCACAGCCAGCAGAGCTACTGCTTCACAACTTCAGTGACCTGGGTTCGATCTTGACCTCAGGTGCTATCTGTGTGGAGTTGGCATGTTGTCTCTGTGAATGAGTAGGTTTCCTCTGGGTGCTCTGGTTTCCCCTCTCCTCCCAGAGACATGTTGGCTACTGTAAAATGCCCCCAGTGTAGGTAGGTGGCAAAAGTAGTGGTGGTGGGAGCTGACAGGCAAGTGTGAGGGAATGGGCTTCAAGGAAATAAGTGGCAGAACGGGACTCAAATGGGCCGAATGGCCTTGTTCTCTGTCATTAGAAATATCAAATAAGTATATGAAATAGGTTGAAAGTTGGCAACGTTTCAGCTGCTGCTGTGTTTGCCTATTAGTCCTAATTCTGATCTAATATTGGTCATTTTATAAATATGTTTAATTTTCTTTCATGAATAGGTGCGATGTTTTCTTGTGTGGCTTCTATAGAAACAATCTGCATTATAATTGGGGCAACTACATTTGATGCACTTTATCCTGAAACACTCTTGTCATGGCCTGGTTTCAGCTTCATTGCGATGGCAGGCTTCCAAGTGATTCTATTGATCCTTATACAGTAAGTAGTTCATTATTTTTGGGCTTCTCATGTGTGTGTCTGTGTTATATAGGTGAAATAATGGACAACAAAGCAAAAAGTGATGGTCCATTCAATATTTCCCCTTAATACCCTCTACCTTCATTTTATTAACAGTATCAATTCTAAATCCTTCGCATCCATCATATTTCCTTTCTCAATACCCTGTTCCTTGATCAAAAAACTCTGTCACTCATGACACATCTTCTGCAAATCCATGCTGGCTGTCCTTAATAACTTTGATAATTCTACACGAGCAATATTGACCTCATGATGACCTGTAGAAGTTTGTCCACATCCATTGTTGTTCTGAAGGCCTGTAAGTCACAGCTAGCTGCTCCTCTGACTCGTGCAGTTCCACTCCATCCTCTTGCACCCATTATTTTCCACTATCTTCTGAGAAAACAGAGATAAAATATTCATCTAAAAGCAACACTTTTCCTTTATCCCCCATGAAAGATTTCCTTTCGCTCTCTAATTTCCCCTAACCTAGTCTGAACTTCTTAATCATCCATTTTTTTGTTTAAAAATGCTGTTATTTTCCTTTTGAATTCCCTCCATATTTTCCTTCTTGCCTTCTTAGCATTCATTTTCATTTTTTTATATATCTCCATTACGTTTTCTGCTAGGTTGTCTTATGTGTAGTTGATTCTAGATGTGTCCTGTAAATTAAATTTTCTACTGTGCATTTCCAACTTTAACAGCACCCCTTTTACTATCTGTGAAGCTTAGGCTATTATGAACTTTGAGCCCCTCCTGTTTAAGAGTTATAAACTCGTAGAGTTATACAGCATGGAAACAGGCCCTTCAGCCCAACACGTCCATGCCGACCAAGGTGCCCATCTAAGCTATTCTCATTTGCCCACATTTCGCCCATATCCCTCTAAGCCTTTCTTATCCATGCATAGGTCCAAATGTCTTTTAAATGTTATTGTACCTGCCTCAGTCTCCCAGAAAAGTCTCCTGTTATTTCATAGCATCTGCTTCCCTTTTCCAACTTTTCCTTTCTAGCAAATAAAGAATGTGACCAAGTATCATTTATTTTTGGTTTTCATCTTTTCAGTTATTGCATTGAATCTTTAGGTTTTTTTCTTGCGTCGTAAAATATCTGCTTGCCTCATTTCCCTCTCCCTTGAACTTTATACAGCAGTTCTCACTGAACTGAAGACAGCCCTTATCCCACAAATGAGTATTAAAAAAATAATGATATCTGTGCAGTTGAGGCCATTGAGATCTCATCTGTATGAACAATTGGTTGAATGATATAGCTTGTAATGCAAGATCCTGGAAATTTTCATTAGATTACTGAGGAGCTCGGGCAATATTTCACAGTTTAATCTTCTTAAACTTTTGCCTGTGGTTTGGCATTTCTCTCTAGATTAATTACATTTTCACAAATAGTAGCACTCATTTCTTATTTGTATATTGAAAATAATTGGCCCTGTGATCTGTGTGACTAGCTAAGTAATGAGATATATAGCTGACTGATTAACTTGTAGAGCCGAACATGTGGATTATTTTTTTGGTTGGGGGGATTCGGATGGTGTGTGCTGCTGGTGTAAGTGTGTAGGAGTGTGCAGAAAATAAGAATGGGAAGAAATAAAGAACACTTCACTCATCAAACCTATTCTTTCCATTTATCATGGATAATTATTCTAAATATAGAATTGCTTAGTATCTGAAGAGAAAGGGATGGAATTTAACTGTAGCTCGCTTTGTGATCATCAATGTTCAGCTCTCCTGCTAGTACATCCTCTGAAGTTCCCCCTTCTTCCCCCCTCCATTCTTTCCTACCCTCCACCACACCCACACCCACACACACCCACACCCACACACACACCCACACCCACATACACACCCTCACCCACACACACACATACACACACACACCCACACACACACATCACACCTACACCCACACACACCACACCACACCACACCCACCCACACACACCACACCCACACCCACACACACCACACCACACCCACACACACACCCACACACACACTCACACACACACACCACACCCACACACACCACGCCACACCCACACACACACACCCACACACACACCACAACACACCCACACTCACACACACCCACACCACACCACACCCACACACCCACACACACCCACACACACCACACCACCCATCCACACACACACACACACACACACACACACACACACACACACACACACACACACACACACACACACACACACACACACACACCCTCTATGCCTTTTTATGTTGTTAGAAAAGTTAAGTTGCTGGTAACATGATATTCCTTGACCTCTGGTAGTTTAATAATCTTTAACCATTTAGTAGCAATGGACAGAATGGTGATATTTTCAATATTATGGAAGATTAAAAAACTTTAAAAAAATGTGCATAGCCTTAATCCAAGTAAGAATAATCATTTGCCGTGTTTTATTTGGGTTTACTTAAATAAAGTTGGGCAATTAACCTTTGCTATGGTCAGTGTCACTTTGACCCATGTTCATCCTGTGCAGAGGTGGAGTGGCAGGTTACAATATCCCGAGGTTTGTGGCTCTGGTTGGGGCTGATACGATTCTTTTCTGAAAGGAGCTTCAAGAAAATGCGCGTAATGCACCTTTAATGTGTAAAAACATCTTGTGCTGCTTCACAGGAGCACTATCCAGGCAAATTTGATACCAAGATTAGTTATTGGAAGACATGGCTCGAAGCTTGGTCCAAGAAGGTGGTTTTGGAGAACACCTTAAAAAGGTTGGAGAAGTTTAGGGAGGGAATTCTAGAGCTAAGGTCCTGTTTCCCAGCATTAACCTCTCTTTCATTAATTTTAGCATAGATATTTATACCACTTCATGCTGAAATTTAGAAAGTTTGTTTGTATTTATAGTTGAGCAACCTTTAAAGTTTAGACTTGGAGGATTTAGAGAGAGTCATGTAGCATGGAGGGAGACCCTTCAGCCCATCCTGTCCATGCTGACCATGTAGTCTTCTTGAGCTAGTTCTATTTGTCTGCATTTGGCCCATATCTGTCTGAACCCGATTAAAATGTCTTAAATGTTGTAATTGTGTTGATAAGTGCAGAAACTAAGAAAAAATGCCACTATTATGGAGACAAAAGAGACTGCAGATGCTGGAAAATTTGGAGCGACAAACAAAAATGCTGGAGGAAGTCGGCGGGTCAGGCAGCATCTATGGAGGGAAATGGACAGTTGACGTTTCGGGTCGAGATCTTTCATCCAGATGGTCTCGACCCGAAACATAGACTGCCCATCTCCCTCCATAGATGCTGCCTGACCCACTGAATGCTACTATTAAAATGAGATTGCCAATTTACAACAAGGTAGGAAGAAGCTCAATCCATCCCTGTTATTTGGGTTTCTTATGATCCTTGCACATACTTTATTTCGAGTGGAGGGTTTGGACAAGTTGCTGTTTTTCACTATATAGCAAATATCTGTTGGAGGACAAGGTGAGCACTCCCGATGCTGACAGATTAAGTGAGATGACAAGGCGTGAGACTGGTGGCAATTATAAGCACTAGCATGGACCGCTTGGGCCGAATGGTCTTTTTCAGTGGTGTACATGTTCTGCTGCTCAAAAGTGCTGTCATTGTCCCCATACTTCTCTCAAATGTTTCTCACTGCAATGATGCACCTCACTTCTGACAAACCTCCCATGGGAGTAGAGCTATTCTTCAGAACTAACGGGAAACTATCCAATCTATAGCAACTACAGTCCAAACCATAGTCGCTCTGAACCTTGGTAGTTGAGCAGCAGTATGCCGATGATGCTTGCATTTGCCCACGAATGGATGGTGAACTCCAAGACATTATAGGATTGGCCATAAATTCAATATCTGCAAGACAATTGGTGAACATCACCAACAGCCTGCCCTGGTCCAACCACATAGATGCCATGGCCAAGAAAGCTCACCAGCACCTCTACTTCCTCAAGAGGCTAAAGAAATTTGGCATGTCCCCTTTGACGCTCGCCAACGTTTATTGATGCATCATGACTTGGGTTGTGTAGCGGTTAGCGTAACGCTATTACAGCACAAGCGATCCGGGTTCAATTCCGCCTGCTGTCTGTAAGGAGTTTGTACGTTCTCCCCGTGTCTGCGTGGGTTTCCTCCAGGTGCCCAGGTTTCCTCCTACATTCCAAAGACATATGGGTAAGGAAGTTGTGGGCATGCTATGTTGGTGCCAGAAGCATAGTGACACTTGCGGGCTGCCCCCAGAATACTCTACACAAAAGATGCATCTTAAAAAAACTGCTCTGTCCAGGACCACAAGAAACTGCAGAGAGTTGTGGACACAGCCCAGTGCATCACGGAAACCAGCCTCCCCTCCATGGGCAAAACCTCAATACCTCTCGCTGCCTTGGTGAAGCAGCTAGCATGATCAAAGACCCCACCCACCCAGGTCATTCTCTCTTCTCCCCTTTCCCATCAGACAGAAGATACAGGAGCCTGAGGGCACATGCCACCAGGCTCAAGGACAGCTTCTATCCCACTGTGTTAAGACTATTGAACAGTTCCCTTATACGATGAGATGGACTCTTGACCTCACAATCTATATTGTTAATGACCTTGCACCTTATTGTCTACCTGCAATGCACTTTTCTGTAGCTGTGACACTTGATATTCTGTTATTGTTTTTACCCTGCACTACCTCAATGCACTGTGTAATGAATTGATCTGTACGAATGGTATGCAAGACAAGTTTTACACTGTACCTTGGTACAAGTGACAATAATAAACCAATATCAAAACAAAGGTCCTCAGCCAATCTGTCCCACTGTACAACATTGCCCTCTGATAATGAAGGTTCACGACAAGACCACAGAAAACATGGACCACTTTTTGTGTCCCCAGAGCCACCCCTCAGCAAAGGCAGACACCAATGATAAGATGCTTTCAATGCACCAGCACAGCCATTGGTTGATTGAGGAAAAAGGTGTTTGAAGATTAAGACCCCTAACATGGTTTACGGGTCAGCCGTTCTATATGTTTCTGAGATCTGGACTTCTACAGCAGGCATTTCAAGGCATTGGAAACATATCATCAATGATATCTCTGCAAAATGCTCCAAATCTACTGGAAGGACGTGAACCAACTTCAGCTTTAGTGAAGACCTGGTTACGCTCAGTTGGTTACCATAAGACCACAAGACATAGGAACAGAATTAGGCCCTTTGGCCCATTGAGTCTGCTCTGCCATTCAATCATGGTTGATTTATTTTTCCCTCCCAACCCCATTCTCCTCCCTTCTCCCTGTAACCTTTGAAGCTCTTACTAATCAAGAACCTATCATCCTTCTCTTTAAATATAGCCAATGACTTGGCCTCTACAGCCGTCTGTGGCAATGAATTCCACATATTCATCACCCTCTGGCTAAAGAAGTTCCTCCTCATCTCTGTTCTAAAGGGACATCCTTCTATTCTGAGGCTGTGCCCTCTGATCCTAGACTCTCCCACTACTGGAAACATCCTCTCCACGTCCACTCTATCCAGACCTTTCAATATTCCGTAGGTTTCAATGAGATCCCCCCTCATCCTTCTAAACTCCAGCGAGTAGGCCCAGAGCCATCAAACGCTCCTCATATGTTAACCCTTTCATTCCCAGGATCATTCTTGTAAACCTCCTCTGGACCCTCTCCAATGCCAGAACATCCTTCCTTAGATATGGGGCCCAAAACTGCTCACAATACTCCAATTGTAGTCTGATCAGCACCTTATGAAGCCTCAGCATTACATCCTTGCTTTTATATTCTTGTCCTCTTGAAATGAATGCTAACATTGCATTTGCCTTCCTTACTACCGACTCAACCTGCGAGTTAACCTTTAGGAAATCCTGCATTAGGAATCCCCAAGTCTCTTTGCACCTCTGATTTCTGAATTCGCTCCTGGTTTAGAAAATAGTCTACTCCGTTATTCCTTCTACCAAAGTGCATGACCATACACTTCCCTACGCTGTATTCCATCTGCTACTTCTTTGCCGATTTTCCCGACCTGTCCAAGTCCTTCTGCAGACTCCCTGTTTCCTCAACACTACCGGCCCCTCCGCCTATCTTTGTATCATCTGCAAATTCGGCCACAAAGCCACCAATTCCATCATCCAGGTCATTAACATATCATGTGAAAAGTAGCGTACCCCTAACACCGACCCCTGCGGAACACCACATCACCAGAAACCAGCCAACCAGAAAAGGCTCCCTTTATTCCCACTCTTTGCCTTCTGCCAGTCAGCCAATCTTCCATCCATGCTAGTACCTATCATGTAATACCATGGGCTCCTATCTTGTTTAGCAGCCTCATGTGCGGCACCTTGTCAAAGGCCTTCTGAAAATCCAAATAAACAATATTAGGTGCCTGCCACATTTACAATGCCTGAAACGGACACTTTACTCGGTAGTGAGAGAGATTACTAGATAGAGGAAAAGATTCAAGGATAAACTCAAAGCTTTACTGAAGGAATGCAACATCCCCACTGACTCCTGGGAATCTCTGGCTCATGACCACTCAAAGTGGAGAAAGAGCACTTGGTATGGTACTGAGAACCTCAAGGTCATGCACTGGGAGCACACAGGACCCCTGCCTGAGCGGAGGAAGGAATGCACCACCTCACAAACCACCCACCTGCTCGCTCCTGCAGTCATCTCCTGTCCTATTTGTGAAAGAGTCTCCACTTCCCACATTGGTCTCATTAGACACTCCAGAACCCACAAAACCAGAGCAGGTTGCCTAATGGGATGAAGACGTTCCATGTGGTCCAATGTGCTGTAGTTTGGTTTAAAATGCCAAAACATTGTGGCTTTTGTTCTTTTGAGATCTTTAAATAGGTTGGTGGTTTAATCCAGGGGATTACCCAAAATGTTATCAACAGATTTGTTATCAGTGAAATTTCTATTTTACTTGAGCACTTAATCAATTGAAACAATACAAAAAAATACTGTAGAAACCATGTGGGTCATTCGTTAACAGTGCCCTTCTGTGTAATCTGTAAAATCACTTTGGTAACAATAGGTCAATTGGGAAACACTGCACAAACAGTTTAACTCTGTAAACATTAATCTTTGATAAATTAGTTATCTTCCTTCCTGTCCTTTCTCTCTCCTGTGGTCCCCACTCCCACTGCTGAATGTTGACAAACTTTTCCCTGTATAACCAACTTGACTCTGGACATCTTAAATTATCCTTTTGCTTGTGGTAGCTACAGCAAGCACAATACAAATGGTGTTGGAATTCCTCCTGGTTGACAGAAATGGCCAGGGCAAGGCATTTAGTGGTCAAGAGAACGGATGCAGAATTGAATAGCTATATTCACTTCAGTAACAACAATGACCACTTATAATTGTTGGCTGTGGGAAAATGATTACTGAATGATGAGATTTATCTCTATGTGGTTGCTGTTCAGAAATCAGAGGAGATAAATTCATGAACATCACTAACAGCTCTCCCTTGTATTGTGCCTTTAATGTTGTGGCATTTCACTGATTTGTTATCAACTAAACTTTGACAGCAGTGATGTTTCTGGAGTGTGCTTGGACTGGACTCTTGCTATGAAACTGCATGGTCTTATAATCTTAATGTTTGGATTCTGTTCCTTACACTACTGAGGCCTGTTGTGCATTCGAAGGTTAAGTAGAATTGGTTGACCCAGCTCCAATCTCTGAGCTATTTGTTTAAAGCAATAATAGAAAGTCAGAGTACTGTCTGGCTAAATGAATAGTGACAACTGAAATGCTAATACAGCGTAAATGTGTGTGAAATTTGAAATTGTTATCTCTCCATCAGCAATACCTAATTACTGATTTTCAGGATAAGCAACACAAGTTCTAAAGTTGTGTTATTGTGATTCTCGTGACCGCGCTGCTTTATAACCTTGTGCTGTTACCATTTTGACTGTGTCGCATCCTGTCCACCCAATTAAACTTAACCAAAGTTCTTCTGGGTGCCCTAGGTTTAAACCATTCACTTTAATGAATGGTTTAAAGAAAAAGAATGGCTTGCAGCATCAACCAAGGAGGTCTCAGCTGAGCGCTTCCCCATGTGGAATTAATTGACATCTTGCCAGGGCTGTGAGAGGCAGCAGCAATTGACCTCCAGGAGATGGCTGAGCCTAGTATCAGGTTCAGTCATAATCTCACCTGTACTTGAACTGGCTCTCACTGCTGAAGCACACACACAGAATGGAGGTACTACTGATGTTCTCCAGCAAGAAGTTGCTGCCTTGAGGGGACAAAGCTAACATGAAGGAAGGTAGGAAAGGAATCTTGTCAGTAACCGCGATCTGTATCTCCCCATCGCCAGTCACTCCCCTTCCCCCTCCCACA
Source organism: Pristis pectinata (assembly GCF_009764475.1). NCBI lineage: Eukaryota > Metazoa > Chordata > Chondrichthyes > Rhinopristiformes > Pristidae > Pristis > Pristis pectinata. The sequence goes on along the minus strand of NC_067407.1, from coordinate 128,937,656 downwards.
CTATCACAGATATGTCAGTCCTCAGCCTCCTCCCCTGCCAGGAGAATTCCAAGCACAAACTGGAGGAACAGCACCTCATTTTCTGTCTTGGAACCTTGCAGCCTAACAGCATGAACATTGAATTCTCCCACTTTAGGTTATCCCCACCCCCACTTCCCCACACCGCCCCCCCCCCCCCCCCACCACCACCATGCTTCTTTTCTTCCCTTTCCTAGCCCTTTTTTTTCCTCTCTTTCCTTACCTTTGACCCATCCCCTGGTGGATCTGCTCTCCCCTCTACCCCCGCACCTGCCTATCACTATCTCTTACCTGTATCTACCTATCACCACCCTGTGCCCACCCCACCTCCCCTCTTTTGTCCACCCGTCACTGCTCTGCTTTTCCCTCCTATATATTGGGCTTCCCCTTTTCCTATCTTCAGTCCTGAAGAAAGGTCCTGACCCGAAACGTTGACCGCCTTGCTTTTCTCCATGGACGCTGCCTGGCCTGCGGAGTTCCTCCAGCATTATAGCATTTTTCATGAAGAAAGGAAAACAAGCATTGTAAAGTTGCTGACAAAACATGAAGGGTAGCAATAGCCTGTGGAACACCCTTCATATCACCAGTAATATATTCCAACAGGTCACACTCAGGGAAAAAGGATTGCTGCATTGGAAGGTGTTCTGCATGGTTCCCATTGGTAAAGGCCTGCAGAGACTGCTGCTTTAAGGAACTCTCCCCACAGCAGCCAGAGCACCTTAGACAACTGTCTGATTCACTGGACACTTCCCGCATTGTTTTGTTTTCAGGTTTCAGCAACAGCTCTGCACCGTGCTTCACAGCTTTTACAAGGCCCTTTGTTTGTTTTCTCCCTCTAATCCCCTCATTAACCTATTAACCAGATGGTTCCATAAACATTGCAATCACCTTGACTACCCTGGCCTCACCCCATCCAGAGATATTCCCTTTCTTTTATCCATAATGGGCAGGCATGGTAGTGTAGCGGTAAGCGTGACAGTATTACAGCATCAGTGGCCTGGATTCAATTCCAGCCACTGTCTGCAAGGAGTTTGTACGTTCTCCCTGTGTTTGCGTGGGTTTCCTCCGGGTGCTCCAACCGGTTTCCTCCCACATTCCAAAGACGTACAGGTTAGGAAGATGTGGGCATGCTATGTCGGCACCAGATGTGTGGTGACATTTGTGGGCTGCCCCCAGAACACCCTCCGCAAAAGATGCATTTCACTGTGTGTTTCGATGTACATGTGACTAATAAAGAAATCTTATTTTATCTTAATTCCACCTTCCTCTCTGCAACTCAAAACTAACTTGTTTCTACACATTCCCAATTGTGACAAAGGGTCTTCCACCAGAGTGTTACTCTGAGTGGGATATATTTCTCTTTACAAAGACGCTGCCTGACCTGCTGAGTGCTTCCAGCATTTTTTAAATTTCATAATATAAGCTTAACTCAGTTTGTGGAATAATCATTTTTCGTTTGACAACATTGGAGGTGTTGTAAAAGCATTGCAAGGATGTTGCAGAAGCAGAGGATTTTGACTGGCTCTAATGAGGGGCTTTGTGAGACAAAATATCCAGGAGATTATGGAGGATGCTTGGGGGTGGTGGGGGGGGGGGGTTGCGGATTAGAAGCTGAGGCAGAAGAATAAATTTAGACCATAAGATAAGAGGAGCAGAATTAGGCCATTCCGCCCATCGAGTCTGCTTCACCATTCAATCATGGCTGATTTTTTTCAACCCCATTTTCCCGCCTTCTCCCCATAACCCTTAACCCCGTTACCAATCAAGTTGAAAAACACCATGATGCTGGAGGAACTCAGAACCTGTCAATCTCTGCCTTAAATACACCCAATGACTTGTCCTGCACAGCCCTCTGTGGCAATGAATTCCACAGATTCGCCACCCTCTGGCTGAAGCAATTCCTCTTCAACTCACTTCTAAAGGGACGTCCCTTTATTCTGAGGATCCTAGACTCTCCCACTAATGGAAGCATCCATGTCCATCCCCACGTCCATCCATCCATCTCCACGTCCGCTCTATCCAGTCCTTTCAGTTTCAATGAGATCCCCATTCCCCTCTCCATTCTTCTGAAGCTTCCTCAGACTTCCTTTAACATTCCAATGGATCTGTTGTTAGACCTCATCCTGAAAGAAAATCCGATCAATATGGCCAGCAGAAACAAATATCACATCACAACAACACCAAAGTCAAAATATAGACATTTTTATGAAAAGGAGGAAAATACATCTTGGCCCCAGTTTGAGGACCCACCCTAGGAGTACAAGGGTTTAAATAATGACAAGAATCCAGCTTATACGTTCAAATGTGGTTCGCAGTGAAGCACCGTCAGGTCAGGACAGAGGAAGACCACAGGAATTTCACGTCCTATGTAAGAAATCAAGACTTGTTTTGGAATAATGAATGGTTTATGGTTTCAGTGGGTAAATGTGACTGAGGAGAGCTACTGCTGCTCAAACCAAATGGCCTGTATTTCAGCGTACAGGACCAGGCAGCACACTGTCTGAATATTAAAGAAATTATGTGAAGTGCAGAAGACTTGGCGTTGTCAAGCAATATGAAATTTATCGTTCACTGGTGTACAATATTGTTAGCTTTCATGTTCCAAATTAAAAGTCAATTACAATAGCTAACAAACACTCACATTTTTTTTTAGCACTGGCCTTAATAGCACCTCCCTTTTAAAACGGCAATAAATCTCGTCTTGGTCTCTAAGTGTACAGAAGCAAATGTCCCTTAATTCCACAGATCAGTGATAAAATGCCAAAGTGGAACTGTCACGCAGTTTCTTCTAAGGCAGTCCCTCGGCAGAGATGACGTGCTTCCACTTCAGTTCTGAGAGGGAGGGGGTGAGGGCCCTGCACACACAGTCACAGGAGAGGTAGGAAATGCTTGTGGCGACGGGGGAGTGGGTAGTGTGGGAGGTAGTGTGTCTTTTTTATTGGGTTTCTGTGTGCTCCCAATGAAGAGACTCAGGGTTCTCAGTGCCGGCCTAGATGATCCTTCTCCACTGTAAATTGTCATAGAGTTCAGCGCAAGGTGAGGCCCTTTGGCCCACTGAGTCTGTGCTGACCATCAACCACTCATTTTCACTAACCCTATGTTTTTTCTTCTCCCCTCATTCTCGTCAAGCCCCCCCCCCCACCCCCGATTCTACCACTCCCCTGCATACAATGGCTGTTTACAATGGCCAAATAAACTACCAACCCACATGTTTTTGGAATGTGGGAGGAAACTGGAGCACACAGAGGAAACCCGCATGGTCACAGGGAGAACATGCAAACTCCACACAGACAACACCTGAGGTCAGGATTGAACCCGGGTCTCTGGGGCTGTGAGGCAGCAACTCTACTTGCTGCGCCACTGTGCCTCCCTAAGTTATACTCCTGTTGAAAGAGGCTTTGGGAACATCCCTCTGTCCTACTGGCAACTGGTTGATGTGACTAAGTATAGACTAGAGTCTCTATCTGGCTAATCAGGTATCGGGCAAGTGGTTTGGTCTGCCCCTGATGGTCATTAGAGACTTGATGGTGGGCCGGGAAGAGAGAAAACATGTTTATGTTGGTTTGCCCATCGTGCCAGTGGATTTGGAGCATCCTGCAGAGAAGTGCTGATGGATTCTCAGCAGTGCTTTGAGGTACCTGCTGTAGGCAAACCTTATCTTAGAAGCAGAGATCACTTCTGCTCAATAGATCATAAGCTTTGTATTGGTATTGGTATTGGTTTATCATTGTCACTTGCACCAAGGTACAGTGAAAAACTTGTCTTGCATACTGATCGTACATGTCAATTCATAACACAGTGCAGTTACATTGAGTTAGTACAGAGTGCATTGAGGTAGTACAGGTAAAAACAATAACAGTACAGAGTAAAGTGTCACAGCTACAGAGAAAATGCAGTGCAATAAGTTTCAAGGTCACAACAAGGTAGATCCTGAGGTCAGAGTCCATCTCATTGTATAAGGGAACCGTTCAATAGTCTTATCACAGTGGGATAGAAGCTGTCCTTAAGCCTGGTGGTACGTGCCCTTAGGCTCCTGTATCTTCTATCTGATGGAAGAGGAGAGAAGAGAGAATGACCCAGGTGGGTGGGGTCTTTGATTATGCTGGCTGCTTCACCAAGGCAGAAAGAGGTAAAGACAGAGTCCAAGGAGGGGAGGCTGGTTTCTGTGACACGCCTGGTTTCTGTGACACGCTGGGCTGTGTCCACAATTCTCTGCAGTTTCTTGCGGTCCTGGGCAGAGCAGTTGCCATACCAAGCCGTGATGAATCCAGATAGGATGCTTTCTATGGTGTGTCGATAAAAGTTGGTGAGTGTCGGGGGGACATACTGAATTTCTTTAGCCTCCTGAGGCGCTGGCGAGCTTTCTTGGCTGTGGCATCTATGTGATTTGACCAGGACAGGCCATTGGTGATGTTCACTCCCAGGAACTTTGTGCTGGATTTGAGATAATGATCTCCAAGCCGAACATTCTTTTCACCAGCAACAAACAATCTGCCTGACGAGCTCAGTTTCTGATGCCAGGTTTTGACCCAAAATGTCGACAATTCTTTTCCTCCCACAGATGCTGCTCGACCTGTTGATTTCCTTTAGCAGATTGTTTGTTGCTCCAGATTCCAGCATCTGCAGTCTCCACTCTTTTCCTCTGATGACCAGAGGCTGTGCTGGCACCCTAAACATGGAGGTGAATTTCATCCTCAACATCTGCCTTGAGATGGCTCCCAAGATGTGGGAGCTCCACATGTTGTGGGTCTCATCATTGGTCTTTATTGTGGAATCATGTCATAGCGCAGGTTGATGACCTTTTTCGCAAATGTTTAGTGCAAAGTATATTCACTGAGATGCTTCAGTGAATAACTTGATGCTGACTTGGAGCCCAGCCTCTGATTATCCACATATGCAAGCGTTGTCTGCATACTGCAGGCTTGAAAACTGAGGTTGGAGTGATCTTCTTTCTAGGCAGATGTGACGGAGGTTGAACAGTTTCCCATTTGTCCTTTAGATCACATGTTCAGTTTTGGTCACCCTGTTATATGGCAAAGATGCCATTAAGTTGAAAGAGTGCAGAGGAGATTTATGAGGTTGTTGCCGGGACTCGAGGGACTGAGTTATGGAGAGAAGTTGAACAGATTGGGACATTTTTCCAGTGGAGCATAGGAGAATGAGGGGTGATCTTATAGAGGTGTATAAAATCATGAGGGGCAAAGATAGGGTCCTTTTCCCAGGGCTGGGGAATCAAGAACTAGAGGTCTTGGGTTTAAGGTGAGAGGGGAGAGATTTAATTGGAACCTGAGGGGCAACCTTTTCACCCAGCAGGTGGTCCGTATATGGAATGAGCTGCTGGAGGAAGTGGTTGAGGCAGGTGCATTAACAACATTTAAAAGGTACTTGGACAGGTACATGGATATGAAAGCTTTAGAGGGATATGGGCCAAACATGGGCAAATGGGGCTAGCTTAGATGGGAATTTTGGTTGTCATGGACCACTTTGGCTGAAAGGCTAATTTCTATGCTGTATGATTCTATGACTCGATTAGCTCCACTTTACTGGGAAGCTTGTTGAAGGTGGCGTGCAGTATTCTGGTGGGAAAGCTTGAGAGAAGCGTTGACGATGTGATGTTGCAGTCTTGCTTGACACCAGTCTGCACGAGATTGGGTCTGTTCGAGACCCTTTAGTTACATGTCATGTGGCAAGCAGGAGGGAGACAAATTTCTGAGGGCAGACAAATTTGAAAATTGAGAAATGTGTAATTAACCACAACAATGACAGCATAAAATTACTCCCTCTTTAAGAGGTGGCATTCGGCAGCAATGTGTTGCGTAGCTTCAAGATTTGCTAATTATATGTTAGCATTTGAGTGGAGGGAGAGATATTATTGGAAAAGACAATGCCACTGTGGTGTGGGCTGGAACGTGACACTTGGAAGTCTACACACTCATTTTATTCTTTCATCTGCTTGCTCCCTTTCCCCTACATCATTTCTACAATTCTATGATCTGCCCTTTCTCTGATCAGGGAGAGGACTACAACAACACAGTTCGATGCATTTTTTATTTGCAACTTCTTTTCTCTTTGTTTTCTTCTCTCCAGCCTAGAGCAAGAATGGGTTCTTCCTTTTGTGACAGCATCTTTGAGCATCTGCCCTGTAACCCCTCACAGCAACTCAGGATGGGGAAGGGATGTGCTATTTGATATCATCTTGTTCTTTCCATATGAACATAAGGTTTAGAAGCAAGAGTAGGCCACTTGGCTCCTCATTTCTGTTCTGCTACTTAATATGACCGTGGTTGATCTAATTGTGATCTCAATCCACCTACAGTACTCCTTCACTCCCCTGCTTTAAAGCTTGCTACTTATATTATGTGAATATTTGCCTCATTTTAGAACCTCTCTTTCTTCAAAGAAAACTCAGTCCCATTTCCATGACATGGCTCCACAACTCAATACCCAACATTTAAATACCTCACCGATGCTCAAGAACACACACACACACACACACACACACACACACACACACACACACACACACACACACACACACACACACACACACACACACACACACAGAACAGATTTCAGTCTTGGGCCCACAATGATATCTTAAATATATCTGAAACTGCAATGTAACATGGTGTGTTATAATAAGGTTGCATCATACATACTGTACCTGTAAACTCACCTTTTGTGTATCATGCACCAAGCCACCCAGATCCCTCTATATCTCAGAGCTCTGCAATCTCTGAACATTTAAATACTATGATTTTATTGATTTTTCCTGCCAAAATGGATAATTTCACATTTTCTCACATTATACTCCATTTACCAGATCTTTGTCCACTCACTTAACTATCAATATCCCCCCTGTAGCCTTCTTAGGTCCTCTTTTCAACTTATTCGCCTACCTATCTTTTGTCAAAAGCAAATTTAGCACTTTTACCTTTGGTGCCTTCAAGCAATCTGTGGAATCAGAGAGTAATACAGCATGGAAACAGGCCCTTCAGCCCAACTCACTCATGCCAACCAAGGTGCCAACCTGAGTTGTGCCATTTGCCTGTGTTTGGTCTATATCTCTCCAAACATTTTTTCTCCATTTCCCTATCCAAATGTTCTTTAAACCTTGTAATTGTACCTGCCTCAACCACTTCCTCTGGCAGCTCGTTCCACATACCCACCACCCTCTGTGTGAAAAACTTAGTCCTCAGGTCCCCTTTAAATCTTCCCCCTCTCACTCTAAATCCATGCTCTCTCATTTTAGACTCCACTACCCCAGGAAAAACACTCTCCATTCACCATATCCATGCCCCTCATGATTTTATAAAACTCGATAAGGTCCCCCCTCAGCCTCCTTCGCTCCAGAGAAAACAATCCCAGCCTATCCCATCTCTCCTTATAACTCAAGCCTTCCAGTCCAGACACCTCCTTGTGAATCTTTTCTGCACCATCTCTAGCTCAATCACATCCCTCCTATAGAAATGGTGACTAGAACAGCACACAATATTCCAGGTGCGGTTTCACCAGTGTGTTGTATAGCTGTAACATGACATCCCAATTCTTGTATTCAGTACCCTGTCCGATGAAGGCAAGCATGCCATACGCTTTCTTCACCACATTGTCCAGCTATGTTGCCACCTTCAGAGAACTATACGTACCCCTAGGTCTCTCTGTTCTACAACACTCCCCAGGGCCTTGTTACTTACTGTGTATGTCCTGCCCTGGTTTAACTTCCTAAAGTGCATCACTTTGCACTTGTCTTAGTTGAATTCCATCTACCATTCCTTGGTCCACTTTCCCAGTTGATCTATAACCTGATTTAACCGTAGACAACCTTCATCACTGTCCACCACACCACCAATTTTTGTCATCCACCAACTTAATAATCATGCCACCTACATTCTAATCCAATTCATTAATATACATGACAAGCAACATTAGCCACCCTCCAGTCTTCAGGTACCAATTTAAGTTGTAAAAAATTGAGGCCCCAGCACTGATTCCCAACAGTCCACCCACAGAACCTGCATCAAGAGATTCAAAAGTGAAGTGACAGTAAACCTGCTGAGCTTAAGCAGATGTGAAACATATCGGCATCAAAATAATTAATGCTCATTGCTCCTTCCTGCCGGATATGATCGGATTCCTGTAGTTGATGGAAGGGTCCTCAGTCCTCCTCTGGTTTCCTCCCACGTCCCAAAGGTGTACGGGTTAGGAAGTTGTGGGCATGCTACTTTGGCGCCAGAAGCGTGGCGACACTTGCGGGCTGCCCCCAGAGCACCCTATTCAAAAGATTCATTTCATTGTGTGTTTCGATGTACATGTGATTAATAAAGGTATCTTACTATTTTTCCCCTTTTCAGAAGTAAAGTACAATGTAAGTTTTTCATTAACATAGGGCTCTTTCAATATTTAGTGCTGCCTATTTGTTTCTGCTGGGTAAATTGTTATTTATTTTGTTGGTTCATGCAATAGTGAAGTGGTCATGACTGTCTATTTAGCTTTGGTTGAGAAATTGGTCTGTGCCATTAGAAGGATGGGTATGTGTGTCTACTCTTAGAGGTTGTATATGGAGAGAGCATGTCTTGTCACCAGACATCCTTACATCTCCATGACTTTGTATTCCTCAATTGTACTGGCTGCTAGTGGGAGAATAGCCGTGACACCATGAACACAGAGGAATTAGGGTGGCCCAGTGGTGCGGGTAGCAAGACGCTGCCTCATGCTGCCGGAGACCTGGGTTCAATCCTGACTTCCGGTGCTCTCTGTGGAGTGTTTGCAAGTTTTCCCCGTGGCTGCGTGGGTTTCCTTTGGATGCTCCATTTTTCTCCCACATCCCAGAGGTGTGTGGGTTTGCAGTTAACTGTCCACTGTAGGTTGCCACACATATGTAGGTGAGTGCGGCGGAGTTGATGAGAATGTGGGGAGAATAAAAAGTGAGATTAATATTGGATTAAATGGGTGGTTGATAGTCAGCATGGACTCACTGGGTGGAAAGGCCACTTTCTATGCTGTATCTGTCTATGACTATCTGTGAATTATCCCTTCCTTACTCTTCCATACTCTACAATGCTTTGGCAGATATTGTATTCGGGGAATAAAACAATTGGATGGTTCTTGTATTTCAAGTGAAAGCCATTCACAATTTTGAGCCAATACTCGCTTAATTGGCCTGTCACATGCTAACAGAAAGAAAAATAGTCCAATCAGCCTATTCCATCATAGTGAATCTATAACCTAACTCAATCGAACTGTCTATGCTCTTTATTTTGCAATAATTGCAATTAATAAAAATCTAGTAAACTAGTGAACAATTATCATTTGTAGAAGTGTGTCCCAGAGTTTTGGTTTCTGCTTCCTAGTTGCACTGAATCCGTTCATTCTCCATTTCACCTGTCCTACTTGTTCCCCTGGGTGAAGTATTGGGTTGGAAAGAAAATGTAGACCTGCATTTACATATATATTGCCCTTCAAAATGTCAGACATCTGTAAGTTCTGCATAGCCAATAAGGCGTCTTTGAAATGTTGTTGCTGTTGTAATGTAGGAAGCAGCCAGTTTGTGTGCAGTAAAGTCCCATGAACACCAGTGTGATAAGAAGCAGACAACCTCTAATTATAGGTGATCAAAATATTAGTACAAACAGTCCAGTTCTCCTAACCTCAAGGAGTTTCCTTTGATTCGTGAGGAGACTGTGGTAACTAAAGGGTTTAATCCCATGTCTGGATTTGAACTCCTTCAGTGGCAAGGGACTCCGAGATCCATATGAAGTTCACTGTGCTGCCCCAGCATATCCAGGATTACCCTGCCAGAACTATATATTTGTAGCAAATTACATATAACAAAAGAGTCCCACAATTTAAGGTAATCATTTTTTTAAATTGACGTTATATTAGAGTTATACCAGAGTAATCTACTGTCTGGATATTATATCGGTTATGACACAGAAGGAGGGTATTCTGCCTATTGTGTCCATTCTGGTCGAAAAAGAGCTATCTAGCCTTATCCCACCTTCCAACACCAGCTTGTTAGCCCTGCAGGTCATGGGTCTCCAAGTGTTGTTTAAATGTTGTTTAAATATATACCACTATTTTAGGGAGTGAATTCCAGATGTCTAACACGCTCTGGGTGAAATTATTTTTTCTCATTTTCCCTCTAATCCCTCTACTCATTACTTTAAATTTATGCTTCCTGATTTTTGGACCCTCTGCCAAGGGAAATAGGTCTTTCCTATTTACTTTACCTAGGCCTCTCATAATTTTACACTCCTCAATTAAGTCACCCCTCAGCCTCCACTGTTCCAAAGAAAACAACCCCAGCCTATTCAATCTTTCATCTTAGCTAAAAAAAGTTCAGTCCTCGCAACATTCTCGTAAATCTCATCTGTACGCTCTCTGGTACAATCGCACTGCTCCTGTAACGTAGTAACGAGAAAAGTACACAATACTCATATTGTGATCTAACCAGCATTGAAAAATAGTATATAAAAGCAATATTACCCTGGGTAGATTCTGCTGGTGGTCACCTCTGAGTGAAAATAGGCTCTTGGAAAATGAACCTGACACTTCTAGTCAACAGTGCCTGTAAGTTAGTGCTTCTGATGATTACCCTGCATCAAACACGAATGTGCAGATCTCATCAGATGTACACTGATCCTTTTTGCGATGATCAAAGTCTTTTGAAGTTTTAGGGTTTAGCAACAAGCAAGGAGCAAACTCCACAACGGATTGCCAAAGATATGTAAATTAAAGACTCCTCAATGTGATGTTGAGACATAAGAGACTGCAGATGCTGGAATCTGGAACAAAAAACAAGACGCTGGAGGAACTCAGCGGACCAGGCAGCACCTGTGGACGGAAATGGACAGTCAGCGTTTCGGGTAAGTCCAGATGAAGAGTGCTGCCTGACCCGTTGAGTTCCTTCAGCATCATGTTTTTTGCTCAATGTGATGTTGATGTTCTGCACACAGACATTTACAGTTTGGTCTTTGTGTGACCCCCCCCCCCCCCACACCCCCGCTGGTCACAGTACTTCTGTGCACTCCTCAATGTGAGGAGGTGTGGCGTTTGGCAGCCTGATCAACCTGTCCCTCGGAGTGGAGGGAAAGCCACCTTTCAGCATGGGAGTCAACACAGCAGAGAGGAGGGCCACGCATATTAGAAATCACCATTTCTAATTGGATCTTCTATATTTCCTTCCGAAGTGGATGACCTCGCATTTACCAACATCATACTCCATCTGCCAGACCCTTGCCCACTCACTTAACCTATCTATATCTCTCTTTAGACTCTCCGCATCCTCTGCTACATCTATTTCTTGGTTGATTGCTTGTGCCACTGTAATGTTATTATTTGGTGGCTTATAGACAACTCCTACCAGTTATTTTTTCCCTTTACTCCTAAGGGCAGGCACGGTAGTGTAGCAGTTAGCATAACGCTATTACAGCACCAGAGACCTGGGTTTGACATATAGGTTAGGAAGTTGTGGGCATGCTATGTTGGCACCGGAAGCATGGTGACACTTGTGGGCTGCCCCCAGAACACTCTACGCAAAAGATGCATTTCACTGTGTGTTTCGATGTACATGTGACTAATAAAGATGTCTTGTCTTGTTTGAGGGGAGGCCGCACATATTGGCGATCGCCATCACCCCCGCTCCCATCCCCCGAGTATCTCCTCGCCTCCATGGCAACACGACAGTATCAGGCACATCACCCATGAAGCATGTGAGAAAAGGGTGAACTCCAGTGTCTGAGCCTGCATCCCTCTATTCCTCCTCATGCTTGTAATATAATGAAAGGGGTGGACAACGTGAAGGAAAAGAACATCAGCAAAGACATAGTCATTAGCACTTGTGCATCCTCAGCATTGACTGCGCATTTTAACTTAATTCTTGCACACTGGCAGGCTCATTAACTTTTTCAAGTCGCTACTTGTGATGATCCCGGACAGTCCAGATTTAAATATAAACATTCAGCAAAATTGAAAAGAGCAGAATGAGGTTCTTAGTTACTTAGAGATTTTTTTTCTCTCAGCTGATTTGATGGATGAGCGAGTCAAATTTCTCCTTCTTCCCTTCCTCACTCCCCACTGTGAAGGTCATACTAGAGATGCTCATAGATGCTCAGCTGAAAGCCAAATGGTTGTGTTGTGGGAGCCAAGATGTTAAAGGCGTCTGAACAAAAAAGTTAGGGATCCAGTTTCCACCTGCCAGAATTAATCGCTAATTCTGAATCCTCGGCCTGAGCCCCTGACCTTTGCCTCCTTATCCCCTTCCCCCCATCCCACCCTTGCCCAGCCCCATCTCGGCCCCAATCTCTGATCCACTCCCTCACCCCTGGCTGGGCTCTCACCTCTGGCCCCATGCAACCCCCTCCATCCCACATCTGCCTGGGCCCCAAACTCTGAATCCCCCCTCAGCTGGGGACTGGACTTTTGTGCCCACGTCCCTGACCAGGTCCCGAATTCTGAACCCTTCCCCTCCTCACTCGGGACCTGATCTCTGTTGCAGTTGCACAAGCTGTTGGTGAGACTGCACTTGCAGTGTTCTGTATGGTTTTGGTCGCTATGTTATAGGAAAGACATCATTAAACTGGAAAGAGTGCTCAGAAGATTTACAAGGATGATGCCAGGAAAGGAGGGTCTGAATTATAAGGAGAGGATGGGTAGGCCAGTATTTTATTCCTTGGAACGTAGGAGATTGAGGGGTGACCTTATAGAGGTGTATAAAATCATGTGGGGTACAGCTAGGGTGAATGCACATAATCTTTTTCCCAGGGAAGGGGAACTAAAAACTAGAGGGCATAGGTTTAAGGTGAGAGGGGAAGATATAAAAAGGACCTGAGGGGCAACTTTTTCACCCAGATGGTGGAATGTATAAGCTGCCAGAGGAAGTGGTTGAGGCAGGTACATTAACAACATTTAAAAGACATTTGGACAAGTGCATGGATAGGAGGGGTTTAGAGGGATATGGGCCAAATGTGGGCAAATAGAACCAGCTTGGTGGGCAGCATGGTCAGCATGTACGGGTTGGGCCAAAGGGCCTGTTTCCTTGTATTACTCTATGACCATGAATCTGCACCCAACACCCAACTTCCCATGCCTTACTTTATGATCCCTGCCCTGGCCCTGATCTCTGTACCCCCCACCGCTGCCTGGAACTAGCATCCTGTCACCCCCACCCACTAACCCCACCCTGCCCCCCCCACCCGACCCCACTCACTCTCCTCCCACCTCAGCTTGGGCCCTGGTGTCTGTAGCCTCACCCTTCCCCTTCCTGGGTCATGACCTCCCACCTCTCTAGCTGGGACTTGAACTCTCCACCCATAAAACCCCCATGCCTACCCCCACCCAGGCATCGAGCTCTAATTCCCCCAGCTGGTCTCCCAGCCACCCTGGTCCTGATCTTGCATCCTCATCTAAGACTAAAGGCATCATACAGGTCCAATTCAGTATTAAGGGGCAGTTCACATGAAAAACTTAAGGCTATGCCTGTTGTCCATGGTCAGAGATTCTTTCAGCTCAGTAAAAGACTGGAATTGGAAAAATATATTTATTTCCCCTTGTAGTAGGGATGTTTCCACTGAACTTCAAGCACATTCCTTATAGCTGGTATTACCCATCAGCTTTGAGGACCGGCAAACAATGATACCGTAACCATGTGACAATGACACTGACTGTAAGCTGCAAGAAGAACCTGGGTTGGTTTGATGAGAATGATCCAGAGGTCGAGGAGCTAATTAACTACAAATGTAAGGAGATTGGAAATATTCCACCATTCCTCAAGGGAAAATAAACAGATCTACAGGTTCCTAAAGGCAGAGGTCCAACTGAAGATCCCATGACCTCATGAGCAGATGTGGTGGAAGGAGTGCAGGAGGCTCAAAACTTGTAGACATCCATAACGTAGGCAGGCTCTTCAGCACAGCCAGGACCAAGGCCCAACTCCACTGAGACAAGATGGAGGTGAACTTATCAAGGACAGAGAGGCAGTAAACAAGTCAACACTCACTGGAAGGAATAGTCTTTAGCCATACCTCTATCTTTGACAAGACCTTCTTGATTCCATCCCACAGCAGACTATTAATTTAATTTAATTTAATTGTTTTATTATTGTCACATGTACTGAGGTATAGTGAAAAGCTTTGTTTGCGTGCCATCGAGAGAGATCATTCCAAACATAAGTACATTGAGGTAGCACAAAAGAAAAGAAACAAAATACAGAATATAGTGTTACTGTTACAGAGAAAGTGCAGTGCAGGCAGACAAATAAAGTGTAAGGGCTATGATGAGGTAGACTGAGAAATTGACTTCATCTTTATTGTATAAGAGGTCTGTTCAAGAGTCATATAACTGGGATAGAAGCTGTCCTTGAGTCTGGTGGTACGTATTCTTAAGTTTTTGTACCTTCTGCCTGACGGAACAGGGGAGAAGAGAGAATGTCTGGGGTGGGAGGGTCCTTGATTATGTTGGCTGCTCTCCCAAGGTAGTGGAAAGTGTAGACAGAGTCAATGGAGGGGAGGCTGGTTTTTGTGATGGACTGGGCTGGTTCACAACCCTCTGCAACTTCTTGCAGTCTTGGGTAGAGCAGTTGCCATACCAAGCTGTGATGCATCCAGACAGGATGCATCTGTAAAAATTGGTGGGGGTAAACTGGGGCATGCCGTATTTTCTCAGCCTTCTGAGGAAGTAGAGACACTGATGTGCTTTCTTGGCCATAGCATCTATATGGTTGGCCTAGAACAAATATTTGGTGATATTTATACCTAGGAACTTGAAGCTCTCAACCATCTCCACCTCAGCATCCTGGATACAGGCAGGGGCGTGTACTCCGAACCACCTCCTGAAGTCAATGACCAGCTCTTTTGTTTTGCTGACGTTGAGACATTAGGTCTAGCCTTGCCACAACTCCTGATCAACACGAGGTAGACAGACTTTATTCCAATTAAAATCTCGTGAGCAAACGATATTGCTACTTAAATTTTCAAACTCAGTGGTGAGTCACCTCAGTCACAAGTTCACAATCTCAGCGGCCATATTGGGGAGGAAGATACGTCAAGGAATCACCTTCAAGGAGGGAGACAGATCTGACAGGGGTAACTCCAGAGGAGAAGTCATTGCCAAGGTCCTCCACAACTGCCTCCTCCAGGGGTCAAAAGCTACCCCCAATTTGTAGTGTTGACTTTGTCCATCTAACATGGACGTGATCTTCATCATGTGACATCTCCAAGAGGAATTCAGGGAGAATCACCAACCGTTAAGCTCTACAACCTCATCAAAGCCTTTGACCCCATCAGCCCGGAGTGTTCTCCTCAAATCCAGCTGCTCACAGGAATCCATCAAACATTTGCTTCGTGGTGACATGTTTACAGCAGAACCGATCACAGTGAAGACTGTTGACAACTGAAGCTGCATCATTACCCCAACACTTCTCTCAATCTTTCTTCCCGCATTTGCTGCACTCCACCCCCATTCTTCTGTCAAGGTCATCAGCACTTTGGAATGTAATGCATTCAGGAGATACAGAGCAAAAGATCTGTCACAGTTGACACCCATGCTTTCCAGCAAAGAATTTTGGATCTTGTTTGGGATCAGTAACTGTAGCTGATGGTTCATTCCGTGCCATCCGGTACTGGTCGAGTACTCCCTACACCTTTCATAACAAACCAGACACGGATCAGAGACTAAGCTGGCACCGGCCTCTCTGTGTAAGAAGGCGTTCTGTTCATTCACATACAGGTGTCAGCTTCACTGGCACGTTCAGTGCGGATCCCTAATGATCTTGAGCTGCTTCAGTTAGCACAGCCTGTCTAACTGTGTTGTTCAGTAGCTTCCAATATTTAGACCCTATTCCAAAGGTAGATCAGTGATGGTAGAGTCAAATTACTGTGTGTCTTAGAGGAGTGTGATGGTGTTTCTGCCCTTACTGGTCAAATGGTTCAGGTTGTGAGTTGCCCTGGTGAGAGCATTTTATAAATGGTATACATGCTGTCCCAGTGTGCCAGTGGTGGAGGGGTGAGTGTTAACGGTGGTAAATGGGACATTTAGAACGTTTGCAATCTATTGCTTCCTCCTTTATCACAATGCATTCAGTGCCTGTGTGGCTCATTGGGTACCAAAACTTTCAGCTCTATTTCCCAATAATGTCCTTTCATAATGTACCTGACTGGCCCAAAGCGTGGTGCGAAACCAAGGACAGGTCATTGTAATTAACTGCTATAAGAACAAGTGGTGAGTGTGTCTGAAGACAGGCAAGCACACACATTTGGTATTGGTATTGGTTTATTATTGTCACTTGTACCGAGATACAGTGAGAAACTTGTCTTGCATACCATTCACACAGATCAATTCATTACACGATGCATTGAGTTAGTACAGAGTGTATTGAGGTAGTACAGGGTAAAAACAATAACAGAATACAGAGTAAAGTGTCACAGCTACAGGGAAGTGCATTGCAGGTGGACAATAAGGTGCAAGGTCAAACAAGGTCAATTGTGAGGTCAAGAGTCCATCTCATTGTATAAGGGAACTGTTCAATACTTACCACCGTGGGATAGAAGCTGTCCTTCAGCCTGGTGGTATGTGCCCTCAGGCTCCTGTATCTGCCTGATGGCAGAGGGGAGAAGAGAGAATGACCCCGGGTGGGCGGGTCTCTGATTATGCTGGCTGCTTCACCAAGGCAGCGAGAGGTATAGACAGAGTCCATAGAGGAGAGGCTGGTTTCCATGATGTGCTGGGCTGTGTCCACAACTCTCTGCATCTTCTTGCAGTCCTAGGCAGAGCAGTTGCCATACCAAGCTGTGATGCATCCAGATAGGATGCTTTCTATGGTGCATCGATAAAAGTTGGTGAGAGTCAAAAGGGATATGCCAAATTTCTTTAGACTCCAAGGAAGTAGAGGGGCTGGTGAGCTCTCTTGGCCGTGGCATCTATGTGATTTGACCAGGACAGGCTATTGGTGATGTTCACTCCCAGGAACTTGAAGCTCTCATCCCTCTGGACCTCAGCACCATTGATGTAGACAGGTGCATGTACACCACCCCCTTTCCTGAAGTCAATGACCAGCTCTTTTGTTTTGTTGACATTGAGGGAAAGGTTGTTGTCATGACACCATACCACTATGCTCTCTATCTCCTTCCTGTACTCCGACTCATCGCTGTTTGAGATACGGCCTACAACGGTGGTATCATCTGCAAACTTGTAGATGGAGTTAGAGCAGAATCTGGCCACGCAGTCATGAGTATATAGGGAGTAGAGTAGAGGGCTGAGGACGCAGCCTCGTGGGGCACCAGTGTTGAGAATAATATATTTTTTTAATGCTGCAGGCAGGATATATTGCTGTACTGAATGCTTATGTTTTGTCTTCACTTTCTTAACTAGGTTTGACAGAATCTGTAAGCCTATTACTTAAAGTCTGGAAGGATTGGATAAAGGGACTGAAGGCCTTAGAGCTGTCCTTGCAATAGCTTGACAAGGCATATAAATAGTGAACAGATATAGATGTGAAGGGTGTTGGTTGTAACTGATGATATCCTTGGACCACCATCAGCCCCCTTCCATATTGCAAGGTCTGGAATTCCATTCTCCAAACTCCCTCCCTCCCTCCCTCCCCCCACCTCTCCCCAACGCCACCACTTCTATCTCAGTCCCTCCACCTTTAAGGAACTATTTAAAATCAACCTCTTTAACCAAACTTTTATTGTGACTTTATGCCTTCTCCTACTTGAAGGACGTGAATTCAGGGCTTAGATAGGGGTGATCTCTCAGGGAAATTTGATCCAATCAGCGAGGCAAAGGGAAGGAAGCAACAAGTCTCAATCTCAACCTTGTTTTGTTTTGTGTTGTAAAACTCTTTGGGATGTCTCACAATATTAAGGGTAAATAAGATCAGAGAAATGAATAGGTGGCTCATTTGGCAGGGGAGAAATTGGTTTCAATTCACGGGACACTGGCACCAATCTTGTGGACAGAAGCTATTCCCTTGGGATGGGCTTCACTTTAATGGGGTTGGGGCCAGTGTCTTACAAATTGCATGACTAAATCTGCAGATCTAGTGATAAAGTTTTAATCTAAATAGTTGGGGCTGGGGTGGGGGTAGTCTGCTGAGGGGGGAATTTAGAAGTTAAATAGAAAGGACCAAGAGCAAGTACAGAATAGTGAAATGGGTAATGTTTGATGCATGCCAGGAAGAGGCATTGCCATACAAAAGGAGTATGCCTCCAATTAGTGTCAGAGCTGGATAAATGGTAACAAGGCAAAACTGAAGGTTTTTTATCTGAGTCCATATAGCATTCATAACAAGGAAGGTGAAGATGAATTAATGGCAAAAATAGAAATAAATAAGTACAATCTAAACCCCATTAGAAAGATGTAGGAGTGAGAAGACCAAGGTTCCAATGTTCCAGAATACTGAACCTCTCGAAGATATCTTGTAGACAAAATGCGAAAGGAAACGAGGTGGCTTTGATATCAGGGAATGGGACAAAAGCAGTGTAGAGGGAGGATCCTAACTCAGCAAATCAGGAAGTAGAGTCGGAAAGTGTCAAAGTCTTTGGCATGAAGCATTAATTCCGTTTCCCTCTTTGCAGATGCTGCCTGTCCTGCTGAGCACTTTCGACACTTTATGTTGTTATTTCAGGTTTCTAGCCTTGGCAGTCTTTTGATTTTTGGAAAGTAGAATCAGTTTTGGGGGAGCTAGGAAACAGGAAGGGGTAGAGGATATTGGCGGGAATTGTCTGTGGGTTGGTGATAAAGTAGAGCACAATAGAAACCAGGAAGTTAGAAGTGCATGTCACAGGAGGAATGCAGTTATCATGGGGACTTTAACCTAGATATATACTGGGCAAATTAAATGAGCAGAAGCAGTACGGAGGACTAATTCATGAACTAGAATTGGAATTAGAACATAGAACATAGAACAGTACAGCACAGAACAGGTCCTTCGGCCCACAATGTTGTGCCGATATAGCTATTCCCTCCTACCTACCGAATGCCCATATCCCTCTATTTTCCTCTCATTCATGTGCCCATCCAAGCCCCTCTTAAATGCCCTCAATGAATTTGCCTCCACCACCCTATCAGGAATTGGTTTATTATTGTCACTTGTACTGAGGTAAAGTGAAAAACTTGTCTTGCATACCATTCGTACAGATCAATTCATTACGCAGTGGTATTGGTATTGGTTTATTATTGTTACTTGTACAGAGGTACAGTGAAAAGCTTGTCTTACAAACCAATCGTACAGGTCAATTCATTACACAGTGCAGTTACATTGAGTTAGTACAGAGTGCATTGATGTAGTACAGGTAAAAACAATTACAGCATGCAAAACAATACAGAATGCATAGTACAGTGTCAAAACTACAGAGAAAGTGCAGTGCAGGTAGATAATAAGGTGCAAGGTCATAACGAGGTAGATTGTGAAGTCAAGAGTCCATCTTATCGTACTAGGGAACTGTTCAATGGTTGTATAACAGCGGGATAGAAGCTGTCCTTGATCCTGGTGGTACATGCTTTCAGGCTTTCAGGAAATGTGTAAGTTGAGAACCAACAAGGGAATAGGCTATTTTAGACCTAGTATTGTATTATTGTATACTGGGTGGATGTATAGTTAAGGTAAAGGAATACTGCTGTACTGTCAACAGCCTTCTGCCTCAATCCTGAGGGAGAACCTGGTTATGAGCTGCAAGGTGCTTTTGCTGTTGCTTGTACCTTGGTTCAGGTGTGGCCCTGAGGCAGAAGATCAGCCATGATTTATTGAATAGAAACGCAAGAGACTGCAGATGCTGGAATCTGGAACAACAAACTATCTGCTGGAGGAACTCAGCGGGCCGAGCAGCTCCTGTGGGGTGAAAGGGATTGTCGACACTTCAGGTTGAAACCTTTCCCCCCCACAGATGCTGCCTGACCCACTGAGTTCCTCCAGCAGATTGTTTGATGAACTTATTGAATAGCAGGGCAGGCATGGCCTACACATGCTTCTATTCTTATATCCTCATATAAATACAGTTTGCTGTTGTAGCTTCAATCTAATTGGGTTGCTTCAGCTA
Organism: Pristis pectinata; assembly: GCF_009764475.1. NCBI lineage: Eukaryota > Metazoa > Chordata > Chondrichthyes > Rhinopristiformes > Pristidae > Pristis > Pristis pectinata. The sequence continues at coordinate 128,917,605 of NC_067407.1, read as the reverse complement.
TCAAGGTTGAGGACAGTGACTGCAGAATTCTCCAGAGTTTTTCAATAGTAGTCTTTCTCTTATGTGTGCTTAGCCAACTTGTGACTCAACGGTACCATTAATTTCCGCCGTTCCAAAAGCTCACTGACTCTCACACACTGATGCTGTAGTGCGGGGTCAGAGGTCGTGAACCTCCGCAAGTTGGAGAGGAAGAACCAGAAAACTGCTGGACTCTGAAACCCCACCAGCCCTCAGTGACAGGATGGTCCACATGTGGAGGTACCTGAGAAGTCTACAAAATGGTGCAGCAAGTTGATGCTTTGAGACGGTAAACCTCTGAGAATTGATATCAGGCATGAATTAGGTTTCAAAGTAAAGTGACTGTAACAGCACATGCCATTATTCACATGTAAGTGTTAGAACAGCTGCAGATGGGGAGCAGATGTGAGGTGAGACACCCAAAGGTTGCACTCCAAGTTACGCAGTTCTGCTACTTTCTTCACAAAAGTGACATCTCTGCCCCATCGCTTACTGCCGTGAAGTTGTTACATTTGCATAGTAGACGCTAACTAGAGCTGCTGGAAATATTTAATCCAGTAATTGGTCTAAGTAGCCTCTGTACCAAATGAAAGTTATTAATTACTGCCAATCAGCCTCGCTGGCTATGAACATTAATTACTGAGTCTCATCCTTTCAGGTTTCTGTTTTAAAGGGGATATTAAGACCATAAGACATAGGAGCAGAATTAGGCCATTCGGCCCATCGAGTCTGCTCCACCATTCAATCATGGCTGATTTGTTTTTCTTCCCCATTGTCTCACCTTCTCCCCGTAATCCTTAACCCTCTTACCAATCAAGAACCTATCAATCTCTGCCTGAAATACACCCAATGACTTGGCCTCCACAGTTGTCTGTGGCAAGGAATTTCACAGATTCACCACCTTCTGGCTGAAGAAATCCCTCCTCGTCTCAGTTTAATGGGACATCCCTTTATTCCGAGGCTGTGCCTCGGATCCTAAATTAAGAATTCATATTATATTTAGATTAAGAAGTTATATTTTATTTTTCTGCATCTTTATTCTCTCAGATAGTCAAAAACTTATAATCTCTTTCATGTTCCACTCTTCCTTTTCCTCTCTGTGCCTCTTTTGACACAAAATTCACTGCCTTTAATTCTCCCTCCTAATTACCAATCCTTTATTGTCATTGGTTAAGGAAATACATTGTTAACTTGGGTTTCAGGTTTCTTGTTCACATTTTAAGCAATTTTTGGGAAGAAAGTATTTTTCAGCTGAGGGCCGCAGGGGCCGATCTAATTAACAGCAAAAATCCCACCGCAGAATTCTGACTGCGTTACTGCGTAACTCTGAGCCTTACCATGTCCACCAACCATTCAAAACACAATGTGGAGAAATGTCAGAAGGGGCAATATCCAAGTGTTGAATGGTAAGACTGAGATTATAATAGGGGCAGGAAATGTTGGAAATATTCAGCAGGTCAGAGGGCTGTGTTTGATGTAAATTGGTATATTGCTTTATTATTGTTGCATGTACCGAGGTACAGTGAAAAACTTTGTTTTGAATGCCAACCATACAGATCATTTCATCATATCAGTACATTGAGGTAGTACAAGGGAAAAGCAAAATGTAAAAGAACAGAATGTAGAATAAAGTGTTATAGTTGCAGAGAAAGTGCAGTCCAGGCAGACGATAAGGTGCAAGGCTGTGATGAGGTAGATTGTGAGGTCAAGACCTTGGGGTCCAAGTCCATAGCTCTCTGAAAGTGGCTGCACAAGTTCATAGGGTGGTAAAGAAGGCTTGACTTTATCAGTCGAGGCACTGAGTTTAAGAGTCAGGAAGTTATATTGCAGCTTTATTAAATTCTGGTTAGGCTGCATCTAGGGTATTGCATTCAATTCTGGTTGCCTCATTACAGGAAGGATGTGGAGGCTTTGGAGAGGGTGCAGAGGATGTTTACCAGGATGCTGCCTGGACTAGAGGGCATATGCTATAATGAGGGGATGGACCATCTTGATATGTTTTCTCTGCAATGGCAGAGGCTGAGGGGAGACCTGAAAGAAGTCTATAAGATTACGAGAGGCGTAGATCGAGTAGACTGCCAGTGTCTTTCTCCCAGGGTCGAAATGTCTACTACTAGAGGACATGCATTTAAGGTGAGAGGGGGTAAGTTCAAAAGAGATGTGTGGGGAAGTTTTTTTACAAAGAGAGTGGTGGGTGCCTGGAATGCACTGCCAGAGGTGGTAGTGGAGGTAAATACGATAGAGGCTTTTAAAAGGCTCTTAGATAGGCACAAGAATGTGCAGAGAATGGGAGGATATAGACATTGTGTAGGCAGAAGGAACTAGTTTAGTTAGGCATTTAATTATTAGTTTCATACTAAGTCCTGTGCTGTATTGTTCTATGTTCTGTAGAGAGAAGAACAGACTTAAAGTTTCAGGTTGATTACCAAGACCTCCCTTAAGAATTCCCTACGTTGATGCATTATTTGCTTCCAGTACCTATCTGTAGGTTCCATGGTCTATGTGGGATATTCAAACTCAGCCAAAAGTGGGGCAGGTGTAGCTCGATGGAGCAGGTGCGTTGGGAGGAGGGTGCTGATTAGGTTCATGCTCGCTGTTCATGCTTGGCCTTTGCCTGTTTCTGCTGGTGGGACTCGAAGTGCTCTGTCCCTTGCTGGATGCTCCTGTGCCAGTTTGAGCAGTCATGGCCTAGGCACTCCCAGGTGTTACCGTATCTTTCAAGGAGGTTTTGAGGATATATCCGAGGGGTTTCCTCCGTCTTCCCGAAAATTACTTTGGCGTGACCAAGCTCAGTACAGAATGCATGAATTACTGAGATTACAATGGACTACCACATGTCCTTTAATGGTCTGTCCTTGAACAGCTTTGCTGTTTCTACGATTGTGCTTATTGGCTAGTTCTTTTATCGAGGTGACTCCTAGAGAACTGCTTGACAATCAACCTTGCTGTACTGTGGGACGGTTTAAGAACCAGTTCCCCTCATCCATTGACTCTCACAATGCAGGAGTGAGTTTTGGTTTCTGTTTCCTTGGGGATAGACCTATGAAACAATCCCCTTGGGTAATTTGCACAACTCCCAGCTCCGGGTGTGGATCCACAATAGGGAACACCTGGAAACATATATAGACTCGGAGGAGATGAGCCATGTTTTAATTTCTTCCCTTCTTTCCCACACCCACCACTATCATCCTTTAGGGTTGTTAAGGAGGTGTATGGTGTGTTGGCCTTCATTAGTCTGGGTATTGAGTTCAAGAGCCGCGAGGTAATATTGCAGCTCTATAAAACTATGGTTAGACCACTCGGAGCATTGTGTTCAGTTCTGGTCGCCTCATTATAGGAAGGATGTGGGAGCTTTAGAGAGGGTGCAGAGAAGATTTACCGGGATGCTGCCAGGATTAGAGAGCATGTCTTATGACGACAGGTCATAAAAGCTAGGGCTTTTCTCTTTGGAGAGAAGGAGGATGAGAGGTGACTTGATAGAGGTGTACAAGATGATAAGAGGCGTAGATCGAGTGGACAGTCAGAGACTTTTTCCCAGGGTGAAAATGGCTAACGCGAGGGGGCATAATTTTAAGGTGATTGGAGGAATGTATAGGGGGGATGCAAGAGGCAAGTTTTTTACACAGAGAGTGGTGGGTGCGTGGAACGCACTGCTGGCAGAGGTGGTGGAGGCAAATGCATTAGGGACATTTATGAGACTCTTGAATAGCCACATGAATGATAGAAAAATGGAGGGCTACATGGGAGGGAAGGGTTAGATAGATCTTAGAACAGGATAAAATGTCGGCACAACATTGTGGGCTGAAGGGCCTGTACTGTGCTGTAATGTTCTATGTTTATATCACCTATGTCAAGACCCAGAGATTTTAGAATAATTTTTTGTGCCATCTCTCCAAACTTTAGAACGATTTAATTCTTCAGTTGTTTGAAATTACATTCTCTGACAAGAAAAATGTTATGTCTTATGAGTGCCTTTTGGTTGATGAAAGAATTTATACTTTACAAGCCAACGCTACACTGATAGCAAGAGTGGAATATGGGAAATTAATTGTGATATCCAACCAATCTTACAAATTCTTGGGATTTTTGTCATGGAATGGATGTTGGAGGGATTATCACCTGTAACTGTGTATGGGAGCAATGATCTTAGGGCAGCACTCACCTGAGCAATGATAACTGTACTGTGACTGAATGAAGGAAGTGTATCAGGAATATGCAGATTTTATCAGCAAGAAAGGGATTCCTTGGGCACCTTGATACAACTTCAAAGCAGGAGGCCTGCTACACTTGAGCAATTATTGATAGTACGTTGGCCTTCAATTGTGAGAATTTTAGTTGCTGTGCTGACGTAGGAATGATCTTGCTTTGAGAATGAGTCAAGAGCATTTGGAAGCCAAATAGAGTGAGCATCACTGTACAGTTGTATTGTGTTCAATGCTTCTTTCTATGGCAAAGTGGAAGAGTGTTCCATCTCTCAATAGCTCATCTCAAGTGTCCATCGTTCTGTGCAATACAAGGCCATGAGCATTGGCAAGATGTTTTGTTTTAAACTACAGGTACTTTCAATTTTGTGCCCTATCTCCTCTTTACTCAGTGCCCAGTTGGATAGATGTTACAGCAAAAATTTTAGACTGTGATTGGGAGCAGCAAGACACGGTGATTTGCGGACATACAGAGCTCTCAGCATGTGAGACCATTGTGCTGCTTGACCAGCTGACATGTCATTAGCCAATAAGAAATCTGAGATATTCTGTCTTTGTGGCTCAATACTACACCACATACTTTATTAGCTTCAAGTTCCTTGGCATCCATATCACCAACAATCTCACCTGGTCCCTTCACGCTGATGTGGTGATCAAGAAAGCGTATCAGTACTGTATATTTACTTTCTTAGGCATCTGAGAAGATTCGGCAGGTCCACGAGGATTCTCTCGATGTGTGATAGAAAATATCCTGATGGGTTGCATCATAGCCTGGTACAGTGACTGCTCTGCTCTTGACTGTTGGAACCTGCAGAGAGCGGTAAACACAGCCCAGTCCGTCACAGGCTCGTCACTTCCTTCCATCCAGTCCATCTTCACGATGCATTGCTCTGGAAAGGCTAGTAGTTCTACCATCTGGGAGAAGATACAGGAGATTGAAAGCCCAGTCTTAAGAACAGCTTCTTCCTCACTGCTATCAGAATTCAGAACCAATCACCTCGTCCACACCCCCTCCCGGTGGTGCAGCCATGTTCTCAGACTCTTAGCTTTACCTCTCTTGGTTATTTCATTATCGTCACTTTAGCACTCCTTTTTGCGCTACTTCATGTTGCACTGTAATCTTTGCACTACTGTGCTCTTTTGTGTTCGTCATGTATTTAGTGTTGTATTTATTATTACCATGTATACTGCTTACTCTGTGAGCTTCATGAGAACAAGGCACCCAGCACGCTGATGTATATGACAATAAACTAATCTAATCTAAAGTGAAATAGTCATGTTCCCTCTAATAACATATGTTTAAATCATCATAAGAGAACAAATGAAAGTATCCTCCTGCTTTTTGTAGATCACCCTCCGATAAACTTTCTTTGCTTTTGCTTTCCAGATGGATTAGTGAAATACCAACTTCGAATCATTCTTTGACTGCCACTGAGAATCACTGTATTATAACACAATGAAGAACATCTCTATAATTACTCCTGCATTTGGAGTCCATGATGCAAACAGTGGTCCAGATGCTGGTCTTTGTAAAATGGAATCCTCCACCACAGGAGAGGACATTTGGCCCTTCGTGCCTGTACTAGTAGCTTTAATCTAAATGTTGTGGGCTAACAGCAATGTTATCCTTCTAGAAATTGTTGTAATTTAATTTTGCTGATTCATTTCAAAGCTTTGGTGTCATCGCATTTTAAGATAACTTTATCTGCATTCAGGCCATTGTGTATGCCTGTCAAATTTTAATTTAGGATCTGAAGTAATTGTATTGAAATCATGATTGTTTAAGTTGTATAAGGATGTAATTACAGCAATATTATAGTGTAGTTAAATTCCAAATTGCCTTCAAATATTTACCAATTAATTGATGCTAATAGTTGATGTGGTACTGACATACTGATGAGGGAAGAGATAGGCTGATGTGTAATCCTAGAAAATAAATTATCTTGAATCCTTGCTCCCATTTACAAAAACTAGCATCCCAAAGTAAGTCAATTGCACAAGCCAGTAAGCCAACTGTAATAAATTACCATATGCACCAGCAATTTAGTGTTGCAATGTAAAGTGAAAATGACAAGAAACTGGTCATTGCTGAAATCTGAGTGATTACAGGGTGTTTTGAGTTGATAAAGCAGTACACTCCATAGTGTCCAACCAACCTTAGAACACTGCGAGCCCACAAAATCTTCCCAAGATCTGCAAACAGGATTACCCTTCTAATGTGGTGATTTCAGTGTGTTCTTGCCCCAAGGGCCTGATTTCCTCCGATCTCAAGACTTTACATTTTGTCTGGCCTTCTCTCGCCAACATCAGTGATTATTCTGAAACCTTCCACCACTTTAACAAGCTCCAGTTTCCTTGGTCAATCTTTCTTTTGCCATGGATGACCTGTACCTTTGTTCCTGAACAGGAAGGTCCAAGGGTGCTGCACTTCTTCCTTGAACAGAGGACAAGAGGGTCCCCACCCATTCCTATAACCCCTCTCTGCCTACCTGGGAGCCTCATTTGATTCCCGTCACCTCATCCAATAAAGGGGAACTTGTACGCGGCATTACAAGAATCTGCTGGAGGAACTCAAGAGCAGCTTCCGTTGGTGGGGGTGGGGTGGGGGGAAGGATTTGCTGATGCTTTGGGTTGAAACCTTTCCCCCCATAGCTGCTGCCCGACCCGCTGAGTTCCTTCAGCAGATTGTTTGATGATCTTATTGAATGGCAGGGCAGGCATGGCCTACACCTGTTTCTATTCTTATGCTATATAAATACAGTTTGCTGTTGTAGCTTCAATCTAATTGGGTTGCTTCAGCTAGCAAGGCTGGGGCCACTGACTGCAGAATTCTCCACAGTTTTTCAATAGTATTATTGTATTGAATTCAATAGTATCGAAATCCTATTTCAGTGGTATTTTCAGTGGTATGGTAATAGATGTTTAGGGTTGAAACCCTGCATCAGGATGCTGCTTGACCCACTTAGTTCCGCCAGCAGATTGTTTGTTGCTCCATCTGCAGTCTCCTGTGTCTCCAACTTGTATGTGTCCTTTGCTACATATGCGATCCATGGGTCTTAGTTATGCAGTGGATATGTGGGACACTTTAGTCCCATCTTCATCTCTTTTTCCAAAATATTGATAACACTTCAATTATTATCTAAGTCAGAAATAGCACATTGAACTTGATCTGTGAAAGTGATTTAATATGCCTGTAAACTAATTTATACGAGAAAATTGCAATATGTTACCCGAGTTTTTAATATTGCAAGCTGTGATCTCAAGTTGAAGAATGTAAACCCAATTTGCATTCCATATCACTACAAAGATTTAAAGTCTATCCTGTGAGGTCACCTGGATTTATACACATCATAAAGCTCATTGCATGCAACTAATACAAGACCTCAAAGGGCAGAAAAGGTTAGACTAGTTTTCTATTTCAACCCAAATGGCTTACATTACTGCAAAAAGCTACCATCAGGAGCAGATAATTAAGGAGGAGTTATCTTTTCTTAACCTTTAAGATTTCAACTGCCTTGTATGATAAGATTATTTCTGCCAGGCATTTCAGTAAATAATGCACATTATAGATTGGAAAAGTAATGTTAAGTAGGCTTATTTCACACAACACTCATTTAGCACTCTTGGACCAGCCTATAAATTGGGATATGCCGTTAATCCAGAGCATACTTCACATAAACAGATTGGAGATTGACCTTAATGGATTATCTTTATTTGTATAGAGCACTATACCTGAAGCTGAGCTCAGCCAGAGAAGTCCACCCCTGTGTTGTGAATTCCAAACTGAGACTTATTGAAATTAGCTGGCACTCTGGAACAGAATGAAAGAATGCCTTGGAGCTGCTGTTCCTTTGGGAAGACAGTAAACCAAGTTCTGCCTTTCAAAACCGAGGAAATCGTGATTTTTTTTTCTCCCAAGTGGGGATGTGCTGATTGAAAATGTAAAAAAGCTTGAGGTTGACTTTTTTTAAGCAAGTGTATTAGGAATAATGAAAACAAGCCGGGTAACTGGAGTTTAGATACACATTTTCCTGATTTACTTGCATCTCCCTTCCAAGTGTGGTCACTGACCTGGCAACAATGGTGGTCAATTTAGAACATAGAAAATGGAACATAGAACAGTCCAGCGTAGGAACAGGCCCTTTGGCCCACGATGTTATGCTGAAATAATTAAGCTAATGACACCTAATCTCTTCTGTCTGCACATGGTCCATATCCCTCCATTCTCTGTATATTCATGTATCTACCTAAGAGCCTCGTAAACCCCTCTACCACCACCATCCCTAGCAGTGCATTCCAGGTCCCCACCACTCCCCATGTAAAAAAAACCTGCCCCGCACATCTCCTTTGGACTTACCCCCTCTTACCTTAAATGCATGCCCTCTTGTATTCGACATTTCAACCCTAGGAAAAAGATACCGACTGTCTACCCTATCATAATTTTATAAACTTGTATCAGGCTTCCCCTTAGCCTCTACCACTCCAGAGAAAACAATCTTAGTTTGTCCAACCTCTCTTTATAGCACATGCCCTCTAATCCAGGCGGCATCCTGATGAACCACTTCTGAAACCTTTCCAAAGCCTCCACATTCTTCCTATAATGGAGAGACCAGAATGGAATGCAGTACTCCATTCAAGAGGACTAGAATATAAAAGCAAGGATGTAATGCTGAGGCCTTATAAGGTGTTGGTCAGACCACATTTGGAGTATTATGAGCAGTTCTGGGCCCCATATCTAAGTAAGGATGTGCTGGCATTGGGGAGACGGTCCAGAGGAGGTTTACAAGAATAATCCCAGAAATGAAAGGGTTAACGTATGAGGAGTGTTTGATGCCTCTGGGCCTGTACTCACTGGAGTTTAGAAGGATGAGGGAGGATCTCATTGAAACCTACCGAATATTGAAAGGCCTGGATAGAGTGGACGTGGAGAGGATGTTTCCAGTAGTGGGAGAGTCTAGGACCAGAGGGCACATCCTCAGAATCCTTTAGAACTGAGATGAGGAGGAATTTCTTCAGCCAGAGGGTGGTGAATCTATGGAATCTATGGAATCCATTGCCATTGAAGGCTGTGGAGGGCATGTTATTGGGTGTATTTAAGGCAGAGATTGATAGGTTCTTGATTGGTAAAGGGGTTAAGGTTTACAGGGAGAAGGTGGCAGAAACAAAAAACTCAGCCATGATAACGGCAGAGCAGACTCAATGGGCTGAATGGTCTAATTCTGCTCCTCTAATGGAAACCACAACAGAATACATGGTCATACCTCCTGTTGAGGAGGAATAAACATTGATCAGGACACCGGAGAAAACATCCCTGTTGTTTAAATGATGTGGGAGCCTTTCTACCTGAGGAGTACTGAGTTTGACAACTGCTTCAACGATACATTGCCCCTTCAGCACTGCACTGTAATTTCAGCCGAGCTTATGTACACGTAAACTATATGTTTTGTGGATCCAGAACGGGAAAGCAGTCTGGCCAACTGTTTCTAATCACTCCTCCCGGACAGTGTGTATGCGTGATGTGCAGATGGAATTGGCTCCAAAGCACAGTTTTCTGTGACTGAAGAGTCCGTTGACATTTTACTGTTCCGTCTTGCGTGTCGAATGGCCACTGGGGTGAGATTCTGGAGCGCTGCTGCCTCCCATTGAGCCACACCCTGGGTGAGTCATGGATTTAGGGAGAGAGGAAACAATAGAAATCACTGGATAAATTTCATCCTCAAAATTCCTTCCATACGGATCAATGGGAATACTTTAAAGCGTAGGAAGGGAGGAGAAATTTGCAGATTCTATTTAACGTAATGGAGCAAATTTGAGACTACAATTGTCGGGGATGATTCAGAATCAGAATTAGGTTTATTATCACTGACATATGTTGTGAAATTTGTTGTTCTGCGGCAGCAGTACAGTGCAAGACCTAAAGACATAAAAATTACCAAGTTACAGAAATAAGTAAATAGTGCAAAAGAGGAATAACGTGATAGTGTTCATGGGTTCATGGACTGTTCAGAAATCGGATGGCGGAGGGGAAGAAACTGTTCTTGAAAAGTTGAGTGTGGGTCTTCAGGCTCCTGTACCTCCTCCCCGATGGTAGTAAAGTGAAGAGAGCATGTCCCGGGTGGTGAGGGTCCTTAGTGATGGATGCCACCTTCTTGAGGCACCGCCTCTTGAAGATGTCCTCACAAATACACTTAGAGGAAGCTAAATAAACACACAAGGGAGAAAGGGAGACATGAATATGCTGATAGAAGGCTCATGTGGTGCATAACCTGTGGGGCCAGTGGCCTGTTTGTGCGGTGCAATGTTCTGTGTAATGCAATGCAAGATGCTGTTTTGTGTCACCTCAAAAAAAAACACAAGCTGAGAACTAACTAGTATCTTACAGTGGAAAATTGATCCCATTGACTAAATGAAAAGCCCTGTGAGGAACATAACTTTAACATATGTGATTGTTCAAAAGCAATTAGTTATTAAAAAAGTGGGTTTGTAATTTTTGGTATCCTAGACAACCATTTCTGATAAATGTCTGTCTGAAACTGCTCATTCTGCATTCTTTGACACTTTATTGGTAGATTTATTGGGTGTCATTTCATCTTAATGTGTGTTAAATGAACTGATGGACTGAGGGTTATAATGTGTTGCCCCTGGCAATTCCTTCATAAATTAAGAAAAAAGGTCCTTAATAAAATGTGTTCTGTTGATGACATTTTAAATGGAGCATGAGTTTTTAAAAAGTTTGCTGGGTGAAAAATGTATAAATGGAAATATAGTTTACCAAGTAAGCCAATGAATCAAATAAGCTGCTGCATGTTGCGAGATTCTGCATTCACTTACAGTTTTTGTCGAGAAGCTGATGTGCCTTCCTTGGTGCCACTGCCCATGAGTCATGGGTTCAAACCTAATTTTAGCTTTGAGGGAGTGCTACATTATTGGAGGTGCCTGTCCGCCCTTCAATGTGGATGTAAAAGTTCTCATGAGGAATATTTGCAGGTGAATTCTCTATGTAGCCTAACCATTATCACTCATCAGACAGACTGGGCGAGAAATTCAATTGCACAGTGATTTTTTTAATGTTATGAGGTTAAACATTGATTTTACTCAGAGGAAAACTCAGGTTTCAAGCTGTCCTGCACCTCTATTGAAAATCAATGGCATTTTCCCAGGGGTAGTTCATTGTCGTGTGGCTGACAGGATTTCCATGGGATGTTGCTGTTCCCTGTGCGCTGCGGGGCAAATCTCTTTTTTGTTTTTTAGATATTTATTTATTAGTCACATGTACATCGAAACACACAGTGAAATGCATCTTTTTGCGTTACTGAGGATATGCGGGGAGCAGCCCACAAGGGTCGCCATGCTTCTGGCGCCAACATAGCATGCCCGCAACTTCCTAACCCGTACGTCTTTGGAATGAGGGAGGAAACCAGAGCACCTGGAGGAAATCCACACAGGCACGGGGAGAATGTACAAACTCCTTACAGACAGCGGTAGGAAATGAACCCAGGTCGCTGGCGCTGTAATAGCGTTATGCTAACCACTACACCACCATGCCGTCTTTCACGGGATTTATCCTTTCACGGATGTGAACATTGCTGACAATAAGATAAGATAAGATATTGTTATTAGTCACATGTACGTCGAAACACACAGTGAAATGCATCTTTTGTGTAGAGTGTTCTGGGGGCAGCCCGCAAGTGTCGTCACGTTTCTAGCACTAACATAACATGCCCACAATTTCCTAACCAGTACATCTTTGGAATGTGGGAGGAAACTGGAGCACCCGAAGGAAACCCTTGTGGATGTGGGGAGAACGTACAAACTCCTTACATACAGTGGCCAGAATTGAACCCGGGTCACTGACGCTGTAATAGCGTTACACTAACCGCTACACTACTGTGCCTGCCCCAATAATACTGCCCATCCCTAATTGGCCTTGAACTCACCTGGAGGCCAGACCAGGTAAGGATGATAGATTTCCTTCCTTGTGATGTTGTAACTTAACCACCATCCATTTGGCAGTGATCATTATTGAGAACTTCCAGGACAGATTACTGCTCTGTGTCCCGAGCAAGGTAATTATCCTTCAAGCAGCCCCCTCCCTCAGATGGCAACCAGTCTCCTCCTTGCCCCCAACGCTGTTTTTGAATATCTGAGATCAGCCCATGATGGAGGACCTGCTCTCTGCACCTTATGCCCTCTCCCACCATCAACCCGATCTCCAGCCTCCTACTGGCCACCACTTATCTTGCTTAATCGCTTGCTGACACTATCCCTGATCCTGCTCCCTGGCCCATCGCCCTCTCTTCTCCCCGGCCCGTTGCCCTCTCTTCTCCCCATCTCTTCACACCCACCCCCTGGTATAGCTTCAGCAATGAAAATGTACAACGCCCTTTTCTGAGATTTGCAACAGTGTGCTCGAAAATGAAACAATAATTAGCATGCTGCTGATACAACTGCTTCACATGCCTGTTTGAAATTTCTAGGTCATGGAGCTGTACAGTATAGAAACAGGCCATTCGGCCCACCACATCTATGCTGACCATCATGCCAATCTATACTGATCCCACTTGCTTGCATTAATTCCATATCCTTCCATGCCCTGCTTGTTCAGTAATGTCAAGATGCCTCTTAAATGTTGTTACTATAGGGTCAAGGCACACAGGGTTGGGGAATCAAGAACTAGAGGGCATAGGTTTAAGATGAGAGGGGAGAGATTTAACAGGAACTTGATGGACAAGTTTTTTTACACAGACGATGGTATGTATGTGGAACGAGCTGCCAGAGGAAGTGGCTGAAGCAGGTACAATAACAATTTTTAAAAGCCAGTTGGACAGGTTCATGGATTGGAAAGGTTTAGAGGGACAGAGGCCAAGCGCAGGCAAATGGATCTAGCTTAGATGGGAATCTTGGTCAGCATGGACCAGTTGGGCTGAAGGGCCTGTTTCCATGCTGCGTGACTCTATCTATGACTCCCTCTCCTCTGGCAGCTCATTCCAGATACCAGAGGCTCAAAAAATTCTGCAGATGCTGGAATCTGGAGCAATGCACAAAAAGTGCTGGAGGAACTCAGCAGGTCAGGCAGCATCCATGGAGGGAAGTAAACGTTTCGGGCCCAGACCCTTCATCAGGACTGGAAAGGAAGAAGACAGAAGCCAGAATAAGAAGGTGGGGGGAAGGGGAGTGGGGAGGTGACTTATAATTGCAATGTTACTGAACAATCCACACTTGCACTCTCAGTTGCTTCAGAAGGCCAGACCAGGAGGGTGCCTGAAGACCTGACAGTAATCTGGAAATTGGCAGGTGGGTAACAAGAGAGGGAGGAAAGAAAGACCTCCTATCAATGTGTGCGTGTGTGTTTTTATAAATATATTCACTTTTCAGGATCTGGCTAAGATTAGCATTAATTGTGCGTCCCTTATTTCCCTGAGTGGCTTGCTCGGCCAAATGAGGGCATTTAACAGTCCATAGACTCTGTCTACATTTCTCACTGCCTTGGTAAAGCAACCAACATAATCAAAGACCCTTCCCACCTCGGACACTCTCTCTTCATCCCCCCTCCTATCAGGTAGAAGATACAAAAGCCTGAAAACAGGTACCACCAGGCTCAAGAACAACTTCTATCCTGCTGTTATAAGACTATTGAATGGACCTCTTGTACAATAAGATGAACTCTTGACCTCACAGTTTACCTTGTCATAGCCTTGCACCTTATTGTCTGCCTGCACTGCACTTTCTCTGCAACTGTAACACTATATTCTGCATTCTCTTATTACTTTTCCCTTATACTACCTCAATGCACTGATGTGATGAAATGATCTGTATGGATGGCATGCAAAACAATGCTTTTCACTGTACTTCAGTACATGTGACAATAATAAACCAACTTACTGATTTAGAACATTGATGGGTCTGGAGTCACATATAAGCCAGACCGGGTAAAGTCAGTAAATGAGTACATTAGACACAAGAGATTCTGCAGATGCTGGAATCTAGAGCAACACACACAAAATGCTGGAGGAACTCAGCAGGTCAGGCAGCATCCATGGAGAGAAATAAATAGTCGACGTTTCAGGCTGAGACCCTTCATCAGACTGGAAAGGAAGAGGGCAGAAGCCAGAATAAGAAGGTCAGGGGTTGGGGGGAGGTGGGGAGTACATGCAGGCAGGGGATAGGTGAGTCCAGGTGAGAGGGGGAAGGTAGGACGATGGGGGTGGGGGATGGTGGAGATGTAAGAAGCTGAGAGGTGATAGGTAGAAGAGGCAAAGGGTTGAAGAAGGAGGAATCTGGCAGGAGGGGGAATTGGACTATGGAACAAAGGGAAGGAGGTGGGAAAGGGATGGGCAGGTCATGAGGGCAGGAGAGGGGAGGAGGCCACAGGGATGAGGGAAGACAAAGGAGGAGGATAAAACCCTGATGAAGGGTCTCGACCCAAAATGTCGACTGTTTATTTCTCTCCGCAGATGCTGCCTGACCTGCTGAGATGAGTACATTAGTAAACCACATGGCTTTATACAGCAGTTTGGTGATCACAACTAATGACTGGCATTTTTTACATTCCAAATTAACTGAATTTAAATTCCACAGCAGCCATTGATGGGTTTCCACATTGTTAGTGGAGGCTTTTAGATCTGTCATGCATGGATCATCCATCCAAGTAAGTGTGGGTCAATCTCTGCAAGGTACTGTTTGCCTCAGGTTCAAACCAATGGAACTTAACAAGTCTATCTTTCTCCTGGCACCCATCCAAGAGAAAGAGACCTTCCTTCCTTCTTTCTTTCCTTCCTTCCTTACTTCACAAAGTGGGCTGGGTGGTTTGAACTGAACTGAATAGAATGGAACAGGCTGCAATTTTTCACAATGGCAGCATGAAATTCCTGCCAAGAAGCGGGTAGTGAATGGGAAAGTTCAATTCTCTTCACATAATGGATGGGAATGTATTCTTAGATGCATCTTCTTTTCCATTAACAAATATCTGAAATGTCAGCTGCAAACCTCCTTGGAAGTACAAATATCGGTCCACCTGCCTCTGCTTTGTGTTGAATAGGACTAATAACAATAGTTTTAATAAGAAAACCCAAGGTTGGATAATTGAGCCTGAACATTCTTTTTTTTTACTTTGATGTGGCATAGGAAAGTGAGGATGAATCAGATCTATGTGCTTTAAAATTAAGAAGCTTTCCTCCCAGCTGGATGAGCTATCGGGGAGAGGCATGTGAACAGGCATATTCCTTTCATTGCTGAGAAAAATAACCTTGCCCATCTATTACTCTGCCAAAGAGTTTTGTTTCTTTCGCAGTCTGATCTGCCCTAGGGCTAACTTGTCACCATAGAACCTAGATTGCTGTGATCTCAATAAATACCATTGTTACCTTTTACCAACTGATGATGTTTGAGAGCTTTCACAAGTGCTGGCTTACTTCCCTCATCCCACTGATTCCTGAGCGCAGATGAAAATGCTCTTCGGCTTTAATAAACAAGCTCAGAATGTGAACAGAGGCTCTAGATGATCACTTCCTGCAGTCAACAGTTACTGAGGGTAGCATGACCATGCAGTGAGTGGTGCTGCTGCCACATGTCTCCAGTGGTCCGCGTTTGCTCCCCAGCTTGGTGGCTGCCGGTGTGGAGTTTGCACGTTCTCCCCATGACTGCGTGGGTTCCTCCTGGGTACTCCGGGTTCCTCCCACATCGCAAAGGCGTGCTGGTTGGTAGATTAACTGATCACTGTAAGTTGGCCTGGCTGTAGGTGGGTGGCAGGGGAGGGTGAGGGGCATGTGAGGGAGAACAGGTTACATGGAAGCGAGGGAATGGGACTGATGGGAGTATTCTGAGAGATAGCACAGGCTAATGGACCAAATGGCCACTCCTAAGTTGTAAGGAAAAGTGTTTGAATATTTCCCACCAATTTAAAGGAAGAAATAATTTATATCATGTCTTTCACAATCTCAGCACACGCCGGCTGGTTTGCCATCAAAACAGCCGACAAAGGCGGTGTCATGGTAGTCTGGTGCACTGACCTCTGCTTTGCAGAGACCAGACATCAACTCTGGGACACTTCCTCCTACCTACCCCTGAACCATGACCCCACCAAGGACCACCAGGACATTATCTCCACCATCACTGACCTCATCACCTCGGGAGATCTTCCCCCCCCCACAGCTACCAACATGATCGTCCCACAACCTAGGACTGCCCACTTCTATCTTCTCCCCAAAATCCACAAGAAGGACTGTCCTGGCAGATCTATTGTCTCCACATGCTCTTGCCCCAAGGAGCTCATATCCTCGTACCTGGACACTATCCTGTCCCCCCGTTTCCAATCCCTTCCCACCTATGTCTGTGACACCTCACATGCTCTCCAACTCTTCCATAGCTTTAAGTTCTCCAGCACGCACAATCTCAGCTACACCATGGACGTCCAGTCCCTATATAGTCCATTCCCCATCATGATGACCTCACCGCCCTCTGCTTCTTTCTTGACTAGAGACAGAACCATCCCCTTCCACTAACACTCTCCTCCGCCTGGCTGAACTTGTCCTCACTCTAAACAACTTTACTTTCGATTCTTCTCACTTTCTACAGCCCGAGGGTGTAGCTATGGGCACTCGCATGGGCCCCAGCTATGTCTGCCTCTTTGTTGGCTACATTGAATAGTCTTTTTTCCAAGCCTACTCCAGCTCCATTCCTCAACTCTTTCTCCGCTATATTGATGACTGCATTGGTGCCACCTCTTGTACCCGTGCAGAACTCGACAATTTCATAAATTTTGTCACTAATTTTCACCCTGCTCTCCAATTCTCTGACACCTTTCTTTCCTTCCTCAATCTTTCCATCTCTATCTCAGGAGATTCCTTATCCACTGACATCTTCTACAAACCCACTGATGCCCACAGCTACCTTGATTACAGCTGCTCCCACCCTGTCTCTTGCAAGGATGCTATCCTTTTTTTCTCAATTTCTCTGTGTCCGCTGCATCTGCTCCCATGATGAGGCTTTCCACTCCAGGACATCTGAGATGTCCATCTTCATTTCTAACTGGGGCTTCCCCCTGACTGTGGCCAAGAGACCTCGCACCCACATTTCTGCCATTTCCCACACCTCTGCTCTCACCCCAACACCTCCCAGACCCAACAGGGATAGGGTTCCCCTTGTCCTCACATTTCATCCCGCCAACCTACGTATCCAACATATCATTCTCCCCCACTTCTGCCATCTCCAATGGGACCCCCCCACCAAGCATATGTAGCCCTCCCCACCCCTTTCTGCCTCTTGCAAGAACTACTCTCTCCATGACTCCCTAGTTCACTCATCCCTCCACTAATCCCACTCCCACCCCCAGAACTTTCCACTGCCCCCACCATAGGTGAAACACCTGCCACTACTCCACCTCCATCACCTCCACATCCAGAGACCCAAACAGTCCTTTCAGGTGAGACAGAGATTCACCTGCACCTCCCTTAATATCATCTACTGCATTCAGTCCTCCAAGTGTGGCTTCCTCTACATTGGTGAGACCAAACGCAGTCTGGGTGACCGTTTCGCAGAACACCTGCGCTCTGTCTATACCCGAGATCTGCATCTCCCCATTGCCAGTGACTTCAACTCCCCCTCCCACACTATCACAGATCTGTCAGTCCTCAGCCTCCTCCACTGCCAGGAGAATTCCAAGCACAAACTGGAGGAACAGCGCCTCATTTTCTATCTTGGAACTTTGCAGCCTAATGGCATGAACATTGAATTCTTCCACTTTAATAATCCCCACTCCCCTTCCCCACACCCCCCCCCCCAACTATGCTTCTTCTCTTCTTCCCTTTCCTAGCCTATTTCTCTTTTTTCTCTCCTTTTTTTCCCTTTTTCTCCTTACCTTTGACCCATCCCCCCGATGGATCTGCTTTCCCCTCCCCCGCACCTGCCTATCACTATCTCTTACCTGCATCTACCTATCACCACCCTGTGCCCACCCTGCCCCCCCTCTTTTGTCCACCTATCACGGCTCTGCTTTTCCTTCCTATATACTGGGCTTCCCCTTTTGCTATCTTCAGTCCTGAAGAAGGGCCCTGACCCGAAACGTTGACAGCCTACTTTTCTCCATGGATGCTGCCTGGCCTGCTGAGTTCCTCCAGCATCTTGTTGTTTATCATCTGGATTCCAACATCTGCAGTCCTTTGTTTCTCTCAGCACACTCTAAAGTGGAGGCAAATAAGTACTTTTAACTATGCTGACTAGTAAAGTGACTCAGCAGCCAGCAGTGAGTTAATGGTCAGATTACCTCTTTTGGTAATGTTGGTTAGGGGATTAATCTTAGCCAGAACATAGAAGAAAATTCCCCTGCTCTTTCTCAAATAGTGTCACAGGGTCTTCTAAGAGGACAGAGGGTGACCTACTTGCTATCTGTCTCCAGGGTCTGCCAAAGGTCAGGCCGGAAGCCCTTAATTGGATGGGTGATGTGCTCTTTCCACCATTTTCAATGGCCTTCCCCATGGTCCTAACATGGAGATTTGTTGTTCACATCTTTTTGTCTGAAAGGTGGTGCATCTGTCAGTGTAGCATTCCCTCAGTACTGCTCTGGAGTACCCATCTCCGGATATGTGAGTGCTACCAACTGAGTCACAGCTGCCAAATCCATTGGAATGAAAAATAAGCTCCTGAATTCTTACCTTCTCTCTGTAGTCTACGATATAGTTCTATGTACCATGTACTTGTTGGAACAGTTGGCTATCCATCATCCATAAACCTCCACCGTGACTATCAGCAGGATATTTATTCATGTGGAGAACGATCAAAGAACCTGACCTTGCCAACGGAGAGTTGCTAATCCTCCAGGATTACCCCTGGAATCCCCAGGAATTGAGGGTCCATCTCTTGGAACCCGCGGTGAGAAATTCTGGAGAAAAATCGTCAGGGTATTAAAAGCAACTCGATGTTCTTAGACTTGAATATTTTGGTGAAATAGATGTATTTGTTAAAAGGAAGGATGTTTGAAAGTGCTGGTCTATTCGAGATGGGATGTCTCATGATGAAATGTCGTGGATTTTATCGACGTAGAGTTGGCAACTCTATGCTATTTGTTTTCCAGCAGCAAAATGATAAGCGGCCCGGATTCTTGACGATCTTCTTCCTGGGCAGTTCTTCAGGACAGACAATGACATACTTTCACTCTGTGTGTTCTGAGTTGGGTGACAATGTGGGATCTGCAGGGTCTGCCAAAGGTCGGCAGGAAGTCCTTGATTGGATGGGTGAGGGTGGTATAGGAGGTGATGTGTCCTTCCACCATTTTCACTGGACTTCTCCATGCCCCTTGTACGGAAACCCAATGTTCTCAGTGCCTTCCCAGAAACTCCTTCTGCATTTTGAGTGATTATGGGTCAGGGATTTGCACAAGTCAATCAGAATGTTACACTTTTTCAAGGAGGCTTTGAGAACATTCTTGAAACAGTTTGTCTGCCCTGATAATCTCCTAGAACATAGAACATTACAGCGCAGCACAGGGCCTTCGGCCCACGATGTTGTGCTGACACTTTATCCTCCTTGAAGACCTGTCTAACAATCCCCTCCCACATAGCCCTCCATTTTTCCCTGGATCCCAAACCTCCTGACTTTCTGAATGACAGCAAGTAATACCCTTGCTATGACGGAGGTCAGAATAAATGCCTGTTTTGGAGCCTGGTGTCACCAATCCACCGGAGTCATCCAAGTGTAATTAGAGCGTGATGCTGGGAATGCCTGGGTGTTGGTTCACTTATTGTGTCAATGAATTTGTAGAATTTGATGGAGGCAATGGTGCCTCTTCAATGCTTTGAGTCCACGTCTCCAAAGATCAACACCTCCCCCAACTGCCCTAACGATGACTAAATCTTAATGATTCCATCATTCTTCAGACAATGAAAAGCAGAAGGAAATCTTAATGATTCAGTGAGGCAATGCAGAGCTTTCTGATTTTGTTCTGACCAAACAATATATCACATTGTCAAACCCCATGATGCATCTGGAGGAAGCCCACAGCCTATTGAAATGTAAACGTTGACCCCAGTGGAGTCCACTTTGAAAACAGTACTGCTGAGAAAGTTTGATCTCTCTCACGGACACCCGCACTCATATCCCAGTGAAACAGTGGTTCATAGGCAACCTTCCTATTGTTTACCAAGCTACACCATTAGTGGAATGGAACAGGGCTGACAATGCTTGTAAATGCTTGCCAGATGCAGTTAACAGCCCACCAAGTCAACATGAGCCCTTTTCTGCCTTGCAGTAGTTGTAGGTACAATTTTCACTCTTCCCAATCAGCAGGAAGGTGTATTGGAGCAAACAAAATTGACTGTTTCCACTTCCCCAACCTGCTCCCATTTTAACATCACTGACCTTAAGAGAGGAGGAAGGATGGTTTACTTTTTTAATTCCAGATTTACCTAATTAACTGCTTTAGTGGGATTGAAACCTTGTTTGAAGATGATCAGTCCAAATCTCTGGATTACTAGGTCACTATTACCATGTCTTTCTGGCACAGGCTCCAATGAAGACCTTTGTTTAGCCCTTCAGTAACTTTGCAATAAAGAAAGCAATAACACTGTCTGAGTGTGTGGTGCATTTGATCAACATCCAGTCCCTTCTCCTGAGTCCAGCTTTGTTTTCAGCTCTGAAACTGTTCGGCCAAAGGGTCTCCCATTGAGACAGGGCCATTTGAGTTGAGCTTCTAGGCAATGGTGCCACACAACTGGAGGCAATCCAGCAGCAATTGCTCAATTTTGTCAGGGAAAGGGATGTAAAATAAAATTCAAGGCAGCTTAGCCAGAGGACAGTCTCTTGAAATCGGTCCCATGAACGATCAGTGACACATAGGGCTTAATCTGGGAAAATATTCATTCCTCGGAACTAATATTCTTCACCTTGATTAACCAAGAAAATAAAGCTGGCAAGAAGGACTCATATTGAAAAAATCTACACAAGCAATGAAATTGTCAAAAGGGCCCATAAAATTCTATTCAAAAAATTCATGCTGCTGGATTAGTTCCTCAGAACCTTTTTCATGGCACATTTCCCATACAAATTGAGACTTAAAACAGCCCCCGCATCAGTAAGAATCTGCACTTTGAGCTGCACATTTCCTATTTGATTTAGGATGCTTAATTCTCCTGCTGAATTATTATTTTTGCTAGAAGTTGGCACCCAAAATTGTTGCACCGGTTAAAAAGATTCATTTGCTTTATACTGTGCCGTGTAGTTGTGCTGTAAATGAAGATTATATGCTAAATAAGTCTGTTAATGACTGTCTGGTGTAACTGGGATTCATGGATTTGTACTTATATTGTATAATTGGTCCTTTCAAAAAAAAACACTGGAAATCAAATAACAATTATTCCTTTAGCTGTCACTGCTTATCTATTCTGGTATTAGGATTGGTTTTAGCATCGATAACACCAAACAATGAAAATCACTATATTGGATTGTTCACACTGCTGAGGCATTTAGAACACTTTCACAGTTCATACATTTCACAGGTCACATGCATTTTTTCTCTGTTGATTAAGTACAAATTATTTCCCAATGAAACCCAACAGTTATGATATTCTGATCACCTATATGTTCAATATGAACTACCTGAGAGGTCAAGGTTACTTTGACACTGAAAGATATCAACAGCTCAGTAAAACAAAAATTACTTTAATCTGAATAAATCAACTCAAGAATTCACATGAGTATTAAAAATAATCAGATGAAAGAAACGTTGAGATCACAAAGTAGCAACCAAACCTTGGGGTTCAGAAATGTGTTATAAGCTGCTTGAACTTCATGACCTTGATTGATACAATTGTGTGACTCCTTTCGTAGCTATGCTTGTCTATTCATAAGGACATAACAAACTGGAACAACACAACCCCACACTGAAGAGCTGCAGACCAGAATGATAACCTTTAGTTATCTATTCCAGTACAGTACAGTTACAAGTATATTGGCAACACAAAACACTGCCCAATTATGTCTTGTCCATTGAAAAAAGAGGTCAAATCCACTCCAGCTAATTACCACCCAATCAGTTTACTCTTAATCATCAGCAAAGCAATGGAAGATGTGGTATTCAGTGCCATCAAGCAGCACCTACCCACCCATAACCTGTTCACTGATGCCTAGTCCGGAATTTGCTTGGACCACTCATCTCCAGGTCTCATCACAGCCTTAGCTCAAATGCTGAATTCCTGAGGTGAGACATGAGTAACTGCACTTGCACCAAGGCAGCATTTGACCAATTGTGGCCCACAGGAGTAATGGTAAAACTGAGGTCGATGGGGATAAAGGGGAACACACTCCACAGGCTGGAGTTATTCCTTGGTCAAAGGAAGATGATGTAGCTGCTGAAGAACAAAAATCACTGCTGGAGTTCCTCAGCTGCTTCATCGATGACCTTCCTTCCGTCATAAGGCTAGAAGTGGGGATGTTTACTGCTGACTGCACAATGTTCAACTTCATTCACAACTCCTCAGCAAATGAAGTAGCCCGTGCCTGTGTGTAGCCAAACCTGGACAACGTTCTGGTATGGGCTGATAAGTGACAGGTAACATTAGTGTTACTGGAGTGTCAGGTGATGGCCGTCTCCAACAAGGAACAATCTAACCAACTACCCTTAATACACAATGGCATTAAAATAAGATAAAACAAGATATCCTTATTAGTCACATGTACATCGAAACACACAGTGAAATACATCTTTTTTGCGTAGAGTGTTCTGGGGGGCAGCCCGCAAGTGTCGCCACACTTCCAGCGCCAATATTGGATGCCCACAACTTCCTAACCCGTACGTCTTTGGAATGTGGGAATACCCAGAGGAAACCCACACAGTTCCTGGGACAACGTACAAACTCCTTACAGACAGTGGCCAGAATTGAACCTGGGTCGCTGGTGCTGTAATAGCGTTGCGCTAACCGCTAAACTACCATGCCTTACATTACCAAGTACCCCATTATCAACAATCCACTGACCATAGACTCAGCTGGGCTAGCCACATAAACGCTGTGGTTATAAGAGCAGGTCAGAGGCTTGATATCTTGTTACAAGTGCCTCACCTCCTGATATTTCAAAGCCTTTCCACTATTTATAAATCATGTCATAGAGTCATAGCATTATATAGCAGAGAAACAGGCCTCTTGCTGACCAAGCGACATGAGCTAATCCCACTTGCCTGCATTCCTCTAATCCTTTTCTATCCATGTAATTGTCCAAATGTCTTTTAAATGTTGTAATTGTACCATAAATCCACCATCCTCTGTGTGAAAAACTTGCCCCTCAAGTCCCCTGTAAATCTTGCCCCTCAAGTCCCCTTTAAACCTTGCCCCTCTTACCTTAAACCTCTGCCCTCCAGTTTTACACTCCCCTACCCTGGGAAAAAGACTGAGACCATCCACCTTATCTATGCCCCTCATGATTTTATAAACCTCTATAAGGTCACCCCTCGGCCTGCTTTATTCCAGGGAAAACAGGCCCAGCCTGTCCAGTCTCTTCTTATAACTCAAGCCCTCTGCACTCTCTCTGGCTTAATCGCGTCCTGCCCATGGTATGGTGACCAGAACTGCACACAATACTCAACGTTCGGTCTCACCAATGTCCCGTACAGCTGTAACATGACACCCCAACTCTTGTACTCAGTGTCCCAACCGATGAAAGCAAGTATGCCATGCATCTTCTTCACCACCCTGTCTTCCTGTGTCACCAGTTTCAGGACTGTGATGGAGCACTCTCCACTCGTCTGCAAGAATACAGCTCCAACAACACTCAAGAAACTCAAAACAATCCAGGACAAAGCAGCTGCTTGACTGCAACCCTATTATCACCCTGAACATTGTTTTCCTTCACTACTATGCACATTAGCTGCAGTGCGTATCACCAACAAAATATACTGCCGTTACTTGCCCAGGCCGCTCCAATAGCACCTCCCAAATATATAAACCCTATCACCAAGAAGGACAAGAGCAGCAGGCTCACACAAACACCACCACATACAGGTTCCCCTCCAAGTCACACTCCGATGAGACTCGGAAGTATATTGCCATTCCTCCAGCATTGCTGGGACCAAATCCTGGAACTCCCTACTCAATTGCACTGTGGGAGTGCCTTCACCAGAAGCACTGCAGTAGTTCGGGAAGGTGTCTTCCCACCAACTTTTCAGGGCAGGGATGGGCAATAAATGCTTGCCTTAACACAGCGTCAGATCCCAGTTAATGAGTAAATAAGTAAAGTTATTGCAGACAACCTGAATTTACATAGTACCTAGGACATAGAAGAGTACAGCACAGGAACAGGCCCTTCAACCCACAATGTCTGTGCCAACCATGATGCCAATCCAAAGTAATCCCATCTGTCTGCACATGGTCTGTATCTCTCCATTCCCCTACCTGTTCATGTGGCTCCCTAAGTGCCTCTTAAAGTTTGCTATCGTATCTACTTTCATGGAATATTTCAGACACGAGGCAAGGAGTTTAGGCACTGTAAGTAATGGACCTCAACTCCATCTGGATGAATGTGAACGGCAACCAGTGGAGAATTCCAAGTTGGCAGCAGCAGGCCACTGGACTTTGCTCACCTTGTGCACAGCAAAATCCCACAGGTGACAGAAACATAATCTGGTGCTGTTATTGGGATCTGGCTTTAATTACTGTTGGCTGATAAACAGATATTGACCAGAACACCGAGATGAACTCCCCTGCTCTTCATTCCATCTGGGAGGGAAATGAGACCTCAGTTTAATGTGTTATCTGAAAGCAGTACTCCATAACCTCAGCACTGATTATAGTCCCATTGTTCTGCAATATTCCTTGAATCCACAACCTTTTAGAGGAGACACTAGAGATTCTGCCGATGCTGGAATCTGGAGCAAGACACACAAAATGCCAGAGGAACTCAGCATCTATGGAGAGAAATAAACAGTCAATGTTTCGGGACGAGACCTTTCATCAGGACTGGAAAGGAATAGGGCAGAAGCCAGAATAAGAAGGTGGGGGGAGGGGGAAGAGTACATGCAGGCAGGTGATAGGTGAGTCCAGGTGACAGGTGAGTCCAGGTAAGAGGGGGAACACAGGTGGGTTGGGGGAAGGGGGAGATGTAAGAAGAAGGTAGAAGAGGCAAAGGGCTGAAGAAGAAGGAATCCAGTAGGAGAGGGCAGTGGACCATGGAATAAAGGGAAAGAGGGGGGCAGGTCATGAGGGTGGGGGAAGGGAAAGAGAAGGGGTGAGGGGGCCACAGGAATGAGGGGAAACAAAGGAAAACAAACCTTTGACAGGTGTAGTGTTTCCAGAGTATCAGTAATTTTCCTGGTGCCTTGGCCAACATTGTCTCATAACTGGCATGACTTAAATTGGTAAATTGTTTTATTATTGTCACATGTACCGAGGTAGAGTATCAAATTTTGTTTTGCATGCCATTCACACAGATCATTTCATCACATCAGTACATTGAGGTAGAACAAGGGAAAAGGAATAACAGATTGCAGAATGAAGTGTTACAGTTACAGAGAAAGTGCAGTGCAGGTAGACAGTAAGGTGCAAGGTCATAACGAGGTAGATTGTGAGGTCAAGAGTCCATTTTATTGTACTAAAGGCCCATTCAATAGTCTTATAACAGTGGGATAGAAGCTGTCCTTGAGCCTGGTGGAATGTGCTTTCAGGCTTTTGTTTCTTCTGCCCGATGGGAGGGGGGAGAAGAAAGAAGTAGTTGCCATGTTTATCCACAACTTCACTTTGAAAGCAATCTTTCCTCCTCTCTCTTTCTCTCTTCTTTTTCTACCTCCTTTTTCTTTCTTTCACGATGCATACAAACTCTTCCCGTCTCTTCTTCCTCCTTTCGACAGTGCATCTAGCTCGCCGTCTCTGTCTGACAGGATGACATCAGTCATGTTAACATTCGTCTGAACTTGTGAGCTGTAATCCTTCAAATGGGTTTCATGTAGCTGTTTGAAGAAGCAAACCAGTTACATTTAATACACAAAGGAAAATAGTGCAAGTTCCTTTGTTTAATAAAGCAAACGTTTGCTGTTTTCTTAATGCTAAAAAATTGTGCGTTATAAAGAACTAGGTTAAAGGATTACAATATGCCCTTGATAAATGGAAAACAAATCTGCAAATACTGGAAATCTGAAAGTGTGGGGAATGCACAGGGAATATAAATGATTGTTTTGAATTCCCGGGATACAGTTAACTTGTTCTTTTCTTTAGGGTCATCAGGCTGAATCTATTCCAGACTTTGGGGGTGGTTGAGGGTGGAAGTGTCTGTGTGAGGGGGGAACGATAAAAGGAAATGTTCTTCAAATGGCTTTGAAGATTCTACTGGCAACTTGCAAGCATGTTTGGGCGAGCACTTAAGGAGAGCCTATTTGTCTGCAAGGACAACATACTGGTGTCTGCAGGTTTGATCATAAATTGGCACTCGCTCAAAAGTAATATATAAACTTTATAACAGTACAGGAGTCCATTCAGCCCTTCAGGTCTATGCCATCTCCTGGGACCAATCTCATTACTCCCATTCACTCTTCTAATTTCCTGTATTCTCTCTCACAGGTGCCCATCAATTTCCTCTGTGATCCTTTTTTGTCACCTACCTCCAACAAGGGGTACTTTGCAATAGCCAATTAACCTACCAGCCTGTTGTTGGGATGTAGAGGGAAACTGGAGGGGCAACATTCTGCGGCACGTGACCCGCTGTCACTCAGCATTTCACTGCTAGCAGGACGTCGCATGAAATCTCTAAGGGCAAACTTCTGTAACACGAACGGCCTTAACGTGGGGACTACTTGTATTGTCTCAGTCATGTAGCGTGCAGGCGTATACAACTTCATTTTCTGAGGAGCTCCAAATGGAATTGAACATTGTGTACTCACCAGCAAATATACCTGTTTTGGACCTTACAGTGGAAGGAACATCACTGATGAAGTAACTTAAGACAGTTGGGCTTAGGACACTTTACTGCTAGAAGGACATTGCATTTCACTGCTAGAAGGAACTAGATGAATGCAGGAGAGAGGAAAGAGTTGAAAGCTTTTGAGATAGGGTCAGCAGCAAAGAAGGGAGGGGGCTAATATGCAGTATAAACACTGGCATCAGCAGATGGGCCAACTGGGCTGTCTCAGTGCTGCAAAGTTCTAAATAATTTTGAGCACCATTTTCACAACGCTACAAGTAACAGCAGCTAGGAACTATGCATTATATACTCTATGTAAAACCATTGCTTTGGCCATTGAATCACAATTCTTGAAGCAAACAGAGAGGATGTGTTTTGCTGAACCAGCTCCCTTTTGTAATCATTGGATAACGGGCAACTTTATGGGCTATGGAGCAATACACAAAAAGTGCTGGAGGAACTCAGCAGGTCAGGCAGCTTCCATGGAGGGAAATAAACAGTCGACATTTCGGGCCCAGACCCTTCATCAGGACCAGAAAGGAAGAGGGCAGAAGCCAGAATAAGAAGGCGGGGAGGGGGAGGAGCACGCGCAGGGAGGGGAGAGGTGAGTCCAGGTGATAGGGGGAAGGTAGTGCGTGGGGGAGGGGGAGAAGATGTAATAAACTGAGAGGTGATAGATAGAAGGGGCAAAGGGCTGAAGAAGAAGGAATCTGGTAGGAGAGGGCAGTGGACCATGGAATAAAGGATAGAGGAGGGGAGGAGACGAGTTGGGCAGGTCATCAAGGCAGGGGAAGGGAGCCACAGGAATAAGGGAAGACAAAGCAGTGGTTGGGGTGGGAGAGGAAGAAAAAGAAGGGGTTGGCTTATCAGAAGTTGGAGAACTCCATGTTGAGTCCATCAGGATGGAGACTCCCAAGGTGGAATATGAGGACTTTTGATTGATAGGCCGATTGATAGCATAACGCTGAACGTTTTTATTATTATAAGTGTTTGCCAGCTTTGTGGTATGGGAGCATAAAACTCTAAAGTCCAAGGTTGGAGTGTATATGAAGCTATATTAATAAACTATCTTCTTCTCATGATTGCTGACATAATGAGAACCTCTCTGGGTCCCCATCCCCTCTTCAATAACCTATAATTCCCTGAATAATTCCTCAGCTGAAGCTGCCCTCTGTTACGCTGCTGATGAATCCATAATAATGTGTAAAAACTCCTCTGTTATTGTCAAATCTGTAGGATTCAAAGAAAGCCTCTGGAGGGGAGACAGATCAATCGATAGATGTTGGCAACCAATTAGTTTAGCAAGCTGCTTTTTCCACTTTCTCACTGAGAACCATGCCGGGGGAACACAGAACATAGAACACTACAGCACAGTACAGGCCCTTCAGCCCACAATGTTGTGCCAACATTGTGTGACGGGGAATGTGTGACCAATCTCAGTCGCCGTGGATGGAAGCAATATAGGTGAGACAACACTGCCTTGCCCAACGCTCGATACGTGATGAGTTGAAAGCCTGCTACAGCACCTGTCGAAGGTTTTAAAAAAGGGTTTACAAGGGGATACAGCAACACAGTGGCTATGTCACTTCATCCTTGATCTGGAAGCCTGAATATGGAGGATCTGAGTTCAAATCCAACATTGGTATTGGTATTGGTTTATTACTGTCACTTATACCGAGGTACAGTGAAAAACTTGTCTTGTATACTGATCATACAGGTCAATTCATTACACAGTGCATTGATGTAGTACAGGTAAAAACAATAACAATCCGGAGTAAAGTGTCACATCTACAGACAAAGTGCAGTGCAATAAGGTGCAAAGTCACAACGAGGTCGATCGTGAGGTCAGAGTCCATCTCATTATATAAGGGAACCGTTCAATAGTCTTATCACAGTGGGGTAGAAGCTGTCCTTGGTGGAACATAAGAGCTGAGGAATTTAAATTCAGTTAAATAAAATCTGGAAATAAAAATTAGTATTAATAATGGTAACTGTGAAGCCGCCAGAATCTCATAAAGAAAGGAAAACAGCCATTATCATCTGGTATCGACTTCTGACCGTGTGGTTAACTTTTTCATGACCCTGTGAAATGTCCCAATAACTGCTCAGGGGCATGGCAGTGAATCCTTCTGTGAATGGAAAAAAATACTTTATAAAGCAAATATCATTCCTAAATTCAAAACAAATGTATATTTAACTGCCTCGAGCTGTTAAGGTTTTTGCCCAAGTTGAATTTTTATTTCTGGCATTGTGTTTTATGCATTGCTGGAACTAGGATACAAAGAGTTAACACTCAAGGTCACACAAAGAAGTTTTCCAGCAGGAATTATCAACTGAAACAATAGGAGGCCAGAGGTAGGTGAAATTTATAGCCACCAGCCAAAAGGTTGTCCGCATTTAAAAGCTGATCTAACTTATCCAGGAAGAGTTCTGCGAGCAGGTGGTCTTCTGCTTCTGAATCCATGTTTATAAAGAAAGGAAGCTGAATTTTTTTTTGTTTCCATAGAACAAGAAATGTAAGGGAAGATATGTTCACTCAGTACAAAACTATGTGCTGTTTATTCATCTATCAAACGTAAGTGATATAACTCAAACTATTTGTGAATTCAAAGTTAAACAGAGAGGCAAATTCATGTGATGGATTCCAGTAGCCTGTAGTATAGAGTGAGGGTCCCTTAGCTTGTTTCTTGGGTCATGGTATTATTTACTGGGGATTGAAAGGGGAGTGAGTGTATTTATAGGAGTGATTGATAATGTGAAATGTGTGAAAATATTTAGCGAAAAAAATTGACAATGCCTTAAATATTTTAGCACTAAATACAGTACCAAGCTGTGCCAGTTTGTACAGGGTGGGGGTGAGAGGTTGGAAATGCTCAGAGAGAGAGGGTCTGTTCTGTTAGCAAGAGCACTGATGAGTTGTTATAATCAACCTGTCAACCTGTGGGCCCTGGAGATTTTTTTCTTCATTTTGCAAGATGTGGGCTTCACTGGCCAGGTCAACATTTATTACCTGTCTCTAATTGCCCTTGAGAAGATGGTGATGAGCTGATTTCTTGAGCCAATGCAGCCTTTCTGGTGAAGGCACTCCCACAGTGTTATGGGATGGTGATACAGACCCAGCAACAATGAAGTAACAACAATCTATTTCCAAATCAGGATGACCTGTGACTTGGAAACATGGGTGTTGGCTTTCCCCATAGCCTGCTGTCCTTCAAGGTGGCAGTGTTTGCAGGTTTAGGAAGTCATTCAAAGCAGCCTTCCAAATTTGCTGTAGTGCATTTTATACACAGCAAACATGGCCTGGTTGTGAAAGTCTGGATGGAACACCAGTCAAGTGGATAACGTTGCCCTGGATGATGTTGAACTTCTTAAATATTATCAGAGCAACATTCATCCAAGCTGGTGGAGAATCATGCTCCTGATTTGTGCCTTGTAGGTGGTAGAGAGGTCTTGGAGTTTCAGAAGGTGAGTTACTTGCTGCAGGATAACCAGTCTCCAACCTGCTCTTGTATGCACAGTATTAACAGGGCTGGTCCAAATGAGTTTCTGGTCAATGGTGACCCTCAAGATGCGGAAGGGAGGGAGACAGTAATGTGATTGAATATCAAAGGCAGATGGTTAAACCTCTCTTTCTGTTAGATGGATATTCCTTAGGATTCTGAGAATGAATCTTATCAGCCATGCTTCAATACAAGCGACCTCCGTGTTACATTGGTGGGTTATGTTCATAATTTTCTCTAATGTGAAGCTGTATCATCTGTTCATGCATCAAGAAACATGAGTTGAAAAAAAC
This sequence comes from Pristis pectinata, assembly GCF_009764475.1. Taxonomy (NCBI): domain Eukaryota; kingdom Metazoa; phylum Chordata; class Chondrichthyes; order Rhinopristiformes; family Pristidae; genus Pristis; species Pristis pectinata. The sequence goes on along the minus strand of NC_067407.1, from coordinate 128,886,723 downwards.
TGTGTTGATTTATTTATTTTTTTTCACATAAACTCTGTGGGAGTGAATTTATTCCATATCTCAAATTTTGGGTAGTGATTTGTGAATTCTGTAAGGGCAAATTTCTGTAACATGAATGGCCATAACGCAGGGTCAACTCATATTGTCTCAGTCATGTTGCATACAGGAGGACACCACTTCATTTTCTGAGGAGTTCGAAATGGAATTGAACATTCTGTAATCTTCAGCAAATACACCCATTTTTCACCTTATGTTGGAAGGAACATCACTGATGAATCACCTTAAGACATTTGGGCTTCTGACAATCCACTGAGGAAATCCTGCAGTGATGCAGGGGTGACCTGATAAAAGTATATAAAATGATGAGACAGGATAGGTAGTCAGAGCCTTTTTTCCCAGGGTGGAAGTATCAAATACTAGAGAGCATAGCTATAAGGCGAGAGGGGGAAAATTTAAAGGAGATTTGCGTTGTTTTTCACAGCGAGTGGTAGATGTCTGGCATGTACTACAAGGGGAAGTGGTAGAAACAGTTACAATAGCAACGTTTATGAGACATTTAGACAGACACATGAACAGGTAGGGAATGGAGGGATATGGACCATGTGCAGGCAAATGTGTAGTTTAAATTGGCATCAAGGTCAGTACAGACATCATGGGCCAAAAGGCCTGTTCCTGTGCTGTACTGTTCTATGTTCTATGTCCTATGTTCTCTGTCCTGGGGCGAGGTTGACTGACTTCCAACAACCACAACCATCTTCCTTTGTCCCAGGCATGGCTCCAACCATTGGAGTCCATTGACTTCAGTTTTACCAGAGCTCTTTGATGTGACTCAGTCAAATATTGCCTCATTGTGAAGGATAGTCACCCTCACCTCCTCTCATCTCTCATGTTTGGACCAAGCCTGTGATGAGGTCGGGAATAGTGTGGTTCTGTAGAAACCTAATCTGAGCATTGGTGAGTAAGTTACTGGTGAGCAAGGGTTGCTGGATAAAGGCACCTTCTGCCACTTCGCTGATGGTTTAGAGTAAACTGGGATGGAATTGTGCTGGCTTTTCTTAACCAGCAAATTAAAATGGACCATGTGCTGAGTGAGAATACAAATGAGTGTGATTAGAATGATGTTCACAGTCAAAGTGCATTGACATTTACACACCTGCTTCTTCATAATGCACATACAGAACACCATTCATGGCCAATTCATACTTTTCAAGCTCAATCATTGTTGTAGAGTCATAGAGTCATACAGCAATACAGCACAGATGCAGACCTTTCAGCCCAACCAGTCCCTACCAACCACGGTGCCCACCCAGCTAGTCCTAATTTCCTGTGTTCGGCCCATATCCCTCTAAACCCAGCTCCTCCATGTACCCCTCCAAGTGTTTCTTCAATGGTACTATTGTACCTGCCTCAACCACTTCCTCTGACAGCTCGTTCCATATACTCACCACCCTCTGCCTGAAAAAGAGCACATTTCATTCTAAAACTGCAAGTGTTTGAAATGATAGAATAAACTGTGAAAGCCTGGATTAGGCCGCACAGAGATATTAGAATGGGAAGCATAAATCTGGGTCGGGTTGGTGCATTCTAAGGAGTATCTTAAGACAGAAGAGATGGAGAGAGGCAGTCAGCTAAGGGAGGGAAATCCAGAGCTTGGCACCCAGGCAGTGATAGACCTATGGTTGATGAAAATCAGGACAATTTCCTGGGGTCACTTAATGTTTATTATTTGTAAATGCAATACAGACGTCATTTCCTCCTCACAGTTCAGCCTCTGCAGATTTGCGACAATCAGCTGCTTGGATGTATCCTGCCTGGTTGTCCAGTGGAACGCCCAGGGAGAATTCTCTCCCATCAGCTTGACCATCCAGATGGCTGAACAATTGGATGTCTGGATTATCGGACTTTTAATGTACTTGGAGGGTCAAAGATTCACATCTGATGCCAGAACATGCATCTGGAAATTTGACCTCAGTGGCTATTGCATGCTAACAAACCAATGACCAAATATTGCCACTCCCAAGAATCCTGTAGGCATTATAAAATATTATAATGTAGTGATTTCAAAAGCTGTAACCTTACCTCTGGGTTCTCTCAGTTTATGACCAGTGATAAGATTACTGCTTTGTGATCATTGTGGGACTTCCATTAAACTCTACATTCTCACTGTGTCTTTATTACCCCATAAATTTTCCTGTAATGAAGCAGGTGCTGATATAATATCCAACATGGCTTCGATTATTGAACATAAACAACAGTGTTACTCTGAGAAACTGACTGGAATTGCTTATAGAGGTTAACTTAAGTTTCTTCATGGTTGTTGGCCCAAATAATATCCGGCTCTGGGTCAGGCAGAACGTCACCAAATCTGCTATACAACAGGTTCCACCCACATGTTGAATTTTGACCCTTTCTGCTCCTCCCTCAGGATCTCCCCTTTGTAAGCCCTCACTGACAATGTCAGCATATGGAATGATTACAGGCAGCACAGTCCACAGAACAACCAGGCAGTTGCATTTGAGCAGCTGATTGTCGCAAATAGAGTCATGGAACTAGACAGCATGGAAACAGGCCCTTCGGCCCAACATGTCCATGCCGACCAAGGTGACCACCTAAGCCGGGTCCCACTTGCCCATGTTTGGCCTGTATCTCTCTGAATGTTTCCTATCCATGTACCTGTCCAAATGCCTTTTAAATGTTGTTATGGTACCTGCCTCAACTACTTTCTCTGGCAGCTCATTCCATATATGCACCACCCTCTGCGTGAAGAAGTTGCCCCCCAAGGTCCCTTTTAAATCTTTTCCCTCTCACTTTAAACCTATGCCCTCTAGTTTTTGGTTCCCTTTCCTTGGGGAAAAGACTGTGTGTATTCACCCTCTCTATGCCCCTCATGATTTCATACACCTCTATAAGTTACCCCTCAGTCTCCTACACTCCAAGGAATAAAGTCCTAGCCTGCCCAATCTCTCCCTATAGCTCAGGCCATTGACTCCTGGATGGCATTGCCGTAAATCTTCTTTGCACTCTTTCCAACTTAGTGACTTCATTCTGCAAATCTGCAGAAGCAAAACGTGACAAGGGATTGTCCGTTGTGTTTAATTCTGTGGTTGCATTTACAGATAGAAAACGGTAAGTGGCCCAGGAATTGTCCCGATTTTCATCAACCATAGGTCTATCACTGCCTGGGTGCCAAGCTCTGGATTTCCCTCCCTTAGCTGACTGCCTCTCTCCATCTCTTTTGTCTTAAGATACTCCTTAGAATGCACCAACCCGACCCAGATTTATGCTTCCCATTCTAATATCTCTGTGCGGCCTAATCCAGGCTTTCACAGTTTATTCTATCATTTTAAACACTTGCGGTTTTAGAATGAAATGTGCTCTTTGTTTTGTTTGATAATGCTCCTGTTTCGTTTGATGCAGCTCCTGTGATACACCTTGGGAGATTCTATGCAGTACAGGAGGAGACGTTGTTCTGATGCTGCATTAGGGATTGATGGTCAGGCTGAATGAGATCTGAACAACATGCTGACTGTTACCTGGGAGCGTTTCACACTTGCAGTGCATTACATTGTGCCATTTCTGTACAAAGCTGGGGTTGAAGTGAGGAATAACTTCACACTTCCAGCGTTGTTGAAGTCCTTCTCTCCTCAGCGTTCCGGGGAATCAGAGCCAGGGAATTTGAACAAGGCAGTTAATAAGGGAACAGGTGGGATGCTGTTTGCTTTCTACATTATCACTGAATGAAGAGACGGAAGAAGAAAGAAAAACAAAATACTTGGGTTTCTCCAGCACACTTCAAAACATCCCAGAGCCGCTGAAGTAATTTTGTGCAGTCACTGGTGTACTTTAGGAAATAAGGCACCCACTTTGTCCACAGCATGTTCCTATTACCTGTCCTGTGATCCCCATGGGTGTGAAGCTTTCCTTGCTCCACCTTATCTCTCACTTCATTCCCAGATTTCTACCCACATTAATATTTACAGAAGTGGCACAGTGTAATGCAGTCTCAGTGTGAAGCACTGAGTAACAAGTAGCATGTTGTTCAGATCTCTGTCTGCCTTCAACCCAACAACAGATCTTTAATGTTGCAAAGGAACAGACTCTCCTCCTGTAAAACCTCCCGAGGTGCTTCACAGGAGCCTTATCAAACAAAACAGATGATCTGCTTTAGTGGTGCCGACTGAGGGAAAAATATTGGGCGAGGCACTGAGGAGATCTCCACTGCTCTCTCCTTTGAAGTACTGACATGCAGTCATTTACATTCAGCAGATTGGGCAGATAGGGCTTGAGTTCAAAGTCTGACAGTACAGTACTTCTGCCGTACTGCACTGGAGCAGCTGCTTAAATTTTTGGTCTTAAGTCTTCGGAATGGGAAAAGCCCTCAACTGTAAATAGAGGTAAGAGTGCTACCCAATGATGCGCACTTATTGAACATCATGTACACAAAGTGGAAGTCAGACGTGGATTGCCAAGATCCACAGAGAGACTGACTCCTGGGGACTGGGTTCTCAGGACCATCGTTAGAAAGGATAGTCAGCAAGGACTGGTCCTCATACTTTGCAGGTCTGAGCCCCACAACAAGGTGATCATGATGAAGCCAAATACAATTTAACTAAAATGAAAGCATCTGCCCCCAAGCAGTCAGTCAGTGACAATTGCCAAAACAAATATTTCTAGTAAAAATGAAGAATAACTTTCTGACATAAATGTAAATAAGACATCAGCTTCTGTGCTAATGGAGCTTGATTATAGCCTAAAGGGTTGCTTCCAGTGGCAGATGATAACTGGGTGTGTGCAAAATCCTCTCATTATAAATGATTCAAATACCTACTTCTCACAGCTTCTTGATGTTCACTTCTCCAATAGCCAAGGAAAGCACACAGTGTAGTGTGTAATTTTCATTTTATCCAGAGATTGATGCAACCATGGCCCAGTCTACAAGGCAAAGCCAGTGAGGCAGGTGATAAAAATGGGCTTGTGATAGCAAGTTGTGATTCTGGATTCAGGTTACATTGGGATGGCAGGGAGTTTGGCCTGAAGACGATTAAGACACAATAGTTAGCCCCAACAGACTCCTCCTATCCTGTAAGTTCTTATATAATGTTCACTCAACTGGGATTTGGGATAATTAATGGCTTAAGTCATGGCTGGTAATGTAATAAAGACACTGAGACAAGGAGCTGAATGTGAAAGTACTTCCGCATCTGTTAAAAAACAAATCATTCAGCAAAAAAAGTTTGGTCAGCTCTCCTAGCTCATCTTAAGTGGCTCATCTATCACATATGGTAACGTAATGGTTAATTTACTAGACTAATGGCTAAGGCTTGTGTTCAAATCCCATTGTGGCAGCTGTGGAATTTATAATTCAAATAATTGGATAAATCAGGAGGAATAAAAGCTACCATCAGTAACGGGGACGATGAAATGACCTGATTGCCATAAAGTTCCATATGGTTCACCAATGCCCTTCAGAGAAGGGAGTTTGCTGCCCTAACCTAGTCTGACCTATCTGTGAGTTATGTGGTTCCAGACTCACCAATCCTCTTGACTTTCAATCCCTCCTCACAGTTCACGGGGATTGTGTGTAATACACGCTGGCATTGCCAGTACTGTTTGCATCCTGTGAGGGAATAGGTCATTGGTAATTGGCTTATTATTGTCACATGTAATGAGATACAATGAAAAGCTTTGTTTGCGTGCCATCCAGATAGATCATTCCATACACAAGTGTATCAAAGTAGTAAAAAGGAAAACAGAATGCAGAACACTACAATTATGGAGAAAGTGCAGTGCAGGTAGACGGTAAAGTGCAAGGGATGTGACGAGGTAGATTGAGAGATCAAGAGTTCATTTTTATCGTAGGAGAGGTCCATTCAAGAGTCTTGTAACAGCGGGATAGAAACTGTCCTTGAGCCTGGTGGTACGTGCTTTCAGGCTTTTGTATCTTCTGCCCGATGGGATGGGGGAGAAGAGAGAATAACCAGGGTGGGAGGGGTCCTTGATTATGCTGGCTGCTTTACCGGGGCAGCGGGAAGGATAGACGGAGTCCATGGAGGGGAGGCTGGTGTTCATGATGTGCTGAGCTGTGTCCACAACTCTCTGCAGTTTCTTGTGGTCTCAGGCAGAGCAGTTGCCACACTATGATAGAATAGGATGCTTTTGATGGTACATTTATAAAAATTGGTGAGGGTTAATGGGGCCATGCTGAAATTCTCCTGAGGATAGAGGTACTGGTGCACTTTCTTGGCCTTGGTGTCTACATGGCTCCTGTTGTTGAACAGTATTTTGACAAGCACTCATAGCAAGAAGATTTCCAGGAGGATAGAGAAAGTTTCTCAAGGATCTTCTCAAAATCTCATTGAAGAAGTGTAACCTACTCACCGAGTCATGGGAATCCCTGGCCTCAGACTGATCAAACTGGAGAAGGAGCTTTCAGAATGGATTTGAGTATCTAGGGCCTCCACAGCAGCCATAGAACCATAGAACCATAGAACCATAGAACCATAGAACCATAGAACCATACAGCACAAAACAGGCCCTTCGGCCCACCATGTTGTGCCGTCCATCAGACCACCGTCACACTACCTAACCCCTTCCTCCCGCATATCCCTCCATCTCACATTCCTCCATATGCCTATCCAACAAGCTTGTTCAATGTAATCTGCCTCCACCACCACCCCAGGCAGTGCATTCCATGCACAAACCACTCTCTGGGTGAAAAACCTCCCTCTGACATCTCCCCCGAACCTCCCACCCATAACCTTAAAGCCATGGCCTCTCGTCTTGAGCATTGGTGCCCTGGGAAGGAGGCGCTGACTGTCTACTCTATCTATTTCCTCTCAATATTTTATATACCTCGATCATGTCTCCTCTCATCCTCCTCCTTTCCAGTGAATAAAGCCCTAGCACCTTAAGCCTCTCCTCATATTCAATACGCTCCAATCCAGGCAGCATCCTGGTAAATCTCCTCTGCACCCTCTCCAATGCCTCCACATCCTTCCTATAATGAGGCGACCAGAACTGAACACAGTACTCTAAGTGTGGCCTAACTAGAGTTTTGTAAAGCTGCATCATCACCTCGCGGCTCTTAAACTCAAATCCCGTGACTTATGAAAGCCAACATCCCATTGGCCTTCTTACTGCTCTTTCCACCTGTGAGGCAACTTTCAATGAACTGTGAATATGAACCCCCAGATCCCTCTGCTCCTCCACACTGCCAAGTACCTTGCCATTCACCCAGTACTCTGCCCTGGAGTTTGTCCTTCCAAAGTGTACCACCTCACACTTCTCCGGATTGAACTCCATCTGCCACTTGTCAGCCCAGCTCTGCATCCTATCAATATCCCTCTGTAAGCTCCGACAGCCCTCCACACTATCCACAACACCGACTATCTTAGTGACGTCTTCAAACTTACTAACCCAGCCCTCCACCCCCCTCATCTAAGTCATCTATAAATATCACAAAAAGTAGAGGTCCCAGAACCAATCCCTGCGGGACACCACTAGTCACTGCCTTCCAATCCGAGGCACTCCTTCCACCACAACCCTCTGCTTTCTACATGCAAGCCAATTCCTAATCCACACAGCCAAGCTTCCTTGGATCCCTTGGCCTCTGACCTTCTGAAGAAGCCTACCATGAGGGAACCTTATCAAATGCCTTACTAAAATCCATGTAAACCACATCCACTGCACTGCCTCATCAATCTCTGGTCACCTCCTCAGGCTTGTGAGGCAGATCTTCCCTTCACAAAGCATGCTGGCTGTCCTAATCAGTCCATGATTCTCAAGGTGTTCATAAATCCTATCCCTTAGAATCCTTTCTAACAGCTTACCCACCACAGACGTGAGACTCACCGGTCTATAATTCCCTGGCCTATCCCTATTACCTTTTTTGAACAAGGGGACAACATTCGCAACCCTCCAATCCTCCGGCACCACCCCCGTAGACAACGAGGACTCAAAGATCCTTACCAGCAGTTCAGCAATCTCCTCCCTAGCCTCTCGAAGCAGCCTGGGGAAAATCCCGTCAGGCCCCGGAGATTTATCTGTCTTACTATTATTTAACAACTTCAACACATCCTCCCTCTTGATATCAACAACCTCGAGAACATTACCCCTACCAGCACTCCCTTCCGCGTCATCAAGACCCCTCTCCCTGGTGAATACCGAAGAGAAGTACTCATTGAGAACTTCTCCCACTTCTGCTGCCTCCAGGCAAATTCTCCCACCTTTGTCCTTAATCGGACCTACCTTTACCCTAGCCATCCTCCCACCCTTCACGTACTTGAAAAAGGCCTTGGGATTTTCCTTAACCCTACTAGCCAAAGCCTTTTCATGTCCCCTTCTAGCTCTCCTCAGCCCTTTCTTAAGTTCCTTCCTTGCTACCCTATATTCCTCACGGGCCCTGTCTGAACCTTGCAGCTTATACCTCACGTATGCTACCTTCTTCTCCCTAACAAGTCGTTCCACCTCTGCCTTCACCCTGCCATTCCTTCTCTGCCTCACCGGGACATATTTATCCCTAACATCCTGCATATGATCCCTGAACATCGACCACATCCCCATGGTACATTTTCCTTCAAAAAGGACATCCCAATTTACACTCCCAAGTTCTCTCCTTATAGCCTCGTAGTTAGCCCTTCCCCAATTGAAAAACCTCTTGTCCTCTCTGCACCTGTCCCTGTCCATGACAATTTTAAAGGTTATGGAGCAATGGTCACTGTCCCCCAAATGCTCACCCACCAATAGATCCTTCACCTGTCCCGGTTCATTTCCTAAAACTAGATCTAACATGGCATTCCCTCTAGTCGGCCTGTCAACATACTGCGTCAGGAATCCCTCCTGGACACACTTAACAAATTCCGTCCCATCTAAACCTTTGGCACTAAGCAGGTTCCAGTCTATATTTGGGAAGTTGAAGTCTCCCATTATAACAACCCTGTTATTTCTGCTTCTCTCCAAACACTGCCTGCCAATCTGCTCCTCTATATCTCTACTGCTACCGGCGGGCCTATAGAATACTCCTAGTAGAGTAACTGCTCCTTTCTTGTTCTTTAATTCCACCCATACGGACTCTAGAGATGATCCTTCTACAACATCCATCTTTTCCACAGCCGTAACAGTGTCCCTGACCAGTATCGCCACCCCTCCCCCTCTTCTCCCCCCTTCCCTATCCCTCTTAAAACACCAAAAACCAGGAATATTCAATATCCACTCCTCTCCTGACGTCAGCCACGTCTCAGTAATATCCACGATATCATAGTCCCCCATACTTATCCAAGCCCTCAGTTCATCCCCCTTATTCCTGACACTTCTTGCATTTAAGTAAACACACTTCAGTCCATCTACCTTACTACTTTTATAGCCTGTATTCTGCTTCTTCTTCCTCAAAGCCTCTCTACCTGTTTGATCTAACTTTTCCCCATTCCCTTCTTCCTCTGACCTACTCCTCCGGTTCCCTTCCCCCTCACAAACTAGTTTAAACCCTCCTGAACCACCCTAGCAAATTTCGCCGCAAGGATATTGGCCCCCTTCTGGTTCGGGTGTAACCCGTCCTCTCTGTACAGGTCCCACCTTCCAGAGAAGAGATCCCAATGATCCAGAAATCTAAAACCCTCCCTCCTGCACCAGCTTCTCAGCCACGCATTTATCTGCCACCTCCTCCTATTCCTACCTTCACTATCACGTGGCACTGGCAGCAATCCCGAGATTGCTACCCTTGAGGTCCTGTTCCTCAATTTTCTGCCTAGCTCCCTGAACTCACTCTTCAGGACCTCATCCCCCTTCCTACCTATGTTGTTGGTGCCAATATGGACGACAACTTCTGGCTGCTCTCCCTCCCACTCAAGAATTCTGTGGACCCGATCAGTGACATCCCAGACCCTGGCACCTGGGAGGCAACATACCATCCGGGGTTCATGCTCACTGCCACAGAACCTCCTGTCTGTTTCCCTGACTATCGAATCCCCTATCACTACCGCATGTCTCTTTCCCACCCTTCCCTTCTGAGCAGCAGTACCAGTCCCAGTGCCAGAGACCTGGTAACTGCAGCTAGGCCCCTGCAGGTCATCCCCCTCAACAGCTTCCAAGGCAGAAAACTTGTTACTCAGGGGAACAGCCTCCGGGGTTCTCTGTCCTGTCTGCCTGCCTGACTTCTTCTTCCTCTTCCCTCCCCTGACAGTCACCATTCTATCTGCCTCCTGAACCTCAGATGTACCTACCCTAAGGGGGGGTGACTGTCACCTGATGCACCGTGTCTACATAACTCTCTCCCTCCCTTATGCTGCGCAGTGTTTGTAGCCACGACTCCAGCTCATCAACTCTGAGCCGAAGTTCGTCCAGCCTCAAGCACTTACTGCAGATGTGGCCATCTTGGACTGCAGCAAGGTCCACGAGTTCCCACATCAAACAGCTGCAGCACACCACCATGTCCTCCATCTGACTACCTTTCTTTTTTCCCTAGTTAGTCCCAACTACAAATCTATAATGAACAAAAGCCCTGCAGTTGTAGTGGAAGGAACACACAACCACACCCCCCCCCCCCATTCCATCAACCCCACCCAGACTCTATGGATCCCACACGGATCTGATCAGCCACCTCAGTACCCAGACAGTTAAAGCAACTAACCCTTGACCCTGAGGGACTGGGTTAAGAAGGATGGGAGCAGGTTTGAGAGAAACAAAAATGCTAGTAGGAACAGGTTGGAGTGAATGGCCTGCTCCTGCACTATATGTTGGATGTAATTCTCTGCAGTGCCACACTAAGAGACGTGCATCCTTGTTCTCTGCTCACAATTGATTGGCAGGAGCCAAGTAGCAGGATGGGTGTGGGACCTTGTCTGATACAAAAGTGGTGACTGTTGACAGGCGAACTGTGTGGCGAGAGATAGCAGAGAGAGCACGTGATGCCAATAGGGATCGAGCAGGTTGCATCACAATGTGCAGGTAGATTGTCAGTGTGGAAGGTCTCTTTGTCCTTTTCTCTCTGTGTGAATATCCTAGCAGCAGAAACACCTCCCCAGTCATTTCATTCTGCATTGAGCCCTTTATCCAGTCAGCCAGGATTCATGTCACATCCTACTGATGCAGATGGTAACCTTGCTCTCTGAATAGCAAAGAGCTGGAAGTGGACACGGGTGATCTCCGGAGGTTGACACGTGTGCAGTGGGGCACTATGGGATCCCTCAGCGTTCTGTTGTTGTGATGTAATTTACAGCCTCTGACACATCCCTGTCAATCACAGGGCTTGGCAGGAGCATTCAGTTCCATTTGTGGGGACCGTCTATCTCTACCGTGAGTGACAGGTTCCAGTTCATTGCAATTCACAGCACCTGGATAGTGCCTACATCAGCAAGCTGTGCACAGAATCCACACTTGCAGCTTATTGAGCAATGGGAGGAAGATGTGAAATTATACAGCACTTTTCACAAATGCAGCAGATCCGAAACTCCTCACAGCCAATGAATTACTTCTGTGATCATTGTTTAATGTAGGAATTGCATCAGTAAATTTGTACACTTCAGGCTCCCACTACAGCAATAATGACCAGATCATGTGCTTCTTCTGGTGATAGTTGAGGGTTAAATGTTGGGGAAAACTCTCTTGCTCTTCCTGAAATAGTGCTGACAGAAACGCTAAATGTCTGATCCCAAGCTACTCAGAAAGTGTAGCACTCCCTCCAAATTGTGCAATTTGGAGTAAGACTGCTATTGGCTGACAGCCAACAAAAGGGTGGGGCAAGGTCTTGTGAAGAAGTGCAGACCAAATCAAAGAACAGCAAGGATATGCATTTATGTGGCACTCTTAACTAAACTTAAGAGGCATTTCGAGAGGCATTTGAATAGGAAAGGCATTGGAGGATACAGACCGAGTATGGGCAAGTATAATTAGTGTAGATGGGCAAAAAGAGCAACAAAGATGTGATGGGCCAAAGGGCCTGTTTCTCCATGACTCTGTGACTATAACTAGTAAATGTCCTTTCTAATCAAGAGATGGTTGGGAAGCAGTGGGAAGCTTCACTTTGATAGAGATGGCTGAAGTTGCTTGGAGATGGGAAGGTGGTTAGCTAACCGTGAGAGATTTGGAGCAAGTTCTTTCGTGAGGACTCTCAGCTACAGGCCATGAGGTGCAGAGGAGATATTCAGAGTCAGAGCAGTGGAGGACCCACGTTTCTCCTTGCTTCCTTAGTCAGGCAAAGCACCCTGCTACTGTTGTGTGGAACTGGAAGAAATAATGGAAGTGAGGCAACAGAAGAGTTTGCAAAAGAGCAGAATCTAAACTATGTGGGTTGGTATGAGGGGAGACTGACAAGTCCAGGGGAGAGGACTTATTGCAGACTAATTCAAGGGGGTCAGAGCTCTGGGCAAGCTAAGCAAAGGATGTTGGTGATGGTTGAGATGATTGCTGGGGAAGGGCAGAGCTGATGGATGAAATGAGATGGAAGTTAGTGGTTTTGATAATGGAAATACCATATGTTTTGAAGCTCAATCAATTTATCAAGAGAACAAATATGTTCAAGGATTGGTTATTTTGATAATTACATCAATGGCACCTTACCATAAACACATGTAGTCAGCCATGGTTGAACGGTGGAGCAGACTTGATGGGTCGAATGGCTGAATTCTACTGCTATATCTTATGATCTTATGGTCTAATCTAGTAAGAGCAGAAGAAAGAGAAGCAGGAATTCTCCATCCTGAGCCCCCATCTGCTTCCAGGAAGGGGAATTCCAAAGATTCATCACTCCTTGAGTGAAGACATTTTTCCACATTTTTGTTTTAAATGCCCTATTTCTTATTTTTAGACTGAAACTTTGAGTTCTAGATTCCTAGGCCAGGGGAAACATCCTTCCTGCATCTACATTGTTGAGCTCGATAAGTATTTTGTATGCCTCAATAAGGTCTCCTTTCCGAAACAAGAGAGAACAGAGGCCTGGCCTATTCAATCTCTCCTCATGTGGAAGACCTCCTATCCCAGGAACCAGCCTGGTGAAGCTTTGCTGCACTTCCTCTGTAGCATTTATGTCCTCTTTTAGGTAAGGAGACCAGAATTCTGCGCAATACTCTGGGTGTGGTCTCACCAGGGCCCTATATGATTGTAGTAAGATATCTCTTGTGCTCAAATCCTCATGCAATGAAGGTCAAAGGATCATTTTCTTTCCTAATTGCTTGCTTCACCTGCATGATAGATTTCAGGGTAATCAGGTCCCTTTGAACATCAACATTTCCCAGTCTCTCACCATTTAAATATATTCAACATTTCTGATTTTTTTCCAGGTCTGTTTGCTATTATTAAGTGACAAAGCAACACAGGCAGTTGTGTGACTTTAGTCAACTTGTAATTAGCCAGATAGAAGACTAAAAAACTAAATAAGTGTGAAATTTTGCTTGTTGGCCAGTCACTATTTGTAACACAAGCAGTCATTAGGTGGGACTGATTTGGGTGAAGGAGAATTAGATTTGGGAGTGGGGGCAGAATCATCACTGGAGATGATTTTCCTCAAGAAAATTACTCATTTTCCAAATTTTCTTAAAGTAGAACAAATAGGATGATGAGGGTCCGCATCCGGGACATGTCCTCTTCTTGTTACTACCATCGGGGAGGAGGTACAGGAACCTGAAGACTCACACTCAATGATTTAGGAACAGCTTCTTCCCCTCCGCCATCAGATACCTTAATGATCTAGGAACCTATGAACACTACCTCAGTATTCGTTTCTCTTTGGACTATTTATTTATTTATTAACTACTGACCTGTAGGTCTTTGGAATGTGGGAGGAAACCAGAGCACCCGGAGGAGACCCACCCAGTCACGGGGAGAACGTACAAACTCCTTACAGACAGTAGTGGGAATTGAACCCCGATCGCTGGTGCTGTAATAGTATTATGCTAACCTCTACGCTCCTGTGCCGATGTCCTTATGAAGCATCTTATGATGTTTGACTACATTGAATCAGAATCATCAGATTCAGATTTATTATCACTGACTTACATTACATGAAATTTGTTGTTTTGCAGCAGCAGTACAGTGCAAAGACATAAAATTGCTCTAAAGTACAAAAATAAATAAATAGTGCAAAAGAAAGGAATAACAAGGTAGTGTTCATGGGTTCATGGATTGTTCAGAAATCTGATGGTGGAAGGGAAGAAGCTGTTCCTCAAACATTGAGTGTTGGTCTTCAGGCTCCTGTACTTCCTCCTTAATTGGTAGTAACAAGAAGAGGGCATGTCCTGGATGGTGAGGGACCTTAGTGATGGATGCCACCTTCTTGAGGCACCGCTTCTTGAAGATGTCCTTGATGGTGGGGAGGGTTGTGCCTGTGATGGAGCTGGCTGAGTCTATAACCCTCTGCAGCATCTTGTGATCCTGTACATTGGAGCCTCCATACCAGGCGGTGATGCAGCCAGACAGCATGCTCTCCACAGTACACCTGTACAAAGTTGTAAGAGTCTTCAGTGACATACCAAATCTCCTCAAACTCCAATGAAGTAGAGCCGCTGGCATGCCTTCTTCGTGATTACATCAATGTGTTGAGCCCAGGATAGATCCTCCGAGATGTCGATGCCCAGGAACTTGAAGCTGCTTACTCTTTCCGCTGCTGACCCCTCAATGAGGACTGGTGTGTGTTCTCCCGACTTCCCCTTCCTGAAGTCCACAATCAATTCCTTGGTTTTGCTGACGATGAGTGTGAGGTTGTTGTTGCAGCACCACTCAACCAGCTGATCTACCTCACTCCTATATGCCTCCTCATTGCCATCGGGGATTCTTCCAGCAACAGTGATGTGATTGGTGAATTTATAGATGGTGTTTGAGCTGTGTTTAGCCACACAGTCATAAGTGTATAAGGTGGTATATAAATGCAAGAGATTATTGGTTTACCTCTGGTGGATGCCAACATGTATCAGCTTCTGCGCAGAGGATCTGACAGGATTTCTTTGCTAGTATCGAGATCTTTTTTGGTGGCTCTGGTTATGAACAGATGTTGTTTCCTGGTCCATCCTTCATTGAACAATTCTGCAAGGTTACTGCAGGATTCCATGCTACCTTGAGATGGCCTTGCCTTTTTTTGGCTAGGTTAAAGTGGAAAAACAGGATGACACCACTGGAATAATTCCACAGGCTGGCAAAGTGTAAGAGGCCGCAGTTTATTGGGTGTGTTGGCACAGAGCATACAGGACAAGTAATAACCACCCAAAGGCACAAGTTCGAATCCCACCATGGCAGCTGGGGAGTTTGAATGCAGTTAATTAAATAAATCTGGAATAAAAAGCTAGTATCGGACCATGAAATCGCTAGATTGCCATAAAAACCCATCTGGTTCATCAATGTCCTTCAGTGAAGGGAATCCGCTGCCCACACCCACTCTAGTGATTTAAGGCTCAATTATCCTCTGAAGTACCCCTTTGGTTTTCGGAGATGGGCAATAAATGCTGCTCTGGCCAGGAGTGCACACACTCTGTGACTGAAAGGTATTGGGCTTTAACAAGGAAACAGGACAGGCAGTATTATATTCATGCCCTGGAATATTCCCTGCCGTAATTAGAAGGACCATACAACTAACAGCAGATGGGTCGTCATGATTTGCCAGAATAGATAGTGTTCTGCAGTGATATCCAGTTTCTTGCATTCTCTCAGTTAATGTCCACTTTCGATCTCAGAAAAGCAAATGATCAGTGACTTGCAGCAAAAACTGCTGGACTTCCAATAATAAATTTCCTTCCAGAGAAACCCTCCCTAACAATCTGTCGGTTTGCTTGCTTCCATTCACACAGGTGCCAAGAACAATCCAATAACTGTAGAAAATGTGTTTTCTGATGGTGAATTAAATCTAGTCCAGAACTCTGGAGAAAGTTATTTGTCCAGAGAGCAGTTAGAATATGGAACTCGCTCCCACGTGGAGCTATTATGGTGTATTGGTACATTTAACAGAATACTGGAGGGATATAGAAACAGAAGGTTATACAGATGGAGTTAGACGATCTGGGCTGGTAGGGGGCTTGTAGGGAGCATAAACGGCCCTGGACTCGTTGGAATAAAGAAATGGCAGAGAAATCAAACAAGGATTTTGTGCAACAGACAATCTGTTGGAGGAACTCAGCGAGTCGAGCAGTATCAGTGAGGGGAAAGGAATTGTCGGCATTTTGGGTTGAAACCCTGCAACAGGACACAAGTGTTTTGTGTCTGCCTTCATGGAAGAGAGTATAAATCTGACGGAGATACAGAACCGAGGGTCAAGTGAGAACTGAAGGAAATTAATATTAGTAAGGAAAAAGTGCTGTGATAGAGAAGCTGGTGAAGCTGAAAACCAATAAACCTCAAGGAACTGTTTACCTGCACCTCAGAGTTTCAAATGAAAGGACTATGGAGATAATGTATACGCTGGTTATCATCTGAAATCCAGGAAATTCTGAAAGTTTTCTTGCAGAGTGGAAGGTACCAAATGTGACTCCACTATTTAGATAAGGAAGAAGAGGGAAAGCAGGGAGCTACCGACCTGTCAGCCTAACATCAGCAGTAGGGAGAATGCTGGAATCACCAAGGAAGGATGTACGAACAGAACATGTAGAAAAGGAAAATAGGATGGATTTATGAACGTGATCATCACGTTTTACTAGGATGTGGCTAGTAGAATAGTTAAGGGGGAACTAGTAGATGTATATGTGATATATTTAAATTTTCAAAAAGGCTTTTGATAACAACATTTCAAAGACACTTGGACAGGGACATGGAGAGGAAAGATCGAGAGGCATATGAGTCAAACGTGGGCAATGGAACTAGCTCGGACACATATATTAGTCAGCATGGAAAAATTGGGCTGAAGGTGATAAGGTTCCACACAAGAGGTTGGTCAACGGGACTACAGCACATGGAATTGGGGGTGATGGATGGGTGTGGAGTGACAGATGGTGAACAGACAGAACACCAAGAGTGGGAATAAATGGGTCTTTTTCAGAATGGTAATGTAGTGACTTATGAGGTACTGCAAGGATTGATGCTTGGGCCCCAGCTTTTCACAGTAAGTAATAAGGACTTGACTTCAGGGAACAAATGTAATATGTCAAAATTTGCTGATGATAGAAAACTGAGTGGAGTGGTACGTAGGGAGGGGAGTATAAAGGGACTTCAAGGGAGCATAGACACGCTAAGTGAGTGGGAGAAAAGATGGCAGATGGAATTGAGTGTGGAACAATGTGATGTCATCAATTTTGGTGCACAAATCAGTACAAAACATAGAACATTACAGCACAGTACAGGCCCTTCGGCCCATGATATTGTGCCAGCGTTTTATTGTATTCTGAGATCTATCTAACCCTTCCCTCCCACATAGCCCCTCATTTTTCTATCATTCATGTGGCTATCTAAGGGCCTCTTAAATATCCCCAGTGTATCTGCCCCCACAACCTCTGCCGGCAGTGCGTTCCATGCACCCACCACTCTCTGTAAAAAACTTACCCCGACATCCCCCTTATACCTTCCTCCAATCACCTTAAAATTATGCCCCTTCATGTTAGCCATTTTCACCCTGGGAAAAAGCCTCTGACTGCCCACTCGATCTATGCCTCTTATCATCTTGTACACCTCTATCAAGTCACCTCTCATCCTCCTTCTCTTCAAAGAGAAAAGCCCTAGCTCACTCAACCTATCCTCATAAGACATGCTCTCCAATCCAGGCAGCATCCTGGTAAAACTCCTCTGCAACCTCTCTAAAGCTTCCACATCCTTCCTATAATGAGGCGACCAGAACTGAACACAAGTATATTCTAATGTTCGGCTGAATGGCCTGTCTCTCTGCTGTTAGCACATTGTAATTTGGGGCACAGTTGGTCTTTAAAGTTAGTGTCCTTCCTGTCAATAATAAATTATTTAGGTGTTCCCACCCTGGGACTATCATAGGCTGGAAGTGGTCAATCGTGGACCTGCCTTTTATCTAGGGCATCGCTTTGAACAAATCCAACTGAAGCAGACGAGCTGTTTCTCAGAATATAAGAAACAGGAGCAGGAATAGGGAACACTGATCAATCTGCTGTCCAATATAATCTTAGTTGATCTTCTCCATCAACTCTACTTTCACTCCTGATCCTCATATCCCTTCATATTTCCTGGATTCCAATCATGAATACACTCAATGACTCAACAACTGGAGCCCTCTGGCAGAGGAATTTGGAAAGATTCATAAACTGCTGAATGAAGGAGTGCACAGTTTCTCATAACCCCCCTTTCAACAGCAATCAACCCAGTAAATCTTCCTCCAAGGCCATCATCTCCTTCCAGAGATAAGGAGACCAAAATTGCATGTGGTGCATCTCATCAAAGCCCTGCATGGTTGTAGTAAGCTTTCACTCTTCCTGGAAGGAAGTGACTGCCATGTAGATGGTCCGCCTGTGCCTTGATTGACATGCACTCCTCTGTGCCTGGTGATAGTGTTCCTCCAGTTCTTCAGTTACTCTTGTAGGGCTTCCTGGTAACTACAGGAAGAAACACATTGAGCCCATCAACTGTTGGAGATCAGCTGAAAATAATATTCCGACTGTGGGAAGGATGGATGCTGTTCTCATGGATGTAGATGGTTTGTAGCTAATGATAACAATTGAAGAACCTTAAATTTAATCACTGTCTTGCTATTCCTTGGACTTAAAAGAACTACCATCTTGTCATCTATGGCTAGAACGCACAATGATGGTAGTGAAGTGTGGGAATGAGACTGATTGGATTGATATACAAAGTTCTAGCAAGGTCTCGATAGGCAGAGTGACTTCCTGCCCTGTAGTGATTCTATGATTCTGTCCAATATCTGGCACAATGGTGAACCTAGTGTGGAGTCCAGCTTCCAGGTGGGAATGAGACTGGCATGGGATCAAGAATTCCACCAAGCCTAAAACTTAGGCCAATGGGTACATTCATCACCCTGCTCCTTTCCACTTGAACCCTATTCCTGATGAAAACCATCTTTCTGGATTAGGAAGGCGACCTCAGGTCAGACATCCCCGACCCACTCTTTTCCACCAGAGGCCGAGAGTATGCAAATATCAGAGAGAGAATTCGCTCTGGTGGGTTTTTATTGACCTGGCCAGCAACACCAATGAGAATACAGAGTGTACTCACACAACACACCTCCCTGTAAAGCAATGCAAAAGCAGATCAACTTAGTCACAGAATTAAACGTGCTGTCATTTTGCTCTCTCATCCAATTCATCTTTAATGTATCAGCTGTTAAATGAAATAATATTAATTTCTTTGTAGACATTTTATCAAACACATTTATTGTCACCTCTGCATCATTAGCCTTGCTATTACAATGCCACAGTCAAGGCTTCTTAAGCTTTGTATTTGCTGACTGCAGATAATGATGTGTCATCAGAACTAATATATATTTGATCATACCTGTGGACAAACGCCCATTCAGGTTGGCTGCTGGCCATATCCTCACATTTAATTGAATGTACAGGCTACAACAGGCTTATGTTAGCAGGCCTCCAGCAAGATGAGTGGTCAGAGAAACATTTTTTCCTCCTGCACTGTAACAGGTACATCAAGCACTTCCAGTAAGGGCAGCTAACGCTGAGATGTATAATGCCAGCAAAGAGCTGGAATAATATCTAATCCGTGAAAAGGGAAAGATGCCAAAGTGGGTTACCAAGATTTTGGGAGGAAATAAAATGAGTGTGTTTAACTTGTGGTGATTTTTTTTTGTGGTAGCAATCAGAGTTTAAACATGAAGCAACATCTCAGAAAAGACTTCACAACTTTCAACAATTTACATGGGTAAAGGAGCTTAACTGCTGCTTAACTGTATGTTCTTTCAGATGAAGGGTCTTGACAAGAAATGTTGCCTGCCCATTTCCCTCCATGGATGGCTGCTGACCCACTGAGTTCCTACAGCTGTTTGTTATTTGCTGTACACTATTTCACCCTCTCACAGAAATTCCCTTTGTCCCACCCATTGCCCCCTCCAAACCTGCCGTGTTACTTAGACTAAGTTGTTTTCTCTCCTTCTCAGTTCTGATGAAGTGTCTTCAACCTAAAACACTAACTATTTCTCTCTCCATAGATGCTACCTGACCTGCTGAGTTTTTCCAGCATTTTCTGTTTTTATTTTTATAAATTTTTGCATCTGCAGTTTCTTTTTGGTTTCTGAAAATCGGGAATAATGTCAAATTATTCCCTAATGGAAAACAACTGTTCAACGTTCCCTGGATATTTGGTTTTCAAGATAAATTTTGCATAACCAGCCTTTAAAGTAGCTAGTTTCGATGAAAGACTTATCTCAATGTCTCTTTCTCCACAGTTGCTGCCTGACCTCCTGAATATTTTCAGGATTCACTTTTATTTCAGATGTTCAGCGACTGCGGTGTCCTGCATCTCACACTTCCAGCATTCTTATATCTCACTCTCCTTTATCCTCGTTCACTGGTCTCTATTTACCTCCTCCAGATAGGTCATCGGTGATTAACACACCTTCACCACCTTCTCCCAGCCAGCACCAGCACCGTTTGTGACAATCAGCCTGCCTCGGTCTCCACTCCATCACAGACATACTGCTTGCTTTCCCCACTCCTCCCCCTTCTTTCAACTTAAAATATGCTTGTTTTCTCACTTTTTCTAGTCCTGATGGAAGGTCATTGACCTGAAATGTTAACTGTTTCTCTCTCCACAGATGCTGCCTGACCTGCTGAGTGTTTCCAGCAATTTGTTTTATTTTTTTTAAACAACAGCTGCTGAAAATTTGAAATTAAAACACAAATTACTGGAAACACTCAGCAGGTCAAGCAGTGTGTATGAAAGGATGTGGAAGTTTTAGAGAGGGTGCAGAGAGATTTACCAGGATGTTGCCTGGATTGGAGAGCATGGAGCGAGCTCGGGCTTTTCTCTTTGGAGAGAAGGAGGATGAGAAGTGACTTGACAGAGGTGTACAGGATAATGAGAGGCATAGATCGAGTGGACAGTCAGAGAATTTTTCCCAGGGCAACAATGGTTAACACGAGGGGACGTAATTTTAAGGTGATTGGAGGAAGGTATAAGGGGGATGTCAGAGGTAAATTTTTTACACAGAGAGTGGTGGGTGCATGGAGCACACTGCCTGCAGAGGTTGTGCGGGCAGATACATTAGGGACATTTAAGAGACTCTTTGATAGACACATGAATGATCAGAAAATAGGGGGCTAAGTGGGAGGGAAGGGTTAGATAGATCTTAGAGCAGGATAAAATGTCAGCACAACATTGTGGGTCGAAAGGCCTGTACTGTGCTGTCATGTTCTATGGTCTATGTTCTATTTCAGGTCAAAGAATCCAATGGTGATAACTCTATTTCTCTTTCCACAGATGCTGCCTGAACTGATGAGTGTTTTCAGCATTTTCCCTTTATATTTCAGATTTCCAATATCTACGTTTTTAAAATTTTCATTTATAGGGAAATTGTTCACCTGTTTACTGGATACCTGTGCACTATGGAGTACCTAGTCACTTCACAGAGTGAGTGTCAGCAAGCTTAGAGTCCAGATGAAGTGTCTTGACCCAAAACATCGACTGTCCATTTCCTCCCACAGATGCTGCCTGACCCGCTGAGTTCCCCCAGCAGTTTGTTCTTTTGCCCCAAATTCCAACATCTGCAGTCTCTTGTATTTCCATTTTGCCCTCTCTATTACGCATACCCAATATCACATGACAAAGCAACTAAACAACTTCCTTTTGTCTTCATCCCGGTTCTGACAGAAGGACTTTGACCAGGAACATTGACTCTGCTTTTCTTCCGACAGATGTGGACTGACCTGGTGAGTATTTCCAGGAATTCCTGTTTTTATTTCCGATTTCCAGAATCTGCAGCTCACAAAATGTAGTTTCCAGGCTTTGCCATTTATTCACTGTGTATTTATTTAAGCGAGCATTCTCATCATCAAAGGAACTGTCCCAATACTGAAGATGATTTAAAGAGGTCCCGAAAGCAGTTATTGGCACTCCAGACCTCCCCACCCACCGTTTGATACTGCCTGTGTGTGAACTTGCATTGCTCTGAGCAGGGGAGGGAGACAGGAGGGAGCTCCAACACTTTGGTGCGGCGTCTGAACACTGTGCTTTGCAGGATCCGACATGCACATCAAGGAACCGGCTGATAGTGGAGGGGTGGGGTAGGGGGAGGTGGCGGGAGGAGGGAAGGAGGAGGTTGAAGGCTATGGATATGGATTGGGCCTCAACCTGAAATGAAAGGCATTGAGACTAAGCCGGCGTGTGGTCATGTGAAACTCCAGCTGGTGAAATTGTGGGAGGTTCCTGGGTTCCGGGAGCTTTGCGCTTGTTAGATCCAAAAGATCCATTCGGCCCGTCGAGTTTACTCCACCATTCGATCATGTCTGATTTATTTTTCCCTCTCAACCCCATTCTCCTGCCTTCTCCCTGTAACCTTCGACGCCTTTACTAATCAAGAACCTCTCAGTTCTCTCCTTCATTTAGATGGCACCCCGTGGTGTCCACCACATCCACCTTGTGTTTGAATGCTGAGCAGCAGAAGGCACAAAGTGCTTGTAATTGTGTACTTCGCTGAATGGTGCAGCATGGAATGAGGCCATTCAGCCAATTGTAATTGTTCTCGCTCATTGCAAGAGCAACCCATTCATAGCAACATAGGGGCAGGCCATTCTCCCTTCAGGCCTACTTGATGCCTTGTGTGCAGAAATGTTCCACCTGTACAGGATGTTGGTGAGACCACACTTGGAGCATTGTATGCAGTTCCGGTCACCCAGCTATAGGAAGGCTGTCCCTAAGCTGGAAAGGGAGCAGGAAAGATTCCCGAGGTCAGGATTGAACCCAGGTCTCTGGCGCTGTGAGACAGTGGCTCTATTTGCCAGATGAGTGTGTTAGTGGAACAGATCCCAGTACAAGTCAGCACCTTTGGTGGGCAGAGCATGCATCCTTAGAAGCTGCTGCCTTAACTTCTCAGGAGGCCTGTCATTTTAGTTTTACAAATGGCTTTGATCTGGTGTGCCCTGTAGTGAACACAGTGGTATATTTATCCACAGAAGCAAGCACAGGTGCTTGAGACTAGTCCCTTTCAATCTCTTTCCCTTTGAAATTCATATTAGCATCATGGTTAAGTTACTGGACTAGTATCTAGATGCCTGGACGATTCATTCAGAGACATGTTCAAGTCCCAGCAAAGCAGCTGGGAAATTTAAATTCAAGTAATTAAATAAATTTGGCATAAAAAGCTAATACCCAAGGAACTACTGGATTATTCTAAAATTTCATCTGGTTTGCTGATGTCCTTTAGGGGAGGAAACCTGTTATACTTGCCTAGCCTGGCCTGGCCTTCTCTGATGACAGACCCACAGTAATGTGGTTGGCCCTTAAATTCAAGGGGCAATTACAAATCGGGCAATAAATGCTAACCTTGCTATTTCTGACACCTTTCTCCACTCTCTGGATATCCCTGTCTCCATCTCAGGAGATAAACTATCCACTGACATTTACTATAAACCCAATGTCTCCCACAGCTACCTGGGACCCTGCTCTTTGTGATTTCTATAAATGATTTGGATGAGGATGTGGAAGGGTGTGTTAGTAAGTTTGCTGATGACACGAAGGTTGATGGTATTGTGGATAGTGTAGAAGGTTGCTGTAGGTTACGACAGGACATTGATAGGATGCAGAGCTGGGCTGAGAAGTGGCAGATGGAGTTCAACCCGGAAAAGTGTGAAGAGATACACTTTGGAAGATAGAATTTGAAGGCAGAATACAAGGTTAATGGCAGGACTCTTAGCAGTGTGGAGGAACAGAGGGATCTTAGGGTCCACATCCATAGATCCCTCAAGGTTGTTGTGCAGGTCGATAGGGTTGTTAAGAAGGCATATGGTGTGTTGGCCTTCATTAGACGGGGTATTGAGTTCAAGAGCCATGAGATAATGTTACAGCTCTATAGAACTCTGGTTAGCCCACATTTGGAGTATTGTTCAGTTCTGGTCGCCTCATTATAGGAAGGATATGGAAGCTTTGGAGGGGGTGCAGAGGAGATTTACCAGGATGCTGCCTGGATTGGAGAGCATGTCTTATGAGGATAGGTTGAGTGAGCTGGGGCTTCTCTCTTTGGAGCAAAGGAGGATGAGAGGTGACTTGATAGAGGTGTACAAGATGATAAGAGGCATAGATCGAGTGGACAGTCAGAGACTTTTTCACAGGGTGAAAATGGCTAACACGAGGGGGCATAATTTTGTGATTGCAGGAAGGTATAGGGGGGATGTCAGTGGTAAGTTTTTTACACAGAGAATGGTGGTTGCGTGGAACGCACTGTTGGCAGAGGTTGTGGGGGCAGATACATTAGGGACATTTAAGAGACTCTTAGACACATAAATGATAGAGAAATGGAGGACTATGTGGGAGGGAAGGGTTAGATAGATCTCAGAGTAGGATAAAATGTCGGCATGACATTTTGGGCCGAAGAGCCTGTAGTGTGCTGTAATATTCTATGTTCTATGTTCTATGTTCTCTAGCCTGCACCTCCTCCCACCTCGTACTTTGTAAGGATGGCATCCCGTTCTCTCCGTTTCTCCATCTCCATGGCATTTGCTCTCGAGAAATGTGGCTTTCCCCCTACTCTGGTTGATGGATCCCTCACCCACATCTCCTCCTCTTCAGGCACTTCTGCCCTCACCCTACCTCCCTCCAGACAGAACACAGATAGTATTCCCTTGGTCCTTACCTTTCACCCTGCCAGCCTCTGCATTCAGCACATCATTATGTCTGCCAGCTGTAACACTATCCCACCCCCAGCTGCATATTCCCTTCCCCACCCCTTTCTGCTTTCCCAGGGACCACTGTCTCCATGGCTCCCTGGTTCGTTCATCCTTCCCCACCTACCCTGCCCTGCCCCCAGGCACTTTCTGCTCCAATATTGATATTGATTTATTATTGTCACTTGTACCGAGGTACAGTGAAAAACTTGTCTTGCACACCATTCGTACAGATCAATTCATTGCACAGTGCATTGAGGTAGTACAGAGTGCATTGAGGTATAGTACAGGGTAAAAACAATAACACAATACAGAGTAAAGTGTCACAGCTACAGGGAAAGTGCATTGCAGGTAGACAATAAGGTGCAAGGTCAAACAGCTAGATTGTGAGTTCAGAGTCTATCTCATCGTATAAGGGAACCATTTAATAGTCTTATCACAATGGGATAGAAGCTGTCCTTGAGCCTGGTGGTATGTGCCCTCAGGCTCCTGTATCTTCTGCCTGATGGGAGAGGGGAGAAGAGAGAATGACCCAGGGTGGGTAGGGTCTTTGATTATGCCGGCTGCTTCACCAATGCAGCAAGAGTCCATGGAGGGGAGGCTGGTTTTCCCGTGACGTGCTGGGCTGTGTCCACACTCTCTGCAGTTTCTTGCGGTCTCGGGCAGAGCAGTTGCCGTATCAAGCTGTGATACATCCAGATAGGATGCTTCTATGGTTGCATCGATAAATAGTAGGAGATGAAACATCTGCACCTCTTCCCTCATCCAGGCACCTGAAACAGCCCTTCCAGGTGAGGCAGAGATTCACTTACACCCTCCCTCCAGCCTGGTCTATTTCATTTGGTGCTCTTGATGAGGCCTCCTCTACATTGTCAAGTCCGAGCACAGACCGAGCGACTGCTTTGCCGAGTACCTGCGCTCTGTCCGCAATGGCTATCTTGAGTTCCTGATTGCAAACTCCGCTCCCCATTCCCACACCAACCTATCTGTCTTCAGCCTCCTCCACTGCCAGGGTGAGGCCAAACACAAACTGGAGGAACAGCACCTCATATTCTGCCTAGATTGTCTACAACCCGACGGCATCAATATTAAGTTCAACAATTTCAGGTAACCCGCACCCCCTTTCTCCTTTCTCTCTCATTCACCCAGGTCCTCTCATCTACCCCCTTCCTTCCAACCGCTTGCTCCCCTGTTACCCATTTTCTTTCCCCTCCACCACCTGGTTTCATCTGCCCATCACCCACAGACCCATCCCAATGGGTTCCCTGTCCTGTCCCCCTCACTGTTCCCATCTGCCCACCACCCCTCCCTTACCACTCATCACCTTCCTTTCTTGTCAGATTCCACAACCTGCAGCCCTTTGTTGTCTCCACCAATCATCTCTGTCGCTACCTCCACCCCTCCCTCCTCAACCTCTCCTCACCTGGATCCACCTATCACTTGCCAGCTCCTGCCTCACCCCTCCCCCTCACCTCTTTATACCAGCTATCTCCCCTATTGCTCTCAGTCCCGAGGCAGGGTCTTGACCAGAAACATCAACCATCCCTTTGCCTCCACAGATGCTGCCTGACCTGCTGAGTTCCTCAAGCAGTTTGGTTTTTTTTTCGCTCCAGATCCCAACACCTGTATTCTCTTGTGTCTCCATGTTACCAAGAGTTCCACATTCTGTGAATGGATGGAGGACTAGTTTATGCTCCCTCCGACCATTCTCCACGTCAGAACCTTGTTGTTCAGGATCAGCTGATGAGGACACTCTGTCAAATGCCCCCCCTTGTTTCATGGGAGGGTCTTCCCAATGTGCTCAGTGCACAAGGAGAGGTGTCTTTATGCAGTGCTATGACGTTACATTGAAAATCCAGTTCAGTATTCCCATGTCAGACTGTGAACAGCACAAATAATTAGTTTTTTAAATCCATTCAATAAATGCTCACTGGGAGCTGCCGTGGTTTGAATTTCTTCTTGACAATGCCCATGGGTTGAGGGCTTTGCAGATCTTCATGGGCTGAGATTTAAAATGATCAGAGTTGCACGTCATTATTTCACTTAAGATATTTTGTGAGCCAAAGTGTTTCAGGATAAATCCCAGAGTAATGATGATGGTGATTTACAGAGTGTAAAAAGTAGACTCCCCTCATCTTCAAGGTAATGCTGCAACAATAACTGGAAGAGCTGTGAATGGATTTCCCCATGATGAAAGTTTGTTCTGTTCCTTCCACATTTATTGCTTGTTTTTCCTTCTTCTGAGAAGGGGCGGGATGCATTCCTGAATTATAATTGGGCTGAATAATGAGCTGGAAAGTGTCACATTGATGACTGCATCAGTGCTGCCTCCTACACTCATGCAGGACTCAACAGTTTCATTACTTTTGCTGCCAGTTTCCACCCTGCCTTCATCTTTATATGGTTAATCTCTGACTCAAGATAAAACATAGAACACAGAACATAGAACAATACAATACAGGACAACACAACGTCTGTGCCAAACACGATGCCAAATTAAACTATATCTCTTCTGCCTGCACATGATCCATATCCCTCCATTTCCTGCATATTCATGTGTCTATCTAAAAGCCTCTTAAACACCACTGTTGTATCTTCTTCCACCACTACCCCTGGCAGCACCTTCCAGGCACCCACCACTCTCTGTGTTAAAAACTTGCCCTGCACATCTCCCTTAAACATTCCCCCTCTCATCTTAAACGTATACCCTCCAGTATTTGACATTTCTACCCTGGGAAAAGGATTCTGACTGTCTACCCCATCTATGCCTCATAATTTTATAAACTTCTTTCAGGTCTCCCCTCAGCTTCCGATGCTCCAGACAAAACAACCTAAGTTTGTTCAACCTCTCCTTATAGCTCATGCCCTCTAATCCAGGCAGCATCCTGCTGTACCTTCCCCAAAGCCTCCTCATCCTTCCTGTAAAATGGGGCGACCAGAATCGCACACAATACTCTAAGTGCGGCCTAACCAAAATTATATATAGCTGCAACATGACTTCCTTACTGTTATACTCAGTGCCCAGACTGATTAAGGCATGCATGCCGTAAGCCTTCTTTACTACCCTATGTACTTGCATGGCTAGTTTCAAGGACTGATCAGAGATATTCTTTTCTGAATCTCTCTGTCTCCAACTCAGGAGTTAGTTCAGCTACTAATATCCATTACAACCTTACTGACTCCCACAGCTATTTCGACCACTCTTTGTCCCACCCTGTCTCCTGTAAGGCCTTTAATCCATTCCCTCAGTTCCTCCATCTCTATGTGCTCTGACGATGACACTTTCTGTACAGATGCCTCTGAAATGTCTTCGTTCTTTCCAATCTGCAACTTTCCCTACCATGGTTAACAAAGCCCTTGCCTCTGCTCTTACCCTTCCTGTCCACCGGGATGGAACAAGGGTAGAGTCCCCCTAGTCACAAGAGAGACTGCAGATGCTGGAAATCTGGAGCAACGAACACAAAATGCTGGAGGAACTCAGCGGGTCAGGCAGTATCTATGGAGGGAAGGGCCTGTACTGTGCTGTAATGTTCTATGTTCTATGTAGCTATAAGGAGAGGTTGGACCTAATGTAGATTGTTTTCTTTGGAGCATCAGAGGCAGAGGGCGAACTGACAGAAGGGGCAAAATAACAAGAGACATACACAGCGTAGATAATCAGAGTCTTTTTCCCAGGGTGGAAATGTCAAATACTAGAGGGAATAGCTTTAAAGTGAGAGGGGGGAAGTTCAAAGGAGATTTAGAACATAGAACATAACAACACAGTACAGGCCCTTCATCCCACAATGTTCTGCCAACATTTTATCCTGCTCTAATATCTATCTAACCCTTCCCTCCCACATAGCCCTCCATTTTTCTATCTTCATGTGTCTAAGAGTCTCTTAAATGTCCCTAATGTATCTGCCCCCACAACCTCTGCCGGCAGCGCATTCCACACACCCGCCACTCTCTCTTACCTCTGACATCCCCCTTATACCTTTCTCCAATCTCCTTAAAATTATGTCCCCTTGTATTAGCCATTTTCGCCTTGGGAAAAAGTCTCTGACTGTCCACTCGATCTTTGCCTCTTATCATCTTGTACACCTCTATAAAGTCACCTCTCATCCTCCTTTGCTCCAAAGAGAAAAGCCCCAGCTCGCTCAACTTATCCTCATAAGACATGCTCTCCGATCCAGGCAGCATCCTGGTAAGTCTCCTCTGCACCCTCTCTAAAGCTTCCACGTTCTTCCTAGAATGAGGCGAGTTTTCTTCCACAGAGTGGGTTACTGTAACGTGCTGCCAGGGTAAGTGGTGGAAGCAGATGGGGTAGCAACATTTAAGAGGCATTTAGACAGGCACATGAACAGGCAGGGGATGGAGGGATATAGACTATGTGCAGGCAGATCTGGTTTAAATTGGCATTATGGCCAGCACAGATATTGTGGGCTGAAGGGCCTGTCACTGTGCTGCACTGTTCTATGTTCTCTCAACCTTCTTTGGTACAAGGAAAACTGCCCCATTTGTTCCAGTTTAACCTTGTAGCTGAAATGCCAGATCACAGGAACCACTCTGGTGCGTCCTTTCGGCACTCACTCTAGGGCCCCCACATCCTTTGTGAAGGGTGCTGATCAGCTCGTTCCTCCAGTTGCATTCCAACCCAGCCTTTGGACAAATTCAACCTTCACATCTGACCACCATCCATGGAAATAAAAAGCAACCTTATTTGACTGCTCTTCTGGACTGACATTCTCATCCCATTATCCAGTGGGAAAGTCACAATAGTCCCCACTAGGATACTAAAATAGGTGCGTGTCAGGAGGGGTGCTTATAGAACATAGAACATCACAGCACAGTACAGGCCCTTCAACCCACACTGTTGTGCCGACATTTTATCATGCCCTAATATCTATCTAACCCTTCCCTTCCACAGAGCCCTCTATTCTCTATCATTCATGTGGCTATCTAAGAGTCTCTTAAATGTCCCTAATGTATCTGCCCCCACAACCTCTGCCAGCAATGCGTTCCACGCACCCACCACTCTCTGTGTAAAAAAACTTACCCCTGACATCCACCTTATACCTTCCTCCAATCACCTTACAATTATGTCCCCTCGTGTTAGCCATTTTTGTCCAGGGAAAAAGTCTCTGACTGTCCACTCGATCTATGACTCTTATCATCTTGTACACCTCTATCAAATCACCTCTCATCCTCCTTCTCTCCAAAGAGAAAAGCCCCAGCTCACTCAACCTATCCTCATAATACATGCTCTCCAATCCAGGTAGCATCCTGGTAAATCTCCTCTGCACCATCTCTAAAGCTTCCACATCCTTCCTATAATGAGGCGACCAGAACTGAACACAATACTCCAAGTGTAGTCCAACCAGAGTTCTATAGAGCTGCAACATTACCTCGTGGCTCTTGAACTCAATACCCCGTCTAATGAAGGCCAACACACCATACTGGCACGGGAAGCATGGTAACACTTGCGGGCCGCCCCCAGCATGTTCTCATTCACGCAAAAAGACCCATTTCACTGTGTGTTTCGATGTACATGTGATGAATAAATATCAATATCAATATCAATAAGTACACCTTCTTAACAACCCTGTTGACCTGCGTGGCAATCTTGAGACTGTAAAATGGAACTGCCTTTCTAAAGAAGGACTCAGCCATTTTGGACACTTCCACGGAAATGTGGGCTGAAAGAGATGATGGGATTGGTGCAGGATGCAGCAGGTATGTGTCCCATTTGGTTGTAACCTTCTCTCCCTCCCACCCGCACCGATCTCAGTGCAGAAGGTAGGATTACAACTATTTCTTCTGTGCGGGCTTCATGTGTCAGAATGTGCCCGTTGGTGCCAGAGTCTTCAGGAACAATGGACGTGACCTGTCCTTGACCAACACCTTGAGAGGAAGAGGGCAAAGTGTGGGGTAAAACATCAGAGCTTTTATCTTCCCATGAACTGCGGGAGGCCCTTACTGTCTGTCACTACACTGTTCACTCAGGTAGAAATCCTTTCTCCCTTGCCTGCCTGAGCATCTTTAATCCTTTCTTCATCACAGATAAAAAAAAATCACACACGCTGAGTAACACCCAGAGCAGCTCCACTATTCAAAGGGTTCTGAAGATTTTACTAGGCAGGCCCTCCCTGTCAGATCCTTCCTGCACAATCGGCTCCCCACCCGCAGTTCACGCTGCCCTCGAGGTGGCCGCAATGAGGATAAGATGATCGCCCACCTCTTTGTTGACTGTGGATCTGCAAAGAAGGTCTGGAAAAGGGTGCAAGGGTCCCTGTCCATGTTCATTCCCAGCAGCTGTATAACAGAGGACTCTCTGATCTACGGGCTGTTCCCAGGGACACGCACCAGGACTAACATCAAGTGCTGCCGAATGTCATCAACTCATGAAAGACGCACTTTGCTCTGCTCGAAATTTGTTGGATCTTCCAGTACAATGAGATGCCCGCAAGGGAATGCTACTGTCTGGCACATTCTAGCCTGAAGGAGTACATGCTAGGGGATGCACTGAAGCTCGGTGCAGCCAACACAAAGGCTTTGAGGGGAAGGACAGCAGTCTAAGGTCCTGCTGCCACTAGACATTGAGGGGTTGGGTCCTGTATAAAAGCCCCTCCAACACTTGACATTTGTATCATTGATAGTAACAATGGTGCCTTGTACACAGAATGTGCCAACATTACAAATATATAAACCCAATAACACTGTGAATGTGTTGATTGATGACACCAGATAGAAAGAAAGCCATGAACTGTTTTTTGCATTTCTTGTATATATTTTTATGAATAAAGTTTATTTTTGAAATAAAGAAAATTACTCTCCTCGGACTGTTGACGCCTTCACGTGGCTTGGGATATGAATGTGAAGCACTTTCCCTTCTGGTTGGAATGTACTAAACGTGCTCCTGGGCTCGAAGCCCTGTGGTGAAAGCACTACTGTCCATTTCCCTACCTAGCTATATTTAAATATTTCGCACTTAATGCTGCAGTCGATTTATGATGTTAATAAATTCAAGTGTCAGATGCGTTCCTGGAGGGCAGATAGTTCTGCCTGCTTTCTGGTCAGGCACCTGCGGTAAGCTGAAGGATTGAAACCTCTGTGCACGCAACCATTCAACTCATCTGCTGGACACGTGACCTGCTAGCACTGAGGGAGGAGCTGTGAGGGAGCCCCTCACGTATTGTCAGAGAAAGGTTATAGCTCGGAAGAAGGCCACTTAGCTCATCAAATCTGAGGGCAATCCAGTTACTCCCACTCCCCTGGCTTCTTTTCTTAATCTGGCAAACATTTCAAAGTGTTTATCCCTTTGAACACTATGACTGAATCTGTCTCCACCACTTCCCTGGCAGTGTATTCCAGACCCTAATCACTCCCGACATAAAAGTATTTTTCCTCCTTTCACTTTTTTTTGCCAGTCATCTTCACTCCACATCTTCTCATTCTGGACCCTTCCTCCGATGGGAACAGTGTCTCCCCATCTACTCCGTCTAGATTCTCAAAGGTCGTCAAGGTGTGGCAGGCGAACTGCCTTTCTCGGTAGCTGTTGGGTGGTGGAAGGGAAGGTGGAAGGAGTGATTCACATGCCGAGAAACTTGACCTCCAAGTGCTGCAACCAAACCTGATCCTGCAACCCGTCTCCCGACATTGCTGCTGGTGCCAACCCAGGCACAGTAGTATAGAGGTTAGTATAACGTTTTACAGTGCCAGCGACCCGGGTTCAAATCTGGCCACTGTCTGTAAGGAGTTTGTACGTTGTCCCCGTGTCTGTGTGGGTTTCCTCCGGGCGCTCCGGTTTCATCCCACATTCCAAAGACATACAGGTTAGGAAGTAGTGGGTATGCTATGTTGGCACCGGAAGTGTGTCGACACTTGTGGGCTGCCCCCAGAACACTACGCACTGTATTTCACTGTGTTTCGATGTACATGTGACTAATAAAGATATCTTATCTTCAACAAACCCCTGCACATCTGCATACCAGGGTCTGCCCTCCATCGCACTCCACCCCCACCAAGTTGTGCCCCTACTGTATGTCTAGAACCCAAACCCAACCTGTGGAAACATGGAGCTGGCATCCCCCATCCCATGCCTCACACCCACTCACGTACTGGACTGGGACTCAACACCATCCACAGGGACTGGGACCAAGCCTGTCCTCCGGTGGGTAAATCATTCTCAGTCTGGAAATGGTTAATGCCCCGGCTGGTTGTGATGGAGGACTCAGTCCTTGTTCGCTATTCCATCTAGACGTGTGGACCAGGGACCAAAATGATCATTGGCCCACCACACTCCCAAGCAATGTCACATAATACGACATTTTTCCTTCATCATAGTCCTCACAAAGCATCAACTTGCAGTTATTTCTAGAATCAAACAGCAGGGGACAGGCCATTTGGCCTAACTACATATTACTACTCCATATAACACAACTTTTTAAACTCCACATAATTTTTCATCCATTCCATTCGCTTTGTCTTAACCTTTCAGCAGAACTTTTTTTCCTCTTCTGTCATGTGCGCATCTCATAGCAAGTGCCACTGCCAACTACTCATTGGGTATGGAAGCTTCTCCTTATTTTCCTGCTGTACTTATTAACAACTATCTTAAAATGATGACCTCTTGCATTAGACACTCCAATCCATACTTACCAGTGACCTTGGACATCTTTCCTCTAGTTCCTGAAAGAACAAATCTCCAATATGTATCACCTTTCTAGATTTCTTAGATCTGGTACCCTCATTGTAAATCTTTTTGGCACTTTTGCCCATGCTCCAATCTCCACTTTATCATGTGGCATTTACACATTAATTGCCCTTCCATGGTGCTGCTTTGGAAACATAGATAATAGGAGCAGGCATAGGCCATTCAACCCTCCTGGCCTGCTCCCTATTCAATATGATCGCAGATGATCATGCTTATCCTTATTTTATGTGGAACCTTTGGTTCTGAACTTTCCAGTCACTGGGAACATCCTATTAGTATTGGTATTGGTTTATTATTGTCACTTGTACCGAGGTACAGTGAAAAACATGTTTGCATATCGTTTGTACAGATCAATTCATTACAGAGTGCATTGAGGTAGTACAGGGTAAAACAATAACAGAGTACAGAGTAAAGTCACACACAGGGAAGTGCATTGCAGGTAGACAATAAGGTGCAAGGTCAGAAAAGGTAGATTGTGAGGTCAAGAGTCCATCTCATCGTACAAGGGAACCATTCAATAGTTTTAAAACAGCGGGATGGAAGCTGTCCTTGAGCCTGGTGGTATGTGGCCTCAGGCTCTTGTATCTTCTGGCTGATGGGAGAGGAGAGAAGAGAGAATGACCCAGGTGGGTGGTGACTTTGATTATGCTGGCTGCTTCACCAAGGCGGCGAGAGGTAAAGTCCAAGGAGGGGAGGCTGGTTTCCATGATGTGCTGAACTGTGTCCACAACTCTCTGCAGTTTCTTGTGGTCCTGGGCGGAGCAGTTGCCATACCAAGCCCTGATGCATCCAGATAGGATGATTTCTATGATGCATCGATAAAAGTTGGTAGGTTTCAAAGGGGACATACCAAATTTCTTTAGCCTTCTGAGGAAGTAGAGGTGATGGTGAGCTTTCTTGGCTGTGGTGTCTACATGGTTGGACAGGACAGGCTGTTGGTAATGTTCACTCCAAGGGACTTGAAGCTCTCAACACTCTCGACCTCAGCACCATTGCTGTAGACAGGTGCATGTACACCGCCCCCTTTCGTTTAATCTGCTTAGCCCTGCTAGCATTTTATAGGCTTTTATGGATCCCCATTCATTCTTCTAAACTCCAGTGAATATCGGCCTAATCAACCCAATCTTTCCTCAAACATCAGTCGTGCTATCCCGGAATCAGTCCGATAAACCTCATTTGCATTCCCTCCATGGCAAGAACATCCTTCCTCTGATAACGAGACCAAAACTGCACACAAGGCTCCAGATGGGGTCTCAGCTGAAGCAGGATATGCATGCTCCTGCAAAGCCTCCTGCCATGAAGGCCAACATACCACTTATTAATCCATCATGGTTTTATTGTTTGTATTCTGTAGCCCTAGAAATAAATCACAGGGTATTGTTAGCATCTTAAATTATATTGCTGACCCGTGATACTGCTAATGTGCTGCCTTTTGCAACCGACTGATTATTAAACAAAGCAAGTAAGAGTCATTCTACAATGACCACGGTTTGAAACGTGAGGTGTGCTCAGAGCAGGGAACCAAATTGGAGAAAAAAAATAAGCAGACCCAAGTTGACCCAATGATCCAGATGTTGCTGCCTAACGGGCAGAAATGGTCAGGTAACCTCCTGCTGGCTTCATGGGTGAGGGGTGCTGATTTTGAAGAGAAAATGGGAAGTATGGGAGCTGGGCACTGGCATGAACAGCTAATACTTTCAGGCATTTTACTTGTCTAAGAAGCCCACCTGGGGTAATGAACGGCAGGGGGAGGGGTGGAAGGGGGAAGGGGGTGAGGTGATGGAATTAGAGGGGCGAGAAAACGATCAAAATGTCAGTGAGTGGGACTTGGTGGTCGCTGAAGGACCAGTTCGAAGTATTTTTATCCAGGAGATTTGGCACCCTCCAGTCACTTCAGCCTTAAACAGATTCATAGCAAATGGGGCCATTAGCTGTGAACAGAGCTGAGATTACCAGCCATAAATGCCATGCTTCTAATAATTTCAAATTTGTGTTCGGTTTAATAACTCATGTGGGTACTTTTACTAGGCTGTGTTGCACTATTTATAGAACAAAGAACACCAGCAACCTTATTTGATGGCCAAAAAAAGAGACTGCTCTTTAAATACTACCTGTTTCACAGCAATCTTGTATTTTATATTGGACTTGGTAAATTGATTTGATGTGTTTTTCCCCAATGGACCTCTGTTAATTGACATTTTAAAGGGATAGTGTCATCTTCGGAAGACTCTTTACTGTGTTTACTCAAATAGGGTGATTAAAAAAAAGAAACAAAATACTTAAATTGATGTATGCCTTTACAGCCAATTAAGTGCTTTTTATTTGAAGGGTAGTCACCATTGTAGGAAATGTGGCAGCTAATTTACACACAGCAAGATGCCACAAATAGTGATGAGATAATGAACAGATATTCTGCTCTTTGGGTATTGCATAAGGACATGAGAGCAGTTGCTCTTTTTCCAAGGTAGCTATGCTATCTTTTACATCCGCTCAGAGGACATCCGGAGTCCCAGTGAAAAGCAGCACCTCCATCTTTGGGATAAGATGCTATCGTGGGACCCTCTCAGGTCCCAGTGGGTTATTCAAATCTGGGGAGTTCATCTAAATCACTCAAAAACAGAACATTGGGCTAACCTTGGAACTTTACCATTTGCATGCATTTTCCTACACTAGCTGCACCTCAACAGTATTTCAAAGGGCAGCCTGAGGTCAGAGAAGATACTACTTTAGAGCTTCCTTCCAGATGGACATCTGAGACAGAGGCATGAAAATCAAAACAAAACTGCAGATGCTAAAAGTCTGAAATAAATACCAAACAGAAAGGGTGGAAACACTCAGCGTCAAGAAAAACAATTAACTTTTCAGGTTGAAGCCCTTCGCCAGAACTGGGAAAGTGAGAAAAAGGTTAGTTTTAAGTTGCATGTGAGGTAGGGGTAGGTGGGTGAGGGATGGACAGGATGAGACAGCACTGTCTCACCTGGAAGGACTGTCTAGGGCCCTGAATGGTGGTGAGGGAGGAGGTATAGGGACA
Source organism: Pristis pectinata (assembly GCF_009764475.1). Taxonomy (NCBI): domain Eukaryota; kingdom Metazoa; phylum Chordata; class Chondrichthyes; order Rhinopristiformes; family Pristidae; genus Pristis; species Pristis pectinata. The sequence goes on along the minus strand of NC_067407.1, from coordinate 128,850,284 downwards.
GGTGTAACACTTTGCACGGATAAGTGCTGGGAGGATCATCAGTGGGGAGGGACTAGTGGACAAGGAAGTCGCGGAGAGCCCGATCCCTGCGGAAAGTGGAGGGGGGAGGGGAAGGAGTGCCTGGTGGTGGGATCCCATTGGAGATGGCGGAAGTTGCGGAGAATGATGTGTTGGTTGCAGAGGCTCGTGGGGCGGTAGGTGAGGACAAGGGGAACCCTGTCCCTGTTATATCGGGGGGAGGGGATGGGGGTGAGAGCAGACATGCGGGAAACGGAGGAGGGGTGGGTGAGGGCTGCATTGATGGTGGTGGAAGGGAAACCCTGCTTACTGAATAAAGAGCATACCTCCGATGTCCTGGAATGGAAAGTCTCATCGTGGGAACAGACGCGGTAGAGGTGGAGAAACTGGGAGAAGGGGATGGCATCCTTGCAAGTAACAGGGTGGGAAGAGGTGTCGTCAAGGTAACTGCGGGAGTCAGTGAGTTTGTAAAAGATGTCTGTGGTTAATCTGTCTCCGGAGATGGAGACAGAGAGGTCCAGAGAGGGGAGAGAAGTGCCAGAGATGGACCAAGTAAATTTGAGGGCAGGGTGGAAGTTGGAGACAAAGTTGATGAAAACGATGAGCTCAGCACGGGTGCAGGAAGCAGCCCCAACGCAGCCGTGCTCTGTGGTCATGGAGATAAGTCCAGTCCATTTGCTCAAACTGACACAGGGCAGGAAAAGACAGGCTAAGTGCCTGCAGTTGGATGATCCCCAAGGCAGGAGTGGGACAGGAGAAATGATCTCACCAATAGGTTTATAAACTGGAGCATTTACCCCCTTCAGACACAGAAACAAATCAGTAGGACAATAAGAAGCCTGCTGCCTTGTCCACTCCCCTCAGTTAGCATTGAAGAGTGCACGTTATATTGCTGCCTGTAGCTGGGCTGAAGTACACTGCAGTTGTTCTAAATAAAGCATTAAGGAAACTGTTTCCCTGGCTGAACTTCAGGACCTTGTGTGTAGCTGGCCCCAACTGTATCCCTTATAAAAATCCCTCATCTCTTCACACTTACTTCACAAGCGTTAGACTGCTGTAGTTTGAGCTCATGCTATTTAGTTAGATGTGATAATATATTTGTCCCATGCGATCTATTAAGATGTTTTCTGCTTAGTTCCTTCCCATGTTAGTACAGAGTGTGGTAGGACAGGGCAGGGGATACTGTCCAGTGACAACTCTAAAGCCAACATGACGGGTATGTGAAGAAGGGCTGGGCTGGATGCCAGCTATCTCGTGCTGCTTGCCCTTGGTGAATCTAGTGAGTTTATTTTCAGGTTGTTAAAGACGGCGCATTAACTATACAGAAAACGATAAATGGCCAGCACCTTGAACAGAGAGTAAGAAACAGATAATGTACTATATCACAATGGCCTCATCATTTTTTGATTTGATGAAATGGAAGTGATATATCGACTCGAAGAGTGGCAAAAATCAGAGAGCTCTGAGGAAAGGCTGGAAGGATTCGAGCATTTTTTCCAGTTTGAGCAAAAACATGGGAGCAGAAGTAGGCCTTCAGTTCCTGAAACCTTTTCCACACTTCAATTATGAGTGGTCTGTATCTCTTTCCATGTGCCCTTCAATCCTTGACCCTTTGTGACCTTATCTAAAAAATAACTATTGATTTCAATTAATATTTTTTTAATTGACCTGCAGCCTCAAATGTGTTTAGTGGGAACAGCTCCATCATTTCTATCGTGAGAAGGTACATCCTGACTTCCACCATTGACAGCATCTACAGGAGGCGCTGCCTCAAGAGGGCGGCATCTATCATCAAGGATCCCCACCATCTGGGTCATGCCCTCTTCTTGCTGCTACTGTCAAGCAGCAGGTACAGAACCTGAAGTCCCACACCACCAGGTTCTAGAACAGCTATGTTCCTACAACCATCAGGTTCTTGAACTGACCTGCACAACCCTAATCCTACCTCAGCAACAGAACACTATGGATCACCTCTTTCACTACCATGGACTTGTCTTCCATTGTGTCTTTGTTTTTTTGCACTAAGGTCTTGCTTTTGCACAATCTTTTGTTTTGCTTTTTTCACTGGATGGTATACCTCTATGTATAATTTTTGTATCATTTATATTCCGTATGTTGTCTGTACCTACATGCCTGTGATGCTGCTGCAAGCAAGTTTTTCACCATACCTGTGCATATGACAATAAACTTGACTTGATTTGACTTGACTAGTACCTTCAGCAGCTGAGAATACAAACATTTATGGGTGATCTCATAGAGGTTTTCTAAATAACGCACAGTTGTGGGAGAATAGAGATGACTGTGTCTACTGATTGGTCAATTGGTGACGAGGGTGGCTTTAGATTAGGATCATCATGAGAATCAAAAGGAAAGTAGAAGATCCACACAGAGTGTAAATACATCTTCACAAATGGTGTACCATTTAAAGGGGAATTAGTTGGTCATTTCAAAAGAGAAGAATATGGCAGAGAAATGTGCTGCTAACATTAGCATTCTCACAATGGACCAAATGGCATCCTTATAGACTGTAATTCTATGAAGAGCAGCTTGAAATGTTGTGGAGCATAATTGTTAATGTAATGATTTTCACTCTGGTGCTGCATTGGCTGATTGATAAAGCACTCATATCAAATGAGCATGATCTGGAAATTAACTTGTGTGAGTACATATGGACTTTGTGTTCAGTGCAGAGGTCTATGTGCATGAATAACGGAGCAATATTAACTGCAAAAAGGAAGGCACCTGTTTTGAAACAATGAAGCAGTAATGACATTACAAACAGGTGAGACAAACACACAAGTAAAATCACAGAATCACAACCATCCATTCAGCCCATTAGGTCTTTGCTAGTTTCTCCCACATAGGCTTATTTCCCATGTTAGAGGGTGCTAAGGTATTACTTTTATTGAGTCATAGAATCATGGAGTGGTACAGCATAGAAATGGGCCCTTCATCCCACTTCGCCCAGGCCGGCCATGATGCATATCTACACTAATTTCATTTACCCACATTAGGCCCATACCCCTCTACGCCTGATAGTGATGTAAGGCTTAATGGCTTGTAGTTTGCTGGTTTATCTGCACTGCTCTTTTTGAATAAGGGAACAACATTAGCTATCCTCCAGTCTTCTGGTACCTCACCTATGGCTAATGGAGGTACAAAAATCTCCATTAGAGCCCCAGCGATCTCCACCCTTGCTTCCCATAGCTTCCTGGGATAGATCATGCCAGGCTCTGGGAATTTACCCACTTTAACTTGTGCCAGTTTCTCGAACACTTCCTCCTTCCTGACACAGACATGTTCCAAAATACCAGCACACCCCACTCCTAACTCTCCACCCTCCACATCCTTCTCCCTGGTGAATGCCAATAAGAAGTATTCATTTAGGATCCTGCTCAAATCCCATGACTCCACACAAAGACTTCCCATTCGGTCCCTGAAGGGACCTACTCTTTCCCTAGCTACCCTCTTGCTTCTAATGTACTAATAAAAGCTTTTGGATTCTACTTGCCCAGGCCATTTCATGTTTCTTTTTGCCTTCCTAATTTATTTCTTTTTCTCTCCTACATTCCCTAAAAACCTCGAAGGACTCATTGGAAATCAAATGCCTATACCGGACATATGATTTCTTCTTATTTCTGATCAAACCTTCAATTTCCTTTGTAGATAAGATAAGATAAGATATCTTTATTAGTCACATGTACATCCAAACACACAGTGAAATGCATCTTTCGTGTCAAATATTCTGGGGGCAGCCCGCAAGTGTCGCCACGCTTCCAGCGCTGACGTAGTATGCCCACAACTTCCTAACCTGTACGTTTTTGGAAAGTGGGAGGAAACTTGAGCACCCGGAGGAAACCCACGCAGACACGGGGAGAGCGTACAAACTCCTTACAGACAGTGGCCGGAATTGAACCCAGGTTGCTGGCGCTGTAATAGTTTTACTCTAACCGTCATACTTCCATGCCTGTCCTATCAAGGTTTCCTAATCTTATCATCTTTCCTTCTTATGGGGACTTGCTGACTCTGAGCTCTCACTATCTCACTACCCCCCACCCCCCCAACTTATCGGATGTTGATTGTCCCCCTAGAAGCTGCTCCCAATCTACTGTTTCCAGGTCCTTCCTTATACTGTTGAAATCAGCCCTCCCTCAATTTAAGACCTTAACTGTCGGATCACCCTTATCTTTTTCCATGATTATCTTGAAACTTACTGAACGATGGTCATTGTTTCCAAGGGGTTCCTCCACTGATACTTCCACAGTTGTCCCTCCTCATTCCCTAAGATAAGGTTGGATGCAGCCCCACTCTGAGATAGAACCCCCTCTGCTTAAAAACCCCTCTTGAATTCATTATACGAATTCCATCCCATCTAAGCTCCCTACACTGAGGCAATCCGAGTCAATACTGGGAACGTTAAAATCTCCCACTACTACAATCTTATTGCTTTTACTCCCTCCTGTGATTTGTCTACATATCTGTGCTTCTAAATCCTGCTCACTGTTGGGAGGTGGATAGGATAATCCTATCAAAATGATTGCCCATTTCTTGTTTCTAAATTCTAACCAAACACTAGTCTGGAGGTCAAATCCCACTGTAGCAGCTGGGGAATTTAAATTCAGTTAATTAAATAAATCTGAAATATGGAAGCCAACATCAGGAATGGAGAAATAACACCACAGGGTTATGGCAAAACATATCTGGTTCACTGCTGTCCTTTAGGAGGAGAAATCTGCTCCCCTCACCCAGTGTATCCTCTCTGCAACTTCAGACCCAGGGGTGACATGGCTGATTTCTAATTGCCCTCCAACTCCAATGACAACTAGGGAGGGCAATAAATGCTGACCTCAGTGAATAAGAGACATATACTCCCTGCTCACGTTCACGTGCGAGGTCACTCTCTCTTTGCCCCCGCCCCCCACCCCGCAAGAAATTGCAGAGTTGTGAATGCACGCGTCGTGCAGACCAGCCTCCCTCCACTGTCTCCATCTACGCTTCCCGCTGCCTTGGGAAAGCCGCTAACATAATTAAGGACCCCTCCCACCTCAGTCGTTCTCTCTTCTCCCCTCTCCCGTCAGGCAGGAGATACAAAAGTTTGAGAGCACATACCACCAGGCTCAAGGAACAGCTTCTATCACACTGTTATCAGGCTCCCAAACAGATCTCTCAAAAGCTAAAAGATGAACTTTTCATCTCCCAATTTACCTCATTGTGGCCATTGGGCTTTACTTGTCTACCTCCACCACACTTTCTCTGTGACTAAAAACTATATCCTGCATTCTGTTTTCCTTTTTACTACCTTGATATACTTATGTATGGAAAGATCTGTCTGGACAGCACGCAAACAAAAGCTTTTCACTGTGTCTTGGTACATGTCTCAATAATAAACCAATTCTCAATACCGAGTTACAATCTGTGGCCACATACATACAGACAAGTGCACACTGTGCACCAGGGCGACCAGAAGTTGTTGCCTGGGTGACTACCACCTGCCGCTTATCGGGGTCAAAAGCTGAAACATTGAGTTGTTTACAAAATAGGGTAACATGCACTGAGCATTTCTCCATTCTGTCAAGGATTTCATGTTATTCATATATTGCGGGCTTTCAATGCGACACTTTACAACTGTGAAGGAATGTAAAATGTTTTGACATTTGTCTTCCAGCAACATAAATCCCTTGAAAGACAGGCAGAAGAGACAGAAGTTTGGCAATGACTGTAACATGTTATGGCAGGCCAGGTTTCATACAACTGAATCCTAATCTCCATCTTGCAACTCTCTTGAGAAGCTTGTATCTGTAAGGAAAGCAAATTACTTCAGAAGTAAAAAAGTGGACGATGTGTTCTGATGAAGGATCCCAGACCTGAAACATTAACTGATGCTGCCTGAGAGTTTCCAGCATTTTCTGTTTATGTTTCAGTGCCTGTAGTTTGTTCTTTGATTTTCATTTTGTGGACTAAACACCCCTGGGGTTTAAAAAAGTAAAGAGGAAACACTGATAAAACCGAAGGGGTTACAGAGCACCATTGTTAGGAGGCAGGTTCATTGGTGCCAGTGTGGAGCATCAACCAATCATGATGCACCTTGAGCAATGATCACTTCACACCTTACATATAATTCACCTGATCCTCATGCATTTTGAACAAGATGAGATTGCAGATGTGTAAAGGTAAAATTGTGGATCAAACTGGTTCAACATCATCAGCACAAAGTCAATTACAGTAAGGGTCCTGTAACTAATGATACTGTCCATAATGTCAGGACATGGGCTCAATCCCCCCTCTCTGCACCCAACTCCACTCCAGTGTTCAATAACATCTCTGAAGTATGGCAGTACATGGCAGATAGTCTGAATGCCATGACCATGATTGGTGGGAGGAGCTGAATATATTGCTGTGACATTCTCTGATGGAGCCTAACTGACATATTTGAAGCAGGGCTTTAGTTTAAAACTATTTACATTAATAACTTGAATGAAGAAATAGAATGTGTTATGGAGATTTTCTCAGGCATAAACTTGAAACCCAACCCAATCTGACCTGACCATGGCTGATCTAAACCTAAGGACCAGGAGTTCTTTTCCATACCTGACCGGTCCCAACCATTGAAGTATAATAATCTCACTATGCAGTTGATGTTTCTGAGAGTGAAATGCCAAACTTTGACCAAGAATAGAGGACTGATGTGGTAACACAAAATAATCATTCTGAGATAGTGACCCGGCTGAATGTCTTATCATACCACACACCTAGCCTGACTAACCCTGGCACATAAAATTGGGCCCCATTGGGTTGAATGACAGGCCCAGTGCTATGCCAAGTTTGCAGAGGGCACTGCAGGCAGAAATTTGTTCCTGAAGACAGAGGTGAGTGCTGGCTGCTGCCTACACTCAGCTCTGCAAGACCACGTTTGTGGATTTGAGCAGTGAATGACTATGTGGAGGTGTGTACAATCTAACGCCAATAATGATGAATGTGTTCAGCACTGACAACCAAAGACAAATTCCTCACCAACCTGAAGAGGCAGAGTGATTCTTGTGGATGGGAGCATGCAGTTAAAGGTCATAGGTAGACCATGATTGACTTTGAGTCTTAATGTAAAATATCGATTTGGCAAGCTGTTGAACATCCCTTCCGATCTTCACCTCCTTTGATTTCAAGGTCACATCTGGTGAGCGGGCAAAGTATTGGCAGAGGCAGTTCAGTGGATGGAGACCACTCAGCTTGGATTTGAGAAAGGCACTGGAATACTTTCTCAATGGTGAAAGATTAATATCTGTAGAGGAGCAAAATGGTTTGGTTCTCCAGGTACACAACTCACAAGGAGCTAGTGTACGGGTTCACATATCTGATGGACTTTATCTCAAAGAGGTTAGATGATATTTATCAATGGAAATGTATGGGTGGGCCCAGAGAGGAGACAATGACTGATAATAGGATTAATTTATCAGACATGATTGGAACATATAATACACTAATTAGATGTTACACAATATATTGCAGGAATCTGTTCTTATATAGAACCATAGAACCATAGAACAATACAGCACAATACAGGCCCTTCGGCCCACCATGTTGTGCCGACCTTCAAACCCCTTCCTCCCACATATCCCTCTATCTTAAATTCCTCCATATGCTTATCTAACAATCTCTTGAACTTGACCAATGTATCAGCCTCCACCACCACCCCAGGCAGCACATTCCATGCACCAACCACTCTCTGGGTGAAAAACCTCCCTCTGACATTTCCCTTGAACTTCCCACCCATTGCCTTAAAGCCATATCCTCTTGTATTGAGCATTGGTGCCCTGGGAAAGAGGCACTGGCTGTCCACTCTATCTATTCCTCTTAATATTTTGTACACCTCTATCATGTCTCCCCTCGTCCTCCTTCTCTCCAAAGAGTAAAGCCCTAGCTCCTTTAGTCTCTCCTCATAATCCATACTCTCTAATCCAGACAGCATCCTGGTAAATCTCCTCTGCATCCTTTCCAATGCCTCCACATCCTTCCTATAGTGAGGCGACCAGAACTAGACACAGTACTCTAAGTGTGGCCGAACCAGAGTTTTGTAAAGCTGCATCATCACGCAGCGGCTCTTAAACTCGATCCCACGATTTATGAAAGCTAATATCCCATAAGCTTTCTTAACTATCCTATCCGCCTGTGCAGCAACTTTCAGTGATCTGTGGATATGAACCCCCAAATCCCTCTGTTCCTCTACACTACCCATAATCCTGCCATTTACCTTGTACTCCACCTTGGAGTTTGTCCTTCCAAAGTGTACTACCTCACACTTCTCTGGATTGAACTCCATCTGCCACTTGTCAGCCCAGCTCTGCATCCTACCAATATCCCTCTGTAAGCCTTGACAGCCCTCCACACTATCCACACCACCACCGACCTTTGTGTCATGTGCAAACTTGCAAACCCACCCTTCCACCCGCTCATCTAAGTCATTAATAAATATCACAAAAAGCAGAGGTCCCAGAACTGATCCCTGTGGGACACCACTAGTCACAGCCCTCCAATCCAAATGCACTCCCTCCACCACAACCCTCTGCTTCCTACAGCCAAGCCAATTCTGAATCCACATGGCCAAGCCTCCCTGGATCCCATGGCCCCGACCTTCTGAAGAAGCCTACCATGTGGAACCTTGTCAAACGACTTACTAAAATCCACATAGACCACATCTACTGCACTACCCTCATCAACCTTCCTGGTCACCTCCTCAAAGAACCCTATCAGGCTAGTGAGGCAAGATCTTCCCTTCACAAAGCCATGCTGGCTGTCCCTGATCAGACCATGTTTCTCCAAATGCTCATTGATCCTATCTCTTAGAATCCTTTCTAGCAGCTTAACCCCCACAGACGTAAGGCTCACTGGTCTGTAATTCCCTGGACTATCCCTACTACCTTTTTTGAATAAGGGGACAACATTCGCCACCCTCCAATCCTCCGGTACCATCCCCGTGGACAACAAGGACTCAAAGATCCTAGCCAACGGTTCAGCAATCTCCTCCCTCGCCTCACGAAGCAGCCTGGGGAATATTCCATCAGAGCCCGGGGAGTTATCTGTCCTAATATTTTCTAACAGCTCCAACACATCCTCTCTCTTGATATCTACATACTCTAGAACATTACCCTTACCAACACTGTCCTCAGCATCATCAAGGCCCCTCTCCTTGGTGAATTCTGAAGAGAAGTATTCACTGAGAACCTCACCCACTTCCACAGCTTCCAGGCACATCTTCCCACCTTTGTCTTTAATTGGACCCACCTTTACTCTAGCCATCCTTCTGCTCTTCACATACGAGAAGAAAGCCTTGGGATTCTCTTTAACCCTACTCGCCAAAGCCTTTTCATGTCCCCTTCTCGCTCTCCTCAGCCCCTTCTTAAGTTCACTCTTTGCTACTCTATATTCCTCACGAGCCCTGTCTGATCCTTGCTGCTTACACCTTACATATGCTGCCTTCCTAACTAGTTGTTCCACCTCCCTTGTCACCCATGGTTCCTTCATTCTGCCATTCCTTCTCTGCCTCACCGGGACAAATTTATCCCTAACGTCCTGCAAGAGATTCCTGAACATTGACCACATCTCTATAGTACATTTCCCCTCAAAAATGTCACCCCAATTTACACTCTCAAGTTCTCGCCTTATAGCCCCATAATTCGCCTTTCCCCAATTAAATATCTTCCCGTCCTCTTTGCTCCTATCCCTGTCCATGACAATTCTAATGGTTGTGGAGCAGTGGTCACTGTCCCCCAAATGCTCACCCGCTGATAGATCTGTCACCTGACCTGGTTCATTACCTAAAACTAGATCTAATATGGCATCCCCTCTAGTCAGCCTGTCAACATACTGTAACAGGAATCCGTCCTGGACACACTTAACAAACTCTGCCCCATCCAAACCCTTGGCACTAAGCAGGTGCCAATCAATATTTGGGAAGTTGAAGTCTCCCATTATAATAACCCTGTTATTTTCGCATCTTTCCAAAATCTGCCTCCCAATCTGCTCCTCAGTATCCCTACTGCTACCAGGGGGCCTATAGAATACTCCCAGTAGAGTAACTGCTCCTTTCTTGTTCCTGACTTCCACCCATATTGACTCTAGAGAGGATCCTCCTACGTTATCCACTCTTTCTCCCGCTGTGATAGTGTCCCTGACCAGTATCGCCACCCCTCCTCCTCTTCTCCCCCCCCTCCCTATCCCTTTTAAAACACTGAAAACCAGGAATATTCAATATCCATTCCTGCCCTGATGTCAGCCATGTCTCTGTGATAGCCATAATATACTAGTCCCATGTACTTATCCAAGCTCTCAGTTCATCACCCTTATTCCTGATGCTTCTTGCATTTAAGTAAATGCACTTTAGCCCATCCGCCTTACTACTTTTATAGCCTGTACTCTGCTCCTCCCTCCTCAAAGCCTCTCCACCTGTTAGATCTGACTTTTCCCCATCCCCTTCTTCCTCTGACCTACTCCTCCGGTTCCCATCCCCCTTGCAAACTAGTTTAAACCCTCCTTATATAATGAAACTTTCAATAGTGGGTAAAAAAGTATAAAGAAAAGAGTCATAAAATCATGAAGACGCAAGAGACTAGAGATGGTGGAATCTGGAGCAACACACAGGTGCTGGAGGAACTCAGCAGGTCAGGCAGCACCTATCGATGAAGAGCCTTGCTCTCCACAACCTGCACCCCCGAAACGTCAACTGTCCATTTCCCTCCATTGATGCTGCCTGACCCGCTGAGTTCCTCCAGCACTTTGTGAGTCATAAAATTATAATGTGTTGTCTCTCCTCTACTTTCTTCACAGAACACAGAGAAAGTGGAAGATTCCCAACTACCATCACCCCACTCAGCTGATCCATAAACTGCATCAACCAGCATTCTTCATCCCACTTCTGCTTGACTAATGCACTGGAGATTGGGCCAGTATCACTGCTAATCCAGAGTTTCTATAACCATTACAGGTTGTTTCTCTTGGGACAGTCCGTCTTAGTGTGTCCATCCACTGAAGTCAGAGATCTTCCCATTATGGGCACAATACAAAAGTCACGAGTTGGCTTTGGCGAGGTCCCAAACTGTACCCAGTCTGTCCTTGAGCAGCGGGCAGACCAGCGGGCATAGCCTGTCTCTCGCCACCATCACAGACCACAGGTGTTGAGGCTTAGCCGTGTTTCATTGCCTCTGGAGGTGGTTTAGGGCACTTCTGATGGTCTGTTTCCCCCTACCTTTGCAGGAAGTTGTCCTATTGCCCATGCTGACCTTGCCATCAAAGTCTGTGAGTTCCTCCTGCCATAGTTAGTGAGAACAGCAGTGCTTCTTTCCAGCAATAATGTGAGGAGCTCTGCGTACCACTTCACAGAAGGGTTACGGCAAGGATGGAGGCCATTCAGCCCATTGAGTTCATGCCAACTCTCTGCAAGACTATCTCACTGGGCCAATTCCCTCATCCTCTCTCCTTAGCCCTTTTTTATTTTTAAGAGTCGTAGAGTCATACAGCACGGAAACAGGCCCTTTGGTCCAACTGGTCCATGCTGACAAAGGTGTCCATCTAAGCTGGTCCCATTTGTTCATGTTTGGATCATATCCCTCTAAACCTTTCCTATCAATGTACCTGTCCCAGAGCCTTTTCTATGTTGTTAATGTACCTGCCTCAACCATTTCCTCTGGCAGCTCATTCCATATACGGACCACCCTCTGAGTGAAAACGTTGCCCTTCAATTTCCTATTAAATCTCTCCCCTCTCCCACTAAACCTGTAGTTCTTCATCCCCCACCTTGGGAAAAAGACTGTGTGCATTCACCCCATTGATGCCCCTAATGATTTTATACACCTCTATACGATCATCCCTCATTCTCTGATGCTCCAATAAATAATGCCCAAGCCTGCTCAACCTCTCTCAGTAACTCAGTTGCTCGAATCCTGGCAACATTCTCATAAAACTTTTCTGCACTTGTTCTGTACTTCTTGTAAAGTACCCATCTAGTTCCCTATTATGTGCCATGATCAAATCTCCCTGCACTACTCTCCCTGGCCTGAAACGTTTGCTGGGTAAACTGCATCTCACTGGATGTCTGGTGGCACTTTCCAGAGAAGATGCACAAGCTTCTGGTGTTTGTTGGCTCAGGGCAGCCAGTGAGGAATCTGCAGCTGCCTTTCAACACCAGGTCAATAGTCACTGCCAAAGCAGTCATTCATTTCTGTTCATTTCACGCCATAGTATTTTTTTATATGCCATTTATTAATCAAAACAGACCACCCACTCCTTGAGTGGCACTGTGAGATTTGAGCAGGCATAAGTCAAGATTGTCACCAGACGTGGGTTGTGCAGTGGGGCATTTGTCTTCCTTGTGTTCTTGTCCGTGAATCTTTTCAGCAGGAGCTGGCACCTTGGCTAATTTACTGGGCTTCCCGCCCAGTGAGTCTGAGGTCAAACAGTCAGTTCAAGTTGTAAAACACCAGCCTTGCAATAACAGCACTATAATTGCTTAATTTAAGCAAACAGAAATCTCTTTGTGTAGTGCTTGTCGTATAATTAAGATGGGGATGGTTAAACCTTACAGTTCAGGTTAGCTGGTCTTAATTGGCAAGGGCTAGTCAAGAGATTGTTCATTTATTATTTATATAATCAGTACAGAAGGAACAAAGGCATTGTTGCCATAATGAAGATGAACAGTTGCAATGCCATCAGTTTGCCAGACTGGCCACCTCATCTCTGCTCCCTCATTTAGTTTCCCAGCTTGTATCTAGGTGCAAGCAGTCTGTGGTGCATGACATATTGAGAATTACAGAAGAGTAGCCTCTTCTGCATTCTGCTTGGATTAGACTGCATGAGCTATAAGGTAAGGTTGGACAAAGCTGGGTTGTTTTATGTGGCATGGCGGAGACTGAGGAGAGACGTGATAGAAATTTATGACATTATGAGAGGCATAGATGGAGTATTGGTATTGGTTTATTATTGTCACTTGTACCGAGGTACAGTGAAAAACTTGTCTTGCATACCAATTGTACAGATCAATTCATTACACAGGTAGTGCAGAGTGCATTGAGGTATTACAGAGTAAAAACAATAACAGTACAGAGTAAAGTGTCACAGCTACAGGGAAGTGCATTGCAGGTAGACAATAAGGTGCAAGCTCAAACAAGGTAGTTTGTGAGGTCAAGAGTCCATCTTATCGTATAACAGAACTGTTCAATAATCTTATCACCGTGGGATAGAAGCTGTCCTTGAGCCTGGTGGTGACATCTGGTATTCGAAATGTCTAATACTAGAGGGCATGTGTTTAAGATGAGAGGGGTAAATTCAAAGGAGATGTGTGGGGCAAGTTTTTTTTTACACAGAGAGTGGTGGGTGCCTGCAAAGTGTTGCCAGATGTGGTGGTGGAGGCAAATACGATAGAATTATTTAAGAGGCTCTGAGATAGACACATGAATGTGTGGGATATTGACATTGTGTAGGCAGAAGGGATTATTTTAGTTAGGTATTCAATTACTAGATTAATTAGTTAGGTGCAAAATTGTGGGCCGAAGGGCCTGTTGCTGTGCTGTACTCTTCTACGTTCTATTCGTTGAAGGTCCTTCTGACCACATTGCCGTTATTCCTAAGGTGCTGCTTCAACACAAAAATTTCAAGGTGGGTGATTTTCCTGGGATTTAGGTCAGCAACTACCAAAGACATCAAGCCACCTGGTGAGTTCCTGGTCTCACACATGTGGTGACAGGGTGGAAAAAGCAGTCAGAAACCTGCTTCCAGTGTAGCTCCCACTGGAGTCCATGAGGTGTGTGACACTAACCTTGCAACAGCATTTGGATCCGGTCTTCCTGCCTTGTCCTTGGAGTGAAGACATTTGAGAGATAATTTGATAGATGTGTGCACTATCATGATGGACTTAGACAGTGAGAATGTTCCCATCAGTGGTGCGGGGAGTGGGAGGCTGAGAAGCAATGGACTGAACTTAAATTGACTGTCAAAGATCCAGCATGCCCACCCCACCTCCCTCACTTGATTCCATGCTCCACCTCACTCTCCTGTCAGATTCCTTCATCTTCAGCTCTTTGTCACTTCCACCTATCACCTCCCAGCTTTTGTTACCGTTCCCACTCTCCCGTCCTCCATTTGCCTATCACCCTCCTCACCTAGATTTTCCTATCGCCTGCCAGCTCTTGCTCTACCCTTTCCCTCCACCTTTTTATACTGGTTATCTCCCCTCTATCTTGAAGGGTCTCACTCGAAATGTCAACCGTCCATTCCCCCCCCCCCCCCCCCCAGATGCTGCCTGATCCGATGAGTTTCTCCAGCATCTCCTGCCTCTTGTGTCTTCATACCTGTAATGTTGGAGGTTGAACCAGCTGCTGTTTAATCTTCTGTTTCTTCTTAAACTGTTCCTCAGGATTGAGGACAACCTGCTTCCACTGGATTAGTTTGGGCTCCGATGTAGTTGGTAAAGCCAATGTGGGACATACAGACTCTGTCATTGGTGAGGCAGGTGGTAGTTGATAGGGTAGACGGCGCATCTCCTGCTAATATTTGTGCCTGCCCTCCATGTTCAGAGGCTTGCGACGCTCTGTGCCTTTAAGACCAATCATAGTCTGTGGATTCCCAGGGGACTGTGAAAGTTTTTTCATTCATTCTGGCAGGTGGGTGCACACGTTGTCCTGTACTTGCCCTGTGGACAATGGGCACAGCTGAAGTAAAGCTTTGGAGGCTCGCATGTTCCTGGAAAGGAACACGTCTTGATTAGTGTGAGGCGATGGATTTTGGGGTTCTCAAAGGGGTATTTGTGCCTGTCCTCCGTGTTCGGAGGCTTGTGACGCTCTGTGCTTTTAAGACCAATCATGGTCCGTGGACTCCCAGGGGACTGTGAAAGTTTTTTCATTCTTTGAAAACATTCTTGAAGTGTTTCTGCTGCCCTCTTGATAATCTTTTGTGGTGAAAGAGCTCAGCGTGTCAGTGTCCTGGTGTCAGATACGCAGAAGTATGTGACCTACACAGAGGCTGGTTGACCACAATCACAGCCTCTATGCCAAGGATGTTGTACTGGTGCCATTGGTTCACCCATCCTGCCAATTGATGTGGAGGACTTTGCAGAGATGGCAGTGGTGGTACCTCTCCAGTTCTTTGAGGTGCCCAATCCAGGTCGTCCATGCACATAGGAGAGTGGGGATTGCAGTTGTATGATTGACCATGAGGTTGAGGTCCTGGGCGCTTCTTGCTGTCAAAAAATGAGGCAATACACAACCAGGTTTCTCAGTCTGAGGTTTTTTTAGAGCCACTTGGAGGATTGAGTTCCCAGCCTTCAGATGGGCCAGCTAGATAGGCTCACTTGTTTCATCTTGTACAGGATTTGCTCACATGAGTGCAATAAGTGTGTGGCCATCTGGTTAAACATGTCTCCAGTTTATTCCAATGTCAACATGTTATCATTCTGCATTCCACCCTTTCAATCACTAACACCAGTACACTAAAAGTGGAAGGGGTATTGCATGCAATTGTGTGATGTACACGTGTCACAGGGCTGGCACAGGGGATAGAGGCAGTCAGATAAACCTGTTGCAGGTTTCCCTCCAGCCCTCTTTACCTCCTTGTGTTTCTTCATGTACCCTGCATTGCTTGGGTTTGAAGAAAACAGTTTACACCAGCACACACGTACGTCAGAAACTGGTGAGAAAAAATTCAATAAGAGAGCAACAGTAAAAAGCTAAGCTTTGAGTCAATCAATGAGTGCTAGTGAACAGCTTGTGGGCTGAGTTGGAAGCCTGCAATCACTAGTTTTAACCTTGACCTCATGCAAGAATGATTTAAAATCCAAACCAAAGTCCATCTTGTGATGCACAACTGTAATTGGATAACTAACACAGGTAGCTTGAATATTGAATTCTCCAACTTCCAGTAATCCCCACCCCACTTCCCCACAAACCACCCCCCCAACCATGCTTCTTCTCTTCTTCCCCTTCTTAACCCTTTTTCCCCCTCTTCTTACCTTTGACCCATCCCCCAATGGATCTGCTCTCCCCTCCTCCCCCGCACCTGCCTATCACTATCTCTTACCCGCATCTACCTATCACCACCCTGTGCCCACCCCACCTCCCCTGTTTTGTCCACCTATCACTGCTCTGCTTTTCCCTCCTACATATTCGGCTTCCCCTTTTCCTATCTTCAGTCCTGAACTGAAACATTGACCGTCTGCTTTTCTCCACGGATGTTGCCTGGCCTGCTGAGTTCCTCCAGCAGCATAGCGTTTTTCATCTAAAATAATGGTAACTACATTACTGTAAGAATCGGAACAGGAGATTATGGTTGCTTGAGTTCATGCTGGAAGTGACTGGATGTGTGAGCCTTTCAGTTCATACACAGAACACAATGGAAATACCTTTTCCAGCAAAAAAACAGTGAGAATCAAAGACAATTGTGAGAATGTGTCTTCACCAAACAATGCTACGCTGGAGTGCAAAGAAAACCGATGTAGGTTCCAAAATGTACACTGCATTAGCAAATCCTTTCATGCAAAAGGAAGTAAGAATGTTTTGCTTTGCAAAGTGGTATAAAGATTGCAGGATCATTTCATTACTAAGTCATGAGAAACTCAGGTGAGACTGTCAATGATTATAATGTGTTGTTGAAGGACCTGTCTTGGTGCTGCAATTTTGGCACCTTCCTAAACTATGCGCTGCCTGACATATTTGTTGATGGTTTAATCAAGCAGCAACTTCAGTCAAAGTTACTAAACATACAGAATCTCACATATGAATTTGCTCGCAAAATTGTGATATCAATCGAGATGGCATTAAGGAATGCACGAGAATTTTGTCCGAAGCAACGTATAAATATGACTGCATTTCATGGTCATGGAACAACAGTGGAGGCTAAAGTTCCAAAGCAGAATCTGAAACATGTGGGTGAGACTGGTGTGGAAAGTTGCTCCAGATGTAACGGAAGCGATCCACAGCACGTTCGTCACTTTAAGACAGCAGAATGATTTAACTGTCAGAAAAAAAAGAGTAAGTATCCTCAACATACAAGAGTAAAGCCAAGGGAATAAGCAATTTTGGTTGTGTGAACTCACCACAGAGAAGGTGCAGAGAGGAAGTACTGAAGCCATTGTGAACAATGGAGATTTGAGCTAATATAATATTCACATTAGTGGCATTGCTGGAAAGCAGAAGAATTTCAGGACAAAAGTCTGGTTAAGTGGTCTGCATATTGACATAGGATTTACCCCTATCTGTATAAACTATGGATAGAGATAAATATCTAAGTCAGTTCAGCCTCGTGCCATTGAAAGAGACTGTCTCTTGTGACCAAGGACGACTCATTCCATCTCTGGTTCTGAGTTCTGAGGTGTGTGAACACAGATTCTTCCACGGATGGGGCAGACAGTGGCCTACAGGACAGGTTGATGGGTGGTTTATGAGGTGGTCCTCTTCTTCCACTGCTCATGCAAGACCCCTATGTGCTTCTCATGCTTGGCTTCGAGGCTCTCAAAAGAGCGGTCAAGGCTGGAGATTCCCAGGACTCAGAGGGACATTGCATTTCTTCAAGGAGGCTTTGAGCACATCCTTGAATCTTTTCTTCTGTCCATCTGGCAATCTCTTTCCATGTCTGTGCTTAGAATACAGTGTCTGTTGTGGGATCTGGCATTGGTGTGTGAACAGTGTGGTTTGCTCAGCATGATGTAACTAGGACTGTTGGTCTGCAGAGGTCATTGACGTAGGTTTGCAGTGAATTTAGAAGATTTTGCAGAGATAGCAATGGTGATATTTTTCCAGTGCCTTGCAATGCCTGCCGAAAGCATTACAGGTCTCAGAAACACATATGTGGAATTCAGTAAACTTGAAAACATATTTAGGTAAAATGTCAAAGACTTTAGGCCAGTAAAAATGTTTATCAGATGCAATAGTCATCAAATAGAGCTACCGATTGTAATATTTCCCAAAGCAGACAAGAACGTTTGATTACAAGGTGACTTTAAGTCAAGCAGCTGATGAAGATCCAAGGGGACATTGCAGTGTGGATCCAGAACTGGCTGGCCCACAGAAGGCAAAGAGTGGTTGTTGAAGAGTCATATTCTGAATGGAGGTCGGTGACCAGTGGTGTACCTCAGGGGTCTGTACTGGGACCCTTACTCTGTGATTTTTATAAATGACCTGGATGAGGAAGTGGAAGGGTGGGTTAGTAAGTTTGCTGATGACACGAAGGTTGGGGGTGTTGTGGATAGTTTGGAGGGCTGTCAGAGGTTACAGAGGGACATAGATAAGATGCAAAGTTGGGCTGAGAAGTGGCAGATGCAGTTCAACCCAGATAAGTGTGAAGTCGAGATGTCAGGGGTAAGTTTTTTTACTCAGTCGTGAGTGCGTGGAATGGGGTCCCGGAAACGGTGGTGGAGGCAGATACGATAGGGTCTTTCAAGAGACTGTTAGATACGTACATGGAGCTGAATAAAATAGAGGGCTATGGGTAAGCCTAGTTATTTCTAGAGTAGGGACATGTTCGGCACAGCTTTGTGGGCCAAAGGGCCTGAATTGTGCTGTAGTTTTTGTATGTTTTCTATGTTTCTATGTTAATACCCATTGCCAACTTCACAGGATTTATATGCAGAATTGGCAAGAGTCAAAGCTTTCGTCAAACCAGCCCTACCATATGTGATGTTTTGCAATCAATAAAAGCCTTGAATGCTACTATTTTATGGTGTGAAATCCTCACTAAAGATCTTTCAAGACTTCCAATCAAGTTGATGTAATAATAGCCAAAGAAGAACATCTTCAAACAATAGAAGTATTCAGGCAGCCACATTAACAGAGAGGAAAGAAAAGAAGCAAGTCTGCACTTGCACAGAAAAAAGTTGTTTACCTTGAGATAGAAGTAGATGCAAATGGTTTGTAACCAATCAGTAAGAGAAGGTGGATGCAATTGTGAAGGCAAGGAAACTTGAAAACATTGCAGAACCTAGGCCATTCCTGGCCATGGTGGAGTCCTATTCTAGATTTACACCAACACCTGCAGCAATACTGATACCATTATGTCAGTTATTGAAGGACAAAATATGGAAGTTGGGGCAAAGAACAACAAACGGCAGACAACTTATGCAAGAACAGTCTGGGAATGAGTCTTCATTAGTTCACTATGATATAGCACCAACGTTGAAATGTGTGTGTGATGCTTTGAATTAAAGATTGGGAGCTGTAGTCAGTCATATAATGAGCAATGGTCAAGAGAAAGCAATTGTGTTTGATCATGTATATTTATGACAACATGGGAGAAACTATACCTTTGGGGTGATATATCAATTCCTCATGGGGAGACCTTTTAACTTTGAACACATCACAATCCTTATTTTTGTCATTCGTGTCTCTACATCAATGATGATGACTATGACTGTATGCATAGAATGCAAAAACAGGTCCTTCAGCCCTACATGTCCATGCTGACCATTGTACTTATCTTCTAGTACTAGTCCAGATTACCTGCATTTGGTCAGTAGCCTCTATGCCTTGGCGATTCGAGTGCATGTCAAGAAGCTTCTTAAATGCTGTGAGAGTACCTGCCTCACCTCCTCCTCAGGCAGTGTGTTCCAGCTTCCAAACAGTCTGTGTGAAAAAAGTTCCTCTCCAGTCCCCTCTACCTCTTTTACCTCTCACCTTATAACTATGCTATCTTGTTTTAGACATCCCACTTATGGGAAAAAGGTTCTTCCTATCTACCCTATCGATCTACTGCATAATTTTGTCTACTTCTGTTTATGCAATAGCAATGAATGCAGGGGTGAGCATTGAAAGTCAAAGTCAAGTTTACTGTCATATGCACAAGTACATGTATGCACAAGTGAATGAAAAACTTACTTGCAGCAGCATCACAGGAACATAGCATCATTTCAGCAGCATTCACAAGAAAAACATAATTAAACATAAATTACACACATTTTTTACAAGGAAGAACACAATTAGAACAAAAGTCCATTTTAGTGCAAAGTGATCAAAGTGGTCATAGTGTTGCTGAACTTTATTGATTAGGGTTGTGCCGGTTGGTTCAAGGACCAAATGGTTGAAGGGAAGTAGCTGTTCTTGCATGATCAAGTATCAAAATTTGAAGCAAAATACTATTGCAGAAGCATTGTCAGTATTATGATATGGGAATTAAAGAAAAAGGAAGCGAAGGCTTCCATTAGGAATAGTAGAGGATGACACTCTGGTTCCAGCAAGGCAGACAATTGAGAAGTCACAAAAAGATTCTGTTCTATAATGAAAAGTTTTTAAAAGGAGTGACTGTATCAGACAATTGTCCAGATGAAGAAATAAGAGTGTACAAGTTCCTGACAGAACAAGGTTATGTTTAATGGGACCTTGAGATGTCATACCTAGTGTACTGAGAAGATAAATTTGAGAAGGGATTCCCACTGAACACTCTGGCAATGTGAGTAAGAAAGCAATCATCAAAAGTCAAGGATTAGATAAAAATCAAAGAGCTAACATACAAGTGTGCTATCTGTTGACATTGCAGAGAGCCACTGAAGACTGCTTTATGGAGTTGGAAATGGTCAAGAAGATCTTTACAAAGAGTACACATTGATTATTGTGAAAAGGGGGATTGATGACTACTTAGTATTCAAAGAGTCATTTGAAATGGGGAAACCTGCTGTGCGCCAGTGTCACTCTCTAAGTTACTGGAGGAAAGGTGGTAAGTTAACAACTGAAATGCTACATTAAACAAAAAAACTTAGAGAGATGCAGCATTTTTCTACTACGTACAGAAACAGATATCTTAGACGAGCAGATTTTCTGGATTTTCTCACTAAATACTGCAGCAATATATACACAAAGCAGGTTGTCCTGCTTGAATCCTTAAAGAGGTACACACCCATTATTACATACACCACCTATGTTACATTCCTTCTTTAGTAAGGAAAAACAACAGATAAAAGGAGAAAAAAAACAAACATCTGCTCTGTGTACTTTACCTGAACACAAGGCCTTCCAGGTACTCGGGTTTGAAGGAATGCCCGTCAAGATCTAGTGCCAACTGATTGCATTTGTCCCAGGCATGCTGCCGAGCTGTGATATTCTTGCTTTGTAGGATCTGATGGAGATTATCAGAGTGAGAGGAGACTTGATTGAAACGTACAAGATCCTGAAGGGGTCTTGATAGGGTGGATGTGGAGAGGATGTTTCATCTTGTGGTGCAATCTAGATCTAGTGGTCACTGTGTAATAATAAGGTGCCACGGATTTGAGATGAAGACGAGGCAATTTTTTTCTCTATTAGGGGGTCATGAGTTTTTGTAACTCTTCCTTACAGAACGGTAGAAGCAGAGTCTCTGAACATTAGTAAGGCAGTGATAGATAAGCAAGTGGGAAAAGTTACCACTACTAGCCAGATGTATTGGTATTGGTTTATTGTCACTTGTACCGAGGTACAGTGAAAAACTTGTCTTGCACACCGATCGTACAGGTCAATTCATTACACAGTGCAGTTACATTGGGTTAGCACAGAGTGCATTGATGTAGTACAGGTAAAAACAATAACAATACAGAGTAAAGTGTCACAGCTACAGAGAAAGTGCAGTGCAATAAGGTGCAAAGTCACAATGAGGTAGATCATGAGGTCATAGTCCATCTCATCGTATAAGAGAACCACTCAATACATTGCTCTGATTATTTAATTTCATTAAGTTGATGGTTTGTGTGGATTTATTACTTTTTTTAAAATAGGGGAACCAGCATAGGGTTTGTAAGTGTTTGAAGAACTGTGTGCACCATGTGGTGTGATTTTTGATACATTTCTGTACCAGGCACTGCCATTAATTAAGAGTTCCAGCCTTCAACAAAGGACATGCTGTCGATAGCTTGACATTTTTCACTTGCCTATCAAAGCAGCAAGACAAAAGAGCCTACAGATACAGTAAAGTATGCACCCAATATTACATAAGCCACATATGTTACAACAGCATCATACTGTCGAAGAATTGAGATCCATTTTCTCATCTTACGAATTACCAGAAGAACTAGCTTCAAATAACAGCCTTGTTCTGTTCATTCCAGTTTGAATGGCTTATGAAACAAAATGGTATTAAGCACTTATCATACCATTACCTCCATTACCAAATGGCGTAGCTGAGATATCAATGAGAACTTTCAAAAAATTGTTGAAGGAACATGTATTACAAGGTTGTTCAAGAGGTACAAGAGACACCAATTAGCAGATTCTTTGCCAGACCACAAAATGATGCCACATTCTACTTCAGGTTATGAGTGGCTAATGTGTAGCAGCCTCACAACACAAATAAGCATAATTCAGCCACATCTGGAGAAGAAAGTGGAAGATAACCAGCTGAGACAAAATTGTAGCTCAAGTCATGGAGTAGTGCAATGCAAACAGCATGATGAAGTTTGTGCGTTATCACTACCTATCAAATCCGACAGTTGGAAATGAGATTCTGGAGTGCTGGTTGAAGTAAGTGGTGCAGAGAGGCATCGTGTAAAAAAGAGACAAAATTAGAAGTATATGCATAAATCATTTAAACCTTGCAACAGATGTACAGGAGAATACTGAAGCTATGCGATCATAAATGTATTCCAGAAGTAGATCCAATAAAGACTGTGGAAGGAGTGGCACAAGATTCCACTGAACTGAATCAAGAGATGACACTTTCCTCAAGCCAAGAATGGATACCATGCCAACAACAAAAGCTTTGTTGTGAAGATCAAAGAGACTCAGAAAAGCTGTGAATACGTTAAATCTGTAGATAGTATGCATCTATGAATCATGCTTTTCAAAAGGGGAAAGACAGTCTAGTGTATTTAAATTCATGACGTACAATTGTGACAAATGTGCACATGTAAGATTTAGTTTTAGAGCTGAATAGACCAGTTGCACATGTTTTAGCAGCTCTCTGTGTTTCATCTATTTCACTATGTATTCTGTAATGCTTTGGTTCAAAGTAAGGAATGTCTGTCATGCACATGCATTACAGAAAGCATACACATGGCTAAACCTTGAGCTACAACAGTCATTGCTATACTGCACTGTTTTCCAATATAATTTTCATGGTCTTAAATGGCTTACAAATCTTTGGGCACTATATATCATTGCATTAATAATTAATAGATTAAATTGCTGATACAGCCAACTCCAGGGGAAGGCCTGCGTGCTGAAGTGCACATTGATTTCTACAATTGAATTCCTGCACCCAGCCTCAGTCTGTGTGAGTTATCTTCAAGAAAGGACATCAGTTCAACTGTGACCAGTACAGAGGGATCTACAGGCTGACTGCCACAGGGAAAAGTTATCGCAAGGACCCTCATCAGCTGTGTCCTCCCAGTGGATGAAGTCAACCACCCAGAATCACAATATGGATGCTGCCCATCCAGAAGGCCAATGGATGCCTTCTTCACTGAGCAACACGAAAGTTGTACAGACCATCACCAACCTTTTTTGACATAACACCAAGCTCTGGCTCCATCACCTAAGGGGGATTATGAAAAATCGTTCTCAAAATTGCCCATCATAGAGCTCATGTGGCTGTACAGCCCAGACACAGGCCTTTCAGCCCATCATGTCCCTGCCAATTTTTTGTCTGTCTTCTCTAATCACATTTGCCTTCACTCGGTCTGTATCCTTCTATGCCTTGCCTATTCAAGTACCTATCTAAATGCCTCAAACAGTGATTGTATCCGATTCCACCACGTCCTCTGACATTGGGTTCTAGATATCAGCCACTCTGTGTGAAAATCTTTCCCCTTCAAAACTCCTTCCACTTTTTCAAGAATTTTATTCTTCTTTATACCAATCAGAATCCCGAGGATTCTATTTAATGCATGAATTTTTATGAGATCTGAAGATTCCCCAATTATCTTTAAATGAACATTCTACATTAGATGCTCCCATTTTGGAGGAAGAAATAAATAAAGTAATATTTTCAATGAACTCGGGTAAAGCACCCGGCCCTGACGGATATACAGCCAAATTTTTAAAATCCTTTTCTGATATTCTTGTTCCCTGGTTAGCAAAAATTTTTAAAGATGCTCTATCAGTGGGTAAGCTACCACAATCTTTCTATGAAGCAACTATTTCTTTAATTCTTAAAAAGGATAAAGATCCCACTGATTGTGCATCTTATAGACCTATTTCTTTATTAAATGTAGATTCAAAGATATTTTCCAAAATATCGGTCTTTAGATTGGAAAAGGTTCTTCCACAAATTATCTCTGAAGACCAGACATGATTTATTCAGAATTGTTATTTACATTTTAATATTAGGAGATTAATGAATATTATATATACCCCTTCATCCCAAATTCCAGAATGTGTTGTCTCACTAGATGCTGAAAAGGTGTTTGACAGAGTTGAATGGGAATATCTATTCATTACACTTCAAAAATTTAATTTTAGCCCTAAATTTATATCTGCATTTAAACTGATTTACTATACACCTATGGCTTCAATACTTACTAATAATGAAAGATCTCCTTTGTTTAGGCTTTTTTGAGGTACTAGACAAGGTTGCCCTTTAAGCCCTTTATTATTTGATATTGCTTTGGAACCCTTGGCTATTGCACTTTGGGATTCTTCAAATATATGTGGCATTAGTTGTGGACAGAAGATTCTTAAGATATCTCTCTACGCAGGTGACCTGTTACTTTATATTTCTAATCTGGAGGAATCTATCCCTGCAGTACTATCACTACTAGATCAGTTTAGTGTTTTTTCTGGCTTTAGATTAAATCTTAATAAGAGCGAACTTTTTCCATTAAATATGCAAACCCCAATTTACAGGCAATTACCTTTTAGATTGGTAACTGACTATTTTATGTAGTTAGGTATTAAAATTACCAAGAAACATAAGGACTTATTTAAAGCTAATCTATTGCCTTTAATTGATCATGTTAAACAATTATTTACTAAATGGTCCCCACTGTCTTTATCATTGGTAGGCTGAATTAATGCAGTTAAGATGAATATTTTACCAAATTTTTTATATTTATTTCAAGCGATTCCAACTTTCGTCCCGAAATCTTTTTTTGACACTATTGATTCTAAAATTCTTTCATATATTTGGTAGAATAAAAACCCAAGGTTAAGTAAAAAATATTTACAAAAACTAAAAAAGGTTGGTCATATGGCCCTGCCTAACTTTAGATTATATTATTGGGCAATTAATATCAGATATTTAATTTTTTGGATACAAGATTCAGATATAATTCAATGCCCCAAATGGGTACACCTTGAGCACCAATCAGTACTTGAATTTTCATTAGTTTCTATTTTAGGAACTTCACTCCCCTTTGCACTTACCAAATTAAGTAAACATATGATTAACCCAATTGTTAAACATACAATACGAATATGGTTTCAATTTCGTAAATTTTTTGGATTGAATAAATTTAACTTGTCAAGTCCCATTCAATCTAATTTTTTCTTTCATCCATCCAGAGTTGACTCAGCTTTTTCCATATGGAAAAGGAAGGGAATAGTATGTTTTTGTGATTTATTCATTGATAACTGTTTTTCATCTTTTGAACAACTGTCTAACAAATACAATTTGTCCAGATCACTCTTTTTTCAATATTAGCAGATTAGAAATTTTTTAAAAGCTACTATACCCTCTTTTCCGACACCTTACAAAACTGAAATTACAGAAAAAAATTTAGGTCTTAATCCTTATCAGAAGGGCTTGATAGCAATAATCTATGACTTAATTATGAAAATACGTCCAGAATCACTGGACAAAATTAAGAATGAATGGGAAAGTGAACTCCAGACATCTTTACCTACAGAGACTTGGAAGAAAATTCTTCATTTAGTTAATACACCTTCAATGTGTGCCAGACACCCTTTGATACAGTTTAGGGTAGTTCACAGGACCCATATGTCAAAAGATAAGCTAGCCCGTTTTTATCACCATATAAATCTTGTATGTGACAGATGTAAAATTTGACACGTTTTGGTCCTGTCCTCTTTTGGAAAAATATTGGAAAGACATTTTTAATATTATCTCAACTGTATTGAATATTGATTTACAACCTCATCCTATCACTGCAATTTTTGGATTACCAAGGATAGACTCTGGCCATTTATCTGCCTCCACTAACCGTATGATTGCCTTTGTTACATTAATGGCCAAACGATCCATTTTGCTTAAATGGAAGGATCCAATACCCCCTACTACTTTTCAATGGTTCTCTCAAACTATATCATGTTTAAACTTGGAAAAAATTAGGAGTGGTACTGTTGATCCTTCGCTTAAATTTGAAGATATTTGGAGTCCATTTATTCAATATTTTCACATGATATAGATCCCCTATCAATAATTCTCCAATTTAGAGGAATGGAGGTGACGACATAATATTGTTCTGTTTCTACTGAGAAATTTCAGTCCAGTCTTTTTTCTTCTTTTTTTTTTGTTCTTTTAAAAAATTTTTCTGTTTAGTTTGGTTTGTTATATTGTTTATAATTTTTCTTATTGATTTGGGGATTTTTTTCCTCTCTTTTCTTATATATCTATATATATATATATCTATAGATATCTATAGATATCTATAATCTTTTTCTTTCCTCTCTTTTATAGTATATTCATTTACTAAGAGATTGAGGGATATACAGTTTTTTTTATATTTTATTGTTCTTTATGATTATCTATGCCATGATTGTTCTCCAGAGCTTTGTATTACATGTACAAACATTAACGTTATATATTAATCTGTATTCATTTGAAAACTAATAAAAAGCTACTAACCTACACCCTCTTATTTTTGATACACCTAGCATGGGACTAAGATTCTAACCATCTACCCTATCTATGCCTCTTATAGTTATATTTACTGCTTGCCTCTTATAGTTGTATTCACCCCTCAGCCTCCTTCACTCCAGGGAAGACAAGCCCAGCCTATCCAATCTCTCCCCATAACTAAAGTCCTACAATCCAGGCAACATCCTGGTGAATCTCCTCTGCACTCTTTCCAGCGGAACCATATCTTTCCTATAGTGCGGCAACCAGAACTGCACACCGTACTACAAGTGTGGACTAACCAGTCTTTTGTCAAGTTGCAACACAATGCCCCGACTTTTATATTCAATCTATTAGAACCATAGAAAACTACAGCATGGAAAACAGGCCATTTGGCCCTTCTAGTCTGTGCCGAAACATTATTCTGCTCATCCCATTTACCTGCCCCCAGCCCATACCCCTCCAGACCTCTTGTCCATGTATTTATCCAATTTACTCTTAAAAGTTAAGAGTGAGCCCGCATTTACCACATCAGATGGCAGCCCATTCCACACTCCCACCACTCTTTGAGTGAAGGAGTTCCCTCTGATGTTCCCCCTAAACCTTTCCCCTTTCACCCTAAAGCCATGTCCTCTCGTACTTATCTCCCCTAATCTAGGTGGAAAGAGCCTACTTGCATTAACTCTGTCTATGCCCCTCATCATTTTGTAAACCTGTCATATCTCCCCTCATTCTTCTCCGCTCCAAGGAATAAAGTCCTAACATGCTCAGTCTTTCCCTGTAACTCAACTCCTGAAGACCTGCCAACATTCTTGTAAATCTCCTCTGCACTCTTTCAATCTTACTGACATCCTTCCTGTAGTTTGGTGACCAGAACTGCACACAATACTCCAAATTTGGCCTCACCAGTGACTTATACAACCTCACCATAACATCCCAACTCCTATACTCAATACTTTGATTTATAAATGCCAGGATGCCAAAAGCCTTTTTTACAACCCTGTCTACCTGTGACTCAACTTTCAGGAAATTATGTATCTGAACTC
The DNA here is from genome assembly GCF_009764475.1 of Pristis pectinata. Lineage (NCBI taxonomy): Eukaryota > Metazoa > Chordata > Chondrichthyes > Rhinopristiformes > Pristidae > Pristis > Pristis pectinata. The sequence goes on along the minus strand of NC_067407.1, from coordinate 128,822,496 downwards.
CCAGATCCCTTTGTTCCTCTGCACTCCTCAGTGCCCTACCATTTATTGTGTATGTCCTACCTTGATTTGTCCTTCCAAAATGCAACACCTCACACCTGTCTGCATTAAATTCCATCTGCCATTTACTGGACCATTTTTCCATTTGGTCCAGATCCCTCTACAAGCTTTGGAAGCCTTCCTCGCTGTCCACTACACCTCCAATCTTAGTGTCATCCGCAAACATGCCATATGTCTTCTTCACCACCCTATCTACCCGAGTTATTATTTTCAGGGAATTATGGGTTTGAACCCCCAAAGTCACTCTGTTCAGCAACATTCCTTAGTGCCTTATCATTTCCTGTCTACGTTCTCTATCTACTTGACTTCCCAAAATTCATCATCTCACACTTGCAAGGATTAAGTTCCATCTGCCAATGCTCCACCCCAATTTCCATCTGGTTTGTATCCTACAGTAGCCTTGGACAAACTTCTTTGTTATCCACATTGCCAATTTTCTTGTCATCTTGTCATCTTTCTAATCATACCACCTACATTCACATCAAAGTCATAATACATCATCACAAAAAACAGGTGTCCCAGCACTGATGCCGGTGGTACACCACTGGTCACAGACTTCCAATGAGTGAAGGATTCTTCACCACCTCCCTCTACTTCCTGTCACCAAACTAATTTTGGAATCAATTATCCAGCTTGCCTTGGATCCCATGTGCATTCTGGATCAGCCTAACATATGGAACCTTGCTACATGCGTTACCAAAGTCCATCTCGTTAACGTTTACCACCCTGCCTTCATCAGTCTTCTGAATTACCTCCTTAAAAAACTCATTCGATTAGTGAGACAGGGTTTCCCCACACAAAGCCAGGCTGGCTCTCCCTGAACAGCCACTGCCTTTCCAAATGTACATAAATCCTATACCTTAGAAGTTTTTCTCCAAAAATTTCCCTACCACTGATGTAAGTCTCACCAGTTTATAGTTGTATAACCAGGTTACCACCAGTCTCACCAGGTTATAGCTCATCCCTGCTACCCTTCCTAAATAAGAACATAGAACATTACAGCATAACATAATGGAATAAAGGAACAATATGAGCTATCTGTGAGTCCTCTGGTTACCTCACATAACCAAAGATGCAAAAATCTCTGTCAGAGCCCCAGAAACTTCTCCCTTGCTTCTCATAGCAACCTGGGATAGATCTCATTCAGCCCTGGAGATTTATCAACCTGAATGAATCCCATGACCTTCAACACCTCCTCCTTCTTAACACTGACCTCCTACAGATTATCTACATTCCCCTCCCTGAGTTCACTATCTTCCATGTCTTTCTCCTTGGTGAATACAGATAAGTAGTATTCATTTAGGACCTCACCCACATTGCTTGGCTCCACACATAGATTACCCCTTCGGTCCTAGTCTTTCCCTGAATACCCTCTTGCTCCTGATATGCTTATAGAATATCTTGGGATTCTCCTTAATCTCCCTTGTTAAGGATGTGTCATTATCCCTTTTTGCCTTCCTAATTTCTTTCTTAAGTTCTTAAGTTCTCTCCTCCACCCTCTATATTACTCAAGGGACTCACTCAACTACAGGTGCCTACACCTGTCTTATGCATCCTTTCTTTGAACAAACATTCTATATCCTTTGTCATCCAATGTTCCCTAATCTTGCCATCTTTTCCTTTCACCCTTACCAGAACACGCTGGCACTGAACTCTTATCAACTCTTAAAAGATTCCCACTTGTCAGATGTTGCTTTACCTGCAACCATTTGCTCCAAATCTACTTCTGTCAAGTCCTCTCTTACACTACTGAAATCAGCCTTCCCAATTTAGGACCTTAATAACCTTATCCCTTTCCATAACTACCTTGAAACTTATTGTCCTTGTTCCCAAAGTGTTTCCCCATCAATACTTCCACCTCCTGCCCAGTTTCATTTCCTGAGATGAGGTTGAGTCTTCCCCACCTTTGGTAGGACTATTTATATATTGTCTCAAAAAATTCCACCCCATCTAATTCATTTGCAATAAGGCAGTCTGACTCAGTGATGGGAAAGTTAAAATCCCCCACTTCTTTAATTCTATTGCTCTTTCACCTTTCTGTGTTTTGCTTACATATCCATTCCTCTAATTCCCATTATCCACTGGGAGGCCTATAGTATAATCCCAGCAAAGTGATCGTCCCTCTTTTGTTCCCAACTTCCACCCATATAACCTCATGGGACAATTCCCCCAGGATATTCTCAGGAATTTGATACCTTTGTCTGTTTCATGATGATGCGCAGGCCATGATCCTAAGAAATGGAACCTCTGTAGACCTAGTCCCAGTGCAGAATGGGGTCAAGTAAAGTTGTGCCATTGTTGCAACCCTCTTCTCTGTCCTCCTCATTAAAATACTCCATTTCACCACCAACAGGCTCCCCTGCTAGAGTGGACTTAATCCTCAGGATAATGGGAAAATGTTCAATATTTGTCATCTCCAGTCCAGAACCAATAGCACCAAAATTCAGTCATTAAACTATAAATGCAGGCAATGCTTATGTGAACCAAGCACCAGGTTATCATCAATATTTTCACTGAAATGTACAATAGGATGGCTCCCACATAAATCATCTGAAAGACCTCTATCAACCTGTTTCTGCTCGCACAACAGTGCCCCACAATAATCAAGACCCTGCAAAACATGGATCACTTTCTGCATCTTGGAATCTACCTGTCAGTAAGTGCAAACATCGATCGCGAAATTTACCATCGTCCCCACTGCGCCAGTACAGTTGACTGAGGAAAAGTGTAGACACAAGAGACCACAGATGCTGGAATCTGGGGCAGCACACAATCTGCTGGAGGAACTCAGCAGGTCAAACAGCATCTGTGTGGGGGGAACGGAATTGTTGACGTTTTGGGTTGAGACCCTGCATCGGGACAAATGTGTTTGAGAACTTGCAACAGTATATTCTGCATTACAATACCACATTCTGCATTCTGTTTTCTTTTTACTACCTCGATGCACTAATGTATGGCATGATCTGTTTGGATGGCAGGCAAACAGATGATTTTCACTGTGTCTTGGTACAAGTGACAATGATAAACCAATACCAAACTCAGCACCGTGTTCACAATCTACTAAGCCACAGTCATCCCACACTCCCTGTGCTCTGGAGTCATGGACAACCTACAACAGACAACACAAAGCACCAGAGAATTAGCCCCACAGCAAAATCTTCCAAATTGACTGGCAGGATTAGCGAAGGAATTGCAGCATCCTCACCCCGGTCCATATCCCCAGTGGGAACATCACACTCCTAAAGCAAGCACTCAACTCTCAGCTCCATTTTTATGTTTTTCTTATGAAAGCTGTGTATCTCATGCTATGTGCCTGTGATGCTGCTCCAAGTAAGTTTTTCATTGCACCTGTGCATACATGTACTTGTGCAGATGACAATAAACTCGACCTTGACCACAGGGACAGATTTACAGGAAGAAAGAGAAAACACTTCAAGGACGGTCTCAGAGTCTCCTTGTAAAAACATAACCTCTTCCCTGACTTATGGGAGTCCCCATCCTGCTCAAAATGGAGAAGGAGCGTAGAACTGAGCCCATCTCTGTAATGGCAGTAAGTGGAGGCTAAGTGCAAACAGCGGAAGGAGTGCACGATATCCCAAATAACCTCCCAGCTGCCCCATCAGGCACCTCCTGCCCCATCTGTAGCAGTCTACACGCCTTTCCTACATGGGCCACATCAGCACCTTCAGGACCTACAGAACTGACTCGGAGGCAAGTCATCCTCAACCCTAGGGGACTGCCTGAACAGAAGAAACAGCAAGGCATAACCCAGAGCATTGCTGGACCAGTATCGATCATTTGTTGCAGACTTTAGGAAATATCAATTGGGCTGTGTCTATCAAGCATGCAAGGTATTTACAAAAGGCTTAATTGTAAGCTAACAGTCACCTGTGATACAGTGAGACTGTGCCAGTGATATATGGATAAGGATCTGCAGACAACTTCAGGCTTTCTGTTAAAGTATGAACACTGATTGTTCCTTTATATTGTCACCCCTCCCCTTCTCAAATCCCTTGAGAAGGAGAACTTCACTGCTGCCAGAGGTGACATGCAAATCAAGATCAAAGTGATTTATTACATCTCTAAAACCTGAAGGATGTTTCAAATCTGTTTGCTATCAACACAAGATTGTTGCTTGTTTGCTTCAGATATCTCTTGCACCACACAAGTTAGGGTCTGTAATCGGATACATTGCAGCAGATTTCCTTCCTTGTGTCTCGTTAGTGACCTGACAAAGTCAGTAGTCCATTCACTGGGTGCACCATCCATCAATGCAGTGAGAGTCAGGTGGGTTGGGTCAGTTGCCTGCTGGTTGAAGAATTGTGACTGCTTCATCAGAGTTACCAGTGTAGCCTCCTCTACATTGGTGAGACCAAACGCAGACCAGGTCACCTTTTCGCAGAACACCTGCGCTCCGTCCGTAACCGCGATCTGCATCTCCCCGTTGCCAGTCACTTCAACTCCCCCTCCCACACCATCACAGATCTGTCGGTCCTAGGCCTCCTCCACTCCAGGAGAATTCCAAGTGCAAACTGGAGGAACAGCACCTCATTTTCTGTCTTGGAACCTTGCAGCCTAATGGCATGAACATTGAATTCTCCCACTTTAAGTAATCCCCACACCCTCCCCCCCCCCACACCCTCTCCTCCCTTACCATGCCTCTTCTTTTCTTCCCTTTCCTAGCCTATTTCTCTTTTTCTACTTTTATCTTCCTTACCTATGACCCATCCCCCAGTGGATCTGCTCTCCCCTCCTCCCCCACACCTGCCTATCACTATCTCTTACCTGCATCTACCTATCATCACCTTGTGCCCGCCCCGCCTCCCCTCTTTTGTCCACCTATCACTGCTCTGCTTTTCCCTCCTATATATTGGGCTTCACCTTTTCCTATCTTTAGTCCTGAAGAAGCGTCCTGACCCGAAACATTGACCGCCTGCTTTTCTCCACGGATGCTGCCGGGCCTGCTGAGTTCCTCCAGCATCATTGTGTTTTTCATATAGACTCCAGCATCTGCAGTCCTTTGTTTCTCTGGACCACTCAGTCTCATAAGCCTGCTCTACCTTTCAATAAGATCACGGGCAATCTGACTGGAACCTCAGCACCTCATTCTCACTATCTCCAGTAGTCTTTCACCCCCATATCACAGAGCTCACATCACCTCTGACATCAGAAGTGGGTCACATTGATAGTCAGACACTGCCAGAATTGTACCTGTTCTGAAATCTGCCATTTTGCCTTCTAGCACACAGTATACTGCAGTCATAAAGATCCTGTTTTAGTGTTCAGTTTCATCTTGCTAGTCCGACTCTACCTATTTCAATAATATCCTGAGGAAGTTCACAATATGCTCTCTTCTCATTACTACCATTGGGGACAAGGTACAGGAGCCTGAAGACCCACACTCAATGATTTAGGAACCGCTTCTTCCCATCAGATTTCTGAATGGTCCATGAACCAATGAACACTACCTTGTTATTCCTTTTTATGCACTATTTATTTGTTTTGTAACTTACTGTCATTTTTATGTCTTGCACTGTACTGCTGCCACAAAACAACAAATTTCACGTCATGTAAGTCAGTGATTATAAACCTGATTCTGTGATTTAATTTCACTTATGCAACATGTAGTAAGCATTTACAGAGTGTGAAGATTCAGGGCAGGTTCAGAGCACTTGAAGGCAAGAGCACTTGGAGCACTTTAACTCCCAAAGAGCGATTAACATTGTGCACAATGGTCATTTTAAGATGAAGCAGATTTAGTGTTCCTGCTTTGATCTCTATCAGACTTATCCTATAGGAAATATTTGAAGAACATTATGGGTGATGGGGCTGACAAATCTACATTTCAAAATCAGAACACTGCAGTTACTGGAAATCTGAAATTAAAACACAAAATGCTGGAAATCTTCAGCAAGACAGGCAGCATCCATGGAAGGAGAAAAACAGTTAAAGTTTCGGTTCAATGACTGGAAAAAAATTATATAATTGATTTTCAGGTGCAGGAGGGGAGGAGAAGGTAGAAGGCAGGAGAGGCACAGTGGCCTTTATCGGTCAGGGTATTGAATGAAGGAATTTATAAGATAAGATTTCTTTACTGGTCACATGTACATCGAAACACACAGTGAAATGCATCTTTTGTGTAGAGTGTTCTGGAGGCAGCCCACGAGCGTCACCATGCTTCTGGCGCCAACATGGCATGCCCACAACTCCTAACCCCTACTTCTTTGGAATGTGGGAGGAAACCGGAGCACTTGGAGGAAACCCATGCATTCACAGGGAGAATGTACAAACTCCTTACAGACAGTGACTTGAATCAACCCGGGGTTGCTGGTGCTGTAATAACGTTACACTAACCACTATGTTATGTCGCCATTGTACAAGACATTGGTGAGGCCACACTGAGAGTATTGTGTACACTTTTGGTCACCCTGTTATAGGAAAGATGTTATTAAGCTGGAAGGGATGCAAAGAAGATTTACAGAAAGTTGCCAGGTCTCGAGGGCCTGAGTTATAGGGAGAGGTTGGACAGGCTAGAACTTTATTCCTTGGAATATAGGAGACTGAGGGGGTGACCTTATGGAGGTGTGTAGAATCATGAGGGGCATAGATGGGGTGAATGCACTCAGTCTTTTTCCCAAGGAAAGGGAACCAAAAACTAGAGGGCATAGGTTTAAGGTGATAGGGAAAAGATTTAAAAGAGAGCTGAGACGCAACTTCTTAATGCAGAGGGTGGAGCATACATGGAACAAGCTTCCAGAGGAAGTAGTTGAGGCAGTGTTGTGAGAAAAGGTTCTTTGGGGTCTCAAAGGTAGAGGACTCTGGACACAGTCTTTGGATTTTGAAAAATGATTTAATCACAAAGACAAACGCGGGAACAGAATGAATGGGAACGGATGCACACTCGCACACATGCACACGGGTGATCACGAAACGTGGGGGGAGTCACAACGGGGGTGAAGTGCGCACAGACACACACACACACACACACACACACACACACACACACACACACACACACACACACAGAGCGAACTGATTACAAATGATCAGGGAAAACACAACACAATGCCTGAGCACACTGACTCTGGACAAGCATCAGCTCTATGCTACTGGGAATCTACTTAGGACACCCCTAAACCCCTGTGGAAGTGCACACTCTTACCAGTGGTCCCTTGGTGTGGTTTTGACTCCTGCAGCAATCAAAAGAGAAAGAGCCATGCACATGTGGCATTCTTTATAGTGTTGGAGAGCTGGGTGGAGCCAGCTCAGGTAATTCAACAGGTCCAATAGGTCATGGCCAGGTACTAAAGGTGTGTACAGGAACCAATGGTCAAGAGTGTGTACTAATGAGTGGGTGGAGCCAGACCTTGATTGACAGTGGTGCCGCTTTCAACCAGCACTCAAAGGTATCACGTGACAGCCATGACCTTTCACACTACAGGCAGGTACAATTACAACGCTGAAAAGGCATTTGGATAAGTCCGTGCATAGGAAAGGTTAAGAGGGATATGGGCCAAATGCAGGTAAGTGGAAGTAACTTAAGTGGGCATCTTGGTTGGCATGGACGAGTTGGGCTGAAGGCCTGTTTCCATGCTGTATTTTTCTATGACTGTATGATTCCATAAAAAGTGCAACTTGAAAAGTGGTGTTAATGAGCAATTGAAGAAACAGTAAACCAGTCTGTCAATGGTTAGAAATAATTCACACAGCCCATGGAATGGTGGAGTGGCTATCCATACCCAACTGAAGCAAAGTAACCCATTGACTTCCATAACAACATAAGAACTAGGAACCTTTGTTTCCTCGGCCCTGCTCTGCTATTCAATAAGATGATGGCCAACCTGATTTTGGTCTCAGCTCCAGTTTCTTGCCCAGTCCCCGTAACCCTTGACTCCCCTTTAGACCAAAGGTTTGTCTCTCTCAGCCCTGAGTATTCAACCTCCACAGTCTTTGGGTAGAGAATCCCAAAGATTCATAACCTGCTTAGAAAAGGAATTGCACCTCATCTCCATCTTAAGTGGGGGACACTTTATTTTTAACTCTGCCAGGGGAAACGTCCGCTCAACATCCACTCAGTGACCTGAAACTTAACTGTGTTTCTGTCTTCACAGTGTTGCCTGGCCTGCTGGGTATTTCCAGCATTTTCTGTTTTGATTTTACATTAGAGAACATTCCTATGTGGAGCTCAGTCAATGAAAGTGGTGCCCTTATGCTCTGAATGTGGCTTTGTGGGCAGGGATCTTTGCTTCTGGGTCAAGTACCCTGCCAGAGACTTGAGCTCAAATATCCAGGCTGATGCTCTGGAGGAGTACTGAGGGAGGGCTGCACTGTCGAGGTGCTGTTTTATGCCAAAATGTTCAGCTGAGGCTCTGTCTGCCCTCCCAGGTGAAAGGAAAAGATCCCATGGAACTATCTGGAAGAACAGCAGGAGAGTTATTCTCAGTGTCCTGGCCAATTTATATCCCTCAAGCAATATCACAAAACCTTTCATCTGGTTCTCACCTCACCACTGTGTGTGGGAACTTACTGTGTGCAAGTTGACTGCTGTGCTTCCTGCGTTTCCATAGTGACCACATTGGCTATGAAATGTTCTGAAAAGTGCTACAGAATCACAGGTCTTTCATTTTGCTCTCTTTTATAAAAAAAACATTTCCAATCATTGAGGTACACAGACCTCGCCCCGAAGCGTCCTTCATGGGATTATTGGTTGGTAGACAGATAAGCTTCTCTGCCCATCAGATTTGTCTTGGAATATTTCCTCCCACTCAAGATATCTAGTGTGATCTACTCTGCTGCAGTCTCCCGTTTGCTTTAATAATTCTTTTTTCAAAGAAGTATTTAATTCTCCTTTAAAAAGAATTTATGGACTCTGCTTCGACATGTTTATGGCAGCAAATTCCACATTCTGACCACCTGCTGCATGAAGAATTCTCGAAAAATATCTCCCCTCTAATGCTTCATGTTGATTATCTTTCCCGTGCCCTCCCGTTTATCATCCCTCTGATGAGTTGAAGCACTCCCTTCCCTGCCATAAGCCAGCAGAACCAGCAACCATGACCAGCAGGTCATCCATTAGTCTTCTTCATTCTAATGAAAGAAAAAAAACCCTTGGTTCTCAGATCCCTCTTGATATTTGTAGCAGACCGTTCCTAATATCATCTTTTATAATAATTTATCTTACAGCCTTCCAGTGTTGGTACATTGGCTTCAGACTTCTGCAGTGGAGTAAACATGAAGTGGGTGGGTGAGGGTGTGCTGTAGGACAGAGGGATGGAGAGCAAGGCGGTTGTGAAGGCTATCCTGTCAACACAGCCTCTGGAATCATTGTATTTACATCTGGATTGTTTAGGAAATCAGTCAAAAGCAGGTGAGCCTGTCTTCCTTTCAGCTGTTGGTAAGAAATTTCTATTTCAGAGCGCAAACACTTAAAGTTTGTTAGTCTTTATCCTTGCAGTTAGCTTCCCTTTCACTTCCAAGGGCTGCTTGTGGATCTGCTGTCACCTCAGTTCACGAGGAAGGGAGCCCATAAGTTAGACAGACTGATCCTGCTCCTCCCCCACACCACTGCCTTGAGTGCAAAGCGCCTACAATTAATCCCTCTTCTCTTTATTATTTAGCATGTGCCCAAGGCATCCGTGACGGCACACTTTTTTTATTTAACGGCCAACAGAGCTGGAAGGTGCCCCTGAGTGCTCTCTGCAAAGCCTGATCCTGCCCATGTGTGAGATTACGATTGTAAATTCCCCACACGAACCGGCACTGTGTCATGCAGGAAAAATGCCAGTGCAGGGCACAAAGTAAACAGAGACAGCCTCTCAGGGCTGGGTGAGTTATGGCGCTCCTTTGATGGAAGTGAAGGAGTCATAACTCATGAGTACCACAGGCATGCAGCGGCTTGCTGGCCTCACCAGTGAAAGAAGACCTGGAACTCAGTGTTAGCAGAGAGAGATTCAGTTGCTGAGAGGACTGGAGGGTAACCAGAAGGAAAATTAAAGTGAGTGGTGAAGGAGCTGGTAACACCACTGATTTCAAACTGAAGCTGCTCTGTCCTGTGGTTACAGATCCTCGGATACAAGTTAAATACGGAGCCAGCCTCACTTGTCCTGAGCTGATCTGAAAGGGGTCCTAGTCCATTGCTCCCTGAAAATGAGGATAGGTAAGATAAGATACCTTTATTAGTCACATGTACATTGAAAAACACAATGAAATACATCTTTTAAACTGGTTGTGGGCATGCTATGTTGGTGCTGGAAACGTGGCGACACTTGCGGGCTGCCTCCAGAACGCTCTACACAAAAGATGCATTTCACTGTGTGTTTTGATGTACATGTGACTAATAAAGATGTCTTATCTTATCTTTTGCGTAGAGTGTTCTGGGGGCAGCCCGCAAGTGTCGCCACGCTTCCGGCGCCAACGCAGCATGCCCACAACTTCCCAATCCGTATGTCTTTGGAATGTCTTTGGAGGAAACCAGAGCACCTGGAGGAAACCCACGCAGACACAGGGAGAATGTACAAACTCCTTACAGACAGCAGCCGGAAGATTAGCAATCAGTCCAGATGAAGGGTCTCAACTTTAAAACTCTTATCCTCATTTTCAGGTCTCACACTCCCTACATCCAGAGTGTCCCCTGCTCTCCATTGATATATCACTGTTCCCCACATGGTGAGCTTGTCTGATATTAACCTCCCCACCAATGACAGTTGTAGATTCATGACCTAGACCGTAAGCTCTTTAACTCCCTCCCTAACCTCCTATACTTTTCTCTTTCTTTGCTTGAGAAGCTCCTGAAAATCAACCACTTTAACCAAAATTTTGGTCATTCTCCGTGCAGCTTAGCACTGAATTTTAGCTGTTTCTGCTGCTGGAGAAGCATTTTTGGAAGTGCAGAGTGCTGTAAAAATACCAATTGTTTCTGCTGCTGTTACAAGTGCAATGGTTATACTCAGCCTGTGTCTTGTGATTCCCCCTTCCACCATGTGATCCCCAGAGCTGCATTAACCTTTGGTAGCACCCGCTGGGCTAATTGAGCTGCAGGCCACACTGCTGTGGCTATTCCAGGGGGTGGAGTGGTCTGTGACTGGTGGGCAGGGGATCCCGAGACTCTCCCCTGTGATGACCTTCCAATAGCTTGCACTGTCAAACTGGTTCCAAAGATGGAGACACACGAGATTGCTGGAATCTGGAACAGGAAACAAACTGCTGGAGGAACTCAGCAGGTCAGGCAGCATCTGCTTGGAACTGGACAGTTGATGTTTTGATTAACCCCTCCTACCCCAATCAACCCCTCCTCACCTGGATCTACGTCTCTCTTGCCAGCTCTTGCCCAACCTCTTCTCCCCACCTCTTTATACTGGCTCTTTCCCCTCCACTCTTTCAGTCCAGATGAAGAGTCCCGATCTGTAAGAACTACTGTCTCATTTCCCCCCACCCATGCTGTCTGACCCATTGAGTTCCTCACCGAGCTCATTTTCTGTTTCTAAAGACCTCTGGTTATCTGTGAGAAAGAGATAATCCCACTGTCCAACATTAGCTCCAAGGCTCTGCGGGTCACAGTACTTCAAGTACACATCCATTTAAACACAACGAGGCCTTCTGCTTCACCACACTTTCAAGCAGTGAGCTGCACCCCCTCTCTCACATCCACCTCTCCTCTCTAACCCCCCTACCCATTACTAGGATGGTACAATGGTGTATCAGCTCATGCTGCAGCCTCATAGGTCCACTTCCAGGCCTCTGGTGCTGACTGTGTGGAGTTTGCAAATGCGCCCTGTGACTGCGAGCACTTCCATTGGATGCACCAGTTCCAGTTCAAGTTTATTATCATAGCCACACATATCCAGAGTGTAAATGCCATGAAAATTACCTTTTTTGCAGCAGCAGCATGGTAAGGTTAAGACAAACATAAGTTAGGCATGGTAGTGTAGCGGTTAGCATAACACTTTACAGCACCAGCGACCCGGGTTCGATTTCGGCCACTGTCTGTAAGGAGTTTGTATGTTCTCCCCGTGTCTGTGTGGGTTTCCTCCCACATTCCAAAGACGTACAGGTCAGGAAGTTGTGGGCGTGCTATGTTGGCGCTGGAAGCGTGGCGACACTTGTGGGCTGCCCCCTGAACACTACACAAAAGATGCATTTCACTGTGTGTTTCGATGTACATGTGACTAATAAAGATATCTAATCTAATCTGACATAAATTTAAATTAACATAAACTATACACAATTTACATAATAAAATAAATATAACAACGTTAGTGCAAATTGAGAGGGAGAAAGAAAAGTCCAAGCTAATGTTATGGTTTATCAGGTGAGTTCAAGAACCTGATGGCAGTGGGGAAGAAGCTGTTGTTGAACATTGGGTTTCTTCCCACAGCCCATAAATGTACTGAATGGCTGCTGTAAATGACAGCTTGTGTCACTGGGCATTAGGAGAATAGGAGGGTGCTAATAGACATGTGAGAGAGAATGGGTTACAGGAAAATAAGTGGGGGAATGGGATGGATGGGATTGCTCTGAGATCTGGCACAGATTCAATGGACTGACTGGCCTTCCTGTGAGTCATGAGAAATATAATAGGCCCCTTGGTTTTTGACACCATTGTTATTGGAAATAGGTCCTTCCTATTTATTCTGTCTGGGCTGCTTGTGATCTTATACACCTCAATTAAGTCTCCTTTCAGTCTCCTCTGTTCCAAAGGAAACAACTGCAGCCTATCAAATCTTTCCTCATAGCTGCAATTTTTCAGTCCAGGAAAGATCCTCATAAATCACCACTCTCCAGAGCAGTCACATCTTTGTCATAATGTAGTGACCAGACGTGTACACAGTACTCAACCTGTGTTTTAATTGGTGTGGTCTACAGTTCTGACACCATTGCTGCTCTCATACCCTATAGCACAGCTAATAAAGGAAAGCAGCCCGTATTCTTCTCAACCACCTTACCGACATGTCCTGCTACTTTGAAGGATCTGTGGGCATACAATCCAATGATCCTCCACAATTCTCAGTGTCCTCCCATTTACTGTGTGTTCTCTTGCCTTGTGGCACCCCACTGAATGAACTACCTCACATTTCACTTTTGTCATTTTTCTGCCCAGATCATCTATATCCTCCAGCAGTCTAAAGCTTTCCTCTCACTGTCAACCGCATTTTTATATTATCTGCAAACTCTTTTATGATACCCTCTACATTTAAGTCTAAATCATTAATCTGTATCACAAAAAGCAAGGGACTGAAGACTGAGCCGTCTGGAACTTCATTCTTAACAGCTTTCCAGTTGCAATAATACCTGTCAACTATTACCCTTTGTTCCCTGTGCTGAGCCCATTTTAAATCCAATTTGCCACTCCACCTTGTATCCCAGGGGCACAGTTTGCTTAGAGGAATCCTAGTAGTTCTGAGTGGAACAACCAGCTTTTTTATCAGAAGATCTGAGGCAATATGCTTGTATTTTTTGGAACTAGGGATTTCACACCTCTCTGAACTTGGTCTGTTTAGTTAGAGGATGATTTCCTGAGCTATCAAATGTTTCCATTAATGACACAACTACATTATTGAATAGTTTCTGCCTGTCTTGCGTAATATAGATTACTACAGTGTCATTTAATAATTAGTTATAAATGAGGTAAGATATGTTTAAGCTCTTGTGTACTGGACACTCATTGTTGACTGAACTTCAAAGGACAGGCAGAGTCATTGGTTTACTGAGTATGTGCTGAGTCTTAATTAAAGTATTGATAGGGGCATGAGATTTGTCCCTATGCCTCTGGGAGCTGAGCTGATGGTCTTCTCCAGGAACTATCCCCTGACCTGTGTTGAACGTGCATGTGTATTGATATCAGATGGTGACATGGCAAGGCCTGGCTGTGATTTTCTGCCAGGACTCATTAGCTCATGTAGGAGAATGTTTCAAGTGTGTTCAATCGGCTGAGGCTATCAAGGACTTGATGCCTCTGCTAAACAACATCTGGACGCATTAATACTGTTACAAAAATTGTGAGATGATAATGTCTCAGAAACAAGAAAATAGCAACAGAAGTAAGTCACTCAGCCCCTCAGGTCTGACCCGCTGATCTACCTCAGGCCTGAGCCCCTCCTCTGTACCAGTTCCCCATGGTTCTCAATTCCTTGATCTTTCAAAAATGCATCTACCTCCACCTTAAATACTTCTCATGGTCCAGCCTCCATTGCAGATGGAGAGGTGATAACTAGTAGGGCAGAGAAAGGGGGCCTGGATACATTCTAACATGACCCATCACCTTGCTGATGATTGAAGTATTTCATACGGTAGATACACAGAAACTATTTCCTCTGGTAAAAAGCAAGGAGAATCACCTTAAAATTGGAGCAAAGCCATTAAGGAAGAAAACTAGGAAACGTGTCCATATAAGAGGGCTGGATATCTGGAACTTCATCTACAAGGCTATGGAAAGGTTGGGTTAATTGGAGCCTTTGGGAATGAGCTTGGGTGATTTTTATTGGGTGTGGTTTTCAAGGCATATTGAGGTACAAATCAGTCAGGTCCTGGAGATGAACTGACCAAACTTGCCCCTTCTTAAGAATGAGATGGTTGTTTAGCACAGTTCGGTGATTTACAAGTGCCTTCAAAATGGGTCATCTACAAGACTATAAGGGCTAATATTCCCTACAGTAAAACACATGCAGATTGATAAGGAGCAATTTTATTCACAAAGACAAGAGAAGAAAGGCCAGGATTAGTTAGACTGGAGAAACTAGGCTTGTTCTTCTTGGAGTAAAGACAGTTGAGTAGGGATTGGACAAGGAGAGGGTACAGATTTAATGTGGCTACCAATAGATCCAAGGGTACTGTGAGTGAAAGCTTCCATCCCATACAGTGAGCAAGTATGATCTGGAATGTAGTGCCTGAAATCGAACATTGGCGCAGATATAATTTGAGTGTTAAAATTGGGTTGAATGGATGTTTGAAGGTGAATAAAGTGGAAGAGAAATACAAGAAGGAATGGAACTGACAGAATTTCTCTACAAAGAGCCAGCATGGGCTCAATGGGTTAAACCCTTCTGTGCTGCAGTGACTTATAATTCCTACAACACAGAAGGAGGCCATTCAGCCCACCAGTTCTATTCCAGCTCTCAGAGCCCTATTATCTCATTTGTTTCCCTGTTCTCTTAGACAGCCACATCAGCTCTAATGTATATTCTAATTGCCCATTCACCCCTACCTCCATGAACCCCCCCCCCCCCCCCCGTTCTTCCTAATTCTCCTATGATCCAACTACATTAGGGACGATCTACAGTAGCCAGTTAACCTCTTAGCATATCTATGGAGAGGAAACCAGAGCACACGGTGGAAACCCACGCAGTCACAGGAGAAAAACCTGCAAAATCCACACAGACCACACCACAGGTCCAGATGGGAGCTGGGCTGCAGGAGCTCTCAGACAGCAGCACTACCTGCTGTACCATGGTGTCATACGATTCTTTGAGTGTTGCCTCTCTCTGTACTCTTAACAAGATCCTTATTGACCACCAGGACTCAAGGAGTTACTGTGCCTGAATGCAGAGTAATCAACAATATAAAGGAATGCTGTAAGAATCTCAGGTGGAACCCTGCCAGTTCATGGGTTGTAATCTTAACTATCATAATTGTAACATTATAGTTTACAGGAACCACATAATTTTCCCATAATTGTTTTCTGCAGTCACCATATTTGAGTGTTTTGAAATAGTTGGAGAGCTGTCCATTTTCTTCCTCCCTGCCCCACACTCTAATCGCTTGTTTACTGGGACCGAGCAGGCAGCAGCTGCTTGTTTCCAGTTATACTTTGCTGCATTTTGATCGGAAGCAGAGAGGGTACTTAAACTTCCACTAATTTGATGCAGGATTCTCAATTGCCCCCTCCGTGAGCAGTCAGTCTGGTTTTAGAGCAGTCTTAAGCCCGAGTTGTTGCCTGGGGTTCAAATCGAAGGACAATTTAGTATCTGGCATGTGCAGGAGGCAGATTGACCAGGTTAGGTGGCGTGTAATGACTGGCCTGATGGGAAAGGAAGCTAAAGAACAAAACATGATTTCACTGTGTGCAGGTTGGGAAACGCCTTGTTGAGTAGATGTGGGCATTAGTGTTCGAGTGAAATGGAGGGGGGGGGAGAGAAAGAAAAATTATTCTTATTTCACCCTTTCCATTCTGATCCATAGAGTTATACAGCATGAAACAATACCTTTGGCCTCTTGAGTCCACACCGCGCATCAAATACCCATCTACTCGAATCCTACACCAATCTCTCCACATTCCTGTTTGCTTTCTCAGATTCCGTCACTCACTTACATATTAGGAACAATTTACAGTGGCTAATTAACCTACTAACCCTACGTCTCAGAGGAAAACCACTCAGTCACAAGGAGAATGTGTGAACTCCATGGAGGAGGCACTGGAGGTCAGAATCAATCTGGCTTACTTGAATTGTGAGGGAGCAGCACTACAAGCTGTGCCACCTTGCCGCAGTGATATAGGTGATATGTCTGCAGTTCACAAGATCTACTTCTTGATTAGGACCATTAGTAAATAAAAACGGTAGTAGTCCATGTACTCTGGAACGTGTTCCATAAGATCACAGCTGATGATCTGCCACAAGTCTACTTTCCTTTCATTATTATCTGTCTTCCCCTTGAATAATTATCTCCTGGCTTAACTATCCTCAGTCTTCCTTTACAGGTCGAGAGGGTTGAGAGCTTCAAATTCCTAGGAGTGAACATCACCAACAGCCTGTCCTGGTCAAATCACGTAGGTGCCACGGCCAAGAAAGCTCACCAGCACCTTTACTTCCTCAGGAGGCTAAAGTAATTTGGTTTGTCCTCTTTGACTCTCACCAACTTCTATCGATGCACAATAGAAAGCATCCTATCTGGATGTTTCACTGCTTGGTACGGAAACTGCCCTACCCAGGACCGCAAGAAGCTGCAGAGAGTTGTGGACAGAGCCCATTGCATCACTGACACAAGCCTTCCCTCCTTGGACTCTGTCTTTACCTCTCGCTGTCTTGGTGAAGCAGCCAGCATAATCAAAGACCCCACCCACCCGGGTCATTCTCTCTTCCATCGGGTAGAAGATACGGGAGCCTGAAGGACAGCTTCTATCCCACTGTGATAAGACTATTGAACTGTTCCCTTATATGATAAGGTGGACCCTGACCTCACCATCTACCTTGTTGTGACCTTGCACCTTATTGCACTGCACTTCTTCTGTAGCTGTGACACTTTACTCTGTACTGTTATTGTTTTTACCTGTACTACCTCAATGCACTCTGTACTAACTCAATGTAACTGCACTGTGTAATGAATTGATCTGTACGATCGGTATGCAAGACAAGTTTTTCACTGTACCTCGATACAAGTGACAATAATAAACCAATACCAATACCAATACCAATACTAAGTTGGGCAGTAGGTTCAGCTCTCTAATGTTCAAGCTGAGGTTGGAGTCCACTTTGATTTTCCTAATCCAAGTCCTGAGACTGTTAAATATTTAGGTGTCAACTCTTGCAAGGGAGACAAGAGCACAAAAGAAAGGAAGCCTCGTTGAAATGATGCAGAGTTTAGGTGAGACCACATT
Organism: Pristis pectinata; assembly: GCF_009764475.1. NCBI lineage: Eukaryota > Metazoa > Chordata > Chondrichthyes > Rhinopristiformes > Pristidae > Pristis > Pristis pectinata. Next base: position 128,804,852 of record NC_067407.1, on the reverse strand, counting down.
TGGTGCTGTTTCAGTGTCTATATCTAAGAATGCATATATTTTGCTTGGTGGCAGATTCATCGGATGATTCCTGGCACGAAGAGGTTGCCCAATGAAAAGTAATTGAGGAAGTTTGGTGAACAAGTCTAAAAGGCATAAGAGATTCTGTAAGTGATTGACAGAAAAGATGCCTAGACACCTATCTGGTTCACTAATGTCCTTCAGGGAAGGAAAGCTGTCATCCTGGTATGTGACTCCAGATCAGTGGCAGTTACCTCTGCAAACACCTAGCAAGCTGGGGCAATTTGGAACAGAAAAGAAAGACTGGCCGTGTTAGTTACATTTGTATCCCTGGAACAAAGCTGTTTAAAAATAGTTTTTCCTCAGAAATGAAATGAGCAGAAATGTCTTTCAGGTCTAAGATGGGGAGAAACCCCTTCACACAGATGGTTGTGAACATTTGGATTTCCCTACCTCACATGGACGTTAGGGACTTGGTTGCTGAGAATCTTCAAGGCTGAGGTCAATTTGGTTCTTGTAGCAGAGGGCATGGGGTCAGGAAAGAAAGTGGAACTGAGGCACAGGATCAACCATGATCTTGTCTCCTGGTGAAGCAGGCTGATGGGTTTCTATGCTTTATTTACATATATTGCACCTTAGTCACAGATTTCCTAAGGAGAATTCCCAGACCAAAGTTGACAGTTATAGTAACTAAACATATGATACTGGTTAAAGAAGTAGTTTTATTTTTAATATTCTCCTCTCCTCCCTCCTCCAAAGTGACTGTTCTTCCAGACAGTAAGGCTGCCAGGTGGCGAGCCAGGTTGCTATTTGGTGAATGTCCCTTTAATGCACCTGGATAGTAGAGTGTGTGTGGTGTCATCAAGACAGATTATAGCAACGTGCTGGCTGTTTTGCTCAGTGAATCGAGGGAAGAGAGAGAGAGAGAGAGACACTGACTGCTGGTCTCCGTATCGATGGATGAAGAACAATAGCTGTGTCGGTCACTACAATCCATGTATGGATTTTTGGAGCAAACAAGTGGAGTCCACTTTGTCGTTAACCTGTAGTGGGAAACAGGTATTTTTGTGGACGGCCACATCTCGAATGCCTTTGGGGTGGCAGACACTTCGGAACAAAGCAGTGGAGATTATCAGAGATTGAGGTGTTGTATGGGTTCCATCATTGAACATGTGGATTTTGTAATTTTTCTCTCTACATTCCCTCTACATTTTCTCTTCAGTCAATGGTGGTTTTGCAAAAGCCTTTGCTCATGTTTCACCTAATGACTTGCTGAACTGAACTTTGAGGACTATTCCAAGACTTGGGGTTTGGGAATTTGCCACACACACACTCTGAGTTTAGTTTTGGGGATATGTTTGATATCCAACATTTTTACTTTTCTTATTATTACAGGTAGTTATTAATAAGATAGTTTCTAACACCTATACATGACTCGATGTGTTTCTATTGTTGCTGGTACATAACACATTGGTTAAAGAAGTAGTTTTATTTTTAATATTCTCCTCCCCTCCCTCCTTCAAAGAGGCTGTTCTTCCAGACAGTAAGACTTTGAAATTGATATTGGTATTGGTATTGGTTTATTATTGTCACTTGTACCGAGGTACAGTGAAAAGCTTGTTTTACAAACCAATTGTACAGGTCAATTCATTACACAGTGCAGTTACATTGATTTAGTACAGAGTGCATTGATGTAGTACAGGTAAAAACAATAACAGTACAGAGTAAAGTGCCACAGCTACAGAGAAAGTGCAGTGCAATAAGGTGCATGGTCACAACAAGGTAGATCCTGAGGTCATAGTCCATCTCATTGTATAAGGGAACCGTTCAATAGTCTTATCACAGTGGGGTAGAAGCTGTCCTTAAATCTGGTGGTACGTGCCCTCAGGCTCCTGTATCTTCTACCCGATGGAAGAGGAGAGAAGAGAGAATGTCCCGTGTGGGTGGGGTCTTTGATTATGCTAGCTACTTCACCAAGACAACGAGAGGTAAAGGAGGGGAGGTTGGTGTCCGTGATGTGCTGGGCTGTGTCAACAACTCTCTGCAGCTTCTTGTGGTCCTGGGCAGAGCAGTTGCTCTATCAAGCTGTGATACATCCAGACAGGATGCTTTCTATGGTGCATCGGTAAAAGTTGGTGAGAGTCAAATGGGACAAACCAAATTTCTTTACCCTCCTGATGAAGTAGAGGCACTGGTGAGCTTCCTTGGCCATGGCATCTATGTGATTTGACCAGGATTCCATACGGGTCTTCTGCCTTAACTAGTAGAAGCCCCCCGTCAGGGGAACAACACAAGTTCTGGACATTTGCATTGTCTATGCTGGGGCTCCTTTGATCCCCGTCTACAGCTAGAGCAGGAGACCAGTGCACCACCAGCACCTGCCCACTTCCCTCAGTGTTCCATGGAATTTAAGGCCCCACCCATCAGCAGCATGTTCAAGTGGTGCTCAAAGCCAAACCGGACTTAGTCCAACATCAGGTCACCTGCGAAGGAAAATGCAATGTCACAAGGTTGATAATCCCTTCCTCCTCTATCTAGGGATACATTGGTATTGGTATTGGTTTATTATTGTCACTTATACCGAGGTACAGTGAAAAACTTGTCTTGCATACTATTCGTATAGATCAATTCATTACACAGTGCAGTTACATTGAGTTAGTACAAAGTGCATTGAGGTAGTACGGGTAAAAACAATAACAGTATAGAGTAAAGTGTCACAGCTACAGAGGAAGTGCCGTGCAGGTAGACAATAAGGTGCAAGGTCATGACAAGGTAGATTGTGAGGTCAGAGTTCATCTCATCGTATGATGGAACCATTCAATAGTCTTATCACAGCAGTATAGAAGCTGTCCTTGAGCCTGGTGGTACCCGCCCTCAGGCTCCTGTATCTTCTGCCTGATGGGAGAGGAGAGAAGAGAGAATGACCCGGGTGCATGGGTGGGGTCTTTGATTATTCTGGCTGCTTCACCAAGACAGCGAGAGGTAAAGACAGAGTCCATGGAGGGGAGGCTGTTTTCCGTGATGTGCTGGGCTGCGTCCACAACAGTCTGCAGTTTCTTCCGGTCCTGGGCAGAGGCAGTTGCCATACCAAGCTGTAATGCATCCAGATAGGATGTTTTCTATGGTGCATAATCCAAATTCCCCTAATATCAGCTGAAACCAACTAATTCAACACTTTTTTATACGCCTCAGGACCAGTATAGCACTTCATTCACTTATTATCCAGCATTACCAGAGCTGTAGGCAATTGCTTAATGTAATGCAGCCCCAGTGCTGTGGGCAAACAGCCAGCACCTTGCCATGGGTGTAGGAACATCGCTGAGTGTTTTTAAGTCTCTGAGTTCTCTGCCCTGGAGGGTTGTGGATACTCAGTCGTTGAGTGTACACAACTGAAGTCAATTGATTCTTTCGGTGCTGAGTATGATGAGTTGAGGTCAAAGTTCAACAAAGGACAGTAGGTGGTATGGCGTGTTCCTGCTCCCAGCTCTGAGGTTCTGTTTCGCTGAATTCCCAAAACGCTATTTGGAGTGCAGTCTTCCAGTTTAATATTGGCATTGGTTTATTAATAACACATGTACTGAGATACAGCGAAATGCTTTTTGTTGTTCATGTCATCCAGACAGATCATGCCATATGTAATTAGGAAAGAAAACAGAATGTAGAATATAGTATTACAGTTGCAGAGAAAATGCAGTGCAGGGAGATAAATAAAGTGCAAGGGTGACGACAAGGTAGATTGGGAGATCAAGCCATTATTCTACTAGCCACAGTGGAGAAGCAAACGCAGTGGTATTAAATCAGGCTTTAACATAGGTGGGAGATTGAAGGTGTTGGGTTGGTTCTGGTAAGGTAGTCCATCATGTTGATAGAAGCCCTCCGTGTTAGGGACAATGCCCCCTACATCTTGCCACCTGCAGGTCAGCTGCCCTCAGGCACTTGTCCAACACACAAAGGGAAGGTGACGGAATGAAAATCCACCTGCCAGCACGATGATTCAGTCCTCTCGTGGCAGCAGCACCCACAACTGCCTCAGGAGTACGTCGCAACAGCAGCTTGGCAGCCAGCACCATCAATTTGCACTTATCAGAGGGGAAGCAATGGAAGTGAACTCTGACCCAGCTTAATGGGACTCCTAACTCTACGGCCTCTCCCACTCCCAACCTCAGAGTCCCTTCTCCATTAACCCCTTCTCCCACCCTCTTGACTTTTGTCAGAGGGTCATTTACATTTGTTTAATGTGCTTGCACTTATCTCAAGCTGCTAAGAGAGGAAAACAAAATCCAGTTATAAGTGTGGTTGTGTTTATCTAATCACAGTTGAGCTCCTATGTGTCAGTTCAAAATTCATTAGCCTGGGAGACAGAACAGTGCGGGGCTAGATCGCTTAATCTTTATTGCAGCTATTTAACAGTTTCAAACACAGGTCCAAGTAGGACACTCCCCGTAGACAATGCTATCGCCCAGCTTATGGTTCTATCTATCACGCCTCTTGCTAAATCTACATGCAAAGGGACAAGCCTTTCTTTGCTGAAATGTGCAATTACCTTTGTTTTTTATCTGTTCCTTTAGCTCCATTTTATTTTAATTCCAATAGCACCAGGATTTAAACAGAGTTCTTCCTTCAAGGTAATAAAGTGTTGGGCTACTTATCTGTATTGACTCAAGTGAACCTTCCTCAAAGCTGGGCCTAATGAGTTTTAGAATGGTGGGGAGGGGGAGGAGGGAACATGGGAGGGACACTGCAGTCTCACCTGATGGCTAAAAGTTACGACCAACAACAATTTCTACCTGTAAGCTATCTTTTAAACAGCAAAGTGATAAGGTATTGGTATTGGTTTATTATCGGCACAATTGACAGTAATAAACCAATACCAATACCAATACCTTACTACATTTCTTGCTGCCTTGGTAAAGCAGTCGACATAAACAAAGACCCCTCACACCCCGGACATTCTTTCTCCACCCCCCCATCGGGCAGAAGATACAAAAGCCTGAAAGCAAGTAACACCAGGCTCAAGGACAGCTTCTATCTCACTGTTATAAGATTATTGAATGGTCCCCTAGTATGATAAGACAGACTCTTGACCTCACAATCTACCTTGTTATGACTTTGCACCTTATTGTCTGCCTGCACTGCACTTCCTCTGTAACTGTGACACTTTATTCTGTATTCTGTTATTGTTTTCCCTTGTACTACCTCAAAACAACAATGTGATGAAATGATCTATATGCATGGCATGCGAAAAAAAAGTTTTTCACTGTACCTCAGTACATGTGACAATAATAAACCAATTTACCAATTTAACTTGCTGCTTCACAGGGGAGCACTAACAAAAACAAAGCCTCCAGGAATACATTCAATCGGATTTGGGTGTCTATTCCAACCTCAGCTCACACTAATAAGGCACGGTAGTGTAACGATTAACATAACGCTTTACGGCGCCAGCGACCCGGGTTCAAATCCGGCCGCTGTCTGTAAGGAGTCTGTATGTTCTCCCCGTGTCTGCGTGGGTTTCCTCCGAGTGCTCCGGTTTCCTCCCACATTCCAAAGACGTACGGGTTAGGACGTTGTGGGCATGCTATGTTGGTGCCGGAAGCGTGGCGACACTTGCGCGCTGCCCCCCAGAACACTCTACGCAAAAGGTGCATTTCACTGTGCGTTTCAATGTACATGTGACTAATAAAGATATCTTATCTTATCTTATCTTATCTTATCTTATAAGTGGGATATTCAGATGAGCTGTTATCTGGCCTGTTCAAATAGGCTGTAAACAGCAGGGCAGCTCGTTGATCTGGCTTTTATACTATTTTACTATTTTTTTGTATATGTTGCTAAGGAGCTTTATGCGTTAAATGTTTACATATAGAATTATAGCACAGAAACAGGCCCTTCAGCCCACCATGTCCATGCTAACTATCAAGCACCCATCGATTCTAATCCCATTTACCAGCACTTGACTTCTGTGCTTTGCCGATTTAAGTGTGTGTCCTGATACTTAAATGTTGTGAGACTCTCTGCCTCCACCAATCACTCAGGCAGTGCGTTCCAGATCTCAACCACCCTCTGGGTGAAAAAATTCTTCCCCCAACCTCTCTAAACTACCTTAAACCCATGTGCTCTGAATTTTAGACAACTCTGCTGTGGAAAGATTATCTATTCCAGCTATACCCCTCATAATCTTGCATAGCTCAATCGATGACTGTACTCTTCTGTTTTTGCTGGCTTTGTAATTGGATCTTGCAGCTTGTTTGTGAGGGTCCAAATTCTCTTCCTTTGTGTAACTTGTGAGTGTGGATCTGAACAAACTCAGACACAGGAGCTCAGTACAACATGGCTGCTTGTTGCAAAGTGTCTCCAGACTATACAACAGGCCTCTACAGACAGTTGCTACAACCCAGAGAGCAATCACATGGCCCTGTACTTAAGCAGCCTTAAAGCTACAGTCACGCTTTTGTAGCTGATACTAAATAGACTATCCTGAGAAATAGATGTCCTGGAACTCCTCCCTATCCAAGGAGTTCCATCTTCACCATGTGAACTGCATCTTCGCAGGGGCAGCAAGGGAGGGGCAAAATAATGCTGACTGTGCCACTCAGGAGAAAGGTTGTTGGACCAAACTGAGTAGTTGACAACCAGTAATTCTGTATGGAGTCATTGGCTGTCAGCTGCTCACTGCTCATCTGGCTGCAGGGTTCTGGACATACTCAGCCAAATCTGGGACTCTGAGATGACCTGGGAGTTCAGATGCTGGTGATTCTAACTCCTTGCTCTGCCTCTGAACTGTGAACTTCCAGAGATGGAGCACTGACATTCTAAGGGGAGCTGGATGCACTTCACACCTGGCCCCTCAACTTTGCTCCAGGAAGGACTGATGTACGAGTGCCGACCTCATTGACATGAATGGGGTTGTCATAGTACAGTACAGCCTAGAAACAGGCCATTCAGCCCAACTCATCCATGCTGACCAGTAGGCACCCTTTCATAGTAATCACTTTGCACAGTACTTGGTCTATTGCCCTCTATGCCTAAATGATTCAGGTGCTTATCTAGACCTTTCTTAAATTCTGCCAGTGACTCAGCTTCAACCCTGTAAATTAAACCTTAGTCTGGGTGAGTCTTTTTCCTTCCTTTATTTTAATTTGCCACAATTTGCGTATTTGCAGTGAGTCCTTTATGAGTTGCTTATGTGTGTATGACACAGGCCAAGTTCTCTGAAAATCATCTAATTAATGAGGGGGTCTTCATTGTAAGATCATGTATCGCCCACCCCATTGCATTACCAACACAGTGAGTCCGTCTCCCCGAAGACCTTATTTTCTGCCTAATGTATTGATGGGTGACATGGTGGTGTAGCTGGTAGAGCCGCTGCCTCACAGCGCCAGAGACCCGTGTTCAATCCTGACCTACGGTGCTGACTGGAGTTTGTATGTTTTCCCTGTGACTGTATGGGTTTTGTCCCTGTGCTCTGGTTTCCTCCCGCATCCCAAAGATGTGTGGGTTGGTAGGTTCATTGGCCACTGTAAATTGACCCTGGTGTGTAGGTGAGTGGTCGAATCTGGGGACGGTTGATGAGAAAGTGGGGAGAATGAAAATGGGATTAATGCAGGATTGGTGTAAATAGGTGGTTGATGCTTGGCACGGACTCAGTGGGTTGAATGGCCTGTTTCCATCCTGTGTTTCTCCACGACTCGGTGAAACACTTTCGTGGCTTTGGAATTTTGTAATTGGTTTGGTAGAGACAGAGTTATAAGATAAGATATCTTTATTAGTCACATGTACATCGAAACACACAGTGAAATGCATCTTTTGCATAGTGTTCTGGGGGCAGCCCTCAAGAGTCGCCTCGTTTCCGGCACCAACACAGCATGCCCACAACTTCCTAACCCGTATGTCTTTGGAATGTGGGAGGAAACCGGAGCACCCAGAGGAAACCCACACAGTCACGGGGAGAACGTACAAACTCCTTACAGACAGCAGTTGGGTCGCTGACGCTGTGATACGCTAATGCATGGGTCAGAATGTTCCAGAGTTTTGAGTTTGCAAATGGGAGCCGACTCTGAGGGAGTGCTGAACTGCTGAAGGTGCCATCATTCTGAGGTAACTTTAAAATGAGGAATAGTCTGCCCTAGCTGAGAGCTATCCCTCAGACTGCAAGGCTAAAATAAATGATCTGCTTGCTATTTGTGGAATCTTGCTGCATTTCTTGCGTTACAGTGACTATACCTCACACTGGACTTCATTGATTATAAAGTGCTGCAGGATGTCCTGAAATGGTGCTACTCCAATGCAATTCCTAACTTTTGCTCTCCTTTTCACCATGAGGAAACCCAAAAGCCTTGCAGGATACCTGAAATTCCACACATGCTGCTTGAAAAGCTTGTGTCTTCCGATGATGAAGAACTCCAGCACCCCGCCCTCCCCGAACGCATCCCCGTGATGAGCCCACGCACTCAGTAGTTGATAATTAATGTCAGGTGCTGCTCTGGCTGAGCCAAAGGGGAAGGAAAGAGGGTGTGGCAACCTGTCACATTCTTCCCATAGTTGCTGACATGGAGAATGGTGCTGGGGCTTGTCAGTACAAACCTGGTTCTGGATCACTAATGGGCGATGATTTACCTGGCGTCTCAGCTGGAGCAGCGAGCAATCTCACAGGCACCAAACAATGGAGGCTGTCAGTCTTACTTCTGAAACCACCGTCCCCCCACAGCTGATTTATATGTTTGCTCTTTTGTCTCGTATCGCAAGGCTAGCCAAGTGTTCCAACTTTAGTATGCAATCTTATTGCCCTGCAAACAAAACGTCAGGCAAACACCATCTATTCATTCTTTGTACAGTTAAGGGCAGACATTGTTTACAAAGCCAGGCAACTTTTCATTGCCTTTTGCTGACAGAACTGTCATATTCATTAATATTCAACCACAATAAGCACCATATTACCATTTATTTTGGGTTTGAGTGCTGTCAGTTGAAAAGGTCAAGCTGATTGGAGCTTTGTAAAAAGCTGTACAAATGTTTAAGTTGCACAATGTCAGAGGTCACTCACTCTGATATTATCTGTATGATTGTTGGGGTGGGGTTTGCGATTAATATTTTTGACCCACTAGCAAGCAATACATATAATAATGGCACCAGTAGTGCAACAGACAACCCTATTACACACGTCAGCAGCCTTGTCAATAGTGTGGACTACTGAAACCTGTTAGTCAGGAGAAATTGATCAGTAAAGAAATAATCTTCTGCTGGTACACTTTAGGAAACAAATGGTTAGCCTGCACACAGTGGGTTAATGAGGTACTGTCACTTTATTAATCACCTTGGATTGCAGTTTGCCACAGAAAGGTGACGAGGACTGTTAATTGATTGGTGACCTGACACCGTTCTCAATCACTGATGTGAATTGGACCCTAATTTAGATTCTTCTTTAACTTGAATTGGACATGTGGGGGATGGACAAAGGATGAAATAGATCGGAGGGGCTGGAGTTTTATACAGCAGTGTAAATCTTGCTGCTTCTACTGCTACAAACTTGGAGGTATCCTGTCCAATGGGCCTTGACTTTCAACCTTGGTGTCAACTGTGTTAAATAGAAATGAGTTTTTTATGGGTCCTGCTGTACAATCCTGGAAACTGATCTCATATTCAGACCAGAGTTTGCATAGCTACTGCTGATTCTGAAAGGCCTTTGACCTGAAACATTAATTCTGTTCCTCTCCCCACAGGTGCAACCTGATTTGCTGATCATGTTTTGTTTTCATTTCAATCTTATTTGCAGTGCAAAAATCTCTTAACACAAATGGCTCGTGTTTGCCCAACCTGCGCCTTGGGGAATTCCAAAAATGTTTCACGCTATCTGCACAAGGCACAAAGGTGTTTTGGCTCACTACCCTTCACCTCCCCACTGCTGAATAACGTCATCAGACCCCACCCTGGCTACCGCAGGAAGGGTCCTGTCAGCTTCACGTCCTAGTTACCTGGTGAGAAGAGCAGTTTAAAATAATCGGTAGTAGGAGCCGGCATAGTGGTGTAGCAGGGAGCACTGCTTCCACACAGTTCCAGTGAGCTGGGTTTGATCCTGACCTCCAGTGCTGTCTCTGTACATTCTCCCTGTGACTCTGTGGGTTTCCTTCCACATTCTAGAGACATACTGGTAGATTAATTGGCTCCTGTTAATCGTCCCCAGTGTGGGTGGGTGATAGGAGAAACAGATGGCAGTTCATGAGCATGTGAGAGAGAATAGGTTACGGGGAAACAATTAGAGGAAGAGGATTGATAAGATTGTTCTGAGAGCTGGCAGAGACTCGATGGACTGAATGGCCTCCTTCCATGTCATAAGAAAACATGAAGTATGATTGGTGCAGGACATCGGTGAGCGGGTACCCATCCAATTTTAATCAAGTGCCCCAAAGATGAATGGGTTTAAAACCAAGCCAGCAGAGGCTGAAATCATGAGGCAAGTCAGGAACTCCTTACAACTAAAGATGAAATCCCTCTGTTCCTTGTTCAAAGAATGGATGAAGCAATTTCACGCAAAGTCATTACCAGCACTGACTAAGCAAATTTTGCTCCCAATCGCCTGGCTTGTAGTTCCAAAAATCAGCATAAAGATTTCCAGATTTTCATTAATAATTCAGAAGTAAACGATGCATTTACAAAGCGTAGAGAGTCTAATCAGATCAAAAAATCAATCATGATAATAGCACCTCACTTTAATATGCAAATAGGATCAAATTGAGATCATGATCCCAAGAGAATCCCTGTGGTCAGCACAAGCCTGTAGACCTGTCATTAGATTTCTGTATTTCTTAACTCTCTTGCACATTAATTCTCTTGTTGCATATTAATAAGGAAAAAGAGCTTTCCAGAATGATTTGCTTTCCTTTTGTTTAGCTCGCACTAGTCTTTTAGAAGTTAGAACTGAAGGTATCTGGAACTGCGCCATCAGTCAGACAACCCGAGAGTGTGCCAGGGTTAATAGGGTGCAACTTGTAACGTGTTAACATTTACCAGAACATCTGGGAGTGCATCAATATTTACAGGAGTTACATAAGAGTGTGTCAATATTTATAGAGAGAACCCGAGGAAATGCCAGCAGGAATTATCGGGAACTGTGTAATCATTTCCAGGGTTGCGGTGGAATGCATTATCGTTAAGAGAGGCTATAGGGAGTTTGGCAATGCTTTCATGGCCCCCTGGAAGAATTTTTATTTGGGATCTTTGCCACCCTGAAACCAATGTAGATCCCAAACCTCTAGGGAATTTGAAACTCCCTGAATTAGGCTGATTAGCCAATAGATTCTCCAATCTCAGAGTCCACCTCGTGTTCCAGATTGTATAGAACATAGAACATAAAACACAGAACAGTGCAGCACAGGAATAGGCCTTTCGGCCCACAATGTTGTGCCAAACTAATTAAACCAGTAATTAAATGCCTAACTGGTCTGCATCAGTCTTATGTGGTAACAAACTGTACAGTCTAGTTAATAAAAATTGATTGGTTTCTGGAGTAAGGGTGCATGCACATTAGCTATTGGAAGGGTCAAATGCAGGAAAATGGGACGAGGTCAGATTAGCACTTTGGTTGGCATGTTGGGCTGAAGGGCTTTATTTCCCTGCTGTATAACTCTACAACTCTAAGCCATCACAGCCCCCCGTGCTGGCAGGAGAAATAAAAGCCCCAGTTGGCAGAATCTCAACAACATTAGTGCCCTTTCCCAGTTTTGCCCCATTTTCCTGGCCTGTAGCCCATAAATGTTAACTGTTTCTCTTTCCACAGATGCTACCTGACCTGCTGAGTGTTTCTAGCATTTTTTTAATCTTTACTTCAGCTTCTAGAAGCTTCTACATGACATGGCCAGGCCTCTTAGTGTATCGATAACAAAGAGAGCAAACTATTGCATGCTACAGTTTTTAAAGTGGTCCCAGCCAATAGAGCACATGTTATAGTGTGGCTACTTTGTGGAGATTCAGGCAAAGGAAATCTAGACAAATCATCCCTCTGGAGCTCAGGTCAATGTTACGTGCTTCCAGCCTTAACTCTATGTGAAGGAATATTTTGGTCTTGTCAGGATATAGGGAGCTTCCAAAAGGGAGCCTCACCCAGCACAAGTACGTACTGGAAAGCTGGGTGTGCACCATCACTTAAATGATCAACATGTCACATTAAAGACAAACCTGCCTGAAATGGTGCTGTGCACTGCTGGCAGGTGAGTGAACCCCACCAGGGGCAGGAGTTCATAGATTTTACCCTTGTTACTTCTCCCCACGCATTTCTGAGCTGTTCTTATTTCTTTCCTCTCTGCGGCACTTCAATCGACGATGCATCCAAAGCACATCCTGTTCACCAGCCACATCCCGGTACACAAGCACACAATGAACAGACAGCAGATGACTGGGGACCCAGCATCCAGCCAAACTGCTTGTATTCATTAACTCCTTCAAAAACAACTATGCCTGAACTTTGAATTCTCCCAACGTCCGGTAACAGCTCGCCCACTGTCCCTTTTCTCTTTCTCTGTCCTCCTGATCCAGCCGGCCCCCATCACCATGTCTCCTTCCCATTCCCACCATCTCCATCTGCCCATCACCCACTGGTTCCGCTCCCCTACCACTGTCCTCCCCATCTCCCTCCCTTTATCCCAGGCGCTACCTTCGTCTCTTATCAGATTCCATCATCTTCAGTCCTTTGTCGCTTCCACCCTTCCAGCTTCTGACACCATTCCCACTCTCCCCTCCCCATCTGCCCATCACCCCCCCCCTCACCTGGATCCACCTATCACCTGCCAGCTCTTGCTCCACCCCTTCCCTCCACTCTTTTACACTGGCTATCTCCCCTCCATCTTTCAGTCCAGATAAAGGCTCTCAACCCAAAATATCGACTGTCCATTTCCCTCCATAGGTACTGCCTGACCCGCTGACTTCCTCCAGCTTCTTGATTGTTGCTCCAAGTTCCAGCATCTACAGTCTCTTGTGTCTACACCTTTAACTGGTTAGATCCCAGACACAGAGTGGGACAAATGTTAAATCACGCACTGTCATTCTTTTCTTTGCCTTGCTGGGGCTGACTACATGAAATCACAAAGGTTTTAAGGCACAGAATTAGGCCATTTGGCCCACCTGGTCTGGGTTGGTGTGATTCCTGCCACTGAGGGAGAGAAACCCTCCCTTGTTAAGGAAACTGAGGTGGACTTCTTTGGTATAATGTAGAGAAAGAGTATTGGTGCAATGTTCCTCTGTGTTATTACAAAAACAGGTCATTATGGTCACATTGAACTCCCTGCATTAGTTCATGGGGCTGAATGGCCTATTCCTGCTCCTATCCCTGGCTGAGGAATCCAGAACTAGGGATCATAGTCATCTGGGACAAAATTGAGTAGAAATATCTTCACTCAGAGACCAGTGAGTCTTTGGAATTCTCTATCCGAGAGGGCTGCAGAAGCTCAATCATTGATTACATTCAAAATAGAAATCGATACATTTCTGGATATTAAAGGAATTAAGGGATATGGGGATTGTTCAGGAAAATGATGATGACTAGACCTTCCTTCTTTGATGAGCAGTTAGGTGGAAGGACACCCGGCACTGACAAACAGTGCGAAGTGCTGAGGGAGAAGATCAGCCATGAGCCTGTTGAATTGTGGAGCAGGCTCGAGGGGTTGAGTGGCTTCTTCTGGTTCCTATTTTGTATCTTCTTATGTTAACTCCCAGTGATTCATGCTCAAGGACAACCAGGTCTCTCTAAACTCTGTGACCTTTCAATCTCTCACCATTTGCACTCTAAACCCTTCCTATCCATGTACCTTTTAAACATAATTGTACCCGCCTCTACCACTTCCTCTGGCAGCTCTTTCCACACACCCACCACTCTCTGTGTGAAAAACATGAGCCTTCAGATCCCCTTTAAATCTTTCCCATCTCTCCTTAAACCCACGTCCTCTAGTTTTAGAATCCTCTACTCTGGGAAAAAGACTGTGACCATCCACCTTATCGACACTCCTCATGGTTTTTCCCGTGCAAGGTTGCTTTTCCCACCACTTCCCCAACTGCAAAGTTAACACCGATGCTACTGGTGGGAGTTGAGCCTTTATTTTACCAATGACCTGTGGAAACAAAACCAACTGCTCTCCAGTTGGAATGGTGAGTCACTGCCCACTGTATCTTTACCTTTATTCAAGCACAGGATGTAGTCAACATTTATTGATCACCCCTAATCACCCTTGGGATGCTGATGTTGAGTTGTCTACGTGAACTGCTGGATTCCTGTGGTGAAGGTGCTCTCACTGCGTCATTCTTGTAGGACTGCAGGACCTTGCCTTTTAAATCATTCACTTTTTTCAGTGTTAATCATTCTTAGGGCAGGGAATTGCTGGAAAGAGCAATGTTCATCCTTAACCTGAGAACTGAGTGGTTTGTGGAACTAATTCTGGCAATGGATAAGATATATATTGGTGTGAGGTTTAAGTACTGTTCTCTAGTTTAATCCCCAAACCTGCATTGGTTTTCAAGGTTCATGTTGTTCCCAAAGGCTGTAAACTGCGTGAGGTACTGGTGGGACATTTCAGAGACTCTCTGTGAAGGGTGTGAGACACACGTAGCACACTGAAGTTACTGGGCTAGAAGCCAGAACTCTGGGCCATTGTGACAGAGTCACGAGTTTGAATCCTACCATAGCAGCTGGGGAATGTAAAGAAATCAATTCGTTAACTAAAAAATCTTGAATGTAAAACATAGCAAGTCTTGGGAATGGTAGCTGTGGAACAATTGGATTGTGGTGAAAATTCATTTGGTTTACTGATGCCCTTCAAGGGAAGGAATCTGCCATTCTGATCTGGACAGGCCCGAATGTGACTCCAGATCAGCCAAGTGGTTGATTGTTAACTCTGCCTTCAGTTTAGAGGCAATGAGGAAATGGACAATAAATGTTGGCTTTGTCAGTGACGTCCATAGGCCACGAACAAATTGAAAACCACTGTTACTGGACAAATTTCTGTGGCCTGTTATGTTGGAGGCTCACATTGTTGCTCATTGAGGTTACCTCGTTTCAGGACTGGCCCTCTGACGATAGAAGGGAACAGCAAGAAAGTAGACTATTTAAACTTGACACCCAGGACCCCTGGTCAAATCCATTCGACACTCAGTGAGATTTGACACAGAGAGAGAGACCCCAGACCAAATCCAACTCACTGAGTATGACCCCTGACTAATTGGTCACTGAGCAGGACCACTGACTAAATTGGTCACTGAATAAGACCCCTGACTAAATTGGTCACTCAGTAAGACCCCTGACTAATTGGTCATTGAATAAGACCCCTGACTAAATTGGTCACTGAGTAAGACCCCTCACTAATTGGTCACTGAGTAAGACCCCTGACTAAATTGTTCACTGAGTAAAACCCCTGACTAATTGGTCACTGAGCAAGACCCTTGACTAAATCTGCACAATAAATGACAGACATACACAGTGGGCCCTAGGGAATATTGAGGAACAGAGGGGCCTTGGTATACAAGTCCATTGATCCTTAAAGGTGTCAACATAGGTGGTGAGGAAGGCATACCTGATGCTTGCCTTCATTACTTGAGCATAGAATATAAGAGCATGGAAGTTATTAAACTTTATAAAACGTTGGTTAGACTGCAGCTGGAGCACGGTATGCAGTTCTGGTCACCATGCTGTAGGGAGGATGCAAATGCACTGGAGAGAATGCAAAGGAGGTTTACCAGGATGTTGCCTGGAATGGAACCTTTCAGTTATGAAAGGAGACTGGATGGACTGGGTTTGTTTTCCTTGGAGCAGAGGAGGTTGTGGGGTTGGACGAGGACCTGAAAGAAGTGTACAAACTTATGAAGAGCATAGGTAGGCTGGATAATGAGACACTGTGCTCCATAATGGAGACATCTAAAACCAGAGGGCATAGGTTTAAGGTGAAGAGCAAGAGGTTTAGCGGGGAGTCTGAGGATATATGTTTTCACCTAGAGAGTGTTTGCAATCTGGAGCACACTGTTTGAGAGGCAGGTGGAGGCATGTACCCTCAGAGCACTTAAAATGTATTTAGACAAGCACTTGTATCACTGAGGGATGTAAGGCCAATTGCTGGTGGACGGGATTAGTATGCATGTGGATTAGCATGGACGTGGTAGATCAAAGGGCCTGTTTCTATGTCTATGATTCTCTCAAAAACAAGATCCTGGCATTTCTCAGTCATTACCGAGTATGACTCCTGGTCAAACCCAACAAACACTCGGCAAGACCCCTCAGCAAGAACACTGAGGGAGACCCCTAATTACACCAACCTTTGCTCAGATGTAGTCTCTGACTCCTGCTATTTTTAATGAACAATCAATGACCTTGCAGCTGCGAACTTCAGGTTTATTGTCTTTAATACACAATACACACGGCCATTTGCAAACAATGCGGCTTTGATTCACCAATCTGAGTCCATTGATTGAAACTCCTCAGGTTTTTGTTGTTCACTATCCCACTGAGTGCTGCTCCTGTGCTTAGGGGCACTGATGCAGAAAAGCACTTTGCTGTTGCAAATTTAATATTCCTGTATTTTCACTGGAGTAGAAATCCTTCTCCAGCATGGGGTAAATGACAACTACCAACACGCGACCTTGCATAACTTCTGGTACAGTTGAATGTGGGAGAGAAGGCAACAGCCAGGCCGTATATTGTCTCATGATCTCCACTGTGATGTGGTAAATTTAAGGGATTATTTTGAAAAGCTCTACTGGTTAATGTACCTGTCGGCTGCTGTACCCTTTTGCAAATAAAGGAACAATGCGCTTTGCTCCAGGGCCAGTAATGTTATAATCAGCATCCTGTAAAGCACCAACTTAATGCCAGCTTCATGAAGGATTGAAAAACATATGAATAAGGTCCCAAGCACTGAAAGTTCTGGACAGATTCACTCGAGCTCAGTACCTGTGATTAATGAGTGCTTGGGTCAGTCCACCATGTGGGTTCCTGCTCCTCAGTTGTCTGTGGAATGTGGGCCCATAGACTTCACCTTGCCCTCAGGTTTCATTGCTGCAGTTCCTCACATCTTCTCAAGTCTGCTCCCTTCAACATATGTTGAGATGCATCTTGAATGCTGCTGGAGTTATGCTATGTCCTACGTACTTTGTTGGAGGTACTGTTTTAGGACCCAGGATTGTCAGTAATAATCTGTGATCAGTAATGAGAATAAAGACTCATCCTAGGAGTAACTGATGCAATTTTTTGACTCCAAAGGTATTTGCTGGCACTCCTTTCTCAATACACACGGGCTTTTGCTTGTTCTTGTTAAGGAGCAAATGCTGGAGCTTGTTGCTAGCCATTATCCTTCACATGCTGATGATTGAACCTTTGCCATACCCTGAAACATCACATGCTAGCTTCAGGGTTCTCATCATATCAGAATGAAGTAGTAAGGATTTCCTAAAAAAAACTTTTTTTTTGCATTGATCAAATGCTTTCTCTTGTGCAGGAATCCAATTCCATTTCTCAAATTAGTAAATTGATAAATTGGTTTATTTTTATCACATATATTGAAGTACAGCGAAAAACTTGACTTGCCTACCATTCATACATATCTCATCTTAACCCACTCAAGCCTCTATGTGTCTCCAGACCTGCCAATGTTTTTAACTCTTAAAGCTACTTAATTTTAGGGGCTGGGCAACAATTGCAATATGAGCTCTCTCTTTCCTTTTCGGACAACAGGTCTTGGACTTCAAACATTAATTTTGTTCCTCTTTCCACAGATGCTGCCTTACCAGCTGAGAGTGTCCAGCATTTTCTGATTTTTATTTCGGAATCCTTTCATCTGCAGGTTTTTTTATATTGATTTTCAATAAATACTGGCCTTGTCAGTCCTGAAAAATGAATAAATAAATAAGTCTCTAAATATGACTTTGGTGTATTCAATTTTGCAACCAATCTCTGCCCAACAGTGTCCAATGTTCAGGACGCATACGTTGAGACCTCAGTGTGATATTCTTTGCGCTCCAAGACTTTCAAAACATGTTATAAATAATCTCAGGACTGACATTGTCCCTTCAGATGATATCTAAATCTGAACTGTTTGTCATAAATATCCTTCCCCATAATGCAACTGTACACCACCTTGCTGATCTGCATCTCTATTGGCTTTCAGCCAATCAGGATATGATCTTAAAATCCTGTCGTCTCACACTACATAGATGCCAATAAAAAGTAAATTCTATGTAATCTGTAGCAGTTCTGACAAAGTACAGATTCCCTATTTGTGCCTGTTTGTGAGAAGCAGGTCATTTTCTCTGTGCTGATGTTGCATTTGAGACAATACTTCCATCTGTTGTCCTCTGTTTCATTTTACAAGGCACAGCTACATTTCCTTTTTTTCCGACATGTTTAGCACTAAGATTCTTTAAAAGCGCAGTCGCATGGGGAATAGCTTTAGACATATCTGTGACAGTGACATGCACCACTTGTGGTCACCTAATGCTGCCCTTGTTTCTGCTCCAACACCTTGGGAGTTGTCCTTTGATTATTGGCTATCATTTTGTGCTGGCACAGGACAGAATTCTTTATCATTCTTAGTTGCCTTCTCCATGGAAGTCACAACCTTACACGCCAAATCAAACATAAAGGCTTTTCTGCCTAACAACATTAACTGGATGCTTTAATCTCGTAGACCACACACAACTCTTTCTCTGAGTGCATGATATAGAAACTCTCCAGAGATACAATATTTTGGTAATTCTTTGACCCTGCCTAGATAAGGTCACTTATATTTTCTTCCAGGTTTTGATTGCAGGTGCTGAACTTATAGTTCAATAGCAGTGGGCTGAAGTGTCCTGCAGCCTCTGAACTACCCATGCAAAAGACTTCTCTGCAGCTTTCTGCAAAGTTACTGTTAAATGAGTGTTTGATTCACTTCTGTAGGTAATATTGCTTTCAACAAATACACCCACTGCAGGCATTCAAGATCCAAAACAAAAATGAAAAGCATAAAAGCCTGAAATCTTAAACAAAAATTGAAAATACTTCAAAAACTCAGCAAGTCAGGCAGCATTCATGGATAGAGAAACAGTTAATGGTTTGGATCTGCGACCCTTTGTCAGACACCCTCAATATCTACATGATTTCAACGATGTCCTCCACCTCAAGAATATTATTGGCCATGAAAAACCTCTGCGTCTTCTCCATGTAGGATGAGATCAGTTTACGCACCTTGTTATAAAAACCCAGACTCCCTGTCATTATTTTCTTTTCCTGTCAAAACAGTATTTCGTTGCTCGAGTTTTGTGAATGATGCACTTTTCCTCTCAGCTTGATCACTATTTGCAGATTTACACTGTGTTCCTTGCTTTAATTTTTCTTTAAAAATTGATTGGTGTCGATTTAAGAACGTGTGCTGCTGTTAAGCAAGCAAATGCTGTCTGGACCATTCACTGCCTCCCTTTGATCCTGTGGGACGTGTGTAAAATTGACTTACTCAGCCCGCAGTCAGGAGATTAAGCCTTCAGGGACAGTTTTCAGCAGTTTTTCCTTGCAGTCACAGAGCTTTCAGAAGCCGTAAGGTATGAGGGTGCGGTGGTGGAGTGGTTACATCACTGAATTAGCAGCCAGAGTTCTGGACCATTGATCCAGAAACATGAGTTCAAATCCCTCTTTGTAATTAAATGTCAAAATTAAAGCTAGTATCCATACAGCTGCTAAATTTCCATTAAAAACCCACCTGCTTCACTAATGTCCTTTCTGGAATGCCCATATATATCTTACATGTTTCAACAGTCCACTTCAGGAAAAAGTAGGGGCGATCTATAAATGTAGGTGACATCTATGTCTTGCGAACAAATAAGAAATTAGTTGAAAAAATTCTCTTAAGGGTGTGCTGCTGATTTTCTTCAGCTGTTCTGATGCTTGTTGTCAGGTATCTAACTACTTACACACACTGATGACATTACTAGATCCACAGACCACATGTCTTGAACTCACCAAAATGATATATCAGTGCATCACACACCTCACTACCACCTGCGGGCATTGGGGATCAGTCATTTCTCTTTCTTTCTTTTTCAATCTTTTTATTAGTTTTCAAATTAATACGGATTAATATATAACATCAATGTTTGTACATGTAATACAAAGAGATCAGAAGAACAGTCATGGCATAGATAATCATAAAAAACAATAAAGTATATAAAAAAATCTATAGATCCAATGATCTCTTAGTGAATGAATATAATATAAAAGAAAGGAAAGAAAAAGATTTATTATAAAATATAAAAGAAAGAAAAAGAAATCCCCAAAACAATAAGAAAATTTATAAACAGTATATCAAACCAAACTAAGCTAAAGAAAAAAAAAATCCCAAAAAAACCAAAAAAAAAAACTGGACTAAAATTTCTCAGTAGAAACAGAGCAATATTATGTCATCAACTCCATTCCTCTAAGTTAAAAGGTTATTACAAGGGGATCTATATCATGTGAAAATATTGAATAAATGGACTCCAAACTTCCTCAAATTTAAGCGAAGGATCAACAGTACCACTCCTAATTTTTTCCAAGTTTAAACATGATATAGTTTGAGAGAACCATTGAAAAGTAGTAGGGGGTATTGGATCCTTCCATTTAAGCAAAATGGATCATTTGGCCATTAAGGTAACAAAGGCAATCATACGGTTATAGGAGGCAGATAGATGGCCAGACTCTATCCTTGGTAATCCAAAAATTGCAGTGATAGGATGAGGTTGTAAATCAATCTTCAATACATTTGAAATAATGTTAAAAATATCTTTCCAATATTTTTCCAAAAGAGGACAGGACCAAAACATATGTGTCAAAGAAGCCACATTCGATTTACATCTGTCACATATAGGATTTATATGTTGATAAAAATGAGCTAGCTTATCTTTTGACATATGGGTCCTGTGAACTACCTTAAACTGTATCAAAGAGTGTCTGGCACACATTGAAGATGTATTAACTAAATGAAGAATTTTCTTCCAAGTCTCTGTAGGTAAAGATGTCTGGAGTTCACTTTCCCATTCATTCTTAATTTTGTCCAGTGGTTCTGAACGAATTTTCATAATTAAATCATAGATTATTGCTATCAAGC
Source organism: Pristis pectinata (assembly GCF_009764475.1). Classification (NCBI taxonomy): domain Eukaryota; kingdom Metazoa; phylum Chordata; class Chondrichthyes; order Rhinopristiformes; family Pristidae; genus Pristis; species Pristis pectinata. The sequence continues at coordinate 128,783,769 of NC_067407.1, read as the reverse complement.
CCGGGGATCAGTCATTTCTATTGATTTCCTCTGTACCAGTCTACTCCATCACTGGGTTAGGAAGAGGACCAGCAGCAGCAGAGCAAATGTGCATTTATATAGCAACCTTCACCTCCCCTTTGAGATAGAGTCATAGAGTAATACAGCTTGGAAACAGGCCCTTTGGCCCAACTGGTCCATGCTGACCACAGCATCCTCCCTGATAGTCCCAGTTGCCTGGGTTCGGCCCATAACCCTCCAAGCACCACTCCCCTCCATTTACCTACCTATCCAAATGCCTCATAAATGTTGCAATTATACCCACCTCAGCCATTTCTTCTGGATATCCAAAGTATTTTACAGTCAATGAAACACTTTAGTGGAGTCATGCTAATTTTTACACAGAAAGCTCCCATAAACAGTAGTATTTGTTTCAGAAATGTTGGGATAATTGAGAGATTGTCCAGAACACCAGGGAGAACTCCCCTGCTTCTCTTCAAAATAGTACCATGGGATCTTCCACATTAAAGGACATGGCTTTAAAGTAATGGGTGGGAAGTTCAAGGGAGATATCAGAGGAAGTTTATTTACCCAGAGAGTGGTTGGGGCATGGAATGTGCTGCCTGGGGCGGTGGTGGAGGCAGGCACATTGGTCAAATTCAAGAGATTACTAGATAAGCACATGCAGGAATTTAAAATAGAGGGATATGTGGGAGGAAGGGGTTAGATAGTCTTAGGCGAGGTTTAATGATTGGAACAACATTGAGGGCTGAAGGGCCTGTTATATGTTCTATGTCCTACATCTACCCGTGAGAGCAGCCGGAGCCTCACTTGGCGTCTCCAGAGCCTTCCCTCAGTACTCTGCTAGAGCGGCAATCCAGACTTGGGCTCTGTAGGGGCTCTTGAACCCACAGCTAGGAGATTTAGAGGCCAGAATGTTGTCAATGAGCCACAGCTTGCACCACACTACACGACAAGCTAGCTTAGGTTTCCAAGATAACTGCAAGCTGATGTACTAAGCTCATCCTGTAAAGGATTACTATATCTCACCTAAGGCAAAAGAGGATCAGGCTCCCCGTCACCTTCGTTGAGCCTATGAACATGCAATGTGCAGCTACATTGGTCTGTGTGGTCACCATAGTTCACCATATTCCAGAGATGGGTTGGGAAAGGGAGGGGAGGTTGTCCTATGAGGAGAGACTGAGAAGACTAAATCCATATAAAATTTTGATGAGGCCACTCTTGGAGTATTGTGTGCAATTCTGGTCACCCCATTACTGGGGAAGGAAGTGGATGCTTTGGAAAATGTGCAGAAGACGTTTACCAGGATGCTGCTGGATTTGAGGGCGTGGACTATAAGGAGAGGTTTGACAAACTTGAGTTGTTTTCTCTGGAGCGTTGGAGGCTGAGAGGGAACTTGATAGAAGTTTATAAGATTATGACAGGCATAGATAAGGTCAGAAGTCAGAATCTTTTTCCTGGGGTAGAAATGTCAAGTACTAGAAGACATGCATTTAAAGTGAGAGGGTGAGATGTTTAAAAGAGATATTGTGGGTGAAGTATTTTACACAGAGAGTGGTAGGTGCCTGGAACACTGCCCAGGGGAGTGGTGGAGGCAAATATGATAGAGGCTGTTAGATAGACACACAAACGTGGAGTGGAAGGATATGGATCACACAAGATAAGATTTCTTTATTAGTCACATGTACATCAAAACACAACAGTGAAATGCATCTTTTGCGTAGTGTTCTGGGGGCAAGCCCGCATGTGTCGCCATGCTTCCGGTGCCCAACATAGCATTGCCCACAACTTCCTAACCCGTACGTCTTTGGAAGATGGGAGGAAACCCAAGCACCCGGAGGAACCCACGCAGGACAAGGGGAGAGAACGTACAAACTCTTTACACACAGCAGCTGGAATTGAACCCAGGTCGCTGGTGCTGTAAAGTGTTATGCTAACTGCTACACTAATTTGGCATTGTGTTGAGTACAGACATTGTTGGCTGAAGGGCCTGTTCCTGTGCTGTACTGTTCTATGTTCTATGTTCTATGTACCCTCTCTGGGGTTTAGAACCATGACAGCTGATCTCATTGGAACATACAAAATTCTACGGGATGTGACATGGTCGATGTTTCCCCTCGCTAGGGTGTCTAGAAGCAGGGTCATATTCTCTGAATAAGGGGATGGCCATTCCAGATTGGGATGAGACAAAGGTGCTTCACTGAGAGGGGTGTGAATCTTCAGAACTGCTCACTGATGAGTAATGTGGACGCTCAGTCACTGAGTACATTCAAGGCAGTGACAGATCAATTTCTGGAGAGCAAGAGGATGAAGGGACATGGGATTAGTACAGGAAAGTGAAAAGAAGGTAAACCGTCAGCTGTGGCTTTATTGATTTGAGGGGAAAGCAGAAGGGGCTGAGTGTTTATCCTGCTTTTAGTTCTGGTTCACAGTTTGGCAATGATGCAGGGGCAACGCTAAAGCATGAATACATGATGCTCGTACTGAAAGTTAATGGAAACTTGCCATTGGGTCGTTCATCCCGTGTCCCCTGCTAACTTTGAAGTTCTACTTTGATCATTATGGCAATATTAAAATGTTAAGCACATTTACCCTGGCAAATACCATGGGATCAGTGAAGTTATTCCTTTCCTGTTTAACTTCAGGATTTAATCACAAGTGGTAGTGCGTTCATTCTTTCTGCTAGTTCTGTCCTGACTTTCATTGCCATACTTCTGAAGAGGACGTCCCTGGGCTCAGAGAAATAAAGAACCTTTTCTCTAGTGCGTACTATCAGGGCGTGGTCTAAGGGTAAGGTCACCGTCCTGGTCTTGTTACAGACATTTCCTTCCCTGGATGACCTGGATGAGTATGTCGATGGATGGGTTAGTAAGTTTGCAGACGATACCAAGATTGGTGGAGTTGTGAATAGTGTAGAAGACTGGCGATGGATACAGCATGATACAGATCAGTTGCAGATGTGGGCAGAGAAATGGCAGGTGGAGTTTAACCCCAATAAATGTGAGGTGTTGCACCTTGGTAGGACTTACGTCAAGAGGCAGTACACTCTTAAGGGCAAGACCCTTAACAGTGTTGAAGAGCAGAGAGACCTTGGGGTGCAAGTCCACGACTCATTGAAAGTGGCTACACAGGTAGATAGGGTGGTTAAGAAGGCTTATGGAATGCTTGCTTTCATTAATCGAGGTATTGAGTATAGGAGTCAAGAAGTTATGATGCATCTCTGTAGAACTCTGGTTAGGCTGCATTTAGAGTATTGCGTGCAGTTCTGGTCACCTCACTATAGGAAGGATGTTGAGGCTTTAGATAGGGTGCCGAGGAGGTTTACTAGGATGCTGCCTGGATTAGAGGGTATGTACAATAGAGAGTTCTATAGAGAGTTGATGAGAGTGTGGGGAGAATAAAATGGGATTAATACGGGATTGGTAGTAAATGGGTGGTTGATGGTCAGCACAGACTCAGTGGGCTGAATGGCCTGCTTCTATGCTGTATTCCTCTATGGCTTCATAACTCTCATATTCGGACCAATTGTTCTTTAAGCTGCACCAGAGACTGAGAGCCCAGTTACAGTGGGGGTCATCAGATGAAGATAGGCTCCTTGGGTACCCACTGGCAACCATGTGCAATCCCAGCACCAAGCAGGACCTCCAGAACCTATTCATTACCTCACTGCTCTGTGTGGGATTGCACTGTGCCTTTCCTACAGTGCAATTATGACCACACGTTACAAAGTACTGCATTGGCTAGGGGTGGGATTAACACATTGGCGTGGACAGCCTGAGGCCAGGAGGAAGCAGCTTTGGCCCTAGGTGAGCTGAAGGAGCTGGGAATGTGGCCTCCCATCCGGGACCCCCGCCTGACAACAGAAATCCAAGCACCCTGGATCATCCTGCAAGCTGCTGACTTCAGCCTGGTGAAGGAGAGCAGCAAAATCATCCACGGTTGGGTCGGGCAGCTGAACTCCCAGACGTCAGGTGGGTGACTGTATGCTACAGCTGGGGAGGGGGGAGACTGTGGGTGAAGGCACGGGTCAAGTTCTGGTTGCACTTCAGCCCGGTGCTGTTGGTCTACGGGCACCCCGTGCGGCGCGGGGAGGGGCGCGCGGCGGATCTCCTGGTGGGTCTCCTGCTGGGCCTGGCCAAGCTGGCCATCCACGGGATGCGTCGACGGGCGGTCGAGGGTCCTGGCAGGTCGGCCTGCCTGCCCATCTTCCGCACTTATGTGCGCGTGTGGGTGCGTCTAGAGAGGGAGCACGCGGTTTCCGCGGGCACCCTAGCCGAGTTCCGCGCTCGGTGGGCCTCTCAGAGGATTGCGTGTGTTGTGGACGGTATGGATGCGATTCTTATTTGAAGTGTCGCGTGTCGCGTTAACGGGTGTAGCGTCGCGTGTGTGTTTCGTTAGTATTAGTTTGCATTCTCTACCGTAGTATGTCGTTGCTTAGTTTCTTCTTTTCTGTATCAGATGTAGTGTATTGACACTGGTTGTCTTTTGTAGTGCTTTTAGTGAATAAATGTTTATTATTAAAAAAAAAGGCACGGGTCCATGGATGTAAAGATTCTGACAATATCTGAAGCCACAACACGGGACGTGCTGAAAGATAAGATATCTTTATTAGTCACATGTACATCGAAACACACAATGAAATGCATCTTTTGCATAGAGTGTTTTGTGTCAAGTGTCGCCACGCTTCCGGTGCCAACATAGCATGCCCACAACTTCCTAACCTGTACATCTTTGGAACGTGGGAGGAAACCAGAGCACCTGGAGGAAACCCACGCAGTCCTGGGGAGAACGTACAAACTCCTTACAGACAGTGACCGGAATTGAACTCGGGTCGCTGGCGCTGTAATAGCGTTACGCTAATCGCTACACATTGAAACATGCAAAAATAAACAGAAAATTTAGGCAATTGTGCTTTCTCAAACTTATTGGTTCTCTTGTGGCTTTAACTTTTGGAAAGCTTATTTTCCTCTCCGCTACCTTTGGTTGATTAACTGTTTTTTTCAGTCACAGAGAAAGAATGGAAACAAGCCCTCTGGCCTACCCAATCCATACACCCATTTTTACACCAATCCCACTCTAGCTCATTTTATTCTCCATCAACTCTGCACCCAAGGCAGTGAGAAGTGTCGACAGAGTCCAAGGAGGGGAGGCTAGTTTCAGTGATGCGCTGAGCTGTGTCCACAACTCTCTGCTCATTACTGCTTGAAACTGTAGAGAGTTGTGGACACACCTCAGCATGTCACGGAAACCAGCCTCCCTTCCATGGACTCTGTCTATACCTCTCACTGCCTCGGTAAAGCAGACATCATAATCAAAGACCCCACCCACCCTGAACATTCTCTCTTCTCCCCCCTCCCATCGGGCAGAAGATACAAAGGCCTGAAAGCACGTACCACCAGGTTCAAGGACAGCTTCTATCCCGCTGTTATAAGATCATTGAACTGTCCCCTAGTACGATAAGATGGACTCCTGACCTCACAATCTACCTCGTTATGACCTTGCATCTTATTGTCTGCCTGCATTGTACTTTCTCTGTAACATTTTATTCTGCATTCTGTATTTTACTTTGCACCAGCTCAATGGACTGTGTAATGAATTGATCTGTACTAACGGTATGCAAGACAAACTTTTCACTGTACCTTGGTACATGTGACTATAATACACTGATTTACCAATTTAATTTACCCCCTGACCTCCCCAGATTCTAACACACATCCACACATGATTTACAGTGGTTAATTGACTTACCAACTCTCACATTTTGCGGATGTTGGAGGAAACAGGAGCACTCAGAGGAAACCCGCACAATCGCAGAGAGAACTTGCAAACTCCTCACAGGCAGCACCCGAGGTCCCAATTGAAGCTGGGTTGCTGGAGCTGTGAGGCAGTAAAAAAATTCAACAGCTTGGCACATGCTCTATGTTATATTGCTCGCATTTGTCTAAGAATCGCCCAGTATGGGTGGCGCAATGTAAGTTTGTGGAGAGAAAGCTGAAGCCAGCTTAAAGACACTTCTTTACTTTAAAAGGTACCAACGACTGTCCAACATTTCAGCAAAAGAGATGAACAAGAAAATGATTGTGGCACTGGTCTGGTAGGTGATGCTTCTGATAATACAGGCTTTAAACATGAGGAACAATCAGCAGGCCACAAACTGCAGGAAGCAGACCAACCAGGTGGGTGAAAGAAATGCAATTGCATTTTATCAGCAATCCTGTGTTATGGAGAAACATTGCTGGAAGTCACAGGACTTCTTTGGAGTGTTAAGTGTTGGGTTGCTCATCCTGCTAAACAGCGAAAAGGAGTCCCTATTTGTGCTGGGTGCATTGGAGGGAAAATCCGCATACTGACCAAAGATCTGCACATGGTGAGACTGGTGTATTTACTCATCTTCTATTGGAAATGTCTGTTTGTTTCCTTGCAAATTTATTTCTGGAGATCTGCATGGATTTATTGAGTACTGTGATCGGAAAGATACCATTAAGCTGGAAAGAGTGCAGAGGAGGATGTTGCCGGGACTCAAGGGACTGAGTTATGGAGAGAGGTTGAGCAGGTTGGGACTTTTTTCATTAGAGTGTAGGAAAATGAGGGGTGATCTCATAGAGGTGTATAAAATCATGAGGGACATAGATAGTGTCAATGCACACAGTTTTTTTCCCAGGTTTGGGGACTCAAGAACTAGAGGACATAGGTTTAAGATGAGAGGGGAGAGATTTAGAATATACTGTAGAACAGAACATAGAACAGTACAGCACAGAACAGGTCCTTCGACCCACAATGTTGTGCCGATGTAGCTATTCCCTCCTTCCTACAGAATGCCCATATCCCTCTATTTTCCTCTCATTCATGTGCCCATCCAAGCCCCTCTTAAAAGCCCCCAATGAATTTGCCTCCACCACCCTATCAGGCAACACATTCCAGGCATCCACCACTCTCTCAGTAAAAAACATACCCCTCATGTCTGTTCTGAACCTACCCTCTCTCACCTTAAATGCATGCCCTCTGGTATTGGATCGCTCAATAATAGGAAAAAGATATTGCTTGTCCACCCTGTCTATGCCCCTCATAATTTTATAAACTTCCAACAGATCACCCCTCAGCCTCCACCGCTCCAGAGAAAAGAGCCCAAGTTTGTCCATCCTCTCCTGATAGCACATGCCCTCTAATCCAGGCAGCATCCTGGTAAACCTCCTCTGCACCCTCTCTAAAGCCATGACATCCTTCCTATAATGAGGTGACCAGATATAATAGGAACCTAAGGGGTAACTTTTTCACCCAGAGAGTGGTCAGTATATAGAATAAGCTGCAAGAGGAACTGGTTGAGGCAGGTACATTAACCATATTTAAAAGATACTTGGACAGGTACATGGATTGGAAAGGCTTAGAGGGATATAGGCCAAACGTGGGCAGATGGGAATAGCTTAGATGGAAATCTTGGTTGGCACAGACCATTTGGGCCGAAGGGCCATTTCCACGCAGTATGACTCTATGATTCGATGATAGGAAAAATGTTGAATGCTAAAAGAATGGTGGAATATGGAAATTGCTGGCATGAACACAGGATGCAGATCTAAGGTGAAAATTTGATCAAAATGTCATTCTTGAAGAGATGTTGTTAAGTGTAATCTTGCAGTGTTATCAAAATCTTCAGTAAATGTGGACTTTGCATTCCTTGGGTCTGATGAATATTTAGGATATCCACTTAATGGAAACTACATGGGCATTTTGAAGCTGGTTGTTCAACTTGATCTATTTTAGGCAAATCAGTTATTAAGTTTGAACAGAAATGCAAAGTTATTTTATTCATTTGTGTATGGCAAAATAGAGTGGTGAATTTCATTGTGCTTTATTTATTAATGCACGTTGTTTAATGGTTTGGTGCACTAGTGCTTTTAGATATTGTTTTTAGTGGGGTGAGCGGAGGATTTCAATTTCCTGTCTTCCCAGAGCCCCAGTAAATCTCCACTGGCTTTGGCGTATTTGGAGAATTAAATCAATACAAATTCTTTCACAAGCAGCAAATGCAGAATTATTGCAGAGCAGCCGCATAATGCTATGTTAGAATTATAACTTGGTTAATTAAGATAATTATGATCCAGACCCACGTTGTGTATGACAATTGACAACTCGCCTTCCTTTGAAATGTTTCATTATCATCCATACTTACTTACTATCTTCAGATATTGATCCAGGTAGAATGAATCCCTTGGCTGCCTTTTCATTTGCTGGAGATATTTCAGACTCTTTAAAACATTCACTCTTTTCTCCACAGTGCTGACTGCAATCCATAGGGTGTCATCTGCACTTTACTTTGTCCTCCTGCTTCCCATTTTCTCCTTTGGAAGCTGTATTTACTCTGTGTGTATGTGTTATTTGTAGCTTGAGTGAATCAAGACGGATTAATCTACCCTCCATCAGAAGTGATTCAGATCAACTGCTCCACTCAATGAAGAATTAAAGAAATTACAATCCAGGGGAAGATCATCTGGTCCCTCATCCCCGTCCGCTGCTGCCTCACTGTTTGGACCTGTCCATTCTAATACCATTTCATTCTCCTTCCTCAGTTACCAAGCTGCTCCATTCTCATTTAAATGTTGCTTTGTTTTCCCAATTGCTAGGGAGCTCCTGAGTTCATCAAATCCAATGTGATGCATTTACTCATCCTGTGACAACTCACTTACACAGAAGAACATAGAACATAGAACAGTACAGCACAGTATGGCCCCTTCGGCCCACAATGTTGTGCCGACGGATTTAAACCTACTTGACAATCAATCTAACCCTTCCCTCCTACACACCCCAAACCATTTTTCTTACATCCATGTGCCTATCTTAAATGCCCGTATTGTATCAGCCTCTACCACCACCCTCGGCAGTGTATTCCAGGCACCCACAGCTCTCTGTGTAAAAAAACTTGCCTCTGACATCTCCGTTAAACTTTCCTCCACTCACCTTAAATGGACGTCCTCTGGTATTGGACATTGCCACACTGGGAAAAAGGTGCTGGCTGTCTCAATGCCTCTCATAATGTTATACATATCTATCAAGTCGCCTCTCATCCTCCTACACTCCAAAGAGAAAAGACCTAGCTTGCTGAACCTTTCCTCATATGACATGTTCTCTAATCCAGGCAGCATTCTGGTAAATCTCCTCTGCACCCTCTCTGAAGCTTCTACGTCCTTCCTATAATGAAGCAACCTGAACTGAACACAGACTTGACATCCAATGGATTTATCATCAATGAGTCCAACGCCATCAATATTCCAGGGCTCAGTTGACTAAAACCTCAGCTGGACTATTCATATAAATACCATTGCTACAAGAGCAGGTCAGAGGCTGGGCATCCAAAGGTGAGTGACTCAGGTCCTCTCAAGAGAGAGAATAGGGCCCCTCACAGACCAAAGGGGACACCTTTGTGTGGAGCTGCAGGAGATGGGAAAGGTCCTTACTGAATAGTTCTTCTCTGTTTTTACCATGGAGAAAGACACAAAGACTTTGGAACGAGGAAAAGTAAATGGTGAGGTCTTGGGGATAGTCCTCATTGCAGTAGAGGAGGTTCTGGATGTCTTAAAAAGTACGAAAGAAGAGGCCTGACCATGTATATCTAAGAACACTGTGGGAGGATAGAGAAGAAATTGCAGGAGCCCTGGTGGAGATATTTGCATCATCGTTAGCCACGGGTGAGGTGCAGGTACTCTGGGGGGTGGTGAATGTTGTGCCTTTATTTAAGAAGGGCGGCAAAGAAAAACCTGGGAACTATAGACCAGTAAGTCTAACACCTGTGTAGGTAAGTTACTGGAGAGGATTCTGGGGGATAAGATATACATGCATCTGGAAAGACAGGGGTTGGTTAGGGGTAGTCACCGTGGGAAATCATGTCTCACAAACTTGATTGAGTTTTTTTGATGAGGTGACCAAGAAATTGGTGAGGGTAGGGCAGTAGATGTGGTTTATATGGGCTTCAGTAAGGCCTTTGATAAGGTAGGCTGCTCTGGAAGGTTAGATCGCATGGAATCCCAGGAGAGCTGGGTTAATTGGATACTCAATTGGCTTGATGGTAGGAATCAGAGGGTGATGGTGGAAGGTTGTTTCTCGGACTGGAGGCCTGTGACTATTGGTGTGCCCCGGGGTCGTTGCTGGGGCCATTGTTATTTGTCATCTCTATCAACGATTTGGATAAGAATGTACAAGGTATGGTTGGTAAGTTTGCAGATGCCACTAAAATAGGAGGTAGAGTGGACAATGAAAGAGGTTATCAAAAATTACAGGTGGAACTTGATCAGCTGACTAAGTGGGCCGAGGAATGGTAAATGGAGTTTAATCCGGATAAGAGTGAGGTGTTGCATTTTGGAAAGTCAACTCCAGGTAGGACTTCCACAGTGAATAGCAGGGCCCTGGAGAGTGATGTAGAACAGAGGGACCTTGGAGTACAAGTACATGGTTCATTGAAAGTGGAGTCACGGGTAGACAGGGTAATGAAGAAGGCTTTTGGTTTCCTGGCCTTCCATCAGTCAGGGCATTGAGTATAAAAGTTGGGAGGTTGGGGTGCGGTTGTACAGGACGCTGGTGAGGCTGCACTTGGAGTAAGGTGCTCAGTTTTGGTCGTCCTGCTACAGGAAAGATGTTATTAAACTGGAAAGAGTGCAGAAAAGATTTACAAGGATGCCACCATCTCCCTTCAGGAGTCAACTGCATTGGTGGATCTGTATTACATGAAGGCCTGATCGGATATGGATGGGGGCTTTCTTCCTTCTCTGAAGGATATCAGTGAACCAGATAGGTTTTTACAACAATTCAGTAATTTAGTGGTCATCATTACTAATGATTATTCTTTAAGAATTCTGGATTATTAACAGAACTTAAATTTCACCACTGCCATTGGATTTTGAGTTCAGGTATCTCACTTATACTCCTAGTGAATGAACCACTGTGTCTCCACTGTACCACCAAACCACTCTGTGAGGGTAGGGGAAGGAGCCCTACTTCCCCTACAGTGTCTCCACCAACTCTGGAGACACGGGACAGACAGAAGTGGAAACCACATGAGGGCACTTCCTCCATACGGTTGCACAGTAGAGGAGAGAACATTGTTATGGAGACGTTGAGGACAGATAGTGCACAAGTCAAAGAAGGTGTTATGATGTAAGTAAGATGAAAGGGATTCAAACTTCAAATGTTGGAAGAAATAGTTACGGAGTGAGGTGGTGACAATGTGTTCAAGGGCAATCAGTAGCTTGGATTCATACTGATTTTTTACAAGCTAACTATTCCTTGACCTGTTCACGTATTTAAATCAGCACATCCAAATAAATGGAACATCTGATATTCTCTCACAACACTTTAGTTCTCTATGTTTCCTTCTGCTTGTATTACATCGAAAACCGAGGCGGCTGCTCTGAAACCAAGTTCACACTGTCAGTGTCTGTGTATTAGTTAACTAGTTTCTGCTGGACCTGCTTTAGTTGCTGTCCAACTTGCTCAAAGCAAAGATACTCAAAAGAATTAGTGAGGGCAAGGGTGTGTAAGAAACTCGAAGCAGATGACATTACATTTATGTCTTTCTTGGATCTAGTACAGTTATGTTGCTTGTTTCAATCTGTACATGTGAGGACAGAAGATTGGGTGTGGTCTGGCAATGTAAATGGTGGTAATTGCAGTATCCATGTCACTGAATTGTTGCCTCTCACTTTGGCGCTGAGCCCAGCCCAGCAGATAATACTGACTTTCTCCACCTCAAAAACAGGGTGAGCTCTCACATGAACCCAAGCAATGAGCAGCTGTGAAAATTGGCACCGCTTCACCCACCTCAGATGGAGGTTTCCACCTTTTGTCTGAACACCGGATGGGGGGGAAGGAAACGGATAGAGCAGTGGGTGGAAATCTTGTTAAGGTCTGAAGTTTGCTTTATTGCTCATGTCAATTCATTACGACCAATAACAGCTGCAACAACTAACCCTCATAAAGCACAGGTGTAATTAGGGGAAATAACCAGCTTGATAAACAAGCTCATCTGTCATCACTAGGCTCATCCACGCCCCAAAATCAGCAGCATTATACTTGCAGGAAACACAACCAGACTCTTTGATCGCTGATTCCCTTTACACGGCAATTCGAATGCGCAGGAATGTAGGAAGCTGCAGAGAGTAGTGGACTCAGGCCAATATATCGTAAGCACATCCTTCCCTACCATCGGTAATATCTACAGGAGGCGCTGCCTCAAGAAGGCAACATCTATCATCACAGATCCCCACCATCTGGGCCATGCCATCTTCTCGCAGCTACCATCGGGCAGGAGGTACAGAAGCCCCACACCACCTGGTTCAAGAACAGCTACTTCCCCTCAACCATTCAGTTCTTGAACCAACCTGCACAATCCTAATCACTACCTTAGTATAACAAGACTATGACCACTTTGTACTTCAATGGACATTTTTTTGCTCTAATTGTGTTCTTTCTTGTAAAAACTGTTTAATTTATGTTTTTCTTGTGAAGGCTGCTTATCTGATGCTATGTGCCTCTGAGTCTGCTGCAAGTAAGTTTTTCATTATTCATGTACTTGTGCATATGACAATAAACTTGACTTTGACTTTTGACTTTGGTCTGTGATTCAGTGGATCGCGCTCATGTGGGTTGAACAACCCAGGACAAAAGCACCAAATTGCAGGGTGACATGCCAGTTCAATGCTGAGGAAGGAGCACTGTTTTACAGGTGAGATGTTAACTGATACTAATGATCCATTAGCGTTTGTCTTAATCAAGGGAGTTATAGCTTGTGCTTTGGCCATTACTGATCTCATTAACACCATTAAAACCTATTATCTTGTTGCTGTATGTGGGAGCCTGTGTGCAAATAGGCCACCTACACTCCCTGTGTTACAACAACAATCACACGTTAAAAATAATTGGCTCTAAGGCTTTTGAGGAGTTTTGAGGTTAAGGTGCTGTTTAATTGCAAGTCCTTCTTTAAACCACCTTCTGCTCCATCCCTTCCCATTGGCAAAGAATTAACATGATCCCTACACTTATAGACCATATATTAGTGCCCAGCTGGTGCACTGGATCTGTATGTTGCTGACACTCATGATGCAATGTCATAACATCCCAATTAGCTTTATTATAGACCATAACAAAAGTAGGCGGCATGTAGTTTGCTCTTATGGTAAAGTGAAGGCAACAGAACACCAACCAATGTCTGGAAGGGAAGAATAGTCAAACAACAAATGGGTTCCAGCACCCCAGTCTTACAATAAACTAAAATATAGAAACCTTTGGCATCTGATAAATTAATGGCTGAACAGTTGTATTCCCCGAGGGAACTAAAGATGGGTGAAGGATGAAGACTTTAATCTATTTGCTGAACTTGCTGCTCGATTGCATTTTCTACCTGCCTTTGAGCCAGCTGTGACTGCCACTTCCCATTTCACTCCATTGTTGCTAAAGCTCACGCTCTGGTCTCAAGCAGAGGGGTGGCACAGTGGCAAAGCTAGTAGGGCCACTGCCTCACAAAGCCAGAGGCCTGGGTCCGATCCTGACTTCCGGTGCTGTCTGTGTGGAGTTTGCATGTTCTCCCTGTGACCAGGTGGGCTTCCACTGGGCGTTCCTTTTGCTCCCACATTCCAAAGGTGTGCAGGTTGGTAGGTGTGCGGGCTTCGGCAAGAGCGGGAAAGAGGCGAGATTATAGAGAGGGGTGAGTTATTAGTTTAGTTTAGTGTTGAGCTCAGTGATATTCAGCAGTATGCATCTGGGATTAGTGTTGTGTTTGGAGTGTCAGATGTGGGGCCCCTGGGAGACGACCAGACTCCCTGATAACTACATCTGCGCAAAGTGCACCGAGATGCGACTCCTCAAGGAACGGATTGAGAGTCTGGAGCAGCAGCTGGATGACCTTCGGTTGGTTAGGGAGAGCGAGCAGGAGATAGACAGGAGTTATAAAGATTATGTAGACAGCACCTCAGTGGCAGTCCCCCTCAAAAACCGATATCTCATTTTAGATTCGGTTGGAGAGGATGACTTCATAGAGGAAGACCTCAGCAGCCAGGACCTTGGCACCGTGTCTGATACTGTGGTCCAGCAGAGGAAGAGACATGCAGTGGTTATTGGGGATTCGATAGTAAGGGGTACGGATAGGAGATTCTGCGATAGCGATAATGAGTCTCGGATGGTGTGTTGCCTCCCTGGTGCCAGGGTACGGGATATCACAGACCGTGTCGAGAATATTCTGAGGGGGGAGGGTGAGCAGCCAGAAATCTTGGTACATGTAGGTACCAATGATGTAGGTAGGAAAAGAGAAGAGGTCCTGAAGGAGGAATACAAGGCATTAGGGAGAAGGTTGAAAAGTAGGACCTCAAGGGTAGTAATCTCAGGACTACTACCCGTGTCGCGTATCAATGACAGGAAGAATAGAAAGCTCTGGCAGTTAAATGCGTGGCTGAGTGACTGGTGCAAGGGGCAGGGCTTCAGATTCTTGGATACCTGGGACCTTTTTTGGGGGAGGCAAGACCTATTTGCTAAGGATGGGTTGCATCTAAACTCCAAAGGGTCCAATATCCTGGCGGGAATGTTTAATTTAGTTGTAGGGGAGGGTTTAAACTGATCTGGCAGGGGGATGGTAACCAGGATGCTAGGTTACAAGATGCTAAGGTGAGGGAGAAAGTGTATAGAAACAAATCCATTGAGGATGGCAAGAATGACAGGCAGGTGATAAGTCAGGATAATTTACTGATAATAGAAGTACAACAAATCCGGATGTTAGGATACAGAATGTTAGGATCGGGGATGAGGATGTTCGGATACCGAATGTTAGGATAGGGGATGAGGTCTACACGAACATGTCTAAGATAGTAGGTAGCGAAGATAGTAAGAAGGATGGACATTTAGAAAGTCAGGATAATCTGCTGATCAATAGAGGTACAATAAAATCAATAGCAGATACCAGTCTAAACATACTATATTTAAATGCACGTAGCATCAGGAATAAAGTAGATGACCTAGTGGCACAACTACAGGTTAATAAATATGACATCGTTGCAATCACTGAGTCGTGGCTTCATGATGGATGTGATTGGGAACTGAATGTCAAGGGGTATACAGTATATAGGAAGATAGGAGGGTAGGCAGAGGGGGAGGTGTGGCCATGATGGTTAGTAGCGATATAAATCAATAGAAAGGAAGGACATTGGGTCAGAGGAGGTGGAATCCTTATGGGTGGAGCTGAGAATAGCAAGGGTAAAAGAACAATAATATGCAGTCATATATAGGCCCCCCGAACAGCAGTCAGGAAGTGGACCATAAGTTGCAGATTGAGATAGAAAAAGCATGTCAGAGTGACAATGTGAAGATAATTATGGGGGATTTTACATGAAGGTGGACTGGGAAATGCAGCAAGGCGGTAGTACTCAGGAGAGTGAGTTTGTGAATGTCTAAGGGATGTTTTTCTGGAGCAACTTATTGAGGAGCCCACCAGGGGATCGGCTGTTTTGGATTGGGTGCTGTGTAGTGAACCCAAGGTGATTAGGGAACTAAAGATAAAGGAACCACTGGGAACAAGTGATCACAATATGATTGAGTTTAGTTTCAAGTTTGAGAAGGAGAAGCTGATAACTGGTGTATCGATATTTCAGGTGGAATAAGGGAAATTACAAAGGTATGAGAGATGAGTTGGCCCAAATTGATTGGAGGAGTAAGTTAGCTGGAGGGACGGCAGAGGAAAAATGGAAGAAATTTCTACAGGAAATAAGGACAATGCAGGACAGATATATTCCAAGAAAAAAGGTTTTGAATGGAAAAAAGGCACAGATGTGGATAACGAGGGAGGTGAAGGATAAAATAAAAGCAAAAGGGGCGGCATACAAAGTAGCAAAAATTAGTGGGAAAACAGAAGATTGGAACGATTTTAAAAATCTGCAGAGAGAAACTAAGAAGGTCATTAGGAAAGCAAAGATGAGTTATGAAAGGAAGCTGGCGGACAACATTCGGAAGGATTCTAAGAGTTTTTTTAAATACATAAGGAATAAAAGAGAGACACGGGTTGACATAGGACCAATTGATAACGGTGCAGGAGGTATTATAATGGATGATAGTGAGATGGCAAGGGAATTGAATGAATATTTTGCATCGGTCTTCACCGTGGAGGACATAAGCAATGTGCCCATTAGTCAGGAGTCTCACGAATTGGAGCTGAGTTCAATTGAGATTAATAGGGAGAAGGTGCTTGGAAAACTAAAGGGGCTTAAGGCTGATAAGTCTCCCGACCGATGAGGTGCATCCCCGGGTTCTGAAGGAGGTGGCTGTGGAGATAGCGGAGGCGTTGGCGATTATTTTTCAGGAATCGATAGATTCTGGCATGGTTCCGGAGGACTGGAGGGTAGCGAATGTAGTTCCGTTGTATAAGAAAGGTGGGAGGCAGCACAAAGGCAATTACAGACCTATTAGTCTGACGTCAGTGGTGGGAAAATTATTGGAGTCTATCCTCAAGGAGGAGGTTACCGAATACCTAGAGGCGCAAGGCAAGATAGGACCTAGTCAACATGGTTTTGTGAAGGGGAGGTCCTGTCTGACCAACCTATTGGAGTTTTTGAAGAATCACAGGTAGGGTGGATAAGGGAGAGGCGGTAGATGTTGTGTATTTAGACTTTCAAAAGGCCTTCGATAAGGTGCCTCACAAGAGACTGATTAATAAGATGAGAGGTCATGGAATTATGGGCAGGGTAGCAAAATGGGTGGAGAATTGGCTGGTTGGCAGGAAGCAAAGGGTGGAAATAAAAGGATCTCGTTCTGGTTGGTTACCGGTTACTAGTGGTGTGCCGCAAGGGTCGGTGTTGGGGCTCTCCTTTTTACCTTGTACATCAATGATTTGGATGATGGAATAAATGGTTGTGTGGCTAAGTTTGCGGATGACACCAAGATAAGTGGAGGAGTAGGGAGCATAGAGGAAATAGAAAGAATGCAGAGGGACCTAGACAGTTTAGGAGAATGGCAAGGAAATGGCAGATGAGATTCAATGTTGAGAAATGTGCAGTTGTACACTTTGGAAGTAGAAATAAGCGGGTAGATTATTATCTAGAAGGAGAGAAGATTGATAGTGCGGTAGTACAAAGGGACTTGGGGGTACTCATACAAGATACCTTAAAAGTTAACCACCAGGTTAAGCGAATGCTATGTTGGCATTCATCTCGAGAGGTATAGTGTATAAAAGTAAGGAAGTGTTGATGAGGCTCTACGGGGCGCTAGTGAGGCCTCATTTGGAATACTGTGCGCAGTTTTGGGCCCCACATCTTAGGAAGGATGTGCTGATGTTGGAGAGGGTTCAGAGGAGATTTACGAGAATGATTCCAGGAATGAAAGGGCTTAAGTATGATGAGCGTTTGTCGGCTCTTGGACTGTACTCGCTGGAGTACAGAAGGATGAGAGGGGACCTCGTAGCGACATTTAAAATGTTGACAGGTAAGGATAGAGTAGATGTGGCTAGGCTGTTTCCCTTGGTGGGCGTGTCCAGGACCAGAGGGCACAATCTTAGAATTAGAGGGTACAGTTTCAAGACAGAGATGAGGAAAAGTTTCTTTACCCAGAGGGTGGTGAAATTGTGGAACTCCTTGCCACGCACAGCAGTGGAGGCCAGATCAGTGGGGGTATTCAAGGAGGAGATAGACAGATATCTAAATAGTCAGGGTATCAAGGGATATGGGGATAAGGCTGGCAAATGGGATTAGAATAGTTTTTTTTCTCTCTCTCTTTTTTCCCACCCCATTTCTTTTTCCCTTTTCCTTGGAGCAGACTCGATGGGCCGAATGGCCTGCTTCTGCTCCCTTATCTTGTGATCTTGTGATCTTAATTGGCCACTGTAAATTATCCCTAGTGTGTAGGTGAGTGGCAGAATCTGGGGGGAGTTGATGATAATGTGGGAGAACAAAAATAGGATTAATGTCGGATTCCTGATCATCACGGTGGACGTCAACCAGGCCAGCTTGAAGAAGTCTCTGACAAACCACCACCAACATGTCACCTGCAGATCCAGAAGAGCCAACACATTTGCTCACTGTTCGCCATCAAGAACGCTTACGGTGCCGTCCCACGCCCGCGCTTTGGCAAGTCCGATCACCTGGCTGTACTTCTACTCCCGGCATATAGGCAGAGACTGAAGACCTCAGCACCAGTGGTGAGGACTGCGAAGGTATGGTCGAGGGAGGTGGAGAAGCGTTTACAGGACTGCTTTGAATCGGTGGACTGGACCATATTCAGGGATTCATCTTCGATCTGATGAATATGTCACAGGCCGTCACTGACTTCATCAAGACTGCTTTCAAAAGCATGCCGAGTTTTCCCAAACCAGAAACCCTGGATGAACCAAGTCTCTGAGGGTTAGATCTGTGGTGGTCAAGACCAGCAATCGAGAACCCTACAAGAAGTCCAGGCACGACCTACGGAAGGCCATCATGAGAACGAAAAGGCAATTCTGTAAAGAATAGAGACACATTCAGATACACGACAGCTGTGGCAGGGTTTGCTTCACTCCATAATGAGCTCAATGCCTTTTATCCATGATTTGGATAACACTACACCTGTGTGAATCCCCACAGCATCTGGCAACCCTGTGGTCTCTGTATTGGAGGCCAACGTCAGAACATTCTCAAAGAGGTGAACTCTCGCAAGGCGTCAGGTCCTGCTGGTGTTCCTGGCAGGGGACTGAAAATCTGTGCCGACCAACTGGCTGGAGTGTTCAAGGACATCTTCAACCGAGAGTCAGAGGTTCCCACCTGCTTCAAAAGGGCATCAATCATACCAGTGCCCAAGAAGAATAGGGTGAGCTGCCTCAACGACTATCGCCCAGTAGCACTCGCATCAACTGTGATGAGGTGCTTTGAGAGGTTGGTCATGGTTAGAATTATCTCAATTATCTCCCCACCATCGAGGACATCTTCAAGAGGCAATGCCTGAAGAAGGCGGCATCCATAATTAAGGACCCTCACCATCCAGGACATGCCCTCTTCTCATTACTACAATTGGGGAAGAGGTACAGGAGCCTGAAGACCCACACTCAATGTTTGAGGAGCAGCTTCTTCTCCTCTGCCGTCAGATTTCTGAATGGTCCATGAACACTACCTCATTATTCCTCTTTTGCACTATCTGTCTATCTATCTATCTGTTTGTAACTGCCGCAAAACAACAAATTTCACAACATATGTCAGTGGTAATAAACCTGATTGTGATTCTGATTGGTGCAAGTGAGTGGTTGATAGTCAGTATAGACCTGGTGGGCTGAAGGGTCTGTTTCTATCCTGTACCTTTCTAGGATTCTACATTGGATACAACATATTCATGATGGAAGAGATTGACTGGTTGGCAAAACATTAATTTTGATCGATCCCATCACCCAATGACTGTTGGTCCTCGCTTGGGCGTTATTGACTCTACAGGTGCCTGAGGGCATGTACCACCAGACTTAAGGACAGCTTCTACCCCACTGTGATAAGACTATTGAATGGTTCCCTTATACAATGAGATGGACTATGACCTCACCATCTACCTTGTTGTGACCTTGCACCTTATTGCACTGCACTTTCTCTGTAGCTGTGACACTTTACTCTATACTGTTATTATTTTTACCTGTACTACATCAATGCACTCTGTACTAACTCAGTGTAACTGCACTGTGTAATGAACTGACCTGTACGATCGGTTTGCAAGACAAGTTTTTCACTGTACCTCGGTACAAGTGACAATAATAAACCAATACCAATAGCAATACTACCTCAATGCACTGTGCAATGAATTGATCTGTATGGATGGTATGCAAGACAAGTGTTTCACTGCCCCTCAGTACATGTGACAATAATAAAGCTATTCCAATTCCAATGTTGCATTCAGTTGGAATTTGCCACACCACCTGTCCTTCAGAGAAAAGTTCCTTCAGGAAAACACCTCTGTGTTCTATGTCCTGCATTCTGTAACTGCATTTCCCTTGTACTACCTCAATGTACTTAGATTTTGAAATGATCTATATGGATTGCTTGCAAAACTAAGTTTTTCACTGTAACTTGGTGCATGGGGCCATAAAAAACAATTCCAATTCCAATTCTGTCAGGTAGTGGTCAACACAGAATGTCCTGCAGCCCCCCACAGGAGAAAGACACAATGGCTCCTGTGGGGTGGTTCCCCGAGTAGATTGTCAAAACCATTTGGCAGAATGCCTCATCACCAGAACTCGCCAAAAGGGTACCAAGACCTCATTTGACTGGCAGCGAGAGGGGCCTTCCCTGTCAGATCCTTCCTGCACATTTGAAGTCTCACTCCCAACACACGCTACCCTCGGGACAGCTGAGATAAGGACGAGACAATTGACCACCTCTATGTGGACTTTGTATTTGCAAAGGTCTGGAAAAGGATGCAAGGGTCCTTTTCGAGGCTTGTTCTGAGCAACTGTGTAACGAAGGACTCTCTGATCTATGGTCTGTTCCCAGGGGCACATACTGAGACATAGGGGCACAGACAGGTATTTATGTGGCTGCAATCGAGTCTCCAGGATGGTGTGTTGCCTCCCTGGTGCCAGGGTCAAGGATGTCTCGCAGCAGGTACTGGACATTCTGAGTGGGAGGGTGAGCATCCAGAGGTCATGGTCTGTATAGGTACCAATGACAAAGGTAGGAGCAGGAATGAGGGCCTGCAAAGGGAGTTTAGGGAGCTAGGTAGAAAGTTAAAAGGCAGGGCTTCCAGGGTTGTAATCTCAGGATTACTACCTGTCCCACGTGCTAGTGAGGTGAGAAATAGATACATAGTGCAGTTCAATACGTGGCTAAGGAGCTGGTGCAGGAGGGAGGGCTTCAGATTTATGGATCATTGGGCTCTCTTCCAGGGGAGGTGGGACCTGTACAAACAGGATAGTTTGCATCTGAACTGGAGGGGAACCAATATCCTCGCCGGGAGGTTTGCTAGTGCTACTCGGGAGGGTTTAAACTGGAGTGGCAGGGGGATGGGAACCACTGTAGCAGAGCAACAGGTGGTAGGGTTGAGGGCAAGAAAAATTGTTTGATGAAAAGACTGAAGGAAAGAACAACAAGGGACAGGTTAATAAACATGGTGGGACTGATGGGCTGAAGTGTGTTTATTTCAAGGCTAGGACTATTATGGGTAGGGAGGATGAACTGGGTCAGTATGTGGAATTACGATGTTGTTGCCCTTACAGAGACCTGGTTGCATGAGGGACCGAACTGGCAGCTCAATGCTCCTGGGTTTCATTGTTTTAGATGTGATAGAGAGGGGGTAAAAGAAGTAGAGGGGTTGCATTACTGATAAGGGAGAATGTCACAGCAGCACTCAGAAGAGGACACACTGGAGGGGACTCATTCACAGTGGCAGGTTGGGAGGATCTCAAAAATAGGATAGGTCCAATTGCACTGATGGGATTATACTATAGGCACCCCATTACCTACCGAGGAACAGATATGTAGACAGATTATGGAAAGGTGCAGAAACAACAGGGTTGTCACAATGAGGACTTTAACTTCTCCAATATTGACTAGAACTTCCTGAATACAAGAAGATTAGATGGGCTAGGATATCTTCAGTGCATCCAAGAGGGGTTCTTGAAACAGTACATGGAGAGTCCAACTAGAGGAGAGAACATACTGGATCTAGTTTTGGGAAATGAGCCAGGCCAGGTGTCAGACCTGATAGTGGGTGAACATTTTGGGAATACTGACCACAACTCATTATGTTTTAAGATAGTTATGGGTAAGGATAAAATCGGATCTTGTGGGAAGGTACTAAATTAGGGGGAGGGCAAATTACGGCAGGATAAGACAGGAGCTAAGGGGCGTTGATTGGGAGCTACTGCTATTGGATAAGTCCACATCTGACATGTGGGAGTTGTTTAAATAACAGCTGAGGGGAGCTCAGGATTGGCATGTTCCGGTAAGGAGTAAGCACAAGGATGGTAAGGTAAGGGAACCTTGGATGACCCAAGAGGTCCTAAATTTAGTCAGGAGGAAAAAGGAAGCATACATAAGGTTCAGGATGCTAAAATCAACCTGGGCCTTTGTGGAATATAAAGATAGCAGGAAAGTACCAAGCAGGCGACTAGGAAGGCCAAAAGGGGCCATGAAATGCCCTTGGTGAGCAGTGGCATGGATAATCCTAAAGCATTTTATACTTATATTAAGAAAGGGAGGATAATTAAGGAGAGGGTAGGCCCACAAGGATAAAGGAGGGAATTTGTGCTTGGAGTCAGAGCAAGTGGCTGAGGTACAAAATGAGTACTTTGAGTCAGTATTCACCGAGGAGAAGGATTTGGAGGACAATGAAAACAGAGCGGGGCCTACTAATATGCTGGGACATCTTGAGACTGAGGAGGAGGTACGTGGAGTCTTCTGAAAAGCAATAAGGTGGATGTCCCTCAGGCTTGATGGCAAATATCCCAGAATATTGAAAGAGGAGACTGCTGAGGCTTTGACACGGATCTTTGTGTCCTCACTAGCAACAGACAAGGTCCTGGAGGACTGGAGAGTAACAAATGTTGTTTCTTTGTTCAAGAAGGGAAATGGAGATAATCCAGGTAATTATAGGCCAGTGAGCCTCACGTCTAGGAAGCTATTGGAAAGGATACTGAGGGATAGGATTTGTGCACATTTGGAAAGGCATGACCTGCTTAAGGACAGCCAAGCATGGCTTTGTGTGGGGCAGCTCATACCTTACAAACTTGATTGAGTTTTTTGACGAGGTGACAAAGGTGCTTGATGAGGGTAAGGCAGAGGACATGGACTTTGATGGCCTTAACAAAGGCATTTGATAAGCTCCCTCATGATAGGTTGATTCAGAAGATAAAGATTGCCCATAGAAGACAGAGGTGGAAGGCTATTATTCTGGCTGGAGGTCGCTGACTAGTGGTATTCCACAAGGATCGGTGTTGGGACCTCTGTTGTTTGTGATATACTGTATATCAATGATTTGGATGAGAACGGATTAGCAAATTTGTGGATGACACCAAGATTGGTGGAGTTACAGACAGCGTAAAGGGCTATCAAAGAAAACAGTGGGATATAGATCAGTTACAGATATGGGCAGAGAAGTGGCAGATGGAGTTTAATCCAGGCAAGTGTGAGGTGTTGCACTTTAGGAGGTCAAATGAAAGGAGAAAGTATGCAGTTAATGGTAGGCCCCTTAATAGCATTGAGGTACAGAGGGATGTTGCAGTCAAGGTCCATAGTTCACTGAAAGTGGCTACTCAAGTGGATGAGGTGGTAAAGAAGTGTATGGCATGCTTCCTTCATTGGTAGGAGTGTTAAGAGTAAGGAAGTCATGCTGTAGCTGTATAAAACTTTAGTTAGACTGTACTTGGATTATTGTGTGCGGTTCTGGTCACCCCATTATAGGAAGGATGTGGAGACTGTGGAAAGGCTGCAGAAGAGGCTAACCAGGCTGCTGCCTGGATTAGAGGGTGTGAGCTATAAGGAAAGTTTAGCCAAATTTGGGTTGTTCTCCCTGGAGTGTCGGAGGCTGAGGGGAGAATTGATAGACATTTTTAAAATAATGAGAGGTATAGATAGCGTAAACAGTCAGTATCTTTTCCCAAGGGTAGAAATGTCAAACACCAGAGGACATGCTTTTAAGGTGGGAGGGGGGGGGGGAGTTTAAAGACAATGTGAGAGGCAAGGTTTTTTTACGCACAGAGTGGCAGGTGCCTGGAATGGGTTACCAGGGGTAGTAGTGGAATCAGGCAGTTTGGTGGAGTTTAAGAAGCTTTCGGATAGACACATGAATATGAAGGGAATGGAGGGATATGGATGATACACAGGCGAAGGACATTTGGTATAAATTGGCGTCAAGATCGGCACAACATCATGGGCTAAATGGCCTATCCAGTGCTGAGAAAATCTATAAAAATAAAAATAAGGATCAAGTTTTTCTGGAAGATCATCGGCTCGGTGAAAGAATTGGGTCTGCCTGAAATCTGTTGGTCTTCCAGTACACCGGCATGCCCATAAGGAAATGCTACTGCCTGGCTGTTGGAGGACGTGCTAAGGGATGCACTAAGGCTTGGTGCAGCCAAAGCTTTGTGAGGTACGACTGTGATCTAAGGTGCTACTACCACTGGGTACCTGAGGGCTGGGGCTGGGTCCTGTGTAACAGCACTGTAAACATTGGAATAGAACATAGAACATTACAACACAGTACAGGCTCTTTGGCCCACAATGTTGTGCCGACATTTTATCCTGCTCTAAGATCTATCTAACCCTTTCCTCCCACACAGCCCTCCATTTTTCAGTCATTCATGTGGCCATCGAAGAGACTCTTAAATGTCCCTAATGTATCTGCCCCTACAACCTCTGCCTGCAGTGCATTCCACACACCCACCACTCTCTGTGTAAAAAAACTTGCCTCTGACATCCCCCCTATACCTTCCTCCAATCACTTTAAAATTATGCCCCCTCGTGTGAACCACTTTCGCCCTGGGAATACTTGAAGGTATATTATTCAAGGAGAGCACATGAGTGGTGTTGGTGCTTTGTGCATAGAATGCATTAACTTGATGACACTATGAATAAATTTAACATGCTATGAATGTATAGACTAGATGACAATATTAAAGTAAAGAAAGCCTTGTAGTGTTTTGTATTTTAGTATAATTTTTTTATGAATAAAGTTAATTTTTGAAATGTAAAAAAAACCTGCATCTCCAAGGGGCATTCTCTTCATGCTAAAAAATATTCGGCAAAGCTATTTTTGTCTGTGACATTGTAATGTCTAAATCACCTCCACCATGATAACACCTTGCCTCAGTGATTTACATGCTTGAATTTGCTTGCAAACAAAAAATGATTTGCCAAAACATTTTCTTTTCACAAGTGTGGTGTTCCTTAAAGTGAAATATTGTCCTGTGCCAACATCTGCAAAAACTACAAAACAAAAATAGGCTTCCTTAGATATTTTTTAACAGCAGGAATGTGAATAAGTGCCAGTACTGCTGAAAAAAAAAACCGATAGCATGGTTAAGAACCAATAACAGTTGTAAATTGTTTCTGAAACTTGGTGGGTGGTAAATGAATCGCTGAGGCAAACCATTGAGGCACACAGGGTCGTAACCAAGATAGATTTCAATGGAGGGGCATGTTGGGTGGTGGAGATGAAGGGGGGTGTGGGTGGATGCAGGGCAT
Organism: Pristis pectinata; assembly: GCF_009764475.1. Lineage (NCBI taxonomy): Eukaryota > Metazoa > Chordata > Chondrichthyes > Rhinopristiformes > Pristidae > Pristis > Pristis pectinata. The sequence goes on along the minus strand of NC_067407.1, from coordinate 128,758,624 downwards.
GCAACTGCCAATGGAACAAAGAAAGGACCATTTCAGGTAGGACATCCAGTGGGCATGTCAGGAGGTTACTATGATGCCCTCCCTGTGGTCAGGTTGGCACTATGGTGGTGGGGAGGGTGGGGGGACAAATAATGACCATTTTCAGAGTGTAGGAATGGACAACTGGACAACATGACTGTAACAGTGAATGGATGATGAAGGAAAGAATATAGGATGAGTTATTTCATTAACCAGCCTTGAAGCACGACCTACGTATTAGATAGTGCTGGGAATTCAGGTTTAAAGTCATGAGCATGGAAACAGGCCCTTCGGCCCAACTCGTCTATGCCAACCAAGATGCCAACTTGAGCTAGTTCCATTTGCCTGTATTTGCCCTTATCTCTCCAAACCTTTCCTATCCGTGTACTTGTTTGGAAAACGATACACCACTTTGTCAGTGAGTTCACTTCTTGATTTCAAGGTGCAAGCCCTTGGGCATAAATGAAATCCATGACTGATGATTGGAGGAAACCATCAGTGGTGAACAAGTGATGGGAAACCTGGGGGAGAGCTGGTCACTCGTCCAGCTGACAAAGCTCCCTGCATCCCAATGTCTGAGGGCCCGTCTCTCCAATGCAACTCTCAGCCAGTCACCCTCGAGGTAAGGCTGCAGACAGGGAGTTTCTAATCTTCCATTCTACCTCTCCCCTGAGAGACAAAAGGGGAAGAGGTGGGGAAGAAATCAAGGTTTATGCTGATAGGTTGAGATGAGGTGAGAGGAGCTGTGTGTGGAACATAGCCACCAGCATGGATCTGTCAGGCTGAATAGCCCGTGGCTGTAGATACATTCTGTAGAACTCTTCCATCCTCTGCAATCGTTGTCCTCCTTTGCTCTATCATTCACTTCTCTCTCATTTACTTTTCACTTCATCCTTGTCTTTGTTTGTTTCTCTCTCCTCCTCTGCATCTGTTTCGTTCCCTCCTTCACTTTCATCTAAACTTGGTGAACAAACCACTATCTCACATGGGACTTTGGGAGCCCAAGTGAGTCACTGTGAAAGGGTAAGAGTTTAAGACTTTCAAAGAGTACTAATGTAAAATAAATTGGATATAGGCTGTAGAAAGCTCTGGCACCCGTGTCCTAACTTGCACTGTTCCAATTACCTTTCCTCTGGTGCTGGCACTGACGTACACTGGTTCCTGCTACTTAAAGATATTCAAATTCTTATCCTTATTTTCAAATCTCTCCATATCTTTGCTACCCTTACCTCTGTAATCTCTCCTGCCCCACCAGCCTTCTGCACACATCCATCTCTTCATCATCTCTGAATTTAAAAGGTGGGATCTGGGCATCACGTGCATGGCCAACATACTTTGCCCATCCTTAATTGTCCCTTGAGGAGGTGGTGATGAGCCACCTGCCTGAGGTGCTGCATTCCTTCTGGTGAAGGTACTCCCGCACCAGGGCAGGCACGGTAGTGTAGCGGTTAGCATAACGCTACTACAGCACCAGCAAACCGGGTTCAATTCTGGCCGCTGCATATAAGGAGTTTGTACGTTCTCCCTGTGTCTGTGTGGGTTTCCTCCGGGTGCTCTGGTTTCCTCCCACATTCCAAAGACGTACGGGTTAGGAAGTTGTGGGCATGCTAAATGGAAGCTGAAATAAAAGCTGGAATTATATTTTCAATTGGGATTGTCCTTGCAGTCAGCTTAATGTTTTGACCTTGGTATTCAGGACAAAATAAAACTTCATCTCACTTAAACCCTAACCATTCTTCCTGTTTCCAGTAAACAAGATGGTAAACTCAGCACCTCTGCTGATTCAGGGACTTTGGCTAAATTATTCTTGCTTCCACGAAATGATCGAAACAGCTACCAGTCTCAGTGTGATTGATGGAGGCCGTTGCCACATTGCAGATGAGATATATCCCATCTGATATTCCCCAGACAAAAAAATGGGACCTCAGTGAAAGGTTACTGAATTTTGAAATCTTACAACTCAGGAGGCCACTCAGCTCATCATGTCTGTGCTGGCTCTTCGACAGATCTGTCCAATCAGTCTCACTCCATTCTCTTTACTCACAGACTTGAAATTTGTTCCCTTTTAAGTACATTTGCAATTCCCTTTGGAATCTGGTTCTGGTGTCCTTTCATCCATTCCTTTCCAGATCATAAGAATTTGCTGACTTGGTAGAGAAAAACCCGATGGCTTTTCAATTTATTTTAAATCTATGGGTTCTGGTTACTGACTCTTCTACTGGAGACTCTGGGGTTGAACTTCACCCACAGTGTTACACATTTTAACATTGTGCATCGAACACGGCTTCTAGAAATCAGCTTTATTGATTTCAGTGGAACCAAATTTCAGAAGCAGAGATCAATGTGTTTGTGTAATCCTGCTGTGTATTTATCTTGCATGACACAGGGTGATTTCACTGATCCTTTGTGTTTTTAGTTGTTCACACACTGTGGATGTTGTTGGCTAGATGTGCATTTGTTCTGATCTAAAATTGCTGGGCTTCCTGGATCGGTTCAGAGACAATCCCTTTGTCTCCACTCCTCACAATTCAAAGGGAGTCAGGTCAGCAGTTTCCATGCCTTGATGGACATTAATGAACCAGATGAGGTCTTGAAGTAAAACTCCCTGTGCTCCCGTCATATGGCTTGAACCAATGCCCCTGATAAATAATCCAGACTTCTGGATACTAGGACTATAAATAACTACTAGAGTGCCGAACTAATTACTGCAATAAAACTCTTAACATTTTAACCAGATCTGTTGCATTTACCTTTAAAGTTCTACAGGCATAGAGTCAAACAGCAGAGGAAGAGACCCTATAGCCCACCATGTCTGCGCTGGCCTTGAACTACGTATCTATACTAATCCCATTTACCAACACTCAGCTGTAGCCTTCTATGTCATGGAAATTCAAATGCTTGACTAAATACTTCTCACATGTTGTCAGAGTACCTGTTTCCATCACTTTCCCAGACAGTGCATTTCAGGCTTCTATCTCCCTCTGGATGAAAAAGAGTTCTTCCTCTAAATTTCCTATCCTTAATCTTAACCCTATGTCCTCTCATTATTGACACCATTGCTAAGGGAAAACATTTCCTACCATCTACCTTGTCCATGCCACTGATAATTTTGTATACCTCTATCAGGTCTCCTGTCAGCTTCCTTAGCTCCAAGGAAAACAAACCCAGCCTCTCCAGTCTCTACACGACTGAAATGCTCTATCCTCGGCAACATCCTGGTGAATCTTCTCCGCACTTTCTCCAGTGCATCCCACAGTGCTACCAGAACTGCACACAATACTCCTAACTAATGTTTTATATAACCTCCCTGCTCTTACATTCTAGCCCTGGCTATTGAAGGCAAGTATCCCATATACCTTTATAACCATCTGAACTGCTGCCTTCAGGGATCCTTGGACACGTTCACTGAAGTTCCTCAGTATTTGCCGTGGTCCTACCATTCATTATGTATGTCTTCGCCTTATTACTCCTTCTAAAATACACCACTTCACATTTTTAGTATTAAGTTTCATCCGCTATTGTTCTGCCCATCTTTCTATGTAGCTGGAGACCACTCTCCTCACTCTCAACAACACCACCAATGTTCATGTTTTCTGCTAACTTACCGATCATACTTTCTACATTCACAACCATATTAATGTATATACCAAACAGCAAGGATCCCAGCAATGACACCTGCGATATACCACTGGTCACAGGCTTCCAATCACAATAATGAACTTCAACAATCCTCCTCTACCTCCAATCACTAAAGCAATTTCGTATCCAATTTGCCAACTTGCCCTGGATCCCATGGGGTCTAATCTTTTGGATCAGTTTCCCTTGTGGGATCTTGTCAGAGCCTTACTGAAGTTTAAGTAGACTATGTCAATGGCACTACTCTCAAAGTAACTGCACTGTGTAATGAATTGACCTGTACAATCGGTGTGCAAGAAAGTTTTTCACTGTACCTCAGTACAAGTGACAATAATAAACCTATACCAATACCAATACCAATACCAATTACATTAAAATAAAATGAGTGAGAACCCAGTGCATTCCCAGTTTGTGTCATCTCACCACATAACCAAATTCCCTCTTCCCTGATATCATCAGATTTCAGACCTGGACGCTCTTTCTCCTGTTATTGTTCTTTTCTGGAAGAGTTAGTTGGCAGTGGAGTAGGACTGAAGGCATCAGCTCACTCGCCGGTAACCAGCCCAAACACCAGCCCACTGAAACAGTGGATTAATTAGCGGAAGCCATGGTATAAATTTATTTTAATTTCATTTCATGAAACCGATGTGGCCAACAGGTCAATGGTGGTCATGGATGATGTGCTCCCTAAAACAAAACACAGGGGATATTTAAAAAATATATATCAAGGAGCACAAAATATAAAGGTTAAAAATAAAGTACATCATTAAAATGGAAGGAATAAAACAATTCATTAGGCCTAGAAAGTACACATGACAGTTTTGTTGCCCAGTAACCCTCAGTAATCATTCATAACCAAGGCTGGTTCTCATTAACTATGCAGCAAAATTTACTTAACAAGAAAGAAATATGTTAAGCACCAAGTTAATGCAGCAACATGTCTCAATAATCCGCCGAGATGACGGGAAGGAATGTTGCTCAGCCTATTTCCCAGTGTTGAGATCATATATTGCCTGGACTGCAAAGTGTTCCCTGAGGAAATGGACTGCATTCCAGACCAACAATTTGCTTGTAACTATGTTGTTACTAATGCATGAAGACAGTGATTTACACCGAGAATGATTTAATCACAATGTCGGAACATGGAACTTTTCTCAAATCGGCAAAACACAAACATCTTAGGATCTGGGTCACAGCTAAGATGTGACTGAAATGCTCATGATTCCATCCATTAACCGCAGTGTCAGACACACAGAGCCTTGGCTGAGGATTCTCATCAATAGTACGCTGTTACACTCAGACAGCATTGGAATGAAGGTGCACAGTGACAGTGCAGAGTGATACAGGGTCCAGAATGAGAGAACACTATCACATAGAACGTGCACTATCACACCCATAAGTACTTGACTGAGGGTTTCGTTGCCTCACACAGACTGCAGTGGGGGTCTCACTCACGGCCCATGGAGACACTCACAGAGTCTTGAACGAGGTGGTTCACTGACAATGTGTTGTTACACTCACAGACCCAGGACTGAGTGCGCTCACTACCAGAGCACTGTTACACTCACAGACCCAGGACTGAGTGCGCTCACTACCAGAGCACTGTTACACTCACAGACCCAGGACTGAGTGCGCTCACTACCAGAGCACTGTTACACTCACAGACCCAGGACTGAGTGCGCTCACTACCAGAGCACTGTTACACTCACAGACCCAGGACTGAGTGCGCTCACTACCAGAGCACTGTTACACTCACAGACCCAGGACTGAGTGCGCTCACTACCAGAGCACTGTTACACTCACAGACCCAGGACTGAGTGCGCTCACTACCAGAGCACTGTTACACTCACAGACCCAGGAGTAAGTGTGCTCACTACCAGAGCACTGTTACACTCACAGATCTGGGACAGAGTATGGATTATACACATAGAGCCTGCACTGAGGGTGCTATCTCTCAGCACGCTACTACACAGGACCTACACCGAGGGTGCTCACTCTCAGCACACTACTACACAGGACCTACACTGAGGGGGCTCACTCTCAGCACACTACTACACAGGACCTACACTGAGGGGGCTCACTCTCAGCACACTACTACACTGGACCTACACTGAGGGGGCTCACTCTCAGCACACTACTACACTGGACCTACACTGTGCTCACTCTCAGCACACTACTACACTGGACCTCCAATGAGGGGGCTCACTCTCAGCACACTACAACACAGGACCTACACTGAGGGGGCTCACACTCAGCACACTACTACAACACACAGAGAATGCACTGACAATGCTCACAGACAGTACACTGTCACACACAGAGCCTGGATGGGGGATACGTCCCATCTCCTGGAGTTCACCAATCTTCTGTTGCTTGTACAGAACTACCCATCACCCACTGGATGACTGCGGGAGAGGAAGAAACACCATTCGGCCCATTGAATCTATGCCAGCTCTTAAAGTAATCCCATCAGTCCTGTCAGCAGAAGGAAGTGGTGAATGGCTGTTGGGCAGAAACTGAAGCGCAGCCTGGTTGGCCTTGGATCAACAAAGAAAAATGTCACCCGGGGAAATTTTCAGAACAGTCCCAAGCGGGTTTGTATTGAGAGGGAACTGGGCTGTTCACTTGTCCCCTGCTCCAGGATCTCGAGATCTCACTGACTAAACTTAATCAGGAAGCTACAATAATATTCCCCACCTCATTCCTGGGTTAGGATTGTCGTCAGGGCCTAACGACATCATCAACCCTCAACCCACACATCGGAAGAAGGGCCCATTGGCTGCCCTTGCTGCCTGCTGGGAAGAGTAGATCAAAATAGGAGATGGCAGGATCCAAGTGGAGTTCACGTGGTGCTTGCTGATCCGGACGTTCTGGCTTAGTGTTACTGCACCAAGGCACTTGTGAGGGAAGCAGTTTATCACAAAATAGGCAATATTCATATATTCAAAACATAGAAGGAGACCATTTGGCCCACTGAGTCAATGCCAGTTCCCAGAGCAATCCACTCAATCCCATTCCCCTCATATTCCTTCCTCCCTCACACGCCAATCAGCTGCTCTCTATCTCCAGTCGTGCACTTACACCAGGGATAATTAACCTACCAATCCGCATGCCTTTGGGATATGGATGGAAACCGGAGCACCCGGAGGAAACCCACACGGTCACAGGGAGAACGTGCAAACTCCACCCAGACAGCACCCGAGGTCGGGATTGAACCTGAGTCGCTGGAGCTCTGAGGTATCAGCACCACTCACTACACCTCTGTGCCAGAGGTTTGGCGGGCTGAATTTTCAGCTTGACCAACAGAATTCTACTTTTGAAGAATGGAATATTTGTCCTGGCAATCATGAAGATTGTGTTTTACATTTTATGTAATGGAATTTAACTGCAGTCTAACTGAGTGCTTTGATAGTTAATGAGCCAAGGCAACTAAAAGAAATTTAGTCCCATTCACTCCTGCTCATCCTGACCCACAAGGATGCAAAATAAATAAATAATGTTTACCTTTCTGGGCATCTACTGGCACTGCCTGTTCTTAACCCAGGTTGGCCATGATGATTTTCCAGCAGATGTCCTATGGCTTAATATTTAACCAGGATAAATGTGATGTGTCGCACCTTGGTAGGACTAATGTCAAGAGACAGTACACTCTTAAGGGCAAGACACTTAATAGTGTTGAAGAGCAGAGAGACCATGGGGTGCAAATCCATGACTTGTTGAAAGTGGCTACACAGGTAGACAGGGTGGCTAAGAAGGCTTATGGAATGTTCGCATTTATTAATCGGGGTATTGAGCATAGGAGTCAGGAAGTTAAGATGCATCTGTATAGAATGGTTAGGCCACATTTAGAGTATTGCGTGCAATTCTGGTCACCTCTATAGGAAGGATGTCGAGGCTTTAGAGAGGGTGCAGAGGAGATTCAGCAGGATGCTGCCTGGATTAGAGGGCATGTGCTATCAGGAGAGACAAACTTGGGCTCTTTTCTCTGGAGCGGCGGAGGCTGAGGGCTGATCTGTTGGAAGTGAATAAAATTATGAGGGACATAGATAGGGTGGACAAGCAATATCTTTTTCCCATTACTGAGCGATCCAGTACCAGAGGGCATGCACTTAAGGTGAGAGGGGGTAGGTTCAGAACAGACATGAGGGGTATGTTTTTTACTGAGAGAGTGGTGGATGCCTGGAATGCGTTGCCTGATAGGGTGGTGGAGGCAAAATCACTGGGGGCTTGTAAGAGGGGCTTGGATGGGCACATGAATGAGAGGAAAATGGAGGGATATGGGCATTCTATAGGTAGGAGGAAATAGCTATGTCGGCACAACATTGTGGGCGGAAGGGCCAGTTCTGTGCTGTACTGTTCTATGTTCTATGTTTAAAAGAAGACTTCAGAGCCTTACACTGGGTGCTGCAGGAAAAAGCAGGCTCCATCTTGGGATTGATTGAGATAAATTGCATGGGGCCACTTAAAAAGCTAGTGGAGAGATGAGCAATGACTACCCATCTTTCCCTCTGTTTGTGATCTCTGGTGCTTTGTATTCTCTGTTGCTATGTGTAGATTCGCATCCAGGATGTCTGTAATTTTAAATAGGGGTAATTCTGAGTGACAGTGCTGGCAGTAATTGGTATCTCTATGTACTCTTTACTGCACTACAGGCTTGTGATGTTCTCATTATCCCTAGTTCTAATCCAGCGTATTGTTTTATTGATCCACTTTATCTCTTTTGCAGCCAAATTAAACATGACAATGAAATTCATTACCTTTACAAAAAGCTCAGTTCAAAGAGCAGGTGGTAACTGTGCACTCACTTATCTCTTCGTGGGTCTGGGCTATGCCAATGTGCCAGGCAGTCTAATGTTGAAAAAGTAGTTCCTCAGTGACATCTCCCTCTTGGCTCAACACATTTAATGCTCAGTTAGAAACATAAGACCTCAGAACATTCGAAGATCATGTGACACCTTGAGCCTACTCCACCATTCATCAAGATTGTTGGCTGATATTCTACATTTTCCTGCACCCTCTCCTATCCCATGGTTCCATTAATATCCGGAAATATCTCGACCTCTGCCTCGAATGAACTCAATGACTGAGCCCCTACAGCCCTCTGGGCGAGAGAATTCCAAAGGTTCGTCAGCATAGAAATTTCTCCACATCCCCTTCCTTAATGACTCATCTCTTACTCTGAGACCATGACCTCTGGATTTCTTAGCCAAGGGAAATATCTTCCCTGCATCCACTAGTTGAGGAAGAATTTGGTCTTCCTGATGGCCATAACATTGATTTCTCGAACTTCTGGTAACCTCACCCATCCTTTTTCTTTCCCTCCCCCCACTCCTTCGTCTTCCCTTAATCCCATGCCTCCCTTCCCCCACCTTGATGACCTGCCCATCTCCTTTCCTCCCCTCCCCCATCCTTTATTCCATGGTCCACTGCCCTGTCCTACTAGATTCCTCCTTCTTCAGCCCTTGGCCTCTTCTACCTATCACCTCTCAGCTTACTGCATCCTTCTCCCCCTCCCCCACCCACTACCTTCCTCCTCTCACCTGGACTCACCTCTCACCTGAACTGACCTATCACCTGTCTGTCACCTATCAACTGACCTATCATGTGTTCCTCCCCCTCCCCCGACCTTCTTATTCTGGCTTCTGCCCTCTTCCTTTCCAGTCCTGATGAAGGGTCTCGGCCTGAAACGTCGACTGTTTATTTCCCTCCATGGATGCTGCCTGACCTGCTGAGTTCCTCCGGTACTTTTTGTGTATTGCTCCAGATTCCAGCATCTGCAGAATTTCTTGCGTCTCTGAAGAAATTTGTGTGCTTTAATGAGATCACCTCTTGTTCTATTAAACATCAGAGAGTACGGGCCTAGTCTACTCACTCTCTCCTCGTACAGCAAACCCATCATCCTGGGAACCAGTCCAGCGAATCTTCATTGCAATCCTTCTCTAGCAAGTTCTTCTGTTTCTTTAGGTAGGGATCCCAAAACTGTACACAACGCTCCTTGGGCAGTATTATAATAATACTGTTAAAGTGAAACAGTACCACAAGGTGTTTATTTATTTACAGAATGTGATTATTGTAGGGAAGCCCAACATTCATCTCTCATTCCCAGTTGCTCTTGATAGCTTGCTGAGCTCTTCCAACCCCAGATTTCCTTTACGTTAATGAAACAGATGGGTTGTCACACAATTGTTGGTTTTATAGTCACTAGAAATGATAACAGCATTCTTAAATTATCCAGCTTTTTTTCTTAATTAATGGAATTTAAATTGCACTACTGTAATAGCGGGGATTGAACTCTTATCACTGGATGAATAAACCAGGCATTGGGATAACTAATTCAGCGATAAAACCATCTTGTTAGCACTCTGTTTGGTTGCAGATGTTCTTCAGTTCATTTTGTTTCGCCTGCACACTAATTTGATCCGTTCCTCGAGGATGAAGTGCAGTTAATCCTGAGTCTGATATTCTATTGGAACTGTTCCTGCATGGATTCTAGGAGAACATGTTTGGGCTCCCAGATTTAAATCTGCCTACCTGAACAGAGAATGGTAGCTCCAGTTTTTGCAGATCTGAGATTTATCCAGCTGGATTAAAATAGACATCCATCCACTGGGCTCTACTTTAAGTATCCTCCTAAGACCACCTTCCTGGTCTAGAATGCCTTTATAGGAATCCAATCCAGCTGATCATTATAAAGTCATACAGCACAGAAACAGGCCCTTCAGATCATTGAGTTTGCACTGAACATCAACCACCATTTACACCAATTCAGTATTAATCCCATTTTTTATTCTTCCTACATACTCATCAACAGCCCCCAGATTCTACCACTCACCCACTCCAGGGGGCAATTTACAGTGGCCAGTTAATCTGCACATAGGAGGAATCTGAAGCAGCTGGAGGAAACCCTCGCGGTGACAGGGAGAACGTGCAAACTCCACACAGACAGCACCTAAGGTCAGGATTGAACCTGGCTCTCTGGCACTGTGAGGCAGCCGCTCTACTAGCTGCACCACTGTGCCGCCCTTGTACATGAGGAAAATATTGCTGGGCATTTGTCCTCAACCTGTGATCACCTGTTTGCTTTCTTGTCTGAAAGCATCTCTCTCACTTTATTTTCCCTGATCTATTTAACAACCCCTGGGAGATGCATCTTTTTAAGACTGAAGTGCTTTCATTTATCAAACCATTTGTCATTGCTCCTGCCTTGCACTGAAGATGAACCTCATTGGTCTCTTTTGTATTGTCTCGAGCGGGTGGCTGCCTCCTTATGTTACAGCGACCTATTTCAACACTGCAGTTGAATGGATTTGTTCACTGCACTTATCCTGTCTTCCTCCCGTTGTCCTCTCATTTGAGCCCTGTGTCCTTCTCAATTCTGTTTTGATTCATGGTTCAATTGTTCCAAAACTCACAGAGAGTTTCACTTGATTCATTTCTGGAGCTACTTTGAAAGTTGCATGAGTGTTAAGGACTGGTAGTTTCCTGATTTCCTCTTAATTCAATGGCCGTTATATTTGGCTGACACTCCAAAAATTATTCTTGGCACCAGACACTCTTAAAAAACACACCACAACTTTTTTTCAAAATTGCTTGTTGGCCAGCAAATAATGGGAAGATGCACATCTAAAAGCTGGGGTCAAAATGTTGGAGAAACCTGGTCTCACAGCTGGCCAAGCCTTCCAGACTGTTCCAATGCTCCTGTTGCAGAGTATCTGACTCTCAGTTTCTGTCTAACAGCCAAAAGACTACCAGCTCCTGCAAAGGGAGAATTTGAGGGCATGCATTTCAGCTGAGAGGGGGAAAGTTCAAAGGAGATGTGCAGGGCAAGTTTTTTACACAGAGAGGCGGGTGCCTGGAATGTCGAGCCGGGGTGGTGGTGGAGGCAAATACGATAGAATTGGAATTGGAATTGTTTTATTATTGTCACATGTACCGAGGTACAGTGAAAAACCTGTCTTGCATACCGTTCATACAGATCAATTCATTACACAGTGCATTGAGGTAGTACAGGGTAAAACAATAACAGAATGCAGAATAAAGTGTAACAGCTACAGAGGTAGATTGTGTGGTCAAGACTCCATCTTATTGTATTAGGGGATTGTTCAATAGTCTTCTAACAGCTGGATAGTAGCTGTCCTTGGGCCTAGTTGTATGTGCCTTCAGGCTTTTGTGTCTTCTGCCCAATGGGAGAGGGGAGAAGAGAGAATGTCCGGGGTGGGTGGAGTCTTTGATTATGCTGGCTGCTTTATGGAGGTAGCGAGAAGTATAGAGAGATGTGTTTAAGAGGCTCTTAGATAGGCACATGAATTATGCAGAGAATGGAGAGATATAGACCATATGCAGGCAGAAGGGATTAGTTTAATTAGGTGTCACTAGCTTAATTAGTTTGGCACAGATTGTGGGCTGAAGGGCCTGTTCCTGTGCTGTTCTATGTTCTAGCTATGAACAGTCTGCTCTTATTGAGAGCTTATTATTCCTCATTGAGTGGAAAATGGAGGGATATGGTATTTCTGCAGGTGGAAGGGATTAGCAATGTCAGCACGATATTGTGGGCTGAAGGGCCTGTTCTGTGCTGTACTTTTCTATGTTCTATGTTCTATGCTCCTCCCCATCTTCACTGACCCAGAATGTTTTAATTAATTTACAGATGTGGATGACGGCATTAATTGTCTGTCCTTCCCTGTCCCTGAACTGAGTGGGTAGTTAAGAGTCAACAACTTACAGACCATATCAGGCAAAGAGGGCAATTTCCATCCCTGGAGGACATTAATGAATCAGATGAGGCTTTTATTTCAGTCCTGGTAAGTTCATTATTACTGTTACTACTTGGTTTTAATAACTTCCAGATTTATTTAATTAAATTTAGCTTCCCCAGATGTCATGTTGGGATTCAGACTCATGAATCCAGACAAGTAGTGGATGAGATCAGTGGTCTAGAATCGTGGCTACTAGTTCAGTCACTGTATCTCTTGAGCAAGACTGTTCTTTACAGGAGAAAACCACCTATCCTCACAGGTAGACAGGGTGGTTAAGAAGGCTTATGGAATGCTTGCATTTATTAATCGAGGTATTGAGTATAGGAGTCAAGAAATTATGATGCATCTCTACAGAACTCTGGTTAGGCCGCATTTAGAGTATTAGAACATAGAACATAGAAAAACTACAGCACAATTCAGGCCCTTTGGCCCACAAAGCTGTGCTGAACATGTCCCTACCCTAGAAATTACTCGGCTTACCCATAGCCCTCTATTTTACTCAGCTCCATGTACCTATCTAACAGTCTCTTGAAGGACCCAATCGTATCAGCCTCCACCACCGTTTCCGGGACCCCATTCCACGCACTCACCACTCTCTGAGTAAAAAACTTACCCCTGACATCTCCTCTGTACCTACTCCCCAGCACCTTAAATCTATGTCCTCTTGTGGCCACCAATTCAGCCCTGGGGAAAAGCCTCTGACTACCTACCCTATCAATACCTTTCATTATCTTATACACCTCAATCAGGTCCCCCCTAAGCCTCCGTCTCTTCAAGGAGAAAAGGCCGAGGGCCCTCAACCTGCTTTCATAAGGCATGCTCTGCATTCCAGGCAGCATCCTTGTAAATCTGCTCTGCACCCTCTCTATGGCTTCCACATCTTTCCTGTAGTGAGGCGACCAGAACTGAGCACAATACTCCAAGTGGGGTCTGACCAGGGACCTATATAGCTGCAACGATACCTCACGGCTCCTAAATTCAATTCCCCGATTGATGAAGGACAATACACCATATGCCTTCTTAACCACAGAGTCAACCTGTGCAGCCGCTTTGAGCGTCCTATGGACTCGGACCCTAAGATCCCTCTGATCCTCCACACTGCCAAGAGTCCTACCATTAATACTATATTACGCCAACATATTTGACCTACCAAAACGAACCACTTCACACTTATCTGGGTTGAACTGCATCTGCCACTTCTCAGCCCAACTCTGCATCCTATCTATGTCCCTCTGTAACCTCTGACAGTCCTCCAAACTATCCACAACACCCCCAACCTTCGTGTCATCCACAAACTTACTAACCCACCCCTCCACTTCCTCATCCAGGTCGTTTATAAAAATCACAAATAGTAAGGATCCCAGTACAGATCCCTGAGGTACACCACTGGTCACCGACCTCCACTCAGAATACGACCCTTCAACAACCACTCTTTGCCCTCTGTGGGCCAGCCAGTTCTGGATCCACACTGCAATGTCCCCTTGGATCCCATGTCTCCTCACCTTCTCCATAAGCCTCGCATGGGGTACCTTATCAAACGCCTTGCTGAAATCCATATACACTAACATCTACTGCTCTCCCTTCACCGATGTGCTTAGTCACATCCGCAAAAAATTCAGTCAGGCTCGTAAGACAGGACCTGCCCTTGAAAAAGCCACGCTGACTATTCCTAATCATATTATACCTCTCCATATGTTCATAAATCCTGCCTCACAGGATCTTCTCCATCAGCTTACCAACCACTGAGGTAAGACTCACCGGTCTATAAGTCGCTGGGCTATCCCTACTCCCCTTCTTGAATAAGGGAACAACATCCACAACCCTCCAATCTTCCTAAACCTCTCCCGTCTCCATGGACGATGCAAAGATCATCATCAGAGGCTCCGCAATCTCCTCCCTCGCCTCCCACAGCAACCTGGGGTACATCACATCCGGTCCTGGCAACTTATCTAACTTGATGCTTTCCAAAAGTTTCAGCACCACCTCTTTTCTAATGTCTACATGCTCAAGCTTTTCAGGCTGCTGCAAGTCCCCACTACAATCCCCCAGATCTTTTTCCGTAGTGAATACTGACGTAAAGTATTCATTAAGTACTTCGTTATTTCTTCCGGATCCATACACACTTTCCCACTGCTGCACTTGATAGGCCCTATCCTTTCGCATCTCATCCTCTTACTCTTCACATACTTGTAGAATGCCTTGGGGTTTTCCTTAATCTTGCCCACCAAGGCCTTCTCATGTCCCCTTCTGGCTCTCCTAATCTCTTTCTTAAGTTCCTTCATTTTAGCCTTGTACTCTTTCAGATCTCTAACATTACCTAGCTCTCTGTACCTTTTGTATGCTTTTCTTTTCCTTTTGACTAGATTTACTATAGCCTTCATACACCACGGTTCCTGTATCCTATCATGACTCCCCTGTCTCATTGGAACATGTCTATGCAGAGCTCTACACAAATATCCCCTGAATATTTGCCACATATCTTCCGTACTTTTCCCTGAGAACATCTGTTCCCAATTTAATCTTCCAATTTCCTGCCTGAGAGCCTCATAATTCGCTTTACTCCAAGTAAACACCTTTCTAGCCTGTCTGTTCCTATCCATCTCCAGTGCTAACGTAAAGGAGATAGAATTATGATCACTATCACCAAAATGTTCACTCACTGAGAGATCTGACACCTGACCAGGTTCATTACCCAATATCAAATCAAGCACAGCCTCTCCTATTGTAGGTCTACCTACATACTGTGTCAAGAACCCTTCCTGAACACACCTAACAAACTCCACCCCATCTAAACCCCTCACTGTCTGGAGATGCCAATCAATGTTTGGGAATTCGTGCAATTTGTGCAATTCTGGTCACCTCACTATAGGAAGGATGTCAAGGCTTTAGAGAGGGGGCAGAGGAGGTTTACTAGGATGCTGCCTGGATTAGAGGGCATGTGCTATCAGGAGAGACTGGACAAACTTGGGCTCTTTTCTCTGGAGCGGTGGAGGCTGAGGGGTGATCTGTTGGAAGTGTATAAAATTATGAGGGGCATAGATGGGGTGGATAAGCAATATCTTTTTCCCATTATTGAGCGATCCAATACCAGAGGGCATGCATTTAAGGTGAGAGGGGGTAGGTTCAGAACAGACGTGAGGTGTAAGTTTTTTACTGAGAGAGTGGTGGATGCCTGGAATGCGTTGCCTGATAGGGTGGTGGAGGCAAAGTCATTGGGGGCTTTTAAGAGGGTTTTGGATGGGCACATGAATGAGAGGAAAATAGAGGGATATGGGTATTCTGTAGGTAGGAGGGAATAACTAAGTTGGCACAACATTGTGGGCTGAAGGGCCTGTTCTGTGCTGTACTGTTCTATGTTTTATGTTCTATGTGCAGTTGTCAAACTGACTATACCTCATCCTCATCCGCAAATCCCTCCACATTCATAGCTCATTGAGGTCCAACCTTGACTCTTCTGCTTTGCCCTATACAGCACCTCTCTCTCTGCACCTTGGTCACTGCACCTTTAGTGTCATCGAGCTTCAGCTGCCTTGGTTGAAGCCTCCAACCGAACCCTTTCCTTCTCACTTTCCCTCTGTCTATCAAGCAGCATCAGTCTCTGGTCCCCACCAATGGTGCTTCTTCTTTCATTCATCAGGAAGGCCTTGGCAAAATTTCTTATTTTCAAGATGTGTTACAAATATGGTTTCTATGTCTTCCTTCGCTATTAGGTATGTGACAAATTATTATTTTAATTATTTTGTTTTCCAGAATGCATATCCTGAGGGAGTCAGTCAATTCAGAAAGTATTAAATAACTCTATGCCATCCTGCTGTTTAAATGGGGTGATATAAATACAAGTTTGTTCCTTTATAGCCATTAAAAGTGGCAGAGATTCCAGTAACACCCAAACCTCCTGTGAAGCAACAGGGATGCACAACCATGTGGTATGAAAGTAATTGAAGGTACTAATGGTTTCCTTAATTCATCCCATCTGCTGAGTGGCTGTGGCAGGAAAAAAAAATCTCTCAAAACACTTGTCTTCCACTCCTATTTTATGCTGCCCTCTTTCCTGACTTGGTAATACGTACAAATAGGGGTCCTCAGACATTATCAGCACCCTCCGTCTGTAGAGGAAGGAGAGTGACACCAATGTAAGAGAGGCTGAGCGCAGGAAGAGCATGAGTTCGCCCTTGTGCTCCGTAGAGAAATGTTTTGGTGTAATTGGTTTATTATTGTCACATGTACCAAGGTACAGTGAAAAACTTTGTTTTGCATGCCATCTATACAGATCATTTCACAACATCAGTGCATTGAGGCAGTACAAGGGAAAGTAATAACAGAATCCAGAATGAAGTGTTACAGCTATAGAGAAAGTGCAGTGCAGGCAGACAGTAAGGTGCAAGGCTATGACAAGGTAGATTGTGAGGTCAAGAGTCCATCTTATCGTCAAGAAGTCTGTTCAATAGTCTTATAACAGTGGGATAGAAGCTATCTTTGAGCCTGGTGATACGTGCTTCCAGGCTTTTGTATCTTCTGCCCGATGGGAGGGGTGGAGAAGAGAGAATGTCCGGGGTGGGTGGGGTCTTTGATTATGCTGGCTGCTTTTCCGAGGCAGCGAGAAGTGTAGACAGAGTCCAAGGAGGGGAGGCTGGTTTCCATGTTGTGCTGAGCTGTGTCCACAACTCTCTGCAGTTTCTTGCAGTCTCGGGCGGGGCATTTGTCTCGGGTGCCCCTGGAACCCACTAACCTCCTGACTTACCTCAATGCCAGCCATTGCGCCAGCCACTATTTGTTTCCAACCCATGCCAGCAGGCAGGATAGGAATGAGTGTCCAACCTCATTAACGGATCTCATAGTTTGTGTACCTGGGCTGACAGTTCCTTTAGCCAGTCATGGTCCAGCAGAAGTAGCTACCTCTACCTGGGAGCTGGAACCTCTCTCCAAGGGAGAAGGACACAGCACAGAATGAGCACAAAACTGCCCACATTCAGATTGTGGTAACACTGATGGTGCAATTTGTGAAGACTTTGAATGGATGAAAGGGTGAAATTATTGTCGTCATCAATATATGTAATTAACATCGCAGAGGAGAACACCATCGATGTCTTCACACACCCCTGGATACCCCACCCACCAGGCCGACCATAAAAGATTCCTCAAGTGATGAATGAGACGTTTAATTTGCTGCATGTTACTGCAGGTGTCAGAGCAGTGGGGTCTCTTAGACTTAGTCATCTTCTCCAAAGTTTAATACAGAAACACAGACTCTCAAGGCACAGAACACAGCGCACCATATTTATGCTTGGTCTTTGCAAGAGGGCTCCAATTAGTCTTTTTCCCCTCCCAAAATTGTTCCTGGAGAAATCAAGGCTACAATTAGAGTGCAATGCAAAGATTCCTTGGGCTGTTCACACAGATTCCCATCCTATTTCCAACACTGGACCAGCAGATTGACTGTTTCCCTGGGATGTCACCTTGGAATGACTCTGGAATGGCAGTGGAAGGCAAATGGAGACCCTATAGGATCTCAGCCCCTCCACTGTTGTTGAGGTGAATGCTACAAAATTAATCAGAACTTTGTAATCTAATTGGGGCTCTATCAGATAAAAGGCAATGGAATTTGATGCTTTTCTGGCCCTGGACAGCCGGCTCAGTGGCTCCGCGGAGACACAAGAGACTGCAGATACTGGCATCTGGTGCAACAAACTACTGCCTCTGACTCCCAACTCCACCTCAGCCCCCCACCCCCACCTGGCTCGATCTGTCCATCATCCTATACCCATCCTTGGTCCACCAATCACCTCTGGTCCCTGTCTCACCACACCCCCTTCTCCTTCTTATGCTGGCTATCTCCCTTCTCCACTCTCAGTCCTGATGCAGGGTTTCGACCTGAAGCGTCGACAATTCCTCCCAATTCTTTCACCCCCTCACCCCCCCAGATGCTGCTCGACCCGCAGAGTTCCTCCAGCAGATTGTTTGCTGTTCAGTGGCTCTGTGTGAACTGATGTGCTGATTCTACACAGCTCCGGTCTGTTCCCACTTGCTGCAGGCTGTCTAATCATGCTTCAAGCAGTATAGTCGACACAGAAAGTCTATATAAAGGTGGTTAATGATTAAATGCAGCCTGGAAACTCTCCAGATTTGATAGAGCCTGTGTATTGTATAAAAGTTGACCATAACCTGGAAACCTCCAAGAACAACTTGAGTTAGAACATAGAACATTACAGCACAGTACAGGCCCTTCAGCCCACAATGTTGTGCTGACATTTTATCCTGCTCTAAGATCTATCTAACCCCTTCCTCCCACATAGCCCTCCATTTTTCTATCATTCATGTGGCTATCTGAGAGTCTCTTAAATGTCCCTAACGTATCTGCCTCCACCACCTCTGCCGGCAGTGCACTCCACACACCCACCACTCTCTGTGTAAAAAACTTACCCCTGACATCCCCCCTATACCTTCCTCCAATCACCTTAAAATTATGCCCCCTCGCGTTAGCCACTTTCGCCCTGGGAAAAAGTCCTGCAGAAGGAAAGTTACCCTTTACCTCCTTTACCCTTCCCACTCTGTCGGAGATAAGAGCCCCCAGCAGATAGCCAGTGAGTATGCATTGGACGGAGACAGGTAGGTCTCAGGGTCACCTGAGTGCTAAATGTGGAATGAGCTTGGATAACGGAGAGGCTAAAGTATCAAGAGATCAGTTTTACCTCACAGGGGATCAGATGATTGCAGAGAGGTGAGGATGGAGGGTGGGATGTGGGACGGGAGGGATAAGGAAGCACGGCTGGGAGGACTATTGGGAATATGGAGATCCTGGTGAATAACAAATGGCCAGATTGAGAGGGCTGTTCGTGGCCATCAGAGGATTGGGAGCCAATGAGTTTATAGCAGTGGTACAGGGACTCAGAGAAGAAGGCCGCTTGATGACACAAGGCACATGTGGCTGAACGCTGGCACAATGTCATGGGCAGTCACTCTCACCTCACCCCTTGACTTCAACTCCTCGGTCCATGTCTGGACCAAGGCTACAATGAGGTCTGGAGTCAAGTGGTCCTGGTGAAACCCAGACTAGGCATCAGTGACCGTGATATTGTGGAGTAAGTGCCTCTACAATATCACTTGGCTTATGATTGTGAACAGATGGATTGGGCGGTAATAAGCCAGGTTGGATTTGACTTGCTTTTTGTGAACAAAACATGCTCTGGGCAATTTTCATGTTGTTGTGTTGCATCTCCACTGGGACAGCTTGGTCAGAGAATGGACGGCTCTGGGGTGCAAGTCTCAATTAGTGTAATGATTACTGTGTCCTGTGATCTTAGAGTCACAGAGTCATAGAGCTGTACAGCATGGAAAGAGGACCTTCGGTCCAACTCGTCCATGCTGACCAAGTTGTCTATTTGAGCTGGACCTATTTGACTCATATTTCACTGAACCTTTCCTATCCATGTACCTGTCTAACTGTCTTTTAAACATTGTAATTGTACCGTCTCTTCCACTTCTTGGAACCTTCTCCTTTCATTAGGTATTTAATTTTCTGCCCTCATTTGCAACAGGATGGGACAGGAATGCAGAGATTCAGTCGGGTTCATTGCTTGTGGGATCTCATCGTTCTGACTATTTCATGCTGCTGTTGCGACTCTGCAGCAAGGATCCATTCCATCCTGACCTCCCTAGTGCCCAGTAGTTTAACATCCTGCCCCTGGTGGACTGCTTCGGCAAAGTTGTACCTCACCTCACATCATCATTGCCCCTGTAAGATATAGAAACTGGATGGTCCTCAAGCAAGAACGTGATCCGTGCAACCGCACAGCAATCAAATCTTTTTTTGCAGCAGAAGGCAAGTTCTATACAAGAGGATGAGCTGAAAGACAAATTTTTATTTCTGACTTACATCATGATGGTGAAGGGTTTGTATGCAACACTGGAATTTTCACCCTTTTCAGAGAAGCATCACAAAGGAAAATACCCTGGACCCAAAGGATTTCTAAAGAGCCTCAGCCAAGTGTTGCCCAGTTCCCCAGCCCAATCTTTGCAGAGCAGTGGAAGCTTTTGAGCTTATTAGTAAAAATTATCAGCTCCAAGAGAGTACGGTTTGTTACGGACTCAGTGAATGTCCCTTTTAGATAGAGTGTGTGTGTGTGTGTGTGTGTGTGTGTGTGTGTGTGTGTGTGTGTGTGTGTGTGTGTGTGTGTGTGTGTGTGTGTGTGTGTGGGGGGGGGGCGTGCTTACGTCAATAGAAGATAAAGGACGTAATGACGTTGTTGAAGAAGTCAGAAGAAGAGAGAGAGAAGGGAGAGAGACACCAGCCTGCTAGTTTTCTCTTTCAATGGATGAGAAACAATAACTGTGTCTGCCACTGAAATCCATGTATGGAAATTGGAAGTGATCTGGTGGAGTTCACTTTGTTGCTGACCTGTAGAAGGAAACAGGTATTTGTGTGTGGACGACCACGATTCTGATGCTTTTCGGGGTGAGGAAGTCACTACCGAGTAAACACTGAAGTGTCGTTTGGGTTCCATCGTGGAACATTTGGATTTCGTAATTACTCTCTCTATGTTTCTCTACGTCTACGTCTTATCTTCAGACAACGGTGGTTGTTGAAGAAGCCTTTGCTCATGTTTCACCTTATGGCTTGCAGAACTGAACTTTAAGAACCATTCCTGAACTTGGAGCTTGGGACTTTGCCACACACACACGAAGAGTTTAGTTTTTGGGGTTAACGTTCAAGGTTTAACATTTTTGAATTCTAACATACTAACATTTTTACTTTTATTTTACGTATGGTCATAAGTAGTGATTAATAAAATAGTTTTTAACACTGAATCATGCTCAGTGTGTTTCTTTTGTTGCTGGTTCGTGACAGGTTATCTCTGACAGACTATGTGTTTGTCCAGCAAAGGATGAGACTGTCCTGGATAAATATTCTTCTCTGCCTCTGTTTAGTCCAGGGCTCAGAATCAGGCTGTGTTTACGAAGTGGCTCTGATGAGACGTTATTCGAGGCTTTAGACTGTGCCTGTGGGCAAGGATCGTTAAAGCTGTCTGACCAATCAGCAGCTTGTGCATTGTAGTCAAGAAAGCCGTTCTGTTCCCGAACTGACATCACATAGTAATAGACATTGAAACACAGATCACTGGAAATCACTGTCCAATGATTTTTTTCTTATTATTGACTCTTAGATAGACACATGAATAATAGAGAAATGGAGGGCTATGTGGGAGGGAAGGGTTAGATAGATCTTAGAGCAGGATAAAATGTCGGCACAACATTGTGGGCCGAAGGGCCTGTACCGTGCTGTAATGTTCCATGTTCTATGTTCTACTCATTTTTCTGCAAGGCCAGCATTTATTGCCCATGCCCAATTGCCCTTGAGAAGGAGATAAACTGGCTCTTTGAACTGATGCAGTCCTTCTGGTGAAGGCCAGGAATGAGATGTTTGCCCATCTTTCAGATAACCAGTAGTTACGTACTTTGAGTTATGTTCTTAAGGTTGCATCAAATTTACAGCACAGAGGCCATTCAGCCCAACTGGCCTGGGCTGGTGTTTATCATTGCAGACAAGTTTCCTCCAGTTTCACTTCATCTAACTCTGCACTGCAGCCTTCTACCTCCTCTGCCTCATCTATTTCTTAATCAGCTCATTAAATACCTTGTTATTCACTTCCATTGCCTTTTGGAAAAGGTATGTTTATATATTTCCTTCTGATGTAAGGGGTCCATTTGACTCATCATGTCTGTGCTGGCTCTCAGAGCCAACCCTGTTTCTCCACATTCCTTCCCTGTAACCTATTCCCTCTCAGACGTCTATTAACACACTCCTGATTCTCTCACCACTCACCTACGCTTGGGGTTATTTCCAGTATTCAACTTCCAACTGGCATGTCTTTGGGATGTGCGGGCAAACCAGTGCACCCCATGTAGTCACAGGGAGATCGTGCAAACACCACGCCCTGCAGCCCTGGAGGTCAGGAGTGAACCCGGGTTGTTGGAGTGTGAGGCAGCAGCACTACCCGCTGCACTACTCAGCCCCCTGCAAGTCTTCAAGCTCGGATTTTAACTTCCTTTCTCTGTGATGACTTCAAGCCTGCTAAGGGTCATTTGTCACATCTCTGTACATCTATTGCCAGCTCTTTCTCTCTTTAGCTGCCACTTCCAGCACAACCTGTTAGTATTTATGATTTCCACCATCCCCGCTATTTTGCCGCTTGTCACTGAGGTTTGTGGGGCCGCACTTTAAGATAAGATTTAAGATTTCTTTGTTAGTCACATGTACATTGAAACACACAGTGAAATGCATCTTTTGCGTAGAGTGTTCTGGGGACAGCCCGCAAGTGTCGCCACACTTCCGGCGCCAACATAGCATGCCCACAACTTCCTAACCCGTACGTCTTTGGAATGTGAGAGGAAACCGGAGCACCCGGAGGAAACCCACGCAGACACAGGGAGAACGTACAAATTCCTTACAGACAATGGCTGGAATTGAACCTGGGTCGCTGAAGTTGTTATAGTGTTACGCTAACCGCTACACACCATTCTCTGGTGAAAAGTTCCTCCCTAATACCACCCCCGACCATGCTTCTTCTCTTCTTCCCTTTCCTAGCCTCTTTTTTTTCTCTCTCTCTTCTTACCTTTGACCCATCCCCGGTGGATCTGCTCTCCCCTCCTCCCCTGCACCTGCCTATCACTATCTCTCACCTTCATCTACCTATCACCACCTTGTGCCCACCCCGCCTCCCCTCTTTTGTCCACCTATCACTGCTTTGCTTTTCCCTCCTGTATATTGGGCTTCCCCTTTTGCTATCTTCAGTCCTGAAGAAGGGTCCTGATCCGAAACGTTGACCGCCTGCTTTTCTCCACGGATGCTGCCTGGCCTGCTGAGTTCCTCCAGCATCATTGTGTTTTTCATCTGGATTCCAGCATCTGCAGTCCTTTGTTTCTCCAGTTCCTCCCTAAATCTGTGTTGACTTTATTTTTGATCATCTTATATTGATGCCCACTAGATTTGAACCTAGGTCTCTGTTTCCCAGCCGACACATAAGTAGAACTTATTTCTATCACATCTAAATCCTTCCCAATGTTAAAGACCATCCTTCTCCTACAGAGCCCATCCTGTTCAGCTTTCCTGTTAGCACCACGCTGCTCTTTTTGCTATAATGCATTAATCAATAGCACATAAGGCACACCTGCTGATGTTGTTCCACCAAACCGTGCTTATTAAAGATTCAACATCTGATCTTCTCCAAGCAGCTGGAAAATATTAATTTTTCATCGCGATTACAGAGCTAATTACTGCAATAATGAAGCATCACCCTCACTGGCAATGAATGAGGTCACAATTGGTTGGGCTCATGGGAAAACTATGCAGCTCTGAGCTGTAAACAGCCTAAAGAAGCTCTTGTTGCTGAAATCCCTTTCGGATAGTATTGCACGCTAAGCCACGACCTCTGCAGATGGGAGCTAGCAAAGGATGTGCAGGATGTGACAAATGTTTTTGGCAGAATTACAGGCATCATTCACTGACCATTCTCCTGTCTTGGCCAAATTTTCTGTTGTGATCAACGGAGAAGAAAAACCACATGTGGTTTTCTGATGAAGAAAGTCATTTGCTTCTTCTTGTTTACCTTGTGGAATTACAACCGCATCATCTTCACGTTAGACCGTAAACATTCATCTGAGTGGCCTGTTAAACCTCTGCAGAGAATGGCATCGGAAACATGCCATCTCTCATAGTGTGGCACTCGCCCTGCACTGGGTAATGTCCACTTGGGCCAGAATGTCCGGCTTCAGTCACAGATAACAAGGACATTACATTCCCGGTTTAATTGTGCGGGGGATTTGGAGTCTGGTCAATTCAGTGAAGGGGAATGCCGACTGCTGAACCAATGAACTATCAGCCAGCTCTTGTGCTGTTCAAGCTGATCCTTCATTACACTCTGGTAGAGCTTGGAATCTGCCAGTCTCCCAAAGATGCCTAGGTTGGTAGGTTAATTGGCCACTGTAAATTGCCCCTCACGTGTAGATGAGTGATGGAATCTTGGGGGGGAGGTAGAAGGGAACATGGGAAGAATCAAATGGAATCCAATGTAGGATCAGTGTAAATGAATAGGTTCTTGAGGATTGGCATGGCCAGTGAGCTAAAGGGCCTGTTTACTTGCTATATGACACGGTGACTGTATGACTGAATGACTCTGCACTGGTGTACAGTTCCACCACTGGCCATCCAGGCAACCCCGAGATTTCCCACCTGCCCAAGCATGAATGTGGCCCAAATCCTCCAGTGAATGGAGCAGTTGATGATCAGAGGAATTGTGAATGGAGTTGAACATGAATGAATCCATCACTTCTGTCTGAGATTTGGGGTCGTGGGGTGGGGGGAGACGTAGGAGGATTTAGGGGGGAAACATTTGGACAGATGTTTACACCAGAGACAGCGTATAAACCTTAAACATATGGAAATAGAAGGAAAAAATGTGCAATATTAAGGAATGCTACAGCAATACTTCTCACACCTGTGTTCAAATGACCTTTCACATGATAAGTGTTTAAAGAGACATTATCAGCACCTCCTGCCTCGGTGAATGTGCCCCATGCCAAGTCGTTTAGTTTACCGTTCCAACCAGCACAATCTAATCAGTTCACCCGTTCAAAAAAAAGCATGAAATCTTCAGTTTGCAGTCAAAAGGTTAAAATTTTACAGATATTAATGCAGATAATCAGTTGGGTGACAGAGCTGAGATTTAGGAATTATTTTTCCAGTTAGTTGCCATTCTCCCATGGTGGTTTGCTGTCGGTACACTAACCCATTCGATGTATATACATATATATGTATCTCATTGGAATGTAATGTTGTGATGATAATCTGGTGATGTATCATTTTGTAGTCATGTGGTCTTGAATGACACAGATGATGCATTCCCATTTTAGTTGCAAGCTGCATATAATTGTGCACAACCTGCTATTTGAATATAACAGCTGTGGAGATTATAAGGTATAATTTATTTAATCACCCGCCAATTGACCCATTCATATTGTCAGGATGCTACAGTAGGCTCCAGACCATAAACAAGCAACATGCCTCTACAATCTCCTTAAGGCAGGTCAACCCTGCGATAGCAATGATGTGAAATGAAGATGATACCATGAGAAGCTGAGGGCTGGTTCTGTGGCCTCACGTGTCTGCTGATGAAAACAGGAGCTTGGCAAGGTCTAGGGGATGGGTAACATGAAATGATGCACTCTGCAGCCTTAAAGTCCAGCGGATCAGAAGATTCGGCCCCAGCCTGGGGGTTGGGTAGGGTGGTCCTTAATCCAGAACATGGCATTTATCCCAGAGTGCTTAGGGATAGAATTCTCGAGGAGGGGAGTGCACAGAGAAAGTCAGCAGGGCAGAGCATGCCTCAATTTACCACACAAACCTGCCTCCCGTTCGTCGACTCCGTTTACACTTCCCACCGTCTCGGGAAAGCAGTCAACGTAATTAAGAATCCCATCATTCTCTCTTCTCCCCTCTCCCATCGAAAAGATGACACAAAAGCTTGAAAACGTGTACCACTAGACTTGAGGACAACTGCTATCCCGCTGTTGTCAGACTATTGAATGATCCTCTTGTATGCTAAAGATGAACTCTTGATCTCTCAATCTATCTCGTCAAGGCCCTTGCACTTTACCTGTTTACCTGCACTGCACTTTCTTTGTATCTGCTACACTATATTCTGCATTCTGTTTTGTTTTTACTACCTTGATGTACTTACAGTATGTGTGGCATGATCTGTCTGGATGGCACGCAAACAACAATTTTTCACTGTATTTTGGTACACATGTCAATAATCAACCAATTACCAATTATCACTGAGCACAAAAGCATTCTCCTGAATGCCTACATGTACTCACAGCTGTCTGCTCATCTCCAAAAATGATCAAAAATCCTGCACACGTCCCTGTTTCTGAGTAAGAGGCACACTGAATCAGAGGGAGATATTGAAAACAGTCTCAGGCATCAATGATGCATCAGCTTCACTTTGACTCTGTTAAATATTGGAATCATCTGTCAACCAAACTTAAGGATTGTTTGTACAATGATAAATAACTTTGATAACAGAATCCAACAGAGCTTCAGGAGGCAAAGAGCTTGCCTGATCTATTTCTCTGATAAGTCCCTGAACTTCCAAGAAGGTATTTGGCTTTAATTGAAGATATCCATTGCCTAACCAGAATATTATAGGCCCAAGTGTGAATGTTGTCCAAATCCTCTGGTGAATGGTCCGATTAGTAATCAGAGTGGTTGTGAATGGAGTTTAACATCAATGTATCATCATTAGTCCAGATAACTTGGAAGTGAGAGCTGAATTCCAGAGATGAGGTGTGAGTGATTGCCCTTGACATCAAGGCAACATTTGACTGAGTGTGGCATTAAGAAGCCTTGGTAAAACTGAAGCCAATGGGTATCATGAGGGAAACCACTTCCATTGCTGGAGGAAGACAGAGGAGAAATTTGGTTTTGGTTGCTTGAACTATATAGGTGAGAAAGAATTGGCTGCTGTCACACTGACTCCAGATGTCTGGCTCATAGTGTAGCGGTTACAGGGCGAGCGACCCAGGTTCAAATCTGGCCGCTGTCTATAAGGAGTTTGTATGTTCTCCTAGTGTCTGCATGGGTTTTGTCCGGGTGCTCGGGTTTCCTCCCACATTCCAAAGACATATGGGTTAGGAAGTTATGGACATGCTATGTTGGTGCCAGAAGCGTGGCGACACTTGCGGGCTGCCCCCAGAACACCATGCAAAAAGATGCATTTCACTGTGTGTTTCGATATACATGTGACTAATAAAGATATCTTATTTTATCTTATCTTAAAGTGAAGAGGTGAGCTTGCCCAGCGACAGGTAATCTCATGCAGTAAACAAGATGCTAGACACTTCACACACAGGTTTCCCCCTCCACCCCCCCATCTGGTTCCAACTGCCGTTCACCTCTCCCTTCTCCTCTAATGGTTCCCATTCTCACATCCTTTATTTATCTGAATCCAGCTCGGGCAACGCTTTGTGTTCCTGCTTATCTCCCTCCAGCGGCTGTCTCCTGTATTCACACTTCCCTCCCCCTGCCTCGCTCCATCTGTTGTTTTTTTATCTTTTTCCTCTCTCTTTCATTCTATCATTCACCTGTTACTGTCTCCCAACTCCAGCCCTGCTCACCTACCCTACCTGGCACCACCTGCCTGTCATCCCACACCACTTCTCAGTCCACCAATCACCTCGGAATCTTGTTGCTCCCCTTCTCCTCTCTATGACGGCCATCTCCCCTCTCCATCAGTCCTGATGCAGGGTTTCGACCCGAAATGTCAGCAATTCCTTTCCTCCCACAGATGCTGCTCGACCTGCTGAGTTCCTGCAGCAGATTGTTTGTTGCTGGAAGAAATCAGTGTGTCAGGCAGCATCTGTGGAGGGAAATGGACAGTCAATATTTCGGATCGGGACCCTTCATCAGGATCCCGCATCTGCAGTCTCTTATGTCTCCACAAGATAATCCCATATCTGAAGAGTGCTAGGGACCTGAGGAGAACTTCTCTCCCATTCAACTACGTGAGACTCTAATATGAAGGGAATAGAGGGCTCTGCTTTGGGATAGCAAAAACATACACCATTATTGCAAATATCTGGGAGGGAGCTGATCCTTTTAGTTTTCAGGGGATGTTATCACTAAAATTAACTTATTATTATATTAATACAGATAGAGAGCATTTTATTTTTTGACAGAAAGTCAAATTGTTCAGGCGCCAGTTTAATCTGCTAATTATGGTGGGATTAATGAAATTCCATTAATTGTCTAAGTGAGGAAGTTTCATGGGGAACATTTTTACAAGATGCATATTTAGAGTGCAGACTGTGTTTTATAGGCTGACAAATGAGCTAAGAGTGTTGTACAATGTCCAGACATGGACTATAACTTTCAGTTTCTACATACAGCGAGGAATGCCCAATAATCAACAGCACACTGCTCTTATGGTGAGCTTTACTTTAAATAAAGATAGATTGTTCCTACTGGTGCCCCTGGAGATGTGTAGCGTCATTCACGTTTAAGAAATCAGATTTATTACAATGATTTGATACTACTGACTCAACATGGAATAATTTCTGTTCACTTTCTCAAGGCTTATAATGGGCACTAATGAATTTTAATAAGTGTCTTGCCCTGGGACCTGGGTATTGCTGATCTGTGTCACAGAATGTAAATTAATGCAGAAGGTCCCTGCCAAAGCAAAGAAATAAAAGCCTACTTATGTCAGGTCTACATTTCCTTCTTAGACCTTGTCTGTGAGCTCTACATACTTGGCAGAGTCATGGGAGTGGATGATCTGAGGCAGGGCTCATCCACTAAAATTAAGTGTGGGACTCAGAAGTGCTAATTTAAACACATAAAGGAGGTTTCTGTGTGGAACTGGTGGGGGCCACTTGAAATGGTCCGTACTAGACTCTGCCAAATCGATTTTCCAGCACTTGTCCACAGACCTGCAGCCTTGCTCTTCGGGTCTCTCAGCAGTCACCCTGAAGTGATAAGGTTGCAAGTTGTGACAATGCATGCATATCCGGCTGGAGCGGGGATGATTGGATGCCTTGCCTGTCAGTCAGGATTGGTGACCACACTGTTGTAAATGACTGCGAATGATTTTATCAAAATCAGAATCAGGTTTATTATCGCTGTCTTATATGATGTGAAACTTGTTGTTTTGCGGTAGCTGTACAGTGCAATGACATAAAATTACAAAATAAATAAATAGTACAAAAATTAAGGAATAATGAGGTAGTGTTCATAGGTTCATGGACTGTCAAGAAATCTGATGATGGAGGGGAAGCTGTTCCTGAATTGTTGAGTGTGGGGCTTCAGGCTTCTGTACCTCCTCTCCGATGGTAGTAACGAGAAGAGGGCATGCCCCGGATGGTGAGGGTCCTTAATGATGGATGCCACTTTCCTGAGGCACCGCCTCTTGAAGATGCCCTCAGTGGTGGGGAGGGTTGTACCATGATGGAGTTGGCTGAGTCTACAACCCTCTGCAGCCTCTTGCGATCCTGTGCATTGGAGCCTCCATACCAGGTGGCGATGCAACCAGTCAGAATGCGCTCCACCGTACACCTATAGAAATTTGCAAGGGACTTTGTTGACGTACCAAATCTCCTCAAACTCCTAATGAAGTAGAGCCACTGGCTGCCTTCTTCGTGATTGCATCAATGTGTTGGGCCCAGGACAGATTCTCGGAGGTGTTGACACCTAGAACTTACTGCTCAGCCTTTTCACTGCTGACCCAGGAATTTATATGGTTATCCTCCACTCATTGGGTTTTTCCGGAGAAACTACCCTGCCTACGGTAGGAGAGATTGCTGTAGATTTTTTTTCCTCTGCTCTTTAAATATGTTTACTGTATTTCTGAGTAAATCATTGTTGCTTGCGGTATTACAGACAGCTTGCACGGCAGTGTAGCGGTTAGCATAATGCTATTACAGCGCCAGCAACGTGGGTTCAATTCCCGCCGCTGCCTGTAAGGAGTTTGTACGTTCTCCCCGTGTCAGCGTGGGTTTCCTCCGGGTGCTCCGGTTTCCTCCCACATTCCAAAGAATGGGTTAGGAAGTTGTGGGCATGCTATGTTGGTGCTGGAAGCGTGGCGACACTTGCGGGCTGCCCCCAGAACACCCTACGCAAGGGATGCATTTCACTGTGTATTTCAATGTACATATGACTAATAAAGATATCTTATCTTATTTTATCTTATCTTGCTGTGAGCCCCACTCTGCTTCCAATTCATTGACTGCCACAACATTGTCTATAAAGGGTGAGACAGGGGCCAGGAGGTGATAGGTGGACTGAGGAGGGGTGAAGAATGATGGGCAGAAGGACCCAGGTGATGCGGGGAAGGAGTGGGGTTGGGATACAGTGGCAGGTAGGTGATAGGTGGAAGTAGATAAGGAAACAAAGAGAGATGGATGGAGCCAGGAGTGGAGAGGGAAAGGGTGAACTTACAGACTAGTGGGTGATAAGTGAGGACACAAAGGCTTCAAGGGCTGGAATCTGAGAAGTAAGAAAGGTGATAATGGGAACATTTAAGGGGGAGGTGAAAGGCAGATAAAGCCAGATGGCGGAGGGGATACGGTGGGTGAGGCGTGTGGGTAGGAGGTAGATGGAACCAGGAGGGGCAGGGGAGGGGGACAAAAATGGGTCATGGGGGCTGGGGGAAGAGGGAGGGGTATCACAGCAAGTGCAAGTTACCTGAAATTGGAGAATTCCATGTTCATAACATTGGGTTGTAGACTACCCAGGTGAAATACGAGGTGTTGTTCTTCTAGTTTGAGTTGAAACCTGCTGAGTCCCTCCAGCAATTTGTTTTTTGCTCCAGATTCTAGTATCTGCCCCTTCTTGTGTCTTCAGGCAGATTTGGGCCCTAACAGAGATTAACTCTGGAACTTTACTGACGTGTGGCCTTATAGGCTGTGACTGCCGCACGGTTTGCGATGAAACAGATGCTGTATCTGCCCTGCTGTAGCCTGACGTCTTGACTTCTAGGTTTGAATTGCAACTCACAGCAGCTTTGCATCTCGTGATGTCTCTGAACCTCTTGCAGGGGCCATAACCAGAGCAACAACTCTGTTCTAGTTTATGCCGTGCAGGCAGGAACGGTGGTGTAGCGGTTAGTGTAACGCTTTACAGCGCAGGCGACCCGGGTTCAATTCTGGCCACTGTCTGTAAGGGGTTTGTACGTCCTCCCCATGTGTCTGCGTGGGTTTCCTCCAGGTGCTCTGGTTTCCTCCTGCATTCCAAAGATGTACGCGTTAGGTAGTCGTGGGCATGCTATGTTGGCGCCGGATACGTGGCGACACTTGTGGGCTGCCCCCAGAACACTCTACGCAAAAAGATGCATTTAACTGTGTGTTTTGTTGTACATGTGACTAATAAAGAAATCTTATCTTAGTTTATGATTAATTACACAGACTCTCTGCAGAGCACAATGTAAACAATAGCTGCTTTCTTTATTGCTACACCCAAGATGTTGGGCATGCTCAGAACTATATGCAGACTCAAGAGGAAATGTATGGAGTGTTCTTAAAAGGGAAATGCAATAACATAGCACAGTAATAACATAACAAACCACACATTCATCCAACTTAATGATGCTGCATCAACCAGAGGTTCTATCAGCCTTCTTCAGGTAAGTGTAAAACAATAGTGCACAACACCTGACACTCCCTCCGCACTATCCCTCCCTCACCTACTCCAACCTTACCCCTTCTGAACGCTCTGCTCTCCACTCCCTCTGCACTAACCCTGACATTGTCATCTCACTCTGTGCACAACACCTGGCCTGGGTATGTTTCTGTGCTGTCAGTATCATTGAACAGTGAGCTGACTGTCCCCATTACCCACACTAGGCTGGAACTAGCTCCCAAAGGTGGCTCCCAGTTGGTAGCAAGTCCCTTCCACCGTCAATGGAATACCCTCTCCCCCCCCAAAAAAGCTTAGACACCCAGTTAAGTCACACCCTCAGGCCTACAGTTTGTCAAAACTGTCAGGAGAAGTTGAATGCCTATAAATATATCTGACTCTGAAAAAGATATTAAAAAGCCATTTAAATTAATTATACCGTTAAAGCATTAAAAAAATTGTGAACAAAGTGAAAAATGATTATTTTTTGTTAGGAAGGTTTAAGGTTAAATTTTTTGAAAAAACGTCAAAAGAATTAATACATTTAACAATTCAATACACTTGTTAACTCAATTAATGAAGGATGTTGGTGCTCAACCAATTCAGAGCGTGATCGGAATGCAGTCAGAAGAATCTCATAGGAAGTCTGGGATTTATGCATTCGTGTGTGTGTGTGTGTGTGTGTGTGTGTGTGTGTGTGTGTGTGTGTGTGTGTGTGTGTGTGTGTGTGTGTGTGTGTGTGTGTGTGTGTGTGTGACCGACAGAAGTGATTCCAAATGTCAATGCAGCCCTCCTGTGTGCACTTGCAAAGGGGGTTTTTCACTGGTGCCTCTGACCAACATTTATAACAAACCAATAGACTCAAGGAGAACTTCTATTCCACTGTTATCAGACTCTTGAATAGACCTCTCATACGCTAAAAGATGAACTCTCGAACACTTGATCTCCCAATCTTCCTCATCATGCCCTTGCACTTTAATTGTCTACCTGCACTGAACTTTATTTGTAACTGTAACTGAAAACATTCTGTTTTCTTTTTACTACCTCGACGTAATTATGTACGGCATGGTCTGTCTGGATGGCATGCAAACAAAAGCTTTTCACTGTATCTCAGTACATGTGACAATAATAAAACCAATAAGATCAATGAAGCCCTTAACCAATATCCCAACTGGGTTGTTGCAGGAACTCTGAGGAGGAGCGGGGCAATCATTCTCTCCAGCCTCTTCAATTCTGTGCCTTTTCCACTCATCTTGAAATACCTTTCGTTACCAAAATTTTATTAAGTGTAGATTTAAAATTAAGTGCTATTTGTGGAAGAGAGTTCCAAATTTCTCTGTCCCTCCACTGTATTTTCTAGCTGTTCCTAGAAGGCTGACCTAACATTTTAAGACTGTGCTTCTCAGTCCTGGACTCCTTCACTGGCAGGAATACTTTTTCTATTCAACCTGGCAGCTCCCTTAATATTTCAAAAACTTTGATCACTGCACATCTCCTTCAGAATTGCAGGAAATATAACCCATTCATTGGAATACATTATAATCCAGGTATCATCCAAGTTAATGTGTGGCCCAATATTAACGTATCTTTCTCAAGTCCCGTTGTCTAAACTGCTCAGAGTGCTCCAGTTTAGTCACATCAAAGCTTTGCAAAGTTGGCCTAAGTATTACCATCTTGTATTGGGGGAGTTGTAAATCTAGCATTCCACTAGTCCTTTTCACTGTCGTCCCATGATTACATTGCTGCTTGTGGAAACTTCCTACAGAAGAGAGGCATTGAGAGGGTCAGGGGGCAGAAGTGAGTGTAGTCGCTCTTCTTAAGGAGAAGGTGCTTGGGAAGCTGAAAGGTCTGAAGGTGGATAAGTCACCTGGACCGGATGGACTACAACCCAGGATTCTGAAAGAGGTAGATGAAGAGACTGTGGAGGCATTAGTAGTGATCTTTCAAGAATCATTAGATTCAGAAATGGTTCCAGAGGACTGGGAAATCACAAATGTCACTCTAATCTTTAAAAAGGGAGGGAGGTAAAAGACAGGAAATTATAGGCCCGTTAGCCTGACTTCAGTGGTTGGTAAGATGTTAGAGTCCATTATTAAGGATGAGGTTTTGGGGTACTGGGAAGCTCATGATAAAATAGACCAAAGTCAGCATGGTTTCCTTAAGGGGAGATCTTGCCTGAAGTAACAGGCAGGATAGACAAAGGAGAGTCAGTGGATATTGTTTACTTGGATTTTCAGAAGGCCTTTGATAAGGTGCTGCACATGAGGCTGCTAAAGAAAGTCAGGAGCCCATGGTATAACAGGAAAGGTACTAGCATGGATGGAAGATTAGCTGACTGGCAGAAGGCAAAGAGTGAGAATAAAGGGGGCCTTTCCTGGTTGGCTGTCAGTGACTAGTGGTGTTCCACAGGGGTCGGTCTTGGATCTGCTACTTTACATGTTATATGTTAATGATCTGGATGATGGAATTGATGGTTTTGTGGCCAAGTTTGCAGATGATACAAAGGTAGGTGGGGGGCAGGTAGTGTTGAAGAAGCAGGGAGTCTGCAGAAGGACTTAGACAGGTTGGGAGAATGGGCAAAGAAATGGCAGATGGAATACAGCGCAGGGAAGTGTACGGTCATGCACTTTGGTAGAAGGAATAAAGGTGTAGACTATTTTCTAGATGGGGATTGAATTCAGAAATCAGAGGTACAAAGGGACTTGGGAGTCCTAGTGCAGGATTCCCTAAAGGTTAACTTGCAGGTTGAGTCAGTAATAAGGAAGGCAAATACAACGTTAGCATTCATTTCGAGAGGACAAGGATATAGACACAAGGATGTAATGCTGAGGCTTTATAAGGCATTGGTCAGACCACATTTGGAGTATTGTGAGCAGTTTTGGGCCCCATATCTAAGGAAGGATGTGCTGGCATTGGAGAGGGTCCAGAGGAGGTTTACGAGAATGATCCCGAGAATGAAAGTGTTTGATGTGTTTGGGCCCATACTCACTGGAGTTTAGAAGGATGAAGGGGGATCTCATTGAAACCTACTTAATATTGAAAGGCTTGGATAACTGTTTCCAGTAGTGGGAGGGTCTAGGACCAGAAGGCATGGCCTCAGAATAGAAGAGCATCGCTTTAGAACAGAGAAGGAATTTCTTTAGCCAGAGGGTGGTGAATCTGTGGAATTCATTGCCACAGATGGCTGTGGAGGCCAAGTCATTGGTTATATTTAAAGCGGAGGTTGATAGGTTCTTGATTATAAGGGTGTCAAAGGTTACAGGGAGAAGAAAGAGACTATGATGCTGGAGGAACTCAGCAGGCCAGGCAGCATCTGTGGAGAAAAGCAGGCGGTCAACGTTTTGGGTCAGGACCCTTCTTCAGGACTGAAGATAGGAAAACGGGAAGCCCAATATGTAGGAGGGAAAAACAGGGCAGTGATAGGTGGACAAAGGAGGGGAGGTGGGGTGGGCACAGGGTGGTGATAGGTAGATGCAAGTAAGAGATAGTGATAGGCAGGTGCAGGGGAGGAGGGGAGAGCAGATCCACCGGGGGATGGGTCAAAGGTGAGGAGGAAGAAATGGGTGTAGAGAAAAGAGAGATAGGCTAGGAAAGGGAAGAAAAGAAGAGGCACGGTGGGGGAGGGGCTGTGGGGAAGGGGAGTGGGGATTACTTAAAGTGGGAGAATTCAATGTTCATGCCGTTAGGCTGCAAGGTTCCAAGACGGAAAATGAGGTGCTGTTCCTCCAGTTTGCGCTTGGAATTCTCCTGGCAGGGGAGGAGGCCGAGGACTGACATATCAGTGATAGTGTGGGAGGGGGAGTTGAAGTGACTGGCAAAGGGGAGATGCAGATCACGGCTACGGGCAGAGCGCAGGTGTTCTGTGAAATGGTCACCTAGTCTGTGTTTGGTCTCACCAATGTAGAG
Source organism: Pristis pectinata (assembly GCF_009764475.1). Taxonomy (NCBI): domain Eukaryota; kingdom Metazoa; phylum Chordata; class Chondrichthyes; order Rhinopristiformes; family Pristidae; genus Pristis; species Pristis pectinata. The sequence continues at coordinate 128,723,143 of NC_067407.1, read as the reverse complement.
GAGGCCACACTTGGAGCACCGAATGCAGTAGATGATATTAAGGGAGGTGCAGGTGAATCTCTGTCTCACCTGAAAGCTGCAGTTTCCCACTAGTTTTGTATAAAGGGCTTTGTTATTAAATGCATTGAAAACGACAAATCTGGTTTACTGCACTGAAAAAGTCAGTTAACTACATGTTAGAATAGTTGAAGATTTTCACCTTCAACAAGTTATTTCTTTAAATGGTTCACAATAAAATAGTCTGTTTAAAGATAAGATTTCTTTATTAGTCACATGTGCATCAAAACACACAGTGAAATGCATCTTTTGCGTAGAGTGTTCTGGGGGCAGCCCGCAAGTGTCGCCACGCTTCCTGTGCCAACATAGCATGCCCACAACTTCGTAACCCGTACATCTTTGGAATGTGGGAGGAAAACGGAGCACCTGGAGGAAACCCACGCAGACATGGGGAGAACGTACAAACTCCTTACAGAGAGTGGCCGGAATTGAACCTGGGTCACTGGCACTGTAATAGTGTTACGCTAACCACTACAAAGCACCCGGAGGAAACCCACGCAGACATGGGGAGAACATATAAACTCCTTTGTATGTGTGTGTGTGTTAATATCTTCGTGAAAATGTGTGTTTGTGTGTGCGTGCATGCGCATTCTAGTGGGAGTGTGTGTGGTAGTGTCTGTGTGTATTTGTGTGTATGTGTTAATGTGTGTGTGAGTGCTGGTGTGTGCATGTGTTAGTGTGTGTGTGTGTGTGTGTGTGTGTCTGTGTGTCTGTGTGTATTTCTCTGCACTGTGTGAGTTGAGTGCACTTGTGTATGCATTGTGTTTTTGTGCATGTATATTGTGTGTGTGTGTGTGTGCACTCGTGTTTAGTGTATGTTTGTTAGTTTATGTGTCTGCTGTGTGTTGTATAAATTTGTGTAAAAGTATGTATATTGTGTGTATGTGCACTTGTGTTGTGTGCATGTAGATGGCATATGTGTGTGCACTCCGCTTGTTGAGGTTCCTGGTACCTTTAACCAAACACACTTTCTTCTCCTTCAGCTTGTTTTGGAATTCGGTGTAATCTTATCAGAAGCACCGGCTTCCACATTTGCCTGTCATGTTTTCAATAACTTAATGGTGGTATTGCATATCCTCACGTGTCAAAGGTTAAGTGATGCTGTCTACAATCTGCCCCGGATGTGTCATGTCATCCCTGCACTGGCTGTTTGCTGAGGAGGAACAGTCGGGAGATGCAGAGAATCACCTGACCTCTGGAAACCAGGCTGCAGCCTGGGCCCACGGATGCTTCGCAGGTGCCTCGACAGGCTTGACATGAGGCTGCATTTGATTGTCATCTCTCAATGGGCAGCGCATTTCTCCCAGAGCATGAAACCTGGCAATAAAGCAACCAAGCAAAGAACTATGAGCTGAAAGGATTGCGGCACAGCCAACTTTTAAGTGTCAAAAGAGTGACTGAGTTTGTATCCGTGGCCAATCCCCAAAACTAGTGGTGCTAAATTGTATAAAACTTTGGTAAGGCTGCACTTGGAGTATTGTTTGCAGTTCTGGTCGCCCCATTATAGGAAGGATGTGGAGGCTTCGGAGAGGGTGCAGGAGAGGTTTACCAGGATGCTGCTTGGATTAGAGGGTATTAGCTATAAGGAGAGGTTGAAATGAGATATCTTTATTAGTCACATGTACATCGAACCTCACAGTGAAATACATCTTTGCGTAGAGTGTTCTGGGGGCAGCCCGCAAGTGTCACCACACTTCCAGCGCCAACATAGCATGCCCACAACTTCCTAACCCATACGTCTTTGGAATGTGGGAGGAAACCGGAGCACCCGGAGGAAACCCACGCGGACACGGGGAGAACGTATAAACTCCTTGCAGACAGCGGCCGGAATTGAACCCAGGTCGCTGGCGCTGTAAAGCGTTACATTAACCGCTACACTACCGTGCCTGCCCATGGACAAACTTAGATTGTTTTCTCTGTAGAGTCGGAGGCTGAGGGGTGCCCTCATAGAAGTTCATAAATTATGAGAGGCATAGATAGGGTAGACTGTCAGAATCTTTTTCTCAGAGTAGAAATGTTGAATACTAGAGGGCATAGCTTTAAGGTGAGCGGGGGAAAGTTTAAGGGGATTGCAGGGCAAGTTTTTTTTCACAAAGAGTGGTGGATACCTGGAACATGTTGCAAGGGGTGGTAGTGGAAGCAGATATGATCGTGGCATTTAAGATGCTTTTAGAGAGGTACATGAATATGCAGGGGATGGAGGGACATGGATCATGTGCAGGCAGAAGGGATTAGTTTAATTTGGCATCGTGTTTGGCACAGACATTGTGAGCCAAAAGGTCTGTTCCTCTGCTATACTGTTCTTTTCTCCATGTTCTAAGTCATACAGAGCAAGATCCCACAGTAATTGTTCTGCTGATTAAGATGATCTCAGCTGGGGTAAGGTCAGGCTATATCTGGACTGCAGAAGGAAAGTTTAGTGAGAGAGCCTGCCTTGCTGGTGTGACGTAGTGAGCAGGCCCACCGTAGAGCCATCGAGCTGTACAATGCAGGAACAGGCCCTTCGACCCACTACATCCATGCTGCTCATTACACACACCTGCACTAATGCCATTTACTGATTAGGTCTGTAGCTGTCTCTGCCCTGGTGATCCAATTAACTGAATGTCGAGAGAGTATTTGCCTCCTCCACCTCTTCAGGCAGCACATTCCAGACTCCAAGCAACCTTGGTCTGAAAGAATTCCCCGTCACATCCCCTCTCGCTCCTTGGAGCACAACAGTGCGAGTTAAGGTGCTGTACCAGAGACTCCAACATCAAAAGTAGGCAGACATTCCAGTGCAGTAATGCAGGAACTCTGCACAGTAGATGTTCGGTGGATCTTCCCAGGATCAGCCGTCCATCAATGCACTGTAAATCAAGCTTAGTGCATCTATCCTTGCTACCTTCGGAGTCAGGGAATGGGGAGGAGGGAGATTGATGGAGACAAAGACCACCACCTCACTTAAATGCTGTGTGCAGCTGGTTCTTATCGTCCAAGGTGATAACTATCATCAGTGAGAGGGTGTCACTTGCAATGACTGGCCCTTGGCAGGTCTGTCTCGCTCAGATGTAAATGCATTCAAATGACAGGCTGAGCAACTTGCTGGAATTGACTGAGAATGGCAGCAGACATGGTGAGTTCAGCTTGGGTTGTCAGCAGTCTGTTATTACTGCTCCAAGTCCACCCTATCATTGTATCACTGCACCAGAATTACACCTTGTAACTAAGAATGTGGCTGATGTAAAAAAAGCAATATATCCCCCTTTTAAACAAGCAAACAAACCTTTGAATTAAGTTCTTCACTAAATAGGAACCCCATTCACATTTTGCATCAATAATCTTCTCAGGATGTTTTGAAAGCTGTCAAGTGAAGCCTGAATCCAGCTCCATCAAAGGCTGAGTTTAAAGGTTAAAGTTTAGAGTCGTGTATATTGGTATATGCACAAGTACATGTGTGCAGAGTTGCAATGGAAAACTTGCTTGAAGCAGCATCACAGTCACATAGCATCAGAGACACAACATTCTCAAGAAAAACATAAATTAAACATAAACTATACAAAATTATACAAGAAAGAACACAATTAGAACAAAACAAAACAAAGTCCATTGGAGTGCAAAGTGGTCAAAGTGGTCATAGTGTTGATGTACTGAGGTAGTGATTAGGGTTGTGCAGGTTGGTTCAAGAACCGAATGGTTGAAGGGAGTAGCTGTTCTTGAACCTGTGGGTGTGGGACTTCAGGCTTCTGTACCTCCTGCCCGCTGGTAGCTGCGAGAAGATGGCATGGCCCGGATGGTGGGGATCTTTGATGATGGATGTTGCCTTCTTGAGGCAGCGCTACATGTGGATACTTGCAGTAGTGGGGAGGGGTGTGCGCATGATGTATTGGGCTGAGTCCATTATTCTCTGTAAGGAATGATGGAGGGAGGGGTGGAAGTTAATGATTCTGCTGCATGGAGGAAGCCTTCCTTCATTAGGTGGGCTGAATCTCAGATGATGACATTGTCAGCCCTGAATCAGAAGATTCTCCCTTCTTGCATGAAGCTTGAAGAGAAGGGTCCACGTAATAGTCCATGCAGTACTAAAGGAGGCCTGCTCTGTTGGAGGAACCATTTTCTGGATGAAACAATGGGTTGGATCTGTCCTGCTGTCTGAACTTGCTGTCTACCTGTGTTAATACCTTAGGGATATGGAGAGCCACCTGAGTTGATCATTGGCATCTATTTGTCATCCGATGAAGCAGAGTGGACCATAAGCACCAGCTAGGCCTTAAGGCAGAGAATCCTGAGGCCCCATCCCAAAATGTCCTGATAGCTTTTTTGACAGTTGCTGCTGGTAAAGGCCTTTGAACTAATTTTAAGTGTTTTGATAGGAAAAGACATTTTAAAATTAAATATTAAAATTATTTTAAAAATACATTTAATTAAAACACATTTATGTATGACAAATTAATTAGACGCATTTGGATAATGTCATAGAATTATACAGCACGGAAACAGTTCCTTCAGCCCATCATGTTCCTGCCAACCATTAAGCAACCATCTACACTCATCTCATTTATTTTCTTCTTGCATCCACATCAACTACAGCCCTCCGCCACCCCCCCCCCCCCCCCCCCCCCGATCCACCAACAGTACATATAATCCATAGTGGTCAATTAACCTACCGACCAGCACGTCTTTGGCACGTGGAAGGAAACCAGAGAACCCAGGGGAAACCCAGGCAGTCACAGAGAGAATGAGCGAACACCATACAGACAGCACCGGAGGTCAGGATTGAACCCTGGTCACTGGAGCTGTGAGGCAGTGGCTCCACTAACTGAGCCACGAGCTGCTTCAAATGATTAAACGCCTCACCTTTTTACTTGGGGGGGGGGGTCAATGACTCCATTGAAATAAATGGGGGTTACATCCTTAAACAGAGTATCCCTTCCTGTATGCAAGTTAGCTGCCACTTTTTCCACTTTATAATTGACTAAAATTCCAGAGCAGTTTAGGCTGGAAAGTACTTTGGACATACTGAAGTGGTGAAAAGCATTGTATAAATATGAACCTGTCTATTGTTTGTCTCTTTCTTTCTTTCTCTTTCTTTTCTTTCTTTTTCTTTCTTTCTTCCCTTTCTCCCTTCTCCTAAGATCACTGAGAAAAATACTGTATTTCAGTCAACATACAGTACTAGCGAAGGACTAAAATTCAAGGTGATACACATAATCACCTTGTTTGCTGGTGCTGTTGGAGAGGGTTTAAACTGATATGGCGGGGGATGGGAATCCATGCAGAAAGACAGAGGGAAGCAAAACAGAGCAGAAGTTAGAAAAGAGTGGAGTACCGAAAAGCCAAACACAAAGGACACAAAGTTTACTAGATTCCCAAAGGACAATGACCGTAAGGGCACTTTATCTGAATGCCCGTAGTATTTGAAACAAGATCAGTGAATTTGTGGCATAAATCAGTACAAAGGGGTATGATTTAGTGGCTATTGCAGAAACGTGGTTGCAGGGTGGAGATGACTGGGAATTAAATATCCAAGGGTATCAGGTAATATGGAAGGATAGGCAGGAAGGTAAGGGAGGTGGGGTAGCGCTCTTAATTAAGGATGAGATCAGGGCGATAGTGAGAGACAATATAAGATCTAAGGAGCAGAATGTTGAGTCCATCTGGGTAGAGACTAGGAATAGTAAAGGGAAAAATTTGTGGGAGTTGTCTAGAGGCCACCGAATAATAACATTACAGTGGCACAGGCAATAAACCAAGAACTATTTGATGCATGTAAGAATGGAACAGCAGTTGTCATGAGGGACTTTAACTTCCACATAGATTGGGCGAATCAAGTTGGTTGAGGCAGTCTTGAGCAGGACTTCATAGAATGCATCAAAGATAGCTTTCTTGAACAGCATGTTAGTGAACCTGCAAGGGAAAATACTATCTTAGATCTGGTCCTGTGCAATGAGACAGGTAAAATTAACGATCTTGTAGTTAGGGATCCTCTTGGAAAGAGTGATCATAGTGTGATTGAATTTCTCTTACATATGGAGGGTGCAATAGTTTGATCTAAAACCAGTGTATATGTCTAAGCAAGAGAGACTACAACGGGATGAGGGAGGAGTTGGCTAGTTTAGACTGGGAACACAGGCTATGTGGTGGGACAGTTGAGGAACAGTGGGAGACTTTCAAGGAGATTTTTCACGGTGCTCAACAGAAGTATATTCCAGTTAAAAGCAAGGATAGTAAGGGTGGGGAGAGCCTGCCTTGGATAACTAAGGAAATGAAAGAAGGCATCAATCTAAAAGCTCATGTATACAAAGTTGCCAAGAGTAGTGGGAAACTGGAAGATTGGGAAAACTTTGAAAGGCAACAAAGAACCACTAAGCAAGCAATAATGAAAGGGAAGATAACTTATGAATGTAAACTAGCACAAAATATAAAAACAGATAGTAAAAGTTTTTATAATTATATGAAGTGGAAAAGGGTGACTGAAGTGAATGTAGGTCCCTTGGAAGATGAGGGGGAATTAATATTGGTTAATGTGGAAATGATCGAGGCCTTGAATGATTAGCTTATGTCAGCCTTCACAGTGGAGGACACATCTAACATGCCAAAGGGAGATGTTATGGATGCAATGGGAAGTGAGAATATCGATACAATCGTTGTCACTAAAAAGGTAGTGATGAGGAAGCTAGTGGGCCTAAAGGTAGACAAGTCCCCTGGTCCTGATGGGATGCATCCTAGGGTACTGAAAGAAATGGCGGAAGTTATAGTAGAGGTGTTTGTGGCAATTTACCAAAATTTTCTGGATCGGTCCCAGTGGAATTGAAGACAGAGAATGTCATGCCACTGTTTAAAAAAGGATGTAGGCAGAAGGCAGGTAACTATAGACCAGTTAGCTTAACATCTATAGTTGGGAAAATACTTGAAGCTATCATTAAGGAAGAAATAGCGAGACACCTGGATAGAAGTGGTTCCATCAGGCAGACACAGCATGGATTCAGGAAGGGCAGGTCCTGTTTGACAAACTTACTGGAGTTCTTTGAGGATATAATGAGTGCAGTGGATAGAGGGGAACAGGTGGATGTTGTATACTTGGATTTCCAGAAGGCCTTCAATAAGGTGCTGCTTAAAAGACTTATCCATGAGATAAGGATGCATGGAGTTGGGGTAAGGTATTAACATGGATAGAGGATTGGTTAACCAATAGAAGGCAGAGATTTGGGATATATTGGTGTTTCTCTGGTTGGCAATCAGTGGTGAAAGGGGTGCTTCAGGGGTTGGTGCTGGGCCCCCAACTGTTCACAATATACATTAACGATTTGGAAGAGGCGACCGAGTGTAGGGTGTCTAAGTTTGCTGATGACACTAAACTGAGTGAAAAAGCAAATTGTACAGAGCATGTGGAGAGTCTGCAGAGAGATATAGATAGGTTAAGTGAGTGGGCAAGGGTCTGGTGGATGGAGTACAATGCTGGTAATGTGAGGTCATCCACCTTGGAAAGAAAAATAGAAGATCAGATCATTATTTAAATGGTGACAGATTGCAGCAGGCTGTTGTGCAGAGGGACTTGGGAGTGCTTGTGGATAAATTGAAAAAGGTTGGTTTGAAGGTGTAACAGGTTATCAAGAAGGTAAATGGAATGATGACCTTCATTGCTAGAGGGATTGAATGTAAGAGCAGGGAGGTTATGCTGCAACTGTACAGGGTACTGGTGAGGCAGCACCTGGAGTACTGCGAGCAGTTCTGGTCTCCTTACTTGAGGAAAGATATACTGGCTCTGGTGGTGGTGCAGAGGAGGTTCACCAGGTTGATTCAAGAAATGAAAGGGTTAGCCTGTGAGGAGAGATTGAGTCGCCTGGGACTATACTCGCTGAAATTCAGAAGAATGAGAGGGGATCTTATAAAACATTTAAGATTATGAAAGGGGTCGATAAGATAGAGGCAGGAAGGTTGTTTCCACTGGTAGGGGACTAGGGGACATAGCCTCAAGATTCAGGGGAATAGATTTAGGATGGAGATGAGGAGATGAGGTCACGGAAACCAGCCTCCCCTCCATGGACTCTGTGTATACCTCTTGATGCCTTGGTGAAGCAGTCAGCATAATCAAAGACCCCGCCTACCCGGGTCATTCTCTCTTCTCCCCTCTCCCATCAGGCAGAAGATACAGGAGCCTGAGGGCACATACCACCAGGCTCAAGGACAGCTTTTATCCCAGTGTGATAAGACTATTGAACGGTTCCCTTATACGATGAGATGGACTCTTGACCTCACAATCTAACTTGTTGTGACCTTGCACCTTATTATCCACCTGCAATGCAGTTCCCTGTTGCTGTGACACTTTATTCTGTATTCTGTTATTGTTTTTACCTGTACTACCTCAATGCACTGTGTACTGACTTAATGCAACTGCACTGTGTAATGAATTGACCTGTACGAACAGTATGCAAGACAAGTTTTTCACTGTACCTCGATACAAGCGACAATTATAAACCAATACCAATACCAAACTGTTTTTTTCCCAGGGAGTAGTGAATCTGTAGAATTTTCTGCCAAGGGAAGCAGTAGAGGCTACCTCATTAGATATATATTTAAGACACAGTTAGATAGATTTTTACATAGTAGGGGAATTAAGGGTTATGGGGAAAAGGCAGGTCAGTGGATCTGAGTCCACGGCCAGAGTAGCCATGATCTTATTGAATGCGGAGCAGGCTCGATGGGCAAGATGGCCTACTCCTGCTCCTATCTCTTCTGTGAGCTTCTATTATAAGATATCTTTATTAGTCACATGTACATCGAAACACACAGTGAAGTGCATCTTTTTGCGTAGAGTGTTCTGGGGGCAGCCCGCAAGTGTCACCACGCTTCCGGCGCCAACATAGCATGCCCACAACTTCCTAACCTGCACGTCTTTGGAATGTGGGAGGAAACCGGAGCACCCGGAGGAAACCCATGCAGAAACGGGGAGAACGTATAAACTCCTTACAGACAGCAGCTGGAATTGAACTCAGGTCTCTGGCGCTGTATAGCGTTACGCTAACCGCTACACTACTGTGCCTGCCCCACCCCCTCCAATGGCAGATGGCAATGACAGATGCCCTGTTTTTTTTCTCAGCGATAAGAGTAGAACTATTGGAGGGAGTGGGGTAGGGGGAGGGGATTTTGCCGCAGACCCCCAAATGAGTCGTATGAAACTCCATTCAGGGCTTATCCCTGAATTTGCCCCAGGCCACCCAGTGAATAGTAACTCAGTCTTCCCTATCCCACAAAACCACCACTGCTCAGACATGTACTTGGAATAATACTGCTAGCAAACATATCATTAGTTCATCCTGTTTGCAAATATAAAGGCTGTTTTGATATCAAATATGCATCAGCCACACACACGGCTCATAACTTTAACAGTGAAGCACAGATTAATGGAGTCACATGAGCTGTTTTTCATGAACAGGGAATGTTGAGGGTAGGCACGGTAGTGTAGCGGTTAGGGTAACGCTTTACAGTGCCAGCGACCCGGGTTCAATTCCGGCCGCTGTCTGTAAGGAGTTTGTATGTTCTCCCCGCGTCTGTGTGGGTTTCCTCCGGGTGCTCCGGTTTTCTCCCATATTCCAAAAATGTATGGGTTAAGAAGTTGTGGGCATGCTATGTTGGTGCCGGAAGCGTGGCGACACTTGAGGGCTGCCCCCAGAACACTCTATGCAAAAGATGCATTTCACTGTGTGTTTCGACGTACATGTGACTAATAAAGATATCTTATTTTATCCTGTTTCGTGAAGTCTCTTTAAATCATTCTCGCCACAATGGAAGAGATTTCCAAATTTACGCTAAATCCCAACAAACTCAGAAAAGGCACACACTTACAAAAGACTCTTTGAACAATTGTGATTTGGGTTCACTACAGAATCTGCTCCCTCACCCCTGTACAAGGGATGACTTCCTCAGAGCTTGAGGTGAAGTGGGACAGCTGTGGGATTCGAACCATAGAACCACAGAACCGTAGAAAACTACAGCACAGAAAACAGGCCATTCCGCCTTTCTAGTCTGTGCCGAAACATTATTGCTAGTCCCATTTACCTGCCACCAGCCCACACCCCCAAAGACCTCTCTCGTCCATATATCTATCCAATTTATTCTTAAAAGAGCGAACCCGCATTTACCACATCAGATGGCAGCCCATTCCACACTCCCACCACTCTTTGAGTGAAGAAGTTCCCTCTAATGTTCCCCCTAAACCTTTCCCCTTTCACCCTAAAGCCATGTCCATTAATATAGATGGGTCTTTGATGGTCAGCATGGATGTGGTGGGCCAGAAGTCCTGTTTCTAAGACTTTAGGAAGCACCAGTCTGAATAATTTAATTAACAATCCTGGTCTCTTGGTGACACTATATAGAACATAGAACATTACAGCACAGTACAGGCCCTTCAGCCCACAATGTTGTGCCAACATTTTATCCTGCTCTAAGATTGATCTAACCCATCCCTCCCTCATAGCCCTCCATTTCTTTATCATTCATGTGTCTATCTAAGAGTTTCTTAAATGTCCCTGACGTATCTGGCCCCACAACATCTGCCGGCAGTGCGTTCCATGCACCCACCACTCTCTGTGTAAAAAATTTACCTCTGATATCCCCCTTATACCTTCCTCCAATCACCTTAAAATTATGCCCCCTTGTGTGAGCCATTTTCACCCTGGGAAAAAATCTCTGACTGTCCACTCGATCTATGCCACTTATCATTTTGTACACCTCTATCAAGATACATCTCTTCCTCCTTATCTCCAAAGAGAAGAGCCCTAGTTTGCTCAACCTGTCCTCATAAGACATGCTCTCCAATCCAGGCAACATCCTGGTAAATCTCCGCTTCACCCTCTCTAAAGCTTCCACATCCTTCCTATAATGAGGCAACCAGAACTGAACATAATACTCCAAGTGAGGTCAAATTCTGATTTATGCTTGAAACTAACAACTAGTCTTCACCAAGAGGTTAAAATAACAGATAAATGTGTAGAGTAAATAGCGTAAAAGTAATGTTGATCATCTACCAGCCTTTGAAAGCATTCAATGTTAGTGACACAGTATACACATGAGCTTGGATCACATTTGGGGGAACTTCTCTTTCAGTTTGGCTGCATTGGCTAATGTATCAGATGAATGTAGGTTCAAGCTTTCCTCTGGGAGCAGAACATGTAGCCTTCGCTTTCTCCTCCAGGGTGGTGCTGATCTATCTCTCTGGTAGACCTCTGCTAGGTCCATCTGCCTGTTTCGGTGGCTGCTTTAGGGTTTTATTTCCACTCTCCTTTTTCACTCTGGTTAGATTTTGGGTTGTTGTTTTAAGTGACTCCCTCCGTTGGGTGAATGACCTTCCCCGCAGGGAAAACATTGAAGCCCTGAATCTTATCATTTGGTATAATTTGGTATGTCACCAGTGACTCTTGCAAATTTCTACAGATGTGCAGTGGAGAGCATTCTGACTGGTTGCATCACTGCCTGGTATGGAGGCTCCAACGTGCAGGATCAAAAGAGGCTGCAGAGGGTTTTCGACTCAGCTAGCTTCATCACGGGTACAACCCTCCTCTCCATCGAGGACATCTTCAAGAGGCAGTGCCTCAAGAAGGCAGCATCCATCATTAAGGACCTGAACCACCTGGGACATGTCCTCTTCACATTACTACCATCAGGGAGGAGGTACAGGAGCCTGATGACCTACACTCAACATTTTAGGAACAGCTTCTACGCCTTTGCCATCAGATTTCTGAATGGTCCATGAACCCATGAACACTACCTCATTATTCCTCTTTTATTTATTTTTGTAACTTATAGTAATTCTCATTTCTTGCTGCCGTAAAACAACAAATTTCATGACATGTCAGTGATAATAAACTTGATTCTGGTTGTCATGAAATTAATTAAGAAATCTCTGGTAGAGTGACACCAAGAGATCAGGATTGTTAATTCAATTAACAAAGAATTCTGTAATGAAAGTGCACTGATTTATCACATCCTTAGATGATCTTTCTCAGCTTTTGAAAGTGGCAACATAACATAGGGGGTACAGAATTGGACCAATGAAGTAGTTAAGTTAATAGATCAGCAGCCAGAGTTCTCAAGCATTGATCCAGAGACATAAATTCAAAGCCCACTGTGGGAACTGGGAAAGTTAAATTCAAATAATTAAATAAATCTTGAATTCAGAAGAAACCTACTTTCACTGACAGTAGACCATGGATCCCTGGTTTGTCAGCACAGAGGTCTGACGTCTTCACCCAGTGTGACATGTATGTGACTCCAGTCCCATCAATGTGGTTGACTCTTAACTGCAAGCTCAGCTCAGGGCAATTAGGGATGAGTAACTAAACGAAAGAAATGGTGCTCCAGGCTAAGGTAACCAGCAAGTTTATTAAGTAATTAAAGAATATAGACAACCATAACACTGGTGCTGGAGAAGAGTGTTCAGAGAAGAAGCGGCCGAAGTGGAAGCAAATGCTCACAGCTTTGATCATGTGAGCATTATTAAGATGCTTGTCCCTCTGAGCAACACCAAAAATAGTTAATTGCAACAAGAGTGCAAGTGCAATATTTTCAGGTGATGCTTCATATCTTTCAATACCATCCCCAGCCACAATATGGTCCATGGCTCTCAGAGATATTCCTCAGTTTAATACAGTTATAATTGATAAATATTTTCCAGAAATGTTGATGCCAAACACATTGAAAAGCTCTGTGTTAAGCTGGAAAAGAAGTGGTAATTACATATAATTCAAAGCAATCTCAGAGGATGTTTCTAGTTGAATTGAATGGCTGGATCCTTGCCTTAGTTGCTCAGACAAGTCATTAATCATTGTATCTATTGTATCCAAGTTAAACCTGGAGTATGTTTTCTGTAATTGAAACTGTTTATTAACCCCTTATGGGTGACAAATGTGGCATGCAGTGCTACAATATTGTTGGCTCATAACTGCCCTCCCAGTTAACTCATTTCAGGAGGTGAGGGGGATTGTGCAATAAATGACAGTCTTGACAGCAACGTCCATATCTCATGAATTGATGTGGAACAAATTTGACTAAAGTACTTTAGTTAAACCACACTTCGATGTGCTATCTTTTCAATGAGTTGTTACATTGAGTCTCAGTCTGCTGGTTTGGTGGAGTTAGAGATTCTAATGGGAGTATTCTAAAGTGTCACCATATTTGGCTCTCTGCTTCTTTTAGACAACTCTGCATCTGAAGCTCAGAGCAGTCAAATATAAAACCAGTGGAATTTCCCACAGATTCTGCCCTGTAATGTTTCACAGTTGCTCCCCAGCTCAGATAATACATCACGATGCTTCCTGTTGTTGGAATAAGTTATTTTAGACCACAAAGCTGGCATTTTAACATTATAGCAATCTGTATCCAGGCTTCAATTTTCATTATGCCTTGATGTTATCATCTTATGCAACCCACAGAAAGACCTGAAGCTTCCAGGCATTGATTTTATCACAAGAATACCTGGTATCCATGACAATCTTAGAATTGTCACATCATGGAATAAAGCTATTCACATCATCTACTTTGTGCCAGCTCCTGATAGAACAATCCCGTCAGTCCCATCCTCCATTCTTACCCCATAGGTCTGCATATTATTGCCCCCCAGGTGCCTATCCAATTCCCTTTTGAAACTCCTGATTGATTCTGGTTACATTGTCCTTACAGGCAATGAGTCCAAATCGTGAATGTGTAAAGATATTTTTCCTCACATTCCTTTGTATCTTTTGTCCAGAATTTTACGTCTGTGCCTCTTTGGCCTTTATCTGCTGTTGGGAACAGCCCCTCTCTGTTCACCCTCCCTATACCAATTTTGTGATCCTGAACACCTCCATGAAATTTCCTCTCTACCTACTTTCCTCCAAGGTGTGACATTGTTTGAGGGGTGATGGTGATTGGGCTGGGAGTGGGAGACATGGGCTGATGGGGATGGGGGAGCATGGTGGTTGAGATTGAAGGCGTAGCTCGTTATACTGTGGTCTAGTACACCATTGTAACTACTTCTTGCACAACTTTCTAACACACAGAAAGTGCCGGGGCTGATCGTTTTTTTTTTCGAATGCTACCCTGTAGGGAACTCTAACCAAGAAATAGTTGGTCTCTCTCCTCTGACTTCCATTCATTTCTATACTATTTTAGTGGAGGGACTTTTACAAGTGTTGTTAGATGGTGTGAGGCTGTGGGTTGTGTTTCTCCCCAACTCTGCTTCTTTCATTCAAGGAGCAGTTATGATCTGGAACTCACTGCCTGTTGGAGTGGTGGGAACTGAGGTAACATGGGCCTTCACTCTGCTCCCACCACCTTTTAAGGAGGAGAGTTCAAAAGATTCATAGCTTTCACCTCTGTTCTCCCTTAAATAGGCGATCCCTTATTTTGAAATAGTGAACCCCAGTTCCAGCACTCAGGAGGCCAGGCAGCATCTGTGGAAAGAAAAGCAAAGTTATCAGAATCAGGTTTATTATCACTGACATACGTCAAGAAATTTGTCGTTTTGCAGCAGCAGTACAGTACAAGGCATAAAAATTACTGTAAGTTACAAAAATAAATAAATAGTGCAAAAGAGGAATAACGAGGTAGTGTTCTTGGGTTCATGGACCATTCAGAATTCCGATGACAGAGGGGAAGAAGCTGTTCCTGAAAAGTTGAGTGTGGATCTTCAGGCTCCTGTACCTCCTCCCCGATGGTAGTAACGCGAGGAGAGCATGTCCCGTGTGGTGAGGGTCCTTAGTGACAGATAATGTTAATGTTTTAGGCCAAAGACCCCTTTGTCAGAACTTCCCCAGACACAGTGGTGAAGCAGCAGTGCTACTTCTCACAGCTCCAGTGACCCAGGTTCAATCCTGATCTCCGGTGCTGTTTGTGTGGAGTTTGCACATTCTCCCCATGACTGCATGCATTTCCCCCAGGTCCTCCAGTTTTCTCCCACAGTCCAGAGATGTGCTGGTTGGTAGGTTAATTAGCAACAGTAGTTACCCCTAGCGTGTAGATAGGTGGTAGGAGAACAGGAGGGGGAGGGGGGAGTTGATGGACATGTGAGAAAGAATAGGTTACAGGGAAATAAATTGGCGAATGGGATTGATGAGATTGTTCTGAGAGCTGCAACAGACTTGATGGGCTGAGTGGCCTCTTTCTATGTTGTAAGAGAATATAATATGACCTGCTGATTGTTTCCAGCATTTTCTGTTTTTAATTGAGGTGTTGAGCAGTTTATAGAACATAGAATGTGGAATAATACAGCACAGGAATAGGAACTTGGGCCCAAGATGTCTGTGCTGAACATGATGCCAATCCAAACTAATCCCACTTGCCTGCACATGGTCTATAGTCCTCCATTCCCTGCCTGTTCTTGTATCTGTCTAAATGCCTCTTAACTGTTGCTATCGTATCTGCTTCCACCACTTACCCTGGCTGCATGTTCCAGGCACCTGCAACTCTCTGTTAATCATCATGCCTGGTAAATCTCTTCCAAACGTTCCCCCTCTCGCCTTAAATCTATGCCCTCTAGTTTCTGTTTTTTAAAATTTTTATTCTAAGTTCTCTCACAAGAGGAAACATCCTCCCTATATCCTCCATGTCAAGACCCCTCAGAATCTCATTGCTGTCCGTTGGAGTTTGTTATGTCAAAATTGAGAATCTTTCCTATCACTACATCAGTGACTAAATGGTGAAGACATATTACATTGGATTTGAGATGCCCCGAATCCTGTGCATCGTGATATAAATACAAATTCTTTCTGTAAAGGGAAAAGGGAATTTCTCACCACAAGAGAGTCTGTCATTCCTTTCTCCACTGTTGTGTGGAATTGTGATAGAAGCTAGTCAGTTTACCACTGAAGAAATTTTGCTCAATGTGACATCAGTTTGTAAAGGAAATCCGTCTTCTCTGGTGTCTGCTTTGCTGAAGTGAGATTTACAGACCAAACTAAAGCCCCAACTGGGTGGGACCCCAAAGAGGGTGAAAATAAGAAGTTAGACAAAGACTGGGTTATTTTTCTGAAATCCACACTTTAATTAGTCTACTTGATTGGCACTTCTGATGGTATTATGTTTCAATGCTTTATGAATGACTCCGCAGTAATTGGGTAAAAAGCAGTTTTATTGCCAGCAATAACCACTCAGCTGCACCACATGAGGTAATCTGTAGCGATATTTGGGCACGTTTGTCCATTGTGCAGAGTGCTGCCTGTCAGTCACCTAATTCAATTCTAGGAGTGCCTTCCAGCTTGTCTCCATGGCTCAAAGATCATCACACCACAGTCTAATAATGGATGCTCTATTTTTATAATAAGCCTTTGTTTTGGGGTTTGCTGTTTAAAATGTGCTGCATTTGTGATAAAAAAGTGGAATTTTTTTTAAATAAAGCGGTTATTCAGAAGCATTAAAACCAGTTTGTCTGGAGGAGTGGGAGCTGGTGATTACTTCTAAGGATGGTGGTATTGGTATTGGTATTGGTTTATTATTATCACTTGTACCGAGGTACAGTGAAAAGCTTGTCTTGCATACCATTCGTACAGGTCAATTCATTACACAGTGCAGTTACATTGAGTTGGTACAGAGTGCATTGAGGTAGTACAGGTAAAAATAATAACAGTACAAAGTAAAGTGGCACAGCTACAGAGAAAGTGCAATGCAATAAGGTGCAAGGTCACAACAAAATAGATAGTGAGGTCAGAGTCCATCTCATTGTATAATGGAACTGTTCAATACTTATCACAGTGGGGTAGAAGCTGTCCTTAAGCCTGGTGGTACGTGCCCTCAGGCTCCCTTATCTTCAGACTGATGGAAGAGGAGAGAAGAGAGAATGATCCGGGTGGGTGGGGTCTTTGATTATGCTGGCTGCTTTGTTAAGGCAGTAAGAGGTAAAGACAGAGTCCAAGAGTCGAAATGAATTCAGTATTTACTTACAAGAGGGAATCGAATATACAAAAGTGCCATGGAGGGTCATAGAGTCACACAGCACAAAGACAGGCCCTTGGCCCACGTTGTCTATGCCAATCAGCAAGCATCGATCTATACTAATACCATTTACCAGCATTTGGTCTGTAGCCTTTCATTAACATTCATTGAAAGGGGATAATATGCATGGTTATTGAGAAAGAACGGGAGGACTGATATTAATTAGATAACTTAGTCAAAGAGCCAGAACAGACTTTTAGGGCTGAGTGGCCTCTTCTGCACTCTGATTCTCTGAACAACCTCTCTCCTCAGCCCAACCCCATAGGTATCTTTATTTTTATGAGAGGGGCACCAAGTATAAATGTGTACTCGACATCAACAATCAGGAAACCAATGCCAAGGACAGGAGACTTTGGCAAATAATCATCCGAGAAGGAACAGCAACTTTCGAAGCCAACAGATGTGCAGAATTAGAGGAAAAGAGAAGAAAATGGAAAGAGACGCAGCAACAATCAAAGCCCGATCTGCCATCTGGAACTACCTGTCCTGAATGCAGAAGAACTTTCAGAGCCAAGATTGGACTCATGAGCCACTTGAGAGCCCATAAATAGATCAACGGAAGGAAGACCATCATCCTCGACCTCGAGGGATAGCCACGACGACGACCAAGTATAGATGTGTACTCTATGGTCCGCATGGAAATGGTGGGCCAAAGGGCTGTATGATTCTATGACCCTTTGAGTACAACATCTAAAAGCACAGAAGGTTGCCTCTGATCTGGTGGGGCTCTAGAGGGAAGACTCTGGACCCCCTGGTCTTAGTGAGCAAGGACCCCAGCGAATATGGCGAGGGGGAAGCTTCCTGTGGCACTTCCGCAGCCTTGGTCCAGGATCTCAGCTGGGAGTACGGGAGGCGTTTTGGCTGGTGATTCAATGTTGTGTAGTCAGTGGATGAAGACATAAATTTTAATTCATAAAAATACCCACCTTGCTTTGTGAATGAAAAACAGACTGCTGGAGAAACCAGTACAAATGAACAGACTTGAATTGAAATGTCAACAGTCCATTAGCCTCCACAAATGCTGCCTGACCCATTGATTTCCTCCAGCATTTTGTGAGTTCCTCCAGATTCCAGCATCTGCAGTCTCTGGCATCTCCTTGGTGATTGACAGGTCAAGTGAGACGTCCCATGAGACGCTTTGGCTTAGAATTTCCACTCTACCACCCGGAATTTAAATGGGAACCAGCAGAGAACTATGCTAGGGAGGCACAGTGGCTCCTGCTGCAGTCTCACAGCTCCAGTGACCTGGGTTCAATCTTGACATCTGATGCTGTCTGCATGACATTTGCATGTTCACGCAGGAATGGTAGTGTAGCGGTTAGTGTAACGCTTTACAGCGCCAGCAACTCATGTTCAAATCTGGCCACTGTCTGTAAGGAGTTTGTACATTCTCCCCGTGTCTGCGTGGGTTTCCTCCGGGTGCTCCGGTTTCCTCCCACATTACAAAGGCGTACAGGTTAGGAAGTTGTGGGCATGCTATGTTGGCGCCGGAAGCGTGGTGACACTTGCGGGCTGCCCCCAGAACATTCTACACAAAAGATGCATTTCACTGTGTGTTTCGATGTACATGTGACTAATAAAGATATCTTATCTTATCTATCTTATCTTATCTTATTCTTCCTGTGACTGTGTGGGTTTCCCCTGGCTGCTCTGATAGGTTAATTGGCCATTGTAAATTGCCCCTCTCATGTAGCTGAGCAGCAGATTCTGGGGGGAGAATATGGAGAGAGTAAAATGGGGTAAGTATAACTGGGTGCATGATGGTCAACATGGACTCAGTGGGCAGAAGGGTCTGTTTCTGCACTCCATGTCCATGTGACTATGTGAGTTAGAGGTACTGGGGATGTGTCAGAAGGAAGGCAGTTAGGTGCCCTGCTGCTTAACAACACCAGGATACAAAGGGAGGGGGAAAGTCTGACGTTCAACATCTGTTGAGCCCGTTCAGTTTGACCACGGCTAATCTGCACCTCAGTCCCATTTCTTCATCAGCCTGTGCCTTGTCTACAACTCCCCGGAGTGATTTGATTGTCCAGTGGAAATTCCAGGTCAAAGGATCCAAAGGTAAGTTCACAGCAACTGGCTCCAATTGACCAAGGTTGAAAGAAAAGCCTTTGAGGGGGAGACCTGAATTCGAGGAGAAAATGCACAGAAGAGGAAGGAGAACACTCCCTGGGCTGACACGTCTGTGTGGTGCTGCACTGCCGCAAATTAAAGTAATCTGACGTCTGTCAGTTACCTGGAGAAGAGAATGGAGCTCTCTTCAGGGCCTGACTAGTGTCCCTTCCTCAGCCAAATAAACAAATCAAATGATGCTTGGGCTGAGGAAGGGACACTAACCAGGCCTGATGAGAGGTCCACGGGCACATCCCTCCCCACCACTAGTAGTGTCTACATGAGGCGCTGCCTCAAAAAAGCAGCATCTATCATCAAAGGCCCCCATCGTTTGGGCCATGCCATCTTCTCACAGCTACCATCGAGCAGGAGATACAGAAGCCCAAAGTCTACCTCCCTTCAACCATTCGCTTCTTGAACCAACCTGCTCAACCCTAATCACTCCCTCAATATAGTAACACTATGGCCACTTTGATCACTTTGCAGTACAATAAACTTCATTTATTTTTTGGTTCTAATTGTATTCTTTCTTGTACAATTCGTGTATAATTTATGTTTAATTTATGTTTTTCTTCTGAATGTTGTGTCTCTAATGCTATGTGCCTGTAATGGTGCTACAAGTAGGTTGTTCATTGCACCTGTGCATATACGTACTTGTGTATATGACAATGACAATAAACTCAATACATAGCCCCTCTTCTAGAACATAGAACAAACAGTGTATCACAGGATCGCCACAATGTTGTGCTGAACTAATTAAACTAGTAATTAAAATCTACTAAACTAGTGCCTTTCTGCCCACACATGTCCATATCCCTCCATTCTCTGCACATTCTTTTAAGAATTTTTTTAAAAGGTCTCTTAAGAGACTGTTGGATAGGTACATGGAGCTGAGAAAAATAGAGGGCTATGGGTAAGCCTAGTAATTTCTAAGGTAGGGACATGTTTGGCACAGCTTTGTGGGCCGAAGGGCCTGAATTGTGCTGTCGGTTTTCTATGTTTCCATGGTTCTATGCATGAGTCTAAGAGCCTCCTAAACACCTCTATTGTATTTGCCTTCATCACCACTCCTGGCAGCGCATTCCAGGCACCCACCGCTCTCTGTGTAAAAAAGCTTGCCTAGCACATCTCCTTTGAACTTTCCTCCTTTCACCTTAAATGCATGCTCTCTAGTATTAGACATTTTGACCCTGAGAAAAAGATACCGGCTGTCTATCTATGCCACTCATAATCTTATAAACTTCTACCAGGTTTCCCCTCGGCCTCTGCCACTCCAACCTCTCCTGATAGTACATGCCCTCTAATCCAGGCAGCATCCTCTTCCACACCTTCTCCAAAGCCTCCACATCCTTCCTAGAATGGGGCAACCAGAATTGAATGCAGTACTCCGGATGCAGCCCAACCAGAGTTTTATAAAGCTGCAACAAAACGTCCTGACTCTTACACCTCCTCCGGACATCTTTCATTTCTTCAATGCCTCATATATAACGTAAAACATGGAACAGTATAACACAGGAACAGGCCCTGTGGCCCACAGTGTCTATGCCGACCATGATGCCAATTTAAACTGATCTCATCTGCCTGCACACGGACTATACCCCTCCATCCTTGGCTGTCCCTATGCCTGTCTAAGTATCTCTTAAATGTTGGCATTATGTCTGCTTCCACCACTTCCCCTGGCACCTACCAGTCTCTGTGTAAAAATCTTGCCTCGCAAATCTCCTTTAAATTTTCCTCCTCTTAGCTTAACGTTATGTCCTCTAGTATTTGAGTCATCTGCAGACTTACTAATCAGACCACCTACATTTTTGTCCCTATCAGTGGACTAATCATTTTGTCCCTCTCACAAACGACAGAGTACCCAACACAGATCCCTGTGTAATACCACTGGTCACAGACCTCCAGTCAGAGAAACGCCCCTCCACCACGACCCTCTGTCTTCTATGGCCAAGCCAATCTTGAATCCAATCTAATGAATGTATGTGGATCCATGTGCCTTAATCTTCTCAATCAACCTACCATGAGAGACCTGGTTCAATGCTTTACCAACGTCCATGTAGCCAACATCCACTACCCTACCAATCTTGTTATCACCTCATTTTGTCTTGAGCCATCTCCCTTATTTTGCTTCTTCTTCCCCCCCCAATTTACCCCACATCTTCCCCTCCAACGCATCCCTCCACCCCTCTATCCACACTACCCCATCACTTTTCCTTTGCCCTGTACTTGGGTGACAGCTATCCGTCTACAGCATCATCCAGTTCAGATGGAAAGTCATTGAGATGAACCTTTAACTCTGAAGTTTGCTCCTCGGATGCAGCCTGACACATTAAGTATGTCTATTAACCTCCTGTTTTTATTGGTGTCTGTAGTGTTTCACTGTTCATTATTGATTTTTACTTGCTATTTGTGTGACCTTGCTGCGTGCTAATTGATTGATGGTTTGTCTACATAGTTATGACAACTGTGATATGAAAAGGATTTCCCAAGAATGTGATAAGGTGCAATACAAGTGAATAGAAATTGGGATTAGTGTAGGATTGGTGTAAGTGGGTTGTTGATGGTCAATGGGCTGAAGGGCCTGATTCCACTTTATATCTCTCTTTGAAGTGTGTCCTCAAACAACTCAGGTGTGGTCCCTTCATCAGATCTGTCAGGATCATTTACACCGGTTTGGTTTACGTGTGAACTTTCCTCTTGTAGCTCAACTTTTATTGCGGCTTCCAATATCCTGACTGATAAAATTGTTGTCACAAATGTGCAGATTCAGTCCTGATGCAGGGTTTTGACCCGAAACGTCGACTTTCCCTTCCCCCCACTGTAGCTGCTCGACCCGCTGAGTTCCTCCAGCAGATTGTTCGTTGCTCCAGATTCCAGCATCTGCAGTCTCTTGTGTTTCCAGAGTAACAGTGAGGTGAATTCAATAGATTCAGTGGGACGGGTGCAGTGAACTCAGCAGTGTCAACCTTCAATGTGTGTATATTATGTTATTTGCAGCTTGCTTTACAGAGATCCTGAGTATGTTATTTAGAATGCAATGCATGAGCTTCCAAGCATTTAAATAAACTCAATACGCCTCAAGGTTCAGCCAATCTCAAAGTGAAGTGCATTGGAAATGTGAAAAAAAGACTCGATGGTTTGGATTTTGGGAATGTGCTATGTTTGGAAGGTGACATAAGGAAAATTGAGGACATGTTACATCAGGGGACCAGCTGGTGATCTCTCCTTCATTCAATGGCAACTGCAAACTGGAGGTAAAGAGTACCTTTACTGCAGTAAAGCCTCCAGAGCACTTCATGGGAACAGAATAAACAAATTAACCTCCAAACCACATCCGGTGACCAAAGACTTAGGTTTCCCTACAAGGAAGAGAGTATGATGGGATGGCAGTGAAATCTGTGTAAGGAACTTCAGAGCTTAGCATTTTGGCAGAGCTGTTGACAATGCCACCAGTGGTGAGGTGAGGGAAATCAGATGAGCAAGGGCAGAACCAGGGAAGCTTCAGAATCTTGAAGGACTGCGGGCCTTCCTGACATAACAGATACAGAGAAGGCAGGCCAGGGAAAGAGCTGAAATCAAGGCCCAGGCAGCCAAAGGAAAGGTCACCAATGCTTCACATCGTGTTGGCTGCAGAGCATTAGCACCTTCTGAGGTTCTGAAAGGTGAGATATAAATGCAAGACTTCCTTCTGGCTCCAGGGGAGAATAATGCCATTCAATTGTCACCGGATGGGTCTTCAAACCAAATTTGTCTACATTGCTGCATAAATCTTTGGAATGTTCTACCCCAGTGTGTTGTGGAGCAGGAGCCATTGAGTATGTTCAAGGTGGAGACTGAGAGATATTGAAATCACAAGCAAGTCAATGAATATGGGAAGAGAATGGGAGAGTGGTACTGAGGCCAAGACTGGTTCAGCCACAATTTTATTGAGTAGTGATGGATACTTGAAATCTGATTGCTTCACTCCTGCTCCTGTTTCTTAATACTTGTAGTAACTGTACTTGACGGGCTCACGTAGATGTCATGGCCAAGAAAGCTCAAAAGTGCCTCAACTTCCTCAGGAGGCTAAAGAAATTCAATATGTCCCCTTTGACAATCACCAACTTTTATTGATGCACCATAGAATGCATCCTATCTGGATGCATCACGGCTTGGTATGGCAATTGCTCTGGCCAGGACCGCAAGAAACTGTAGAGAGTTGTGGACACAGCCCAGCGTATCAGGAAACCAACCATCCCTCCTTGAACTCTGTCTTCACCTCTCGCTGCCTTGGTGAAGCAACCAGCATAATCAGACACCACCCACCCGGGTCATTCTCCCTTCTCTCCTCTTCCATCAGGTAGAAGATACAGGAACCTGAGGGCACGTACCACAAGGCTTAAGGACAGCTTCTATCCCACTGTGATAAGACTATTGAACAGTTCCCTTATATGATGAGATGGACTCTGACCTCACGATCTATCTTGTCGTGACCTAGCACATTATTACACTGCACTTTCTCTGTAGTTGTGACATTTTATTCTGTACTGTTATTGTTTTTACCTGTACTACCTCAATGCACTCTGTACTAACTCGATGTAACTGCACTGTGTAATGAATTGATCTGTACAAATGGTATGCAAGACAAGTTTTTCACTGTACTTCGGTACAAGTGACAATAATGAACCAATACCAATACCAACACCATAAGGGAGGGAGCAAGGTAGGGAAAGCACTTAAAACCATGCTGTTAGCTATCAACCTTGTCAGCAACAGGTCTGCAGTAATTCCGCGGCAGGCTGCTTTGGTGTCCTTGTGATGTCACATGCTGAATTAAACAGTGTGTTGGGCTCAAAGTGCCTGAGCTTGGGCTCTCTCAGCCCAGCTCTCAGACGGCTTCAATCCAGAGCTGTAAACTGCTGACAGTCCTTGGACTCCAGTGCTAAACTTAGAGGAGAAATCAAAAGGTTGCTCACTGGGGCAGCAATGGCTGGCCTTGCTTTATTATTATCATTCATCCTTGGCATGCTGACAAATCCACATTTATTGCCCAACCCTTACTTGGCTGGAAGGGTAGGATGCTGTGCTTCTTCCTCAGCAGGATGCTTTGTACAATGATTGGTTTGCTGGGACAATTAGAAGGCCTTTGTGTCAACAGGGCGGATTAGCACTACATGCCTTGAGTGGATGTATTGACTGGATGTGATTTGTAGTCAAGGGTGGATCCAAGATAAGAGAGATGCACTTTCAGATGGAATCCATGAGGAATATGTTGGAGCCAAAAACAGTCATTAAGGAAAGAAATATGACTGAGGAAGTGAGTTTTCCCAAATATACTACCAAAACAAGAAGGGAAGCAGAAACCAAGTCGAAGAACAAGGTGAACTACCATGATCTAGTTTATTCAGTCTGTTCTGGTCTACAGCCCCTCCCTTCCTTCTGATATTTTCCATCCCTCCTCCTTTTCTCTGCAAATTAGAACCTGTTGCTTTTGTAACTTCTCCCAGCTCTGGTGAAAGGACCACTCTTTCCTCCTCCATCTGCCTATCACCTGAATCCAACCATTGCTTGCCAGCTCTTGGTCCACCCCTTCCCTTCACCTCTTCTCTCTGTCTCTCTCCACAGATGCTGCCTGACCTGCTCAGTGGTTCCAATGTTTATTTAATATAACTTTCAGTACTCATGCCACCTTCGTTTCTTTTGTCTGTCACCTTAAAGCTGTGCCTTCTCACTTTTGGCACTTCCACCAGTGGAAATAATTTCTTGTTGCTCCTTATGTCTGGACCCTTCATGGTATCGTGCACTGCTCAGTTTTCTCTGCAACCCTGGCTTCTCCTGTTTAACCACATGCACAATGTCCAACCATCCTGGGACCAGTCTGGTAAACCTTTCCAGTAAACCCTCTTTAAGGCTTCCATATCCTTCTTAAGCAGGATGTTTATAAATTGTAGACAATATTCCTGATGCAGCCAAACTAGACTCTCGTGGAGATTTAATCTGACTTCCTTAAATTTGTTCTTTATGCAATCCAGCTTTCTCATCTTTACATTGCCATAAACAAGATGCTGGAGGAACTCAGCGGGTCAGGCATCACCTGTTTAGGGAAATGGACAGTCGACGTTTCGGGTTGAGACCCTTCATTTGGACTGAAAGATGGAAGGGCGATAGCCAGTATAAAGAGGTGAAGGGAAGGGGTGGAGCAAGAGCTGGAAAGCAATGGTTGGATTCAGGCAGATGGAGGAGAAAAGAGTGGAAATAGAACAGAATCTGGGAGGTGGAGGCAACAGATGATGAAGTCTGATAGGAGGAGAAGGTGGAGCATGGAATCCAAAAAGGGAGATGGGGTGGGCAGCTTTCTTGTGTCTCAATTTTACATTGTCATATTTGGAACTGAGAACAAGGTTAAGGTATAAGTTTTGGAGAGACCACAAATGGAGTATTGTGCGCAGTTTTGTTCTCTGTATTGGCCATGAAGTTTGTGCAGCTTAAATTCCATAGACTGGATTAGCTGATGAGGATGTTGTCCAAAGAAGAATGATTGAGAAAGCTTGGTCTACTCTCTTTGGAGGTTGGAAGAATGAGACAATACAAGGTTCCAAGAGTATCAAAAACTGCAGATTTGGAAACCTGAAACAAAAACGGAAAATGCTGGAAAAACTCAACAGATCAGGGAGGATCTGTGGAAAGAGATGCAATCATGAAGAAGTCACGTCAGCAGCTCTACTTCATTAGGAGTTTGAGGAGATTTGGTATGTCAACAGAGACTCCTGAAAATTTCTGTAGATGTACGGTGGAGAGCATTCTGACTGTTTACATCACAGTCTGGTATGGAGGTTCCAACACACAGGATCACAAGAGGCTGCAGAGGGTTATAGACTCAGCCAGCTCCATCACGGTCACAACCCTCCCCACCATCAAGGACATCTTCAAGAGGTGGTGCCTCAAGAAGGCATCTATCATTAAGGACCCTCACCATCCGGGACATGCCCCCTTCTCGTTACTACCATCGGGGAGGAGGTACAGGAGCCTGAAGACTCATACCCAATGATTCAGGAACAGCTTCTTCCCCACCGCCATCAGATTTCTGAACGATCCATGAAACCATGAACATTACCTCATTATTCTTTTTCTTTTGTACTATTTATTATTTTTGTAATTTATAGATTTTTATGTTTTGTGCTGTACTGCTGCCACAAAACAACAAATTTCATGTGGTATGTCAGTGACAATAAACCTGATTCTGATTCTGATTTTAACATTTCAGGTCAAAGACCCTTTGTCAGGACTGAAAGTTGAACTGTATTTTCTGTAGGAACTCAGCAGGTCAGGCAGCATCTATGGAGGGAAATGAACAGTCGACATTTCGGGCAGAGACCCAAAAGTCCTGATGAAGGGTCTCTGCCCGAAATGTCGACTGTTCATTTCCCTCCATAGATGCTGCCTGACCTGCTGAGTTCCTCCAGCGCTTTGTGTGTGTTGCTCCAGATTTCGAGCATCTGCAGTCTCTCTTGTGTCTCCAGTACTTCCTGACTCTGTTTCAAGGTTCCAAAGGAGATCGGAGTGGATGTTGAGAGGCAGTTTTCTCCTGGTGGAGAGTTGAAAACCAGCAGGTATTGTCCCACCATTGTCTATTTAGAATTGAGGCTGAGCATTTTCTTGCAAATCTTCAACTCAGAATTCTATACTCAGTCGCTGTATGTAATCTGAGATCAAAAGATTTTTGCACAGGAGGAGTCAGAGAAAATGGGGATTGGAGTGGATGTGAGCCATGATTTCATTGAATGTCAGAACAAGCCACCCCTGACGTCGCTTCTACTTCCTATGGTCTCATGTTCTAGGAGTGAAAAGTGCAATGATATGTTCAAAGTGTAATGGTGCAGAATTAATAAAACAGTACTGTACTTTCAAAATGCTGCTGTTCAACTGATGGGCCAACCTTTTTGTCATAGAGTCATAGAGTAATACAACACAGATACAGGCCCTTCGGCCCAACTTGTCCATGCCAACCAACATGCCCACGTAAACTAGTTCCATTTGCCTGCGAAGCTACTCCCATTTGCTACAGAATGGTAAATAAAAGTCCAAAATCTGTTGATGCGGGAAATCTGAAATAAAAACAAAAAACACTGGAAAAACTTAGTAGGCTGGGCAGCATCTGTGAAGAGAGAAACAGAGCTAACACTTCAACAGAGTTAACACTCCAGCCCTTTGTCAGATTTTGTCTGAGATGCCACTTGTTTCCAACATTTTCTGTGTTGGCATAGAATCATGTTTCCTTTTTTCTCTTATTCATGGGATGTGTATTT
This sequence comes from Pristis pectinata, assembly GCF_009764475.1. Classification (NCBI taxonomy): domain Eukaryota; kingdom Metazoa; phylum Chordata; class Chondrichthyes; order Rhinopristiformes; family Pristidae; genus Pristis; species Pristis pectinata. The sequence goes on along the minus strand of NC_067407.1, from coordinate 128,695,745 downwards.
CACTGACCATCTCTCATTGCGCTTAGAGCTATTGAGTCATAGAGTCATACAGCACGGAAACAGACCCTTTGGCCCAACTCACCCATGCTGATCAAGATGTCTATCTGGGCTAGTCCCATTTGCCTGTGTTTGGCCCATATCCCTCTAGGCCTTTGCTATCCATGTATCTGTCCAAACGTCTTTTAAATGTTGTAATTGTGCCCGCCTCCACAGCTTCCTTGGCAGCTTGTTCCATAAACCAGCCATACTCTGTGTGAAAAAGTTGCTCACAGGTCCTTTCTGAATCTTTTCCCTCTTATCTTACATCTATGCCCTCTAGTCTTAGACTCCCCTACCCTGGAAAAAAGACTGTGACCATCCACCTTATCTATGCCCCTCATGATTTTATACACCTCTATAAGGTCACCTCTCAACCACCTATATTCCAGGGAATAAAGGTCCCAGCATACCCAGCCTCTTCTTATAACTCAAGCCATCCAGTCCTGGTAACTTCCTCGTGAATTTTTTCTGCACCCCTTCAAGCTTAATGACATCCTTTCTATCGCTGAGTGACCAGAACTGTGCACAATACTCCAAGTGTGGTCTTACCAACAAACTTGAACTGTTTGAGAGTCAACTATATTGTTGTGCATCTGGACTTACAGATAGGACAAACTAGGACAAACTACACATGGATGGCAGATTTCATTGGTGAACCAGATGGATTTTTAAACAACCTGGTATTTTAATTGTCGCTAATAATAGTTTCAAAAAAGTCATTCCAAGCAATTTAAACACCTTAATTTAGATTGCCTGGCTGCTGTATTGCTATTTAAACGTGTGTTTATGAACCATAGGTCCAAGCCTGCTGGATTACCACTGGCACAGTTACTGAGCCACTTTATTACCCCACCCAAGCTGTAGAAAACAACTATAATTTTACACTGTGGCGCTTGAATTGGGAAATGCAAAAATGTAATGGAGAATATCACACTAACACCTCCCTCTTATTTTATGTTCTATGGTCCGTGCTGTGTGAGCGCAGTCACTAGCTGGAAAGTCTTCAGACTTCTACTTCTGCATTACGTATGCACATCTTCCAATGCATATGCAGACTTGGTCTAGAGTTGCCCATGAATGTTATGGAAGTTCAAAGCCTAGGTCTTTCACCATTGGATGCATCCTGCGATGTCAAGCCAGGAATATTTTGAAAAGTCATTCAGTTTTCTAAGCTTCCTCAAGGTTGAAATCACAACACTGAAGGTTTAAATGAATGAGGTAGACTGCATGAGTCTTTGACTCCAATAAAAATTTTTGCTCAGGGTGAGATCAGTAACTGAGAATGTTCCACAAAGCCTCCTTTATGCTCATGTTTGGAGGTTTTCTGTTTGCATGAGGTGGATCAATGAAATTCCACAGAGCCCCTCTCAAGCCCTGACCGTCCATCACCAGGCAGATCCTTGGCTGCCAGACTTTGTCCTTTCAGTGAGATGTGTGGTGAAGATTTGCTTTTAAAGGCATTCTGGATTGAGATTTAACAAGTTTCATTGACTTATGCCCAGTACTTGATTGTATTCTCTCTTTTTAATTCAATATTAATTTTACAACAATTATTTACTTGTTATTGCAATCACATGTTTGCGTCCTCAACATTGCAAAGTATTGAGTGCTTGGGTACATTAAGTTTATTAATCAAAGTCTTTCAGAGGAGGCACATTGATTACATTCAGGGACTTTTACAAGGAAAGGGCATAAGCAATCGTAGTATGGTCTTGCACAATATGCAACTTTTATTTTGTTGATTGACTGGTAATATAAAAAGTGCCTTAAACATGCATAATTTTATGACATTAAGACCCACGTAGCTTAAGTTGGAAAGTTGATCTAAAGGGTGTTGTCCAGTAACGTGTACACTTTGTTGTATGAAACTGGATCAGAGTGTGTGGAAGTCTACTCAATGATATGGCTCTTAAACCCATTCCAATTCTGATTTCCACCATCTGTTGCAGTGGTTGTGAATGGTGCATTAAACTGAAACTCTGCTTGCCCTCTCAACTAGATGCAATTGGCACCAAAGTGGGTAAGATTAAAATATCCAGCACAATAGGAGACTTGCTCAATGCTTTTCCCTCAACCAAGCACATCCTACAAATATATCCTAAGCCTACAATACATCACAGGGACATTCTCAAACAACCACAGCAGCACCATCATTTCATCGCCACTGGTTCTAAACCCAGGGACCTCCTGCCTGACAGAACTGTGGGAGTATCTTCACCGGAGGTGTGCACCACTCTCTCAAGGACAGTCAGGGCTGGGCAACAAACTCTGGCCTCACCAGTAATGTCCATATCCAGAAAAACAAAGTTAAAAATGCAGATGGCCTTGTCATTTATTGGTTTACAGAGCCCAACTGCACAGAAGGAGGCTATTCAGCCTTTGAGTCCACGCCAGCTCCCTGCTAGTCCCACTCCCCTGCCATTTCATGTGGCCCTGCAAGTTCATTTCTTTCTGGTACCAGTTCCCTTTCTAAGCCAACTGAATCTTCATCCACTACCCTGTCAGGCAATGCACTCCAGATGCTACCCACAACCTCTTTACCTCACACCAGTTTCCTTAAAGCACCTAAAGCCACTTGAGATTTGGCTACTCTATAAACAATGACAATGACAGTAAAGTGTTTTGGGCTTTCAAAAGGTTATGAAAGGTATTAGATCAATGCAAGTCTTCCTTTCCCCTACAGGAGGGTGGGACTTTGACTGATCAATGTCACCCCTGCCATCTCTCTCCTCTTGAAATTCAGGAGCCACCTTCAGCAGCTTCCTGACTACTCCAGCTGAGATCAGCTGCTTTGTTCCAGATGTGCATCCAGCATTACTTTCAATGAACAGAGTCATGAGGAAAGCTGCATTGTACATCTTTTGATCTTTTTCCTGATGTACCTGCCAATGCCTTATAGTATTCAGAAAAGGTTGGAGGTGATCTCATGATCTAATCAAATATTAGCAATATTACCAAGTTGTAGATTATTCATCACAGGTTCATTTCATGTTCATTGCTAACTTGCTACACACTGATGTTTCCAAAGTGACCATGTTGATATCAAACACTTCATTCCCTAATGAGGTTTTGAGCACATTCAATCCCTTGATGTTCCAAGTTGAAGTTATTGCAGCATGAATGAGTGTAACATTCTCTTTATAAGTTGATTAAAGCTCATAGATGTAAGCTTAATGATGATGTAACACACACACACACACACACACAAACTTATAACAGTCAAAGTGATCATATAACTTTGTTAGGAGGTTAAGGAGGTTTGGCTTGTTACTGAACACTCTGATATGACAATTCAAATATGCAGGAAAATAAGTTGCAGAGTAGTTGACTCAGCCATATACATCACAGGCACATCCCTCCCCACCATCAGTTGTATCTATAGGATGCGTTGCCTCAAGAAGGCAACATCCAAAGATCCCCACCATCTGGGCCATGCCATCTTCTCACAGCTACCATCAGGCAGGAGGTATGGAAGCCTGAAGTCCCACACCACCAGGTTCAAAAACAGCTACTTTCCTTCATTCATTTGGTTCTTGAACCTTCTGACACAACCCTAATCACTACAGTTCAGCAACACTATGACCATTTTGATGACTTTACACTAAAATGGACTTGGTTGTTTTTTGGTTCTGATTGTGTTCTTTCTTGTAAAAACTATGTATAATTTATGTTTAATTTGTAGCGGTTGCTACCGTGAAATAAAACAAGATGCTAGTCGAAGGGTTGTCAAACAAGAACTGGTTTATTTTCCCGCCTTGCGCTGGCCTTTTAACGGAGACTGTTCCCGCCCAATGCAACCGGCAATGACGTACGTACTACGTCATCAAGTCTTTCCTGCGCACGGGTTCTCCCCGTCGCTCAGGAAAGACGAGGCCCGCCGCCATCTTGGGCCTCGTCGCTCCGACGCCGCGTGACCCAACTGCCGAAGTGGTTCACCTGACCGGACAGTGAGTCGCTACAAATTTATGTTTTTCTTGTGAATGCTGTTTATAGGATGCTATGTTCCTGTGATGCTGCTGCAAGCTTTTCATTGCATCTGTGCACACACGTACTTGTGCATATTACAATAAACTTGACTTTGACAATGTTCAGCTTAGTTATTCAAGTTTAAAAAAGCTGTGCTGGTTTAGAAAACACTCAACAGCCCAGGCTGCATCTGTGGGAGGAAAAACAGAGCTAACGTTTCAGGTGAAAGACCCTTCATCAGAACTGGAAAAGTGACAAAATAAGTTTGTTAAGCTGGAGACGGGTACAATGATGGGTTTCACTGAGAACCCAATGTTAGCTTGAGAAACACCTTCCACCTGGGTACATTGCTGCCTTCTGGACTCAACGTTACATTCTACATCTTCGGGTATCTTGCATTCTGGAGACACAAATGACTGCAGAATCTGGAGTCTGGAGCAACACACAAAACACTGGAGGAACTCAATTGGTCAGGCAACATCTGTGGAGGGCAGTGGACAATAACGTTTTGGGTCAAGACCCTTCATCTGAACTGTAAGACAGAAGGGAGATAGCCAGTGTAGAAGGTGGAGGGAAGGGGTGGAGCAAGAGCTGGCAGGCCATAGGTGGATCCAGGTGAGTCGAGGTGATAGGCAGATGGGAGAGGGGAGTGTGGGAATGGTGTCGGGAGATTGGGAATGGTACCAGGAGCTGGGAGGTGATAGGTGGAAGTGACAAAGGGCTGAAGATGATGGAATCTGACAGGAGAGGACAGTGGAGCATGGAATAAAGCGAAAGAGGTGGGGAGGGCAGAGGGGAGTGGTGGGGGAGGGGAACCAGTGGGAGGAGTGTGTGGGTGATGGGCAAAATGAGAGGGTGGAGCAGGGGAAAGAGACATGGTGATGGGGGCCAGCTGGATCAGGAGGACAGAGAAAAGGGACAGAAGGGAAGTAGTTTACCGGAAGTTGGAGAATTCAATGTTCATACTGCTGGGTATGGGCTGCCCACAAGGAACATGAGGTGTTGTTCCTCTAGTTTGCGTTTAGCCTCACCTTGGCAGTGGAGGAGGCCTCGTACAGGAACAAGAAATACAGCTAGCGTCTGGGGTCAAAGACGCTTTGACAGAAGTGGAAAAGTGAGAAAGCGTAGACTTTAATTTGCAAAGAGGGTGGGATGAGATGGATAGGGTGAGGCCAGGGTTGCCATAGGAATAAATTGTAAATGATGTCATCTGGTCCATGCATCAATGGGGACAGTTAGAAAGAGTGAACATGAACAAAGGAACATAAAAACTATGAAATGAGGACAGTGAGAGACAGGAAATAAAACTTCTGAAATGCCCGACAGATCAGGTTATGCTAATGCAGACAGGAGAACTGAACCAACATCACAGAAGGAATGACCAGTTCTGAAAGACAGAGGAAGACAGTTATAGAAACTATATTTAGTCTTGGAGTCTACAATGTGCCCAGATAAGAGATGAGATATTGTTAACATAGAACATAGAACAGCACAGAACAGGCCCTTCGGCCCACAATGTTGTGCCGACATAGCTATTCCCTTCTACCTACAGAATACCCATATCCCTCTATTTTCCTCTCATTCACGTGCCCATCCAAGTCCCTCTTAAAAGCTCCCAATGAATTTGCCTCCACCACCCTATCAGGCAACATATTCCAGGCACCCACAACTCTCTGAGTAAAAAACATACCCCTCATGTCTGTTCTGAACTTACCCCCTCTCAACTTTAATGCATGCCCTCTGGTATTGGATCGCTCAGTAATGAGAAAAAGATATTGCTTGTCCACACTATCCATGCCCCTCATAATTTTATACACTTCCAACAGATCACCCCTCAGCCTCCGCTGCTCCAGAACAATACTTGTTCTTCAAGCTTGCGTTGTGCCTCTTAGTTACAGTGCAGGAGGTCACAGGCAGGTGAGTGGGAGTTGGACAGAGAGTTCCTGGTTTCCCCTACACCATGGGTGGGAAAGTGCTTCCTGTCATTAACCTTGACCTGGCTGGTTCAGATCCTCCTGAGGACCATTACCAGGGCAATTAGAGCCATCAGGATATTGGCCCCTGGTTCTTTCCAGGAGCTATTTCCCCTTAATGTGGCTAACATATGCCTGGCATCACTTATGTGGCTAATGGAGCCAACGCCTGCGCAGCAACCATTTCCTTGATGACCAATCTATATTGGTGCGCTAGGTCCAACCTCCAACTTCAAACTATTAAACACAAAAAAAAACATGGAGCAAGCCCAATAGAAGTTCATCAGAAAGGTTAATCAAAGGGCCCCAATGGGATGTTGTTGGTTAGCTCACGACCTCTGCCAAACTAATTTTTCACTGCTTGGCCTTTAAGACCAATTATCACCATGTATCTGCTCGATGATCATTTCTATGTCATGCACCTCAGTGCAAGATGTTCCAGCGCCTGCCAGACCAGTCACCCCATGCCTCACAGTGGTGTGGATACACCCAGCAGACAGGACTTGTACCATATGGTAGGGTGGCTGTACACGTTGTTTCTTCCTCTTCTCCCTTGTGTTTTCCCTTACCTCCGTGGCAGCCTTTTATAAGCTGGCCTGTGGTTGCCATGGAGAGAGTTTCTTTAATACCTGACCACCTTCCAGTAGCAGCTGTGAGCTCTGCCCACAGTTGCTGACCCACAGCAGACAGGTCCCATTTTAGCGCACATGACTTACACAACAGAGCACTTCCTCTGACATATTTTTGCCCTATTTCAAAAACATTTTGGGGCGATCTGAGTGATCGCTAATGTGGGGCAACACAGTGGCTCAGGTAATAGAGCTGCTGCCTCACAGGCCCAGGGACCCAGGTTCAATCCTGACCTCTGGTGCTGTCTGTGCAGAGTTTGCATGTCCTCCCTGTGATCGCGTGGATTTCCTCCAAGTGCTCCGGTTTCCTCCCATATCCCAAAGATGTGCAGGTTGGTCGATTAATTGGCCTCTGTAAATTGCCCCTTGTGTGCAGGGGAGTGGTAGAATCTGGGGGGAGAATTAAAGAAACAGAACTAATGTAAGATTAGTGGATGTGGTCAGCACAGACCCATTGGGCTGCAAGGGCATGTTTCCATGCCGTACGTCTCCATGTCTCCATACTGCACACCTTTCTAGGCAGAAGAGTGACCAATGCAATGGGGTCAATGGAACAGCAACCATTAGAAAAAGACTAATGGCCTCAGTGGAAGAGGGAAAAAAGGCTGAGAATGTAATTCACCAAGAATGTGGATGAGAGATTTGTATCTACAGTCTGCTGTTATTCTACTGTGTCTGCCTGAAGGCATTTAATCAGTCGCTGGCTAACTAGTGCAGGGTACTATTTAATAATCGCTTCTCATTACCTCTTTAACTCCATTAGTATAGGCATTCAGCCTTATCAATGTAATTTGTACGGTGGTTATGCTTTAGTTAACTTCTTGTAATCAGTGTTGATAAAAACGCCTCCGTCTCCAGTGGCATGGCAGGGACTAGAGTGGACACTTTATTTATTCATTTGCTTTACAAGATTAATTTCTTTATATAAAATTGAAGCTCATATGAGCTGCACGGTAGCGTAGCGGTTAGCGCGATGTTATTACAGCGCCAGCGATCGGGGTTCGATTCCCATCACTGTCTGTAAGGAGTTTGTACGTTCTCCCGTGTCTGCGTGGGTTTCCTCCGGGTGCTCCGGTTTCCTCCCACATTGAAAAGACGTACGGGTAGGTTAATTGGGTTTAAAATGGGTGGCATGGACTTGTTGGGCTGGAAGGGCCTGTTACTACGCTGTAAATAAAATTTTAAAAAAATTTAAAATTTAAAATATTTGTAGAATTTTGGGTTTGGGTACTAAGACAATCTCAGAAGGATGGTGTTCGTATTTGGGATTACACTGCAAGTATATCACAGAAATATGTCTCCTGGCCTATCAAGTCCATGCCAGTGTTAATGTTTCACACAGCCCTTCACTTCCCCCTGCCCTCCAGCCACCTCTCTTCATCTGTCCTATCAACCAAATCTCCCATTCCTTTCTCCTCTGTGTGTTTATCTAACTGCCCCTTAAATAATCCGTAGCTACTCCTTGTGTGAACAAATTCCATTTTCTAACCACTCCCTTTGTCGAGAAATTTCTCCTAAATTTGTGGGTGCCTAAAGTCAATGGGCCCCTAGTTTTGGCCCTCTGCACCTCATCTCTACACCCATTTATTAAATCCTTCCATTATCCTAAAGATTTCCATCAGGTCACCCTTAGCCTTATGTTCAGCAAGGAGCCTCAGTTAATGTAACCTTTCATGAGAGATAAAAGCTCTCAATACTGGTTTCATTCATGTCTTCACCAGTAGTTCAATCATTTATGATAAGGAGATGAGTGTTCACTGTAATCATAGAGCAGTCTAACTGAGAGTTTAGTCAAGTTTTACATAACTTCTCAGCTCTGCAATTTTATCCCTCTGGAAGTGAACCCCAAAGCTATCACAGAACCTGACCATTGTTCAGCCTATCGAGTCAATGGGAACATCAAGTATAGAAATCTCATCAGTCACATTCTTTCTCCAGAGCACTCAATTTATTATTTCCCAACTTGTTGTTCAGTTCCCTTTTAAGTTCACTGTTTGAATTTGATCATACTGCCCCTATAGACAGTAGTTCCAGATCATGCCTACTCCCTGCATAAGAAAGTTAAACCTCACACCCCCCTTGAAACTTGTGCCTAATTTTAAATCTGTTTCCTTGATTTTGAACTATCCCCAATGGGATCAAGTTCCCTCAATTTTCCCTCTCTAAACCAGTCAGTATCTTGCACACCTCTGCTGAACCTCTTCCCCACTTTCCTTGCTCCAATGTTTGCCTTTCCATTAATGGTTTCCTTTATTTCTGTCACTGAGTTTAAATGAAATCTGAAATAAAGCCAGAAAATACTGAAAATACAGAAAAACACCCATCAGGTCAGCTGAGGGGAGACCTGATATAAAGTTTATAAGAACATGAGGGGCATAAATTGAGTAGACAGCCGGTATCTTTTTCCCAGGGTCAAAACGTCTAATACCAGAGGGCATGCATTGAAAGTGAGAGGGAGTAAGTTCAAAGGAGATGTGCAGCCAAGTTTTCTTACATAGAGAGCAGTGGGTGCCCAGAATGTGAAGCTGATACGATAGAGGCGTTTAAGTAGCTCTCAGGTAGGCACATGAATATGCAGAGAATGGAGGGATATGGATGTGCAGGCAGAAGGGATTGGTTTAGTAGGCTTTAAATTCCTAGTTTAATTAGTTCAGCACAACATTATGGGCCGAAGGACCTGTCCCTGTGCCGTACTTTTCTATGTTCCCAGTCAAAGCCCCTTTGTCAACACTTTCTGGTTTTATTTCATGAATTTCAATGAGTTGTTTATCTGTAAGAATGAGAAACAAACATTGATTGCCAGCAGAAAGTCAGCAGTAATCTTCCATTCCAGACAAACCAGACCTAATCGACTGTTTCCCTCCACATTTGATTTGTGTTCATGGTGTCCAAACTCTAGTGCAAAAGCAGCAAGCAATTAACTCAGGGGCACAATAAATTAGCCCCACAGGCAGTGCATCTCTTTTGTTTTTCTTTCCTTATGTGCTCCATAGTTGTATACCTTTAAGAAGTTAATGTGTTACTGCGGTCCAGCAGTAATAAATCTGCCATGTCCTCACTTCAAACTTCAAACCCTTGCTATTGTCATCCAAGATTAAAGGTTGAGAATGATTTGCAGCTGTGACTGTGGTGTAAAACTTATAGATGTTTGCAGTGGTTTTATGGTAAACTCCTCGGAGTTTCTGTAATCTGTGAGTCAGTATCACAAGGGTAACTGCAAAATGCCTGGATGCCAAAATCCATTCGGGTAGCCAGCTCTGATTTACTATTTTGAATATCAGTCAAGGGCCTGAAGTGACTCAGACACGAATAGTTATGGCAGGATATGTTTGTTTGTTTGTTTTCTTGTTTGTTTCTTCCTTCTTTCCTTCAATTTTTTCTCCGATCCAGTTACATTAACAAGTTCCAGCTAAAAAAATACAGAAAGTTTCATCAACTTTTGTCATTACATTTTGAAGAAATACATGATTTCAAAAAGTACAAGGGGGCATGGACATAATGTAACAAAGGGCATAGTCATAATGTAACAAAGGAGCAGAACCACGATATCAGAGCAGGGCCACTCAGTGGTAATTGTTGGAAAGAGTTTCTTAACTTAAAATCTGGAACTCTCTTCCCACAAAAGGTCATCACAGATGGATTTACTGCCACTATCTCCCAGTTCCACTCCCTCTCCCTTCCCCTACCTTGCGCAACCTGCCTGTCAATTTTCACCCCTCCTCATCCACCAATTACCTTGAGCTTCTGTCTCCCCACACGGTCCTCCTCCTTATACTGGCCATCTCCCACCTCCACTCTCAGTCCTTCTGCGGGGTTTCGACCTGAAACATTGACAATTTCCTTCCCCCTTCACCCCACAGATGCTGCTTGACCCGAGTTCCTCCAGCAGATAGGCTGTTGCTCCAGATTCCAGCATCTGCAGTCTCTTGTGTCTGGATTTACATTATGCTTAGATAGCATGGGTTAAAGAATCAAGATGTAAATGGAAGGATATAGAACAAAGAACATTACAGCACAGTACAGGCCCTTCAGCCCACGATGTTGTGCTGACATTTTATCCTGCTCTAAGATCTATCTAACCCTTCCCTCCCACATAGTCTTTCATTTTTCTATGATGTCCCTAATGTACCTGCCCCCACAACCTCTGCCGCCAGTACGTTCCATGTACCCACCAGTCTCAGTGTAAAAAGCTTACCTCTGACATCCCCATTATACCTTCCTCCAATCACCATAAAATTATGCCCCCTCGTGTTAGCCATTTTCGCCTTGGGAAAAAGTCTCTGATTGTCCACTCGATCTATGCCTCTTATCATCTTGTACATCTCTATCAAGTCACCTCTCATCCTCCTTCTCTCCAAAGAGTAAAGCCCTTGCTCACTCAACCTATCCTCATAATACATGCTCTCCAATCCTGCTAAATCTCCTCTGTACCCTCTCTAAAGCTTCCACATCCTTCCTGTAATGAGGCGACCAGAACTGAACACAATACTCCAAGAGTGGTCTAACCAGAGTTTTATAGAGCTGCAACATTACCCCACGGCCCTTGAACTCAATACCCCGACTAAGGAAGGCCAACACTCCATATGCCTTCTTAACAATCCTATCGACCTGCACAGCAACCTTGAGGGATCTATGGATGTGGACCCCAAGATCCCTCTGTTCCTCGACACTGCTAAGAATCCTGGCATTAACTTTGTATTCTGCCTTCAAATTTGATCTCCGGAGGTGTATCACTTCGTACTTATCTGGGTCGAACTCCATCTGCCACTTCTCAGCCCAGCTCTGCATCCTAGCAATATCCTGTTGTAATCTACAGCAACCTTCTACACTATCCACACCACCACCAACCTTTGTATCATCAACAAACTTACTAACCCACCCTTCCACATCATCATCCAAGTCATTTATAAAAATCACAAAGAGCAGGGATCCCAGAACAGATCCCTGCGGAACACTACTGGTCACTGACCTCCAGGCAGTGACTACGAGGCAGCAGCTCTACTAGCTATGATACAGTGCTGCCTCATGTTCCGCAAGGGCCTGTGGATGCAGGGCAGGTTCAGGTGAGGAAGCCTTCCACTGGAATGTTCTGCACTGGTGGGAGAATGGAGAATTGGCCATGCTGCACTAATCCAGAATCAGCAGCCCACCGAGCATTATTTCAAGATATGTTACATCCAGGATACTATGCAAGATGCCAGCAAGGGAGAGAAGGTGAAAAAGACAATGATGCTTCATCAATTGCTTCCTAATGTTTCAGCTGTCAAAATCCTATATTCTGGTATACCAGTTCCAAACCTGTCCATCTCTCTATCTTTTCTCTCTTTAAGATATTCCTTAAATCCTTGATCAAGCTTTTGGTCTTCTGTCCTATTATGTTCTCATGTGAGTTAACACCAACTTGTTTTATAACCTCCTGCGAAGTACCTTGGGGTATTGCCGCTGCGCTAAAGGCACAATATCAATTAAAGATGTTGTTCATGAAGATGATGGTTTGTGACCTCTGGGAGACTGATCTATCTGTATGCTTTGGGAGTCAAAACTGGTGGAGAGAGATGGTAATAACAAAAACTGCAAAGGCATATGCACCATCCTTCTTCTATATGACGGTGGGGGTGGGGGGGGGGGGGAGGGAAGGCTGGATATGGCTGAACAACACGGCCAGAGAAAATAACGCCGCTCATTTTATGAACAAAAGGCTCACATCACCAGGTTCAAGGAAAGCTACTTCCCTTCAGCCATTCAGTTCTTGAACCTTCCAACACAAACCTAATCACTACAGTTTAGCAACACGATGACCACTTTGATCACCTTGCTCTAAAGTGGACCTTGTTAGTGTGTTATTTCCCGTAAAAAATGTGTATAATTTATGTTTTTCTTGTGAATGCTGCTTATATGCTGCTATGTGCCTGTGATGTTGCTGCAAGTAAGTTTTTCATTGCACCTGTGCACACATGTACTTGTGAATATGACAATAAACTCGACTTTGACTTTGAAGATCATTGAATGTGCAGTGATGAAGGAAAGTACAGGACCATCCCAGTCTAAATTCCCAGTGTTCACAAAGGGAGTACAGAGTTCATGTAACCCCAGAAGCACACTGCACAAAGGAAGCCATTTATCCCATGTTGCCATTGAAAGAACTATCCAATTAATTTTAATCCCTGCCCCTCAACATAACCCTGTAATGTTTTCCCATTTCAGGTAATTATCCCCCACCCTTTTGAAAGCTACTTTCAATCTGCTTCCAACACCTTGTCAGGCTGTGTATTCAACATTCTAGAAAACTGTTTCCTTTGAATAAGTTCTCATTGTCCATCTGGTTCTGTGACAAGTTACAAATCTGTATCTTTGATTAAATCTCTCCAGTGTTTTACTCACTAAGCACCTGGAGAGTTCCTGCTTATTCCCTTCCTGAGGAATTTGTTCCAAGTATTTATCCAGTTCTTATACTTAATCAGTTCCTTTCCTTCCTCTGAACTTCTCCCAACAAAAATGCGCAATATTGTTTTTTCTTCTCTATGACTTTTCGTCATGGACTTTGGAACAATGCATAGGTTGGTTCTTTACGATAATTGACAAGGGTGTGATGTTAAATGCTGAAATGTGTGTCACTGTCCTGGCTGGCAGCCCTGGGTATATTTTTCCAACACCATTCTACCCAGTGGGGCAAAGAAAATACAACTTATCAGAAACAGAGCAGTTGCCCAGGACCACAAGGAACTGCAGAGAGTTGTGGACAAAGCCCAGCACGTCATGGAAACCAGCCTCCCCTCCTTGGACTCTTGTCTTTACCTCTTGCTGCCTTGGTGAAGCAGCCAGCATTATCAAAGACCCCACCCACCTGGGTCATTCTCTCTTCTCTCCTCTTCCATCAGGTAGAAGATACAGGAGCCTGAGGGCACGTACCACCAGGCTTAAATACAGCTTCTACCCCACTGTGATAAGACTATCGAACAGTTCCCTTATACAATGAGATGGACTATGATCTCATTATCTACCTTGTTGTGACCTAAGCACCTTATTGCACTGCACTTTACTCTGTACTGTTATTGTTTTTACCTGTACTACCTCAATGGACTGTGTACTAACTCAATGTAACTGCACTGTGTAATGAATTGACCTGTACAATCGCTATGCAAGACAAGTTTTTCACTGTATGTCGGTACAAGTGACAATAATAAACCGATACCAATACCAATACCAAGTACTTTTCAAGTGCCTCATCTGTAGCTACCTACAGTAAGTCATGCACGATCTCCAATCTGCAAAGGTTGACCAGAACAATGAGACAACTGGGAGGGTTGCCTCTGGCCCACAAGACATCCACTGGTCCCATAGTTTGCTCCAACTCCACTGTGTTGGATTGCATCAGATGGGAGGACTGACTGAGTTGTGGGGCTCAGTCCATGTTGTCGGCCACACTTTGGAGTGGAGGATGTGAGTGGGGAATCTGATAGGGGCACACAAAACTATGAGAGGCATAGAGAGGGTAGAGAGTAGGAAACTTTTCCCTATAACAGAGGTATCTAGCAGTTGATGGCATTGATTTGAGGTAAGGGATAAGAGGTTTGGAGGGGATCTGAAGAAGAATATATTCACCCAGAGAGTGGTTGGAATCTGGAACACCTGTCTGAGTGAGTGGTGGAGGCAGATACTCATTTAAGAAGTATCCTGACGAGCATTTGAATTACCAAGGCATAGAAGGATATAGACCAAGTGCTGGTAAATAGGAATCAGAATCAGAATCGGAATCAGATTTATTATCACGGACTTATATGACATGAAATTAGATGTTTTGCGGCAGAAGTACAGTGGAAGGACATAAAAATTATTATAAATTACAAAATAAATAGTGTAAAAAAAAGGAATAAAGAGGTAGTATTCATGGGTTCATGGATCGTTCAGAATCTGATGGCAGAGGGGAAGAAGCTGTTCCTAAGTCATTGAGTGTGGGTCTTCAGGCTCCTGTACCTCCTCCTTGATGGTAGTAACAAGAAGAGGGTATGTCCCAGATGGTGGGAGTCCTTAGTGATGGATGCCGCCTTCTTGAGGCACCACCTGTTGAAGGTGTCCTCGGTGGGGAGGGTTGTGCCCATGATGGAGCTGGCTGAGTCTACAACCCTCTGCATAAGTGGATACTTGATGGTCTCCGTGGAAAAGGTGAGTGGGCCGAACTCCCTGTTTCTATGCTGTATGACACTATGACTCCATATCACATTTAAAAGCTGCCTCATTGACTGTAAGGTGCATAGGTCAAGAAAAGCACAGCAGGACTAATCCAATACACGCAAGCTCTAGCACAGTTGTTTGGGGTCCTTTGGGGGAACTTGCAATGCTCAGGAGCGTGCAAGAAAATACCAGTGGAATAAATGGTAAACTTCATTAATCTGGGTCAGTCTATTACTGCAGGCAGCTGAGAAGCTGGCAGCTCTAAATACCTTTTCATTAAATAGAACCATTATTATCATGTGTGGTTGATGTTACTTCTGCATTTCAGTTCCCTTAAGGACAATGCTGGAATGCAGTGTATTGAGAGGTTCTTTAGAAAGGCACTGATATTCTATAAGAGCATGTCACACTTTAGAAATAATCTCCACCAGCACCTGAAAATAAGTTGCTTTGAATTCTGGTGAGTGTTGTCATGCAGGCGAGTATGATGGCACACAGCAGAATCCACAGGCAGCTGTAAACTGAATGACCCCCACCCAGTCTGGAAGTGTTTATTGGGACAAGAATGCTGGCTGTTCCCCAGCTGTTCTGAGTGCTAAGGTTGCTTCAACTTCCAGCCGACCTGGCATACAGAACCTCGACTCTTCACACCACATCTGCAGAACAGAGTTGTCCAACATTGTGGCACCAGCCCCTTAGTAGAGACCAGAGAATCCATCCAGATTGTGAGCTTGAGCCTTGGAAGGGAACTTGATCTTACAGCCCGCCTCGGGGATAACCAATGCTAATGGAGCTGAACCAACACACTGGCTTGATCTTCACTGCTCCCACTCCACCGCATCTCCACCATGCTTGGTGGAAACGATTCATGGTACATCAGTGAGAGGAGAAGGTGTTGTATTTAAAATAGTTCAGAAGACTTACCCAAGCCTTTCCTGCCTCAAACTATCCAACTGCAATATCCAGCCGACACCATGCTGTCTTTCAGGTGCTACTGGAGGGCACAGTAGTGTAGCAGTTAGCATAATGCTATTATAGTGCCAGCGACCCAGGTTCAATTCCTGCCACTAGTCTGTAAGGAGCTTGTATGTTCCCCTCATGTGTCTGCTGCGTGGGTTTCCTCCAGGTGCTCTGGTTTCCTCCCACGTTCCAAAGATGTATGGGTTAGGAGCTGTGGGCATGCTATGTTGGCACCGGAACAGTGGCAACACTTGCTGGCTACCCCCAGCACATTCTCAGTAATGCAAAAGGATGCATTTCA